>NW_021163075.1:0-1342825 GCF_004324835.1 Dendronephthya gigantea
ACTTCTGTTGAAACCACGCATTTATATATAAGCGCCCTGGTTGAAACCAATTGACATTTGTGCCATGTTTCGTTTTGTAAACAAAAGGAACTGGACAACTTTTGCGAGGACTTTTTATACGACCTCCGAATTTCGCCATTTATTCGCAATTTCGCCGCAATTCCTTGGCGCAAAAATTGTCACTAACATGTCGAAGAGGAAATTTTCCAAAGGAAATTTCCTACGATTTCCCAACACTGAACTGTATATATTACGGATGCTTTTGATACGGTGGCCCAGAAGGCTCAACCACAAACAAAAAAGGAAAACGCAAGCAAAAAGGGAAAACACGTATAAATCAGAACAGCAACAGCAAGTTAAAATCGATAACCCTTTTAAAAAAGCGATACGTAATATGAAAATGGAAAACAACGATGTGCAAACAAAAAACAAAAACGCAAACAAAAAACAAAAACGCAAACAAAAAACAAAAACGCAAACAAAAAACAAAAACTCAAACAAAAAACAAAAACGCAAACAAAAAACAAAAACAAAAACGGAAGTGATGACACAAAACGGAAGTGATGACACAAACGGAAGTCATGGCAGAAAACGGAAGTAAATTAAAGCTTCTTGTCGCAACCAGTCTCACAAGCACTGCGGCCCCGGTGCATACTCGCAACCAAAAATATGGAAGACAGCACATTAAAGGATTTAATAGAATATTATTTCCATCGTGGGTATGAGAACAAGGTGATACTTGACTTTTTGGCAAGTCAACATGACATAAAACTAAGTTTATCGTCACTGAAAAGACGGCTACAAGATTATGGTCTTCGACGACGTGGGGTGGAGAATAACGATGACCAGCTAAGGGAAGTAGTCCAACGTGAAATCAGTGGGCCAGGTATTCTCAGAGGGTACAGGGCAGTGTGGCATTCCCTTCGACTAGACCATCATATTCATGTTCCCCGAAGCAAAGTTGCAACTCTTGTTCGAGAACTTAATCCCGAGGCATCTCTGCAAAGAAGGAGGCGAAGATTAGCTCGGCGAAGATACATGTCTTATGGTCCAAATTTTTGCTGGCATGTGGATGGTTAGTATGTACTACATACATGTTTTAAAGTATGGTTTAGAGAAAAAATAGGTTTTTTTTATTAAATCCTAGTCTGATCTTCAAATTTCAAGTTAGTGACAATACACAACAAATACCTCTATGTCAATTGTCAACCAGTTGTGAAAGTGCTTTAGTTTAATATTACCACTTCCACACTGTTGTTGTACTACCAGTAGTTGTCCTACCAAGCCTAAAACTAGGTTATACTATTCATTGGCACTGTTTCAGGGTATGACAAGCTCAAACCTTTTGGGTTCCCCATCCACGGGGCAATTGATGGATACAGTAGGAAGATTCTTTGGTTAGAGGTTGCCAGATCAAACAACAAGCCAGAAATCCCAGCGAGGTTTTTCTGTGAGTGTGTACAGAGCCAATCTTGTTGTCCTGTTCTTCTCAGAACTGACTGTGGTACAGAAAATGGTACAATGGCTGCTATGCAATGTTATTTAAGACAAGAGGGAAACGACGAGTTTGCTGGGGAAAAAGCACACAAGTATGGTTCTTCTCCAAGCAACCAACGCATTGAATGTTGGTGGTCATCCTTCAGACGTGGGAGATCATCCTGGTGGATTGACATGTTCAAAGACATGTCCAACCGTGGAATATTAGATCTGGGGAACATACTTCATATGGAGTGCCTTTGGTTCTGCTTCCATGGAGTACTTCAGAAAGACCTGGACAATGTCCGGCTTCATTGGAATACTCACAGAATCAGGCCCTCTAGGTATGGTACAGTTCCTGGAATACCAGATGTATTATACCATTTGCCAGAACGTTCTCAAGGTCAAGAATGTAAAATTGCAATTTCGAGGGAAAAAATCCAAGAAGCATCTCGACAAATTGAGGATTATGATGGTGAAGAAGCACATGATAGTGACTACCAGGAATATTTTCATTATGTAATAGAAAATGAGGGCTTATTATATCCTGACACTCATAGTCAGGCATATGACTTATTTTTAAATCTGATAAGGATTGCAGACAGTTAAACGTATTTGTAGAAAGCAAACAGTATAATATGTAATATGCTGTGTTAAGACAGAGCCATTTTGATTGGTTCTTACCAATGGTGCAAGTCTGTCAACAAGTTCAAATTTATCTGTACACTCATCAGCTGTACTGTGTTCGAACAATTAATACAGATTTTGATAAAGAGTTTTTAGGTAAGTGTACATAGTACTTTGCAACAAAACAGTGTAATATTAACAAGGTAATGTTTTTCTTGCATGATCACTAAAAACCTCATAACATTGAAATGTTAATTAAATTAAACCAAATCCACTGCAATCTTTAATGGCAGAAACCATCATGACTTCCATCTCTTCTACACTGTTTATGTGAACAGGTAACTTGATCTTTATGTCACAAGTGGATGCTGTCGGCCGACATTTGCACATTGCACTACAACCATGGATAAATGCCAACCCAAACTTTTTGGGGAAACCCAGGACAGGCACAGTGCTTGACCCTGACATCCACTGAATCAAATCACTAATATGAACACTTCTTTCTGCAAATTAATAAATCAAAATAGTGAAGGTGTTACAAATTCAGGCAATTATATGTACAGTTATGTGTCAGTTGTAGCCAGTGTTGTAGCCAATTGCCAAATATTTAGTACACTACCTGAAAGATTTTCCTTGTCAATGGAATCAATGAAGTCACAGAAATATTTGAAAACATCAATTTCTTTAGCTTTTAGGAGCTGAGATGAGCTGAAGTCAACACAAAGTTCATCCAAAAATTGTTGAGCTGCAATACATTGGGATTGGCCTGGAGTGAAGACAGGTTTAAAGAGATCTGGGCATGATCTTATTGCTGACAGCACCCCACAATTACTGAGCCCTTGTTGCATTTGCATTAACTGGGGCAAGACTGTTGAAATTACAGCCTTCACACAAAGAGATCTACAGTAAGAACATATAATGCAAATTAAAAATTATATTATGTTGAATATTTAGATGTTGATGCATGTAAATTATCAAATATTTAATACTGACATGGATCTGACTTACTGTACTATCTTCTCAGAAGACGACTTGGTTTCCCTTTGTGGCACACCACAATACCCAATGTCTTGTAAAATATCAAGTACATCATCAGAGAGCAGGATTTCTTGCACATCCTTGTCATCTGGTGCCTCTTGAATCTAACAATATAATGGATGTTGATTAGTAATACATACTGTCACTGTATATGTCACACATTATGGCAACACAAGGGAACTAGACTTGAAAATGTTTATGCCCCTTGTGATGTAATCATAAAAAAATAATTATACAGTTGTATATATGTTGAACCCACACATGAAATTCAGATTCTAGTATTTTAAACTTAAAGTTTTTAAATTTCAATTTTTACATGGTACTGTATGGTTACTTTTCCATTAACAGTAAAAATGTTACAAAATGGGGAAATATTCCAGTGTTATTACCAGCAGCATAGCCAGAGCTTTCTGCCAGGGGGGGGGGCACAAAAATAAACAGAGGGCAGCTGCCCATTGTCTAAGGCCTTGAGTTTGACAGGAGATGGATGGGTAATCTATATCATGAGCTAAAGGACCTGTTATCTCACATCTGCTTGTTGAACAATCTGTCAGAATCATATCAATCATTATCTTGACAAGTTCCCATATTTGGAGTCCTGCAGGACATGTAAAACAGGTGAACTTGTATAAGCTCATCACTACTGTGTTACAATATAATAATACTATGGGTTCTACATATGATATTTAAAACAATAATTTGTCACATACTTTTAAAGCAGCTGTTTTGTACTGTGATGGTTCACAATCAACATTTGCAGACAATGGCAAATTAGCCAAGAACTTGAATAAATTTGGGTGTAAAAATGATGGTGCTGGACCACCATGAAGTATTGAGAGTACCATGGCTTCACCAGCTAATACAAACTCTTCATTTTGTAGGGCGATGGTGGAAGAGATCGGTTTTCCCATAGAAAAGAACTTATGCTCAATGTGCTGCAATAGTTCTATGTAATAAATTCAAAGTAGCATTTGTAAGCAGGCACAGTGCAAGACAGAATAATTGCTTGGCAATAATCCATTGAGTAAATTTTTTTTAACACTGTGACTTGTTTACATCAAATAATTTTATTAGCACCTGTCTCATGAGGTACTCTGTACAATCAGATCGAGGAACTACAGTAGGTAATTACTACAATAAGATGATTACATAATTATCACGAGACATGTTAGGAAATTATTAGTGACAGTGAGACATACATACCAGAAAGGAATTCCCTCTTAGGCCCACCATCATCAATGGCAGGTTCGCCAATGAAGATGATACGAAATTGGACAGTGGGAGACAACTTCCCTTTGCTCCTTGCCTCCTTGAAATCTTCCCACAAACATTTTCTACGCACACGGATTGCTCTTGCTTCACCCTCTGTGTTTACATGGTCCTCAATGAGCTTCAACAGAACTTCATTCAAAGACACATCATCACTTCTATGCTCAAGTGCATGCAATGCTTCTGTATCTGATTCTTGTGCTGAATCTGCTTGCATGATCGGCAGGTCAACTTCACCCACCCAGTCGTCAATGCAGAGATCTGCATGGTCTGCAATGTTTTCAATTGGGTAAAGTTGAAAACAATGTGGGCACTCCACCATTCTTGCAGGCAATTGTTCATTGGTTCTTGTAGATGGTGGCGTAGTTGAATCACTGCAATGGGGGGCATCCTCATTATCTAGTTCAATAACTTCGACAGCGGGCTGGGTAGTGGTCACTGGTTGATCATCAACAGCAGTAGCCCTTGTTGGTTGCTGAGGATGCACAAGGCTCGGCCAGGCTTCCTCGTCACTTTCGTCATCCGAATCTTCTACATTAGGGAGCTCTGCGAAGAGATGATCAGTCTTCTTTGCAATAAACAGTGTTATCCGTTGATAGGCTTTACCAACGTCTTCTCTATACTTTTTCAGGACAAACGGTTCATCGGTTCCTGGTAGGGAAACAACTTTTGTACAATCCGGGTAGAGCAGTACATACTCGAGGTTTTCGTGCACGTTTTTATCGTGGTTCGAATGCTTTATCACGGCTTTCTGAAGAATTTCGACTGCCCCACTTGAAGGAAAAACTTTGACTGGCAACGTTTTACCGCGACACCTTTTCAAGGAACCAGATTCCATCTCCAACTTCATAAAACCAATGTTCACAGGCACTTCAGTTTCCTTCTTTTTCTTTTCAACTGACTTTGTTTTCTTAGCAACCGGTTTCTGAAATCTGCTAGACCTCTCTGCTTCCTTTCTTTTCTTGTAAGCATCGAAACTTATCGTTGCTGTAGCTCGAGACCCTTCTTGTTCGGCAACTGATGCTGTCGAGCTACTAGTACTCGAAGAAGAACCTGGGTTATCAATCGATGTACCACAGAAGCAACAGTATTTCGCGTCAACTTGCGTAGTCTTTCCGCAAAAGCGGCAAAACATCGTGTAGAATTTGCTTAAACAGTATGCAGTACAAAGCTGAAGCCACTCCTCTCCCGCCACTCGCACGTGGTGTATTAATTAAATTCCCGCGTATTTTGGGCTTTTACAGCTTCCGTTTTCTGCCATCACTTCCGTTTGTGTCATCACTTCCGTTTTGTGTCATCACTTCCGTTTTTGTTTTTTGTTTGCGTTTTTGTTTTTTGTTTGCACATCGTTGTTTTCCATTTTCATATTACGTATCGCTTTTTTAAAAGGGTTATCGATTTTAACTTGCTGTTGCTGTTCTGATTTATACGTGTTTTCCCTTTTTGCTTGCGTTTTCCTTTTTTGTTTGTGTTTGAGCCTTCTGGGCCACCGTATTTTGACGATACAGAATCATCAACTTTCTACCCATGTGTTTACGTATCCAAGCAAAAATAAAAGTATTTTTTTATATATAACTTCTTTTACACAGGTAATTAAAGAAATTGATGGATATTTCTCTTTTTATACAGCTTTTTTACGACTTACGAGGCTACTCAGCGCTCATCGACTGAGGATATACGATACTCGACATTCCTGCCGCAGCAAAAAAATTAATCAAATAAAAATCATCGTGCGTTTGGTAACATTTATTGTCTTTATTGTCGGTCGCCTAAACAAATCAAGTGCAATTTCAATTTGTGACCGTGATGAGAAGAAATGCTGGATAACAGTTGACACCGGCATTGAACTGAAACAACTTTGCCTATTCCGTGGTATATAAACGCATTTCCTGCAATATTTACACAATATAACTCGTTGATTATCCCGTATTCATGCGTACAATCACATTTTCTATGCCGAAGTGTGAATACTAGGTCTTGAAAAATATTCACAGAGTATTCGAAGGTATTCTAGGTCAGAATACGCGGTGTGTTTTATTCACAGGTATTCACATCGGAATACCTCCAATATTCCGAGGATATTCACAGTGAATATCTGTGAATACGTGTGAATATGGACCATATTCGAACTCATATTCGCACGTATTCACCTGTGAATACGCGGTTTTTCATGCAGTGTACGTGTAGGTGTCTGGGTTTTAGTGAAGCGTGAATGATTGAAATTTTGCGCCCTTATTCACAGTTCCCAGTGAGTATCGCTCCACGGTGCATCGGCTGGGTTAGTTTGACGCAAAAGACGAAATTGAGCGTCGTAAAAACGCCAGTCACCCCCGCGAGCAGCCAAATCGCGAACAACTTCGCCGTATTTCATCAAAGCGGGGGCCTCCATGGGGAATTTAGTTGTGTACACCCCGACAAAAATTTGAAACGCTGAAGTCCATGCCTCGATATTAGGGATGGACTTCACTTTGTGTGTTGGTTCCAAAAATAAAAGCGGAACATTGGAGCCTTCTTGAGGCCCCACCGATAGCTGATAACGCGTATCACAAGCCCCAGAACCAAGCAATAGGCTGAAATCTAAAAATTCATTGGCCCAAATTTTCGACTTCAATTTGGCACTAACGTTTGCTCCGATAGGCAAACTGATCGAATTAAATTTGGAGCTTGGCGTTGGGGACCGCAATACTGGCACTAAATTAGGCTCACCTGATATATTGAGCAAGGAGACGCCACCGGCCCCTGCATCGTGGCGTCTGCCGTACCTAACACACCCGAAGCAACCACTGGCAATTCACGCGTCTCCGTCGAGAACTCGGGCGGTGTAGATGGGATGGTGTGTGACTGGAGGTTGGCCATGACCGCCTGCGTTGTTTCCGAAATTATTCGGGCTAGAGTAGCTTCTGAGAGGGTAAAATGGTTGGTAGACCCCGCAGTGGTGTTGTCTGTTGGTGCAGTAGTTGGCGCGGACAATGGCTGCGGCAAGGTATTCACCGATGTACTGGAAGCCATGAGTGGACCGGAGCGGGACGATCGTCGCGGTCGGCCGGGTCGGGTTGGTTGCGTTCGCCTCTGCACTCGTTTACTCGCTCTGGTAGTGGTAGCAGGCATAATTCCGTATAGCAAGAACTAAGGAATAAACAAAGAGCGGAGCAAGAGCGAAACGAATGTCTGTGGTGATACGTAAAATACTATAACCAGAGACACGCCACGCACAATACAATTGAAAAATTAAAAAAGACAGGAAGAATGGAAAAGGCAGCGAATAATCATGGCATACAACGAGGGTAGCCGCATTTGATTATCCCGTGATGCTGCAAATACTGAAAATTATCGGGCAATCTGAAAACAACATGCCGCACCATCCCACAATATATTGACTTCAACTGTGGGCATCCGGAAACGTAAAACGCCCTACCCACTTAGACATGCATTTTTTCCTACACAGAACGAACGAGCGATATATGCATAAAACTACATCAGCACGACAAACATCACAAACCACAGAACGCATATATAACAAGTAAAATCATGAACTCGTCCTGCGCAGCAAAAAACCCAATGTTGAAATCTCAACGTGGGCATTGTAAACAGTCATGTTGCTCTAGCCCATACCTGGTAAGTCAAACGTATGATAAACGACAAATAAAAAATGCGGAGTATGCGTAGTAAGAGATATACAGAAAAAAAAAACACACATATATAATATATGCATAATATATACACAATAAATGAACTACAACAGTGGCAGAGCTTTCAAAATAGCCCCGCGATAGCTCCTATACAAACAATATTGCCCTTGTGGTTACAATGAACGCCGTCCGTGGATAACAGAACACGGGCGGGATTGAAAAATTCCCGATGTTCCCATAGAAAAATACCCTGCTCCTCTGCAAGAACCACGGACAAATACTGGCGCAAAAAGCGGCCTTGGTGTTAAAAACACTATCAGATTCCCGCGTTTTGGCGATGTTGCGGTCAATCACCTGGCACACCCCAACTACGCGAACGTGAAATTCGTCGCGAAGTTGGCGAGCGAGCTCTTCAACGCCTCAACGGCTCAATCCTACTACCTCAGGGGCATGTGTAGTCAGATCATTTGTGCCCAACTCGAGAATTATAATGTCAGGTTTGTCAGATCGGACAGAAGAAAGATCGAATTGAATCACTTTTTCAACTGTCCGGCTACCTGTACCCAGCATAGTGACATAACCCGATTCGGGAATATGGAAATTTTGGGATGCGCGGGAATCGAAATTAGCCTTTAAATCATCCCGTAAGCGACGGAAAAAAGAATGACCAAAAATTAGAATATTGGGGAAGCCAAAAGACATTCTAAATTAGTTCTAATAAGAATAAATATAGAGATAGTTACCTGTTCAAAGAAGTGTCAAAAAATTCAAATTTGATCTGTAATGACCTTGTCGAAGCGAGGAGGAGAATGAATTGGCAGCACATTCTGCTCTTTGTCTATACTGACCCTCATCTCCGCTTTCCCAGGCGTTACCTATATGTCATCAGAATTCCAGAAAAATTACCTGCGCGTCAAACTAAAGTATTTAATCCACTTTATTATAAAGTCTCAAGTGCAGGAAGCAATAAATTCTTTATTGGTATGCCAATAATTCCTTTCTAATCGCTTTAATTTCATATACGGCTCAACATTAGGCGTTAAGTATTTCAGCTCAAACTCAGAAAAAGTAAAAAGCACTGGCTTCAATTTCCCCCCCCCCTGGGTTATCATTCCAGTTTGTTTACAGTTCAATGGATCATTATCATCAAAATTATGATAATGGTTACCATGGTAACCATAATTCATCTTGAATGATATGCTAAATATGATCAAGATCATCATAATGAAAATTATAGTTGCTATGGTAAACATCATTTATTATGATTGATATGTTAATTTTGATCATTATCATCAAAATTATGATAATGGTTACAATGGTAACCATCATTTATCATGAACAATATGCTAAATGTGATCAAGATCATCATAATGAAAATTATGGTTGCCATGGTAACCATCATTTATCATGAATAATATGCTAAATATGATCAAGATCATCATAATGAAAATTATAGTTGCTATGGTAACCATTATTTATTATGATTGATATGTTAATTTTGATCATTATCATCAAAATTATGATAATGGTTACCATGGTAACCATCATTTATCATGAATAATATGCTAAATATGATCAAGATCATCATAATGAAATTTATAGTTGCTATGGTAACCATCATTTATTATAATTGGTATGTTAATTTTGATCATTATAATCAAAATTATGAGAATGGTTACCATGGTAACCATCATTTATCATGAATAATATGCTAAATATGATCAAGATCATCATATTGAAAATTTTAGTTGCTGTGGTAACCAACATTTAGTATTATTGATATGTTAATTATGATCATTATAATCAAAATTATGATATTGGTTATGATGGCAACCATCATTTATCATGAATAATATGTTAAATATGAGCAAGATCATCATAATGAAAATCATGGTTGCCATGGTAACCATCATTTATTATGAATAATATGTTAACTTTGATCATTATCACTAAAAATATAATAATGGTTACCATGGTAACCATCATTTATCATGAATAATATGCTAAATATGATCAAGATCATTATAATGATCATCATGGTTGCATTGCAACCATAATTTATTATGTTTGTTATGTTAATTTTCATCATTATCATCAAAATGACGATAATGGTTGCCATGGCAACCATCATTTATCATGAATAATATTCTAAATATGATCAAAATCATCAAAATGAAAATTATGGTTGCCATCTTAACCATCATTTATTATGATTATAATACTAATGATGATCAAGATCATCATAATGATCATCATGGTTGCAATTGCAACCATAATTTATTATGATTGATAAGTTAATTTTGATCATTATCATCAAAATTATGATAATATTTATCATAGCAACCATCATTTATCATGAATAATATGCTAAATATGATAAAGATCATTATAATGAAAAGCTTGGTTGCCATGGTAACCATCATTTAGTATGATTGATATGTTAATTTTCATCATTATCATAAAAATTATGATAATGGATGCCATGGCAACCATCATTTATCCTGAATAATATGCTAAATATGATCAAGATCATCATAATGAAAAATATGGTTGCCATGGTAACCATCATTTATCATGGATAATATGACAAATATGATCAAGATCATCATAATGATCATCATGGTTGCAATTGCAACCATAATTTATTATGATTGATATGTTAGTTTTGATCATTATCATCAAAATGATGTTAATAGTTGCCATGGCAACCATCATTTATCACGAATAATATGCTAAATATGATCAAGATCATCATAATGAAAAGCTTGGTTGCCATGGCAACCATCATTTATTATCATTGATATGTTAATTTTGATCATTATCATCAAAATGATAATAATAGTTTCCATGGCAAATATCATTTATCATGAATAATATGCTAAATATGATCAAGATCATCAAAATGAAAATTATGGTTGGCGTGGCAACCATCTTTTATCATGAATAATATGCTAAACATGATCAAGATCATCATATTGAAAATTATGGTTGCCATGGCAACCATCATTTATCATGAATAATATGCTAAATATTATCAAGATCATCAGAATGAAAATTATGTTTGCCATGGTAACCATCATTTATCATGAATAATATGCTAAAAATGATCGAGATCATCATAATGAAAATCATGGTTGCCATAGTAACCATCATTTATTATGATTGATATGTTAGTTTTGATCATTATGATCAAAATGATGATTATAGTTGCCATGTTAACCACCATTTATCATGAATAATATGCTAAATATTTGCAGATGCAAAAAATAATATATTATGATTGATTTGTTAATTTTGATCATTATCATCAAAATGATGATATTGGTTGCCATGGAAACCATCATTTATAATGAATAAAATGCTAAATATCATCAAGATTATCCTAATGAAAATTATGGTTGCAATTCCAACTTTAATTTATCATGATTGATATTTTAAATTTTGACCAATATCATCAAAATGATGATAATGGTTGCCATGGCAACCATCATTTATCATGAATAATATTTTAAATATGATCAAGATCATCATAAAGAAAATTATGGTTGCTATGGTAACCATCATTTATTATGATTATTATACTATTGATGATCAAGATCATCGTAATGATCATCATAGTTGCAATTGCAACCATAATTTATTATGATTGATATGTTAGTTTTGATCATTATCATCAAAATAATGATAATAGTTGCCATGGCAACCATCATTTATCACGAATAATATGCTAAATATGATCAAGATCATCATAATGAAAAGCTTGGTTGCCATGGTAACCATCATTTATTATCATTGATATGTTAATTTTGATCATTATCATCAAAATGATAATAATAGTTTCCATGGCAAATATCATTTATCATGAATAATATGCTAAATATGATCAAGATCATCAAAATGAAAATTATGGTTGGCGTGGCAACGATCTTTTATCATGAATAATATGCTAAATATGATCAAGATCATCATAATGAAAATTATGGTTGCCATGGCGACCATCATTTATCATGAATAATATGCTAAATATTATCAAGATCATCAGAATGAAAATTATGTTTGCCATGGTAACCATCATTTATCATGAAAAATATGCTAAAAATGATCGAGATCATCATAATGAAAATCATGGTTGCCATAGTAACCATCATTTATTATGATTGATATGTTAGTTTTGATCATTATGATCAAAATGATGATTATAGTTGCCATGGCAACCACCATTTATCATGAATAATATGCTAAATATTTGCAGATGCAAAAAATAATTTATTATGATTGATTTGTTAATTTTGATCATTATCATCAAAATGATGATATTGCTTGCCATGGAAACCATCATTTATAATGAATAATATGCTAAATATCATCAAGATTATCATAATGAAAATTATGGTTGCAATTCCAACTTTAATTTATTATGATTGATATTTTAAATTTTGACCAATATCATCAAAATGATGATAATGGTTGCCATGGCAACCATCATTTATTATGAATAATATTCTAAATATGATCAAGATCATCATAAAGGAAATTATGGTTGCTATGGTAACTATCATTTATTATGATTATTATACTATTGATGATCAAGATCATCGTAATGATAATCATGGTTGCAATTGCAACCATAATTTATTATGATTGATATGTTAATTTTGATCATTATCATCAAAATAATGATAATAGTTGCCATGGCAACTATCATTTATCATTAATAATATGCTAAATATGATCAAGATCATCATAATGAAAAGCTTGGTTGCCATGGTAACCATAATTTATTATGATTTATATGTTCATTTTGATCATTATCATCAAAATGATGATAATGGTTGCCATTGCAGCCATCATTTATCATGTATAATATGCTAAATATGATCAAGATCATCATAATGATCATCATGGTTGCAATTGCAACCATCATTTATTATTATTGATATGTTAATTTTGATCATTATCATCAAAATGATAATAATGGTTGCCATAGCAAATATCATTTATCATGAATAATATGCTAAATATGATCAAGATCAACAAAATTAAAATCATGGTTGGCTTTGCAACCATCTTTTATCATGAATAATATAACATATGGTTGCTATGGCAACCATCATTTATCATGAATAATATGCTAAATATGATCAAGATCATCATAATGAAAATCATGGTTGCCATAGTAACCATCATTTATTATGATTGATAGGTTAATTTTGATCATTATCATCAAAATGATGATTATAGTTGCCATGGCAACCACCATTTATCATGAATAATATGCTAAATATTTGCAGATGCAAAAAATAATTTATTATGATTGATATGTTAATTTTGATTATTATCATCAAAATGATGATAATAATTGCCATGGCAACTATCATTTATCATGAATAATATGCTAAATATCATCAAGATCATCATATTGAAAATTATGGTTGCAATGGCAACCATCATTTATCCTGAAAAATATGCTAAATATTATCAAGATCATCATAATGAAAATTGTGTTGCCATGACAACCATCATTTATCATGAATAATATGCTAAATATGATCACGATCATCATAATGAAAATTATGGTTGCTATGGCAACCATTATTTATCATGAATAATATGCTAAATATGATCAAGATCATTATAATGAAAATTATGGTTGCTGACGTAGCAGTATAATTAATCCATTTGCTACGTGTTTATACGTTATGTAAGCTAATTGTAATGGCCCGCGATCACGTCAGCATGATCGGAAAAAAAATATACATGCAGCTTTGGAACTGCACAACAAAATGTTTTTAACTTCTTTCAACTAAAGCGCCGAATCTACTTCTAGAAAGGAGAGGCAGTGGATGTTTTCTATGGACGGATACGTGATGTACTTCACCAATGTGAGTATGATCCCGAAATGGCAAAATCCCTCGAAGCTGAAACTCTCAAATATGGTTTGACAAATGTTAAAATCATAGAGAAAGTCTATGCTTTACCCAAAGAAGCAGATGCTAACCGTGTTCTAGACATTGCCAGAGCTGAAGAACAAGCACAGACACACATACGTGAAGTGGAAAAAATCAGAAGGGACCACAACCCAGGAGAAACTAAAAGTGCAGAGGAGCTCAAGGGACAGAAGAAACCCTATAGACAAAAGCCCAAGGACTCCAGTAATGGACGCACCAAGAGTCAGTATGACTGCACAAGGTGTGGACGCAAACATGGCCCCAAACAGTGTCGAGCCTATGGAAAAGAATGCAACAAATGCAAAAGAAAAGGCCATTTCGCCGAGCAATGCCGAAGCGAAGAGAACCCTGGTTCTCACACCAAGAAACCTAGCAAAGACCGACAAAAATTGGGATCCAAGAAGAAGTTTCATGAAGCAGCTGCAGACTCAGAAAGTAGCGAAGCAGACTTTACAGAGTATGACACCAATGAGGTCACAGTACAAGTTGACTCTGTAAAAACAAACGCTGACGAAGCCAAGACTCAATACGCCAAGAAACTGCACAAGTAGGTCACCAAAGTTTATTTAGACGATGACCAATCACCTGATGTATTGTACGCCACTGCTGAACTTGGATTGCCGAATGGGAGTGTAAAGAAGCTCAAAGGCAAGGTTGACACTGGAGCACAGGTGAACTTGATGAATTACAAGACATTCCGAGAAATCTTTGGCGAAGACGCAGATAAAATCCTGCACAACAGTCGTGTTAAACTCACAGGCTATGGAGGAAAGCGCTTCAAGAATCATGGAAAATTCCGCCTTGACTATGTTCGACACAATGATGTCATTGGCCGACGTGTCGAATTCTTCGTATCTGATTATGGCAGCAACTTGTTCTCACTAAAATTCACCCGTGCGATGAACATCATCAAGGTTATGTGTGAGGAAAAGGACTGCAGAGATTGTCATGGCCCTTATGATGAGATTGTCATGGCCCTTATGATGTGAGTGAGGTCAGAGATACTACCAAAAGAAAAGAAGAAAGAAATGCAGAGGACCGACCAAAATACTCTTTGAACGTGAAGAAACCCATCGAAATTCAGAATACAGTCCAAGTCACCAAAGATGCAAAGGAGGTGTTCGAAGCCATTGGGAAGCTCAAAGGCTACCAATACCAGATTGAAATAGATGACAAAGTCCCTCCAGTGTTCAGTCCTAGATTCACTGTGCCCCCACCAATGCAGGAGAATCTGAAAAAGAACTTAAACTGGATGGTTGAAATTGATGTCATCAAGAAGCAACAAGAAGCAACACCGTGGGTAAGCAATGTACTGTGCACACCTAAGCCCAATGGAGATATACGAATATGTTTGAATCCAAAGCCACTCAACCAAGCAGTGAGGAGGCCACATCACTTTGCGCCAACACTGGAAGATGTTCTACAGAAATTACATGGATGCAAGTATTTCTCCAGCCTTGACCAATCATCTGGCTACTGGAACATTGAAGTTCATCCAGACAGCGTGCACCTGCTCACCTTCAACACACCATTTGGACGTTATGCGTACAAAAGACTTCCATTTGGGCTTGTGAGTAGCCAAGACGTGTTCCAACGCGCCGTCGATGAGACGTTTGGCGACATCCCCGACGTCTACTGCATTGCAGATAATATTCTAATTGCCGCAAGGACGAGAGAGGAACACGATGTTGCAGTAAACAGAGTTATTCAACGATGCCGAGACTCAGGTTTCAAACTCAACCCGAAGAAAGCAAAGATCCTGTTGGACCAGATAAATTTCTTCGGCCACACCCTAACGAAGGATGGATTAAAACAAGACGGGAAAAAGATCCAAGGGATAAAGCGGTTGGCAGTACCAAGGAACAAGCAGGAACTACAGTCACTGCTAGGCATGTTCAACTACCTGGGAAAATTTGTGCCAAACCTGGCTGCCAAGACACAGGACCTCCGTGCCCTGATAAAGAAGAATGCAGAATTTGTCTGGGAGGAGACGCACACAAAGATATTGGAATCACTGAAGGCCGAGCTCAAAGATAACATGACATTGCAGTATTTTGACCCACAGAAAGAAATCGTCATCGAGTGTGACGCCAGCCGAAAAGGATTGGGTGCATGTCTGCTTCAAGATGGAAAGCCAGTCAATTTCTCTTCAAGAGGCTTGACTGACGCAGAAAGTCGATACAGTAACCTGGAACGTGAAATGCTTGCTGTAGCCTGGGCTGTTAACCACTACCGACAGTACGTTTATGGACAAAGATTCAAGATAGTCAGTGACCACAGTCCACTCCAACAGATCATCAAGAAAGACATCAGAGCTGCAACCACCCAGCTGCAACGACTACTGCTGCGATGCCAAGGCTTCGATTTCACAATTGAATACAAGAAGGGCGTCGAGATGCATATATCTGACTGCCTATCAAGGTGCGTGCCGCCACCAGCTCCCAGCCAAGGACCAGTGTTTCCAGAGACCAATCAGATTGGAATATTTGAGGTAACCACGGCGAATGAATCGGACATTCAGAAGATCCGATCAGCTCAGAAGAAAGACTCAGTCTTCCAGGAGCTAGAGAGCCCATGCCAGAAAGGATGGCCAGAACACCGACACCAGGTGCCTGAGCTGGCCGTAGCCTACTGGGATTACAGATACGACATTGCGGTAATTGATGGAATTATTGTGAAGAGCCAGAGAATCGTGGTACCGCAGAAGATGAGAGAGTGTCTACTTGAGAAGTTGCACAGAGTACATCAGGGAGTAGACAAATCAATCCAAAGAGCCAGAGACAAGTGGTTCTGGCCCGGCATGATGGAACAGATCAGGAGATTAATCCTCACCTGCCCATCCTGTCTGGAACACCAGCCTAGACAGAAAAGAGGAGCAGTCATCCCTGTGATAACAACCAACGCCATGCAGATACTAGGTTGTGATATTTTCCACCATGCCGGTCGATGGTACAGTTGCATCGTCGACTACCACACCGGATACCCATGAGTACAACAGATAAAGAACCAAGAAGCAAATACATTTATTCAACATTTTCAGAGTGTCTGCAACCAGTTTGGCTACCCCTTAGAGGTGGTGAGTGATCGAGGCTCACAATCTACTTCTACCGATTTCCAGGAACTCTGTCTGAAATTCAACATCATTCAGAAGCCAGGAACCCCCCACTCACAGTGGAAGAGCGGACGCTGTGAAAACGCCATTGGGAGGCTCAAGAGGTTACTTGAGAAGTCTAAAGAAGAAGAAACAACCATGGAAGACATACTAGTGAACATCCGTGACACACCGCTAGATGCCAATACTCCTTCACCCTATGAGCTCATGTTCCACAGGAAAGTCAAATCAGACCTACCCTCAATACCTCTCAGCCTGTTCGACAACACGAACAGCATCAATGCAGGCCATAGAAGTGTAAAGCATGCTGAAAGAACGAATAAAAGTGAAAACAGAGGTGAACCACCAAGACTAGAGCAACATCAAACAGTTATGTTCATGAAGAAACCTCAGGAAAAGAAAGCCCAGTGGTCAAGCGGGACGGTCGTCACTGTAGACGGTCAACGGTCATACACTGTGGGGGATGATAAAACTGGAACACGATATTCAAGAGATCGTGTCCACATCAAGCCGACTCCTGGTAATGCCACCACCAGACCCACTGTGAAAGGAGACTCCAAAGGAAGAGAAGAAAGTGCATCAGCGCCAGTTGAAATGCCGAACACAAAGGATACGGACAACACACCAAAGCCAAAGGCAGGGACACCCATGAAGCTGAAAGCTGACAATCCAGCAGAAAGCATCAAAATATCCCGACCAAGGCGGGTTATCAAAGCACCAGTGAGATACGGATTTGAATGACACCTTATGTCTAACATCAATGACAGTGATTTACAAAGGACATAAAAGAAACTGTTCGTTATAATTTGTATCTTTAGACCACAAACTTATGTTTATATTATTTTGTTAAAGTTCAGATTCACCATCCCCATTTTGACTTTGACCAGGAACTGGGATCTCCTTTATGGTGAAACTTTGTTTGTTTTGTTCTCAAGAAGGGGGATGACGTAGCAGTATAATTAATCCATTTGCTACGTGTTTATACTTTATGTAAGCTAATTGTAATGGCCCCCGATCACGTCAGCATGATCGGAAAAAAAATATACATGCAGCTTTGGAACTGCACAACAAAATGTTTTGATCTTCTGTGAACTAAAGCGCCGAATCCACTTCAGTTGCCATGGCAACCATTATTTATGTTAAGTTTCGTAATGTTGCCATCTCTCTATCTTGAGTCAGAAGCACAACATACAACGTTTGGAAGCTTTTTCATCTAATGTATTTGTTACAGAATCACTCGTATTTATATGGTTACAGCAATTTGGATTAATCTATCTTTACACAGTTATTTTACTATAAATGGAATACAGTTTTCATAAGAGAATGAATATATACTTTTATGGTATGGTATGTGACTGTTCAGTCTGAATATCCCTTTTTGGTTACATAGTTTTCTCTATACTTATTTATATATATATATATATATATATATATATATATATATATATATATATATATATATATATATATATATATATATATATATATATATATATATATATTTATATCTGAATCTATTTTCGATTACTGGGGTCTTATTTTTGGTTAGTCTATATGGTTAGTCTTTTTTACGTTAATCATCACTAGTCTATTTTTGTTTAATTGGATATATGAGCACATACTTTAACACTCCCACTTGCTTTTATGTTCTCTTAAACTAAAATCAATTTTTTTTTTCCTAACATGACGGTCTTGAACCTATTTAACTTACCTTTACTTGTTGGTTTGGTAAACACGTCAGCTACGTTGTCTTCTGTTGGAACGTACACCAAACTTATAATACCTACCTGTATCTCTGAGCGGATGAAGTGGTATTTGATGTCAATATGCTTTGACCTTTGATGGTGTATGGGGTTCTTAGCTAGGTTGATAGCCCCCTGGTTGTCTACCTGTAGAACTACACTATCCTCACTCATACTTACCTTCATGTCTATACATAATTGTCTAAGAAATTTTGCTTCTTGGACGGCATTTGCTAAAGCGATGTATTCGGCTTCGCATGTAGACAATGCAACCGTTGGTTGCTTACGACTCTTCCAAGATATAAGGGGGCCGGTCTCACATAACTGGCAGTTATAACCTGTTATACTGCGTCTATCTCCGACCGATGCGCCCCAATCCGAATCACAATACCCATTTAACTTTAATGGTTTCTCTGACTTTCGAAACACTAAACCTTGTTCAGATGTACCCTTTAAGTATCCTAAGACATGTTTAGCCATAACAAGGCCCTCCCTACTTGGCTTAGCCATTTTTTGTGATAATTTTGTCACAATGAAACATAAATCAGGTCTGGTTCCTGTCATTACATAGATCAAGCTGCCTACGATTGCTCTATACTCATGTGGGTCGTCTAGCTCGGATGACTCTTCATTTGTTGACCGCTTATCGATTCCTAAAATACATGGTGTCGGTTTGGGTTTGCACTCATCCATCCCAAATTTTACTAAAACTTTCTCGATATATCGAGTTTGATTCATTTCGATACATGCTTCGTCGCATTTAAACTGAGTCCCTAACAACCATGCCAGCTTGCCGAGGTCTTTCATCTTAAACCTGTTACTCAGTGACTCTTTAACACTTGTCAACAACTCTAGGTCAGTGGCTGCTATTATTATGTCATCAACCCAAACAATTATTATTATGCACCTTTTAGCATCGATTTCTCGCACATATACACATGCATCAGCGTGTGATTGAACGAATTTCTCATTTTCCAGGTATTCATGCAACATGTTGTTCCAATTCCTCCCACTTTGTTTTAGCCCATACGAAGACTTATTTAATTTGCACACTAAATTTTCTCCATTTTCGCCGCGCTTCTCAAAACCTTCTGGTTGTTCGATATAAATTTCACAATCAATTGGCGCATTTAAATATGCAGTCCTAACGTCCATTTGATGAATGGTCATGTCATTTTGAACAGCGCGTTGTATCAAGGTTCGGATTGAGCTCATGCGTGCAGTGGGTGAGAAGGTTTCGTGATAATCAATCTCTGCAACTTGAGAGTAACCTTTAGCTACATATCGCGCCTTATGAGTTTTATCACCGTTTTGATCAGTTTTAATTGCATAAACCCATTTTCCTCCCACTATCTGACGGTCGCTTGGGGTTGGGACTAATTCATATGTATTATTATCTTCCAATGCACTATAAGCTCATCATGCATAGCTTTTTGCCATTTACTAGCCTCGGGCGATTTTACCGCCTGCTGGTAATTCACTGGAATTTCAGGCACGTTTACTATCTTGTAGCAATAATCTACAGAGTAACTTACGTCATCTACAACATACTCGCTTAAATAACTTGGCTTATTCCTAGCTCGTGTCGGGTACCTTGCTTGGTTTTCATTGCTACTTTCTCCCACTGTTTCCTTTACCGGTTCATGCACTGTGGTTTCCTCTTTATCTATTTCAACTGGTTCCCTATGAAATTCCTCCTGGTCAGTGGTAACTTGATCAAGCTTATCCATGAATTTTACACATCTGACCTTTTCTAATTTGTTTGTTTCCGGGTAAAACACTAAGTACGCTGGACTTCCTCTGTCGTATCCCAGGAATATACCCTTTTGGCTGCGTGCATCTAATTTCTTTGCATTCTGTACATATGCATAACAAGTAGTGCCGAAAACATGCATATTACTCAGGTTTGGTTGCTTCCCCGTGAGGGCTTCATATGGAGTTTTTCCTAACCTTGCATTAAAACATCTGTTCCTAATATATGCCGATGCTAATACGGCATATGTCCACAACATTTTGGGTAATTTTGCTTCGATTAATAGGCATCTTGCCATGCTGAATAAACTTCTCCATGCGCGCTCTACCGTCCCGTTTTGGTGTGGGGAATAAGGAGCACTAGTCTCATGCTTAATGGCATTCTTACGCAACAAAGATTTGAAGAACTGACTTGTAAATTCAGTTCCATTGTCGCTCCTAATTCGTTTGACTTTACCAAAAGGAGCAATATCGGCTAGGAACTTTTCGCTTGCCTCAACAGTATCGCTTTTTGCTTTAAAAATACACCATGATAATACCCGTGTAATCGTCTACGAACGATAAAGCGTATTTATAACCACCGCGGCTTTCCGGCTCAATAGGTCCAGCTAAATCGCAATGCACAAATTCTAATGACCCCTTTGCCCTTTGGTCTGGCTCACGGTTTCGAAATTGACACATTTTGCCCTGTGTACAGATGTCACAATCAATATGCTTATCACCTTCGTCATCGGTGATTTTCATGCCCTTAACCACTTCTGAAGCTTGCGCACGTCATTTAAATTGCAGTGGCCTAGTATCTTATGCCATTCCATCAGAGATGAAGCAGTATTTTGTGATGAAGATATACTGTTCAAATAATATAAACGCCCTTTCTGCTCTATATTATACACTACACCTTCGGGGTCCTTATATTGACTTACCTGTTGGCCTAAATTAATGCAAGCCCCTCTATCTATTTCTGCAGGGACAGAGAATATGTTTTGCCCATAGGAGGGAATGTACAAAGCATTAATTAGCATGACATCTTGTAACTTACCTGAGGCGTCGTACAGCTTCACTTTGGCGTCTCCTTTACCAACAACTACGTTTGCCCTACTGCCGTCGGCTAGTTCGATTAAGTGGTTAGTGGGGTTAAACTTATCATCAAAACTAACGAACTTTGACTTATCATTAATTATGTGACTTGTTGCCCAAGTATCTACTAATAAATTCGTATCGACCTTACCTCCTGAACTTTTATCTCTATTTACATGATCTTTTACTGTAAATGCAAATGTTTGTGTCTCTGCTGCCGTGTTCGCACTGTCTTTCGTTTTTCTACAATCCTTCGTGTTGTGGGTCTTGGTCTTGCATCTGTTACACCATTTTTCACTTCTCGTCCAACAATCAGCGCTCTTGTGCCCTTTCTTGTCGCATTTAAAGCACTTCCCTTCGAATTTCTGCCCGCTATGCTTTTGGTTCACGTACATAACGTTGTCTTTCGCGTTTTCTCTTCTGTTGGTTTTCTCGCTCTCTTCGTAATTTCGCAAAGCGATCTTAAATTCAGCGAAAGTCATTTGTTTCTCCCGCTGTATTACGACCGTGGAGAATGTTTTGTAGCTTGCAGGCAAACCTTTGAGTGCCATCGCGACCAACAGCCCTTCGCTAATAACTTCCTCAGCGGCCTTCAGTGATGTCGCAGCCGTTTCTGCGCGTATAATGTAATCTGTACTCGTCTCATTTTCTGCCATCTTCAAGGAAGTCAGTTCCGTATATAAGGCAATGATTCTCGGCTTGCCCTTTCCCTGGTAATAGGGAACTTAAGCAAGTGACGTTCTTCGAGCCAACGGCAACGTCACGGTCGCAAAAAGCCTGGAAACTGCTATGCCGTTCCCCGCGAATTTCAAAGCATTTAAGCAAACTGCAGCGACGGGAGATGTCTTCGTTTCGAGAAATTAGAGAGTTTTGTTTAGTACTGTTTGAAGAAGGTGTTCTGACTGAAGAAGAGTTTATTTTATTGCACTTAGCGTACGATTCAAGGAATCCAGAGTTTCCAAGCAGCAATTATTCGCCTTTTTGTCTGGATGACATGAACGAAGCCGAATGTTTAGCAGAATTTAGAGTACAAAAGCGCGACCTTGTATTTCTTCAGAAAACTCTACAAATTCCCGATGTAATTAAATGCCCACAAAGAACAACCTGTTCTGGACTTGAAGGACTGTGTATGCTCTTGAACCGCCTCGCATATCCATGTCGATACTCCGATATGATTCAACGCTTTGGCCGATCGGTTCCGGAGATGTGCATGATATCAAATTTGGTTACTGATTTTATATACGATAATCACGGACATAGAGTAAATCAATGGAACCCACACGTTCTAAGTCCTCAAAATCTTCAGATGTATGCAGAAGCCATTCACGAGAAAGGGGCCCCGCTAGAAAATTGTTTTGGCTTCATAGACGGAACTGTGAGACCAATTTGTCGACCTGACAAACATCAGCGAGAAGTTTACAACGGTCACAAAAGAGTTCATTCCTTGAAGTTTCAGTGCGTTGCATTACCAAACGGAATTATTGGTCATATATTTGGTCCTGTTGGTAAGTTAATTTCTTTAAACATTTTTGCATAGCAAACACGTTTTTAAGAATTTTACAGATTTTCCAGATCTGAATATTTCGAATTTTTTAGAAGGCAAGAAACACGACGCAGGGATGCTCGCCCAATCAAATTTCTTACAACAACTAGAAGAGAACGCTTTTTCTCCAGATGGAACTCCGATGTGTGTTTATGGAGACCCCGCTTACCCTCTTAGAGTTCATCTGCAAGCTCCGTTTCGTAATGGTGATATCACAGAAAGAATGAAGGAATTCAATACAAAAATGAGCGCTGTTAGAGTTTCTGTTGAATGGTTGTTCGGAGACGTGATAAATACATTTCGCTTCATGGATTTTAAGAAAAATCTAAAAATAGGCATGAGCAGTGTGGGAAAATCTTACATTGTTTGTGCGTTATTGAGAAATGCACTCACATGTTTGTATAGAAATAACACATCTGAGTTTTTTAATATTGATCCCCCAAGTTTAGAAAGATATTTTGCGTGAGGACAAAACATATCATCAGACATAGAAAGATTAATATCTTTTTTTTTATAAACAATGCAAGTGGCATTATGCCCATGAGTAATAAGTAAAGCAATGTAAATATAATTGTCAACCTTCATGATAAAATAAATTGACATATGTAACTGATTCAGAGATCAAGCAATGGGCAATGGGCTGTTTCAGAGATCAAGCCGAGTGGCATTCTGTGCATTCGATGATAAACTAATTTTTTTTAAAATCTTTGCTTGAAAATTGTCTTCAATCAATAGAACTATATTCTAAAACAATTACAGTAAAGCAACTCAACGATATAAGTATAAAAACTCATGTGTGTATATACTACAGACATATCGGGAAATAGAGCTTCTTACAATTTCTCCATAAACTTTTGCATTGTTGACAAAAATGCCATCGACATTTGCTGCTGTTGCTGAAGCACCAGTGCTTGGCTTTCCATCATTTTTTTGTGTTGATCTTGCATCATTCGCATCATTTCTAACTGTTGTTCTCCTGTTTGTGATACCGATTGCTTTTGGATTTCCTGCTCGTTCTTTTTTAGCGCTATTTCCTCTCGACGAAGTTCGCTGTCTGTGCTCGATTTTTGTTTAAGGTATTCGATCAGTTCGCTGCTTCCCCTACGTGTTTTTTTTGGTCTAGAATCCTCATCCTCAGTCGTGCCGCGTTTCCTCGTTTCTCCCATACGCTCTAAAGCCTTCATTCTGACGTCTTCCGCATTTTCTCTTTCTTTTTGTTTACGAGCTGTGTCGACATCAACAAAACTGTCCTCTTTAGCACACAGCTCTTCGATCATACTTTCTCTCTCAGTAAGGTCATCGACATCAATACCACTGGCAGCTTCCTCGTCCCTGGTTTTCTTTTTGTGTTTAGTCTTTAACAGGTTCCATCGGTCCCGCACACTTCTTTTATCTTTCAATCCAAATACAGGGTTTTCGATTCGGTTTAGATTTTCAACGATGGAATCCCAGACTACGCCTCTGTTAGGACTCCCCTTCTTGTAAAGAAAAAGATCACTAACCATCATTTCTCTCATTAACAATAAATCGTGGTCTTCTGTCCACTCCATTGGCTTTGGTTTCGAACTTGCAGGCTTAGTTGCCATTTGTAGACGAATTTTATAGCTTGTTTGCGCCACGTTTTAGAGACAACGGCAAATTAGCCCATTACAGGTTGGCGCCGAGTCGCGACGGCAACAACTAAACTCAAAAAATATTCACCGGAAGTGAAACTGACTTCCGGTAGCCGTCGCCGCGTTCAAAAACGTCAGTGCTTAAGTTCCCTAATGTTCTCTAAGAACGCCAAGGGCTCGTCTACCATTATCTTTCGCTTCTCTTATTATAAGAGACAGACTTCTATCATCCAGACACTGGACGAGCTCGGCGAATGCATCTGCATTCTTTGTCGCATCTAGTTCTTCCTCATCTGCAGGAGGGACGAATATTTGGTAAAGCTTCTGGAGTCTCATGTACCCCAAAATCTTTACTTCCCATAACTCATATTTGCTTTCGTCTCCATCGAAGATTAGCCCTTTCCTGGGCCCATAACCTGTTAAGTTTCGTAATGTTGCCATCTCTCTATCTTGAGTCAGAAGCACAACATACAACGTTTGGAAGCTTTTTCATCTAATGTATTTGTTACAGAATCACTCGTATTTATATGGTTACAGCAATTTGGATTAATCTATCTTTACACAGTTATTTTACTATAAATGGAATACAGTTTTCATAAGAAAATGAATATATACTTTTATGGTATGGTATGTGACTGTTCAGTCTGAATATCCCTTTTTGGTTACATAGTTTTCTCTATACTTATTTATATATATATATATATATATATATATATATATATATATATATATATATATATATATATATATATATATATATATATATATATATATATATATATATATTTATATCTGAATCTATTTTCGATTACTGGGGTCTTATTTTTGGTTAGTCTATATGGTTAGTCTTTTTTACGTTAATCATCACTAGTCTATTTTTGTTTAATTGGATATATGAGCACATACTTTAACAATTTATCATGAATAATATGCTAAATATGATCAAGATCATAATAAAAATGATGGTTGCCATAGTAACCATCATTTATCATGAATAAAATGCTAAATATGATCAAGACCATTATAATGAAAATTATGGTTGCCATGGCAACCATTATTTATCATGAATAATATGCTAAATATGATCAAGATCATCCTAATGAAAAGCATGGTTGCCATCGTAACCATCATTTATTATGATTGATATGTTAATTTTGATCACTATCATCAAAATGATGATAATGGTTACCATAGTAACCATCATTTATCTTAAATAATATGCTAAATATGATCAAGATCATCATAATGAAAATTATGGTTGCCAAGGTAACCATAATTTATCATGAATAATATTCTAAATATGATCAAGATCATCCTAATGAAAACTATGGTTGCAATTGCAACCATCATTTATTATGATTAATATGTTAGTTTTGATCATTATCATCAAAATGATGATAATTGTTACAATGGTAACCACCATTTATCATAAATAATATGCTAAAAATGATCAAGATCATCATAATGAAAATTATAGTTGCCATGATAACCATCATTTATCATGGATAATATGCTAAATATGATCAAGATCATCATAATAAAATTATTGTTGCCATAGTAACCATCATTTATTATGATTGATCTGTTAATTTTGATCATTATCATCAAAATGATGATAATGGTTGCCATAGCAACCATCATTTATCATGAATAATATGCCAAATATGATCAAGATCATCATAATGATCATCATAGCTCCAATTGCAACCATAATTTTTTACGATTGATATGTTAATTTTGATCATTATCATCAAAATGATGATAATGGTTGCAATGGCAACCATCGTTTATCATGAATAATATGCTAAATATGATCATTATCATTAAAATGATGATAATGGTTACCATGGTAACCATCTTTATCGTGAATAATATTCTAAATATGATCAAGATCATCATAATGAAAATTATGGTTGCTATTGTAACCATCATTTATCATGAATAATATGCTAAATATGATCAAGATCATCATAATGATCATCATGGTTGCAATTGCAACCATCATTTATCATGAATAATATGCTAAATATGATTAAGATCATCATAATGAAAATTATGGTTACCATGGTAACCATCATTTATCATGAATAATATGCTAAATATGATCAAGATCATCATAATGAAAATTATGGTGGCTATGGTAACCATCATTTATCATGGATAATATGCTAAATATGATCAAGATCATCATAATGATCATCATGGTGGCAATTGCAACCATAATTTATAATGATTGATATGTTAATTTAATCATTATCATCAAAATGATGATAATAGTTAGCATAGTAACCATCATTTATCATGAATAATATGCTAAATATGATCAAGATCATCATAATAAAAATTATGGTGGCCATAGTAACCATCATTTATCATGGATAATATGCTAAATATAATCAAGATAATCATAATGATCATCATGGTTGCAATTGCAACAATAATTTATTATGATTGATATGTTAATTTTGATCATTATCATCAAAATGATGATAATAGTTACCATGGCAACCATCATTTATCATGAATAATATGCTATATATGATCAAGATCATCATAATGAAAATTATGGTTGCCATGGTAACCATCATTTATCATGGATAATATGCTAAATATGATCAAGATCATCATAATGATCATCATAGTTGCCATAGCAACCATCATTTATCGTGAATAATATGCTATATATGATCAAGATCATCATAATGAAAATCATGGTTTTCATGGTAACCATCATTTATCATGGATAATATGCTAAATATGATCAAGATCATCATAATGATCATCATGGTTGCCATTGCAACCATAATTTATTATGATTGATATGTTAATTTTGATCATTATCATCAAAATGATGATAATGGTTACCATAGTAACCATTTTTTATCTTGAATAATATGCTAAATATGATCAAGATCATCATGCTGAAAATTATAGTTGCCATGGTAACCATAATTTATCATGAATAATATGCTAAATATGATCAAAATCATCATAATGATCATCATAGTTGCAATGGCAACCATAATTTAATATGATTCATATGTTAATTTTGATCATTATTACCAAAATTATGATAATGGTTACCATGGTAACCATCATTTATCGTGAATATTATGCTAAATATGATCAAGACCATCTTAATGAAAATTATGGTTGCCAAGTTAACCATCATTTATCATGAATAATATGCTAAATATGATCAAGATCATCATAATGAAAACTATGGTTGCAATTGCAACCCTCATTTATTATGAATAATATGTTACTTTTGATCATTATCATCAAAATGATAATAATGGTTGCCATAGCAACCATCATTTATCATGAATAATATGCTAAATTTGATCAAGATAATCATAATGATCATCATAGCTCCAATTGCAACCAGAATTTATTATGATTGATATGTTAATTTTGATCATTATCATCAAAATGATGATAATGGTTACCATAGTAACCATCATTTATCATGAATAATATGCTAAATATGATCAAGATAATCATAATGATCATCATAGCTCCAATTGCAACAATAATTTATTATGATTGATATGTTAATTTTGATCATTATCATCAAAATGATGATAATGGTTGCCATGGCAACTATCGTTTATCATGAATAATATGCTAAATATTATCAAGATCATCATAATGAAAATTATGGTTGCCACGGAAACCATCTTTTATCATGAATAATATGCTAAATATGATCAAGATCATCATAATGAAAATTATGGTTGCCATGGCAACCATCATTTATCATAAATAATATGGTAAATATGATCCAGATCATCATAATGAAAATTATTGTTACCATGGTAACTATCATTTATCATGAATAATATGCTAAATATGATCAAGATCATTATAATGAAAATTATGGTGGCCATGGTAACCATCATTTATCATTGATAATATGCTAAATATGATCAAGATCATCATAATGATCATCATGGTTGCAATTGCAACCATAATTTATTATGATTGATATGTTAATTTTGATCATTATCATCAAAATGATGATAATGGTTACCATAGTAACCATCATTTATCAATAATAATTTGCTAAATCAACCTCGTTCCTAGGGCCTTTATTGAAAACGCGGAGGGGGGGGAGAAGAGAAGAAGGCCCTGGCACCGGCTGATTCTAAAACCACGAATCGTGGTTTTAAATCGATACTTAAATATTCCAAGATGGCCGACCCTTCGAAGTGTTTACACCACTTACACGTGCTGCAGCGACTTCATAATGCTTTAAAAATGGGAGGTTTCCCATCGTTTGTCTTAAAGCCGTTACAGAATAAATGTTTTGAGCACATACTAAACGGATTTACGTCGTTGCTGTTTTACCAACTGGCTTTGGCAAATCTCTTCTGTTTCAACTTCTGCCAAATTTCTTGCTGACCAAAGCTGACAAAAATATCGTTATTGTTGTCTGTCCTTTAAACGCAATCATCGAGGACCAGTTAAAGGTTGCTAAGAACATCGGTATTGAGGCAGAAGTTCTCCAGTAGTAGCGGAAAGCTTGTTTAAATCGGATGAAATGAATGCAGAAAGTGATGATGTAGGTGTACTTTTAAGCGACAAGATGTTAAATGGAGATGTTCAACTTCTTTTTACCCACCCGGAAGCCTTATTAGGTGAGAAAGGAAGAAATCTAATGAAAAGTACAGTGTTTCAAAGAAATGTTGTGGCGTGTGTTGTAGATGAAGCACATTGCGTGGAAATGTGGTGAGTGTTATTGGTATATTCATATAAATTTAAAGTTGTTCATGCATAGCACATAGTACAGTGGAAGAATGTATTGGTATTAGTATTATTATTGGAAATCATTCGATGGCGCATACTATTAATCCCTAATTATTGTACAAGCAATTGCTTATTATTAGCATGATAAAATCGTAACAATTTTGGAACTGCTATGTTGAGATCATTTCATTTGGGACATAATTTTCAATCCTAGATTTTCGTATGTACAATATTTTGTACTTTTGCCAGTATTTTGTTTACCTTTTTAATTCTGGCTTTTTTGTTCATCCAAGGCTGTCTAGTTTGCATGAAAAGAACTTTCTGCTATTTTGTTTAATTTGGCTAAATTATTAATTGGCCTGCAATACTATTAGGGAAATAACCATAACCCTCTCCTAGCAACCAGTGATTTAATCATGCTGTTAATACGCAAGGAAATTTAATTAATTTATATTCACCTTTCAAATACTATTTTGTGGGTGGCAAGAAAGGCAGCATAATCACTACTCAGAGATTGCAGTTATGCAACTAGATGGAGTGGTCTAACCTGCATCTTGTCCTAAATGAGAGTTTTTCTGTTTTCAAGGGGTGATGAATTCAGAAAAGATTTTGGAAATTTGTCCATTGTTCGTGCCTTCTTTCCAAAAACTCCATTTCTTGCACTCACAGCAACAGCACCACCACATATGTTGAGCAACCTAAAAAATAGCATGAATTTCAACAGCTCTTGCAAAGATGTGTCAGCTAACCCAAATCGTAGAAATATATTTCTTCAAAAGAAGATGCGAACGAGCAATCAGCATATATATGAAAGTTATAGTAATATCCTGCTACCTATTGCTAATCAATTGTCTGTTGAACTGGAAAGTTACCCCATGACAGTGATATACATGAAACTCAAATACTGTGGTTATGCATATGGGTTGTTTGAAAGAGTGTTAAAGGAGAAACAATATGTGGGGGAATCTAAGGATTCAGTTGCGAGATTGTTTGCACAGTTCCATGCACCCCAAACAAATGAAATGAAAAAGACTATCATATCAGAAGTTAAGAAACAAAACTCACGGATAAGAGTTATATTTGCTACATCAGCCCTTGGAATGGGAGTTAATGCACCAAATATAGTGCATGTTATTCACATTACACCTCCAGGTAGCATTGAATCCTATGTCCAAGAAATTGGCCGTGCTGGTCGTTCAGGTCATTTGGCCAGTTCAACATTATATTATAACAATTCAGACGTATCAGACAATGTGAAACACGTAGATAAATCCATGAAAGAATACTGCTTATCACAAGAGACCTGCCTTCGGCAACTTCTTCTGAATTACTTGGGATTTTCATGTGTTACACAAGAGAGATGCTGTTGTGTTTGTGAAGATAGATAGATAGATAGATAGATAGATAGTTTATTCCAAAAAAATTACATCGCAGCCCTGGTGCTGAATTGCGTAATTAATTTACATTTAAAAAAGGTATACAATATAAGACTATTTAAGTAAGTATAAATAAAGCATATAATCTTATGTACAATTCAACTAAATAGTGTGAAATATTCGAAACTCTAAGATATGTTATTAATAGGAGCTGCACATCGACGGAATAAAAGTGTTCTGGTAACGCTTTGTCTTGATTTGGGGAATATTGAATGTTTTGTTTTTCCTAAGATTGTACTTTGGTTGGTGTCTTTGTGGAAGTAAACCGTATAATTTGTGTGATGGATCCCACATGATCTTTTTAAAAAGTTTTTTACACAAGTCATGTCTCCGACTTTGAAGTGTTGGTACATTAAATTTCTTTAAATTTTGCTGGTACGACTTTTCTGGAGATAATATCGACAGCACGCGTTTTTGAACTCGTTCTAAGTCCTCACTTAGGTAGTTCGACAGAGAATGGTGGAATACAGGTGCACAATATTCAAGCACAGGTCTGATGCAGGTGCAATAGAACATAATGATATCTTCTATTGGTACGCATGCGCGTTTTAGCAAAACTATAAAATTTAAACGTTTGTTAGACTTCCTTATGACATCGTTGATATGATCGTTCCACAGTAAAGTGTTAGAAATAGTCACTCCAAGAATCTTGGCATGGCTAACAACCTCAAGTTCCTTTCCTTCTACTGTAATCGGATCAAAAGAATGTTTTTGCTTCTTAAAATCAATGATCATCTCCTTGCACTTGTCTGTGTTTAACTGTAACTTGTTTTTATGTGACCAGTCTGCACAATGATGGCGTCGCTTTGGATAGTGCTGCGATTTCCTCTTTTAATGAATTCGGAAACAGTCGTATCGTCAACATACTTCCACTTGTTTGCATTGGGGCATCTCAAATCATTGATCATCAACAGGAATAACCACGGGCCAAGTTTAGTACCTTGGGGAACACCTGAGGGTATACAGCCCCATTCCGAGTAACAATCGTTGGCAAGCTTCACACGTTGTTGTCGGTCCTTCAAAAAGTCACATACCCAGCGTGCAATCCCAAGGGGTATCGAGAGGTTACAAATTTTTCCAGTCAGAATCCGATGATCGATTAGATCAAACGCTTTCCTGTAATCTAGCAACATAATCCTCACCGCTGCACCAGTGGCATCAGTAGCTTCTGACCAATTATGTACCATTGAGATAAGTGCTTGTGTGGTTGAGGACTTTGGAATGGCTCCAAACTGGTCTGGGTCAATAATCAAGAGGATGGCTGGGGCGATATACGTTGTGACAATGAAGTCTTCGGCAACCTTGGATAACGCTGGGGTAAGTGATATTGGCCTAAGGTGCTTACTCGCGTTTGTTACGGGTTTAGTTTTAATTAGGGGAGTGATATCAGCCAGTTTCCAAGATGACGGGAATTTTTGTTCTGCAAATGAACTGTTAAGTACAGAACAAGCAGGCTGTGCAAGGACTTCTGCAAAATCGTTGAGAATCCAGTTTGGTACACCGTCTGGACCTGAAGCTTTCCGCGGATTGAGTTTTTTTAAGGCAGTGTAAGTGTCGGCCTCAGAAAGAACAGGTGCAACAAACTCCTCATCGTAGGGAGGAATAAAGTCCAACGGTTGGTAGGCCTTCGTGGGCTCCAAAAAGGCGTTGTTGATTAAATTTGCAATTGCCTGAAGATCAAGGTCGTCAATCTGGTCAAGATGAAGTTGGGAACGCAGGTCCTCAGAACCAGTAGCTGGAGTCATACCTGCAATCTTTTTAACATCACTCCACCACTGACTTGGTTTGGTCTCCTTAAGATGTTGGACTTTTGATGAAAAGAATCTAGCACGACAAGATTTCCTTTCGCGATTTACACGATTTCGATATACACGGAAAAGTTCTTTGTCACCGCGCGCTGAATGCTTTTTGACGCAGTTGGATAAGCTTTTTTAAATCCGCAGTAAACCAAGGTGGATCGTTCACATGCAGCTTTGATGTTTTGAGTGGCATGATGTTGTCAAGGCCGACTCGTACGAGGTCAACAAACAACTGTAATTTGTCTTCGCAATTAGTAGCTGAGTTCAGAATGGACCAGTCGCAGGAGTTTAAATATCTACCAAGTTCATTTTTCCTGCTGGAGCGGGTGTCTCTTCTACACACCGTTCGACGACTGGAGGCTTTCGGTTGTCTCTTTTTGGGATGGAGCATAATCACATTGTGATCAGATAACCCGAAGGGAGGATGACTTTCAACAGAATTTTTGTCATAGAGATAAGGCAAATTGGTTAGTATCAAGTCTAGAGTTTGGTTACCTCTAGTTGGTATGCTGACAAGTTGTTTCATTCTGAACTGTGCTAGGAGCCGATTGATGTTAAGTCGATTAAAATCGCCTGTCAATAAGATTCCGCAACCGGGGTAAAGTCCTTCGATGGATGTAATCGTGGAAGACAAATAGTCAATCATGGTGTTGTCGTCGGCACTTGGAGGATGGTATACTGTACCGATCACAACGCAAGGGACTCCACGAGGGAGTCTCTTTGGTCTAGTGTGTACCCAAAGAACTTCGAGTTCAGGATGATGCAAGTGGTTCAACGTTTTTTTTGAAGAGTCATATCCAACAGCTATCTGCAATGAATCCATGCAAATTAGAGAAAAGGTGAGATTTTTACCAACTACCAATATAGTCATTTTGGAAAAACTCATTCTAAAGGAACTCTATCAAAATGGGGTTGACTGCAGCAAAAGTCCAAGTTTGATGCTCATGGAATCTCAAATTCCATGCTGCGAAAACAGTCTAAAAAAGATCATGACTGAAATTGAGTACATTGGAGTAGAGACAGACTTCTAGATACTTGTGGTATCTGGGATGAAGAGTGCTCTTCCAAAGTTTTTTCTCTTATATCAACATATGCCCCTTTAAGATAAGGCATTCAAATTTTTCTGAAGCAAAAAGCCAGCCGATCTATCTTAATATTACAAAATTGCATTTTTAATCAAATAATTCACACAATAGTGTTGAAGTTAGTTATCACGTTTTATACACCTTGCATAGATAAATGTATATTTTTGTTACTTTTCTGCCTTACTGCCACTGACCTTGATCCAGGTAGAAGTATAATTTAATGTGACATCAACAGATAAAATATTTGCAAGGCCTAACTTTTGCTATAAAATAATATAAAAATGCACTAATGAAAGTCGAAATTACATTTCCGTTAATAATAATATATTACATTATGATAGGAAAACAACAAGACAATCAGTCCTTTGACTGCATGAAGCGAACTTCTCAATGTTTCAGTGTAAGGGCTTGTATATAATTTTAGGCAGTTGGACGGCTAATTGTCTTGTACTGTTAAAGAACATTGGAAGTTTTACCATTATCGCTTCAGTTCCTTCATGTGTTTTTTTCCACTGATGGTATTCAACAATTTAAATACAGCAAAGGGCACCTCTTTATTTTAGGAAAGCTTGTGTGTGATCTACCAGGTACTTTATTGAAAGGATCAAGTTCAACTAAATTCGCAACCATTTCTTTTTCATCTGCCATTGAGTCTCGTGTTGTGTGTTGTGTAGAGACTTTGTGCATGCCAACTGTACTATCAAATTGTTCTATAACCTGTTTTATGCCATTTGTTGCCCTGCAAACTTTACTGATTGAGCTTATTGTTTTGTTTGGTCCCATTCTCTGAACAATGTTTTTGCTGAGTCTGTTACTTATCTCTTGTGCCATGTCATCTTCAATATTTTTGCCTTTACCGCCTTTCCAGTTGACAAAAATCCCCATTTGAACTCTTCAGCTAAACGAGGAGTTAACAAACACTCCATTTGAGCAATGCTTATAAACATTTCCAACGCATATTTGCTATAAGAGCCTAAAGATTTGAAAACATTAATAATAGTTTCTGATTAATTAGATTTCTATCACCGTCTGCTTCTGCTGCAGTATCCTTCAATTGTAATATGAGGATGGTGAAAATATATGGCACATTGCATAGTTTTGAACATAATCCTCATCTTCATCAGCTTCAGAGTTGGTGTTCTTCTGGAAAAGAAATTCATCAATGAACTTTTCAAACACATTGTTAAAATATGTTTCCTTCTCTGCAGATGTTGCCTTAGAAGCATTTCCTGGAAACTTATTTTTTGTTGGGGCCTCATCAGTAGTAGACATGCCAAAGAAGAGCATTGCAGCAGTTGTGATGTATGCTCTTCCTATGCTAACAAATAACTCTTCACTTCCCTCCAATGAGTCAATTACTTTTGAAGGAGTGGCATTGCATCTGTTGTATTTCTCCCTGAAGTATTTCAAAGTGCCAACTTGATAACTGATTCAGCCTTGTGAAGCAATGAATAGGAAATTGCAACAATGATGCTCTAGTATGAAACATGACAGGTTTAAAAGGTGAACAATGTTCAAAGCGATCAGATGGCGTAGGGACCCTGCAAGAAATCTTTCGCACCAGCAAATCTCACTCTGGTCAGTTGGTCACCTGCGAAAGGTATCTTCATTTCTCTCATTGGGTCATCTTGGGTGTCTTGTCTGTGAGCATTTGGTTGACCAGGTGCTGTTGGCCCTTCTGGGATTGCTGTATCATTAACATGAGGCATTTTCTCAAGTAGTCCAGCTTTTACATGAATTTCGGCAATCCATTTCTCATAAGTTCTTAGAATTTTTACACAATCCTCATATTTTGCTTCATTTGCATTGATGATTGGTAAGCTTGCAATATATGACTTTTCGGCCATTTGACTGGAATAGATATGGTCAATATGCTTTGGGGTGACAGACTTTAAAAAATTGAACTGAGGAAAAAAGTCAATGAGGATTCTTGCTATGAGTACCTATACAGTATGAATAGTAAATAATTGTTATGATAATTATTATTATAAATCCATGATATGCATATTTCACTCAGACTTTTATTTCCATTCAGGTCATGAATAGAAATTGTTATAATCTGATAAAAGATATTTCAATATAAGAACAATATATTATTGTAAATAGGAAAATATATTGAAAAAATAATTTTAAAAATAAACAATTAACATACCTTGGCTGATTCTGCATTTTTCTTCCATTCCATTACATTTAAGCTGAATTTTGATCGTGGAAGGGTCAGAATGTCATTCTTAGGGGAAATATTTGGGAGGTGGGAAAATTTACCCTGTTTTCAATTAGATTTGATGCAAATAAATGCAAGTCTTCATTTTGGATGTCCTTCCGCATATGCCCTTTCAGGACTTTAAGATCCCAGTTGTCACCTGTGCCACGGAAGACCCTCTGATTCTTCACCTTCTCTATAACTTGGTCCATGAAATGCCCTCCAAGTAGCTTTAGAAGATCATCTCTTCTGCTATGGGATAGACACACACCAAGCTTGTTAAGCCTTTCTTGAAGCTGAAGAATGAAAGAAGGATATTATGTATTTTAAAACTTTTCAAATTTTACAAACAGGAATGAATACCCAATAATACAAAAGCATGTCAATCTATTGTATTTGTGTACCCACCAATATAAAGTTGTCTCTGGTGAGTGGTAGTTCAAATAAATAATTTCACTTAAGTCACTGTCTTATATATTGCATAATGATATGGGTTGTCTAAAGCCTATTTTTTCAAATGACATTTATTTAATTACAAACTTGAGGTATTTACACATATCAAAAGTAATCCTGGAGCGGATTTCACAACACGTTTACAATTATAGTCAAAGATATTACATTTTAAAATTTGATAATTGTTCGGACAGTTCAATGTTCGATGATGAATTTACATGGCGCCAAGAACGTGATCCGCGAATGCACAATACTTGTGCTCTGATGAGGGCAAAAGAGATCTGTTTTCGCAGCCAGCTCATCACGACGGACAACCTCAGATGTCGCTTCGTCGCCACCTTATCGGCCAACATGGTGAGGAAATGTTGGGTTTCCCTGCCACAGCCTCCAAAAGCGCTGAAAACAATAGGTGTGAAAGAGCCATGTCCACTTGTATCACCCTTTGATTTATTAGCGCTTCTTCTCTCTCTCGTTCTTATTGAAAGCACTGGTGAGGCTCTGGTTTCGGTGTGTCGAGGCATACGGGTTAAATACCCTCACATCAAAGAATGCTTTTCACTTCTTAACCAGAAACCTCGTGCAGCGATATCAACACGAGCGTCATCAGCAGTGTTAGCCCCGGATGGTAAGGGCTCGCCCGATGTTGGAGTGAGTGCTGGTTCAACTGACACATCATGAGTGACTTCGTCTATGGTAGCTGCTAGAAGATCACGTATTTCATCATGGCGGCGGTGGATGAACCCTCCTTTCAGACAGGACAGTGCATGGTCTACGGTGAACGTCTTGCCACAGGCGCAGTGTGATGGTAACCGCTTGAGTTGCCAACGATAACGGAGGTTGATGGCGTCGAAGAACTCCCGCTTACTCAGCACGTACCCTTCCTCAGCCAGCGGAAGAGCCGTTAACCAGGTGGACGAGCCTTTCAGCTGGGCGATGTCATTTGCTCGGGTCTCCTCCTCCGTCATCATGGATCGCAGATCTTCTAGCTGGGCTCGGTACCTTGCCTCGCGCTGTCCCGATAGACGACGACGCACGTTCAGAACAGGCTCTCCTAAAGTGCTTACAACTTCAACATCATTTTGATGGATGATTTTCCTCGTAAGCTCTTGACACACCTGTTCAGAATTCTCATGCTCTGTTGTACACAAATCATGAAGAACTGGTATTCCAAGGCCTCCCAAACGTGTAGGTAACGACAGAAGTTTCCGATCATGCGAAGATAGATGTCGACCGTCGGTGATGGCTGGTAGAAATCTATTGTTGATGACATTGTCAACGGCCTGGAGCTCCTGTTCAATACCTGGTATGGTTCTGATGTGGTACGTGAAGCGATGGCGAAAACCTGAGACGAATGCTGTATAGGCAGCCTGCGGTTCATGTTTAGCGATGTCACTCAAGATACTAAGCTGGCTGCACCAACGGTCCACCAATGAACGCAAGTAATCACGTTTGCCTTCATCAGAGCCAACATATCCACCAAGATATTTGTGGCCCTCCACTGTCACACGAACATCTGTTCCTGCGAAGATTTCTTCTGCTGCTTCCACGAGATGTGGTTTGACAATCAACCAAGACTTATCACCCCGTTGATAGTACCCCAACAGAGGACCGTGTTTTGTGATGTTATCCCACCAGCGTCGAAGATCTAGTAGCTTCCCAGCACCACTGAGGTCGTCTGCGAATGCAACATGTCGGACGGAACTGGTTGTGTCATCCTTAATCAGTTCAAGAAGAGGGGTGATTGCGATAGCATATAGAGGCATCGAGATAGGATCCCCTTGAGTTGTCCCTTCAGATGAAGAGACTTCCTTTCCTCCCTGAACGAAGAGACGAGATGGCTGAACATAGCAGTTAAACGCGTAGATCGCAATCGCTGGGCAGATGTATTGGATGTTTGCAACATCACCTTGCGATTGACAGAGTTAAAGGCGTTAGCAGCATCTACCAGTAGCATGGCATCCGTCTCTTCTTCGTCAAAGATGTGCGACATCGCATGTACAGCGGATTCACAACCAGCTTGTTGGCCAGCACATAACTGCAGATGTCCCGCGCTTGCTACTATTTGAGGCTTGATGGTGTAGATTATCGATTTTCCGATGATGCGACGAAGGACTTCACCAATTCCAATAGGGCGCACACCAGGGTTCTTATCGAGAGGAATAAGACGGCACGCGAGGTAGGCCTCAAGGCTTTTTGACTGATTGTTTGCTACGTCCATCTTCTTGGTAGCAAGGACCTTTGCCATGGTGGCAATAGACGAACGGAGGTCTTTCCCAGCATTGCCATAGTTACGAGAAACCAAGATGTGTCTCCAGCCTAAAGCATCCAATCCTGACGGACCAGCTGCGCCATTGGTGTTCATAGCGGCCTTGGTGATCATTGACTCATCAATATTCTCAAACAACACTGGATCCACAAATGGTAATTCACCTTCCAACATTACAGATGGGTTACTTTCTTTCCCATTAGGATGTTTTAGTCGTAATTCATCAAGCACTTCATCTGACAGAGGTAGCACCACCGCATGACTGTTCATCCAGCAAGCGCAAGGCTGCGTTTACTTTACCACGTAACATGAGGCTGGGAATGTCTTAGATAGGTGGTTCATATTAGGCTTCTTGTTGATCTTAATGTTGCCTGAATAGATCTACATTCACGCATCAATGTGTCAAAATCCCCACGTTCCCACAACTCTAGGCGTCGTTTCAAACAAAGTGAGTGTTCTTTAGATCCTGATTTAAATCTTGGTTTCTGCAGTAGAACGGCTGGCATAATCATGACTAGTTTCAAGGAAATTTCAGACAAGTTTGTTGCCGAACTATTCCAAGCATCAATGATCCGAGTTATTTCCTTAATAAAGGCTTTTCCGGCAGCTCCACTCGGTAGCATAAAAATATTTTTTCGCCAGAAGACGATCTCCTCGTAGATGCTATTTACGATTTGCTTCAGGTCATCGTTCGTGTGGCATCCCCAAATCTGCGTTGACTGTGACGATGTTGAAATAGTACTGGCTGTAGAATTTGATACGGTTGTATCGTTTACAGGCATCGATTCACCGGAAGAGTTTTTTTCTACAACATTTTAGGTGTAGTGATCGCCCGCGTTCAGTTCCAAAACGTCTTTCACACAATGACAAGGGAAATCTTGACCTCTTGGTTGCAACATCGTTCTCATTTACGCGCGCAAACGCGCAATCAACCACTGTATTTTGAAAATGACGACGCACGCGCGCCAACGGACAAAAGTACGAAAATACTCTCAGAGACAGTAAATTGCAAATATACCAATATAGAGTTTCTAAATCTCCCACTGTTTAAGCACAAAACCTTTTCCAACTGTACACACGATGTAAATGTTCATATAATAAACAGGAACTGTGATAATGTCCCGATACCGTAACTGCTACTAAGGAATCGAACCCACTCGGCGAAGCAATTGAAGAAAAAACACTCAAAAATTATCAGTCAGTGATAGTCCTTATCCAGTTCCAAGGACGAACTCTTTATCCAATATACCGTGTATAAAATATCTCGGCAAAAGGCAAAAATTTGAAAAAAATTTTCAAAAGTCGCGGAGCACTAGAAATTTGCGTCTGTACGCCTTAGTGACCGCTGACCTCCTAAAGCCTATTTGCAGTTTGGAGAAACAGATTGACTTTTCTTTATATGTCAAATTTGGTCATGTCCAGTAGATTTTTTTTACTTTGCAAATCAGCTTTGGATGTCATTTTACCAGGATATTATTGCTATTGCGAAAGTTTATATGTACGTCAGGATCGGAAATCATAGTGTAATTTGTGTCGTGGCACATGTTATTATAATTTCAGTGTGATTTTTCCAGTTAAACATAGCTACGTCAAATATAAATAATTGTAATAAGGGTTACTTCCTACAATCTCATCTGTCTATCGCAAATTTGTTCCTTAATATACTGTAATAAGATAAGATGTAGATGACGTATGTTATCTGAACTTCACTGTTGTATTAATGCAGCTAGAGTAAATATTTAACCAAAGAAAATTTTATTATTAAATGCATTTCAATAAATCGCTCCATTTCGTCGGCCTGTACTTATAAACGTCGCGCTCGGCGTTTTGGATGTGTCGCGATTTATTTCCGAAGTGAATAACGCATAAAAAGGTGAACATTAATGAAATCATATAAAGTTACATTCTTAAAGTTTAATCTCGAACTTTTGCTTTTCAAGTTGTTTCTCTTTGCGATTTCGGCTATCGACACGTGCATGATATTAACACATTCTGAAAACATATGAAATTGACATATTTTTTGTTGTTGCAAAGCGTATAAAATTTTTTGTTTTTTATATATGTAAAGTTACGAAAACACGTTTAGTAACTGTTATTTTGACAGTTTACTTAATGTTTTTTTCATTAGCCTTTCTAAATATTTATTGAGAATTTTTTCCCATCAAAAATTTTGCTAATAAAAAATATTATTTAGTCCCCGCACAAATGTCAGACGACTATGCTTTAAAGTAGAACTTTTTCTGCATACGTGTTTAGAACAACCACCTTCGATCAACAGAACTGTGTTAACACGTTCACACGGCTCAGCTCATGCCATCGTTCATTCATAAGCACGGAATAAGTAAAACCGTATTTCACTTGTGTAGCGCTCTCAATGGGACCATTCTTGCCAGATACAGCCTTGAAAATGTCTACTAGAAACGGTACGTTTGTTGCCATTTCACTCTATACCAAGTCGAAATCAAATTCTTTCAGACTCTCGAATGTCGTACCGAAAAGAACTGAACCACCACAGCGCTTGCAAAGAGCTTTGCACGATTAATCTATTTTGTCAGCTATAGACTTTTTCAGAGACGCCATAACTACGGGACAGTGTTCCATTATAATATGCGCCAAAACCACTGGTTGTTTTGACTCTGCTGCTCGAATGATTTTCTGTATTCGGTCATCGCTTAGCATAGGTACATGCCTTTCATGTATAAAAGGTTGTCTCGTTTCTGAAGGCGTTTCTGTCTCGCTGGCAAACAGCATTCTTTTCGACCGAATTGAACGTGATGTTTCTTGATTATCTGAGATCGAAATTTTCTTCGATGGAGGTACTACGGAAGGCGATAGTTCTACACATCTCTTCACAGAATATAACTGCTGCATTCCAACCTGCACATTCTGACACTTTTCTATAAAGCCGTTAATCTTATTTACGAATTTCTTGCTATTCCTGCATATCATCTTTGTAAGAGTATCGTCTTCGGTCACAATAACTTTGCATGTTTCTTTTATTTTCGCACACATATTTTCATTTTTGCTTAATATTCGAAACATTCGATGACTTACGTACAATGAGCCGCACAGTCGACATGACGTCCGAGCTGTTTTTTTTGGAGTTTCTGCCGTTCTGGTTTTCATAGACAGAAACTCGTAATAACTTTTTTGCACACTACAATCCCGATATTTTTTCGCTTACCTTAGTTTTTTTCTCGACATAATTATGCAAATATTCCTTATAGCATAAATTAATTGCGTGATATAGTTGACAAATCAAATGGCTACATATGCCAGCCGGTGACAGGGCCCTTTTCTCTTCTCCCCCCCTCCCCGTTTTCAATAAAGGCCCTGGGAACGAGGTTGATGCTAAATATGATCAAGATCATCATGATGAAAATTATGGTTGCCATGGTAACCATCATTTATCATGTATAATATGCTAAATATGATCAAAATCATCATAATGATCATCATGGTTGCAATGGCAACCATAATTTATTATGATTGATATGGTTACCATAGTAACCATCATTTATCATGAATAATATGCTAAAAATGATCAAGATCATCATAATGAAATTTATAGTTGCCATGGTAACCATCATTTATCATAAATAATATGGTAAATATGATCAAGATCATCATAATGAAAATTATAGTTGCCATTGCAACCATCATTTATCATAAATAATATGGTAAATATGATCAAAATCATCATAATGACAATTATGGTTACCATTGTAACCATCATTTATCATGAATAATACGCTAAATATGATAAAGATGATCATAATTAAAATTATGTTGGCCATGGTAACCATCATTTATCATGGATAATATGCTAAATATGATCAAGATCATCATAATGATCATCCTGGTTGCAATTGCAACCATAATTTATTATGATTGATATGTTAATTTTGATCATTATCATCAAAATGATGATAATGGTTACCATAGTAACCATCATTCATCTTGAATAATATGCTAGATATGATCAAGATCATCATGATGAAAATTATGGTTACCATGGTAACCATCATTTATCATGAATAATATGCTAAATATGATCAAGTTCACCATAATGAAAATTATGGTTGCCATAGTAACCGTCATTTATCATGAATAATATGCTAAAAATGATCAAGATCATCATAATGAAATTTATAGTTGCCATGGTAACCATCATGTATCATGGATAATATGCTAAATATGATCAAGATCATCATAATAAAAATTATGTTTGCCATGGAAACCATCTTTTATAATGAATAATATGCTAAATATGATCAAGATCGTCAAAATGAAAATTATGGTTGCCATGGGAACCATCATTTATCATAAATAATATGGTAAATATGATCAAGATCATCATAATGAAAATTATGGTTACCATGGTAGCCATCATTTATCATGAATAATATGCTAAATATGATCAAGATTATCATAATTAAAATTATGGTGGAAATGGTAACCATCATTTATCATAGATAATATGCTAAATATGATCAAGATCATCATAATGATCATCATGGTTGCAATTGCAACCATAATTTATTATTATCATGATTGATATGTTAATTTTGATCATTGTCATCAAAATGATGATAATGGTTACCATAGTAACCATCATTTACCTTGAATAATATGCTAAATATGATCAAGATCATCATAATGAAAATTATGGTTGCCATGGAAACCATCTTTTATCATGAATAATATGCTAAATATGATCAAGATCATCATAATGAAAATTATGGTTGCCATGGCAACCATCATTTATCATAAATAATATGGTAAATATGATCAAGATCATCATAATGAAAATTATGGTTACCATGGTAACCATCATTTATCATGAATAATGTGCTAAATATGATCAAGATCATCATAATGAAAATTATGATGGCCATGGTAACCATTATTTATCATGGATAATATGCTAAATATGATCAAGTTCATCATAATGATCATCATGGTTGCAATTGCAACAATAATATATTATGATTGATATGTTAATTTTGATCATAATCATCAAAATGATGATAATGGTTGCCAAGGCAAGCATCATTTATCATGAATAATATGTTAAATATGATCAAAATCATCATAATGATCATCATGGTTGCAATTGCAACCATCATTTATTATTATTGATATGTTAATTTTGATCATTATCATCAAAATGATGATAATGGTTGCCATGAAAACCATCATTTATCATGAATAATATGCTAAATATGATCAAGATCATCATAATGAAAATTATGGTTGCCATGGTAACCATCATTTATTAGCTCGCCTGCACTTTAGTGCAAGAGAGCTATTGCTATAGTCTTGGCGTCCGCGTCCCCGTCCCCGTCCGCGTCCACACTTCATGATAAGTAGAATGTTAAGATGCCACTTTTATTTTCCCATTATTTTCAACTGATCTACTTAAGGAGTCTATTTGTTGCAAAAGAACCATTTACCAGGGGGGAGTGAACATTATACAACAAAATATAATGATAAGGTCAATGTTAAAATGCTATATTTTTTCTATACTTTGGCTTTACATCAGAGGAATCATTATCAATATAAGTCATCAATATGCATTGTGACTATTTAGTGCCATTTGTTACACATTTATACAATAATAAAAAGAGTTTTGCTCAAAATTATCAAATGATAAGGTGAATGTTAAGCTAATTAGCATAATGATAAGGTCAATATTAAGATGTTATATTTTTTAAATATGATTGCTTTGCATCAGAAGATTCATCATAAATATAGCTCATCGATATGTCTTGTGACTATATGGTGACATTTAGTACACATTTACACAAAAATAACGGGAATTTTGTTCAAAATTATCAAATGATAAGGTGAATGTTAAGCTAATTAGCATAATGATAAGGTCAATGTTAAGATGCTATATTTTTAAATATTATTATTATATTATTATTATTATACATAAAACATACTCCCAATAGGGCTTTTCAGTATGTACTAACAAGGCTAAAAATAGGTATATTTCTATCTACAATTACGTTATTGACTATGCTATGTTTATAAAATATGTTTACAATTAAGAGAAATCCTAGTTGTATAGTTATACTAAGATTTTAATACTTTAACTAAGATAGGTTTCCGTTAACGTTATTTGTTAACATATTTTTCTTTAAGTGCTTCTTAAATGTTTTAAAAGGTAGTTTTTTAAAATCTTTATCTAGAATCTTCCAGATTTTTATTGCTCTATAGCAAAAACTTCTTTGACCTGATGTTGTTTTGCATGGGGGAATGTCAAGGTCGTCTTTATTCCGGGTGTTCTTGTTGTGAACTGCATTTCGTTTTAAAAACTGGTCGCATAAGTACGGCGGTGCAAGTTCGTTCATGCATTTATAAGCCATTAGTGTATCTCTGTACTGTAAATGTTCCTTGACTGGGAGCCAACCGATCGCCTGTAGTACTGGTGTTATGTGGTCGTATTTCCTTGTATTTGTTATATCCTACAAGCAAAATTTTGTACTTTTTCGAGTTTTTTTATGTTTGTTGCCGATGTATTCGACCACACCGTAGAGCAGTAATACAATCTGCTCATCACTAGGGCATTGACAATCGTGTGGAGGGTTTCGCTATCGAAGCTGTCCTTTACTCTATTTATTTGGTACAGTTTTGCCATTGAAGATGATATGACGTGTCGTATATGATGATCATAACTTAAATAACTGTCCATGAATAGCCCTAGGTCTTTGGCGTAAGAGGAAGGTGTGATCTCTTTTCCTAGGAACGAGATAACCAGTCCTTCAGTAAGGTTTCCGATTAACTGTCGAGTGCCTATTAGCATTAATTTTGTCTTTTCAGGGTTAATTAACAGCTTATTTGTGAAACACCATGTTGCAATCCTCTTAAGATCCTCTTCTATGTTACTTTTTGCATCGATTATATTCGTGATTGGAAAGGACATGAATATTTTCGAATCATCCACAAATGATTCTAACTTAGCTGTTTTTGGTGCTGTTGGAAGGTCGTTTATATAGATGCAAAATAACAGAGGTGACAATATTGCCCCTTGTGGGACGCCATGAGTGATTGAAAGAGTTTCTGATACTGAAGAGCCAATGCGTACGTATTGCTTTCTGTCTGAAAGGTAGCTTCTAAACCAATTTAGAGCCTTACGAGATACTCCAATATTGCTTAGTTTTTGAAGCAATATTGTGTGGTCGATGCTATCGAAGGCTTTGGACAGATCTAACAGAATAAGGGCAGATAGCTCTTTGTTATCCATTGCGTTCAGGAAAAAATCGTTTACTAATATATTGAGGGTTTCCGTTGAATGGTACTTTCTGTTTCCACTCTGGTGTGCCGTAAGGTGGCCGGTCCGGTTTAAAAAACTCGTGAATTGATTTAAGGCCGCTTTCTCACATACCTTCGAGATTACATTGAGCATTGAGAGGGGACGGTTGTTGGAGGCTATTTCGTGATCCCCTTCTTTTAATATTGGTATGATTTCTGCTATTTTCCAGGCTTCTGGAAACGTATTAGTTGTAAATGAACTGTTGATGATATCCGTCAGGGGGCCTAAGATTACTTGGAGGCAGTCTTTAATAGTTCTCATACTGATTTTGTCGGGACCTGGTGATTTATTTGATGGCATAGATGTTAGTATGCGTTCAATTTCCGCACAGGTAACAGGTATGAAGTGGAATGACTCTTCGATCGGACATTGTAGGTTCTTGATTTCACAGGCAGACATGGAAGATATATTGATGTTATTATCTAAGGCCAGTTGCGTAGCTGTTTCGGCGGCTGTTATCCCTACTGACTGGAAAAAACTGTTAAAATCGTTGGCAACCTCTTCCTGGTTTTTGCTGTATATTGGGGTTGTTTTGTCTCTAGACGGAATGCGGCTATGAATTACTTTCCAAAGTGACCCAGGTTTGTCTTTATGTGTATTAACTTCAGTGCGGACGTAGTCTTTCTCTGCGACTTTTAAGGTGGATTTGATTGATTTTTGGACTGTTTTAAAGTTCTTCCAGTCCTCCATTTCTCGTGTCTGTTTGTATCGACGATGTAGCTGGTCTCTGTAGATCATTTGTTTTTTGATGTCAGCAGTAACAAATGGACAGGAGCGACGTCGAATCTTGACCTCTTTAATTGGAGCATGGACAGCCAAAGTAGTAGAGAGGACATCATTAAGTTTTCTGAGTTTTGAATTGACATTGGAATCGAAAAAGATAGAAATGAGTTCTTGTGATCTTGTACCAAGATGGGTAATGAACTTTGAACTATCATAGCTTTTATAGCTTCGCGTCAGGATGCTCTGTACTGATGGCTTAGGAAGTTTCATGTTTAACGCGGTGTATACTGGTAGGTGGTCGCTTATGAGTGTGTCCATAACACCACTTTGATGGACAAGGTTGGGTGATGAAGTTATGATTACGTCGATTAGTGATTCACAAGTGTTTGTGATCCTGGTTGGTGAAGTGATCAATTGCTTTAAGTTCATCTCGTACATGAAGTTTTCCAATGCTGTGGTCTCAGCGGTGACCTTCATGGTGTTGCAATTGAGGTCTCCCAAAATAAATATGGGTTTGTCCTGCATGGCGGCTTGCATATAACTTGCTTTTAGGTTGTTTTCTAGGCAGGACGGCGGGCAGTCTGGTGGTCTATATGATACACAGAGCAGGATAGATCTTAACTTTTTAGTCTGAAGTTTGAGCCAAAGCTGCTGGAAGTAATCGGTGGAAACTGATGATATTTCCTTCAGTACGGTGACCTTAATATCACTCCGAATGTACGCAGCTACCCCTCCTCCTCTTTTGTGGAGGCGGTCTTGGCGGTAAATTTTATAGCCCTCCAAGTTGATCTCGGCATTTGGTATGGTTGTGTTTAACCAAGTCTCTGATAATGTTATTGCCTCAATCCTTGTCTTTGAAACAAATTCGGCGAATTGGATCCAATGGGAGGTATTTCGTAGAGACCTTATATTTAAGTGTACCAGACGGAAATGGGGGGACTTTGAAATGTTATAATTTTGCGGAGTGTCCCGTTCTATACTAAGGTCTTTCAGGGTCGAGTGTTCATTCCAAGACCTGCCTTCAGTGGTAGGAATGTCGATCATATTGGGATTTCGTAAAAGCTTGTTTTGCTTGGTATTTCGTTTGTTAATTAATTTAACATTGTGATTCGTAATCCTCACAGGTATCGGATAGACTTTATCAGATTTCGTGAGGGATCGACGTGGCATGCATCGTTATCTAGACCCATGTTCCATTCTGGTCTACAGTACGATTGATGGGTTGGTAGGCTTGGCGGAAGTATTGTTTGTAAATGGGTGATTGGGGACGTTGGCTCAGAGTTGACTGCTGTGGGTGGTGTACATGGAAAGGCGGGAATTGGTTCTGGCCCAATGACTGGTAGGTAAGTGGTTTGTTTAGGCAATGTGATTGGTACGATGGTAACTTCCTTAGGTGTTTTACCTGATATGGTGGTGGGCTGTTTACACGTGTCCGATATTTGGCCGGTGTATGGTTTGTCAATCTCCGGTGAAAAGGAGGCCTGTTTCTGCGATCAGATTTCCGGCGGTTAGCGCTGTTATTAGTGTTGGCTTTTGGTGGGAAAGTCCGCCGGTTGTCCTGTCTACTCGAGCCAAAGGAGGACTTTTGGGATTTTGGGTTTTTTGTAGAAATGTGGGGCCGATTGGTTTGAGTGTAGTTACTGGATACTTTGGTTTCTTTTGGATATGTGTTCTTATGTATATCTCTGTGTTTCGCTTTATATGAACGTAGCTGTTCGTTCAGATGGTAGTGGGTGTATTCTTTGCTTTGTTGTTGTCTATATGACCTGATTTGCATCTTTTGATCTTTAATCGCTCGAGTATTGCCTTTGTTTTTATATGAAAGAGGGGTGGGTTCTTTGTGCATATGGTCGTTATCATTAGCCTGTTTGACATTTGGATTTGTGGGGGCGGTAATTGCCGGATTTTCCTCGGCCTCGTTAGGCTTGCAAGTTGAGGGTATCGTATCTTCGAGTAATATGATGTTAGGAATTTGATCTTTATCCGGATTTAGCTGTCGTTCGCCTGTTCCTTTATTGACCATACGTTTGATTTCAATTAGGTCTCTTTCCATCTGTTTTATTTTTCCTGTTTCCTTTGAGAATTCTTGCATTTGCAATTCAAATTTGTTAATGTTGTGGCCAGGGAATGAACGACCTTCTTGTACGTTTGCTAAAGATTGTAGGGCATCGGTTTTTGATTGTAATATCTCGATATCGAGTCTAATACCGTCGAGATCAGTTGTGATTTGAGTACATGAACACTGATCAGAAAGTTTTTTGGGTGGCTCGCTACTTGCTCCGCTCTCGTCATTCAAGCGTGGTAGGCCAAGGCCAAGCGTTGCTTCGCCCATTAGGATGTTACAAAACTGCTTTTTGATTCTATTGGCTTCTCTGCCACTGAGTTGGAGCTTCTTCTGTTTTCTCCACCACATTATTGTCGTTTGGCCATTGCTGTAGGATTTTCGCTCGTCTCCCGGTGATTTCCAAGTACCGTTAAGATCAATATTCAAATCTACAAATCGTTTGAGAGATTCGAAATCTCCTGACCAGGAGAGTTTCAAGTGGGAGTTTAGTTCACCACAAATGTCGTTGTTATCGTTGTTTGATTGTGTAGAATCGATATCTCCATCCGATGGTTGGGAATTACTGTTGGCATTCGAGTTAATCGAAGAGCGCAAAATCTCCTGGCACTCCGCTATGTCGTGACACTTGTCTAATATTATGGCTTTACATCAGAGGAATCATGATAAATATAAGTCATCGATATGCATTGTTACTATTCAGTGCCATTTACTACTTTTGCTATCTATAATGTAGGTTGCACTAGATAGTAAATACTATAAATGGGTACAGTTGCTTTGTTTTTACTCCACTGGATTTGACTATATAATTTCGTGAACTTAGCACTCTGTCCGGAAAACAACTATTAAAATAAGAGCTGAGAAGGCTTGTTTACAAAACCAAATGTTACTCAAGTGTTTGCCTATGTAAATTACTCATAAGTTACGCTTTCCAGCCTTCGACCTACATGTAAATGTTTTGAATCGCCAGCGCTATGGATTGTCATGTTGTATCTTTATAGATATATTTTAACAGTAATTAGGCAACTAAACTATGAAATGGTTCAAACATACCTTTCACCATTCGTAAACTACATTTTCGTTTCGTGACACTTTTCACGGATCGATACTGATGGTAAAACGGGACATACAAACGGACTGAATCCCGACTGACGTACGAACCGTACGAATGGAAAAAACCCAGTTACCATTTGTAAATTTATTAACGAGTGCGCTCCTTGGAGCACGATATCCGCATACACGCACGAAACGACTGTCGATTCGTTCAATCCGTACCAACCGTACGAATGAAAAACGTTCATATACCAATCGTAAAAAATTCATCACAGCACCGTTTCTGCTATACGTTCAACCCCCTGTGGAGTACGATATCCCCATACACGAAACGACTGTCGATTCGTACCATCCGTACCAACCGTACGAATGGAAAACGTGCATTTACCAATCGTAAATAACACGGTTTCCGCTATACGCTTAGATCCCTTTTGAGGACGATACCAATACACGAGTTTTTAAAATAACTCGCTAGATATCGCTTCAATATATTTTACCTAAGATATGCCTTATCAACTAGAAATACATGCATGCAGCAACCCCTCGCCTCGGTTGAACGAAATCAGTTAAGCATGGGGATGGTAACATGATTGGGGGTTTTTGGAGGGTACATCGTATAGCGAGAAAAAGAAATTGAGAAAAGTATGGAAATACTTTTCTGCACGTGGAAACACTGTAGTCATAGCAACTCGCAACGGCTGTATATTTTTAAAGAATCAAAGTTTACGCTCATATTTTTGTGAAAAAATGGCAAAAATACGACAAGATTCCTACCTTTTTGCGGAAGTTAAGTCACTCATCTATAGTCAGTGTTATAGTAAATTGTTTTAATTATTAATTACCATGAAATATAACATCAAACGTCTCATACAACTTCCGAAGTTTTATGTTACGCTTCGACCGGTTTTTGCACGGTTTTTTTCATTATGAAAACCAAGTTTATAAATGAAATTACAATGTTGTATATCATATAAAACATTCAGATTTATAGTGAAATACATTTGAAAATATTAAAGTTGTGTTTACCACAAAAGAATTACTCTTTAAAGCTGTGCCTGTGCCGGATGAAATGATCAAGTGCAAAATCTTCCGACTTCATTATACACTGTGAATTCGGTCGAAACTCGAAAATTTGGTCTTTTTATTTGTTAAACCGTGAAAAGTCCGTACCACATTCAGGTTTTCTTCTAATTTAATTAAAAATACGTATATTCCATAGATATGAAAACATAAATTTAAAAATTTCATCAAAATTTTTTAGTTGACGTTTTAGTTTTAATCCAGACTGTTCATCTTAGCCAATCAGCGAGTACTAATTACCAGTACTTTACTCGCTACAATTCGCGCATGCGCACAAGTACCATGACCATTGAACGTCCACGGTCCACGACATAGAATTTGAGCAACTTTGGATTCCGCTATGTTCTGTCACAATACCCGGGTGTAATAAATCTCCCAGCGGAATTAGTACCCTCGCACGGCGCTTCGCGCCGGCTCGGGGATTAAATAGACTATTTACTGATACATAATATTCCTCGTTCCCAAGAAAAATACGAGCAATATAACATGTTGTTAATAAAAACCGCCAGATATCACTGCAATATATATAGCGCACAAGATATGTATATCTATCAGTAAAATAGAACACTATATAGGTATATGCAGCATTCCTCGTTGTCAAGACAAAAACGAGCGATATACGCGCATTCTCGATAAAAGCGACCAAACACAAGCATTCTCGATAGAACCTGCATGCATGCAATGTTCCCCTGCATGCAATAATTGAAGCTATATGCGTCATACATCACAAAGCTTTCCTTTACTAAATACATGCATGCAGCCCTCAAGATAACTCCCTGTATTTGCCTGTATATCAGTGTTAATATTTATATGTAGCTATAACATTCCTCGTTCTCAAAAAAAACCCAGCAACGATTAAATGGTGCATGTATATTTTTAATGGAAAACTTTCATTTACCAACCGCTATGCGCATAGACATAGATTCCCTTCGAGCATGAAATCAAAACACGCATTGCTAAAAAAACCCGCTAGATATCACTTCAATATAATATTATGGTACCCAAGATATTCCTATCAATACAATACTCTAATTATATATGATATTCCTTCGTTCTCAAGAAAAATACGAGCAATATAAGTTATATAACATGCGTTGTTATTAAACTCCGCAAAATGTCAATGCATTATATATATATAGCACACAACTTCACAAGATATGTCTATTAATAAAGTAGAGATGCTTTAAGTTAAAGACAAAACGTTAGAAATGTATTTTTTTAAACTCTGAATTGTTTTGATGGCTTTCATAATTTTATAATTATGTTGGGCTCTTATATTTATCATAAGAATCGTTTTCTGCCTGGCAAATCTCTACAGCTACGATATTAAAATAGACTTGTTATATGTAGCTACTATATAGCGACGAAACAATCCATTCGACAATGACATCAGGAAGGCAGCCGTTATTGAAAAGGAACAGCGTTAATTTAAACGTATCTTTATCACAAATTGTTTTCGATCGACACCCTTTTGGGGACAAACCTTAGTCGCATCACTCGCATTGTGTTAAATTACTTTATTTACAAATGGACAAAATCTGTTACGGATCGTAAACGAACAGCACAGTCCATTGATACCCATGGTACGGATCGACAAGCTTTTCAGAGCCCTATATCCTAGACACATCTTCCCTATATTTACGAATCGACACCGTCTGTTTACGGATCGTAAACGAACAGTCCATTCGACACCAATGGTACGGATCGACAAGCTTTTCAGAGCCCTATATCCTAGACACATCATGCCCTATTTACGAATCGACACAGTTTGTTTACGGATCGTAAACGAACAGCCCATTCGATACCAATAGTACGGATCGATAAGCTTTTTTGAGAGAGCCCTGTCTTAGACACATCTGGCCCTATTTACGAATCGACACAGTCTGTTTACGGATCGTAAACGGAGCGTCCATTCGACACCAATGGTACGGATCGACAAGCTTTTCAGATGCCCATCCCAGACACATCTGGCCCAATTTACGAATCGACACAGTTTGTTTACGGATCGTAAACGAACAGTCCATTCGATACCAATGGTACGGATCGACAAGCTTTTGAGAGCCCTGCTCTAGACACATCATGCCCTATTTACGAATCGACACAGTTTGTTTACGGATCGTAAACGAACAGTCTATTCGACACCAATGGTACGGATCGACAAGCTTTTCAGAGGCCTATCCTAGACACATCTTCCCTATATTTACGAATCGACACCGTCTATTTACGGATCGTAAACGAACAGTCTATTCAACACCAATGGTACGGATCGACAAGCTTTTGAGAGCCCTGTCCTAGACATATCATGCCCTATTTAAGAATCGACACACTCTGTTTACGGATCGTAAACGAACAGTCCATTCGATACCAATGGTACGGATCGACAAGCTTTAGATCGACCTGTATAGCTTGGCCCATTTTGTGCTTTTTACCAATGGACAAACTGATCTTTTTACGGATCGTAAACGAACAGTCGATTCGATACCAATGGTGCGGATCGACAAGCTTTAGAGCGACCTGTATAGCTTGGCCCATCTTGTGCTTTTTACCAATGGACAAACCGAGCTGTTTACGGATCGTATACTAACAGTCCATTCGACACCAATGGTACGGATCGACAAGCTTTTCAGAGGCCTAGTCCAGACACATCTTCCTATATATTTACGAATCGACACAGTTTGTTTACGGATCGTAAACGAACAGTCTATTCGATACTAATGGTACGGATCGACAAGCTTTAGAGGGGTCTGTAGCTTGACACATCTCCTTTTTACCAATGGACAAAATCTGTTTACGGATCGTAAACCAACGGTCCATTTGATACCAATGGTACGGATCGACAATCTCTTCATCGCCTCATCCTATAGACTTGCCCTATTTACAAATGGACAAAGTCTGTTTGGGGATACAGCTGTTTACGCCTTAGACACACGCTTGTTTCCATGCCTCATGTTCTAGTCGGCAAAATGCGTTTACGAATCGACATAGTCTATTTACGGATCGTAAACTAAGAGTCTATTCGATACCAATGTTGCGAATGGTTGCTCTCACTTCTCACGAATAGAAATGCCTAAACCACTTTACCATCCGTATAAAAAATTTTACGAAACGAACGACCCGTATGCTTGCAACAGTATTGGACAACAATCAACTTCTGCTTCTTTGCAATCAGCGCCTTGCTTTGTTTTGCCAACGTTTCTGTTACCAAACGACGTTCCTTCATATACGCGCCGAAATTGAAACGGCTGTATTTACGCGATTTTGATAAAGGCATTTTTGCCGATATTACGGACGTAAATCAATATAAAAAACATACGATTGTAGACGAGTATATTCTTTTTAGAATTATTGAACGTTAATATCTGAAAGCGTAAAAAACAAAAGTTATTTGAAGATAAAATCATGTCATTTTCTGAAAATTTCCAATGAGCGTCATTGTGTAGCGCAAGCCATCACAAAACAAAACTAAACCTGCGGAAGTGGATACGTTACCATAGCAACTTTGGTATCATTGTGATCCTTAGATTATCCCCTAATAATCCCTTTAATCGCTATTCGTCTAAAGGACACCTACAAATCCCCAATGCGCTATAAAAAAGCGCAATTTTGAAAAGTAATCTCGCCCCTAGTCTCCTGAAAATTCGCGCGATCACGGAAAAAAATTGCTACGTTTGAGTTGGCCGAATTTACGATAATTTATGACAAGCGTGATTTTGATCATTATCATCATAATGAAAATTATGGTTACCATAGCAACCATCATTTATCATGAATAATATGTGTAACGTGTTAATATAAAACAGACTGCTTCCGGACAGTATATGCATGGTAATACAAGACGCTCAAGTTAGTTAGTATGAGCGTACAACCGAAGTGAGAAGGTTGCACGTGTAAAGCTGAAAAGAATATATATATAATTGTAAACTGTGTGTGCGTCTATTCTTGTTAATTCGGCACGTTACAATTGGTGCGCAGCGGTGGGATTGGATAAAAACAGGTTGATTGAAGAAAATGGCAACGAACATTCTACCAGCGAAATTCGAGGGAGACGATATCGTAGCATGGCTAAGAGAGTTTGATGCGTGTGCTTTAGCAAATGGTTGGAAAGACGAAGACAAGATCAAAAAACTTCCCGCGTTTCTACGAGGACGAGCAGCCACTCATTTCTATACGATTCCCGACGAGGAGAGATCAACTTACGCCGCCGTGACAAAAAAGTTAAAAGAAGCCCTTTGTCCACCAGTTGAAAGGGAAAATAACTATGTAAAATTTGAAGCTCGGATGCTCCGTGTCGGCGAAGACCCATCTATTTACAAGTGGGAATTGGAGCAACTCTTAGAAAAGGCTGACCCGACACTAGGAGACGAAGCGAAATCTGCCTTATTGTCGCGCCAATTCATGCGTGGTCTGCCAAACACAATACGAGAAAAACTGTTAGCGCACAACCCAACACCAACCTTAACCGAAATGCTAAGCTTTGTACAGCGCTATAGAGCAATTGAAGAACATAAACCCGGTTCTACCAGCGCGAGCACAGCAGCAGAAAACACGAACGCCAACATCGACCGACTGTTAGGTTTAGTAACCGAACTCGCTACTCGACAGAAGACGCTCGAGGATCAACTGGCCACGTCTCAACAGATGTACACCGCAGCAATTAAACAACAGGATCGTAACCGACCCAGGGTCACTTGCTTTCGTTGTGGAAAACAAGGCCACCTGGCCCGCGATTGCCGCAGCCCTAGCCAACGCCAAGACCGCTCCAACGTTCGATGCTACGAATGCCACAGATACGGGCACTTCGCACGAGAATGTGGAAATTATGCGCCTTTAAACTACCAAGGGGCGTCTCGAGGACACACAGGCCAGTAGACAGCCCCGACACAAGTAAGAACTGTGAATTTTAAATAATGTTAGCGTTAGTAGTGGTACTAACCACACTGATATTAATTTACCTGAACACCCGTTTGTTGCTTGTTCATTGACGGTGTACCTGTCAATGCTCTATTAGATACCGGATCCATGAAGTCCTTTATAAGCGATAAAGTCCTGCATGTAATAGACTTTGACTGTGCTCGATTAGACACGTCGCAATCACAGCGTTGTACGTCGACTACTGGGGGGAGTTAAATATTGTAGGAAGCATATCTACTAATGTAACCATGCACCGGTCTAAACATAAGTACCATAGTTCGTTTCTTGTCAGTTAGCAATATACCTTACGACTGTGTTCTGGGATGGGACTTTATTATGCGGCATACATTAAGTGTTCAGGGGAGTGTTTTGGGAGGGCGAAGCAGTTATCAGCTAGTGGGGACTTATGGGAAATGCCCAATACAGTCGGAGCATCCAGCAAATAAGGTACAATCGAATGGAGTTGTGATAACAGAGAAGGACTCGCCAGTCGTTCCTCCCAACAACTCCAGCAGAGACAGTGCAGTGCTGACGCAATCACTGTCCAGAGGTATCAATAAAGTGACATTGTCTGAGGGAGTGGCAATTCCGGCTCGGTCGGAAATAATAATTGAAGGTAAGATACAGGCGAAAGATGTTTCACAGGTTGGCATGATATCAGCTAGTCAGTCAGATAGCGTAAAACATTTAAAAGGACTACATGTAGCTCATTTAGTTGTCACCCCTATAGGTAAAACAGTTCCAATTAGAATAGCGAATACCACAGAAGGCGAAATCGAACTACAAAAAGGGTGCAAATTGGCTGAATTTTGTCCACTAATTGAACCGAATACCGTCGACACTAACAAATTTCCGGTTAATTGTAATGCCGTCAAAACAACTCCGTTCACGCAACAAATAGATTCTATGTTAGATCCAGATTTAAGTCAGCCCGAAAAACAACAAGTGAAACAAGTATTGCATGAGTTTCAAGAACTTTTTAGCGACAACATTAGCCTAACCAACATTGTGCATCATACAATTGACACGGGTGATAATCCACCCATTAGGCAACGCGCCAGGCGAATGCCATATGCATATCGCGAAGAGGCCGAAAAACAAATCACAGACATGTTAGATCAAGGCATAATCCGTCCCAGCACTAGCCCTTGGGCCAGCCCAATCGTCCTAGTTCGCAAAAAGTCAGGTGAACTTCGCTTTTGTATTGATTACCGCAAACTCAATCAAATCACACGCCATGACGCTCATCCCTTGCCTCGGGTGGATGACCTCTTGGACTCGGTTGGACATGCAAAATACTTTACAACTCTAGACTTAAAAAGCGGCTACCACCAAATTCCCGTCCACCCAGATGACCGCGCAAAAACAGCTTTTGTTACACATGCTGGCTTGTATGAGTTTAACCGGATGCCCTTTGGGTTAGCTACTGCGCCTGCGACATTTCAACGAGCCATGGAACTCGTTTTAGCTGGTCTGACATTCAGCATTTGCCTTTGTTACTTAGACGACGTCATCATTTTTAGTAACAGTATCGCTGAACATTGTGATAGGTTAAGAGCGGTCCTTGCTCGTTTTCAGCAACATAATCTGCGTTTAAATTTGTCAAAATGTACTTTTGCAGCGCGAAAGGTTGACTATTTGGGACATGTGATATCCGAAGCGGGCATTAGTCCTCTTCCATCAAAAGTGGCAGCAATAAAACAAATTCCTGCACCTAAGACCGTAAAAGAAGTCCGAAGTTTTTTAGGTTTATCTGGATATTACCGGCGTTTTATCAAGAGTTATGCATCTATTTCGGCCCCTCTCACTAAATTGACTACAAAAACCGAGGCTAAGCAATTTGACTGGACTCCAGAGTGTCAGCAGGCGTTTCACACCTTGAAAACATGCCTCTGTAATTCGCCAGTTTTAGTCCATCCTAACTTTGACAAAGAATTCCTGCTACAGACGGACGCTTCAGATATAGGATTAGGTGCCGTACTCTCACAGCTTGACGACAATGGGTTAGAACGACCCATAGCATACGCATCTAAAATTTTATCGGCTCGCGAACGTAAATATTGCACAACAGAAAAGGAAGCATTTGCGGTTGTATTTGGTACTCGCACTTTTCGCACATACTTGCTCGGTCGCCCATTTAAAGTGATAACGGACCATAGCGCTCTACAATGGCTAGGTAGTATACATCTCAAAGGGCGCCTCGAGCGGTGGGTCATGGAATTACAAGAATTTCAATTTTCTGTCGTACACAAACCTGGGAAACTTCACAACAACGCAGATGCACTTTCTCGTTTAGTAGCCCCTCATCAGTCTCCGGAACCTACCCGGACGGACTGCTTACTTGATACAAACCACGGCACAAATTCAACGTGCAATTCACAGGAACATGTGCCAGATAACTGCGCAATTGCCATCAATCCGACAAACAACATAAGGAACTGTCAGCACACGGATCCACTACTTTCTCAAATTATCAATGCTAAAGAAAGCGGTACGCCGAGAAATAAATTAGCTGCATGGCGACGTAATCCCAAATTGGTCTCGTTCTGGCATCACTATGATAGCTTGTTTGTTCGTGATGGGGTGCTTTATAAATTGTTAAAGACCAGAAATACACACCCAGATCCAGCTATCGTGGTACCAAAATCTTTAGAAATTGAAATATTAAAAGGCACGCACGACAGTCCATTTGCCGGGCACTTAGGGGTGACTAGAACTCTTGATCGTGTTCGAAACCGTTTCTTTTGGCCAAAAATGCGGAAGACTGTTGAAACGCACATTAGGCATTGCGACGTTTGTGTCCAGAGAAAAGCGCCGGCGCCAACGGATAACAATGGCAAAGCACCATTTCAAAGCTTGGAGGTTAGCGAAGCCTTTACATTCTGGGCCTTAGACTATATGGGCCCGTTACCCGAAAGTAGTCGTGGAAACAAACACATTTTAGTCTTAATGGATCATTTTACGAAATGGTGTGAGGCTTTTGCTACTCCAGATCAAAAAGCATCAACAGTTGCTAAAATACTTGTTGATCGAGTTTTCAGCGGTTCGGTCCCCCAGTTGTCTTACACTCTGATCAAGGAGCAAATTTTGAAAGCACATTACTGCATGAAGTGTGTGATATAATGGGAATTACAAAGAGTCGGACCACTGCATATCACCCTCAATGTGACGGGCAGGTAGAGAGGCAAAACAGAACTTTGCAAGACATGTTAGCAGCATTTTGTAGTAAACATGACCATGATTGGGATCAATGGTTAGATTCGGTAGTTTTCGCTTACAACACTAGTCGGCAGGAGTCGGTACAAACTTCACCATATGAACTAGTCTTTGGTCGTATGCCCAGATTACCCATCGAACTCGAGTTAGGTTTTCCACTCAAAGAACCTAAGACACAATCAGAATACAGCCAGTCTGTTAGGAAGATATTTAGAGAGGTGAGAGAGGTAGCAAGAGTTAACTTAGAGAAAGCAAGGAAGAAACAAAGGAAATGTAACGAGAAAAGAAATCAAACTTGGTGTCCATTCGCACCAGGAGAGACGGTATATTTACGCAGACCGAAAGGATGGAAATTCGGAACCAAGTGGATTGGGCCGTTTGAACTTATTTGCAGGCTCGGCGTTGATTACAAAATAAAATCAAGCACAGGCAAGATTACGGTAGTTCATCATGATCGGTTGAAGCGCGGCTATGCACCATTAAACAACGGCAAAGTTGTTTGTCCTGCTCGAGAACTTGGGGGCGACCAAGTGGTTTACACTGTTCCCACGAACAACGTTCAACCTAATTGCGACGATGCTCCACATATCCCCCGGGTTAAGCCTAGGAATCTCAGGCAAAATGTCCAACCGCCTGATCGGTACGGTTTTGTTGCAAGATAACACTCCCTGTAAGAACACAGTCGTAAACATAGTTATCGTAAATTTCACTGCACTTCTTGTGGGCAAGAATATTATTGTTGGGGGATGGTGTAACGTGTTAATATAAAACAGACTGCTTCCGGACAGTATATGCATGGTAATACAAGACGCTCAAGTTAGTTAGTATGAGCGTACAACCGAAGTGAGAAGGTTGCACGTGTAAAGCTGAAAAGAATATATATATAATTGTAAACTGTGTGTGCGTCTATTCTTGTTAATTCGGCACGTTACATATGCTAAATATGATCAAAATCATCATAATAAAAATTATGGTTGCAATGGTAACCATCATTTATCCTGAATAATATGATAATATATGACCAAGATCATTATAATGAATATCATGGTTGCCATGGTAACCATCATTTATTATGCTTGATATGTTAATTTGTATCATTATCACCAAAATTATGATAATGGTTACCATAGCAACCATCATTTATCATAAATAATATGCTAAATATGATCAAGATCATCATAATGATCATCATTGTTGCAATTGCAACCATCATTTATTATGATTGATATGTAAATTTTGATCATTATCAGTAAAATGATGATAATGGTTACCATGGTAACCATCATTTTCATTGAACAATATGCTAAATATGATCAAGATAATCATAATGAAAATTATAGTTGCTATGATAACCATCATTTATTATGATTGATATGCTAATTTTGATCATTATCATCAAAATTATGATAATGGTTACCATGGCAACCATCATTTATCATGAATAATATGCTAAATATGATCAAGATCATTGTAATGAAAATTATAATTGCTATTGTAACCATCATTTATTAGGATTGATATGTTAATTTTGATAATTATCATCAAAATGATGATAAACTTGCCATGGCAACCATCATTTATCATGAATAATATGCTAAATATGATCAAGATCATCATAAAGATCATCATGGTTGCAATTGCAACCATAATTTATTATGATTGATGTATTAATTTTGATCATTGTCATCAAAATGTTGATAATGGTTGCCATGGCAACCATCATTTATCATGAATAATATGCTAAATATGATCAAGATCATCATAATGAAAATTATAGTTGCTATGGTAACCATCATTAATTATGATTGATATGTTAATTTTGATCATTATTACCAAAATTACGATAATGGTTACCATGGTAACCATCATTTATCAGGAATAATGCGCTAAATATGATCAAGATCATTATAATGAAAATTATGGTTCCCCTGGTAACCATCATTTATCATGTATAATATGCTAAATTTGATCAAGATCATCATAATGATCATCATGGTTCCAATTGTAACCATAATTTATTATGATTGATATGTTAATTTTGATCATTATCATCAAAATGATGACAATGTTGCCATGGCAACCATCATTTATCATGAATAATATGCTAAATATGATCAAGATCTTCATAATGAAAATCATGGTTGCAATGGTACCCATCATTAATTATGATTGACATGTTAATTTTGATCATTATCACCAAAATTATGATAATGGTTACCATGGTTACCATCATTTCTCAGGAATAATACGCTAAATATGATCAAGATCATCATAATGAAAATTATGGTTGCCATGGTAACTATCATTTATCATGGATAATATGCTAAATATGAACAAGATCATCATAATGAAAATTATGGTTGCAATTGCAACCATCATTTATTATGATTTATATATTAATTTTGATGACTATCATCAAAATGATGATAATGGTTGCCATAACAACCATCATTTATCATGAATAATATGCTAATGATGATCAAAATCATCATAATGATCATCATGGTTGCAATTGCAACTATAATTTATTATGATTGATTTTTTAATTTTGATCATTATCATCAAAATGATGATAATGGTTGCCATAACAACTATCATTTATTATGAATAATATGATAAATATGATCAAGATCATCATAATGATCATTATGGTTGCAATTGCAACCATAATTTATTATGATTGATATGTTAATTTTGATCATTATCATCAAAATGATGATAATGTTGCCATTGCAACCATCATTTATCATGAATAATATGCCAAATATGATCAAGATCATCATAATGAAAATTATGGTTGCCATGGTACCCATCATTAATTACGATTGATATGTTAATTTTGATCATTATCATCAAAATTATGATAATGGTTACCATGGTTACCATCATTTATCAGGAATAATACGCTAAATATGATCAAGATCATCATAATGAAAATTATGGTTACCATGGTAACCATCATTTATCCTGGATAATATGCTAAATTTGATCAAGATCATCATAATGATCATCATGGTTGCAATTGCAACCATAATTTATTATGATTGATATGTTAATTTTGATTATTATCATCAAAATGATGATAAACTTGCCATGGCAACCATCATTTATCATGAATAATATGCTAAATATGATCAAGATCATCATAATGATCATCATGGTTGCAATTGCAACCATAATTTATTAAGATTGATGTATTAATGTTGATCATTGTCATCAAAATGTTGATAATGGTTGCCATGGCAACCATCATTTGTCATGAATAATATGCTAAATATGATCAAAATCAACTTAATGAAAATTATGGTTGCCATGGTAACCATCGTTTATCATGAATAATATGCTAAATATGAACAAGATCATCGTAATGAAAATTATGGTTGCAATTGCAACCATAATTTATTATGATTGATATGTTAATTTTGATCATTATCATCAAAATGATAATAATAGTTGCTATGGCAACCATCATTTATCATGAATAATATGCTAAATATGATCAAGATCATCATAATGATCATCTTGGTTGCAATTGTAACCATCATTTGTTATGATTGATAGGTTAATCTTGATCATTATCATCAAAATGATAATAATAGTTGCTATGGCAACCATCATTTATCATGAATAATATGTTAAATATGATCAAGATCATTATAATGATCATCATGGTTGCAATTGCAACCATCATTTATTATGATTGATATGTTAATTTTGATCATTATCATCATAATGAAAATTATGGTTGCCATGGCAACCATCATTTGTCATGAATAATATGCTAAATATGATCAAGATCATCATAATGAAAAGTATGGTTGCCACGGCAACCATCATTTTCATGAATAATATGCTAAATATGATCAAGATCATCATAATGAATATTATGGTTGCCATGGTAACCATCATTCATGATGATTATTATACTAATGATGATCAAGGTCATCATAATGATCATCATGGTTTCAATTGCAACCATGATTTATTATGATTGATATGTTAATTTTGATCATTATCATTAAAATGATTTGAGATTGATTATTATTAAAATACTTGAATGGCAGTTCAAAAACGAACTGAAAAACACAAGTTTACAAGTATCAGAAATAAGATTATTTACATATTTACAGTGATAAATACTCAGAAATACAATTACTAACATGTTAATACCATAATTACAAAAAGATATACTAACATTAGGTTCTAAAATATTAAAATAATTTCCATTTACGTATGCAATACGGCAAAAAGCTATCATTATAGCGTTTTGTTCGACATTTAAAAAGAGAGATCGATCGAGGATGTCTGAGATCGTACTCATGGGTTAAAAGTTTGGGTAATAGACTAGAAATTTTACCCGAAGAGTCATTATAATTATTTTTATAAAAGGTTCTGCATAACCGTTCCCTTCTCGCTTTAAAGGTAGGTAAATTCAGGTCTTTAAGGCTTTCGGTGTAGGACAAATGCGGAAAAATAATTTTGAACGCACGTTGCTGAATATGTTCCAATTCAACGGTGAGGTAATTAGGTAGTGAGGTATGCCAAACTGGACATGCATATTCCAGGACAAGTCTGATGAAACTACAATATACCGCCTTAAGATCACTAGGTTGGACACCATTTCTTCTTAATAGCCTTAAGGCATACAGGCGTTATCTTGCTTTAGAGGATATGTGCCTGTGTGTGTGGTCCACTTGAGATCGGAGGTTAAATTTACTCCCAGGAGTTGATAGAGTTCACAGCCTCCAGAGGTAGGTTATTGACAAGCAAGGGTTGTGCCGGGGGTTGATTGATCAAGAAGGACACGGTGAAATCTTTAGTTTGTTTTTTTCGTTTAATTTCATGTTGTTCACATTCGACCACTGTGACACCTTGTCGAGTTTTTGCTGTAATTTTGGAAAATCCGGTTCACATACTCTAACGACTTCAGAAATAGCACAATCATCAACGTACTTGTACAGTCGTAGTTCACTGGATAGATCATTGACCATTATAAGAAAGAACAAAGGGCCCAATTTTGTGCCTTGCGGAACTCCAGCATTGATTTCTTTCCAATCAGATTTACAAGATTTTATTTAACGCGCTGTTGTCTGCCTTGAAGGAAACTTGAACACCAATTTAATCACACGGGTGGAACATTGAGGAGTTGTAATTTGCGCATCAGCTGAATGTTATGGTCATTCGATCAACGCTTTGGAAAAATCAATAAAGCAGGATCGAATAATGGTATTAGGTGTTTCCAGGGCCGAAAGCCAATGATGGATTAGGTGCACGAGGGCGTGAGTCGTTGAGGACTTTTTCACACAGCCAAACTGGAGGGGATCAATGAATGGCATAACAATGGGTGCAAGCCAATTGAACACAAAAGACTCAAGGATCTTGCTCAGTACTGCCGTGAACGATATAGGTCTAAGGTCTGTATCAATAGATTTCGGCGTAGGATCTTGCTTATGTTAGTCAGTGTCCATAATAATGTCTTAAATCTATGACGTCATTACTATAGAACATACCCAATAGGAAGAAAGGTAGTAATTGTTAATAATAGTTAATCAGTAATTAAATAGTGTATGAGATATAGAGCATGCTTGAGGATAGATGAATCGACACAGGTCGTTGAAGGAGCAACATCTAGATACGAAGTCAGATTTATTAGAGTTAAAGTTTTGATAAGTAGAATTAAATAAAGTTTTGGAGCATAAAGTAAACGTTGTGAATCACTTTTGGCGATACGAAAACTGGCAAAGTAACCTGCATATGGTACGAGGTAACATTTGGCGACCCCGGCAGGATTGCCAACATCGTGAACTTTGACGCTGATTGTGGTTCTAAGGTCCGAACGATGCGCGATTGAAGGAACGTCTCGGCGAAAAGCAGTACATCAGATGACAGTATCAAGGTTAGATCGCTCTAATTTTTTTATTGTGTCGCGCGCACTGTTGTAAACAATTCTGCTGCTAGCGTTTGGCATTTGAAAACTTGTTTGGTAATGACTCTATCTTAAAAACGCCTCGACTGTTACTACCTAGTATTGTATGACTTGCAATTGCCTTGCAATTTGAATTGGAATCGCTACTTTATACCAAAAGTGAGGCGGAACTAAAAGAGTTTGCCGCGTCAGTTAAGATAGAAAAGATCTATCAGAATTGAGTAAAATTGGGATTCTTAAAACCATTCAGAAAGATCTCGATGCGAGAATAGGTGTAGAGGGCGAGATAAGCGCAAAAGTTTCTTGGCTCAAAGAACATATTGCGGTTTTGAAACCCCATGATCAAAGCCAAGAAAACGAACAAGGAAAACAAGAAAACGAGATTGTAAAACTACAGCAGGAAATCGAAGCGCTTAAGGAAAAACAGCTGATTGAGATGAGTGATCTGATGACGAAATTAACACTAGTTAAAAGTAACAGTGCGGAAATCACAAAACCCCCTAGCGCGGTTGAAACACCCACGACAGGAAAAGAATGCATGAAGACAGAAAATGCGTCAATGCCATCCAACAGTTTGCTACGGCGTGATTTTAAAATTTCTGGGCAAATTGGCGAACCGGGACAGGCAGATAAATTAACATTCGTTTCGCTGACTCATCAAATTGATTCGGGGATAAAGCGTAACTATAAAGAAACAGAAATAGTAGACGCAGTAATTCGTGCCATTTCACTACATAGTAGCCTACGAAGTTATGTAGAAACCCTACAAGATTTATCTTTGCCAAAGCTCAGGAAAATTCTGCGCGTTCACTATCGCGAAAAATCAGCCTCAGAACTTTATCAAAATCTTGCAACAATTTTTCAAGAACCAAAAGAGACCCTCAGCAATTTTTGTTGCGCTCCCTCGATTTGCGAAATATAGTTGGCTTCGCCAGTAAAGAGTCCGATTGTGAAGTACAGTATGACGAACCGCTGATTCAAAAAACATTTATGAAGTCTTTTGAACCGGTTTGCGAGACGATATTTTGGCCGCATTTTTAAGACCAATTCTGCGTATGTCTCACTTATCTGATGAGGATTTAATGCGCCATGTCAACGAGTTGGCATCACACCAAGCAGAACGTCAGACCAAGCTTGCCTGTGAAAGACGCTCTGTCAAAGTAAATGCATGTGGTGTAGATAATGCGGAAATGGCGGAGCGCAAAAATGGCGAAAACAGCAAAATTTTGTTAGAAATCCGTGAGATAAAATTAGACCTCGAACAGTTGAAAAAACAAACCCACGACGCTAATCGGGAAGCTTCGACAAACGATCGACAACCTCGAGGTGCAACACGATATCGCGGTTTTGGATGCCATGCGTGCAAAGAGCGACGAGTTGGCAGTAGCTGTCAACATTGTTTTGCGTGCGGTGGTTCTGGCCATATTGCGTCAGAGTGTGCAAAAAACTCGAAGAGTAAGGGAAACGAGCACCGGCAGCCCGGCCGTCGGGACAGGGACTAGCCGGGAAACCAACATCCCGTCAGTGTAACCATTGTTCGAAGTGTTTAAATTGGAACTTTTGGCGTTGCATGTGTTGTAAATTGGTAAGCTATTGTAACCAAACATGTCAGAGGGCTCATTGGCCTCAACATAAAACATTGTGTAATGCCATCCGTAAAGAATCTAAACATAGAAATGAAACTTCACAAGATAGCCGCTCAGAAGCATTTATGAGCCATCTCACGCCTAAAGAACATGATAAACTAATCAATTTGGTGGGCAGGAGATGTACAATAAAGGGAAAACTAAATGAGAAAACCGTAGAAGTCTTATGGGACACTGGAGCCCAAGTATCTATTGTTTCAGCCAAGTTTGTAAAAGATAATTTTCCGAATTCCATTGTTAAAAATGTGAGCGAACTGTTAAATTGTGACCTTAAACTGACAGCAGCTAATGGGATCAGTATCCCTTATGAAGGGTGGGTGGAGCTAGAATTTCAAATCGGACAGTCCGAAAACGGAGTTTCTGTTCCATTCCTGGTAGCGAAAGAAAACCTAGAACTGCCTCTGGTTGGTTTTAATGTTGTAGAGCATTTAAAAAAAACTGATAAACTGAAGTGTGGTACTATTTTGTCTAACTTCGATGGCTTGGATTTGTCTTGCGCTCTGCCCAGGTCGAACTAATAACAGCGTTACTCATGCGGAATTGTGTCTTGTAAAGACTCGTAAGAGAGACGTATTATTCCCCCAGGACAATTCATTAAAGTTGGTTGTCGGTGAACACGGGCCCTCTTAGCAAACCCACCCCTGTGCTGTTTGAAGCTGACGAGAATGACGAGTGGCCATGCGGTCTGAACGTGTCAGATACTCTTTGATTGCTAAAGGGGGCAAATCGAACAAAGTCGAGATAGAAGTAGGAAACACGACCAAGCATATTAGATTAAAAGGGCGCACGATTCTTGGTCGTCTTCAGCTAGTTCAGTCCGTTGTCCAGCAGAAGTAGAGTTGAAAAATGATCTGAAAAGTCGAACACCTCGTCAGGGAAATAGACGATGTAATACCACAGTGGACCCAGTCGCAGCAAACCTCGATCTGCCTGCTCATTTAAAAGATATCGATCTAGGAGACCTAACAAGCGAGCAGAGAAAACTTGCGTCCCAACTCCTTGTCGAACAAGCGGATGCATTCTCTCAGAATGATGACGACATAGGATCCATCCCAAATCTTGAAATGAACATTCAGCTAAGTGACACCACACCCGTACAAAAGAACTAAGTTGCCGTTCCTCGACCTCTTTATCCGGAAGTGAAGGCGTACATCGAAGATCTACTGAATCGCAATTTCATCCGAAAATCGAAGTCGTCATACAGCTCTCCCGTTGTGTGTGTGAGGAAAAAAGACCAAAGTCTACGGCTCTGTGTTGACTATCGGGAATTAAACAGAAAGACTTGTGTGGATCGCCACCCTATACCTAGAATTCAGGAGACTCTGGATAATCTTGGAGGAAATTCCTGGTTTTCCGTACTAGATCAAGGCAAAGCGTACCATCAAGGATTTCTGAAACCCGAGAGTCAGCCCCTCTCAGCATTCATTACACCTTGGGGATTATACGAGTGGATACGAATCCCGTTTGGCCTTTCCAACGCCCCAGCTTCTTTCCAACGTTTTATGGAGACATGCTTAGGTGACCTTCGCGACGAGATCTGCATTCCATACCTGGACGACATCATCGTTTTCAGCTCCAGTTTTGATGATCACATTGACCACCTGCGGAAGGTCTTCCAACGACTTAAAGTACATGGCGTCAAGCTGAAACCGAAGAAATGCACGATGTTTAAGCGGGAAGTTGTGTTTTTGGGACGCGTTGTATCGAAAGAAGGATACAAATTAGATCCATCGACTGTCGCTCCAATACTGCGCTTGAAAGACAAACCACCTCAGACAGTGAATGAAGTTCGTAAGTTGATGGGATTCCTGAATTATTATCGTCGTTATATTGCAAACTTTTCGCGAATTGCCAAGCCGATTTACGATCTTGTGAAGACGTCAGAGAACGATTCGCCGAAGGTAAAAACAAAGAACAAGCGCAGTGGTAACTCAGGTAACCAACCCATTTCCTGGACGTCAACACACCAAACTATCCTTGTAGAGCTTATTGGATGTCTCGTGAGTGCACCAGTGATGGCCCACCCAGATCCTCATAAAGCTTACGTACTACATACCGATGCATCCGAAAGTGGACTTGGAGCAGTACTTTACCAAGAACAGGACGGCATTCTACGTGTGATTGCTTATGGCTCAAGAACATTGACACCAGCAGAGAAAAATTATCATCTTCATTCTGGCAAGCTGGAATTCTTGGCACTAAAATGGGCTATTTGTGAACAGTTCCGAGACTACTTGTACTACTCTCCAAGCTTTGTCGTCTATACAGATAATAACCCGTTGACGTACGTCCTTTCTTCAGCTAAACTCAACGCAACTGGTCTTCGTTGGATAGGAGAATTAGCCGACTTTAACTTTACCATCCGTTATCGTCCCGGAAAAACCAACACCGATGCAGATACTCTTTCCCGACCACCAGAACACATGAATCAGTACATGGTATCGTGCACCGAGGAGACGTGCCAAGATGAATTACGGGCGCTGATCCAGTCGGTACGGTTGCAAGACAATGCGCAAATAAACTGGGTATCATCACTTACAACTGACTCCACGAAGATGATCTTAAGCCAATTCCTGGCCTCGGATGCAAAGAGACGTCGAGTATTACGTCCGAAATGTCTGCCGTTGTGTAAAGCAGAAACCACCACGACTCAAAATGAGAGCCCCTCTTCAACCCATCATCACAACCTCACCATTTGAATTAGTGTTCTCGACTTTATCCACCTTGAAAAATCGAGCGGCGGGTATGAGTATATCCTGGTTATTGTTGACCATTTTACAAGGTATGCCCAAGCTTACCCAACTCGGAATAAGTCAGCAAAGACTGTCGCCGAGAAACTATACAACGATTACATACTTCGTTTTGGCTTCCCATCAAAGATTCACCGTGATCAAGGCGGAGAATTCGAGAACCATCTGATGAGAAGGCTGGAAATCTGTGTGGTGTTCAACACTGCCGTACAACCCCATACCACCTCAAGGAAACGGACAGGTCGAACGGTTCAACAGAACACTGCTGGATATGCTTCGTACTCTACCGGAGACTGAAAAATCACGCTGGAAAGATCACGTCGGTAAAGTCGTGCATGCATATAATAGCACCCGCAACGATACGACCGGGTTTTCTCCCTTTTTCTTACTTTTGGACGACACCCTTGCCTCCCAATTGATCTAGGTTTCCAAACTCAAAAACCATCTACAAAACACGACTACCCACAATACGCTAAGGAATGGAAAAAATCGATGGAAGAAGCGTACCAACTGGCTGGAAGGAAAATAAGAGAAAAGAGTGATCGAGCAAAGACAGGCTACGATAAATGGGTTCGGAGCTCGGTTCTGGAACCAGGAGATCGCTTGTTGGTACGAAATCTTAGCGAACGCGGTGGACCGGGTAAACTAAGACCATTTTGGGAGAACAACATCCACATTGTGGTCAAGCGGCGTGGTTCCAATAGTCCCGTCTACGAAGTTGAGTCAGAGAAAAGAGATGGAAAGAAGGGAGTTTTACATCGCAATCTGATTCTCCCTTGTGACTATTTGCCTGCAGACAACCACAAGGACGCTCCACGACGACCCACAGCCCCTCGACAACCACGACAACCACCACCCAGGATCACACCCGATGATGATGATGAAACGTCCAGCGACGAAGAGTACCCCGATGTGGCGACTAGTTCCGCTCCAACCGAAACTTGTTCAACCCCTCTTCCCAAAAAGATAACTCCACCGGATCAAGGTCAATTACCTTCGAATGAAATTGTCCTAAACGAACTAACCCAAGAAGACCCACCACCTGAGGCTCCTGTTGGTGAACCCCCAAACCCCGAAGAGAACCCTGCTCCTGACGAGAACCCTATCCCTGCTGAAGCAGTTCCCTTACCTGAAAACTTAAGACCTCAACGCACACGACAGCCACCGGAACGACTAACGTATTACAATCCTGGCGAACCTCTTGGGGTGTTTTCGATTGCAGCACCATCTCCCCAGCATCCCTTCCCCCTTAACCAACTCAACCCCAACATCAGACCTCCTGTTTATCATCACCCGCAGCATGTTCCTTTCCACTACCCTCTCTTTTTCCAGGATCCCCTTTCCTACCGCTACAAACATCCCCTTTCCTTAACCCAATTCCACCATTCCCTGAGCATACACCACCAATGATGATGATGCCACAACCAATCTACTAACATTTTATCATTTTATACTTAACTTTAGTTTCTTTCTTAAGTAATGGAAAAAAAAAGCTCCATAACTATTATATCAAATATAGTAAATTAAGGACTGTAGTACCTTACCAAACTATCGAACATAAAGTGAACTGTTTATGCCAGCGAGAGTTATAGCTGCAGCAACTAGTGAGCTGGGTAAACGCGCAAGTAAGAAGAGGATCCGCAACAGAGTATAAGTTTAACTATGACGATGTTAGCTAAGATAGTTTTATGGAGAGAACTCCATTATAAAGTACCACATGGTACCATCTTTTCCCGCACTTAGTGTCATGGGACGACACTCACTCTGGAGGGGGAATATGTTAGTCAGTGTCCATAATAATGTCTTTTATGGTTATAAGTTAAATCTATGACGTCATTACTATAGAACATACCCAATAGGAAGAAATGTAGTAATTGTTAATAATAGTTAATCAGTAATTAAATAGTGGATGAGATATATAGAGCATGCTAGAGGATAGATGAATTGACACAGGTCGTTGAAGGAGCAACATCTAGATACGAAGTCAGATTTATTAGAGTTAAAGTTTTGATAACTAGAATTAAAGGCCCTGTCACACTGTTGCGTATTGCATTAGCGTATGGCAGCGTATGATAAATAATACGCATACGCCGGAATACGCTGAAATATGTTGGTGGTACGTCGTGCGTAAGTTATACACGTTCCAAGCACGGTCACATACGCTGATATACGCCGAGGAAGAAAATTTTTTTTAAGCATGCTTAAAAATCTTGTGCGTGTTTGGACGTATGGTTTATACGGTAAAGATAAGCTAGTCATACGCTGAATACGGCAGAAGGACGCTAAATGTACTGTACTAATAGGTTGAGTACGCTAATCATACGCAAATGAGTAAGTGTGCCGTACAACTAACGTGTTGATAGCGCATCAGTAACGAAGGTCTAACTTATGTGTGACGTATGTTTAACGTCTATAGAGGGCTTAGCGTATGACTGACGATTAAATAACGCATTTACCGTACAATTAGCGTATAGTTAACGCCTGGTCGTCGTATCCTCAGCGTATTGCAAACGTTACGAGAAAGGGTATATAAATATGCATGTCATTTATTGTGTATAATATATATTTATGTTGGATGCCTTCATATTATCTTGTACCTTCGAGGATAAAGAATGGAGTTAGCTGTTCTTGAATACCAGTTTGATCTCATAGCTTTGACGATTCGTCACATAGAAAATAACAGAAGGAAAAGTAGAAAAAGAAAAAGACGTGAGGTATGGATGAGATTATGGATCGGAAGGCGAAGGTAGTTTGGCATTTACGACCAACTTCTGGTGGAACTCCGAAGCGAGGATACGCGATGTTTCAAGAACTTTATGCGGATGGTCCCCGAGATGTTTGATGAGCTTCTAGCAAGAGTGAGTCCCTGCAGGATCACCAAGAAACATACCTGGTATAGGCGACCCCTGGAGCCTGGGCTGAAGCTCTCTTTGACTTTGCGACACCTTGCCTCTGGAAGCACGTATTCAGCCATGAAGTACGGATGGAGGGTCCCCCACAACACCCAGTCAGTTATTGTCAGAGAGGTTTGCCAAGCCATCATCGACGACGACGAATACATGTCCGAAGTAATGACCTACCCTACCACGCCAGAGGGATGGCGTGCCATATCTGATAAGTTCCTCAAGAGGTGGAACTTCCCCCATACATGTGGTGCTATAGATGGAAAGCACATTGCCTGCAAATGTCCACTAAAAAGTGGATCCCAATATTTCAACTAAAAGGGATTCTACTCTGTTGTACTCATGGGCCTTGTAGACGCAGATTATAAATTCATCTGGGTAGGCCTCGGTGGTAAAGGGTCATCATCGGACGCACAGATCTACAACAACTCTGAAATCAAGAATTAAAAGAAGACGGAACTATAGGATTCCCCATCCCCGATGCTTTACCAAAGACTATCAGAGTGTCCCCTACTTCTTTGTAGGTGACGATGCCTTTGCCCTTCGAGAGACAATGATGAAGCCATACAGCCGCCGTGGTCTATAGTCAATACTTCTTTCACGTTGGTGGTTAAAGGTTGAGAACCTCATCCTGAAATCCAATAGCATCAGTAGATTCCATGATGTCTCGAAATCCTGAAAGACTAGTAATGTTCGGGTGACTTTGTAGTGGGGTGCAAATCGTGGGGTGGTTGAGAAGGGATCCCTTGTTGGTTCACTTTGATAGATGGAGCCGCCATTGCACTTGGAAATTCATCATCGCTGTCCTCATCCATGAGTTCAGACAATAACCTATTGATGGAGGACCTTGCCTTCTTGTACTTGGACTTGGACATAGTCAAAAGGCTCTCTTTAACATAATTTGCAAAGACACTTCGTGCTGTAATGGGCTGTTGTTTAGCTTTGTAGATGTCTTTGAGGATGGTGCCAGACTCAGCAACTCTCTTCTGTAGAGTCTCAAGGACGTCACTCTCTGTGTCCTGAGGTCGCTTGTGGGACCTTCCAGCGGTAGATGATGGTATTAGAGTGACTTCATCTAAGACATCCTGCATATCAGCGCAGGCGCTCTCGGCAGCATTGAGATCTCCTCTGTGAAGCTGGATGGTTTCCTTCACCTAGAAAAACCAAAAATATCATGTGGAAATTGTCTCAAATTACTTGGTTATCATGTTGCTAAGGAAATATGGTTGTATACTTACACTCTGCATGGGCTCCGGTCGGTGGCGAGTGACAGTCTTCAGGAAGGCAAACTTTGAGAGGATCCACTGTTCTCTCTTAGTCAGGTTTGGAGCACTATCCCCGCTTTTCTTTTTGTCAAGGCGCGTATTGGTGTCGCGCAGCGATCTGAACCAGCCCTTGAGGATGTCAACAGTCTTATTCATCTGATATGCTTGCTCTTCCCAGATCTTCTCTTTCTTGTCTTTCCGCCTATAATCTGTCATTTTCACATTCCACAGCACAGGATTGTCCATGATAAACTCCAGCATCAGCTCCTCTTCTGTGGCGCTGAGGTTGTAGGGGTTTTTTTCGCCCTCTTCCTCTTGTTTTTCTCCTTGCTATCAGCCCGCTGGAAGGAAGTGAAGTCATCAATGGTTTCAGATGATAAAGCCGATGAATTATAGGAGTCTTGGGAAGGTTGTGTTGGGGACTTTGAGAGCTCAGGAACATGTCGCGCATTATTTAAAGATGTCTCAGGAATAAGTGCATCATCATCAGGTGGTTCAACTGCATCTGCAGGTGCACAAACACGTTGTTCGTCAGCTTTGGCAACGGCTGATGATGGAGTCCTCTTTCCTTTTCTTTGTCTGCGGGTAGATGATGTCTTCTTATTTGCCACGATGTCTTCTTTTTTCACTGTAGGTTTGACATTTTCTCGAATGGAGCCGTGTGAAAATACTGCCGCTTATATACGATTAAAGTCTGTGAAACGCCATTGGTATGCTTGACATGCGCATTTTAAACGCTTCTCGTAAGCTATTCATACGCTGGCATACGCCAGCGACAGGCTACTCATACGATACTCATACGTTTAATAAGTTAATTTTATGCAAAATGTCCTATTTTTACAGACTTTTTCGTGCGTATAAAAATGAATGAAATGATCTTTATACGCGACTCATACGTTCCTATCATACGCAACAGTGTGACAGGGCCTTAAATAAAGTTTTGGAGCATAAAGTAAACGTTGTGAATCACTTTTGGCGATACGAAAACTGGCAAAGTAACCTGCATATGGTACGAGGTAGCATTCGACGAGGTAACACTTAAAGGGAGAACATCCGCGCATTTCCACAGATCAGGTACACGACCTTCTCTAATGGAAGAGTTAAACATGGAGCATACAGGGTAGCTAATATTTGCGGCACATGTTTTCAGGATCCAATTGGGGATCTCATCAGGTCCTACAGACTTACGATCGTTAACACCTGCCAATGCAAGTTCAACAGCATCACGCGTAATGACGTATCTATCAGAAACATTGGAAACGGGTACTGGAGTAAAATTTAAATGCGGTCTATCAGCAGCAGTACTGCAGAAGGATTCATTAATGACGGTGGCAAGTTCAAAGTCTCTCAAGACGGTGCCGTTTATGGCTAGACTATTGAACGGAGGGGGGTTGGACATTCCTGACAACTGCTTTTTACCCCACCACTTTTTAGGATTGCTCTAGTTCATGTGATTGATTTTGTCGTTATAGAATCTACGACGTGCACTTTTACAGAGTTTTATCACTTTATTGCGATAAACATGAAATTTGGGAAGGTCATTATTCAACCAAGCTTGTTGAAGTTTCTTAATGGATTCTTTAATAGCGGGAGTAATCCATGGTTTATCGTTGGGATGGAGTTTAACAGTATGCATGGGAATACATGAATTCAAAGCACCATGAACCACAGACTGGAACAAATCCAGTTGATCGTCACATGAATTTCGCCTCATGAGCGGTGTCCAATTGACCGAGTCAATAGATTTGGACTAAGACATCGGTGGCTTTCACTTGCATTAGGGAGATGACCGGCAGTTGGATCTTTTAGTTGGATCTTTCTGACTAGATGTCGATCAGTTATAGAGGGGTGCTTTGAGTCTTGAATTCTAGGTATAGAGCCGCAACGCCTAGGTCTTGCAGGGAAAGGCATCTTGCGCAATTCGCTTTCACAATCGTGTTTTTGGAGGAATGTTTTGTGTTGTTTGGCGCGGTAATGATAAACCTGTTGTCTTAGTGAATCATTTGCATTTAGTTGATTTGCATCAAGTTGATCGAAATTTGGACTAAGACAATGGTGGCTTTTATTTCCATTAGGGAGATGACCTGCAGTTGGATCATTTTGTTCGACATCAGTAACAATGATGACTGAATCATTAGCAGCTGTTAAGCCCATCGTTATACCGTTATGGTTTTGATATTCAAGCACCGATTTGTGACCCAGACCATTGGGTAGTTTACTTTTGCCATTAACTGAGGCTAATCCGACAGGACTTAAATCTGTATTGTTCTCTATGTTCGCTGTTCCCTTTAGATATGATTTAATTAACAAAATCTCATCTTTGAGACGGTTTACCTCGTGCTCTAAAGCACTGTTCTTTGCCTTTTCTCCCTCAAGATCAATATGTAGGCAAGCTACTTCTTTAGACAGTTTAGATACTATGATTGATGGGGGATCACGGGAATCGTTTAGGGCCTGCATTGAGTCGACCTTGCTATTCAGAATTTCAATCTCCAACATTATATTTTCCAAATACTCACAGTTGTTATCATGATGGTCAATACTTTTGAAGGCATTTACCGGCATATCTTTAGGTGGCGTCAATAGGTCGATCAAACAGGCTTTTGCTGTTTCTCCAACTGTTCCTTTGATTTAAGTTAAGGTATTTAACTTTCCGGGATACCATGTCATAGATAGATCTGTGCTATGGGCATCAAAACACTTCGAAACGCCTCCTGAAACGCCTTGAAACGCATCGCCGAGAAACAACAAGCACTCGAGAACCGCCTGAACCGTACAGAGACCTCTGCGAATCCTTCCCCTCGGCCTTCGTCCACTGGTACCTGCTATTCATGTGGCTTACCAGGACATTTCGCTCGAGATTGTACGCAAAGGCGACCGTTCAGTGCGCGTCGAACGATGACTGGCTACAATTGTGGGAAACCTGGTCACATCGCACGAGAATGCCGCTCATCGCGTCATTTAAACTACTAAGGGATGGACGGAAAGTCGTTGGAAATCGCGCCCATCCTGTGGTAAGTAGAAATATTATTGATAATTGTACAGTTATCCACCCATTTGTTGACTGTTTTGTGGACCAAGTTCGTGTTAGTGCTCTCATTGACTCAGGATCAATGAAATCATTTCTTAGTAAGGCGGTTCAGAGAACAATTGACTTTGATGAGCAAAAATTGAACAAAAACAAGAAGGAGAAATGTGTCTCCATTACCGGACACCCTATAAATATTCAAGGACATTTATCTAGTACTGTCAAATTCTTAGGATCCCGTGCATGTTTTAACGGCATATTTTTAGTTAGTAATAATACACCATATATATGACTGTGTTCTTGGCTGGGATTTTATCAGCCAAAATAATATATCTATATGTAAAGACGTTAACCTAGGTAATTATATGTTAGTGGGCAAACATGGGGTTACCCCCATAACCCCTTCGCAATCGTCTACGAAGGCAGATCGAGCAGGAGTCACTGAGTCGAGTCCACCACATGTGCAGGCGGATTCGAACGTCGGACGTTTGTTGTGTCAATCCCGTTTTCAAGGGAACACCGGTGTTTCTTTGGTTGAGAGCGTAGTGATTCCACCACGAACGTAAATTATTTTAGAGGGGAAAGAGGCCAAACGTGCCAACAGTAGCATAGGTTTAATAGAGCCACGTTCTCGTGGCAGCAACGCCGCTAGACACGGGTTTAGTATTGCACGTGTTGTCGTAAAGCCTGACAACAGACTTGTGCCTTTCCGTGTTCTCAATACGTCTAATAGCCCGATTGAATTGACTGCAGGTGAAAATTTAGCAGAATTTTGTCCTTTGATTGAGTCGTGCTGTCTCGAACCAACATTTGCGGGGCGGTTGGGAATAAGTCACCATCGAACGTTATATCAGATAACATCGAGTCTATAATTGACTCGTCTTTACAAGGGGAAGATAGGGCCAAGCTAAGGAGTTTGTTACTTGAGTTTTCCGACGTTTTTGATGATAATCTAGGGCACACCAACATTTTGACACATGAAATTAACACCGGAAATTTCACACCAATTAAGCAACACCTTCGCCGCATTCCGTTTGCTCATCGTGAGGAATCTGAGCGTCAGATTGCTGAAATGCTCGAAAAAGGCATAATACGCGAGTCGACTAGTCCCTGGTCTAGTCCTATTATATTGGTTAAAAAGAAAGACGGCGAAATGTGCTTCTGTGTCGACTATAGAAAACTCAACTCTGTCACTGTTGGCCACGCGCACCCTTTGCCTCGCATTGATGATATTTTGGATTCATTAGGACACGCGCAATATTTTTCAACATTAGACTTAAAAAGTGCCTACTGGCAGATTTCTGTGAACGAAAAAGATCGTCATAAAACTGCTTTTGTCACACAACGCGGTTTATTTGAATTTAAAATAATGCCGTTTGTGTTGTGTTATCTTGTCTTGATCTAAATCTTAGATTCATTCGGATTGCAAAGTATATCTTTACTATAAGTTCTGATATTACAAAGAGAAGCTAGCCTATTTATAATACATACAAACCCGAAAGTAACTAGCCGGATGCGAGTTATACAACATCCTCCTTTCTTAAAAGATATATATATATTTTTTCTTTTCCTAAATAATAAAAAAACTTATGATCTAAAATACTTATGCTGAAATTGTCTTTATCAATTGTTCTACTTTATCTAATTTATTCTAATTCTATTTAATGATATTATCTACTTGTATATTAGTCTGTCCGGCTTCTTTACTATGCGACCTGAGCGTGTTCGGATTTCTGGTCCATTTGGCATTTCGACCTGTCTCATTTCACCCTGGTTGCCTCCACAGGCTGCACGATTTATCGGTTCAGGTGTCTTCTGTATATCAGGCTTGATTAACTGTCTATTCCTCCGTAACTGAACTCCGGATCCATCCTCTGTAATATAAGAACGAGGAGTTGGTCCAAAACCAACTACTCTCGCTGGACTCCACGTTTTGTTAACAGGGTCTTGAACTTGTACCGCTTGATTTTGAAAGAGATTTGGCTTCTCCTTCGAATCCCTGTTATATAAATTTACTTGTTTCTTTTGTTGTGTTAATAACAAGTCTCTGGTTTCGTACCGATCGCTTGGTGGATGAATCTTTACTGGTAATGTTGACTTGAACATTCTTCCATTTAGTAGCTCTGCTGGAGATTTGAGTGTTGTACTTAACGGTGTAGAACGTAACGACAGTAATGCAAGACTAGGATCAGCTCCTGATTCCTTGCATTTCAACAGGATCTTCTTCTCAGTTTGGACCTGTCTCTCAATGAAACCATGCCCCTTTGGGTAGTGAGGTGACGAAGTGACTACTTTAAAACCATATCTCTTCGCTAGGTCTTGAAATTGGGCAGAAGTGAGATCCATTATCACAAATGAGCGTTTCTGGTAAACCTTGCTCAGAAAATATCGATCTACCCACATTAACTACAGTGGGTTCTGTTAAATTATTTAATTTCTTCACAAATGGAAATTTCGAGTAATAGTCAGCAATAACAATGTACCAGAAATTATTTACCTTAAACAGTTCTGCGCTCACAGTATGCGATGGTCTTGGCGGTACTTCGCTTGGAATCATGGGTTCCTTTTGCTGTGAATTCTGGAATTTCTTGCAGGCACAACAGGACGCCACCATACTCTCAATCTCTCTATATATACCGGGCCAATAAACGCAGGATTTTGCATGGAGTTTGCACTTCTCCATCCTTTGATGACCACTATGGATTTCTCGCATTATCTTCTGCCGGAGTGATGCTGGAACAATTATTCTACTGCCTAAGAATAGAAGTCCTTCTTGAATAGAAATGTCATCTCGGTTATTCCAGTAAGGCTTTACTGCTTGCTGTATTTTCTTTATGCTATCAGGCCACCCTTGTATAACTTGCTCGCTGAGTATTTGAAGAGTTCCATCTCTAGCAGTTTCTTCTTTTATCTTTTGGAAATTCTACTAGATGATGAATTTTCACACGCATTCCTGGGATTTTGTCTCCATCCCTTGGTGACAGTCTCGATAGTGTATCTGCTATCACCATCTCTTTGTTTGGCTTGTATTTGATGATACAACCGTATGGTTGCAACCGTAGAAGCATTCTTTGAAGTCGAGGAGGTGCCATGTCGAGATTTTTCTGCTGGATCTGTTCCTTAGGACGAGTGTGGAATTTCTCACATCCATATATCACTGCCAATAGCTCACGCTCGATGTTGGCGTACCTACTCTCAGGGGTTAAGGCTTTCGATGCAAACGCAATGGGCTTGTTCTCTTGTAATAGAACGGCTCCCAAGCCTTTACTTGATGCGTCTACTTGTAGCACAACTGACTTGCTTCTATCGTACTAGGAAAGTGTAGTTTCTGTGCTTATTTGACACTTGAGTATGTTAAAAGCTCTTGTATGTGACGGAGACCATTGATAATCAACGTTATCTCGGATTAACTCTCTCAAAGGTGCCGTGTGATTTGCCAAGTTGGGCATAAATGGCGTAATTAGTTGACCATTCCATGGAACGTGTGAAGTTCTTTCTTATCTTTGGGTGGTTCCATGTTCTCTATGGCTATGACCTTCTCTGGATCAGGTTTGACTCCATTCGCGGTGTATACCATACCAAAAAAACTGCATTCAGCGGTCTTGATGATGCATTTCTCTCGGTTGAGTTTGATGCCAGCCGTTCTTGTACGTTCCATTGCATCATGAAGATGTAGATCGTGATTTGACTCACTTGGCCATAGACTGTGATGTCGTCTGCAATCCCAGCAGCACCAAGACAGTTCCGATAGACTTCATCGATCTTGAATTAGAAGACATCTTGGCTCATTCGAAGACCAAACGGCATTCTTGTGTGGTTAGAAATGATGATTCGTCATCTAACTTAACATTCCAGTATCCATTACGAGCGTCTAATTTGCTGAATATCTTAGCTCCAGCTAACTTTGGGGTGATTTCCTCCAAGGTGGGTGTTGGATAATGGTCCCGCATAATTGCTTCGTTCAGGTCTTTGGGATCCAAACATATACGAAGCCTTCCATTAGGCTTCTCCTTTATAACTATAGAATTTACCCACTCGGTTGGTTTTTTTACCTTTTCTATTACACCGCTCTGATGTAACATATTACAAAGAGAAGCTAGCCTATTTATAATACATACAAACCCGGAAGTAACCGGATGTGAGATATACAACAGTTTGGTCTTCTTAACGCGCCAACAACGTTTCAAAGAGCCATGGATCTTGCCCTTAGTGGTCTTTCTTACGTAATCTGCTTATGCTACTTAGACGATGTCATCGTATTTGGTCGCGATTTTTGTGAACATTACAATCGGCTTAAGACGGTTTTAGAGAGATTGCGTTCCCATGGTCTCCGCGTAAAACTTGAGAAATGTACAATTGGGGCGTGCAAAGTTACATTCTTAGGACATTTAAGCCCCGTTTACACTACACTCGATTTATTGGCACGGCACGGCTAAAATGAGTACCCGTGCCCATTTCATTCGTGCCCGGCCTTTGTTTTGGTAGCCTGAACACTATTAAAATTGAGCACGGGTACCAATTTTAGCCGTGCCGTGCCAATAAATTCAGTGTAGTGTAAACGGGGCTTTAGTTTCCGAAGCTCTTTATATATATTATATATAAGCTTATATATAATACAAATTATAGGACTATAACATGCTGAAATTTGAGGGCTTGGAATGTAAGAAAAACAATGCAAATTTTTTTCAAATTTAATAATTAAAAAGTCAAAAGAGATTTTATCCCGTGTACATTATTACTCCGGCGACAGCGACGGAGTTGAAAATTCGCCCTGGTTTTGTTTTTGTTTTTGTGGGTAGCCTGCGCATGCGCGGCTAACCACTATGTAGTCGAAAAACTGTCCGGATGTGTCTGTCTGTCTGTTGCCACATGTTCGGCAATCGTCCGATATACGAGAGATGAACGAGAGATGACGAACGTACTGTTCGTTCTACTTCCGGAAAATTTCATGGCTTTCGGATGAGAGAACCGAACTACGTTAATACGTTTGTCAAATTTTAAAGCAAAGGTGAGTACTTTAAAGTTTGTGTATTTTATCTGACATTTGTTATTTTAATTGCTCGTTTTTCTACCCTGGTCGAGGAATTTCGATCGCAATCGGATTATTGGAGCGTAGATATATATTCGGGGCAAACTTGCCTGCACTGACGGTTTGTCAGGCGCTCTACGTGTCGGAGGTGCACGTATCAAAAATCAAAATCAAACAAATAACCTGGAGCCATTGTTGCTCGCACTGCTCGTCATAGAGCAGGGTACTATTCACGTGAAAGGCCACGTATCAAAACTAAACCTAGCCATTGTGCAGGTATTGAAACTAAACCTAGCCATTAGTAACTAAGTTTTTTGTTTGCTCTCTTTTGTATTTTAGTTGCAATACAAATAAGGTATGAGTTGTGAGGAAAGTGTAGCTCATTTGGATGTCAAAAATAATGATATGGAAGAACTTGATTACGTCACAAATGTTGATGAGGAAAAATCTCATGATGCTATAAATGATTGTCAGAAAGAACTCGCTCTTGATGACATAAGTGAAGCTGATGTTGAAGAATTGTTAAAAAATGTAGAAAATGAGAAAACTCCCAAGTTCTCTTCAAATACCATCCAAAATCAGCATTGTAGTCAACAACCATCCACAAGTCAACAAAGCCTATCAAATGACAGCACTGAAATTTCAGGTTACATCCACAACCTCTCCCCAATAAAGAAAGGTAAATACTTTGATTTTCAACTACAAACACAAGAGAGGACAGTTCGTGGTATTTGCTTTTCCCCACCCAAGAGAAAAACATTTGAGCAATTTACCACCACAAACAGTCCTGTGAAAATAAAGAAATTTCGAATTGATACAAAATCTAATGCAGAAGACTATGTGATGGGTCATGATGTAACCATTGAGCAATTTCCCAGCATAAACTTTGACAAACAAGAAATCCCTATCAGCATGAACATTGCAACTGCAAAAAGTGCATGTGTTGGACAGCTTGTTTCGTGGCAAAAGTGGCATTCCTTCACCCACCTAAATCTAATATTGGAACCAAAAACCTAACCCTTCAAGAAGCTGTTCTTGTAGATTCATCCGATACAACAAAATTCATATTATGGCAAAAATATGTAGGTACCTTGCAACAAGGGAGCACCTATACCTTCAATGATGTACGGGTGAAAAAAGATAAATATAATGGGGAAGTACTCCTCAACACAGCAATGTCAGGTAGCTCCATCAAACCTGAAAACCCATTGAAAGATGTGTTGGCTGTTGCTGTAGATTTGCCAACTACCACATGCTCTGTTCAACTGATGGGAGTTGAGAATGTGAGTCCTTACTCATCTTGCTTTAAATGCAAAAAGAAAATTGACAATGGAAACATCCTGTCAAACTCAACAAAGGTAAGATGCCCAAACCCAAAATGCTCCATGTTGCAAAAGAAATCAGCATGTGTACAACACTGGTATGCCCAGGCACTGGTTGAGGAGGTTTCAACGAAGAAAAAGGTTTCTCTCATGTTCTTTGATGATGCAATAATGCAAGCAGTTTTTCTTGCCACTAGTCAATATGATATGGACAAGAAAGATCTTAACAAAGATTTCATTGAGGATAAACTACTTGATCTGCCAGATCATTTTACAGTAACATATAACAAAGAGTCCAAAATTGTTTCAAATGTCTCGCATTAACAACTTTTAAGGACTTATCTGAACAATCTATGTATGTATGATCTATGTATCTGAACAATATTTTAAAGATTTTTGTTCAGTTGAAATGCACGTTTGTTTTAAAGTTTTGTTTCATTGAGGATAAACTACTTGATATGCACATTAACATTTAAGCATAACAATTTTGAAGGACTCATCTATGTATCTGAACAATATTTTAAAGATTTTTGTTTAGTTGAAATGCATTTGGGTTAAAAGTTTTGTTTTTAAAGAATTGTTTTGTTAGTTATGTTCAAATAAAAGCTTCTTTTTAAACTTTGAAGCATTTGGTTATAATAGCTGCATGCCCACAGGCAAAAAATTGACAGCCAGGTGAAATATTGTTATATTCATAAAATAGGCCAACTTGGTACTGATACTTCTGATTGTTACTGCCTTTTTCTATATGGTAATGCTTTATTAGTTGTTTAAAATTAACTGACCCCTAATATTGACCAATTTTACTTCCTTGGAAAACTCGCATACAATGTCAATGACATGGCTACATTAAATCATTGCTTTGACTAACATAATTCAACGCTCACCGACCATCGCTTTTTCGAAAACTACGCATTTCCTTTCTTCTGTAACTATACTTTTACATATGTCACCACTCTGTTGTCAAAAATGTACACAACGCAAAAATTATAAGCATTAGTTGATATTTACTTGCCACTATAGCAGCCTGAAGTTTGACATTGAATACAATTTTTCTTTGTACCTTTATCGCAGCCAATGTTTTGCAAATGTTTTAGAGGCTACCCACGTGTACGCACTGCGTACCTATTTTTTTATTTTTCGTCGTCGCAAGTCTGTAATGGCGCGAAATACACTAGTATTAAACATGTGTATGTGACCGTATTTATCTACGTCCCAGTCTTATCTCCCAAGAGTTGTGGTGCACAGCTTTGGCTAATTTTCCAATGCGCGATTCGATTTCGCTGGCATGATATGGCAATTCCTCCAAGAGGAACAAATAAACCGTTCTTTTCATGCTGTTCGATTAAGTTTAGATTGAATTGGGGTAAGAATATATTTAATACATGTAGACCCGGTCCTATTTTAATAATATCGCTGCTATTTCGCCGTTTAACAAGATGATGTGGTCGTGTATGGGCGTGTTGACACGTCGCGTAGTTTGCACAGGATCGAAGATTTGATACAACTATATATAAGCGCGAATTCCACAGGCAAACTGTAAGACGAAGCGAATGTATCATGCGGTTTATTTACATTTTTGAACAATTGAACTCAGTTCTATACTGCGATGTGCTTCTGAATTTCGCGATAGAACATTTAGGTTCGCAAGGCATCTAAATGCGAATATGTATGCGAAACAATACGCGAACCGTATTGTTTATGTTCAGAAGCTCTATATTGAAGACTGGCACGTGCGCCGGAGTTAACTCCAGAACGGCGTCTTGTATAAATTTAAATCGGTAAACGCAATATGGTATATATGCACGACATTGTTGAGGCTGGATTTTCTTTTATGGATATAAAGTTACAATAATCTAGATCTATTATACCACAATCAAAAATCATCCACTACAAGCAAATATTGTACGTTATCTTAAGTGATATTATTGGACCATTTTAAAACAATTTTAACGATTTTAAATAAAATAGACATGGTAGTACTTCTATAGCCATAAGGTGGCACCAAGCAGTTTTACGGTAATTTCTCATCCAATTTTTGAGCAAAACAGATTTGTTTTTCGTCATTCGTCACTACATTGTACTGCACGACGCCAGATATTATAATAAGATTGTCCAAAAGTAAATAATCTGCAAAGTTCTCATGCCACCAAGCCCCCACTGTCGTCACACCACTGCCTTGGTAACTTCGTTTCCCTCCTTCGCACTTGTGTTCGTCGCCATTTATATATATACACCTTAAAAAACGCGCATTCACATGTTTCATACAAGAACTAAGTTCTGTCGTGCTATAATAATATCGTAGCTATTGCCGGGCAAAAAACGAATTCTTATAATAAATATGAGAGTCCTATATAGCTATAATTTTTAAGATATCCATCAAAATAATTAGGATTTTTAAATAATTACAGCTTTAATTAATTGATATAATGTTACATAAGATTATATTTATGTAAAAAATACTTACAAGATGTTACATTACAAAGACTAAGAATGGGATGCTTCATACAGTTTTAACATTATGCACTTAACCAAATTAAAATATCACGTAACTGACTATAAAGGGAGCCAGTCACAGCTGATTTTTTACAAAAGAATGATTGTTATGGCATATACACTTTAAAGCGTAAACAAACGCGTTTGGCACTCAGGAGTAGTGGTAACTTGCAAATGCTATATAATACAGCAAATAATTATTTATTAGCTAGCATACAACAAGTAATAAGCATATACCGTGTTTCTTGCCCACTTTGATCCTTCTGGGAAGTCCAAGTAATATGATACCATTTTTCTTCTTCTACTGTTCCAAATGTTACATCGTTGTTATAATAGCCATGAATCACAGTCTACAGTAAAAGAGTTAGATAAAAACACGGGGTAGACTACCAAAGCTGTTCGATGCAATGCAATCTATTGAGTGTTGCGTTTTAGATGATGCCATTATTTTACAATTTACGCCACAACGTTTCTCAATGCTCAAAGGTTTAATTGCTTTATTAGGAACACACTGGAATTCCTTTTTCTAATCCGTACTATGGAAATGTTCTATTTTATTGACAACCAACATCAAAATAAACTCCTCTCATTTGCTAGAGAAAGGGGCCGTGTGGTTAAGTTTGTGACTGAATCTCTCATCATCTATACGCGTATTGGAAAGTGAGTTAAAAGCACCACATTTTCAATATTGTACGAGTGTTACCTTTTTCGAATGTCGTAGGAGCGGAAGATTATAATCAGTATGAACCCCCCATTCGATGGTATATTTTCAACATATCTCATTTAAATGCATGAAAAAGTATGTGAATATATTTACATTGAATGACATTTCCTGTACAAATTAATAAATTTACATATATTCCGCTTTAAACAGTTCGACTCCAAACAAAATACACCGTACAGTTTTTCACTTTAAACAGTTTGACTCCATTTTGAAATATTAATTTACGCTTTTTTGTGAGAAGTGAGACATTTGCATGGATTTTAATCTGTGAAATACTTTTTCTGTTCATATATCCATATATAGTATGGAAATAGCATTTAGTATGGGTAGAATATAAGCTCTCATACTTTTCAACTGGCATCCACACTATTTCCGTAATATGGGTTCTGAAAAATTAATTCTTTAGTGAAAAAGGCACGCCACAAATCTTAAACCCACTTTACATCTCTACAGCTAAGTATAATTTCTTCCTAATCTTGACGTTAAGCTCAGTTTTCACGTTTACTGGATAACAATGTACTGCGCCTCCGAAATACTTTTTAAAAGATCTTTAAGATCTTTACTGTGAGAAAACACTTAGTTTGAAAGAATTAAGCCATATTGCATAAGTCACACACACCCTATATAGATATTTTTTTCTTATATTCAAACCCGCTACTTCCATTCACCTTTTTATTTCTGGCATCGTCGCTGACTGCGATGCCTAAGTGCAACCCTTTGTTGGCAGATGTTGAACCATGACCCAGCACCCTGACAAACTTCTCATTAGTATTTTTGTACCTTAGTAAAGCCATGACTGACCAGTTGCTATTCCTCCAGAAATCATCAGAGATACCAGAAACATTCAAACGGTTTCCGTTCCCGGGAAACAGCGCGGCTTGTCTCATTACAGCCTCTTTGTAAGTTAGGTTGAAATTATCCGGTGAAATATCTGAAGAAACAGTAGATGCATGACATTAATTAAGGCAGAAGTATCCGGTTATTCAGACAAAACCTCGCTTTAAAAGACCCAATTCGAAACCAACACTACACAAATTGTAACTTGTAACTGTGTCTCCCCACACGAGAACCGGTCATGTCCCAAAGGCGTGGCACCTGGTGTTCCCAGGGGTGTACGAGGTGGAATGGTGTGGGAGTGTAGCAGTTCTCCTCTCCGCACTTGATTGTTAATGCTCAGGTATTCAAACAAAAGTGTTGGGTAATTTTTTTAACTTATGCTACAAAGCAAAAAACGTTTATGCATTCATCCACTCGTCTTCCGTGGTATGACGTGGTGAAGCAGACGGTAATGGAGAATCGCCTTTAACTCCGGAGAGCTTGCCATGCACGCGCTCTCGTAAAATAATTAAAAACGTTTCTTAACATACGCACAAGTTCATAATCATTTAGAAGCGCGTAGCAAACTTGAATGTTGTTAGATATTCAATAGAACTCAAAATACAAACTGTTATTGTATAGTACAAAACAAACATTGCGAGACGGGATTTAACGTGGATATAATTTAGGTTCACATATTCTTCAGCTATCGTCGTGGTCACATTATCGGATAACGCCTGGGTACGAATTTCGCTGATTGTTTAAAATATATGTCGCGCCAAAAAATGACTGTTAAAAGATACACACCAAGTAGCCGAAGAGTTGCAGTACTAATATATGTATTTTATTGTTAGGGGTTTAATCAAATGGCTCCAAAAATATTTAAAGTGGAAGTCAAGTACTTCCTAGGAATCCGTTTTTGCTCAATGGGAGGTCTCCACAAAGCAAAACACAAAATATTTAAACGATTTTAAAACAATTAAGAGATACAACATAGAGAGGCGAAGCTACATACCCACATTTCCAAGTTTTTCAAAATGACGAAATGCCAAAAAGCCTGTGATGGGGCTTTTTGAAGAAAATTTTCTCAAGTTCAAATGACCCGTTGACACCACGGTCTTTTTCTCTGAGAAAAAACGTGGGTACGAGTCTGCACTATAGATTCATTACTTTTTACCTGCTGTAATATTGAAATTGCCTCGGACATTTGGAACACTATTTCCGTTGAATTGAAGCAATATACCACGGTCTGCATTAAGAAAAGCTTTGTAGTTTGTTTCTGGCACGTTTTTCACGCCTTGGTTGCCGCAACCTAAAGGAGGCTCGTAAGAAAAAGATTGCCATCCTTCAGTCGTGCATAGCTGAAGTCTTCGTGAAGAATATCGCAGAACACCATAAGTTGAGCGGTTACATCTATATATTGGTACAGTAAAATAGAAATTCAACTTATCGTCAGTATGGAAATGTTAGTGATTACATTATTAAAGACTTTTCACACGATCTAATTTCGTTGGACCCAAGGGACGACAGGCACATGGTAATTTCTTGCCTCGGCAATAAAAGGGATATTTTCTGAAAAAGCTTACTAAAATAAGTAAAACTGCTGAGTTTGGCTGCGAATTGTTGTAAGTTACGAAAAATATAGCCATGCAAAGTTCACATATCTTGTTTACTTCTGTATTACGACCCTAAGTGTGTAACTAATTTAGCTACACATTTCCGCGCGTAATACAAAAGAATACAAAATTTGCCAACTTCGCATGGCTATATTTTTCGTACAAAATTTCGAAGCCAAACTTTTCATTCGCACATTGCACTAATTTAAGTAAGATCTTTCTAGCTGATGACTATTTTTCCCACTAAATGATGATATTAGTGGAAAGGTTAATTGTCGAAAATAAATTTGAATAATGAAAGTATAATCACCACACAAAAATTAAATTCACGACACTGTGGTCTAGTGTCCTCATCAGGGGTGGGGTGACAGTGAGGTTGGTCTTCTTACAAAAACGTACGTAATTTGAACATCCGCGTGTCAAAACAATTTTTAAGGATTTGCTTATTAAGCAAAATCCTTTATGCAGGGCTTCCATAATTTATTTGCATATTGCTCTCCTCACACAGGGATGGGATTGGTGAGCAGAGAGAAACAAAGAACTTTTGAAAAGAATGTATAATTTATGCAATTAATTATGACCCTCTCCCCCATAGTGGAGCACTTTTCTAAGGAAATTTCCTTAGAAATGGAAACCCTGCCTTTATGTCATCGCCTGTGTAAGATAGATAGATAGATAGATAGTAAGAATGTGACGTAACTACGATATCTTCCGAGGACTCAAAAAATCGCGAACCGTCGGAAACTATTATCCGCCATTACCGTTGAATAAGTTTGTGAATATTTGCGATCTTTTGGGCAAAAAATACCGCTTATTTTCGTAAATGCACGAACAACTAAAGATTTAGCCAAATTTTTTAGAGCTAAGCGAGCGGATAAATGGCTATTTTGTGCTGGGAATACATGTGCGAAAGGTCCTAAAAGCCAAATTCGCTAAACCAAAGGAGCGGGATTTTATACAAAATTGAAGGTGGTGTCTCCACTTAATAATTCCATTTTTCACTCATGGAACTTTAGAAAATGTAATTGCTGGTAGCGGAAGCATTGAAGCAATTTCGTCGTGCGTTTATCAATACACACTGCGTTTGTCTTTAAAAACGCTAAAATATCTTCAACATTTTAATATAACTGAAGAATACAAGCAGGTTAAACGTTGAGGAAATGGCTTTAAATGTGCGGGAATTGGTTTTATTTAAGAATTAAAAAACGAGTCGCGTGCCTTTATGGTGTAATAATGCACGATAGGGGAATGTTGGGAGAATACGAGAGAAGCTTGTAAAACACGAGGCGCAGCTCACTCTCGTCGTATATGGTCGATAGCCAATTCGGCGCTACGCGCCTCGTCGGCTATCAGCTCATATACGACTCGAGTTCGCAGAATAACTGTTAAATGATAACCACGTTGTGCATAACTGGTCATGTTTCCAGCTATTATTTGGTGGAGAGACTCTATAAATTATCGATTTCGCTTCACTGAAAGAAAGAACGAATTTTAAAGGCAATTAAATAATTTCTTTTCACTGGCTTAGACAATCAACCTCTTTCAAATATAAATTAATTGTCACGTTGGGCTTCCTTGTCCGAACAATAGGGAGATTTAGCACGAGGACATGAACGTCAAAGAGGACGTGTAAATGGTGATCATGAATAACTGGAGTTCACGATGGATTCGCTATTTTCTCATCGTCTTTGACGTTCACCTGCTTGTGTTAAATCTCCCAATTAACTAACTATCACTATCAGTGTGTGTAATTTTTAAATTCCGTATTTAGGAACCGCAGAGGCCACGTCTTCCACATCAAATAAATATTTTTAACGAGGGGTTAACCAGACTAGAAAAGGGTATGCATTTTCTATCGACCCCGTATTTCCTCCGACCCCGCATTTTCTGTTGAATTTGTGATAAATTTATAGACCAAAAAAAGGAAAAACACTTTGAGTAAAATTTATGTATTTTAACAGAAAACAAAACTGTTTTGCGAACGCACAAAAGGAGCCCGCGATTAATGTACCAAAGTACTTTATGTTAATATCAATAAATGTTAACGTCACTATTGAGTGCTATTTACAACATTTTCTACTGACCCCGCATTTTCTACCGACCACGCATTTTCTACTGGCCCCGCATTCCGCATCACGCGCCCCGCATATTCTACTAAACCGAAATAAACAAGCTGAATTTTACTAAATGTGTCAATCATCTGCGTTAATTAATAAAACTAGCAAAGTGAGAGAAAGACACTGTTATGATTTTAATATCAATCCAACAAATAAACTTTAAATAATAGTAAAACGAGAGATAAATTACAACAAACGTTCTTGTAAGCATGGCAAAATCCCACGAATAATCAAACCGTTCACTTCCGGTTATTTAAACAATAGACCTAGGAACGTCATATTATCTCTATAACCTATCTATATAACCTATATAACACCTCCCTCACAGCTTCGAAGCTATGAAGGAGCGGATTGTTTCTTAGCCTTCAGTCGTTCTGAACGTCTGGGCAGATCTCTACCATTGTTCGTAGTAGATAGATGTACAGGATTGTCCTTCTTTCCGGCCGTAGAGGACTTTCTCTCACGGGACATCACTGGATTCTGATTCACTATTTTCTCGGCAATTGCTTCTCTGGGCTGTTCTGCAGGCTCAGCATCTTCGTCCGGGTTTACGTACCACGGTCGAAGCTGCTCTACATGTCTGCGCCATACGAGACCTTTAGGCTGCACTCGAACATTAACGCTGCGTGTTCCAAATACTTTAACCACAATTGCGGGAACCCAACGCGCTTCTTTCTCTCGCCTTGGGCCATAATATAAAGCATAACATCTCGTACCCACTTCATACTTTGGTGTTGCTCGGATTTGGGTAACTTCGGCTGGTTTCTCGGCTTCTTGAGACTTCGTTGCCTGCTTTGCTTGTTTACCCTGAGCTGCATGTGCGTGTGACGGAAGAAGAGTATCAATCTTGCAACGAATCTGCCGACCATTTAGCAGTTCGCTTGGTGAATATCCCAACTCCAACGGCGTACGTCTGTACTGCATCAGAAATTCTTGCAAGGCAGCTTTAGGTGGTTTCGAAGACTTCCTCATGGATTGTTTAGCTGTCTGGATCAGACGTTCTGCAGCCCCATTGGTTGCTGGGTGGTAGGGTGCTCCTGTGAGATGCACAATACCTCGCTCTTGGCACCACTCCCGAAATTCTGCTGACTTGAAAGCTGTTGCGTTATCTGATACAATTGTGTGAGGATAACCGAAATGGGCGAAATCCTCCTCTAGCAGCTCTGTCGTTGCCTTTGTCGACACGGACGTTGTTGGATGAATACACGGGTATTTAGAGTATGCATCTACCATCACCAACCAGTTTGACCCAAGAAAATTGATGGCATGATCAATGTGTACTCTGCTCCAAGGTCGCTCGGGAAGCATCCATGGATGGTTGGCTGATTTCTCGGGCTTGTTTTGATGTTCCACGCATGGTTGGCACTGTCTGCCTTGTTCTCGTATGTCCTCATCAATGCGTGGCAAGTAGACGGCTGTACGAGCTAGTTGCTTCATTTGTTGTATACCACAATAGCCAATGTGTAGTAGCTTTAGCACTTGTCGCTGCAGACTCCGTGGTATCACCACTCTTGAACCATATATGAGGCAACCATTCACCACGGATAGAGAATCAGCGGCTTTTGGAAATCTTTTACTGAATAGCCATGACTTGTACTTCTAACAGCTTATTGTTAGTTGGCCAACCTTCTCGAACGTATCGCATAACATTTGCTAGGACGGGATCTTTTGCTGATTCTTTCTTCACCAAATCGGCGTCAAGTGGTTTCATTTTTTGACTAATCATCTTAATCGTGCACACCACGTCTGTATCATCTGATCCTTCTTCCCTGTCGAACTCATCATCAGGACCTACTGGGAGTCTGCTCAAGGCATCGGCGTTCCCATGTTCTGTTGTCTTGCGATATTCAATAGTGTACCCACTGTACTGGGACAACATCAACGCCCATCGCGCCAATCGGTTAGCCGCCATAACAGGAATAGGTTTGTTCGGACCAAACAATGCTTCAAGTGGCTTATGATCCGTGACAAGAATAAATTTTCTGCCGTAGAGAAACTGGTGAAACTTTTTAAGTCCATAGACAATAGCTAGGGCCTCTTTCTGAATTTGACTATAACGTCGCTGAGCATCTGTATGCGTTTTTGAAACGTTCGCGATTGGTCTCTCGTCTCCATCCGGATAACGGTGAAAAAGAACTGCACCCACTCCGACATTTGATGCATCGCAAGATAGACCAATCTCAAGGGAGGGATCATAGTGCACTAGTACAGTGTCTTCACAAAGCATACTCTTGAGTGTGTCGAACGCATTTTGCTGCTGCTCTCCCCAACACCATGGTTCCCCTTTACGTCGTAATTTTTTCAGTGGTTTCAAGACCGTGGACAGGTTTGGAAGAAACTTTGAGTAGAACTGTACGGAACCAAGGAATGAAGACAAACTTGAAACATCGATAGGAGGCATCTTCTTGATTGCGTCGACTTTCGGGCCCTTAGCAATACCTTCGTTGGAGAGGGTATGACCCAAATATTCCACCACTGGTTGAGCAAAAGAACATTTTTCTAACCGACACCGTAGACCTTTGTCGCTTAGTCGCTTAAGTAACGCTCGAAGATTTCCCAAATGTTCCTGTGCTGTAGCACCGCTAACCAAAATATCATCTAAATACACTGCTACCCCTTTGAGGTCAGCCGTCAACTGTTCCATTATCTCTTGAAAGTAACCAGGGGCCGATTTAATACCAAATGGTAATCTCTTCTGCAGAAGGACTCCACGGTGGGTGCTGAGAGCAAGTTTCTTCTGACTTTCGGGAGTCAGCTTCACTTGGTTGTATGCATCCGCTAGATCAATTTTGTGAAACCATATCCACCCCCAAGTTTTCGCATCAAATCCTCAGGTAGAGGGAGTACTTGGCGATGGTCCTCCAATTGAGGGTTGACAGTAACCGAGTGTAGTCGCCACAAACACGAATATTGGCTCTGGTTTGGCCAGGTAACACTGCTTTTCGAATGGGTACCACTGGAGTACCATATTCGCAGAAAGGGGTTGGTTCCCACACGCCTTTACGAATTCCTATCTCTAATGCCCGATTAAGATCTTCTTGCATTGCTAAAGGAACTGAACGTGGTTTACAGAAAACTGGTTTAGCATCTGACTTGAACGTGATATCTAGTTCAAAATCGTTTAGGCATCCGAGTTCTGGTTTGAAAATATCAGAAAATTCATCACAGAGCTGACGGCATGCCTTTTGAAAGGTATTATCAGTATGTAAATGGTCAAACACAGCGTGCACTTCTCTCGCTAGTGAAGACTCTCCGGATATCAACGAATTTAGATCGACAACCATCTTTTGGATGCCATGTCGTCCTAGCAGGTTAAGTCCTTGCACTTCTGTGACATTGAAATTAAGAGGTTGACGTATCACTCCGTGTTTATTATGAATTTTAACATCAACTTCAAAAGAGCCAAGGACTGGTAATGGTTGTTTATTAGCAACTTCGTATACGACATCCACTGCTGTAAGGTCTGGTTTGCCGAGCTTCTTCCATACCTCTACTGAACAAAAATTATCGCCAGCACCAGTGTCGACTTCAAAATTGAACTTTTGCCCCTTTAAATCTATGGGCTGAATTAGCTGGCGCACTTGCTTTTGAATCTTGACTGTGTTCAGTCGCTGGGTAATAACTTTCAGTTGTTCACGGGCTTCCAGTCTCTTTTTTGAATTGCACACAGCTTGGAGGTGGCCTTTCTTGTGGCAAAAATGGCACTCCGTCTCTTTAAATTTGCATTTCGTTGCCAAATGACCTTTTTTGCCACAGCGAAAACATACTGCCTTTTCCTCCTTACCACTTTTCTTTTGGTTTCTTGCGTCATCGTGATACTTTGTCGACGTTTGTCGCACTTGATTCACCCCTTGACCCGAACCCTTGATTCCGAAGGTAGTTTCTTTAGCAACTTTCGCCGCCTCTTCAATTTCCGTGGCAACTGAAACAGCCTTCGCAAAATTGAGCTCCTGGTCTTTCATTTTGAAAAACGCTTTAAGTACTGCTTCGTTGCTTACTGAACACATAAATCTTGTACGTAGGGCTTCGTCTTGGGGATCCCTAATTTCAGCAAAATTGCATCTGGCCGCATCATGCCGAATTCGAGCAGCCAACTCTTGAATAGTTTCTCCCGGTTTACGTTTCATCTCGGACCAAAACTTAAAACGTTCGCGTACCACAAATAATGTGGGGTCGAACTGTGCTCTCATAAATTCAATTATTTCCTCCATAGTCAAATCATTAACTTCTTTTGGTGGCTGTTGTTGCGACGCCAAATTGCTCAGTAGTTTGTAGGTCACGGACGTTTGATTCGTAAGGAAAATTTTCGCCTGTTTATCCGTTGCTACAGAATTCGCCGCTACGAACGTTTGAAAACGGGCTAGATAGTCTTTCCACAGCTCTTATGTCGGGTTAAACGGCGAGAATGTAGGAATGCTCGTCGAACTAGCCACGGGTACCTTTATACCTGCCTTAAGGGTTCCAAGAAGAGCGTTATTTTGTTCTTGAAGTACTTTAACCAAATCTGCAAGTTCAGCCATTTTGAAAAGTGTCGAATTGTCTTGAACTCAATTCTCAATTCAACAGCAATTAATTGCACGAAATCTTCAGAAAAAAGTAAAATATCCCATTCTCGTCGCCAACTTTGTTATGATTTTAAGATCAATCAAACAAATAAACTTTAAATAATAGTAAAACGAAAGATAAATTACAACAAGCGTTCTTGTAAGCATGTCAAAATCCCACGAATAAGTTCACTTCCGGTTATTTAAACAATAGACCTGGGAACGTCATGTTATTTCTATAACCTATGTATATAACTTATATAACACATCGAATGCAAATTCAGCAGTTAGCGATACGGGATTTAAACTGATGGATTATTAATATGTCAACAGCTGACAAACGGATTCAATACCCTTGTCCTCTGTCATTATGAATTCTGATACATCAGCATTTGGGAGCCGTATGTGAGTATCGAAATTCAGGTTAGATGTATGGTTATAATAACGAAGCTATATTTCATATTAGTTCCCTGCAGGCTCCAGATTAGTATATTCTTTTATAATATTATTAATATTAGTAATGTAACTATAAAACTTTGTATCGTGTTGCTGTTTCATGGAGAGTACATGTAAATCTCTCAATCCAAAATCCAGACAACAAACTTGAACTCGTAAATTTTTATATATTCGAAACGGTTCAACTACATAAGTTCATAAAACATTACATATTTACATAAGCTAACTATATTAAATAATCAACAACAAGGTTGGTAAAAGGTTAAAAGAAAGTAGACTTACAGTTATAGTTACTGTCCGGTAGAAATTTGAGTGTTCACGATCAAGTAAACTATATTCGACAGATGCACGCAGAAATATGGTTCAGCTCTATTCCGTAGATATCATAGCAAATATTATGGCCTTTAGAGTTGATAGCTAGCATTTTTATTAGACGGATTTGCATGACAATAGTACCCAATTGATTATAATAATTACTGTACATAGATTTCCGGTTTGAATTTAATGCTACATGTGATGTGAACATTTTACCTTCCTTTTCAACATTTTAAAGAGCATCGATTAATATACCCATAAGACTTTGTACCGTGTTACTGTTTCATGGAGAGTACATTTGAACATTTTCGGTTTCTTTTCAAGATTTTAAATAACATCAATTAATATAACTATAAGGCCTGTTTTTCACTTCAACCGTATCGTAGCGTATTTCTTTGTTTCCGGAGTATTCGACCAGAACAAATGACTTTAAAGCCCCATTTACACTACACTGGATTTATTGGCACGGCACGGCTAAAATGGGTACCCGTGCCAATTCATTTGTGCCCGGCCTTTGTTTTGGTAGCCTGAGCACTAGTAAAATTGAGCACGGGTACCCATTTTAGCCGTGCCGTGCCGATAAATTAACTGTAGTGTAAACGGGGTTTAAAACAATGAGATACGCTACGTTTCGCTACGATACGGTTGAAGTGGAAAACAGCCTTAAGACTTTGTATCCTGTTCACGTGTTGCTGTTTCATGGTGAGTACATTTGAACATTTTCCCTTCCTTTTCAAGATTTAAAGAACATCAATTAAATTAATATAACATCAATTAATATATAAGACATGAACCAGAAATAATTTCTTGAGAGCAGTTAGAACAAAACATTTATGCTTCAATAGCCCTTATAATATTTATAAAGTCCGTTAACGTGGCCTGGGCTGGAAAAATGGAACGTCCGACATGCCGAGAACTTCATGTCATACCAATATAGCGTTCTACATGGCGTCATGTATCCGCCAAAATTCAACTTCGTTATTTTATGTTGAACATTCTTTGTTTTATTGGACTTTTTATATTCTGCATTTAAGTTTGTGTATTACCTTCATCTTTGTGTTTTTTAAATTCAAGTTTGTGTCGGTTTTACATCCAAGTTTGTGTTTTGCATTCGAGTTTTCGCATTTTACATTCAAGTTTGCATTGTACATTCAAGTTTGTATTTTATCCAACCGCAATCCAATAGCTAAACGGTTTCGCGGGCGCAAGTATGGCGGGCGTGCCAGTGAACTCAATTTCCTCTATTTCGATCACTGATTTCGATTCAATGATTTCGATAGAGGTGGTATTTCGAAATGGTTAGTGCGCGTGTGTTTCTCATTGAACTGTAGGTAAAGTCGTTTGTTTATAGTTCATTGGTGTGTTCTCAGTGCGCCGGTGTGTCATATAAAAAAACCAAAATTAAAATACAATAGTGAATTTTGTGTTACTCCACAGCTGAACTATGGAGGAAGTACGGTATTTACTTAATGACGTTTTTAATGCAATAGATAGATATGAGGCCTCTGGTGATGTTTGCACCGATTTTCAACTGATTATTGTAAAGTTGGATTATGTCTAACGCCCGCGCCCGCGAAACCGGTTAGCTATTGGATTGCGGTTGGATAAAATACAAACTTGAATGTACAATGCAAACTTGAATGTAAAATGCGAAAGCTCGAATGCAAAATACAAACTTGAATGTAAAACCGACACAAACATGAATTTAAAATACAAAGATGACTGCAATACACAAACTTGAATGCAGAATACAAAAAGTCCAATAAAACAAAGAATATGCTCAACATAAAATAACGAAGTTGAATTTTGGCGGATATATGACGCCATAGTTCTAGGCTCCTTGCTATATTGTCAGTCTTATTACTGTTTAATAATATTTGCATCTGTACTGTTCCTACTTGCATCTGGGCTGTTAATACTTGCGTGTGTACAGTTTTTTAGTTGAACCTGTACTGTTCTGTCTTACATCTGTACTGTTCTTTCTTGCATCTGTACAGTTCTTACTTGCATGTGTGCTGTTCTTACTTGCGTCTGTGCGGTTCTTGCTGGCTTAATAATTTAAAAAACAACAAAAAAAAAAAAAGAAACCGAGGTGAATTTGCAACTCCGTCGCTTATGCCGGAGTAACAAGAGATAAAATTAAGTTATCTTTCAATAATTAGCAAAACTACCTATTTACATATGATATCAATATATTACATATATTAAATTAAATCCTGAATTAAATATCCTATGCATATATAAAATCATTTTTATTGTGTATAATATAAGAAATCATTAGTAAACGCCGACCGCTTCAGAAAATTTCCTCCGAGGCCCGAAAGCGTTAAAAAAGTTGTGTGTATATATATATATATATATATATACCGAGAATAATCACAAAACGTACATATATATAGCCATACAACATACTAAACTCGAACGTTTCAGAGTAAATGAATAACTACAGTATGATAGTGTAAGCATCGATATAAGAAAGATACTAGGCGTAACGAAAGCGAAAACGTATAAAAGACTCTCTTCCATGTGAAGTTCCTAAACTTCGAATCAGACCCTGTTGGCTCATATGTACGGCATCATTTGGATCGAATTAAATTAAGAAACAATATAGGTGTTTATAAAATAAAGGCTAAACTAAATAAAGGCTAGATTATGGAAATGCATTAATTATACTAAAGATATCAAAGCTTTTATAACTCAGATTCTGCACATCTGCCCTCGTTTGTTTCACTCCAGGCAAGTTTCAGCATCGGATGAGCTTTAACTGTGCGATTCTCATCGACAACCTGATTATTCCGCTCATCTACACGTCTCCTAAAATATTTGCGACAAAAAAATGCGAACACAAAGAGAAATACAAGCGCACAGCCTGTAGAGAACAGTGCAATTGTCACTGGTTGTTTGTACCAACTTGGTAATGGTAACGCTGAAGGTATGTCTTTTTTCGTACCTATTGCCGTGGGCTTACCTACAAAGTATGAATCACAGTATAGGACAAGGGAAATGTTTGCTGAATGAAAATGTAAGAAAATATGCCAAATATTTCTTGGCAACTTGTAGGCTTTTTAGAAATTTTGGCAGCTGAATTTTATTAAAAGGTAAAAACTTATAGGGTGAAATATTTGGTTTACCTGTAACGGTTGTTGACACATTTCCATATACATTCACATTGATTTTAATTTCCGTTGAACATTTTGGTAAACCCATATCATACGCAACAATGAACAAACTATATTCACGAACGCTTAACTCTTTAGCCACGATCACACTACCGTTTAATTCTTCGATTTTAAAATCACCGCTATGAGTCGATAAAGTGTATTTTACTTGACTATTAACGCCACTGTCAGCATCTGTTGCATATACTTCTGTCAATAATGTTCCAGGATGGGATTTTGCAGTTAAATTGAACAACCTTTTTGAAGGCGACTTGAAGATTGGGCAATTGTCGTTTGTGTCTTCGATTACGACATGGACAGAGGCTAAAGCCGTCTTTGGTGGATAACCATTGTCAGAAACTTGGACGTTTAAAGTGAAAAACTGAGGTCCGACACTCTCATAGTCAAAAACTGAAGACGTAAAATTTCACCAGACCTACTATCGATTCCAAACAATGGTTTCGGGATTTCAAACGTTGGTTTCTGCTTCAGACGATTATCCATTAATATATAGAACATTTGTTCTTTTTGACCAGTATCTGCATCTTTTGCTTGTACTCTAATGACTTTCGTTCCAATCGGACTATTTCTAGCAACGATACATTGTACAGTGTCTCATTGAACGTTGGAGCGTGTAGGTTAACTTTTGCGATGAGGTTACAGTTGGCCCCTTCCCATCCAGGATAACACAGGCAGGTATCCAGCGAAACGCAAATTCCCTGGTTATTGCAGTGGTTTACTTTGGAACAGTCACCAAGATTACACGCTGATCCTTGCCACAGAGGATCGCAGACGCAGTTATCATAACCTGTGCAATTTCCGTGTCCTGTGAATAATATTTGAATGGCAATCCATTTGCTTCGGTATCACTTTTTTGACAATTGAGATCAAAAATTACTTTAATTAACGTTGCTCTATTAACTTGTTTGAAACAACTTATTAGAAGTATTCTCTGTCAGAAACAAGTAGTTGGAAAACTTGGTGTTTCACCTATGAACTGCTAGTACTAGATACCAAAAGCTGCTAGTACTAGATACCAAAGTCATTTTCGCTTGACTTATTCAATTATGAAACGTTAGAAATTATCTATTTTTACTCCTCTTACCTGAACAATAATTGACACCTTCGCACGAAGGAATCGAACAGTTAGCTCCACCATAACCTATATCACACTGGCAAAGGTTAGCCTCTACACATTTGCCGTGATCAGAGCAGTTATTAACGGAAGAACACGAAGGAATACTACAGTCTAATCCCCTGAAACCGTTATAGCATCTAAAACGTAGAATCAGGAAAAAAAACAGTTAATGATGCAATTTTAGGATAACAAGAGAGGGGGAGGAAATTCATAAAACGCCTTACACTTCCGAGGTAATTCTGCACGCTTATTAAAAACGTAGGGATTTGGATGCCGATTTACGGTTCATTCAAACATTTTAGAGCTAGGGAGGGGTTGCATTCGTTGTTTTGATTCCTGATTATTACATATTTTTAAGGTAATATACTGAGTGGAATGGATTTAATATATTGAACACGAGAGATATCTGAAAATATAAGATTGAGATGCTGAGGCGAATGCAGATGAAGCTATCACACTTCCAGTTATGACTCGCGTATTCTACTATGTAAATGCAACGGATCATGATTTATCAGTTTTTGAGCATAAAATTATATCAATTACCTGCACGTCGTGTTTTCGCCAGACTTCTCTTGCGTACAAGCGCCAGTTCCGCTGCAATTTCTAAGATGCCCGCATTCTGCTATGTTTGTGCAGTTGGAGCCAGAGAACCCTGGGTAACAGCGGCAGACGTTCGACGCAATGCATTCACCTTGACCAGAGCAATTACCCACTTCTGCACAGTCAGCAAGGGCACAACTCACCCCAGTCCATCCGGAATCACACACGCACACATCCACATCAACACATTGGCCATGCCCTTTAGGATTTTTAGAATATATTTAGAATATTTTAGAAGATTTTATGTGCATTAACTGGGAGTCCCCATAGCATGGAAGACAAGTCACCAAATCCGAGTTTATTAAATTCAAACGAAATTTTAAATGTCAAGTGTTTGAACAGACTTTTCAAGTTCAAAACTTCAAAAATATAAAATTAATATACACAATGCACAATGTGCATTTTAAACATGCGATGAAAAATGGACATGACAATGTGTTATTTTCTGATAACATGAAAAATTGACTGCAATACTATTATACACTATGGAAAACCTTCCTCCAAGAATTTAATTATTCGCTTTTTATTCGCTTCAAATAATGACCAATCGCTTCTAAAGCCATGTTTTTAAAATCATTGCAGCTTTTGGCAGACATTGAACTAAATCAAACTATCATTCCGAGTTCAATTTTGTAATCAACGAAGGCGGAACGTTTTAATATCTCGTCTTTTGCATGACGTTCAGTATCTGGACTGTGACCACTTGCCTTTATTTCATGTCGGCATGCCTATTTCAGTATATTTGTAGCAATGAATTTAAAAACATATTCCCGACGAGACTTCATGGCCAAAATCTTGATAGCATTTTACTATGCTTCGTGTACAGTCAGTACAGACAACTTTAAAGCCCCCACCTTGTAGGTAAGCAGATGAACATACCTGTCAGATGTTATTATGAACAAAAAGTGTTCAAAATCAATACAATTACCTGAGCAATAATCCAAAGTTGAACAAGAGTGCAAAGTGCAGTTCCTACCAGTCCACTCTCTGTTACATTTACAAACGTCATAATCGACACAAATACCTTTTCCAGAACAATCAGATACGTTGGAACAGGTAGGAATAATGCTACAATTTCGACCTAGCGCGAAAAAAACTGTTTCAGTGAGTGGATAACTCTTGCATTGCGAAACAATCGCAGCAGTTTAGTCGAAATGGTGATTGATACTAATGACTTTCATCATATCATTTTTGAGAGCTTTTTTCCCACGATGGACAGCGGCAGGTGACGATATGCTTATCTGGTTTATCTTACCAATAAATCCGTCATTACATCGACAAAGATTCGTTTTCTGGCAAACTCCTTGCTTAATACTTGTACAATTCCCGACGTTATAACATGTTGCTAAAGTAAACGATTCAATAGGTATATAATGCATTCTGTGTAAATGTACATCTGCCATCTTTTTGTCAAAGTGAATTATTATCTGGAGAGTAAGATTATCATTGTGAAACAATGTTGGATTTCTTGAAACTCCCTACCTTTCACATTACAAGTATGTCCTTCCCAGCCATCTTTACATTGACAAAATCCTTTCACACATTCTCCGTTCGTTATATCGCAGATCGAACAATTCCCTCGAATTTGAAAGATCACTTGTTATTGGTCCGATTTATATACTAGAGACGTATCATCCGTCAAGATCTAGACGAGCTTGGGCAAGCGAAACATAGTTCGTCTTCTACAGTCGTCTGTGTTTGAACATGGGCAAACATGCAGGCGGATCATCCGTCAACACGAACTATCCGCATTATAGTTCATCTTTTAGATGATTTTGATTTAGTAGTTTGTCTTAAAGCAACACACGTCTGTTAGTATAAATACGTGGAAATTCGTCTGTTCGTAGTTCGTCCCCACCTCATAAATAATTTCCCAAATCCCGTGTACTTTCTAAACGTGGGATTATATGTTCTGTTTGACATATTCTTTATAACTTGATGTTACTTGTCCAATCAGTGCTACAATCCTCACTATTTTTATATATAGGCAAATAAGCTCAATTTATACTAGAGACGGATCATCCGTCTAGACGAGCTTGGGTAAGCGAAATATAGTTTTGCGGCAGGGGTTCATGCGAGTAATTTGCATGGATTACCTATCTCACAACTTTTTCCAGACCATCCTGCCATACAAACACAAGTAGAATTCACGCATCTTCCCTTGCCGGAACACTGATTGGGACATTCTGTCAATAACAATGTCGATAACAATTTTGCAATAACAATGTGAAATTTCTGCTTTTCATGGATTCATGAGTCACTTTAAGCGTTTTTAAACACATCGAGCAGAACCCCAAGTCACGAACGATGGACGGAGTATCTAATAAGTTGGTGCCTGAATACTGGGTTAAACTTTCATAGTATATAGTTCTTTAGCTCTTTATACGATATTAATCTTGCAATCCTATATTTACCTAGTAAACTCTAGTAACCTAGTGCATGAGCGTAGGAAGCGGGTGGGCCGCGACTTCCCCCCCCAAATATCTTTCGCCCCCCTCCCCCCCAAAAAAAAATACAGTGCTTTTAAAAAAAAACGCTTTGCAATTCAAACTGAGTGTTGGAAATTGTATATAGGTTGTAGTAACAAACACATGTAGATGTGATCAAAACTTTCATGCATAAAAGTTTTCATTCATCACAATATACTTTAGTGTTATGAGTTTTGGGGTTTCATACATTAAAGCGTTCAATAGCGGCAATTCCTTCGCCAAATGTTATCACCTACGCAATTCCTCTCACAACAACTTAAAAAGCAAGGATCTATAGAGCAATGAATTTCGAAAATTTTCTCGCCTCGTGAACGTGCCCCCCACTTTTGAATATATTACTACATCCCTGCATGACCTAGAAAACTATTCTTAATCAGGCAAACCACTTTTGTACTGGGAACGAAGTTGTCGATATCCACGAAGATGGGAATGAAGTTAAACGATATTAATCATTTGCGTTAAAATAAATCATTTCAGTACCTGGCTTCATTTCTTCTTGGTCGGCAAGGGATGTATCATTAGTAACAGACACGTCGTAGATACAGCTTTTCAACAAACCGTTTGATAGACCACGATTCGAGCAAGTTTCAACAGCTTTCTAAAAGCAAAAAAGCAATTCAAAGCAAAAAAGCGATTAGCCGAAAAATAGATAGATTTATGAGCATATATAGACATCATCTTTCAGCTGCATGCACTGAGGGTAGAACTCCGCGCGGATATTCTGTGTTCCTGCACATAGCAAGATGCGCATGCATATATTCGAATCGTTTTTCAGTTATAGAACATTTTATTCACGAATTATAAGCTTTAATGCTTTCCTTACGTTGCTAATATTAAAAAAAGAACGCTGAATATTGGTTCGGAGGAAAAAGATCCCAAATTAAATTTAATTCTGAATAAAAACCGGTAACATTAAGTGTCTTTATGCAGATTAATAGTAAAAGACGCGTCTTACTTCTAGGATGATCTGATTTATGCCATCCAATGTGTACAGTGGACTATAGTGTGGGTCGTTGTAGGAGGAATCCATGACATCGTCAACGTGAAAATTTGTTGAATTCCAAGACCACGACCCACGGAGACCAGAATTACTATGAAAACCTCTTATTTCCCCTAAAATATGACCCAACTTTATAATCATTATGAAGTATGAGAGTTCTCAAACTTTTTAGAAAGTTAAACTCTAACAAATAATATTCATGTCAAAAATAGCGTAATCATACAGCTTGACAATTTTGTCCCGTTATGCTAATATTTTCGTATTCATGACCGTAAAAACAATACATTTCCCTGAAGCAATGAATAATAATTTCAAATGCTGGAAAAAATTTGGCAGACTGGCTACATCACCGAATGCCATCGTCCTACTCCTCATAATTTTTCACTCTCACAGAAAAATATTTGATAATATTTAATAATTGAATATTAACGTGACTATTGTGTGATAAGTGTGTGTGAGGTAAAGTGTGTGTCAATGTGAAGTTGGCCCTTACACGAATTGCCAAACAGAATTGCGTTAGGGAAGAGCTCTCCATTTGGTCCAGTGAAGTCATTTGAAGTGTCTTTATCCATTATTCCACAAAGACCTTCTGTTTTCCCTTCGAAATTAACCCCGAGCGTATATAGTACATTCAAATATTGCCGTTTCATGACATCACTGTGACGCACGTCAATTGTAACAGTGACACCTTAAAAGGAAACATATCCAAACAATATTATTTACAGGGGCTGTTTACATGAGCCCGGATAGCTGAGTTTCATTATATTAATCAAACGAAATAAAATAAGACCAATAAAATGAGACCTTGCTATTGTCTGGATAAATAGGGATCATGTTTTTCGTTCATTTCAATGCTCCAAGATCATTCCATCTTGCGTTAAACTCGGCTAAGAGGGTCATGTAAACAGCCCCTTACAATCACTATTTATAAAATGACACTAAAGCTATCAGTCTATCAGTATTAAAACAACACAATCTTGGAAAAACCCTTTCAACTCAGTCTGGAATTATATTTAGGCGTAGTTTAAAGTATGCATGAAATATCGCCTTAACAGCTTCAAAAAAGTAAGAAATCAGAAAATTAAACTAGCCTATACACGCTTTTTTATCGGCAAAGTTAAATGAATGAATATAAAATAATAGGAATAAAAGCTTTGCTCATTGCAGTAAATGCATGACAGTGAAGAAGGTATAAAGGTATTCGCATACCTGATTCAAACTGAAGCGAAATGAGTAAAACTGCCGCTTCTTGCGAATCAAACCTTAAGGTTTGTTGAGTACTAAGACTGACAGTTCCATTATTAAGTGTCACTGTCCGTCCCGAATAACTTGAAATATTAGTTAATGCCCCATCAATCCTGAAAGAACATTATTAAAATTATATCATCGTTGGGTTAAAAACTCTTTGGCTACTTCGATTTGGTCTGTATGAGCCCGTTTGTCTTTATATTGGTCTTTGGGTTGGTTTCTTGTCGATCGTGTTTTGTCATGTATTTTTCATTATGCTTAGTTTAAAGGTTGTTTGTTTCGTTGTTAGGTTTTTGTCAGGTTTTTCGTTTTTTTCTGCGGTTTACTAGATAAGTATCATTATTTGTTTTCAGTTTTTAACATAATTCATCTCCTCGTTTCATTATCACTTAGAAGATGTTTAATTTATAATAGCGCTATTTGTTCGTTCGGTTATTATTTCTTGATTTATACTGTTTCTATATCATGACTTGAATTCTGTTACCTTAGATTGGGTAAATCACCATGTCGGCTATAATTCAAGGTCATCACAGTCAACACACTCATCCCTGCTTTCACTGAGACACCACCAATCAATGATGCACGTTGATAGGCAAAGAAACGAAACTGTATACCAAAGTCACTTTCAATACTTTTGCATGCCCAGTACTCGCCAATGCCAAAGTAATCATACTCAATTCCTTTTAAATAATGATTGTAGCTCATTTTAAGGTTCTGAGGATGGTAATATTACATGACACTGTTACCATTTTTTTAGGAGAAACGTCTTAAAATATAAAATAATCCTATGATTTATAAAATAATCATTTTATTTTACCGTCCAGAGTTTGGAGATGCGGATCTCCTCCGTTGTTTGAACGATCTCTTTCATCACAACACATCCCTACCCAGCCGGGAAAGCAGAAACAACGAGATCCCAGTTCTGTACACTGAGGCCAACCATTTTGGCATTCTGCAAAAATATATATGATTATGATGATACATTGCCATAACAAAACTTTGCTCCAAAAAGAAACAATAGAAAGTAAGCGATTAATATTGATGATTTTTCTACAAACTAGCGATATCGTTAAAACTAGTTTCCATAAGGTCGTCATCTGTCGAGTCTTAAATTAGAGTAATCTTGAAAGACCGATAACGGAAAAGAAAAACCAAAAACGAGAGCGTCGTTGGGATGGAACAAACCCTATTTCAATGACATATAACGGCAAGAGACGACAAAATTCTCGTCAAAATGGTCCGGTGACATACGGAAAAATTTAACATTTATACCAAATAAGTATCGCGTATTTTCCTAAGTACATAAACTTAGTAAATCGAAAATCATCGTGGAAGGTATATGAAGCTGAAGAAGTATGTATTCTTTGTAATGCATACGAAGTTCAAGGACTAGTTTAGCGCCAAGATCTTCTCGCTTCCTAAAAATTTCTCTTGCACAGAAGGGGTGTTTTTTCCTTTTTTTTTGTTGTCGCCTCATCGCAAGGAGCATGAAAAAATTTAGTTTAAGAGGGACTCGTTGTTAAGGGCCACCATTCTGTTTTTTGCGCCATAAAAACTTCTTCAAAATCCCCAACGACAACGTCGTTTTCGGTTTCTAGAGCTTTGTCGTTTATTCCAAGATTACTCCAAAGACTCCAAGACGGGTATAGCGACATGCAGATAACGACCTTGTGCCGGTTTTTCAAAAGCCGTTTTAGATTAACTCTGGGTTAACTAAAACTTTCACATCTATTTTTAATCGCTTGTTTATGAAGTTGAACATGTGTTTTCAGAAATATTTTGTTCATGAATAGAAGTAATTTTTGTAAAGTCTTGAAACAAACAGCAGTGCACACACACATATAAACCAAGGGTTAGCGCTAACCTAGCTTTAAACGACCGCCGCCCTTATGGAAACTGTATAGGCTTATAAGGCCTAATTATCATAACATTTTCCAATAAATTTTGCTGTATCATAATTCCCGGAAGAAAGTGGTTATCAGGTCTGGAAGACATAACAGAGCATGAAGTAAGCTATTCTAATTATCCACATTTAAAAATGGATTTCACGACGTTCTTTTACTATCCAAAATAATTTTTTATCTAAAAGATTTTAATCACACCTAAACAGCTTTCGACGTCTGGTTGAGAGCAATCCAGCCCTTTCCTGCCACTAACACAGGTTGGGTAATTTCCGTACACTGGAGGAACTGGTTTTTTGCATTTTGGATACCTATAACAACTAAAAGTTTTGTTTTATTAGCTGCAAGTTTCTTTAAGTGGAAAGAAAATATATATTGCGAGAAAGCCGGTACACAACGTCTAACTTCATGTAATAAATAGATGTTGCCTGTGGAGCGACAAAACAACATATTGTTTTAAATCCTATGGCTCAAATTTTGTCGCGCTCCACGAATAGTAAATGAGATTAATGCAAGGTACATTATACAGTGGGTGTGACAAAAAATATTGAAATCATGAATTGTATGGCGAATTTTTGTCGTTCATGGGGATTGACGCAACTTACAGGATGCCTAATAGACGTATACAAAAATTAAAATTTGCTACAGAAGATAGACATGTCCAAGATCATGGTGCTTAAGTTGTAAATATAAACACTAATAATATTCTTGTACGTTGGCATGCTGACAACAAAAAAGTAAATGAGCTTGTAGGTACAATACGTAAGTATTTAATACTGCAAAGCCGTTAACCCAGGCCTTCATCTGGATTGCTAAATGGGCCTCAGTATTGCAGTATTTGCTAAAGAAATATTTGCATATTCTCTTCAGAATTTTAACACTATAAACAAATTAATTAAACATGCATGCATGAGTGCTCTCAATTCTAGTTTTTAGTTTTAAAGTTTTATTGCGTATTCTACAAAATCTACTATTAGTCTGAACATGATTAGAGAAACACTCGAATGAAAAATTACAACAACTGACAAACCGAACCTCAACTATATAATTACAACATAAACACAATTTGTAGAAGACTTAAATTAAATTGCTAAATGAAGGCACGAACGAGACACAAAGTCCCATGCAAGGTGTTCACTGTCACAACATATAACATATAACAGGCCCTACACTGTCAATATTTAAAGATTGATTTGTCGCACAAGCAGTCCAAGGCACCAATGTCCACGTGTATGACATGTCTATGTCAAATGTTGCCTCTAAGCAGTGATTCTATGTGTCTTTAACGTTTCTTTTAAAAGAGGAGAGGCTGGTAAATCTGCTTGGAGGTAGTATTTTACAGATGTAGTTGCATATTTTAACAATACGGTTAAAGTAATATGCTTGAAAAGTCCTTGATTTGCAGTCTGGAGTTTTGAAATTATTCATAGGATTTTGGCTGAGCCTTGCCCAACCATATTTCACAAAGGAAACAAGGTTACACAAATCGAGATTGATATTTCCATAAAGTGCATTCAACAAGAATGGCAAATCTGTTAGTTCTCTTTCATACGACAGGAGAAGAGAGTTCAGGGATGTTAATCGTTGTCTATAGGTAATCTCTCTTCGCTTTAATTTCAGTATCCAACCAGTAGCTCTTCTCTGGACACTTTCGAGATATTAGTTTGGTGGAATGTGTTGACGAAACCTTAGTTGCATAGCTTAACTGAGACCTAACAAGCGTCAGATACAGCGTCCGCCTCACAGTTGTGTTAGTGAAGAGGGGACAAGCTCTTTTCAAAAGTCCAAGCTTCTTCTTCTTTTTTGCGGTGATGGTAGAAATATGGTCATCCCATGATACGTTGCTATTAACGCAAACACGAAGATCTTTCGCTTTATCTACATGCAATACTGCTTTGGGGCTCATTTGATATGCATGCTTCAATGGCAACTTTTTCTTGTGATTTTCACCACCTTACATTTGGATGCGTTGAAATCAAGATTGTTGTCACGGCTCCAGCGCTCAAGTTTGGTTAGTGCTTGTCGAACCTTCTCACAATCCGCTATCGATGTAATCGAATTGTACACTTTGGTGTCGTCTGCATACAGGGCTGTCATTTTCTTGTCGGGCAAGATATCAGGAAGGTCATTAATACAGATTACAAAGAGAAGGTCCAAGAATGATCCCTTACGGCACACGTGACTTTAGCTCGATGTAGCTCCCTCTACAACCACTCTCTGACAAGGACCATTGAGGTAATTAGCAAATCATTGATATAACTGGCATTGATATAATATGGTCGTAAAGTTGGAGGCACACACAACGTTCCAAAACTGTTCCAAGGATGGGAAGTAGCAAAATCGGCGTGTAATTCTCGGCTTGTTCTATACGTTCTTTTTTGTGAACGGAAGTGACATTTCTAGATGGACTCTACTGGGGTGAAAAGCCCTGAGACATATTTGAGCAAACAGGCGATCCGTATTCAACCCTAGATCCAATAAACGAAACGTATACATGGATTAGAACCTGCTGGTTAACACCAGCTCTCCTTAATTTCCTTAAAGCGTAAAATCGAGAATTCGCCTTCTTAAGGACATACTCGACGGGAAAAGCCCACGCTAAGTCAGCAGATAATATTACATAAAGCAGTTTAAATGTGGATACTCTTTCAACAACCGTTCAAGGAACGTGCAACGGAGGAGTATTAGAATGTAAGTCATGCTTCAAGAAAGACACGGGCATCTTTTTACATTTTTTTGGATTTAATTCCATTACCCGTTTCCCAGAATTCACAACTAAAGGTAAAATGCCAGGGGAGAAACGAGGAATAATCTCCACAGCCGTAGAATCATCCACGTATTTGATACGACCAGACCAGTTTTCCAGAAGAGAATTAACGAAAATTGCGAAGAGAATTTCAAGTTTAGTGCCTTGAGGGAGACCACCATTAACTCTCTTGGCTTGTAATGATGAATAAACGGAACTAGTGTTAACAAAAAAGAATCTAGAACGTCAATTACTTCATGGGTGTAAAATGAGATGTTAAACAGACAAAAAAATCATTATATGACTCTGCGAGACCTTTGCAGGTGGGGTAATCATCGCACAGCAGCTGGTGGTACCACGATTCACTCGACGAAATGGAGCCCAAAGCTTTAATTTCCTTCCACCATCTTGCAGGGTTTGCATTTTTAAGCTTGTCAACCGAGTTGTGGTACAATTTAGCACATGCCGTTTTAATTTCCCATTGAACTTTGTTACGCCAAAATTTGTAGGCTTCGGATGACCTACCATACTTTGGTAGGGCACAGAAATGACAAAAATTTAAAGCGTAAATAGCCCACAACAGGAATTGGTCAAAATTTACAACTTGCTAGTTTTGCCACATTTTAATTATTGCTCTACTATTTAGCATGGTAATAACAAATCTCATATAGATAACTTATCGAAATTACAAAAGAAAGCCGCACAGATCATAACTAATTCTTACTATACAATCAAATCATACCAGATCTTTGAAACCCTTCAATGGTATCTAATTAAGAAACTTTTAGACAAGCGGAATCTGACAATGATGTTTGAAATTTCTAATAACCTGACACCTAATTGCATAAAAGGATGTTTAGCAAATGCAACAATTCTAATTACCCATCACGCAGTAACAATTTAAAATTCAGTCTTCCTAAGCAGCTTTTCCTACCGCGGGGCGATTGCATGGAATAGCTTACCTTCCTACATCCTTCAAGCGACTGAGCTTCAGTCCTTACATAGTTTCCTTAATTCACTTAATAGTTATATTAATCTGTTACAATCCTTTGTTTGTAACGTATTGCATTAGTTATCACTAGATACTTTTAAACACTCGGCCCTTTGAAAATCACGCAAGTGAAAGGCTACCGTGTCTAAACACTTAATAATAATAATAATAAATTCACTCTTACTTGCATGGTATGCCAGAGTATATAATACAAATTATTACATGGCAAGATTTTTTTGTAAATTTACAATTTTATTAGCCGCTGACAGGTCCGGATTTTCCCGTATGGTTAGGATGAGTACTTAGGCTTAAAACAAGAACAGAAATGGTTTTAAATCATGAAGTCACAAACCTCGTCGTCTCGCAGTCTTTACCGGAAGAGTCGCCATTACTGGAACGTTCTCTCATACTGAAATCTCCATCCTTGCTAATACTTGCAGTTGTTGGAATTTCAGTAGTGCTGGTATTTGAAGCACATTTACAAATCCTCTGAAAAACGCATAGTTTACACAAATGGATACGTAAGAACATTTTAATCATTCTGCTGTACTAGATGATTAATCATATACTGCGATTTAGTCACTTGCATGTTTCTGAATGGCTTATTGCGCAAGCTAATAGTCTCTTAAGGCGGATTTCCAGTCTCCAAAATGTCGCGCGATCGATTTTTTGCAATCACTTCTGTTGAAATGTGTTCATTCAAGCTCATCTAATGGGATTAGTTCCGCTTGATTGTTTGTATTTCAAAAGAAAGCGCTCGCCAAAGTCTATCGCGCGACATTTTGCACTGAATGGAAATCTACGTTTTCCATTTTGTTTTTCTTGATTTGAAAGTTTTAATATATGCTTGTAATGACCTCGCCTTCAACGGCTAAGTCTTAAATAGAAACATGCTTCTCGACCAATCAGAATACATTTAAAGAATAATAAACATTACCGCACGAAAAACCGCAGGTAGCCCGTTACTGGGCTTGCTTTTAGTTAAATATTAAAGCACATTCTATGCAAAACAGCATGAAGTATCGCCTTCCTTCATTCAACTGCTGACATATTGGCAGGCGCCACTTCGTGCGGTGCAGTGTAATGTATTATGTATATGTTTGCTTAAGGTTGGCAACTCTCAGTACAATTTTCACATTTACCAACTGTATACACTGACGTACACATAAAAATACTCGTACTTAAATACAAAGATATACACAAAAATCTAAATCTAGCTATGTAGGGACTGACTTCCCCAAAACATTTACAAACATTTACTTGTTTTAAAAGACATTGCACAACTGAGAAATTTGCAAAAATACGAACTTTTTTGCAGAATTTTGTGAAAAGCCGTCGGTATCCCATCACCCTGCCCTTAGTGCTCTACGTCACACCAAATAGGCGAACTTATTGGAGCTAAAAAAAAAATTCACGTCAGGCAGCTAATCAGATCGCCTATTCGCTGCGACGTAGGGCAGGGCGATGGGATTATGACGGCTTTTCACAAAATTCAACCTAAGAAAAAACAAAAGCATGTTTGCAATATGGCTTCTAAAACAAAAAAATAATTGGCAAATGTTTTAGAGAAGTCAGTTCCCACATAGACTTAGTTTTTGTGTATATTGTCGTATTTAAGTACGGGTATTTCCATGTGTAAGTTGGTATATAGAGTTGTAAATGTGAAAATTGCACTGAGAGTCAGGGGCGTAACTAGAATGATAATTGGGGGGGGGGTAAATATTCATATATTCAGTTCTGCCCGATGGATTTCCATTGTAAGCTATTGCAATTACAAAAGAAATCCGTAGGACAGAACTGAAACATAAATATTCACCCCCCCCCCCAATTATCGTTCTAGTTACGCAACTGCTAAGAGTTGCCAACCTTATGTAGACATATACATAATACATTACACTGAACCGCACGAAGTGGCGCCCGTGATAATTTGTCAGCAGTTAAATAAAGCAAACCAGCAATGATACTTCATGTCTTTTTGCAAAGAACTTATTTAATATTTAACTAAAACAAACTCAACAGCGCGCTACTGTGGAAACACCTAATAGCAACACCAAAAATTCGGTGGGATTTTTCACGGAGGTATTCATAAAATATTTCTTTAGCAGCGTTATACGTTTTTTTCGTGTCATGTGCGTCTTTGTTTTCGAGTAATTCTTGCATTTTGCCTTCCGGAAAGTTTGAAAATCTACCCATATTTGCCTTTTTCTATCTTTGTTTTCATTGATTTGTATGAGAAATAAATACCTCCTAGTAACCACCCCAGGCTCACTTGCAAATAACTGCATGGGTGGTCTGGTAGCAGATAACTGAATTTTGCGTGATTGCGCGATTTAACTGTCAACTATTAGCTAATCAAAATGCTTTTACCAACTACAGTGAATAATAATAATTACTATAAAGCATTGATAGTCAGATATTAAAGTGCTTGGGAAAAGATTTCTTACCTTATCGCACGGGATACAATAACTACAAAATAAAAAGGTACGTGTCAAATGTATTGTTCATGGAGAATTCAAAAAACATCACAGGTGGTTTTCCAAATTTCGTAATTAAAATATTTGAGAATAACAGGTTTGAAAACTTTACACCTTGGTAAAAACAATGGCACATGACGAAAGGTTTTTTTATCCACGTGCTTCAAAGTTTATTCTTTTTTATTCTATAAAGTGTAGTGCTTTATAGAAATTTTGAGCACTAATAAAAAATGATCATTTCACATGTGAAATTATTTATGATAATTTTACATGTGAAAATTACTGCCTTTCAACCAATCATGTAGCTGCTTTTCTTCTTTATAGTGGGAAAACCCTCCTTCGTAATAAAAGCAATGGCAAGCAGTATTTTGAATATATTCGCCGGGGTTTTGTATTTTTGTTTTTTATCTCCTGTAAACTGGCTGTTCAATTTCACTTAAGATTGCATCGAATCGCTTTGAATTACACAGTTAGGAAGACATTTAATGTTCTGTGGACACAGAAGAAAATACATATATACGAAAAAAAACCCGGTAAGTGATATTGCTCTCGTTAAACTTTTTCTTGGGAATGAGGGAGAAACTAGTCGTATGGAAGAGATTTTATCTCGATATCCTAAATTTAATCGATACTATTCTAAATTCCTTATATCAGTCTGGTGAAGAATATGAACAACCAACTTTGGGAGGTTTAAGTTTTGCATGCATTGAAAGGGTTTTTGTTTTGAGAAGGTAAAAGACATTAAGCGCCCAGCGGGGCGAAACGCCAGCGAGGATATTAATTCTGCTCCGAGATCAGGAATTATACCCGGAACTCGATAGAACATATTAGAATCTAAAGTTGTCCTGTCATGAACCGTGAACGACGGTCAACCGTTTGTCAGTTATGAGCATGCCCGACCGACTAATCAAGAACGTTCTGATTGGCTATAAGCCTGTACGACAGAAAGTTTGTATTTCAATGAGAACGTCAGCAAATAAAACTGTCATTTTGGCAAACTCTCATTAAAATTAAGCTTTTCATAAACTTCGTGCAAGATAAAATGAGAACTGAAAAAAAATAGAGGATGACAGATAACATAATTCAATATCTCTAAACTCTAGTGTTTTAAAAGGGTACGTGTTTACTTTTTATTCTGCAAAAGCATGAACAAACTGTGAAAGGCTATTACATGGACCTTTGCTTTAACTTCAAAACGTGTTTTTGAAAGTGTAATATTTCAATTTTGATATGACAAATATCACTACACACTATAACACTTTTAGGGTGGACTATAATCACAAAAAAAAACATTTGAGGCTTTTTCTTTATATCTGAAAATCGTGCACTGTTTTAATGGTTTGAAGCTTGAATTTTAAACCATTACTCATTTGCTGCCAAGGCAAAATACACAGTAGCTTAGCCAGCCCGTCGATTTGTCCCGCTATGCTAATATTTTGGTGTTCACTGACTGTGAAAACAATAGATTTCTAAAGACTTCTGAATAATTCTAATAACTCGAAATTTACATAGCGGGACAAATTCGTCAGACTGGCTACGCCACTGATAATACAGCAAAATTGAACGGCCAATGTGTACTCTAGATTTATGATTATTTTTGTATCGAATGATGGGAACATTAGCTATAATATTTTCAATAAAATATAATAAGACTTTCGAGTCATTTCATAATATATGTTTAGGGGTTGCCGCATCCATGTATTTCTAGAATTTCGTTAAATGAAGCATTTGAACTTAATGAATATGGATATACTGTTTTTTTTGTTAAACCACGCATTGCATAATAAAAACAAATATCATATCTCAACTGTAAATCATGCAATCAGAAAGCTCGGTTTGTACCACGTGATCTGTAAATTAATCATGGAGTTCCATGGAATTTTTTCACATGCTATAAAAGTCGATTCGACTTCGAATACCCCGCTGCATCGAGTTTGCGTGTACCACGCGTGGATGCCTCGCACACGACTCGAGGTTGTCAACAATTTCAAAATGGAAGCAAAAGTAGCCATTTCACCCAGCTTTTGCGCTGCCTACACGTTGTTTCGATATAATATATAATTTATAGACCTTCTGCTCGGGGAATTCGACAATATATGACCCCCTCGGGAAGATATATCCCTCAACGAAGCCCTTGGGATATATTTTCCCTTGGGGGTAATATTTCGTCGAATTCCCCTCGCTCCAGGTCTATAAGTGATAAAAATACATCGATGTTTGAAAGAATGCATGGAATTAATTTCTCATGTTGAGAAAGATATCTCAGTCGTTCGCTGCGCGAAAATTACATATTTCCGCGCATCGATGTAATATTCCTATTATTATATCTGAACTGTAAATGATCCAATCAGAGAGCTCGATTTCTACCACGTGATCAGTTAATTAATCATGGAGTTCCATCAAAATTTTCGTAAATTATACTACAAAAGTCAAACACCTCGCTGCCCATTATTATATAATTTATAGACCTTCTACTCCGGGAATTCGATTAACTATTACCCCTTCGGGAATATTTTGTCTAGGAAATCGTTTGTCATGCCAGAAAACCAAACTTTTAACACTGAACATATACTACATCTTTTTACAAACCTTTTTTCTTTCGGTTTCGCGAATTCAAGCGAAATTTCCCGCGAATAGGACTTAAAAGAAACCTTCGCAGTCAATCTTGCTTTTATGGTAGAAAATGTCCAAATACTTGTGACATGGGTTTTTCCTTCAGGGCATTTTGAACTGCAAGGTTTCGCGATCATCGCATTTTTTAACGGCCATGACACGCCAAGTGTAAGAGATAAGCCAAATTCTCTAGTATTTTGACTGGGTGCTCTTTTAAACCATCCTGCAAAAAAGTAAAATATATTAGTTTGTTTAATGGCGTTTTACCAGCAAAAAATCGACAAGAACGGCCTGCTATAAAATTTAAATGCTTGAAATTCCATCTTTACTCACTACTGATAAATTTCGTCACTTTTCTAAATAAATTTCGTGCAAAATTTGGAACGACCGAGACTTTCAGCTCCACCCTAGGAACTATTTGAGCATATGCCTCTATTGCGGAACCAGTAGAACGCTTTGTGTTAGATTTGTCGGATTGACCACTAGTACCCTATAAAAATAATGAACCAAGCACACCGTAAGTCTTCTCTTTATAAACCTGTTACATTGGACAATTGTTGAGTCAACTAGCTCCCAACCTAATCTGTTAAGATGGCATAACTGAATTTAATATACAGAGGTAAAGGTATCCCCTCTACGCGGGAATCCTTATTTTGTTTCATATAAATTCTCGTTGTTTCAAGCAATTCCTTCTTACAAATCCAAGCTTTTTATTGGCTTTACTGACCATACTGGAAATGTGCAGAAAAATGTGCAGAGTGCCTAAATCATTTTGAGTAGCAGAAAAAATTTTTGGTTGCTGGTTAAGGAGGTACTGTTGGGGTGGGTTGGGGAGCAACACATTTGTTTGTGTTAAACTTTAAATCCCACTCGCACGACCAATGATGGAGGAGATTTAAGTTGGACTGAAGGAGATCGCTGTTTCTTGCTTCAGTAATTTCTTGGTAGCATTTCCTGTCATCAGTAAACATCGGCACTATACTATGGTACGTTAACCGTGTTTGGAAAGTCGTTTGCATGTATATCAAGAATAGAAGTGGACCAAGTACACTGCCTTGTGGAATTCCTGATGTCGTTGTGTAAAAAGACGATGGTACGCGGCCAAAAACAACTCGTTGACGCTTCGCGTCAGGGCCGTAGCTAGACCGCTTAATTGGGGGGTGTATATTCATATATTCATGTTTGTATACCGTAGGAACAATAGCATACAAAAGAAATCATTCGGGCATAAGACGAATATATGAATATGCACCCCCCCAATTAAGCTTCTAGCTACGGCCCTGCTTCGCGTTTAGATAGTCCAAGAACCAATTTAAAAATATACCTAGACACCATACCGTTCAAGTTTCAAAAAAAAGACTTTGATGCAAAACTGAATCAAAGATGCAGGGATTAAAGGGCGAGTCATTTACGAAGTTTTTTATTCAAAAACTATCAAATGGCCCTGACCCGAATGAGAATATCGTCGGCGACATTAGCGGTTGTGAGTCGACTGCAACTACAGAAGGGATTCTGGCCTCAAATGTGCACAAAGCCATCGCAAATGCTAAGGATGTTGGTATACAATCTTATTGGGGAAAATAATTTTCATGCCTATAATGAATCGTCTGTACTTCAGGGAGGATCCAAAGGTCGAAATGTAAGCAAAGACATTGCCTATTAACAACTGCAAACTAAGGACGCCTCGGTGTGTATTGAATGGCATACTCCCAATGCTGGCAACGAGTCGCCTAAATTGATTACTGGCTAAGAAACCAGACTTAAAAAGCGATTCCCAAGAGGCTCATTGCAAATGAAACAGTGATTGCAAGTGTCAATTTCAATTAACAAATGAAGTTAGAGGTCTTAGAACAAAAATTCAGTTCCTATACAGTCATCAGTTGATTCTTTCCAAATAGTTTTGAAGGATCACGACTCAATACTCTCCCTGTATGGTAAATCTGTTGATTTAAACGAATAGTTTCAAAGGGAAATTCTTAACAACAAACAGTACATAAATAATCTTGAACAGAAAGTGTATAACTTACAAGAAAAGACAAGCTCAAGACAAATATTATCAAGCAATTAGTGAAACCAATCCTTCAGCAACAAGCCACTGCCCCAAAGAATGGAAGAAGGCACATACAAATAATAAACACTGTGGTACAAAACCTATGCAATCAATTCCAACTCCATCAGTTATCTTTACTAACAATAGATTTGGAAACTTGGCAGATGAATGTGATACTCCAACAACACATCAACAAGAACATAACCATGATTAGGTTCACCCAGCACATCACTCAGAACAGAATCATGCATGACTCTGAAATAATTGAGGATTCTCAAGGAGATAAAAGCTCTCAAAGATAATCATCAACTAGCTGACCCCCATATCCAACCAAATAAAACTTTGGTTAACACAAAAATACGAAAGCCTACAAATCAGCAACAACCTATTTTTGACCATAACAAAAAAAAACAAACAACCCAAACCTTCCAAAGATAAACAATCTCAGAACACCCACTACCCAGACATTGAGCAGGAATGACCCAATCAAAACAAAACATTATTTTAAGTAGAGACTCAGTGATAAAAGATATTATTCCTGTGAAAATCACAATCTATTGTCATCATACATGCTGCTGGCACAATCTACCAGAAGAATCTGGCAGTAATTGCATGGAGCATAATATTATAGATGCCAAAATTGGGGGTTCTGGAAACCCATTGCGAGAAGATTTCGAAGTCAACCACAAAATACAAGTGAATAATGGAATCAAAGAAATGCGCAAAAAATGCATGTATATACCTTTATTGATAATTCAAATATAAAATCAAATTGTAAGCTGCTGTTTTTGTGCGCAATGTGTACAAGCTTTCACAATTAATTGATGAAGCAACCAGGGTTATTACTGAAAATCCCACAACATTGATTGACCTTATTTTGAACAACAGACCAGAAAATATACTGAGGTCCAGACTTATATATTCACCTTTGGAATTTCAGTTCACAGTTTGATTTTTGATTGTTAGTCTTTGTATCTGCTTGTAATTTTTATGTAACCATGCATTATGCATCTTTTAACACGCCCTACGTGAAAAACAACTCTGTTGACGAGGCCTGTGTGTTAAATAAAGTTTTGTGTATGTGTGTATGTACACAAGTAAAAAGGCTCAGGTTGATGCAAGTTGATATAAACAGGATGGAGCAATGTTGTGCTGCTCACATTGTTCAGAGTTGTTATCAATATTGAACAATATTGTTACACCCGATTCAGTTTCAACAATATTGTTCAATGTTGATAACAGCTCTGAACAATGTGGGCAGCACAACATTGCTCCATCCTGTTTTTATCAACTTGCATCAACCTGAGCGTTTTTAGGCGTGCATGTACTCTTCCATATGCAGGCTTAAATTTTCACTTTTTGTCATGACGTAAATAATTTGCGTATTCGTTCAACGATCTGTTAACTTCGACCTGACTAAGCAGACGTATGAGATTGGGCTCCGATATATTTAAAAAATTAACGCCAGAAGAATGAATTCTTCAACTGTTATAAATGTTTTGTACAATTACTTTAATATCAATTAAAATAAATCTACCTACCTACCTACCTACTTACCATTTAATTCAGGGGTAAGAGAGCAGCGATTTAATGGCACAAATCAAGAACCTAAATCCACTTCACTATGTAAACCCATCAAAAACCAAACTCAGATTTTACCAAGCTTTGATTCAACGGTCTCTTATAATTGGGAGAATCAGTGGGGACTGACAAAAATTCCAACAAATTATTAAATATTTATTATTAGTGGTTTGAAAATAGAACAAACTTTAATTTATTTTGTTATTAATTGTTGTTATTTCCTGGGAAAAATATTATTTAGCATAATTTTATGCATTTTTTGCGAACACGAGGAAACGGAATGCTTTAACGAATCATTGCTGTTAACATCAACTTTTTAGTTTTTACTATAGTTCTATAGCTATAGTAAGCTGTTTCTAATTATATGGTTCTTTGCATCCTTCTTTAATATACAGTGCATAATTATTCTTCAAATTATGTGAAAGAATTCATGATGCTTTTATGTACTTACATTATAATCAATTGAACAGCTAGTCCGACAAGATCGCGAGCATTTGCCTTCCACGGAAAATCCTGGTTTTATGAAGAATGTCAGCGATAACCCCTGTGAAGTAACCTAGCGTATATAGATTGAATTTTTATTAAAGCCATCATATAAAATCATGTATATGTTGAGAAATATACTGAGGTTCAATCGAATAAATTTTAATGCATCGATAATATTCCCTTACCTCAATAGTTCTTGATGCTCCTCTTGAAGTAATTCCAATTTCTCCTTCAAGGCTTAGGATTACTTCGCAAGGCACAAAACTAATATAAAACGGTATGATCCTTGGCTTCACTATGTTTAGCAAATTGCTACTCACACTATTAAGAAAGAATTTAACACATTTATCACATTTTCATTTTATATAGCGAAAATTAGTAATATGCTATACGCGGTTGGAAGGAGCGTAAAGCCCGTTTTATGCACTTTTAAGTTTTTAAGTTTAAAAACCGCAATATCCCGTCACCGCTTGCCTTCTCGGTTTAACAACCTACTTGCACTAGTTTAGAAATTCCTCTTCATTACTTATTTGTAATCATTGCTGTCATCATCACTTACTTTTCTTTGAAAGAATATATCGCTTTCAAATTGATTCCTATGGAACCAGACAGCCTCCCACTAATATGGGTATCTTCATCTTGGTCATTTATGGTAAATGATACAGCGATTGTGGCATCCAGGGTGATTGTTGGCTCAATCTCTATTTTCCCCTTTTTTCCTCTCTTCATTAAAACACAATTGTAAAACTCTTATTGCATCATATTCAAAATCCCCAGTCCTGCAATCTAACTAGCTAGACGAATTATAAGTACGGATCGCCTCCTCTTCAAACATGTCAATTTATAGTTAATAGCTACAATATGTTGCATATTTGAGGATAATGTACATGCATGGCAAACAAATATTACTCTATGAGGATAAAATTTGTTACCCATAAGTACCGTATTTCGTATATAATTATATATATATTATTAAGTTTTACTGCAATCAAAACGTCAAGGATAAATTGCTGAGATATCTCAATATAATTCATTTTTTATTTCTGCATTTAAAAAGTTTGGTTTGCACTCCTTGTAGCTAACACTGAAATATGAATTTAAAAATTATTTAATATAATTTATATATTAAATATAATTTAGAATACTTACATATACCAAATACCTGTCTCCACCAAAAGTTTGTTTAAGATAATAACTTGCAGTCGCTCGCCTTTCTCTGCGATGTTTCTCGTGTATTTGATCAACGTCAATATGACCTGCACTAGCTATGCCATCCGATATCCATTTTACCGAAATTACTTCTACTAAAATATAATCACCACTGATTCTCGAGCCGATAACCTAAAATAAAAAAAGTTTAAAAAAGTGTGCATAATAGACCTTTTTCATAATGACGTCAAACGTGGAAAGTCTTATGTTACACGAAGTTTGATTGTCTCGATAGTTTTAAGGAGCCAATTAAATTTCGTGTAACATCAGACTTTGCGCGTTTGACGTCATTATAAGAAAGGTCTATTCCACTCGAAATTAAGACCCTTTGAACCTTTAGAATTTACCTGCATCGAGTGAAGTGCCAAAAATCATATATTTTCACTAACCTTTGCCAACACTGGATAACCTTCTCTTCCCATAATAAGATCGCCAACTTCAATTTCTTTGTTTTCAGAACCGTCCGACAGCTCGCTAATAACAATGCCGTTATTGTTATCACCTCCGAAACAGTATACGTCTTCTTTACTCGAGGGTCTTGCTTTGATAAACCTGAAATAGAGGTGTTCGTGTTTCATGTGTCTTTTAAAAACGATTTCAAGATTTTAAGTATATCCCTCACGGTCAGCAGATAATGTTTTGTACCTAGCTAAGTTCTATTTTTTATTTCGCTTGGTTTCAGTCAGTGTAAAATATGTTCTACACTAAATACTCTATACTATATAATAATAGGGTAAATATATATATCTAGCTAGAACTGATTCTTAAGTAAAAAAATTAGCTAAAAAAATTATAATTATAAAAATTATAATTGAAAATTAAAATTAGTAATAATTAAAATTTAAAAAATAATATATCAATTATTTTTAACTGATTTTTAGTTTATTAATAAAGAGATAGACTAATTAGTTATATCTTTGACACATGCTAATTAAAGAACTTTAATTGAACTTGAAAAGAACTGAAGAAATAAAAACCGAATTAAACGAAGATTTAATTTTGGCTTTAATAGCAAATAAATTAACATGAATGAAAGATCTGAATATCACCTTATGCCGCCAAAATAACTTATCAGACCGTCTGAACAAGCAACCAAAAGTCGGAACTGATCTAGTCACATCCGACCTGTCGAATCGTGTGCACTGGTAATTATATTCACTTAAATAATCAAACCATTGAGTATGTCAACAAAACAAAAACTTTCGTTGTATTTATTGATGAAAATTTATAAAATATTCATATCTGTAATAATTCCTAAACTAAACACAAATGGAATTCAAACGGTGTGCAATTATATTTAGATTTCTAAATCAATTTGAAAATAGATACTTTTTCCCAGACATGTTCCTAAGTTTACACAAACTTGAATTTTCTCTGCCTGTTTATCGGCAATACATCCCTTAAAAAACTTCCTGTTCCAGTTAATGAAATGTTACACTGAATAAAAATACGTACCTATTTGTCAAGTCAAATTCCTGCGTACATCTCTCAATTTTCGTTTCCAAAAATGATATGTTTTGGTTGATGGTTTTTTGCACAACACGCTCGATAAATCCGGAATTTTTTACAGATACAAACACATCCCCTTGACTTACATCTTCCACTTTACTTTTTTCCATCACGATATAATACGTTGTTAAAACATTTTCGCCAATTTCGTAAATGTATCCAGCTAGGCATTTGAAGAATGAAGTTTCTTTGAAAGAGAAAATAAATTAGTATAAGAAAAACCTAAAAGACAATCAATATCAGCAGATCCCTCCTAACGTAACAAGATGCTATTTTTTCAGGGTGTTGACTAATTCTTGCATGTGGAAAGTTTTAATTGAAATCATTATGAACAGTGAAATAGATTACAAAAAATGGCATTTAGTGTTGGGTATTGTAGCGATCACGTGACATACATGTGATCAGTCATATAACTAGAAATACATGCATGCAGCAACCCTTCGCCTCGATCAAACGAAATTAGTTAAGCGTAGGGATGGTAACATGATTGTTAGAAAATTTTTCTGGGTTGGGGGTTTTGGAGGGTACATGATATGGAGAAATAGAAATTGAGTACGGTAATACTTTTCTGCACGTAGAAACACTGTGGCCATAGCAACCACTGAGCTATATTAAATTCCTGGAGGACCGGCTCGTCATTTTTCGGTAATTTCGCTGCCATCTTTTTGTCGCCAAAAACATGGCGGACTTCAGCCCTCTGCGCAAACGCAGAAGCTCTGCTGACGCCACATGGTTCCTTTTGCCATGGTAGTTACCACTGACCGGGCTAAATTCTTAGCCCGCTACAGCAGCATTCTCCCTCCTGGATTTTTTAAACAACAGGTTCTCCCCCCTGGTTTTTATGAATTTTGTTGTTTTGTTTTTTTGGTATATTTTTCGGCCTGGCCGCCTGGCCTGCAATAAAGTGCATTTTTCTTAAGATGAATACAAGTCGTAGACACTGTTTTTGCCAATTCGAGAACAAATATATATTAAAACGTCAAAAAAATGTGGACAAAACTAAAGATTTTAATACTGACAATAACTGACAGGTTTATTTTTTATTTTTTTAATCATATTTTCATTATTTATACATTCCTATATGAAATTTAACAAATGCTTGAACTTTTTGGCACTATTGTCGGATATTGTGAGGACAACTGGATATTTATGGACATCAGTTAGGCTTTTCTGAGCCCTTAACTGCAGAAATAATACGAAAAGGTTGCAATTATTAATGATGTTCTCTTTAATGTCCTCAGAACTTTATATCTATGCTAACTAATCTTGCTAACTATGCATAATCCAAAGGATAAGAGGCCAAAACTCAGGCAAGATGCTGGGCAGCTGAATAATGCTAAGTGCAGTTTGTACCTCAATGGGCAATAAAAGTTTTCAATATTGTCTTAGACCCCTGGCCATAGTAATGAATAATATTAATCCCTCCTTAGACTCCATTACTCCTGATTAGCCTAATGAACATATAGCCCCTTGGAAGTTGATACCATCAACAGAAAATTATAAAAGTGGGTGCAGATTGAAGGCACACTGCTCAGTCAATGCATGTTTATATTTATTTTTTTCATAAATATAACAATTGTTATAAATACACCAGCCAACAACAAAATCGGTGAGCATGGTAAGAATAACAATGTACATTCATAACAAGGTGTATAATGTGCTGTATTCATCTCAGTTGAATGTTCCAGCATGACAAGCCACCTTTATTTCATAGCATCATAACTTCATCCTAAAAATAAAAATCTGTTCAAGATTTATTCACAAGGTGCAAAAAGCTAAAAAATCAATTATGAGCCATATGGTAATTGATAAATTGACTTTGGATTTGACAAGGCAAACAAGTTAATATATTATCTAGGCTTTATCAATCTTATTACTTTGTATCAGCACGCCACTCAGCACTTTTGTCAGTCAGATCTTTTTAATTGATGATGGCATCTAGTAGACTGACTGGGGGAAAGGTTCACCTATAAACATTGATATTTGCTATCATGAAAACAAAATAGACCAAACTCAAAAGATTGACACTGCCAGAAATTAAATCCCTTCCCCACACAAGTCAAGAAAAATGATAAAGTTTGGGTGCATATGTACCAAAGGGTCGAAAATAGTATATTTGCTGTTTTTACTATAAGTTCTGATGGATTTATTGGCTCACAATCTTTGGTAATCAGTTTATACTATAGTCCAAAGGCAAAAAACAAAATTGTTATAAAACCCGGCTTACCTGGATGCAATAAAATATATGAGAAAAGAACTCTACCGATAAGTGAACTAAGCCATTCACAACGTTAGACGTAGGGCACGAAGTAACGTCTCCTTTCCATTTGTTGAACAGGGAAAAAGAGGCACACTTTTATCCTTTTTATATGAAATACAAAAAAATTATTTACCGATAGCCGAAATTATTTTCATAAAAACCAGGAGGGAGATGGACACAGTTTTCACTTTGTATCGCGGTATGTCAGTGGTAACTACCATGAGCAAAAGGAGCCATGTGACGTCAGCAAAGCTCAAAATTCGCCATCTTTTTGGCGACGCGATTTGGCAGTGAGCCGGTCCTCCAGGAATTTAATATATAGCTCAGTGATAGCAACTCGCAACGGCCGTATATTTTTAAAGAATCAAAGTTTACCCTCATATTTTTGTGAAAAAATGGCAAAAATACGACAAGATTCTAACCTTTTTCTTGAAGTTAAGTTTCTCATCTATACTCAGTGTTATGGTAAATTATTTTAATTATCAAATACCATGAAATCTAACATCAGACGTCTCATATAACTTCCGAAGTTTTATGCTACGCTTCCACTGGTTTTTGCACGGGAATGTTTTGATTTTCTTTTCTTTTTTAAATATATGAAAACGCAGTTTATAAATGAGATTATAATTTCGTTCATCACATAACACAGATTTATAGTGCTGTATAAAGCTGTGTTTACCACAAAAGAATTACTTTAAAGCTGTGCCGGGTGAAATATTATCAAGTGTAAAATCTTCCGACTTCATTATACGTGGTGAATTCGGTCGAAAATTTAGTCTTGTTATTTGTTAAACCGTGAAAAGTCCTTACCTCATTCGAGTTTCCCTCTAATTTAGTAAAAATACATACTGTATATTCCATATTTATGAAAATATTTGTAAATTTCATCAAAATTTTGCTAAATTACAGTTATTCCATAGGCAGCCCAGACATGTTTTCGTTCTAGTGGCGCTCGCGCGTGTACACGAGTCTACTTGCTCTACGAAAATATGCCTGGGCTGTCTATAGTTATTCATATGGTTATATATATATATATATATATATATATATATATATATATATATATATATATATATATATATCTATCATATATATATATGGTACTCGGGAATAGGGATGATTTGTAGTAGGATATGACACCGAGTGGCAGCCCGCCATGGCAAGCAGAAAATTCTACTTGACCACGGCAGGATTTGAACCCGCGGCCTTCGGTATACTAGTCCGATGCTCTGCCAACTGAGCTACATGGCCAACGCGGGTTTTTGATATTTCGAAACAATACTAGTTTCTTCGATATCGAGAGCTTGTCAGCTCAATAGGTGATTTTAACTATATGCATGAAGATGGTACTCGGGAATAGGGATGATTTGTAGTAGGATATGACAGGCTGCTGCTTGCCATGGCGGGCTGCCACTCGGTGTCATATCCTACTACAAATCGTCCCTATTCCCGAGTACCATCTTCATGCATATAGTTAAAATCACCTATTGAGCTGACAAGCTCTCGATATCGAAGAAACTAGTATTGTTTCGAAATATCAAAAACCCGCGTTGGCCATGTAGCTCAGTTGGCAGAGCATCGGACTAGTATACCGAAGGCCGCGGGTTCAAATCCTGCCGTGGTCAAGTAGAATTTTCTGCTTGCCATGGCGGGCTGCCACTCGGTGTCATATCCTACTACAAATCATATATATATATATATATATATATAAATATATATATATATATATATATATATATATATATATATATATATATATATATATATAATATTATAATATATATATAAAATAAAATCAATGAAATATTACAAAATTTTGAATATATTGTTCGCTACACTCTGTGTTTCACGTTTCTTCTGAAACGATCATCAGGCGAATGATTACTCTACAGCAGTTAAAGTTTGTATCATTCAGTTTGTATTCATCTCTATCATTAAACATGCGCGCAAGTCTCTTCTCTTCTACAACGATAAAACGTGGGTAAAAAAGAACAACCAGTCTCTTTTCGATGTCGCGATGGGAAGTTACGACGGTGCCGAGGTTTGCGAACTGGTCGGTTTGTTCTTGCTGAACAGACTAGCTGAAAGCTTTGGGATAGACAACGTTGGGTTGTACAGAAATGACGGATTGCTCATCCTTGAGAGAACGGGAGGTCGTCAGGCTGACCATGCAAGGAAAAATCTCCACAAAATCTTTGATGACTATGGCCTTAAAATCACTGCGGAAATCAACTACCACCTGGTAAACTTTCTTGACGTCACACTCAACCTTATCGAAGGAAATCACCAACCTTTCCGTAAGCCAAACAACGAGCCACTGTATGTTGACGCTAGATCTAACCATCCACCTAGCATCATCAAGCAAATACCGAAGTCAATCAACAAACGTCTATCCTCACTATCCTCCAACGAAAAATCTTTTAAAGAGAGTCTACCGGTTTACGAAGAATCACTAAAACGTTGTAATTATAATGTCAAGCTCACCTACTCCGATCAACACAACCCAAGCCAACACCGTCACAATTCACAACGTAAGCGGAACATAATCTGGTTTAACCCACCTTTCAGTAAAAACGTTAAAACTAACGTTGCGCAGAAATTCCTTCAAATAATCGATAAACACTTTCCAAAATCCTCAAAGCTTCACAAGATATTTAACCGCAATTCAGTCAAAGTTAGCTACTCGTGCATGCCAAACGTAAAAAGTGTTATTTCCAGCCACAACCGAAACATCATGAAATCGAACAAAACCTCGTCAGATCGTACAAATTGCAACTGCCGCATCAAGAATAAATGCCCACTCCTTGGTAAATGCCTAACTGAAAGCCTCGTCTATAATGCCGAGATTATAACTACAAATCCTCCTGAGTCGAAGAACTACATCGGTGTCACAGCTGGTACGTTCAAGACCAGATACTACAACCACAAGAAATCCATAAACAACCCAGCCTACGAATCCGAAACTGAACTATCAAAACACACATGGAACCTAAAAAGACTAAACAAACAATTCAACATCAAGTGGACAATCATCAAATGCGTTCCGGCTTACTCAGCGGGCGGACGGTCATGCAACCTATGCCTGGAGGAAAAAATGGCAATTCTTAAATCCTCGAAGGAGACGACACTAAACAAAAGAAGTGAACTTTTCGCAAAATGTAGACATAAAAATAGATTCAGCGCAAAAAATTTTAGACGCGCGCGCAATTTTTGAATTGTATCAGCGCAAGCACGTTAAAAACATCATCACACAAACTTTAACTGCTGTAGAGTAATCATTCGCCTGATGATCGTTTCAGAAGAAACGTGAAACACAGAGTGTAGCGAACAATATATTCAAAATTTTGTAATATTTCATTGATTTTATTTTAATCGCTCTATTAAATTTTGATATCGAGCACTCTTTCTTCTTGGATACTTTACTTAATTGTATATATATATATATATATATATATATATATATATATATATATATATATATATATATATATATATATATATATATGCCGAATATGTGTTTAGAATCATATGAAGTAAACCAAGTATACTGTATTTTATATCTATTGAACATAGGCTACCCGAAATTTTTTTATTTCATGGCATTAATCCACAATTAGCATTTTGATCCGTTATAGTTTGCATTACATGAAGTAGCGCACGCACTCATAATTGTCAATGACATTTTTTAATTATGAGTGCGTGCGCTACTTTATGTATTGCAAATTATAACGGTTCAAAATGCTAGTTGTGGATTAATAACATGAGAAAACACATTTTTGGGTAACCTACGGTCTTAATGAAATTATGATATTCTCACCTTTGGATAGCACATGAATTTTAGTTTCTTTCAGTTTTATTGATCCATCTATCACGCCATTGACGTACTCAGAATTAGGTTCTATATCCAAAGTTGTTTCGTCTATAAACTGAGCTGCTTTTCCTTCTTGAGTAAAATCTGCGTAGCTAATCGCTTCCTTTATTGCTGCTGGTCTGCCAAGAATGAACGTGAAATTTCCTAATTGCCAGTCAAATAATAAAATGTTAACGCGTAGGTAATTATATAGTTAATTATCATTTAAAAACAGCTTTGCATCATCCCATCTTAGTAGTATATATGTATCACGGGGCTATACCGTACGTGAATTATAGCACTGTTGTATAAAAGTTGCTGCAATTTCTTTAAGGCATGTTTACCTTTTTCTGTTGTATCGCTAACTTTGTGCATCAGACCTCCAGCCTGCCCACTCAATAGCACATCTCCAACTTTGAGACCCAACTTTGCAGGTGCAACCAGAACTAGAGAGGAATCTTCCTCTCCAGCGACTTGAATGGGACAATTGTATATCTTTGTTATTTTTGGGTCAACAATTTTCACATTTTTTTTGTAAACAACATTTTCTACCCTTTTCGGATCCGAATAATCAGCATGCACTCTTCCATCAGGACAACGCGTGTCATTCCATGATTTACACACTCCTTCTTCCTATACAGCAGAGTAAAACTCCGAATATTAGGCCGGAATTAGTATTAATTACATATGAATGAAGGTTTTTATAACTATTGTGAGAATGACAGAGAAGTAACTCAGTGAGGGCTGGCTTCCTTTTAACGAGTTTTTTTCTTTGCACGCCGTTCTTTTTTTGGTAACATGTGGCTATTAAACGATCTGTTCATCGTCAGACAATGAAGATAGCTACATTGCCAAATAACGATATTAACACACTTTTTCACCAAATAAAATTTCCGTTATGGGGAGGGAATCTTCAAAATAAGATAATAAAATACTAAAACTATTTTAATGATAGACATTTTTTGCCATTTTTTCTTGTCATAGGAAATTCGCGGCAACAAATCATATGCATACACTATTAGCAACTTTCCATAAGATTCTTTTAAATGCATCCGTAGCTTAAAAGCTGTAGTTTTAATTGCAATTTTTTTTTGTGCAATAATAGTGTTGACAACATACTGCCTCTCAATGGCTCAAATTTTTCAACGAATAAATATGATAAATGTATAAGTAATGTTGTAATGAAGTAATTAAGTAAGTGGCGCAACACATCGATTAGCACAGCGGCAACGTATCATTTAATTGCATACATACTGCAAATCAACAAATTATTACGAATTATCGTACCACTTTCTTGAAGCACTTCTCATAATCGTGACATTTTTGACAGGATTCCAATGTTGTTGTTTTTTCAGATCGGTTGCACTGCCTCATTGCACAGTCCACGCGCTGTAATTCAAAAATGGCTGTCTTCTGTTATTTAATCTTAAATTAGCACTTACAAGTATGCGACAATTATTTGAATATGATGTACTGTGCAAGGCCTAACTGGCACGTCCCACTAATCTCTGTATAGTTAGATCATTAAGTACCGCGTCTTCAATAATTTTAATGTACATCAAATTTTAGATCAATATTTAACATAAATTTAAAACATTAAATCATAAATTTTTGCTGATTCAAATCGGGCAACATGTGTCACACCAACAGGACACTCAAATAAATTCTCAGTTTCATAGTTAATATGGTAATTCTTTAATAATTCAACGCGCTTCGGACAAAAATTCTATAAATTACCATAATATTTTTGGAACATGTGCTAACATTCCCGACAGTGTGGCAGTTGTGGTAAAACCAGTCTGGACATTTTGTTGAATGTGGTCCTATTGATGTACCCGCAATGCATTGCTGGGAGCTGTCGCACCAACCACAGGAACTATCCCGGTAACAATCAATACATTTTCTAAACTTTCCACAAACAGAGTAGGTACAGCCTCGACCCTGCAAAAGTAATCTATTAATCAGAAATCAATTTATTTTATAGCATTTTCTACGGGCAAGAAGCACCATGCTAGGGTACTAATTTCTTTCAGATAATTATATTGTAAAGGAACAAAGTAAATTAAAAGTCGTCCAATTCTATGTCAGTGAAGTCCGATATTGGATTGATTTTTGGATTATGCGCTTAGCCGAAATTTAAACCAGTTAAGTCTTGTAATTTAAAAATAGGCAGTGAGGTATAAGCCTCGTTTACACTCAATTTTATTGGTGGACAGGCTACCTAAACAAAGGCTACGTTGAGCACGGATGAAATGTGCACGTGTACCCATTTTAGCCGTTCCGAGCCAAAATCGAGTGTAGTGTGAAATAATATATGCCTCGTTTACACTACCCTTAATTTAGAATAAGTACCTGTATCAAGGCCGGGTAGGGATTAAATCAGCACGGGTACCCATTTTATAACCGTGCCGTGCCAATACGTCGAGTGTAGTGTAAACTGGGCTATAATGTTATTGTATATCATATGCTTACCAGAAATCCTACTGAACATTTGCAAGCGTTTGGGCCAATACAAAGGCCATTCCCCGAACAATTATTCGCTTCATTACAGTGAAATTGAGAACAGTCTCTCCCTGTCCATCCGCGGTAGCAAAAACAAGTTGTTCCGACGCAATCTCCATTGTGGAAGCACCCATTAGGACAGTGAGTAACTGTGAAAGACGAGAAAGAATAAATAACAGTAAGAAGCAGTTCGAAAACTGTTGGGTACAAAACAAAAAACGTAATTACGGCAGAAAGTTCCCAAAAATCATAATTATTTTGATGAATCAATCCCTATTGTAGGGAATCTCGCAAATAAAGTATCGAAGAATGGAATAAAGAATCGAATAAAATTCTATCAACTTCATGTCGTGTTACCGCGTGATGCAATTCTGTCAATTTCGCGTTATATCTTAAGGCGAGTTTAGGGGGTCAAGATCCTTGCATAGATAACCCGAAATTATTTTAAATCAACTTACCTGCGGCTTGTGTGCAAATATATGGATAAAGACTTTTACATGGAACAGCTCGATATTTGTACTCATAAGTTCTCACCGCACATTTCTGTTTTGAAATCTGCCCGTTTTCCTTAAAAATAGTTACGCTATATTTATGTTGTTTATACAATCAGTTCACACTTTACGGCTTTTAGCCATCAGCGTCCAGAATTCACAAACACTGGGCCTGGGGCAGGTTGTTTGAAATGTGGATAAGCCGCTATCCGACGGATAACTCGCTATCCAACGGATAAGTTTTATCCAGCGTGTGATTTCCGTTACACGAAGCTTGGGTAACTTTATCCAGCGGATAAAAATCGCTATCTACTGGATAAATTTATACAAGGTCCGGTGGTAGTTTAAATCCACTATCCTGTGTGTGTTAAATTCCAAGATACAAGATAACACTGTAAACATTTTGATAAAGAAGGACAAAAATGCAATTATCCTGCTACTGTGTTTCAACAAACTAATAATTATGCATCATGATTGTACTCACTATTAAAAATGTTTTCGAAGTGCATTCCAGCCATTGTTTATATATTTGTGGCAGCAGCGCGCGTTTCACGTTGCCCACACCAGGGCGCTTATATAGTGGGCGGTGCAACGCGCTTACTGCGCGCTGATCGATGTGTGATGCGGAAATGGACTGGCACGAGCGTGCTTTTCGACAAAAGTCAAAAAGGAGTTCATTTTTCAACGCTGTTTGTACAATGGCTGTTTTTTCTCAATAATCGATTTTTTTTGACAGTTTTTAGATTGTTCCGACAAATTACTTACTATTTTATCTTTTGAACGCTTGTTTGGTGCATGAAGTGGTATTGTAAAGAAAATATTTTGGATAATAAGTTGTTCTTTGGTGACTTCCATGAAGGGTAATTTTTAATGCAGGATATGCGAATGTTGTCAATTAGTCCCAGGCTTGGAATTCAGGTATGTCAAAGATTATATTTATCTTCTTATATTTTAGCGTTTTTATTAAAATCTGAATTGAACATATGAGGATATAGCGATTGAAAGTCGCGTATTATTGCGAGTTAAAACTTGCCTCCTTAGGCTACGATTTTCACCGTAGAGAAGTAAACAAAAGCTGCAGTTTCGTTATATAAAGATTCTGCGTCATTGAATAGAAAAAAATTGGCTCGTTTTAAAACATTGCGTTAAAGTAACTGTAAGCTGTAAGCTAAATTTGTGCTTAAGACAATTTTCAAAATATGCCTTAGCTAAAAGTATGCCGAGCGCAAGTGTTAAATAAATATAGCCCTAGTCTTGAAATCTTGTGATCATTACGCCAAGCAAGCTTCCCGTTTAGATTTGTTGAGAAAACGAAAATTTGAATTGTACTCTTTTCGATATTTACTTTCAAAAGTCGGTTGCCTGCAAAACAAATTGTATTCTATCGAACGAAAAAGATGCGTATACCAAATAGAAGGTTTTTTAAATGTTTTCACGCCATGTCGCTTGCGAAAGCCAAACAACGGTTCAAACGTATCTTTGTATTATCCTTTTACTAAAAGTCCGTGGACATCAAGTTAAACCAAAAAATTAAAATGTGTGATACTTATTGTAAGAGAAGAGCGACTGAGCAACTTGCCTCTCCGTCTAAGAGGATAAAAGTTTCGCAATTTGATGAACCAGCGACCTCCCAGTCTGAGCAAAACACAACAAATGTGTCTCCGGTTTCACCTAATGGAAACGAAAGATTACAACCGTGTGCTGACTTGGGAAATGCTTTCTTAAATGCTGTTTCAACGCCCATTCAATACTGCAGGAAAATAACATTACAACCTGAGGAACTGCTTATGTATTCGTTAGTGAATGTTGCACTACCTCCTGGAACTAAATTAGGAACTTGCTCTGCAGAAAAATATGCTGGTATCTCACTGGCTGTTTACAAAGTATATGGTGTCCGTTTCACTTGCAGCAACATCAAAATGTATTTCTACAGATCGATTAACAACATAACCAAGGGTCTTGGGAAGTTTAATGGGAAGCTTAGGTGGAAATATTATTCTAATTACATTGAGACAATTGTTGCCAATCACCAACAAGATCTAATAACTCTGCTGCTTGATCCAGATGCTAACAACTGGCAAAACTTTGAGAGTTTAAAGAAAGATTTAGAGTCAGAATGCCTTTCCAGTTTAGAAGAAAGTGAAAAAACCCAAGCTTTGGCATACCGTGTCAATTTAATAATTAGTAGCATTCAAAGTAGGTTTCCAATGTGGAAAGTCATCTCCAATGTTGATAAATTGGAAGTACACTTATATTATATGAACAATAGTATGGTTACAGTCCATTATGAAATAGTAATATTAGCAGATGGTACTTACTCCTTTGTTTCCAAAGAAAAGCACATACCGGAAACTTTAGATTTAAGTAACACAATACCTCGAACCATACAGAGTAAGAGTGAGTTGTATCTTCTCATGGAGTCGTTGGAGAAGCTTAGTATTTGTTCGGGAGTGTCAGTGGAAAATTACACAAATCTACTAAATGAGAATAATACTTTTCCTGTGTATATAAGACAAGGGATGGTGAACCAGGTGCATTTGTTGAGACAATGCATAAGGATTCTGGTGTTTATGAGAAGTGTGTCCGATCTACAAAATGTAGCTTTCTAATTGAAGATGATAGATGTGGCAAAGAGTGCTTGAAGATGGAACATTATTTAAGGACAGTTAAATCCAGAAACCAAAAACCTAACCAAAACAATTATTCAAAACACACTCGGTTTGATTACATGTCCAAAGAGAACCTTATTGAGAACAGTAGAGAAATGGCAGGGAAAGTCCACAGAATGCAAATTAGGTTAAAACGCCTTGAACAGTACCAACAGGAAATGAGTACAGTGGGAAATGATACAGATTCTGATTTCAGGACATTGTTTAAGCAGCTATACAAGGGGCTTAGCAAAAATATTGAGAAGCAAGACAACAATATTTGTTATTGGGAGGATTGTTTGCATTTACAGCATGATCACAAGAAACCAGAGTTGTTAGTGAAGCATATAACTACCTGTCACATGGCAACTGTTTCAGATGAAGCTCCAATAAATAGGAAGTATCAATGTAAATGGCTTGGTTGTGACAAAACGTTTGGCAAAAAGAAGCTTCTACAATCACACATCACTGAACATACTGGTCAGGAGTCTGACACATTCTTCTTAACACTCTTGCAAGACCAAGCAAAGGCTTTGAATATGCCTTCAAGGCAAATGAGGTGGCATCCCTTGGTATTGAAATGGTGCCTCCGTATCTATTCTAAGTCCCACAGCATTTATGATGACCTCCGTGAATCTGGACTCCTAAAACTTCCAAGTGGTAGAACTCTTTCAGACTACAAAAACTTTAGTTCTTCAAAATCTGGGTGGCAAACGTCAGTGCTAAACGCTATGAGAGAAGGTTTCACAAAGCAAGGCATTTCAGAAATAGGGAAGTTTGGTGGGCTTTTTTTCGATGAAGTTAAAATCAAAGAAGGGTTGGTGTTTGACCCATCTTCTTGGAATTGATTGGTTTTACAGACCTGTGTAGTGATGAAGGTGATACTCCAAATGGGAATACAACAACAATGTCTTCTGTACGAAAAAGCTTAGCGACGCATGTGTTACAGTTCTTCTTCAAAAGTATATTCAGTAATTTCCAATTCCCATGTGCATATTTCTTAACAAATGGAATTTCAGCTTACAACTTGAATAGAACATTTTGGCAGGGAGTAGGTTTACTTCATTCATTCGACTTTAAAGTCATTGTGTCGTGCTGCGATGGAGCCTCTGAAAACAGGGCATTTATGGAAATGAATGGCTGTAGTGATACTGTAGCTCAAGTTATCAATCCATTTTCAAAGCTTCCATTGTTTTTCTTGTCTGATCCACCTCACCTAATCAAAAAACTCCGGAACAATATTTACAAAAGTGGCGATAAGGAAAACTCCTCACGATACACCAGTTGCTTATTGCTGAATTCAAAGAATATCTTATGGGAACATATATATTCAGTTTATCTACGAGACAAACAAAGACATTTATTTTCCACAGACATTAGAAGTTCTCATGTCCATCTTGACAGCTTGAGCAAAATGCGTGTTAAACTAGCTGTTCAAGTACTTAATTCAAAGGTGCAAAAGGACATGGCTAAGTATGAAAATGAAGCAACTAAATCAACTCAGCAATTTATTTCAAACTGTGATGCATTGTGGAATGTCTTCAACGATACTAAACCATTAAGTTCATTAGAAGATACCCGAATCAAAGCTTTAGATGATGTACTAGACTTTTTTAAAAGTTGGAAAAATGAATTGGCTTCTATATATGCACTTAAATCAGAGATCATCCCATTTCATTAGTTGGCAAACTATGTTTGATATACAGGTAAAAAAAAATCACAAAAGCGATTGTTTAAAGCCCATTTATTTCCAAATTTATATACAAAAAGTTCACATATTAAGTGAAAAACAGAAGTGGTATGGTAAATTGACCAGCAATGCAAAAGCTTACAGTTACTAAAACAGTCAATGTAAATCATGTTTGCGAACTAAAACATTAACAACTATTGGGCCTAACAAAATATATACCTTATAATTATATTTGCCTTATATATTTCCAGGTAACAATCAATGGCTTTAAAGCACTGGTTAAATTCATTGGTACACCTGAATTCAGATCCCTTCATGGAAGTCCGCCTTATATCATTCCTAAAAGAATAAGTCAAGATATAGTTGAGTCATTCTTTTCTATGCAAAGGCAAGCATGTGGTGGTACAAATAATATGACAGCGTACACTTATGGTTACAATGTCAATAGTATGATAATTCGTTCTGAAGCTAAGCGTCTGTCAAAGAAACAAACTAACACATATGATGTTGATATTGAATTCGGTGAGGAGCAGAAGGGTAATGATAGCATTCCTAAAAGAAGCAATGTTCAGGGTATTTTTTCAACCAACTTGTGGCCAGTCTATCTTTAACCGTTTATTTTCTAGTGTTAGAAATAGCACATATAAAGGGCAAAAGACCTTCCCTGACACAGAATACCTATCATAAGGACAACTAAAAACGTTTTAACTACATTTTTGCAATCCAATTTTGTCCTTACTATATGCAGTTAAATGTAACTAGAGTATACAACTGGTCCCAGGCATCCAGAGTTACATTGCTCTTTGAATTCAATCTAAGTATTGTTTTTAGGAAGAATATTTTGTCTAACATTTAAAACCTTGAGGATACAAAGATGCTTTGAATGCTATGAATACATATAGTCACGGGGGGGGGGGATGTGTTGGTGGTGACAAAGTTAAATTAAGAGTTTGTTAGGGACACTTATTATTAGCTTTGGGGGATGTTGCAGACACTTAAATTGAGGGTGGGTTGGATATTGTTGAATGCTACATTCAGTCATGTTTGGGGGGGGTTGTTGTTGTGGGAATGTTAAATTAAGGGTAATTTATTGGGGACCCTTGTTAAATCAAAGGGTTTGGGATATTGTAGATATATAAAATGAGGTGGTTGATTTTCATAATTTTACGGTATGTTGTAAATAACATGTTTTGATTTATTCCTATTGTAAAGCAATAAATCATTTTACTATATGTCATTGTATGGTTTTATTTTAATATTACAACATACCTCCTCAATATTAGCACACACCAGACCCCCTTTTACTGCTTCAAGGAGGCTTTTTATTTGTTTTTCTTTTTTTTTTCCCAGGAATGCTGGCTGTTTCAAAGCCTTCAAAATTTTAGCCAGTTCTTTTTCTTGAAGTTTGCCCAATACTTTTTCCTGTTCATGATGGGGTAGAGTTTTCAGATTGAGTAGAAATGCATTTATAGATGAACTGTTAAAATTGGATCTCAGGTTTACGATGCTTTGGTTTTTTCTTGTCTGGGTGGAGGATACTGCAGCACATTTTTTAACAGAGGGTCTTATTTGCTGTCGCAAAGCAACACTTCTTTTGTTCGGTTTTAAAGCTTCTTGTTCACGAAATATTTGTTGCTTCGACTTAATAAAAAAGGTCACTACTCTTTGGAGGACAGCAATAGATGAGGGAATATCAGATGTTTTTATAAGTTCATTCCATCTGGCTCTCAGTTCTTCATTTATCGACATATGGTCAAGGCAAAACTTTAAAATGTTCCCTTTTTCTCGAAGAATGTTTTCTGGGCTTAACAGACTTTCAACTAATTTATGGAGAAAAATAAAAAATGGGACAACATGCTCATGAATACAAAATCTATAGTTCCCATTTGGCTGCCTTTGGTCTCCACCTAACTGAGACAAAACTGTCAATGCGTTTGACTTTGTTCCAAAAACAATTGAAGCATCCTTTTTAACAGTTTCCTTCAATGGGAGTTCATTTTGCCCTTTGCTGATCACGTCTCTTGCTCTTTTTACTGCCCAGCCTGCATGGTCTCGAATACTTTCACTATCTTCATCCTGGTTTGGGTTGATGGCACTTATAGTTGGTAAACAATCAATACTTGGTACGTTTGCATCTTGTATTTTGTACGTTTGCATCTCGAGCGTATCCGCCATTGTTGTAAAAAACAATACTCGTAACCAGACCGCTTGCATCACACATCGATCAGCGCGCAGTTACGCGTTGCACCGCCCACTATATAAGCGCCCTGGCCTACACATTCCGTTCCGAGCGCGATTTTTGGACATTCTCGCATTGAACAGGCGGTCAATTTACTATACCCTTCTAATCGAATCTAAGGGAATTTCAAAGAAAGATTCAACTTATTGCAAGAAAATTTGCTAATATCTAAGTAATTTCATTCACGCGGTAGGCAAGTATAGACAACAAGGCTACGAATTTTGTTCAAAACATTAAAATAGTGTAAAATATGGAACCGAAAGGCAAAGCGTCGCAAGGTCAAGGAATGAAGCTACAATGTGTTTAATAAAATCACTATTATGACCCCGTTTACACTAGAACGAAAGTTTCCGGATTTGTAACTTTATCCGGATTCATTGTTACACACATGTATCGGATTTGCCAGGTCGGATTTGCTCACTACACTTTAGTTGTCTCTGTATGCGGATTTGTTCGTTTACATTCACATTACTTGTTCCTGGAGAATTCTTTGGTCGTCACGTTTGAATTTCTTCGGATTAATATTCGTCGTGCAAAGCGTTTACACAAGAAAATTTTCCGGATTCAAAGTTTCCAGATACGGCTTAAAACCGAGTATATTTTCTATCGGATTGGTTGCTGCGTGTGTAAAAAGCAACATGAGTCCGGTACTAAAACATTCCGCTTTCGTGATGAATCCGGAAACTTTCGCTTTAGTGTAAACGGGGTCTATGTGAAGTGCAAAGTTCGAGCAAATCACTTGTTCAAGTCTTTTCCATTCATTAACTATATACTCGAGAATTTGTAATGATTATGAATTCAATGTTATAAAGGCTTAGCAACAGCTGAAATGCTGAAGTTGTGGTAGGAAATTTCAGGATATTCCTGCATGTTTTCTCCTGGTAAATTTTAACTTATTTATAGACCTTTTTCATAATGACGTTAAACGAGGAAAGTATGATGTTCACGAAGTTTGATTGGCTCGATAGTTTTGTGGAGCCAATCAAATTTCGTGTAACAACGGACTTTCCGCGTTTGACGTCATTATAAGAAAGGTCTATTGGATAGCTATCCACTTCACTATCTACACTTCGTGCAACGCATTTTTATCCAATGGATAACTATCCACTGGATCGCAGATTTATCGTTGGATATAGGACTTATCCGTTGGATAAGTTATCCATCTTTCGAACAACCGGGCCCTGCATTGTAAATATAACATTTATACAGGGTGTGTCAAAAAAAATGTCCCAAATGTAAAAATCCCGTTTTTCAGGATATTTTGCAGAATTTGGCAAATTTTTGTGTCCCTAGAAATAGTTTATACTTATCTGGTATACCTAGGCCATGTTTGGTTTTTCATTAACAAAATTATGTTACCGGGGGGGTGGTTCCTTTCCACTGATATTGTGAGGGCTTGCGCGCGAAAATGTGAAGCTGAAATTGGGATATTATTTAGCTGTCTAAAAGTAGGAAAGCTTTTTAATAAACTGTCAAAGTTTCAGGAAAAATAATGCATACTGGGAGCAACGCGCGACCCCTAAAGGTGACAAATATTTCATTGCACGCAGTGGATTAAATGCATCGTTGATTTTAGCGTGACCGATCTCATACAAGGTGGGCAAATGAATAAATTAAAGCGAGAAACTGAACACAAAAACAAAGCGATTTATTCGTGATGTTAATCCTCAGCATGTCCACCATTTCATTCTAAGCAAACTGCGGCTTGTCTGAGCATACGAAACACTGAACAGCGAACCATTTGTCTGTCCATTCGCCTAGATTTGCCGGTGGTAGCGTAGGCGATTTGCAAAAAAGAATTTCGAACGAAATGGATAATTTGAGGCAGGACAGACAAATGTGGTTCGCCGTTCAGTGTTTACCATACTCAGACGAGCCGCAGTTTGCTTAGAAAGAAATGGTGGAAATGTTGAGGATTAACATCAGGAATAAAAATCTTGTTATTAAATCGCTTGATCGTCTTTTTGTTCGGTTTCTCGCTTTAATTTATTCATTTGCCCAGCCTTGCATAAGATCGGTCACGCTAAAATCAACCATGCATTTAATCCACTGCGCGCAATGAAATATTTGTCACCTTTAGGGGTCGCGCGTTGCTCCCGTATGCATTATTTTTCCTGAAACTTTGACAGTTTATTAAAAAGCTTTCCTACTTTTAGACAGCTAAATAATATCCCAATTTCAGCTTCACATTTTCGCGCGCAAGCCCTCACAATATCAGTGGAAAGGAACCACCCCCCCGGTAACATAATTTTGTTAATGAAAAACCAAACATGACCTAGGTATACCAGATAAGTCTTAACTATTTCTAGGGACACAAAAATTTGCCAAATTCTGCAAAATATCCTGAAAAACGGAATTTTTACATTTGGGACATTTTTTTTGATACACCCTGTATATGCACATATATTTACCAGGTATTGTTTTGTCATAACCCATATTGCAACATGCTGTTCTTCTTCAGGTCGTGATTCAACCAGCGCCATAGCGATAAATTTCTTTTCTTCTGCTGACGACCATGAAGCCACACGACCTCCGTGATACTTTGGAATACAGATAAAAGATTTGCAAGTTTTATTTATTCGAGTAATCTTATCATGCAGATCAGAAGTTGAAATTAACACAAGTTCTAGTTGTGCGAGAACAGAATAGCGCTATCCACCAGATAATGGGTATTCAGTTTGCCTGTTAGCAGATCGTAATAACAACACTTGTGTACAAATACTAGAAGGAAAAGTATATCGCTGATAAACCTTTCGTTTAAATTGGCTGCAATTTTAACTTAGAAATGACCATCTTAATGAAGCAAAAATAGTTTTTCAGTAATATTAATACTTCAATCATTCTATTTCTTTATATATTTATTGACTTTTTTACTCCATTTATTGCTTTACCTGACAATATTCTACGGCTTCTTTAAACGTTTGAACACCTCTTCTAACAACCACGCATGTTGATCCAATCTTTTGCCAGCTTGGAGGACAACCAACTATGAAATTCAAATTTACGTATTTGAAAAATTCTTAACATGAATTAGATTCGTTTAAAGTCAAGGTAAACTGAAAAGAGACTTTTTAGTTTACTCGATCCTAATTTTTCCTAATTCACCTGAATTTTTCCACTTACTAGATAGAATATCCCTTGGTGGTAATTTTTTAAATGGTTCATAGATTACCAACGCGAATTCATCATTTTTTTTCTTGCCATAAATACGTGAGCGGACGTAATCGGCTTTACCAGCTCCCCACCAATTGTTAATTGCTTTAATTGGGTCTGTTACAGACATCTTTCTTGAGCTTAGTTCGTACAAATTGACAGGATTCTTAAAATTATTTCGACGAAAATCCACTGGACCGTTTGTGAGAATCGTTACCCCATGGGAAGGTCCAACACCACGATTAAAATAGAACGTGTTCATCTCACAAGTCTGATCTTTAAACCCATCACTCTCAAAGTGATACTCGAGCGTATGCTTCCCGGAATTATTAAAAAAGAAATTGCTGACAATATTCACTTGGATATTGTTGACTTTGAATGTACTGAAAGGGCCCAAGTTATTCTCGAAAGTATTTTTCATAATTTTAATCCGAATGCGTTGTATCCCAGAGCCCCGCCCAACCAATAAAATTGCTCCGTTTGTGTTGCCCACAAACGTGTTACCATATATTGAGCAATCCGTAGATTTTTGCCTTGTTCCGGCGAAATTTCCACCCAATTTTGCTTCAATTCCACCATGTATGTTGTTAGCGATAAAGTTATTAGCGATGGTAAAATAGTTGTCTTGGATTTCAAGAAAAATGGGACTTTTGGACACCGAGTTTGTGGAAGATAATGTGTTCACAACTTGTGATCGTTCAATAACAAACTTTGGGCGTGACTCAGCCTTTTCTGCCGCCAAAGAGGTGTACTGAATAGAATTTTGTTTGTTGCCAACAAAAATGTTATTAGATAGACGATGATCTAAAGAATTTAGAAAGATTATCCAGAGCAATAAAAATAACTAAACACTGTGTAAGGAATTAGCATACAAACAAGATAAACATTTAAGAAACCGGTATTCGAAACGAAGATACAAAATATCGAATCAAAGTCTGCCAGAACTGAGCTTTTACAAGATGCATTGATGCATGCTTTAAGAAATATAATTATTTTTATCATGCTATTAATAATAAAAAAAAAAATTGTTCCTTTGCCAATAATTTTGCTCATTCTTGCTCATTTGCGGCTGGTCCAACTCTTAAATTTTCAAACATTACCCCTCATCGCATGATTACCCATCATAGTAATCGCCACGTATTTAATACCAACCTCCAACATTGCAAAGCATTAATTCCAAGTCATCGATGGCGACATAACCAGAGGTAGTTTCTCCTACTAATGCGATCCGATATTCGTCAGCGTAACGTGGAAGTCTGAGAAGAACCTTTTCCCATTGGTAAATTCTATACTTCCTTGTACTCCAAATTAATCTCCTTTGAAAGTTTGTATAGGAACCTAGAGCAACGTTGTATCAAACATTCACTATCACGCATAGAGCGTAATGGGTAGTTATAAAGTTAAACCCACGAAAAATTTGGACTCAATTTTTATCGAATCTATTATATCTGTTAGTGTGTTTTACCATGCACGAATTCAATAATTAAGAATTGGACGTGTTTTATTTTTTTTCAAGCCGAAAATTATGAGGAAAAGGTCTACCCCTGGGTAAGCACCCTGTCTCCAGATCGAAGTCTCAATAGTTAGTTGAAAGTCCGATTGTCGTCCCACCTATACTGGTGTTTAAGAGAGTAAAGGGAAATATGCGTACGGAATACGGTAAAAAATTGCCGTATTAACGTGTACTTACCGGTTATAGTATAAATGTATATGCCAGACAATGACCGAAAGCTCTCACTTCGTAAATAATAAAAAAATCTGAAGAAGCAAAACTGTTGTGATTCAATTATTGGACTGATAATTCCTGCATTCAAGGATTTCGAATTGAGATATGACCCTCTTGAGATGAGTAGTTTGCCTTAAAAAAAAAATTTTTTTGTTAAATCTGCGCACGAAATCATGCATGTGGGTCAATTCTAAAATTATGCGAACATACTGCAACACTTTATACGCATCTCAGCTTTTAATACAGTAATATAAACACCTCACTTCTTATAAAAACCATATACCGAATTACAGTCGAATTAACGATAATGCACGCTCACTCGCTCAGTGTAGCTTTTGAAATCGTGCGTTTTTCCAGCTCTTGGTGAAAATTAAGCTATATAGCTATTTCTTTAGTTGAAATGTAAACTAATTGTTGGTTAGTTCTATGACAACTTTATGTTATATTTTTCTCTCCCCTAGATTATTCTCTCCCCTAGATAATTGCTGGCAAGTTTTAGATTAGATTTTTTTGAAACCTTTTTAGCAAAAATCTGTCTCTAATATACTGTTCATTATGCTGTCCAAACCTCGTTCCTGGGATCTTTTACCTTGATTTTGTTTGCGGTAAAAGGCCCTGGGATCGGCCAACCGCTTCTGACTTGTGATTGGTGAAATTATTTTTCTTAAGTTATGTGTAATTAGAGGAATATTTTGTAATTGTTCCGAAATAGTGTAATTCCAATATGCTTTAATGCGACTTTACTATCCTGTTCTACGCGACACCGTTATTTTGAAAATATGCATGATTTAAGATAAATTAAGCTTATTCATACTACCCACGAAATGTAAGCATTTTAAACAGCCGATCCAGGGCCTTTACTCCCCCCCCCCTCTCCTCTCCTCTCGCCCCTTGCCCGAACCGAATCTTGGGAACGAGTTTGGTTGTTGTTGTACATACATACATACGTACATCACTTTATTTAAAACACGCTAGCCCCACTCAACTTTAATAATAGTTGATTTTCAGGAGGGGCGTGTGAATAATACAAAGAAAATTTAGAGATACAATAATACATACTAACATAGCACAATATTTACAAAATTAGAAGATAGTACAATATTTACAAGATTAGAGATAGTATGAAGGAATAATGACTTATTTTATATCATAGATTTAAATGAGATTGAATTTGAGATTGAGCGCTTAAATTGTCCAAATGAAGTAGCTTTTTTCGCTTCTGTCGGAAGACTATTCCACATACTTGACGCACTGTAATTGAAACTGCGTTTTAAAAAGTTAGTTCTTGGTTTTGGTAATTTTAAATCAGTGTCATGCATAATTTCGCAGATGATATAGCAGCCTTCCAAATCTCGGAGTTTTATAAAATTATCAGTCAGGCCTGGAGCTGAAAGTCCATTGAGGACCTTATACAACAAAACACTCTTCAATTTGGCACGTCTGACATTAAGAGTGTCTAAATTTAATTTTTGCAATATCATGCTAGGACTAGCATCGTAATTTGCACCAGTAATCACTTTAGCCGCACGGTTTTGGAGCACCTGCAATCACAAGTGTCCCACAAAGGGGAGCAGTAATCAGAATACGGCTGAATTAAAGATTTATAAAGTGTCAGAAGAGAATCTAATGGGACAAAAGGTTTTTATTCTTCTCAAGACACCTACACCAACACATATTTTTTTACATAGTTCGTCGATATATATACATCAAAAGCCAGCTTCTCATCAAGATCAATCCCTATACATTTGTTGGAGGTGACATATGTCAGAGTTTTGTTGTTCATAGTGACGCTAGAGCGTAGATTACCAACTTTAGAGTTTAGATTATATCTAGAGCCTATAACTATAAACTTGGTTTTTCAGGATTGTTTACATTTAACCAGTCAGTTATGTTACTCAAGTCCGAATTTAAATTTTCCGCTAACTCCACAGAGTCATATGATGAAGTGAATATTTGCGTATCATCTGCATACACAGAAGGCACTGTAAATTTCAAGCAGTTTGGGAAGTCTTTTGTGTGGATTAAAAACATCAGAGGCCCCTGTATATTGACCCTTGGGGAACCCCGCATATTATTTTACCTTTTTTTGAGAGAAAACCCATTAATTTGGCATGGCTGATATCGGTTTTTTAAATATGATTGAAAACATTGGAGTTCAACTTCGAAAACTCCATAGTATGTCAGTTTCTCAAGCAAAATATCATGATTCACCGAGTCAAAAGCCTTGCAAAAATCGAGAAAAACCACTCTAGTCAGCATTCCCCTGTCCATGCATATTTATAAACCATGTATCACACATTTGAATCAAGGCGGTTAAGGTGGAGTGCCCCGGCCATCTGCCTCTGCCATCTTTATATATAGGAAAAACTTTTGCATTTTTCCAGTCATCCACGAACATTCCAGTGGAGAGTGATAGATTAAAGATGTTCGTTAAGGAAGGAGCTATTGTATTTGCAGCAATCCTTAAGATTTTGGCCGGAAGCATGTCAAGACCAGTACTTTTTGACACTTTTAGGTGTCTTAAGGCACCCAACACACTTTCATTTGAGATTTGTGTAAAACGAAAAGGGGTACTTAAATCAATATTTTTTAAGTGTCAACTTTATTAATTGATTAATTTGTTACTTCAGAGGCTAATTTATGTCCGATTTCAATATATATATATATATATATATATATATATATATATATATATATATATATATATATAAATATATATATAAAGGTTGCTTGTCAACTAGAGAGATATTATTCTAACATAACCACTGCTTTGTATTTTTTAATATCACTTTATTCACAAACGTTTTCGCTCTCTTAGCTCTTCAGCTGATAAATTATGACAGTGGTTATAACACTACTTTAACATAGTCAAACTAAATAGGAAGTATCATATTACACTATATGTAAGTAAACAAAATAACCACTGTCATCATTTATTACCTGAAGAGCTAAGAGAGCGAAAGCGTTTCTGAATAAAGTGATATTAAAAAATACAAAGCAGTGCTTATGTTCGAATGATATCTCTCTAGTTGACAAGCAAACTTTTTCTATATCTACAATTGTATTTGGCACAACGCAACTTTAATACAAAAGAAATGGGTTGCCGTAAACCTCTCGGGAAGGAAATTAAACGAAGATGAAATCAGCTTGTTGAGAAAAGGATTGAACTACGTAAGCACCCCAAATGAAATACCGAAAAAAGAAATCTTAGCCTCAGTTGAACAAGGCATACATGATGTACCTAAAGAAGCACAAAACGAGGTAAGAGCTAACATCTATTCCATCTTGAAACAAGCAAGACCACCTGCTAAGCAAAACTTGACGCCCGGTGAGAAGAAAGCATTGAAAGATCTAAAAGCTGATAAGACCATTTTAGTAACAAAAGCTGATAAAGGAAATTCCGTTGTTGTAATGAGTAAGGGTGTATATCAGAGTCAAGTGACCAACATGCTTGATGACCAAAATATCTATAAACGCATTACTGATAAGCGAAGGTCTCAAAACTGAAATGGACTTGGAAAAACATTTAAGAGAGCTAAAGCGAGCGGGGCACTTGTCCGAAAAGGAATATTGGCAGTTAAAACCATTCGACTCCTCTCCCGCTACATTCTATGGTCTACCCAAAATACACAAAGTATCTTTTACATGCAGCTTACTGTCAGGTTCCTATACGCCAAATGAACAGTAAAATTGTCTCACCAACATACCAACTATCCAAATTCCTAGCCAGGATACTCAAGCATCTACGATTGGATAACGATTTTGTGGTTAATTACAGTACTGAGTTTGGAGAATTTGTCAGAAATAAGATAATCAAAACTGGTGAAACAATTGTTTGAACATTAGAACTCTGATGAAGGTAGCAGTTAGCAACCGAAAATTTAGTACTTTTTAATCTAGAATATTTTTTTTTTTTTATAAACCAGATACAACTCGAATATATATATAAACCAGACATAACTGCAATATATATATTGTGATTAACTTATAAATGGCTTTTTGCCAGGTGATTGCCCTGTTTACTTTATTGGCATCTCTTTTTTTATCTGTGGCTAAATACGACCAAGTTATAAGTTAACTATATAAAAAATTATTGAGATATGAACACCACTGGATCACTACAGCGAAAGCTTATCGAGAGGAATAACGCCATTCGGGCTCTGTAACAAACAACGAGCGCAAATCACACCAGTTTAGACTTTCAGAAGAGATGGGACGAGGTGCTTTATGAAGCAGAGCGAAAGCTCGTCACAATGCTATACGCGGAATCAAAATATGTAATCGGCTCTATAAGATCTGAGCTGGAAGGCCTTCTGTGTAATAAATTCTTGAGCGAAACCGAAAGAAATGAACAGGAACGTTTATTGAAAGAAAAATATCGTGACTTTGAGAACTGTTTTATGGGTAGACGGCAAAGGAAATCGCAAAAATTTACAAGCTACCGATATCAAAGAGAGAATTCTAGAACAAAGTGAAGTACCATCGGGACTTGAGGAAAGCTCAACAAGGTTGAACAATAGCATTGGGGACCTGACTGACGATAATATTATCAACGAAGAGCAAATCCTGGAAGAAGTTAAAAGATCATTTATAAATGAGGTTAACACAACGAAGAATTGAACGATGTTGATCAATAGTATGGGGAAATTGACTGAGGATAATAACATGAACGGTAGAGAACGTAATGAACCACCATATGAAAACATAAGTACTGTAGGTCTAATTAACACCTCAGATAATATATTACGGCAAATGTACCAAGAACGGTCAACACAGGGGAAGTACAAATCAACATTCAACAATGGGCGTTTGATAGGTTACTTTTGCTTCGAAAACGTTTTCAACTTTAGCCACAAAATTTTAAGTGACACTGAGATAAGAGTGCTGGGCAGAGCGTTACAGGTCGCACCTACTTCATCTAAGATCGATGAAGGGGATTTAAGAAAGGCTTTTAATGAATTTACTCGTAGAATGCGTAATAGATGGCATTTTAGGGATAACGTAACGGCGGATTTCCGTGAAATTCCGGCATTTCGTCCTAAATCCACCTGGACGCCGCCGAAAGGCAGTCCGTCGTTGGAGTTGCTCTTAAGTCAAATTGAGAAAGAATTGTTTGAGTTTGTTCCTAAGAAAACCCACAAATTTAATCTTAGCAAGAAGGAGTGGTTGGCGTTGAAAACATCAATAGAGGATAAAAGTATAATGATTAAACCAGCAGACAAAGGGTCGTGTGTCGTAATCTGGGATAGAGAAGATTATCTAACAGAATGGCTCGTTATGACCGACGTTACGAGTCTCTATCCAAGTATCCCACACGATGATAGTCTGCGAGCACTCTATAACAAGCTAGAGGCACGTGAGGATAAAAAAGTGACATCAGAAAATCTTATTAATTTGGCGGAATTTGTCCTTAAAAATAATATTTTTGAGTTTAATTCGGATGTCTATCGTCAAACCTCCGGGACGGCTATGGGCACTAAATTTGCCCCACCGTATATATATATATATATATATATATATATATATATATATATATATATATATATACATATATATTTGCATGAGGATGGTACTCGGGAATAGGAATAAATTTGTAGTAATTAGATATGACACCGAGTTGCAGCCCGCCATGACAAGTAGAAAATTCTACTTGACCACGTACGGCAGGATTTGAACCCGCGGCCTTCGGTATACTAGTCCGATGCTCTACCAACTGAGCTACATGGCCAACACGGGGTTTTGATATTTCGAAACAATACTAGTTTCTTTTAACTTAGCTTGAATTGAGCAGTTGGAAGATAACAGTGATAATAACAGTGATGATAATAAAGCCAAGAAGAGGAGATTAGATGTGACCAGTGCTGACAATAGAAACCAAAGAAGAATAAAAAGGTTTGAAACATATTACCATTTGATATAGACCGGTACACAATATGGTCTAAATTAGAGAATACCCCTTGCGCCTTAACTTGTGCCCCAGTTAATTCAATAACCTTTGGATTCTTATAAACAGTAGCAATATTCTGTATACAGTATAGCAATATTTTGTTTTTCTGAACGCCAAATTTAGGGGAAATTAATGTATTTTTACATATGATATTTCGAATATTTTGTATATTCTGACTGCGTCTAAAAGCCTCACAGTATCAGCTAGATTGTTACTAACAACTGAGCAACATGACCAGTTGGATTTAAGATTTTAAAGAGGCAGTTTTAGCAGCACTTGATGAAACCAAGAAAATATGTACACCACCAAAGGTTAGCATCTTCTCCTAAGATTCAAGCCCCTTCCTTGCCTCAGCCATTCCCTAGGTCTGCACAACCTTATTAACTATTGAGCATGAACAACAGCAGTTCTCAGAAGAACGGATTGTTATTTTGTTAATGTTTTTAATACAGTAGATAACATTCTCACTTTCTATTCAATGTTATGTTTTGCAGCCATTCAAATTATATTTGACTGTAAATTATTTATTGTTTGTGATGAACTGCAATTGCTATTAATTAACAATCCTGTTTATATTTCTTACAGCTTTTGTCATCATGAAATTTCCTCAAGCAAATGATACAATTATAAAAGCTGTTATGGCACAAGAGTGCAAAGAGTTTAGGCTGTCAATGGAAAGCCGAAGAAAGAATCAGGAAGATCTTAGCAACAATTAAGGACAGTAGGGTGACTAAATAAATTATAGTATTATAATTCATTTTATTTTATATTAATATATGTATCTTTTACTCTTTAACATAGTCAAATGTTTCACTTCATTTTGTAATAATTATGGTTATTAATATATGTGCATTAATTTGCTTCACCCTGCAATATTGTGTACGAGTGATTTATTTTAGGCATTTTCTGTGCATGATAATTGCATAACAAACAAGATAAGGTGTCATGAAATAGTTTGTGTGGATCACATGTGAACTACATGTGATCCACATGTGATCCACATGTGAAGGTCGAAACTGAGTAACATGTGAATTGCATGTGGTTTCTCCTGATCCACATGTGTTTCACTTGTGTTGAAGCACATGTGATTCATATGTGAACCACATGTGATACAACCACATGTGAACCACATGTGATTAAACTGTTCCAATTTCACATGTGAGTCACATGTGATTTCACATGTGGTTTTCACATGTGTTTTTTTCGTAATTTCGATTTGAACCCGTGGCCTTCGGAATACTAGTCCGATATATCCTGCCGTGGTCAAGTAGAATTTTCTACTTGCCATGGCGGGCTGCAACTCGGTGTCATATCTTACTACAAATAAATATAAATATATATATATATATATATATATATATATATATATATATATATCAACAAATTACAATCTTAAAATTTTTTTTAAAATTTTATTTCGCTACACTGTGTTTCACGTACTTCTACCGTGTACGATCATCAGGCGAGTAATCGCGAGTAATCGCCTGATGATCGTACACGGTAGAAGGACGTGAAACACAGTGTAGCGAAATAAAATTTTAAAAAAAATTTTAAGATTGTAATTTGTTGATTTATTTGCTCTACTATTGTATTGGTATTGAGCACTCTGATTTACTACGCAAAATTTGCGTATAATATATATATATATATAAATTATATATATATATATATATATATATATTAAATATTTAATATATATATATTTATATATATATATATTATATATATATTATATATTTATGTATATTATTATTATATATATATATATATTATATTATATATATTATTATATATATAATATATATATATTATATATTTACAAATATATCAATGATTTGAAGCTTTATATAAATGTATGTTTTTGGGAGGCTTCTGATATTTATAATAATTTTGCCATATATGTCTTATTGGGAATGGAAGGAAAGCGAAAGGAAAGAATACCTGGCATTAAAAGACATGCGACATAAGCTCGTACGATTACAACATCATGAGAAGGTATACTGTAGAAGTTTATCGGAGAACGTTACACCGAAATGTTTACGGCTAAGAAAAACCCCTTTAATCGGGAAAGTATCGACTCGGTTTAAGGCAGAGTGGCGTAAAGCGTTATTTGAAGCAGAACGTAAATTGTTGGTTGCACTTAAGTATGAAATAAGGAGAAAGCAGGCCGAATTGTGCCATAAAATCCATAGTAAAACGCGCTATTTGACCTATACGAGGGGGGACCGAGTAGTTAAGAGTTGGCTGGTTGAACTTGAAGGTTGTGAGATGGAGGGATGAGTTGACGGCTAGGCGAAGGAAGAAATTTTCGAAGTTTTCGGGAAGTCAAGTGAAGCGGAGAAGAAGGGCGCTGTCGAGCGAAGCAATTAGTGATCTAAGAAGATATGTATCGGATTGTGTAAAATCTAATGATTGCAGAAAAACTTTTACGGAAGGGTAAGAATGATGGAACATCACAGAATTTTGAAGATATAGTTGGCCGGAGTGGGGAAGAAGATAGAACTTTAGTTGAAAATGGAAGTATTATTACGGAACAAAGCAAATTTGTCTCGGACAATGTTGTAAATTTGTCAAATAGAGTGTTAACCCAGGCTGAAATTTCCTTACTCTCTAAGGGTTTAAAGTTTTGTCCTACTCCTCTTGAGTTGGATTTATCAGCGGTTAAAAGGGATATAAAGGAGTTCGGTAGGAAATTAAAATGCAGAGCTTATTTTCAGTCTAAGCCGTTTGTTAAACAGGACGGACAGGGCTTTACCGGATTCAAGGAAAAGTCAGCTTGGAGTCCTACTGAAGTTGAACCAGCTATAGAACTATATTTGAGTAAGTTAGAGGAACGGATTCTTAATATTGATGTAGGAAACAGTAGTTTCAGTAATCTTTCCGAAAACGAACAGGACGCACTAAAAAATCTAAAGGGGGTGCTGTAGTAGTGTGGGGGAGGGATGATTACTGTACAGAAACATACAAACATCTTAATGATGAGCAGGTATGTGAGGTTATTGAGTCAGATTCCGTTGATGAGGTTCAATTGCTAGTGGAGAAAGCATTAAATCCTCTAACTATAATAAGGGTTATATTTCTTCGGAAAACAGAAAATATCTTTTGGTTTCGAAACCTCGCTTAGGAAAGTTTTATCTACTACCTAAAATTCATAAGCGTTTGGATAGCATACCAGGCCGGCCCGTTATTTCAAATTGCGGTACGGCCACGGAAAGGATATCGGAATTTCTAGATTTTCATATACAGCCTTTAGTGATTAATGTACCATCTGTGATTAAAGATACAACCGAGTTTCTTCAACAATTGGAAAATTTAGGGCACGTTCCATCTAATGTTATATTGTGTACTATAGACGTGGTTGGCCTATATCCTCATATAGCCTACCACACAATGAGGGACTGGAAGCGCTTAAGAAAGCATTTTCTAAGGCTGAGAGGAAGTTCCCTGTGGAGGACTTGGTTTCTTTGGCTAGATTGATATTGGCAAATAATTATAGTTTTGAATTTGACGAAAAAAATTTTCGTCAAAAAATAGTTAGGGACAGCCATTGGAACCAAGTTTGCTCCGGGTTTGCCAACATTTTTATGGGATATTTTGAGGAAAGCTTTCTAGAGACATGTGAATTAAAACCGTGGGTATGGTGGCGCTTCCTGGATGATATCTTCATGATTTGGCTTCACTCGTGGGAGGAACTTGATAATTTCCTTCTCCGTTTGAATTCTTTTCATGCAGATATTAAGTATACACATGGGATATAAGTGATAGGAGAGCTCCCTTCCTTGACGTTATGGTAGAACTAGATAATGGGGTCATTTGTACTAATGTGTATAGTAAACCTACTGATGCACATCAGTATTTAAATTTTTAATCTTGTCATCCCCCGCATGTGAGGAGGGGAATCCCTTATGGACAAGCGTTACGATTGAAACGTATTTGTCGTTCAGATGAGTGTTTGGAGAAACGATTGGCGGAATTAAAAGGCTTTTTGGCCAAACGGGGGTATAGTAATGAATTTGTTGAAAGTCAATTTGAAAGAGTGAGGCTTTTGGATCGTTCAGCACTTTTTAATTAGGAGGTGGAACAACAAAATAGTGAACAAAAAAGCAGAAGTATTTTTGTCATAGATTTTCACCCAGCTTTGCGTGAATTGTATGGTATTTTTAGGGAATTGCAAAATATTGTAGGTTTGTCTGGGCAGTTTTTGAGCGTTATGCCTGAACAGCCTATGGTATGTTTTCGAAGATCCAAAAGCCTTAGAGATCATCTGATTAGGGCTAAATTGCAAAAAGTTGAATGTTCAGTTAAGGGGATGGTTAAATGTGGTAGTAAAAAGAGTAAATTAGTTTGTGATTCTATTGTGATAGGCGAAGTATTTTATACTACGGTTCGGCGGCGTAAGTTCTATATTAACCATCTCTTTGACTGCAATTCAAAGGGAATGATTTATCTGGTAACTTGCAAAACTTGTAGTAAACAATATGTGGGCAACACAGTGACGTCATTTAGGTTAAGGTTTAATAACCATAAGAGCTCGATCAATAAATTTGCTAAAGGACAAAGCGGTATTTGTGGACAGCATTTGTATGAACATTTTTTTGAAGTAGGGCATTGACAGGGTTTAATGACTTTTTAGTGCAAATTATTGACGTCACTGATGTTAATAAACCCACTGAAAGGGAAAGTTTTTGGATTGAGAAATTGAATACTTATATTCCAAGAGGTTTAAATTTAAGGGAGGAGTGTTAGTTTATGTCGAAGGATGATTAATTGCTGTAAAATGCAAATGTTAGGGCTATGGTATTTAACGACATGGAGAAGATCTTATATCGTTTCTGACGAAGGGGCTGTGCCCCGAAACGTAATATATTTTTTTCTTCTCAAATGATGTTTTACTTTTTGATTTCAATGATTTGAAGCTTTATATATATATATTATATATATATATATATATATATATATATATATATATATATATATATATATATATATATATATCGGACCTCGATCTTTTTGTACAAAGCTCTTCGAGCTCAGTCTGTTCAAAAAAATCTCGTATGTTTATAAGAAGTTAGAAATAATACGCAAAAGAGGCCGACAAAACGCTACTAAATAAAATCACTCTTGCGTTTTTTTTGATCAACATAAATATACTTTTCAGTTTTGCCTATATAAAAAAGACATTGTTAAAGAGATACAGGCAAAAATACCGACTTACCATGATCTGAAAAGTAAGAATGATCGCTTAGGTAATATGTATATGAATTTCTAGCCCAGGTTTGTGACATCTTACGACCAACAACAGACACGTTTGTGAATGACTGCCAGCCACAAAAATCCAATTCGAAGGTGCATGGCATATCTAGGGTAAAAATAGAAAGTGCTCCTAAGATGAATCGATGTATATTTAGCGATAAATCGTTCTTCTAAAACGCTGTATAATGCTCATTGATTTCTGGGATACTTCACCGGATATACCTAGTATTTGGCGTCTATCATACAAAAAATTGCTATATGCATAGTAATTGTGATAGCTTTGAGGGACTTGTAAAATTCAATTCAACTGATTTTAAATTCAAGTAGCTAGAGGAAACAATTAATCATTAGCGATATATTTATTGTCACAAGGGCTTCTCTTAATTAACCAATAAGGAGGTACAAAGAAAGATTAATACATTAGTGCTGGAAAATATGATAGCCCAATCAAAATAGCCCATTTCTTTGCTTCATATAAATTCAAATACACTTTCACGTTCATGTCATGGTTAACACAAATAGTTTTGCGCACAAAATAATAGGCTGCATGCTTATCGAAATATTTATCAAGATCGTTCAAAACAGCATGCATGCATTGCAAGTGGAGTAATGGATATGCGTTTTACCTACCAGATATTTTTATGGCTTCAATTAAAACCGTAATCTTTGAATTCGAGTCACCATTCCAACGCAACAGGATTTCACCTCTGGGTATAAAAAAATCTTTTTGGACAATGCTTGCCACGGAGCCCTGGTAAATGGATTTATCATTCGAACTGTGTGAGTCAAAGATCTGGATATATCTTGAACCACTTTGGTACAATACGACCAACTTAAATCCTTTACCATCAGGCGCAGTTAGGGCCTTCTCACAATGTTGTACCACTGGTATGTTTTCCAACAATGACAATTTGAAGTAAAAAAGTTTAGTAGTTTGAATGTGAATGAGTTTTACATCACTGCACAAGAACACCCGACCATAGTTGACTTGCGGCTCTTTTTCCATTCTTGGTTCCTCGAAAGATATACCACGGATGTTTTCACGAAACATGGAATTTTCAACAAGCACCTTTCGCCGCGTTTGTAGAACTGTGATTGCAGTTCCCCCTGTGTTTAGGAACAGGCTTTGGTTAATGTGTACATTTCGATTTGGAAACGCAATTGTTAAACCACCAGCAGTACAATTTTGAACCGTAATAGCGTTCATTATTGGGATGTTTATAACCGTTTCTATCGCAGGAACATGCATTCCGTGACGATTTCCGCAGTGAGTGAACTTTACAAAGTTTAAACTTGAGCGCGGCTGTGTTAAATTTTTTTCACTTGAGGAAACAAAACGTACGTTTCCCCAAACAGTTCCATGACATTCAAGATGTACTAAGCTCATGTTACTACTCTTGTTTTTCTCGACATTATTGCATTCGTCCAGTGTAGTTTCATTACCGAGACAATGCAATTGAAAAAAATCAGAGACATTCTGAAATGGGCTAATTCCAATCTGTTTACCAGTGGTCGGCGGTCCATAGCCAAGTTGTTTGCAGATTACATTTGTTAAATTGCTCGCCGACAGATTGCCAGGTGTAACAAGCGGCAACCACACCGAACCGTTAAACAGTTGCGCCATTCCTTGCCATGGGAAACTGCCATCTGCAAGTCGAACAATCATTCTCGATCTGTTATTCCTCCCCGTGGGATTGTCAATGGTGAAGTGGACCGGTTGCAACGGGGTTCCTTTCACCTGAAGTGCACCAATCACAAGAATACTAACACCTGGTAACAGCTTCAACGTCACCCCTGCCTCCACGACGAGAGTTGTATTCTTTAAAATGGTTAGATCTGATGTTATTCTGTAGGGACTTTTTGACGCTTTCAAAGAGGTCGATTCAGTTATACGCCCTGAAAGAATTCTTCCCCGTTGTTTGTAATATTGTCGTAAACCTAATGCTAACGATTTATTCGCATTTAGGAATGGCCAACTTTCGGCAATCGCATAATCATAGTTATCATCGAAATCAGATATCCTATCACGTACTTCAAACGAGTTTTCCGTTCTCCACCAATTGTTTGAGATGTCGATTATGTCGCGATGAGAAGTGGCAGGAACTAAAACGCAAAACTCTTTTGTGTATTCTGGGTTGTCAAAGCTGTTGAAATGAATATCGGTTTTCTTGAAAAACAGTACACCAGAAACTGACACTGAGCACGAATCTGCCTTGCCTGGTATACGACCAGAAGAGGAGGATGGTAAGTTGTGGGATAAAACGTTTTGTGTAAAGTTGACATGTCCGCGGCGTTTAAAAGTTGACTCAGTTTTGTACACGACTTGTAGAGACACCACCCCATTTGCTTTGTTTCCTATATAAAACTATTATTCGTAAACACAGCATTCTCTTCAATGCGGAGGAAATCAAGTACGCTGTGATCTTTTACGCTGTTTCGATAAAACACGTTTCTCGTGATTGAGAAGCAATCAGCCACGCTACCTGCCATATGCAGACAACGTCCTAAGTTGAAATCGAAAATATTTTTCTCCAATCTGACACTGCTGACATCACTTTCAAGACATATGACTGCTTTTTTCGGGCACAGATTGGCTGAAAAGATATTCTCAGAAATCAACATAGTTGGTCTGCACGAATATGATGATCTAGCGTCAAGATTGATGATAGAAGAGGCTTGATTTTGGTGAAAATTGTTACCACGAATTATCACTGACATTTTGCAACAGTCATACATGTATAATACCGGTTCTTGGTTTGAAACGAAATTGTTGTTCTCAAATACCATGGTGATCCGATTGTTTTTGTTATAATGCTCGCGATGGTAGTATACCACACTTTTTTTATTCAAGGCAAACGTGCTGCCATTAATCAACAAGTTAAAGTTATACGTCCCAGCAATATACACGCTTTCCTGTTCACTATGGCTCAAAGTTGAGTTCAGAATTCTCATTTTCCCGTACTGTACTTTCCTTCCGATAACAATGCTGTGATATAGGGTTGCATTAATAACACAATTTTCTATCGAGAAATCTGTACTTGGATCCATCGACTCCACATAAATACCAAACATAAGGTTCTCAAGCAATGTTGATACAAATTTTACTGTACCTATATCAGCTTTTGTGTAAATGCCCTGACCATCTGAATTTATAATGTGCACATTAGTGACAAAGAAAGTAATCAAGCTGTTTACCACCAATATACCATTTTTTTTACTGTCTAGAATAACGACTCTCATCGCCCTGATGTGTCCATTGGAGGATACTTTAATGCCAGAGTCGCGTGAATTGGTAATCTGCGTGTCAAAGATATCGACGGATTTCAAAACGTTCCCAGCCACATAAACACCGTTATCACTGTTAGAGATTCTGGATCTAGATATCTCTATTTTGCTATTATTTACGTTGTTTGGAAATGTCTCATTTTCTATAAAGACATAAATGGTATGCATGATAAGAGACGGAACTAATATGAATAAAATTTTTTCTTTTTTGATGTTTTAAAAGTTGAATTCGCAACTATAAACTACCGGCTTAATCACCTTAATAAAGCGAAAAAAGGCAATGTTCAGTTTAGGACCATATTTTCTGCAAGGTAATATTAGTTATATTGATTGAGTCATTCATAATATAGCTAGGTCTGGCTCTCTGGTTTGGAATTGCGAGTTTCTGTATGCATGCATTTCTAGAAATTCATAGGGTTGCTAAAACAACCAGATACAACGGGCCGCTTGTATAAAAACGTCGTTAACTTTTAACTATGATTAGCCCGAATCACGGCAATTAAATCTTTTACTACGGTTGTCAACTATGTATAAATCCTCAATTATGATTAGTTAATTACTACACGAGTTAACTGCGTCACTATAATATATAACTAAATGCTTCATAAGCTAATCAGGCAGTTAACTTGCGTGGATATTTTCAACATGACTGAACTTATCAGAGCTCACCTTTAACAGTATAGACCAAAAATTTGAAAACAACTGTTTTTTCACTGGCTTTGAAGAAATCAAATAATATTGATGATTTGTAGCAGTTAAAAACACGTTGATCATATGAGCCTATCTTGTAAAGATGTATAGAAGAATCATGGGATTTGTTCACACCATCAAATATGCCCAAGTTAACGTTCACATCTGCGTCGGATTCGTGCCATTTCTTGGTAAATCCATTATAGAGAATTTGAAGAACAATTCTATAGCCAGGTTCAGTCTGCATGATGTGTTCACAACTGAACCGTTGGTTGTTTCGCAATCGCTCCAAAGAGAAATAAAAAACGTTATTGCCAGACACAATTGTTTTGTTCGAGGAACAAACACGGAATATCTGGTACATGTCAGGACTCGTTAGTTCATCCGCAAGATCGTTTGCCACGCCCCACAAATTTGAAATAAAGAATGCAGAGCCTTCGGTTTGTGTAACGTTTAAATCAGTTAGAACAAGCCACGGTGACATTGAGCTAAATCCATGCGATGCTGTGTTTGATATTATGGACATTGGAATTATGCTAGTGTTGTAATTGCGGTATATATTGGTGTACGTTGCTTCCACGCCAATTCCCTTGGAGTTGTGAATATAAATATGACTTATATCGTGTTGGTTAAAGTCGATTCTGAGTGAAACACCCGGTTCACTGATGTCATTGCGATAGGCGTATCCAGCGTCCCTAATCTCTACATGATGTAATTTGCTTCTGTGTTGAGTTAGCGCCAAATGAAGTCCTCCCCAATGGTAGTTCTTGCAAGTAATATATATGGTATAACCCCTACATTTCTTATCATATCTCCAAGCAGATGCACTGCAGCTCATTATATCATTGCCATCCACATTACAGATAATATTGTGAATAAAACCTCGTACGTCTAGAGGCACGCGAGTTCTGAATACAGTATCATAGTCAAAACCCAGTTGCTTACACACAATTTTCCCTTCGGTACTGTAGGATCTGTATTGCCTGCCACAGGCTGGCCACCATGTGCTATTTACCAGAATTTCTAATATACCATCCCAAGGTCCGGCACCTCTTGCCAAACGGAATCTTCTATCGCTTTGGAACCTTACGAAGTTGATCATTTTGCTTACAGTGCCACTCGCTATCAAACGACCTTGAACAACCATCGTTGACTTAGCTGGAAATTGCAAAGTGACATTAGGGCGGACGGTTAGAGTGGCATTTGTCAGAACAATTATGTCATCCCTCACGGTGTAGGGCGAACGAGCAGATGACAATGTTAAATTTCTATCTAGGCTTCCACCAATAGTCGAACCTTTGAGAAAGCAAGATGGTCTCGAAGTATTGAGGCTATTGTGCTCGGTCATATCGTAGGAGACAAAAAACGGGAAATACGTTATAGGAGAGAGATGACATCGTCGGTGGAAAGCAAATAATCTTTGGAAAATTTCACATTCATTCGACGTTCCCCACCAATTTAAATCTGCATGGATAATGTTACGAACATCTTGTCGTATAGTTGAGATTTCAAACTTAAATTCGGGGTTTTCAAATACATTTCTATGGAGGGCAAAGTTCCCTACATTTAAAATAACACAAGCACGGTTTTCAAAACGTCGAAAGATGTTGGAAAAAGGGTCATATCCAGAGGGCTTATTCTGTTTGAATGTGTTGTTCTTTAGAAGAGCTGACCGTGTTTGTGAGAAGGAATGAAAATCAATATATATGACACTCTCAGCTGTGTTTTTCATAAAATAATTCCTGCGAATATCGACATGAACAGGATTCGACTCAAATTGTGAACCACATTTGCTGCTGTCAGTCAAAGTGATGGCATTCCCTGTGTTGTTGAAAAACGTGTTGTCAGAAAATACCGCATTGAAGCCAAAACGACCAGTGCAGTACAAGTAGAACGAAGTGTTTCTATTTTGCTCGAAATGGTTGTAGGTGATAGTGCCTATAATTCGTCGCTGTCTTTCGTTTCTGCGTGAAAGGCATTTTGCTGGAAACAGGTAGACACCACCTTTGAGGTTACGTGTGATTGAATTTTCGCTGATAAATAACGTCACATTGATGGCTGAATTATACCCATACATGCATTCCGGGTTAAGGTTGACTCCATATTTGGCATTCGCGCTGACTGTGCTGCTTTGAAGAGTGAAATCCTCAAAATGACGACGAGGGCGATATCGGTCAGTTCCGTCAAACAAATGAATACCGTGCCTCAAATTTGAACTTGCTACGGAATTGTAAAATTTGTAACCACCAAATTGATTCGATATCCTGCATCCATCGCGTTCATTCTTGCAAAATTTTGAATGTTGAAATACACTTGATACCATCCCATTCAGCATGTAAACACCACTACCTTTGTTGGAAATGGCGGTCATACTATCAAAATTGACGTAGCCAAAACTGCTATCTACTCTAATTCCATCAAGAGAGTTTTCTTTAAAAATTGCGTCGGTTATGTTGCATTTTATGCCAGATTCAAAGATAAGCAGACCGCTGTCGAAGTTTCTTTCAGATCTACTACTTGATAAGTGGCATCTCATAGAAACACGGTAAAAATGCAATCCTTGTTTTCTATTTCTGATTAAAAGCACCTCATTCAATTCACTCACTAAAAGACTGCTTTGTACAACTAGGAGCCCTTTAGCAGTGTTGCTATCCAATTCGGTATATCTGACGGATAGAATCCCGGAAAGACCTTCAATGGCCAAACCATGCTGCATATTTCGAAAGAGCTTAGTTTTAGAAATTTTAATCCGGCCTGTGAATTTCTTTATGACTGCACCACTGCCGTCGTTATGCATCAAGGTAGAGTTCGTGATCGCTATAGAAGGTAGATCTAAAAAGAAAGAAAACACGTTCTTCAAGTTAGGTATAGTGAGAACCTTTAAAGCGTCCTCTCTCTGAGGAAGTTGGAGTAGCAACAGCTGATAGATATGCTTTTGCCTTGCTTCAATAAAAAATATTTACTTAACATTTTTAGCTAAAGCAACTGATTTAAGAATTTGGGTTCAATTACTAAAAAAGCAAAAAAAGGCGTTGCTCTTTTTTTTCTTAGCGTGCTTGTTACGAGCCCGGTCCTAATTTTAATAACACTCCCTGGCTTTGGTTCTTTTTCTATACTCGCAACAAACACATGCAGTGTAAGTCAATTATTGAGACAATTTATTCTCTAACTTTCAATAGCAGTAAATAACGTCTCTATTATATAAGATTATAACAATATGAATATATTTTAAACCTTTGACGTATCTCTGTCTGAGCACAACTCCACAAAGCTTTTACAATGTAATATCTAGGCACTGAGGCCAAATCCTATATCGGCATTTCTCTGGAAGTGGTTGATTGAACTCAGATGTTATTGGCTTGGTTAGGGCCTGGCGAAAGAACTAAAACTATACAAGTAATATCCCCTACGCAATACAGTTTGTTGTAGCACATGCTATCGTGGTTTGTGGTCGACACCTTGTTACGCGTTTTCTTGATAAAATGCATGTGGATAGCTATTTGCGTACTCATCTTTGTAACTATTTGCTTACACATGCATGTAAGTCTGAAGAGAATGCTATATCCATTGTTATATTAATATATTAAATAAAATCTTATAAAATGACATAGTGGTTATACGTAATACTATTAATGAAGGTTTATATTGCGAAGGACTTTCAAATTATTTTGAATCTTTCGTACTTGAATATCATTCCCGCGATAAACGAAGGGAGGTTTTTTTTTAATTTTGGATATCTGTTATTGTACTATCAATTATTTATCGATGCTGTGAAAAAAATTCAAGGGATCAAGAAGTGGCATTTATCGGCTTATCGCGCAGAAAGGCGACATAATTGATCTAATGTGAAGAGATCCAAAAATGAAAAAAACATTACATAGCACCACTTCAAAACCCATCAAAAATTGGTTGAATAATTCTTTAGTCCACTAGAATCCTTTTAAACGAAATTTGCAAAATATAGCTAAAATCTTGTTCTGGCGGGGGGTAAGTGGAATGAAATATGTCTTATCGCAACAAAACGTTATTTCCTAGGAAATTTATAATAAATATACTAAAATAAGCATTTTTTTCATTATATGGCAAAATGATTGGAAAATAGGAAAAATTAGACTTGCCAGGTGAATCTGTAATTTTATGGATAATTAACAGTTGACCTGGAATAGTAAAATTCATTTTCTTTTAAAATTTGAAAATTTCACCCTCCAGTGACCACCCATAAAAAGCAACCATTCTAAACAATATAAACAATTCAGAAAGACTATAGCTTTGATAATTCAGGATTTAGAGCTATGTCAACTATGCTGTTTCTGGGTGTGATCATTTTCAGGGCTTTCGTCCCGGATTCACATTTTGGCACATATGCCATGTTGACCGCGATGGTCATTTTACCCTAAAACAATTGAGATAATCTGACCTAAATTAAATGCATACAACTCCTAGGTCCTAGCATTACTCCCATTCAACAGGGCAAGTTGATTTTGATCGCGATAATTTTTACTCTTAAATATATTCGAAATATAAAGTATATCATTGGAAAGCTAACTGATATAACTGTTCTTTGATAATACCCAAAAGAATAACTTATTGAATGCGATAAATCTTGCTAAAAGATCTGTTAATTCCCAGGTTGCTTCCTTTGTTTATTTTAAAATCTGGATAATTTTTATTACCATGTGTCATAATATAATAGATATTCAAAATACAGCCCCTCTCAAATAATAAAGTACAACCAACTATGAAAAATGACATCCTCCAGGCCCTCCAGAGTTGCAAAAAGAGTTCAATATTCCTCCGGTAGGATTTCAAGTTTTGAAAACCTTCCTGAAAATGACGTTACGTCACTGAGTCAAGTGGCAACTAGCATAAGGGAATATTTGTTTTTTTGGTACATGCATGTGATCAATTAGAGTGTTCAACTTTGAACGTTCCTCACAAACCTCATTCAGAGCAAACCTTTTTCCGGGTGGTAGTGTACCCGCAACTTTTTTGCAACTCTAAGGTCCTCGCGTCGATTTTTAGTGAGTATCTTGCTCAAATTTTTGGTGTTTTTGACGATTTGAATTCGTAAGAAAGAAAGATATCACTTCATATATTCGAGGCATGCTTTTTAAGATGAAAATACTATGTTTCATTAAGTTTTATGATATCTTTGTGTAAAAATATGAAAAAGGCGGTACATCGTACGTAAACTAATGAATTATTGTGCCCAATATCGACTTTTAAAACGCTTACACATCTGTAAATTTTTTGTGCATTATATTTACTTGTTTTGAAGCATTCTAGTTTGTAAATTGTCAGAGTTTTCCATGAAAAAGTGATAAAAACTGTCGTTGACTGAAGAATTGTCGTTTACATATGTATATTTTTAATACATTGTTGACGTGAACGTCTCCAGGATATTTGAAGAGCTTATAACTATGCCCTCTGTTGGGAACGAGATCAACCAAATATCTCGTCAAATCCATTTATTATTGTTCGACACAAATCATACGCTTCGTTTTATTTTCTCTTTATTGATGTATTCTCGTTTTATATCAATATCCGAGTTTCACAAAGGTTTGCTACAGAGAATCACGTCAATGTTGTTAAACTATTTAAACATTGGTTGGAGCTATCCTCAATCAAAATAAATTTAAAATCTTATAGCGAATTTAGATCCACTTGTCTGCATATTTTACTTTAATTGTGAACAGTTCGCAAACCCTTTCGGAGCGAAAGAGGAAACTTAATTAATTATGTTAACTCATCACGATGGCGCGAAATAATTAATATCAATTGTAACGTCTCTATCAGTACATGACATCTCGGCCCCCCAAGTAGCAAACCACAAAAGAGCTCGTTCATCACCTATTCCGCTGCTTTCAGCAGGCAGAGCTTCTGGATCGCACGCTTGAGTACGTTATTTTTTGTCTTCACTTCGGCTACCCTTACTAAGCCATCGTTTCCTGGAAACACCTTCGTCACTCTATAGAGTAGCCAATATCCCCGCGCAAGGTTATCGTCCACTAACGTTATCTTCTACTGCACTTCGTCGAGGTTCAAGCCATTTTTGTCTGTGTTGAAGGGTTGGCGCGGGCTTCCAGAAATGATCTGTTAGAATCTGCCATTGTCTCCAACTCTGTGCTATGCAAATCAGCATCATCAAACGCTCATCCAACGTGTGTGAGAATTGTCCACTGCTTAACAGCCAGCGAGAGAAAGGGGATAACTCAGACCACGAGGAAATGTTGTTATGCAAAACCACTGACATGCGCTTGCGCATAATATGCGCACTGTGATAGAGGATGGCTCAGACCGTGGGAGAAATGAGACCGCACACCGGGTGGCAGAGAAGTCGAGGGTCTTTGAAGCAACAGGTGATTTGGAGTTAATGCTTCCAGGTCACGAGGATTCTCTGAGTTAGGGCATAGAAGCTTTGAGTTGGGTATGCCTTGTGCTTTCGATAACACTGTTCTTAAGATCTCTTCTTTAACCAGCCCTTTCCCAAGAATCGCTTTTAACGAACACTTAACGCCACGAATTAATCTCTCCCACGCCCCTGATATATTCGAGGCGTAGGGCTGATGAAAAATCTCTGTGAAAACTTGTGAATCGTTGTAAAACCATAATAAAATCATCACTTTCCAGGGACGCAGCTGGTTCAAGATCGATGTATGGCTCTCGACGTCATACATACGAATATACAGCTATATCACTTGGCAGTAGTACTCCGTCCGAGTTTTACTGTGAGTGGCCCGAAATAATGGATACCTGTGTTCAGGGGGGGCTCGAAGGGAGTCAGGCGCACCTTTGGTAACTCAGCCATCTCTTGTGTTATTCGCACAGCATATCTCTTTCTACAGGTATGCACTTGCTGTTAATGCGTTTGGTAGCTCCTCTGCCCTTAACGATCCAAAATTCCTCTCGAATTCGGGAAAGCAACTGCTTTTGTCCGCAGTGGCCAAGTAGCTGGGGATAAAAACAAATTATTACAGAGTTGTAACATGCTGACTTTGCGGTAAGATGATCTGATGTTTGCTATCAAACGTGCCAGGCGCATCCGATATTCTATATACCGAAGACTCTTAAGATTCCTTGCTCAAATAGCATGGGCTTCAGTTACACGATCGGACTTAATTTCTTAACACGTTGGTCGGTGGTCTTAAGGGCTTGCAACTCTTCCAGAAACGACGGCTGCTGAACGAGTGAGACGATCCTTCGCTTAGCTAACGTTGTATCTTCTGCAGTCAATCTGTTGCATTTCACGTGTTTACCATTCTTGATCCAAACCTTGAACTTGCACAACCAAGCTACAGCTTTAAGCAGTTTCGACTAATCTGCCATCTTTTTAAAAGTTCGCAGAGCCGTCGGCTTACAGATGCGTCAACGCGAGTTTCACAGACAGTTTTTTCTTTTTTGATTTCCAGTTGCTCGTCGGATACCTCGAATCCGGACCTCGTAGCCAGCGATGTTGCTCTATGTATTAATGACGGGCCAAACAAGTAGAGCAATCGTCGGCGGTATTTAGACTTCCTGGACAGTGCCTGCACTGAGCTGGATCGATCAGACGATTCCCGAATTTCATTCACTCGATTTGCCACGCAGGTTTGGAATGGTTTCGTGGTATTTCGAACATTACTTTAGATAACACTATACAGTGTCGTAGCCAGCCCGAAAATTTAGTCATGCTATGCTAATATTTTTGTGTTCATCGACTGTGAAAACAACGAATTTCTAAAGAAATGAATAATGATAATAACATAAAATTTGCATAGCATGACTAAATCGTCAAGCTGGCTACGCCACTGACACTATATTATACAGTCCGTCCAAAATACTGTTTCGCACGCCATTATATCAAGCTCACTCTGAATCATCTTACTCATTCGCACAGCCGACAAGCAGAGTTGCAAAAAAGCTGCGGGTACGCGGGTGTCGACGAGAGCGTCAGTGTACTCAGGGCTTTGCAATAAGTTCTGATTAACGACGTATCTTCAAATTTCATCGTCGCATCGAACACGACTCTGAATTTTTCAGGTTTATTCTTGTTGACAACGTGGTGATGAGGAAGGTAATTGGTCTTGCTCGTTGTTGCATCAGACTCAACCTTCGACAGTTTGCTGGCGTATCCCTTTTCGATTAATCCTTGCATGACCGTCCGATTCTTCTAAATCAGGGTCATTATTAAACCGTTTCTTTAAAAATTTCAACCATTTTCCGCAACTATTCTACTATTAGGATATTGAGGTGAATCGTCCTTCCACAATAATTCAGTCTAGGTACCCTCGGCTCGGCGATCTTCAACAGAAGCAGCCTTCGTTAAATCGCTCATCGTCAGTCCTGATGTTTCCATTTCCCAAAACTTTTCAACTTGTTGAGTTAGTATATCTGTTTGTTGGTATCAAGGAAGTTAATCGATAGGTCCCTCTGGTGCATGCACGTCAGTCATCGGCAAGCCACCAGCAACAGTCCATCCTAACGATGTTCTGGTTACATACAACTCACATTCAGGGATTTCGACACTCTCCCAGTGACTTCGTGCGTAATGTGTGCTCCCCTTACATCTTCTCCGGTCATTATCGAGACACGTTTAAGATCGACCGCGGGTAGAGTTATATCAGCCAGATGCTCATATTTTTGGCGATCGATCTCGGTTGGGGGAATTCTCTCATTTATATCAAGCTTCTTTACTATTCCTTCGCTCACTTCTAGAATTGGATCAAAATCTGTGGGGTCTGCAGGAGTAGGTGCACTGATTCAAATTCGAAATCTTGAGTTCCAAGCACTGTGGTAGCGCTAATTAGTTGCTTAGTTCCCTTCACATTCAGCTTCTCTGCATCGATGTAAAAAATATCCCTCAAAATATGGAAATATATGCCCTATCCATTTTGCGTTCTTTTTTCTGAATCACGGTTGCATCAGTTGCATGGCAACTTAAAAATTGACGAAATAAAGCCATATCACGGATGGCGCGTCAGCATTATAAGTGTTTTAGCTAGCGTTGCCAGTCCCTGTCTTTTTGGATAGTCTATGATCTCACAAGGCAGTTCAACGATACGCAGGGTATATCCACATCATTACAAGAAATTTGTGACATGGTGATTTGCATATAAACTAATTTGCATATAACTTTCAACAATAACGGCTTTTAGCTTTTACTATCAAATACATAATAATAGCAAAAGTACAACACCTAAAATCGCCCTTACCCTTGATGTTGCCTACAGTTTGCCGACCTTTGGATCAGAAAAACAGCCGTTTTACAACGCTTTGATGATCGAGTTACTTACCTTGGGTGTTTCTACGTTCCACCAACTGACTGTGTTCAAATGTGTATGTACGCTTTGTATGCATGGTTGAACTGCCTTAAGAGACTGATAATATTAATTTTTTAATGCGCAACTGCAGAAAAAATCCGGACCGTACAAGAAAATTCATATTATAGGAACACAATATCTTTAACAAAATATCTTTGTATATCACACGCTAATTTATCAACAATCCAAATCAAAATGTTCGTATGAATGTGAGCGATTTTATTAAGTTCGTTGAGAGAACACGGCTAAAATTTTGGGCAAGATATTTTCAAATTTGGCGGACTGCTGAAGTATCTAAGGTAAAAGATTGGGTTACCAAAACGTTTCTAAACAACTGTTCTATCCATCTACAGGTCAGCAAATAGTGCTCCAAGTCTGCTTGTGGCTCTGACGTTACGACATTTTATATTTTCACTGAATGTATTTTATAGTAAAACTCGAAGGCCATTATGTATGGATTAAATAAAAATTAGCGAACAAAGGACGGCCATTTTTTCACCAATTTCTGGTAATATTGAACACCGTCGGTTGGCGGAACGTAGAAACACCCAAGGTAAGTAATTCGATCATGAAAACGTTGCGAAACGGCTGTTCTATTGATCCAGAGGTCGGCAAACAGGGGCAACATCCAGAACAACGGCAATTTTAGGTGTTGTACTTTTGCTATAAGTATTTTATAGTAAAAGTTACTGAAGACCATTATTGTTGAAAGTTATATGCAAATTAGCATAATTATATGCAAATCACGATGTCGCAGATTTCTGGTAATGACTGTTTTGACGTTTTGAAGGTTATCGAAGGTTATTAAAGTTCTGCAGCTAAAAGAGGGTGATGTTTACTATACGTCTTCGCTATTTACTGTTACTTTTATTTTATCGTATCATGAGTCTGTAAAGAAGTTGAAATTTTCCTACCTCCATCATCTGTGACAGTGAATCTTAATATTCCTCCGTAGCATCTTAGACATCGAAACCGTATGTAGATTTGGCTATCAGAACTTAAATGAGGCAAAATATTTTTATACACAACAGTATCTGAATCGACGTGGGCAAGTATTGTACCATTAGCTGAGTTTCCATCATGGACATAGAGCTCCATACTCCTAGCAGGTGTCGAATGAAAATACACAACAAGCCGATTTCCTCCAACACTTTGAAAAACCTGTTGAGAGAAACGTAGCTGCTTGTATATAAGTGCACACGAAAATTATAATACTACGTAATAATGCTAATCAATAAACCGAAAATGTATGTTTGCATGATTCTTTTAAATTTGGCTTACTTTCGAACATTCAACATTCCTTCTAGCTTGTCCAACCGCGCGAAACGTAGTTGGAAAGCTAATACTAGCTTCACTGGCTGAGCAAAAATCGACTGTTTCTTCAATTTCAGAGTACGAAAATCCATCCGCTCGGATTGTATGACCAATAGTTGTGTTTGTGATTTGGATATTCTTTGACTTTCCGGTTATCTGAACCCCAGCGTACGTGTTGTTTCTGACAGCACTGTCAATCAAAATCAATGGCGACTTTAGGTTGATGGATATCACACCAAATGCAGAATGGGTGACTGTCACATGATCAAGCTCAGGTAGGTATTCATCGCCAGATATAGCTTTATAAGCATCAGAAATATCCAGGTGTTGTAGTGTAGACGATATTTTAGAGTTTTTGAACATGATGCCACTCCAAAAAAAAGTATGCCACGCGAAATTATCGCATTCAACGCCAACATCGTAACCAACTGGATAAACAAATGAACGCACAGGTAAAATTTAAGGCTATTTTTTAAACTGGCCCATGAAAAATAGGTCATAATCTTATTCTATATTACAAGATTGACACTTGATTTGCACATGATTTGACAAATTAATTATTTTTGACACACGACTGACATACGACGGAAATATATTTGACACATAATTTGCTCATGATTTATATACAATCGAGAAATAATTGCGATCTAACTCATAATTGACACGCGTGATTTAAATAACGTCAAATAATAAACAGCTAATAAACAGTTAATAGTTACACTTAAGTATCCGGAGTTCGTTTATCATCTTCTTAATCATATCTACTTACAACAAAAAGAACCAGAACGTTTGCAGTTGAGTAAACTCTTTTCCTGTCCGCTACATTGTAGATGACTCAGCCAAATCTGTCCTTTTCCGCCACCATGGGTGTAATATCGCTTTGCTTTCATGAAACCAAGCTGGCGACAAGCAACCTAACAAAGATATCACGGGGGTATGAGGGACTATTACATTATATGATCCGGGGAGGGCTGGTATATTTCAATTAACAACTAAATAAATTAGGGTAAATCAATTATGATTTTTGGCATTTCACTCGAAGCAGGTAAACTCTAGAGGTTCCAGTTCGACAAAGGGTCTTAAATAATTGTCCCCTTTCACGTGTTTTTTTTAGAAAAATGCCCCCCACACAGCACACATATACACCTTCTTCACCACTAATGTCTTCAAATTTGGGTTCTAGTTTCAGTGTAGTTTTTTCATGCTACAGTGTAAACTATATTTTGAACCCTAGAGCCCTTGAAGCATTCTCAACCGATATTTCTAGGTAATTATTGGAAAACCAGCAACGAAATCTACTTGATATTCCTCTGGGGATGAAACACGATAGATTCAGCTGATCCTTGCACGACAAATTTCTTCATATTTGTCCGAAACATCGACCGAATTTGGTATCCAAGTTGTCGCGTCTCGCAAAGAAGAGCGTAGTTTTAACTTGTGTTTATCAAGTAATTCGACTCCACACGTGTAGTAATTGACGTTTCATTTCGCCTATAAAGCGTACATAAACGGCTTCGTATGAAGTTTAGTATTGTAATAGTTTCACTTGTAATTCTTTGATACAATTTTCCCATACAAGAAGCCAAAATAACATGAAAGAACACGGTAAAAAGTTTATAGTGAAGTCCCAAGTAGTTGCTTTTATAAAATTATAGCGTTCTACCCACGCAGTGTTACTGCCTTTAAATTTACATGTTGTAACACAACACAAGTGTAAAACACATAAGTAAAGTTTGGTTAGGCTTATGATGATGTAGTAAATTATGTATGAAGCCGCTCTAAAAAGTAGCAAATATGAAACAAATCTACGCTATTATCCTGCAAGCTGTAGCAAATCAAGAACGAGACAAAGAAATAATGATTTGGTTTATCCCACCATTCATTAAGAGCGAAAGAAGGAATGTTTGAAGAAACTTTTTCCACCAGAAGCTTCAAATCCAGAAACAAATCCATACGAACGACAGCACTCGGACGTGAATTTATTGCAACAGCATTGTCACAGTTACAATATCGTCATAACAATCATTACAAATGCAAAAGCAGTATCCTCACCTGAGCATCTTTTTCATCAAACCATTCGTTACAAACAGTTCCCCATTTTCCATGGACAAAAATCTCCAAACGTCCAACTTTGTAACTACCCCCATCTGCAAGTCGAATTCCTTCATTGCCGATTGTCCTTGTATTACCCATTGAGTTGTTTGACATTTTTGTCAAAACAATTCTATGAGTTGCATTCCCTTTCGCTTGAAGAGAGCCGTTTATCTGCAAAGCGATTCCGGGAAGAATATACATCTTCACTCCTGGTTCTATATTCAATGTGGCATTCTCAGGAACGATTATGTCTTTTTTCACAACATACGGGGAATTGGTTAGTGCAAGGGTCGTATCTGTGTAAACCTGCCCTCCAAAATCCTCGGAATCGATCTGCGTTATCATCAGCAAATATGCCAAAATATTAACCAACGACGCTCTATAGAGTAGTGCAAATAAGCCATATAAATATTTTGAAAACTACTAACACTTACACTAGTTCACGTCAGTGGCGTAACGGATGAAAATGGGGCCCTTAGGTATATTTGGTGTGGGGGCCCTAGCTGTTTGTCATGTTTTCACTTGAAAAATAATTTGAGAGCTGAAGTTTGTAAATTTACATTAGTGCATCACTTCATTAGTTCTAGAAGAAGTAATAGAACATGAATAGAACACTGAAAAATTCAGCCATGGTCGATGGATACTCTATTATTTAATCTACCATCATTAATGCTGCATTTTCCTTTGCAATCAACGTCATACCCCAGGCCTAGCTTTGGCATAAATATTTGTTTTTAACCAGACTTTTTTTATGCGATACACTGACACGCTGTTTTTCTTTAAGAATCGTGGCATTAGACGGCAATCAATGGGGGCCCTCTGGACCCCCCAACGGTTGGGGCCCCTTAGTTCTTGTCCTAACCCTACCTACGTCCGTTACGGCACTGGTTCACGTAAATACAAGCGATAATATATAACGACATAAATCTAACCATGTATTATAAATTAAACCATAAATGAACAAAGCAATCGACGGAAGAGACATATAAGGGGTGGTAAGTCAGTCAAAGATAATCACACATGCACTGGAACAAAAAAGAAAGTGAAAAAATTCCGAATAAATAGAACATTTTCAGAGAGAAAATATGAATCAAGCAAGATACAGGTTGAGACTGTAAATTTTCGACTTTACTTCAAAGTCATGCATCTTCAGACATTCAGACATTCTGTCTTTTTTACTTTACTTTTTAAATGTCGGCTGGTCAGAAAAAAATTTTACACGAATTCCTGTTAATCCCAAGAAAATAGGTAATCGCTTATAAATTATCACAAAATATATAGTTTTATATAACACCTTATTCATATCATATCTTATATATAATTGCTTGTTTTTGATATCGTGGCATTAAATTAAATAGTGCAAGGTTGCTTTCACTAAACTCATTTCACTAAGTTCTAATTGTATTTATATTATGCCTCATTTGCAATATATTCAGTTAATAAAATAATTCATTAAGTTGATCTTTTTTGGTGTCATATAAATCAAATAATGAAAGATGGAATGTTCCATTCAACTCATTCCAATATTCCTATACCATTGCACTCATAAATAAACATTCCTTATTAATATATCATCACGCGTGAATGGAAGCTGAACATATGGATTTAAATCAGGACTACTGCATGCTGTGTGGAAAAAATGTTGGGAATATAAAGCTATATATACGTACAATGTAGATCTCACTATTTCACCGAACTGTAGTCCTATAATAACGCACCCGATTTTACGCATTTTACACATCTAACACCTGCACCTACGTCTATATGCATGGCCCCTAATAATTTTACAATGCTTTATACTTCGCGCCGAGCTTATGCTGTATTCTTACGCAATTTGGACAAGCTTTTCACTTTGATTACCATGTTATGCTTCCAGTGTACCGTCCGCATGGAAATCTCTAAACCTCGAACAGCTAAATTCAGACTGGTAAACTCATTCAACCTAAATCAAACCGTCCAAAATTGAGAGTACGATATAATCAAAAATCTGTATAAATAATGGCCAAAGAAAATCATTATATCTTAAATATACCCGATTCTGTCATAGGCCGAAACCACTGAAAAGCACTTGTCCCCGAGCTGGTGCGGAGCACCGTGCGAGGGTACTAATTCCGCCCGGAGATTAGGAATTACACCCGGGACCCGGGAGAACATAGCGGAATCCAAAGTTGCCCAAATGTCATGGACGTTCAATGGTCATGGTACTTGTGCGCATGCGCGAAATGCAAACGAGTGTAGACTGGTAATCAGCAACTTCCTGATTGGCTGAGACGAAACGTTTGTTTTTCAGTGAAAAACGTCAGCAATTTAACTGTCATTTTGCAAACTATTTTTTAAAAAATGTTTCGAAAACAAAATATGAAATGTGGAATCAAATAACAGATAAAACACTGGAAAGAGTTTAAAATATTATCAGAACTGGAGGAATTAGCGGTGAAAAGGGACAACTCAATTATAATCCTTGGAATGGTAGGAGTCTATTTTGTTTATTTCGAGGTTTATTTCGTGTTTGCTGTACGAATACATTTTATGACCTTGGTACACTATGTCGTTTTGCTCGGTTTTGCGAAGACGTGACCGACTATTTAAGGCTTTACATCATCGTTTTAACTTCCAAAAGAGTCCTTAAAAGTGTAATTCGGAGTTTTAATATAACAATAATTACTTTGAAGGCTTATATATAGTCGACTGCAATCACTGCATGAATTTAATAATCGAAAAACAACATTCGACGTTCACTGCTTGGTTATTTATATTATTTGGGCTGTTTTGATGTTTTGAAGGTTTAGCTATAATGAAGTATTAACTCTCACTTAAACTGTGAAAGTCTATAACTTAATGCAACGGAAAGCAGCAGGAAAACGGGTGATTTGACTTCACCTTTACGACCATGTTTGTTTCCGAAATATTTGAAACATCAGCTATCGGCTTTACATTTAGGACATTTATTAATATTGAAGGTTAGATCTGGCTAGCTAGCTCAGGAATATTTTGCTTCGTTTGAAATAGCGAGGGGTTGCTGCATGCATGTATTTCTAGTCATTTAATAACACCGCATTGCGGACGCGACTTTTATCAAATTAAACTGTTTTTTATATTAATCGGACATGTCACTGACCTATGAAAGCTCGTTATTCTTATCATCATTCTTTACCGTGTTGTGTCGCCATGTAAATTTTCCATATAATGTTGTCTTTTCTGAAGTTTTTGTAAGCAAGGAAGAACAGAAAAACCTGAGAATTAGTAATTTCTCTTCAACGGTATTAGGACGCGAATTCTAGGACGCAGTTTTTCGCGACGCTACCGGAAGTAAATCTGTAGGTATTGATTATACGCGTGTATTCCTTTTTCGTTTTTAAGTTTTTCTCTACCACTGCGCCATTTTGCAATTTTTACTTCGCCGTAGATTTTTTAAAAGCGCCAAAAATAAACAGGCAAGGGACAAAAACTGTCATGTTTTATTTGCTCCCACACAAATTAGGAGTGTCTCAGTCTGAATAGCTAATTGCTACCTGTTTCATAACAGGTGGCGTATATGTCTAAGCTGACAAAAACATCACGGATGAAAAGAAGACCGCATATATATTTTATCCGAAATAAGGTAGCTAAAGACAAATGAAAATTTGGCGACGAAGATAAATTATGCATTTATTTTGAGGAATTGCTATAGGCATTGGCTTTCTTTGAACATAATCAAAGAAGAAATTTTAGATGACAAATTTGTGACAAATTTAGATCATAAAATTAAGTGGAAATTTATATGTATTATTTTTCCTCCTTATATCTCCAGATGTAATTGCAGCAGTATAGATTTAAAATATACACAACCAAGACCCGCAGAAACTTGTTAATTTAAAAAATATGCCATGACTTTGAATCAGGGCGATAGCTAAACTATATAGTTGGAGGGTGTAATAACTCATTATTGTCGAGAGTGAGATCCGTACAGTGAAATATCCGACCGAGGCTAATTTTTAGTATATGCACAAAACCATGCAAAAAACCTCGGTCTGATATTGAACAGTACAGACCAAACAAAAGAGATCAATAATCCCACACTAGAACAAAAAATGTTACAGCCGTATTCCGGTTAGTCTAAAGAAGATAAGCTACGTTAAGACTATTTTCCATCTAGCAAACCGCCCTATATTATTATTTCACATAATTATCATATCGTATAAATTACGTATACTTATGTTGAATGATCGTAATATAAAATAAAGATGGCGGACAAAAACAAACTGTTCAGTGACTACATTGAGCTCTATATACCGTATTTCCACTTCTCTTGGAATATTTTAACTTAGTGATTTTAAATTTGATTGTAGCCTTTTCAATTGCAAACTTAGTCTAGAAAATTATTCTCAAGAATAAAATGAAATAATTAGTCTTATAGAATTGACAGAATTGCGCGACGCCAATATAGTAGGTGAAGTCGGGTTTACCAGGAGTAGCGATTATAAAGCGTGCTTTATTAACGTAACAACAACAAGGACGATTATGTAAATATGAAGTAGGTAACTATGCGAAGCGGATTAAACCGCTGGCATAGGGACTGGCGCCTGCTGTGCAGTCTTGAAACTCATCGGACCAGGAGATCCGGTCACGAGACTCTTTCCCGGCTGTGGCCTGCTCAAAAGGGTCGAGTAGACAAGCGTATTTTGGAAGTACGCGGCTGAGTACCTTGTAAGAGCCAATAAATGATCGAAGACCCTGCACAGTACGAGGAGGGGTAACTGAGGATAGGGCGGAGAGATTGGAGGGGGTAGCCTGTAAGGTGCCGTTGGACCAAATCCAACCCAACACTACAGCTTTCCTTGGGCAGATGAAGGTTTTGGAGGCCGAGAGACGGAGGTTGTTCTTCCTAAGCAAAATAAGGACACGGTGCCAATGGGAAAGGACTTCGCTAGGAGTGTTACCACTGATGTACAGATCGTCGGCAATCTTGGCAACGCAGCCTTCCTGAATGAGCTCACCCAGGACACGAGACATGAGCTCTTCCAACCACGTCTCCGAGCCAGGCATGCCCATGGCAGATAGGGTGTACACACGGATACCTTTGTAAGGAGTAGCAACACCACAATACGTCATGGAGGATGCAGCTAGTGGGATCTGATAGAACGACTTTAACAAATCAGTGCAGATGCTGAACTTCCACTGGCTGATGGACAGTAAAACATTGTGAACGTTGGTCATTAAGGAAAGCTGTGGTTTACTGTTCTGGGCAACCTCGCCAAAAGATGTTACGAGAGGCGTTCCGCTATTTGGTTTTTTGACCAGGAAGGAAGTGTTGAGATACTCCACATGAACATTAACCTGTTCGGGTTAAGCAAACATACCTGCATCTTCGAGCTCATCGAACTTTGCCTGTAATGCTTCCATGGTACTGCGGTTGTACTGGGGTAGGCGGCCTTTGCGTTGGGGAGGGAGGGTTGGGCCCATGTTGACTACAGCTTCAAGCTTGCCACTGGCGCCATTATACTTGGAGATGGAAGGGTTGAATACATCGTCAAACTCAAGGTTAAAGTCCCTAAATTGGAGACGAACCTTCAGAGGCAGAAAGGAATCTTGATCGATAACGACTGTGCTGGAAAACGGCTTACTGGAATAGGGTGTGGGGTTGCTTTACAGTGTGGACGGGAGGGACAAAGGGTAGAAGGGTCGGCGATAGGGGTGGGTATGACGTGTCTGACTTGGCACAACTACTGACTGAGGCATTATCTTGCAGATGAGGCCAAGCAGCTTCAGGTTTGCGAGGGAGGTTAGATGGACTGTCAAGTCTAGGCTCTAAGGCCCACAATGCATCAGGCTGAGACTCCAGTGGCGTTCTTAACTGAAGGTAAGCACCGGGTAAAACCACTGTCAGTTGCGGATTACGGAGCAAGAAGGATGGGTACGTCTGGCAGTAGAATGGGGAGACTTTGGTGTGGGACCATAACGCACGACCTCAGTACCACCGACTACAATTTCTCGCCTATCTGGTCGAATAGCGATAGCATTGGTGGCCAAGAAAGGATTACCAGCCAAGATCTCAACATCAAGGTGTCGCACAACAAGTGCGTCGAGCTCGGAGGTAGATGAACCCCGAACAAGAGAGCAGTGGACTTCGCCAACAACCTCCATAGGAGTAATGCCGTCGGCCAGTCGTGCCATCTGAGAAGCAGGGGTAACTGGAAGGCCATAGGCGGTGGCGGAGGATGCACGAACCATATTAGATGTGGCCCCAGTGTCTAAGGTAACCTGGACAGGGTACTGATGGTAAAAGGTGTGAAGAACAGGTGACTGGACGACACTGACACGGTGAACAGTAGGGTTATCGACGTGAACAATACTAGCACAACCGTCATGACTAGGTCAAAGGACTCATCGTCTTCAGGGGTGGACTCATCAGGGTCGTCCCTTAAAAGATGGAAACGGCCCCAAGATCGCCGGTCGTGTTCTGGTAAAAAGCGACACTCCATGAGGTTGTGAGTTGAATGAGGGCGGCCGGCTGTCTTCCATAGGGTGCATGAACGGAACTGTATGCGTTGCGAACTAGCTGAGTTACGGGTAAACTGGCGTTGACCTGAGCTGCCGATGCGCATTGTTCTAGTCTCCTCGACTACTCGAAGCTCATCAAGAAGGGGAGTAAGAGCCTGGGAGATTTCGGGGTTCAAAGAGGTAAGGGACTTGTTCTGTAACTCTGAACCATACTTTTGCTTCACCAGTAGCGATATAAGCCTGGGTGTATCAGTTGAAGCCACAAAACCACACTGGTATTTTCTAAGGTTCAATAATGTCAATTCATAATATAATCGATAAAGAATCTAGCAATTATGTCGAATATGATTTATTTGCTACGAAGAAGAACAAACTAATTTGGGGAGGAACCCTTATGCAACTAAAGAAGTTAATTGCGAGTGAATTTAAAGACGTCAATGCAAAGGATATTGTATGGAAGTCACCTGGCGGCGGTAGTTGGACATGCTTTTTAAACGGTAATTTATTATTAACATGGTACAGTAAAAGTCAAACGATTTCCTTTGAAGGGAAAGCAGCTGACGCCATTAAAAGCCGTATTTCTGAAGTTATAAATGTACCTAAACCTTCCTTGTTTGGGGGTTGTTCGACATTGGAGTCGTCTGAGCAAGCAACACCTATTCGTCCCACGAATAATCCTTGTTGTGGTGGTTGTTCGTGTGAACTCGCTTTAGATGAACTCAGAGATATCAGGCTACAAATGGAGATTTTACAATCAAGGACTGATGCTCTACAAAGTTTGGAAAGCACACAGAAAGTCTGTCTTTCGTTTAATGAATACCAGCAAGAGATATGTCGTTTAAGTCGAGAATTGACCGAAGAAAAAGATAAAAGAATTCAACTTGAATCGGATTTAGCTTCACTCTATGAGAAGCTTTTCTCCTTAGAGCGTGAAAATAAGCTAAGGTCGGGCTTATTGGAAAACAAAGAAAATGTCATGCCTGATCAAACATCTTCGGTATCAACAATGACCTTGAATACACAACAAATTGCAAGTTGTTTAAATCCACTTCAAATTGAGACCCCTGATGACATCCCAGGGGCAAATACTGGCATACTATCAAAAACTATTAGCGCTTTCCCAAATATGTCTGATGGCGTGGATGCTCATACTTTACCCTGCTCTAATGTAGGAAGTTCAATCAAACCACAATGTGAAAAGTCAGTGCGGAACATGAATGCTATTGTAATGCCTCTAACAATAAGGCTGACTATAATGAGTTGCAAGTTAAAGTTCAACGAAGTCAAATAATTCCAGTACGAATTACTCATCGTGCAATGTATACTTCTAACGGTGTAACAAGCAAGTCAAGTAAAGCGAAATTGAAAATTAGGGAAAGACAAAATTGTCATTATAGTGCTCCTGTTGAAAATGTAATCTCTAATTATTCACGGGATCAAGATCAACGTACTCATAGCATTCCAGTACGTATTACACATCGTCGAATGCCAGTTAACTCAAATCGAGTAAATAAGCAGAGACGTGCGCATCAGGTTTTTTGGCATCGGTATCAGACCGACTGGCTCAGGCACCTGGAATTGGTCCGCAGGCGAACTTGGACATGAACAGTTTTCACTCTAACTTAATTACAGTGCCTATAGAACCTATAAATTTTAAATGTGATGAAACTAATCTGCTTGATTTTTTCCTTCTTAATGCCAGATCTGTCAGAAACAAGACCATGATGATTAAGGATTTTGCTGTGGATAATAATATTGACGTTTTTGCTTTAACGGAAACATGGCTCGCTCCAAATGGGAATGAACTAACTATTGGAGACTTATGTCCAACAGGCTACAAATTTTTGCATACACCAAGGCATGGATCAATTGGTGGTGGTGTTGGTCTCTTATTCAAAGAGAGCTTAATATCAATTGTAATGTACAGGAGGAATTTAGATCATTTGAATATCTTGACTGTTCCTTTTTGGACATTGTACCCATTAGAGTTATAGTTGTATATCGACCGCCACCTTCATCGGCTAACTCGCTGACATCCACTTTTTCTTTGAAGAGTTTTCATCTTTCATGGAAGGAATTATTGCATCACCCAGACAACTTTTGATCGTTGGAGATTTCAATTTTCATTTGGATAATTCAAATGACCCTCTTGCTAAGCAGTTCCTAGATCTTTTAGCTTCATTTGACTTGAAGCAGCACGTTTCTGGAGCGACGCACTCTGGTGGTCATACCCTGGATTTGGTAATAACGCGATCAGAAGAAAATATTGTTAACCACTGTAATATCGTTGATCCTTCGATCTCTGATCATTTTGCTGTGCATCTACATCTCTTGTTTAGGAAACCAAAATTTGCGAAGAAACGTTTGCTTTCTCGTAATCTGCGGGCGATTGATATGCGTAAATTTAAAGCAGATGTTCTAAATTCTTCCCTTAAAGATTTTATGACTATGGATCTGGAAACATTGGTACGTGATATGATAACTGTCTCCGTACTATTTAAACATGCACCGGCTAAATTCGGGAAATTACATTGCGCCAAAGGCATGGTATACTGATGAATCAATGTTCAAAACGAAAACGGAGACAACTTGAGAAATGGCGTAAAACAGATGATGCTGATAGGAATCTGTTAACAACAATGTTTGTTGTGAATAAACTGATTTACTCCTCAAATCGGCTTACTATACTGACTTAATCAGGATGGGTCATCTGATCAAGAACTCTCTTTAAGACGTAGTATTTGCTGCACAAAAATACGACTACCGATATCCATCATTCCTGACCCAATGTCACTGGCAAACTCATTTTGTGATTTTTTTCACGCAGAATTGTTAAAATACGATGAAATCAATGACACCCTCTTAATTAATGATATAGAAAATCCATTTCCCGATGGTGATTCATGTCCCCATGAACTTCGTGTTTTTAAGGAAGTTGGTAACAATGAGATGTTCGATTTAATTCGACAGATTGCAATGAAATCATGTGTTCTAGATCCTATTCCAGCGGTTATGCTGGAACATTGCCTAAAGACATCGTGTTATAACGAGAATAATTAATTATCTTTGGAAATGGTTTAATGCCTGACTCTCTAAGATTGCTGTTCTTAACCGTTATTAAAAAAGTGTGGTCTTTCCTATGAAGAATTCTGCAGCTTTCGTCCAATATCTAATTTGAAATTTGTTTCGAAATCTATTGAGAAAGCAGTTGCTGTACAATTAATGAATTATCTTGACGAGAATAAACTACATGAGAAGTTCCAGTCTGCCTATAAGCCTCGTCATAGTACAGAACAGCATTATTAAGGGTTCAAAGCGATATTCTCCAAGACCTCGACAATGGAACTCTGTCATTCTCGTTCTACTGGATCTGTCAGCAGCGTTTGACACGTGGATCATTCGATCTTCTTGACACGATTTGGAAGCGGATTTTGTTTTGGATTGGTTTACTTCATATCTTATATCTAGGAAACAATTTGTTCGTGTTGAGGGAACAGATTCGCTATGGCGTGATCTTGAATGTGGTGTACCGCAGGGATCGGTAGGTCCGCTGTTTATTCATTGTACACTGCTCCGCTTGCAGATGTGGCTAGGCGTCATGATCTCCGTTTTCACTTTTTTGCTGATGATGGACAACTTTACATTGCATTCAAAACAATGATCCTTGATTTCATCTAAGATTCGTATGGAAAAATGTATATTTGAAATTAGAAACTGGTTGATGCTGAATAAATTGAAACTAAATAGTGAAAAAACAGAACTTATATTAGTCCATTCACGCTATCGCCAATGCCTCCCTTGAATTATATCATGGTGGGTGATGACAGAATTGTACCAACTGGTTCAGCTAGAATTTGGGGGTTATTTTTGATGAGTTCTTTAAATTGGAGGAACATATTAATGGTATCTGCAAGTCATCTTTTTATAATATCAAAAACATTTCAAGAATAAAGAAGTATTTGTCTCGGGACTGTCTTGAAATAATCATTCATGCTTTATAACTTCAAGATTGGATTACTGTAACTCACTGCTATATGGTGTATCAAATATTTACTCCAGAGGCTACAGAGAGTCCAAAATACTGCAGCACGTCTATTAACTGGTACTAGGAAATCGGACATATTACACCAGTACTTATTAAATTGCATTGGCTACCAGTCGATGTCCAATTATTATCCTTCATGTGTATAAGCCTATGAACGACCTTTCTCCGCCGTATTTGAAGGAACTCTTGCATTATCATACTTCGCAGCGTTCACTTCGATCAAATAACTGTGAATTGCTCCAGATTCCCTGTTCTAGACTGAAGACATTTGGGGATAGATCATTTTGTGTCGCAGGACCACGGTTGTGGAACGAATTACCCATTAATCTTCGCATGTGCAAATCAATTACTGTTTTTAAAAAAAAACTTAAAACATATCTTTTTAACTTATTTTTGAATAATGTATGACGTTGGTCTTAACTTTTATTTTAGGTTTGTTAGTGATATAGATTTTTTAATAGTTTTAATATTAGATTTTACTGTAAAGCGCCTAGAACAGAACACAATTTGGTTGTGCGCTATAGAAATACTTTTATTATTATTATTATTAAGGTTGGGGTTATATCTTCGTCGACCTCCAAGATCTCGCCATGATGAGTGATACCGCCGTTAGCAGAAAACAAATTGTCCTCAAAGAAAGCCATAAGTCGTTGGAATAGATCTTCAGGGCGCTCATCCGGCTGGCGAATGATTGTGGCCAAGTCGAGGAAATGAGCTCCGGAGGACTGGAAACCATAGTGTTGGCGAATCTTTTCCCAGATATCATTCAGGGAAACCAAATTCTTAACGATAAAGCTTCGTGACACAACTGGGCAGAAATTGGCGATTTGGACCAATAAAAAACCCAAGTGAGCATTTTTCTGAGCTGCGGTTAGTCGTCTAGCTTTGGGAACGGGTTCCCCGTGGTCGGTCAGCCCACGGTGAGGGTTGGTGGCTGTTTTCTTGAGCCATGTAGTTTCAAGGAAGGGTGCCAAATTATTATCAAGGGATAAAATGTACATTAAATTCTGTCTCCAGCTCTCGTATGAAGTTACGGTTTCGTTCTTGGAAAGCTGCCAATTGTTTTAGCGCGCGAACGGCGGCCATGTTTGTTAAGAAAGTGCACGGAAAATTTTAGCTCAAGAATAGCTAACCTTTATAGCTAATTCGGTCTTCTCGCTTAAGGATGGTAAATGTACCAGCCGTCGAGGGGCGAATACGTTGTGAACCGCTGTCACCACGCCAATATAGTAAGTGACGTCCGGGTTTACCAGGAGAAGCGATTATAAAGCGTGCTTTATTAACGTAACAACAACCAGGGCGATTATGTAAACATGAAGTAGGTAACTATGTGAAGCGGATTAAACCGCTGGCATAGGAACTGGAGCGAAGCAATCGTGTAAACATATCAAATGCAACATATCAAAATCTAAGTTAGCCCTTTCTATATTCAATAGGGTTTATTCTAGCACTACAGCTTTTTATGTTGTATGATTTCAAACATGTAACTTTTTTTTTCGGGACACCCAGCCGGTAGAATGTTTTTATATATAGAGCTCTCTGATAGACTGATAGCTACTGTTTTGGAGAAGAAGAAATTGAAGAATCTAAGTCTAACACATGCACAGGCGTAATATATTATTAATGCGTCATATGTTTACACTACATATTTTGAATGATGAAAACCAAAGATGACAAAAAACGTTTTGTTCATTTATTCAATTACTCGACCGATTCCACTCTCCAAAAATGAAAGGGCGGTTTGCTAGATGGAAATAGTGCTAACCAATTAGCTAATTGCGCTAATAAAGGATCACAAAATAAATTATAAAGTTTTATAACGCGTGAATGGAAGCTATGAATATGGATTTATTAAAACGTTAGACTATTGCTGTGTGTCCTTGGGAATATCAAGCTATAGGCACAATGTAGATCTCACTATTTCACCTAACTGCAGTCCTTCGCGTTTCTAATGCGCGGGGTTTTACACATTTAACATTTTACAGATTTTACAATGCCTCGCCCCGAGCTTGATGCTGTGTTTTTACGCCTTTTGGACAAGCCTTTGACTTGGTTTACCATGTTACCCATGGAAATATCTAAGCCTGGAACAGCTACGTTCAGACCGGTAAATTCATTCATCCTAAGTTAAATTAACCGTCCAAAATTGAGAGAACGATATAGTATATTCAAAAAACTCTATAGATAATAGCCAAAGAAAATCATTATATCTTAAATATACCCGATTCTGTCATAGGCCGAAACCACTGAAAAGCACTTGTCATTTAACACCCCACTGCGGATGCGACTTTTATCAAATTAAACTGTTATTTATATGAATCGGACATGTCACTGACCTATGAAAGCTCGTTATTCTTATCATCATTCTTTACCGTGTTGTGTCGCCATGTAAATTTTCCATATAATGTTGTCTTTTCTGAAGTTTTTGTAAGCAAGGAAGAACAGAAAAACCTGAGAATTAGTAATTTCTCTTCAACGGTATTAGGACGCGAATTCTAGGACGCAGTTTTTCGCGACGCTACCGGAAGTAAATCTGTAGGTATTGATTATACGCGTGTATTCTTTTTTCGTGAAGTTTTTCTCTACCACTGCGCTATTTTGCAATTTTTACTTCGTCGTAGATTTTTTAAAAGAGCCATAAATAAACAGGCAAGGAACAAAAATGTTCTATTACTATTGACTACTGTCATGTTTTATTTGCTCCCGAACAAATAAGGGATGTCTCAGTCTGAATAGCTAATTGTTACCCGTTTCATAACAGGTGGCGTATATGTCTAGGCCGACAAAAACATCACTTGCCAAAAGAAGACCGCATATATATTTTACCTGAAATAAAGTAAAGACGGATGAAAATTTGGCGACGAAGATAAATTATGCATATATTTTGAGCAATTGCTATAGGCATCGGCCCTCTTTGAATGTAATCAAAGAAGAAAATTTAAATGACAAATTTTTGATAAATTTCGATGATAAGATTAAGTAGAAATTTATAAATTTTATTCTCCCCTCCCTACACCTCCTTATTGACCGACAGTGAGATCCGTACAGTGAAATATCAATCCGAGGCTTTTTAGTATGCAAAAAAACATGCAAAAAACCTCGGTTTGATATTTCACAGAACAGACCGAACAAGTGAGGTCAATAATCTATGTATTTATTAACTGATTATTCGGTCTTTACTGTGAGATATCGGACCGTGGCTTTTCGAAAGCCCAAATCATGCCCAGAACCTCGGTCTGATATTTCACGGAACAGAACGAACACGCGAGGTCAATAATCCGTTTATCACACGGCTGATGAATAAGCTGAACCACATGAGGCACCCGGAATACCTGTCCAGATACGAAATACACGGACCACGGTCCTCATATGGGATTTTTCGACTCGCTCGTCAACCAAAAGATGAACTTTACTGGATTTTTCATTGTCGGAAACGCTCACCTTAAACGTACGCGTCAAAGTAAGGGACTATATTTATGAGCTTGAAAAACGCCTATACTTTAAAATGCTGTAATAACTATTCTGTAACTGAAACATTCGATATCGCCGAACACTTAGTGTGCTAACAAGTCCATTTTAATATAATGAAACATTATACCCATTTTAATATAATTAAAAAGGTGTTTGCCACTTCGAATACTTCATATATATTTAGTGAGAGAGATGTTCTCTCCACAACAATGAAAGAGTTGATGAGGTCGCGCGTGGAAATATTCACTGCGTCTTTGTTTTCTTCTTTTCACAATCAAATTTGAAAGTTTTAAAAAATCTATCGAGACGAAATTTTTGAAAAATAAAAACGTAGACTGGACTGGTCTGGACTGGACTGGGCTGGACTGGGTTGGACTGGGCAGGGCTGGGCTGGACTGGGCTGGGCTGGTCCATATTTTGTTCCTCTGATCTCAAAATTGGACTCAAAACTGGACTGCAATAGCCTACATCATAGACCATACTCGGTTTTCTCGTATTGCAACTGCATGGAGCCCAAAACGGAAAATGTTATTTATTTACCACGCTTTCAGACTTTATTATCATTACAGTCAGATTCAGAAATTGACGCATCCATCTTGACACTCTTGCAATTGTTCATTTAATTAATAGAACACAACAGAAAAACAAGCCATCTGCGTAGCATGAGTGCGCCTGCCAGGTCATATAATAATCATTCCACGAAGTAAATATAACACTGTAGAGGGTAAACACTGAAAACGAGGTCGATATAAAACCTCTTTGTTTCATACGAATACTGTATATGTGCCAAGTTTTAATAATAAGTTTAAAATGAAAAGCAAATTATCACCACATAATATATTGTCACATGTACAAGCCTCGATTGAACCGAAAAAGTTGAACAGAAAGTAACAGAAATTGAACAGAAAGTAACATTGTTTTTAACTTGAAAACAATGTTACTTGAAACCGAAAGGCCACGATGATAGAAGTGTAGTTTATGGCGGACTCCGTGGCGGATGCTGTTCGTATTACATGATACCTCGAACACATTGTGTTTTGATATCTTTGGGACCAAGAAAGCGAAAGCTAGGGTCGCAAAATCTTCTATACTCCTTATTTACGTACGCATTTTTTTTTTTGGAAAAATAGCGAAAAAAAATTACTAAGGGTTGTTGACGGTAATAACCACCTTAATCACGTGCTGCGCACCTGGACATGCCACTTTTAGACTGCTTCTCCCTTTTGAAATTATGACTTTTATGAATGCATATTTCGTTATTTACCTTTTTTTGTTTTACTTTAAGTGGTAAATAATAAAAAACTTATTAACCGAGACCTCAGAAAACATTTAAGACTTATTGATGGATCACCTCGGGAAACATCATGTTTTGTGGACCTGAGGCCATTAATGTTTCCCAAGTCGAAGTGTCTTAATATATAGCAACTTTCAAAGGAAACAACGGGTGAAAATACGCGACAAAACGTAGGCAAAACTAACAGAGAAACTTTTCCTATTAAAAAGAATCCGGCTGAGGTTCAAAGGTGATATGTCGCTTGATTTGACGTGGCATCACGACTTCCGGTTTTGTTAACCCCCGGTGCTTAAAAGTGTTAAGCCCCTATCGAACTGGTTCAAACCTGACAAACAAGATTTTGCGGTAAACATTCGGATTTCCCGCCTTTCACGTGACGTAGTTTTAACCAATCAGCTCTGGAACAGATTAACTTTGAAACTTGCTTATATAATAATATAACTCGGCTTCGCCACGTGAAATATCACGGGTCTCTGGTCCACAAAACAAAGTATTTCCTTCAGTAAAGACTGCAATAAAAAAAAGTAAACGGCACTAAAGTGCCACCGAATTTTGGTATATAATAGAAAGATAAATACTTTAGCATATATAGGTTGAGATAAATGGCGCACGCTGATTCGTTGATTAGCTTTCTTGAAAAAATCATCCTGCCCTCTCAAAAATTCATTTTGTCCGTTTGGAAAAAGTTTAATTGTACAAATTTAATCAAAAACTAATTATAAAAGATTATTATACCGTACAGCGACGACAAAGGACAGTCCCCGAATGAGTTTTAATATCCTGAAGAAACAAATCACCCAAGGCGAAGATATAAACCGCCAATATACGCAGCTCAAAGGTGTAGCAGCGAAGGGTTACAAAATCTGAATTGAAAAATCGCTATATAATTTTAACAAAGCCATATAATAAATTCCTTATTAACCCTGTTTGCTCGAAAGTATTCCCTTCTGTTTTATCTCACAGATCACGCTCCTTTGTTGCTCGATCTGTACGAAAACCTCAGGGATGACTTTCCCGTACAGACCTCACACTCGGTTAATAAGTCACATCTTATTCATATTTATGATTTCAAGTCCTTATATATATATTATATAGAAGGACTATAACATGCTGAAATTTGAGGGCTTGGAATGTAAGAAAAACAATGCAAATTTTTTTTAAATTTAATAATTAAAAATTCAAAAGAGATTTTATCCCGTGTATATTACTGTATATAAATTTAAATCAGTAAACGCAATATGGTATATATGCACGACATTGTCGAGGCTGGATTTTCTTTTATGGATATAAAGTTAAAATAATCTAGATCTGTTATACCACAATAAAAATCATCCACTACAAGCAAATATTGTACGTTATCTTAAGTGATATTATTGGACCATTTCTAACGATTTTAAATAAAATAGACATGGTAGTACTTCTATAGCAATAAGGTGGCACCAAGCAGTTTTACGGTAATTTCTCATCCAATTTTTGAGCAAAACAGATTTGTTTTTCGTCATTCGTCACTACATTGTACTGCACGACGCCAGATATTATAATAAGATTGTCCAAAAGTAAATCATCTGCATAGTTCTCATCCCACCAAGCCCCCACTGTCGTCACACCACTGCCTTGGTAACTTCGTTTCCCTTCTTCGCACTTGTGTTCGTCGCCATTTATATATATACACCTTAAAAAACGCGCATTCACATGTTTCATACAAGAACTAAGTTCTGTCGTGCTATAATAATATCGTAGCTATTGCCGGGCAAAAAACGAATTCTTATAATAAATATGAGAGTCCTATATAGCTATAATTTTTAAGATATCCATCAAAATAATTAGGATTTTTAAAAAATTACGGCTTTAGTTAATTGATATAATGTTACATAAGATTATATTTATGTAAAAAATACTTACAAGATGTTACATTACAAAGACTAAGAATGGGATGCTTCATACAGTTTTAACATTATGCACTTAACCAATTTAAAATAGCCTATCACGTAACTGACTATAAAGGGAGCAGCACACGACGGCGAGAAGTTTAGATTTACGAGATTCGTAAATCTAAAGAAATCTAGTTTGTTAAATTGTTACATCTAAACATAACATAAACATAAAAAAATTACTCTTGCCTCTTTGAAGAGGTTATAGAGGTAACAATCATTTGAATTGCCTTGACACAGTCACAGCTGATTTTTTAGAAAAGAATGATTGTTATGGCATATACACTTTAAAGCGTAAACAAACGCGTTTGGCACTCAGGTTTAATGATAACTTGCAAGTGCTATATATATAACACAACAAATTTCTTAGCTAGCATACAACAAGTAATAAGCATATACCGTTTTTCTTGCCCACTTTGATCCTTCTGAGAAGTCCAAGTAATATGATACCATTTTTCTTCTTCTACTGTTCCAAATGTGATATCGTTGCTATAATAGCCATGAATCACAGTCTACAGTAAAAGAGTTGGATGAAAGCACGGCGTAAACTACCAAAGCTGTTCGATGCAATGCAATCTATTGAGTGTTGCCTTTTAGATGATGCCATTATTTTACAATTTACGCCACAACGTTTCTGAATGCTCAAAAGTTTAATTGCTTTATTAGGAACACACTGGAATTCCTTTTTCTAATCCGTACTATGGAAATGTTCTATTTATATTGACAACCAACATCAAAATAAACTCCTCTCATTTGCTAGAGAAAGGGGCCGTGTGGTTAAGTTTGTGACTGAATCTCTCATCATCTATACGCGTATTGGAAAGTGAGTTAAAAGCACCACATTTTCAATATTGTACGAGTGTTACCTTTTTCGAATGTCGTAGGAGCGGAAGATTATAATCAGTATGAACCCCCCATTCGATGGTATATTTTCAACATATCTCATTTAAATGCATGAAAAAGTATGTGAATATATTTACATTGAATGACATTTCCTGTACAAATCAATAAATTTACACATATTCCGCTTTAAACAGTTCGACTCCAAACAAAATACACCGTACAGTTTTTCACTTTAAACAGTTTGACTCCATTTTGAAATATTAATTTACGCTTTTTTGTGAGAAGTGAGACATTTGCATGGATTTTAATCTGTGAAATACTTTTTCTGTTCATATATCCATATATAGTATGGAAATAGCATTTAGTATGGGTAGAATATAAGCTCTCATGCTCTATTTTCAACTGGCATCCACACTATTTCCGTAATATGGGTTCTGAAAAATTAATTCTTTACTGAAAAAGGCACGCCACAAATCTTAAACCCACTTTACATCTCTACAGCTAAGTATAATTTCTTCCTAATCTCGACGTTAAGCTCAGTTTTCACGTTTACTGGATAACAATGTATACTGCGCCTCCAAAATACTTTTTAAAAGATCTTTAAGATCTTTACTGTGAGAAAACACTTAGTTTGAAAGAATTAAGCCATATTGCATAAGTCACACACACCCTATATAGGTATTCATTTTCTTATATTCAAACCCGCTACTTCCATTTACCTTTTTATTTCCGGCATCGTCGCTGACTGCAATGCCCAAGTGCAACCCTTTGTTGTCAGATGTTGAACCATGACCCAGCACCCTGACAAACTTCTCATAAATATTTTTGTACCTTAGTAAAGCCATGACTGACCAGTTGCTATTCCTCCAGAAATCATCAGAGATACCAGAAACATTCAAACGGTTTCCGTTCCCAGGAAACAGCGCGGCTTGTCTCATTACAGCCTCTTTGTACGTTAGGTTGAAATTATCCGGTGAAATATCTGAAGAAAACAGTAGATGCATGACATTAAGGCAGAAGTATCCGGTTATTTAGACAAAACATCGCTTTAAAAGACCCAATTCGAAACCAACACTACACAAATTGTAACTTGTAACTGTGTCTCCCCACACGAGGGGGATCATGTCCCAAAGGCGTGGCACCTGGTGTTCCCAGGGGTGTACGAGGTGGAATGGTGTGGGAGTGTAGCAGTTCTCCTCTCCGCACTTGATTGTTAATGCTCGGGTATTCAAACAAAAGTGTTAGGTAATTCTTATGCTACAAAGCAAAAAACTTTTATGCATTCATCCACTCGTCTTCCGTGGTATTACTGTGGACTAATTAATATAGGTCAAGTCCAGTCAGGCCTCCAAATCTTTTATTTCGCTAAATTATATAGCTAATTTGACATATTTAAGTGAATTTAGTCTGACGCCAATTTCTGTAACTGTAAGAATTGTATATAAACCGCTGCATGCATTATGCTGTTGACATTGCAAAAATTAATTATTGTTGTAAATCGTAGCACACATTGTATTTTCTCGATTATTCCCAAACATTTTTGCCGGAACATTTTCGATATCTTGAGTCTTCGAATTTAAAGTGCGCAAACCTTTTTACCTGAGAGCTAAACTTCGCTGTGGGAACAATTACTTACATAAAACATTGCATGAGTGAAATAATAAAACGAAGCATGGAGACATAAACCTATATCTCATTTACTCTAACAAATTACCCTGTAGTCCAGCTGTTAACGACCAAAAAAATGCTGAATTGTTCACTTTGATGATAAAAGCATGAAACTTTGCCACACTACGATAATCCATAGCACTAACATTTTTGGATATGGAGCCAGCCCAAATTCACTTACGCTGACGAGTAATGCGCATGCCATAGAACACCCAATATGGAAACGAGGCTGCTTTAATAACCCTAGTTTGAACCATTTCTTTAAAGATTTTTTTTCGTAAATTTTTCTCACATTAATACATCAGCCTGTTCTTCACTCTGACTGAATGTACCAAATGGAAAAGAAGCAAATCGGTAAAAAGGAGCAAATTTGTCAAATGAATATAATACAACATGAAAATAATACACCATACTTATACGTCACAATTTTTCTTACGGTCTCTCTGTCAACTTTTTCTAAAAATCTGCTCATATTTCCTCAAAAAACTCATGGGCAGAGAAAATAGTAATAAACAAATATAATGATTCTATCAATTGTGACCGGTGAAGGGAAACCACTACGGTCGAGTTTTCTTATATGAAAAGAGTATCAGACGAAAAATTTCGTTCGGTCGAAAAATTCCGTCTGGTGAAAAAACGCCCTTAAATCTAACTGAATATGAAAAGAAAATTTTATCACGTTGGCTTTATTGCTTTTAGACTTTTCTTGCATGAAAATAAGGGTAATGAGATAGTTGTATCGGAATGAAAGGCGATTCACAATTACGGGTGCTCCGTCAGTGGGGGCGAAGCGGGCTTTTTTTATTCACGCACGTCACATTCCTATGGGCAGATTTTCAAAGTCCGTTTCGACCGCGCAGGTGAAGCGGACGGTAATAGAGAATCGCCTTTAACTCCCGGGAGCGTGCCATTCACGCGCTCTTGTGAAATAATTAAAAACGTTTCTTAACATACGCACAAGTTCATAATCATTTAGAAGCGCGTAGCAAACTTAAATGTTGTTAGATATTCAGTAGAACTCAAAATACAAACTGTTATTGTATAGTACAAAACAAACATTGCGAGACGGGATTTAACGTGGATATAATTTAGGTTCACATATTCTTCAGCTATCGTCGTGGTCACATTTTCGGATAACGCCTGGGTACGAAATTCGCTGATTGTTTAAAATATATGTCGCGCCAAAAAATGACTGTTAAAAGATACACACCAAGTAGCCGAAGAGTTGCAGTACTAATATATGTATTTTATTGTTAGGGGTTTAATCAAATGTCTCCAAAAATATTTAAAGTGGAAGTCAAGTACTTTCTAGGAATCTGTTTTTGCTCAATGGTAGGTCTCCACAAAGCAAAACACAAAATATTTAAACGATTTTCAAACAATTAAGAGATACAACATAGAGAGGCGAAGCTACATACCCACATTTCCAAGTTTTTCAAAATGACGAAATGCCAAAAAGCCTGTGATCAGGCTTTTTGAAGAAAATTTTCTCAAGTTCAAATGACCCGTTGACACCACGGTCTTTTTCTCTTAGAAAAAACGTGGGTACGAGTCTGCACTATAGATTCATTACTTTTTACCTGCTGTAATATTGAAATTGCCTCGGACATTTGGAACACTATTTCCGTTGAATTGAAACAATATACCACGGTCTGCATTAAGAAAAGCTTTGTAGTTTGTTTCTGGTACGTTTTTCACGCCTTGGTTGCCGCAACCTAAAGGAGGCTCGTAAGAAAAAGATTGCCATCCTTCAGTCGTGCATAGCTGAAGTCTTCGTGAAGAATATCGCAGAACACCAAAAGTTGAGCGGTTACATCTATATATTGGTACAGTAAAATAGAAATTCAACTTATCGCCAGTATGGAAATGTTAGTGATTACATTATTAAAGACTTTTCACACGATCTAATTTCGTTGGACCCAAGGGACGACAGGCACATGGTAATTTCTTGCCTCGGTAATAAAAGGGATATTTTCTGAAAGAGCTTAATAAAATTAGTAAAACTGCTGAGTTTGGCTGCGAATTGTTGTAAGTTACGAAAAATATAGCCATGCAAAGTTCACATATCTTGTTTACTTTTGTATTACGACCCTAAGTGTGTAACTAATTTAGTTACACATTTCCGCGCGTAATACAAAAGAATACAAAATTTGCCAACTTCGCATGGCTATATTTTTCGTACAAAATTTCGAAGCCAAACTTTTCATTCGCACATTGCACTAATTTAAGTAAGATCTTTCTAGCTGTGATGACTATTTTTCCCACTAAATGATGATATTAGTGGAAAAGTTAATGGCCGAAAATACATTTGAATAATGAATGTATAATCACCAGTGGTGATTATACATTCATTATTCAAATGTATTTTCGGCCATTAACTTTTCCATTCACCACACAAAAATTAAATTCACGACACTGTGGTCTAGTGTCTTCATCAGGGGTGGGGTGACAGTGAGGTTGGTCATCTTACGAAAACGTACGTAATTTGAACATCCGCGTGTCAAAACAATTTTTCAGGATTTGCTTAATAAGCAAAATCCTTTACGCAGGGCTTCCATAATTTATTTGCATATTGCTCTCCTCACACAGGGATGGGATTGGTGAACAGAGAGAAAAAAAGAACTTTTGAAAAGAATGTATAATTTATGACGATTAATAATGATATTTTGTATTGTGCATGCATTATAAAAAGTATATGATATCGATTTTTTATTAATAATGACCCTCTCCCCCATAGTGGAGCACTTTTCTAAGAAAATTTTCGTAGAAATGGAAACCCTGCCTTTATGTCATCGTCTGTGTAAGATAGATAGATAGATAGTAAGAATGTGACGTAACTACGAGGCTATGAGGATGGGGACTACGTAACTACGAGGCTATGACTATGAGGACTCAAAAAATCGCGAACCGTCGGAAACTATTATCCGCCATTACCGTTGAATCAGTTTGTATGAATATTTGCGATCTTTTGGGCAAACAAATACCGCTTATTTTCGTAAATGCACGAACAACTAAAGATTTAGCCAATTTTTTAGAGCTAAGCGAAGGGATAAATGGCTATTTTGTGCTGGGAATACAAGTGGGAAAGGTCCTAAAAGCCAAATTCGCTAAACCAAAGGAGTGGGATTTTATACAAAATTGAAGGTGGTGTCTCCACTTAATAATTCCATTTTTCACTCATGGAACTTTAGAAAATATAATTGCTGCTAGCGGAAGCATTGAATACACACTGCATTTGTCTTTAAAAACGCTAAAATATCTTCAACAATTTTAATATAACTGAAGAATACAAGCAGGTTAAACGTTGAGGAAATAGCTTTAAATGTGCGGGAATTGGTTTTATATATTATTATATAACTATCACTGCGCCATATGTGCCCGTGCGCAGGCGACCATAACATTGGGCTGCCTATGTTCATGCAATCGCCATTCGCAATAAACAAAACATTGGTATGCGTTTTGCAAATCCTTATGCACTCTTTGAGTGCCTATTTTTCTAATAAAGAATCCTAACAATCCTTTGTATGACGTAACACGAGATTTCAAATACGAAGACTGGCTTGTTCAAATTAGGTAATTTTGAAGAAAAGTGGTGGGACTCCTTAAAGGCCCGGTCATGCACCTCGCTAAATGGCACACAGAATCAGATAGCTAACCGATCATGATGCTAGAAATAGGCAGATAGAAATCAGTCCGGGCACCCCTGAAATCAGTCCGGGCACCCCTGAAATCAGTCGATATAAAGGGCCAAAATGTCTTATAAGCCAATGAAATGAGCAGGCAGGTAATTTTTTCGACGTATAGGTGACGCCACTACCGACCCTGTGCTTACCGAGACCTTTTCTATTTTTGCTTCTGGTTTAATTAGAAATATTTATTTTATAATTCCAGAGATTTTCGCAGTGACTTACTGTAAAGTTTCCTTTCCTACACGAAATATCTCTGGTGTGTCAGACTTAGCACCTTTCTCTCCTTTAACTCCAGGAGCTCCTTGCGTTCCATTGACACCCTTTTCCCCAACAGTTCCATTGAGTCCAGGCAAACCCTGAGCTCCCTTTTCTCCTTGAAAACCACGCTCTCCTTTCGGGCCAGTTATACCATCAGAACCGTTTCTCCCCTCACGCCCAATAGCTCCTGGTGGGCCAGGTGGGCCCTGTTTTCCTTTTACGCCTGCGGTTCCATTGCATCCCGAAGAACACCCCTCTCCTCTTTCCCCTTTCTAAAAGCAAAACATTGATCTGAGTAGAGTATTATATACGTATTTGTTTTTGTAAAAATAAGCTAAATCTATGGTTATAAGTAAGCTAAATCTAGTATACTAATTTCATTCTAAAATGTGTGCAGGAAACTACCAACAATATATTGTCCAAACAAATCGTACACGATGAATGAAACAAAATAATAACCACACTGAAACATGCTGTTTTTGGCCGGTTAAATACGGTGCATTTAATGTTTTGCTTATATTTTGTTAAAAGTGCAGTGGCGCCATGGTGATATAATGACATATAATAACCACGATGTGCATAATCCTGGTCAAGTTTCCAGCTATTATTTGGTGGAGAGACTCTATAAATTAACGATTTCGCGTCACTGAAAGAAAGAACGAATTTTAAAGGGAATTAAACAATATTTTTTCACTGGCTTAGACAATCAACCTTTTTCAAATATAAATTAATTGTCACGTTGGGCTTCCTTGTCCAAACAATAGGGAGATTTAGCACGAGGACATGAACGTCAAAGAGGACGTGTAAATGGTGAATAACTGGAGTTAATCATGGGCCTATAGATTAGCTATTTTCTCGTCGTCTTTGACGTTCACGTGCTTGTGTTAATTAACTAACTATCACCATCAGTGTGTGTAATTTTTGAATTCCATATTTAGGACCGCAGAGGCCACGTCTTTAACATGGAATAAAATATTTTTAACGAGGGTTAACCAGACTAGAAAAGGGTATGCATTTTCTATCGACCCCGTATTTCCTCCAACCCCGCATTTTCTTTCGACCACGCATTTTCTACTGACCCCCTTATCCCTGATCCCGCATCACGCGCCCTGCATATTCTACTAAACCGAAATAAACAAGCTGAATTTTACTAAATGTGTCAATCATCTGCGTTAATTACTAAAAATAGCAAAGTAAGAGAAAGACACTTTTGACCACTTTTTCCTCAGACCTGTGTCCTGTGTTCAGGCTATGGAATATCAAGAACACAAGATAGACGTCTATCTTTGCAATCTGTTTTATTTTGTATCATTACTTTAAAATTAATGCCAAAACGTTTTCAATCGATTGTTAAATTTTTTTGTCTATCCGTCGTGCACATTTTTGCCTTTGCTTAATTAACCTATATTTTATCAATGGGCATGTTAAGTTAAGCTGAAATTAGGATTTTCGGCCTTAGTTTTATAGCTTGAATAGGGGGGCTAAAAATGTGCCATCACTGTACCACTGTTTATCGTTACCTGTGCTCGAATGTGCTGGAAAATGCGTGATGCTGATTTGCCATAAGAATAATTACATCTTATTGACAGATGACGTCGGGTTGAACGTATAATTATAAGGTATAAGATCAGCCCTAAAGAATCCACTAGACCGGATTGTTCAAACGTTGGGAGGTAAATGTAATCTTTGTTTGCTGACTACGTTCATTATTTAAAACCAGAGTAGCGATCATGGTGAATGATTAAATACCCGGTTGCTGTAACATAAAAACGCCAATTCGTTACTCATTTGTTGTTCATTGCACAAGCTTTTAATCAATTTTCCACACCAAAATCTTTGTACATATAGACACAGTGAAACTATTTTAGTTAATTGCGGTCTAATTCACGTATTCTAACATAAACAAATGTAACTGATAATAAAACAGTCGAGAAATTCAGACTTTGTTTTCAAGTCGATCCATTTGATGCTATGCCTGCAAATAGGTTAAACCTATTATGCGTCTTAATTTCGAGTGGAATTATACACACTTCGTGTGAAGTGCCAAAAATCATAACCGATTAAGCTAAACCTATTATTATGTAATTTTTGGTTATTATACTCACATCACCCTTATCCCCCATTTCTCCTTTTGCCCCAATTTCTCCTTTTACTCCTGAGGTTCCATTAGTCCCTGGAGGTCCTTTCTCTCCTTTCTCCCCTTTGGCTTTTAAAACATTCTGAAAATGCACATTAGATATCGATTAAGCTACATTTTTTTGTTGTCTCATTTCAAACAACTCCAAATATAATCTTTAAGATCCCTCTTACAGAGGTGTCGTAGTTTGCTTGGTTATTGTAATATTTTGACCGAAGGAAGTAACCTGTCCGCCATTTTGCAACACTCAGAATATGCATGCATAATGCCGTCAGGTGTTAGGTGTCTGATCTTGCCAGCCAGTTATTAATATGAACTTGTTGTGGGTGTCATTTCAACTTCCTAATGAATAGGAAAATTTCGAACAATTTATGATTCTTACTCGCTAAATTATAAAGATAATTTTATGTAGAGCCAACCCCACACCTGGCGTCATCAAAACGAAAGCTAATGATGAGTTAAGGCATAGGCAGCCCAATGGCGACTCGCGTGTTCAGGCAATGTAGGCATTATATAGTATATATATATATATATATATATATATATATATATATATATATATATATATATATATATATATATATATATATATATATATATATATATATATATATATCCTATGGTAGGCAACTTCAATCCCGATATCGACATGGACACATGCAAACAATCCGAAAATGCTTCAATTTATCCCTAAAACTAAGCTAAAATAACAGCAGAAATGAAATCTACGATAATTTTACCACATACTGGCTATATTTTAATATTGAAAACAAGTTATGGAAGCAAGAAAAATGCGAAAAGCTTTTGATATTTTACTCATTTTTTGAATGGGCCGATGCTGGACCCGCGCTGTTGACTTTTGAGAACGTTGAAAATGACGAGTTTGTAATCTGATTGGCTCTCACAACAGCGAGAACAAAAAGCAGTTTCCTATGGTTAAGGTTTAATCAAAGATGGCCGACAATTCTTGGCATGCAACTCGTGGCCCGTGGCTTTTAGCAATAATATTACAAGAACTAAGTGAAAAAAAATTTTTGTATCGAAATTCACCGTTTTTGTGTGTAATTTAATCCGTAAATATACTAAAAGGTAGCTGTTTTTAGGGATTTGCTTATATCTAAGCAAAATGCTTTATGTCATCGTTTGTGTAAGATAGATAGTAAGAATTTGACGTAAAACGATATCTTCCGACGTCAAAAAATTCCCGATTACAGTTTGTCAGTTTGTGGATATTTGCGATCTTCCGGGCTAAACAATTCCACTAATTTTCGTAAAATCTAAAAACATCTATAGGCAATTGTTTTGAGCTAATTAATTACGGAATAAATGTCTATTTTCATTTTTGGGCTGGAAATACAAGCGGAAAAGTTCTTAAAAGCCAAATTGGCTCAACCAAGGAGCGGTGTTAAAAAATGAAATTGAAGATGGTGTTTCCATTTATTCCGAAAAATATAGGAATACCTATTGTTCTTTTATATTTCAGGCAGTGATTAATCAATTTAAAGTTGCAGTAGATTAATAATGAAATAACAACAACAATAATGAAACAACTGACGTCATGTTGGGCTTTTTTACACCACATTTTTGGCAATATATTTCCATATCTTTCTTGCATTATAAACTGACAAAAATTGCAAATCCTTAACGGCACTCCTTTTCTTACACTGATATTATATTCTCCATACATTTTGTTCAACAAATGCTATAAGACGTTTGAAATTAGGCAAAAGGATTTGAAAGGTGCTATAATCCAAAACGATTTGTCGAGGTATGAATTTGTGCCAAATTAAAGCTTGCATAAACACAGGGAAAAGTATGTGTCATCAGGTAATCATTTGAAATTAAAGGTATTATCAGTTTAATCGCGCTCAGTAGAATATTAGCTACAATTGTTCCTTGTTCGCTGCGGCATAACTCATGACAGTATTATTGTGTTATTGTCCCCCAGGCGATAAAACTGTATGACACTGTACCTTAATGGATTTATTAGGACGTATCTTACCAGTTCTTGTCCGGCGACGATAACTTTTCCTCCTGGATTTGGATGTTCAAACACGATATTTCCATCGTCTCCTGAACGAATGTGGAGACTTCCATCTTTGGTGAAGATTTTTGGATCATTCCTTCCTTCTAAATTATATATAAAACGTATATAGAATGAATATATAGAAATGCATAAATAACAAATTATAATAAGAGTTACAAGTTCACTTTTTCACCATTTTTGCTCAGGGTATATAGAAAAGTAATGAATATATTAATATAGTTCGGTTAATTTTGTACAAGGGAAATGCTGCACATGCACAAAAAGCGCGACAGAGAAGGAATCAAGTCTTACGTTTCTATATATTTCCTGGCAAACAAATAAAACTGTTTGGACTGAAACTTTTGAGAGATGTATATTTGACAATGAATTTGCAATAATATTGTTGTCAGAACTCGTTGCATTTGGCCCACGTATGATATTGTGTTCTTACAAGACATCACAATTATCAAAAGTACACAATTTCATTTTTTTAATTTGCATACGAGGCTAAATCGGCCTATTCACGGACTTCAAAGTTATAATTGAAGACTGTATGTGATGACTTGTTTTAAATATAATGTTGTTTCGTGTTCTTGTCTTACGGACAATGCTTATTTTGCTTTTATTATACGTTTTTCTTAATATTCTTGTACGTTTGCAACGCTGCATGAAATAAATAAGTAATTGCATTAAATAAAAAAAGTAATTGCACTGATGAAGGCCCGGGTAAACGGACAAAATGCTTTGCATGGTATTAAATGCATGTGCATGATGCACTTACCAGTTAATAATACTTAATTATCATTTTTTTACTAGAATATTTTTACTTGTTTTAAACCATTTTTTTTTGTTTTCATTTATGATGCTACTATATGCCAGAAAAAAATTGCGGGATTTTTTTCAAAACCTCCGTCTTCGATTTAGAAAGCCAATTCATGCAACACAAAATTGCTGCTTTAAACTGAAATTTCAATTTACCTACAATGACACAAGACAGTTCGAAACTACAAAAAAGGACAAGATTTGTTTTCTGTCATATATTATTGCCAACGTGCAACTGGCGCTAATTCTCATGATAGAGGGCTGCTTTTTAAATCTCCCTGTGGTTCAAATTAAATCAGTAATCTTTCCTAATTTTCCCACTTTTTATCTCACGTTTTTAGCTTTCTTTTTGGCGAAATATACAGGACATTTATGAAGTGATTTACTCGCCTTTTTCCATACATAGATATAAGAAAATCCCACTAATTATTAAAATCAGGGGAAAAGTTATAACTTCAAAAGGAAATGCCACAATATTGCAACCTTATTAACCCATGGTATTGATTTTGCTTTTCTGGCCGTTGAAGGTCAGAGCACGAAATTAAATACCCCCTTGAAGCTAAATGAAGCGCTTTGAATTTAGGCCTGTACAGACATGCCTTACTGTGTTAATTGCAAACATACACACGTAATAATGTGTGTTTCATATCTATAGAAATGGAGGCTAGTTTTGCGTTTTAAATCTTGGTAGGGTAATCTAGAGCAAAATTTGTACACCAAACTCTGAAACTCATTGTAAACCACTTATAATTACCCTGTCAACAGTCTTGCCAGGCATATGCCGACAACCGCAGTTGTTTAAGTAAATTGGCTTGACCCATTGACCTTTTTATATTTGGGCTTTGGGAATTGGTTTCCTTTTTAAAATTGATCTTCTAGAATCGCAAATTAAGCATTATAAATTATCATGTCATTCATTATTAGGGTGTTTGAGCCTTACATGCACAATGATCACGGGTATCTTTTTCGTAATGTTTCATTTTGTCAGAATACTGAATATATAGAAACAAATACATCGATGATTATACAGTCAAATATCAAATTGAATAGCTAAATCGTTTATGTAAGTTGTACATGCAAATACACTCGTTGCAAAGGCGAAACGTAGAAACTGAAAACGTCTTAAACTCGAATTCATGTTATTGATATGAAATTTTATCTACGCGTGCATGATTTCATAAAATGTCACTACGACTACGTGCATATAATTCTACTATTCCCGATCAAATAGGTTAAGAGAATATAGCATTGTAATCCTAACATTAACAATGCGGCTGAGCCGGACATGCCAGTGAAGTGGAATAAGTAAAAATTTTTTTTATAAATTTCATTTTCTTCGGCTTAAGTTATTCGGAAATCATCAGTCTCGAGGAATATATTGATATACTATTGGCCGATGGCAAAACATGCACTGAGGCGTCGTGTCATTTCAGACGTCAAACTATGCTGAATCGAATGCAAATTAACAAAGATTTTAGCTCATTAACATTAGGTTCGGCACATATGAAAAGTTCGACGTCTGAAACACTCCAAGCAAAAGGTTACCAAGTATCAAGTGTCACGTTTTGCTGCACGGGATTTCATACTATTTCATAATACATTCGGGCGATAAAAAATGGATTTTTTTTTTCATAAATCCTATTATTCTCAGATTTTCATCTAGTCATCTACACAACATTTTTAAGAAAATTCACTCGATTTAAGACACTTCAAAATATTTCAATAATTTCTTGTCGCTGACACTATATTTTTAAAGTTTAAAAAGAACCCGTAATTTTCATGACTAAAAGTTGCAATTACTTGCCCGCTGCACTTAACGCTTGTGCGCTACTTAAGTTAAGGGCAACTCTCTCTGGTTTCAAACACATTCCGTCCTCCATAATTTTACAACTCAAACATTTTCAGGACGACATTGCTCTATACGGACGCAAAATTGCAATGGTTTGAATATTTGGTATATATGCCAAATCATACCCAAAACACGAAGGAGCAAATATCGCTCGCAATAGCCGTATATGATTTGATACTTTGGCGCACGAATGCCATTAGTAATTATTAATCATAGACAAAACATGATGGAAGTCAAACTTACCGGCACTATTGCGTATAAAAAGAATCGTCGTCAAAAGCACAAAGAAAATAAAAAATGGAACAAAATCCATAGATAGCTACCCCGAACGTCCAATCGTATTAATGTATATATGAGCGATTAGAAGAAGACGTCGCGTACTTTAAACCTATCGGCTATCTGTAACGACGCATTCGACCCCTAAGGATATATAATCTGGAGGTCTACAGCAGCTATTTCAATCTTAAATAAATAGCGGCTCATGTTTTACTCAGCATGTGAGTCGTTTGTCTCATGCAGCCTCGTAACATATTCACGATTTCCCCCATATTAACAAGTTCGCCTTGCCCGCGGTTACATATTTTCCTACTTCGCTGGGAAACTTGTAAAGGCAGCAAAATTACCACAAAAAGTTAAAAAAATTAAGCAAAAATTATTTCGAGGTAAAGAACCGAATTTTGAAGAACGGTTTTTTGTTTTATTTTAATCGCGGATCTTGAACAATGCTTTATTTGATTCGCCTCAAAATGTTTGAGATGTATTTATATTATATCCGATATGTCCTACTCGTTTTCGTAACTTCACTCGATGTAGGATTGTAATGGAGACATGACACCGGCGTCGCAGAGACGTATAGGTTCGGTTCCTGTCGAATGACCGATAGTTGATGCATTTTCCCAACTACTCCTGGCTTGAGTTTGACGTGTGTACGACTTCCCTCGAAATTAAGACCCTTACCTTAAACCGGCTTATCCTATATTAAACTAAATTATTCCATATGGAGTTAATTGCCACAAAACTTCTCCCGTGCAGAATAATCCCCCCCCCCTATTCACAGGCATTACCACCAATATGAATGGCACATGAAGGGAGACTCTCTTTCCTGGGTGCGAAGCTTGCTGACAAGAAGGGTCGTCATTCTCCATCTACGGTGCTTAGCTGGCCCACGACGAAAGATTGCCTTTGTTTGTTTCGAGCTCGTTTGTTTTAAAGTTTTTGTAAATAGTCTGTAAATGAATGGCACATCAACTGCGCTTGCTCTGGTGATTCCCTGCTTGTGTTGCTCAGTGGCAAGGGCCTACCAAACGCTTAGGTTCGATTCCTGCATGAGGACTGATAGTTAATACGTTTTTATCACTAGCCCAGCTTAAAAAATCCAACCTCAAATAAGACGAACGAAACTATATTTGCGTATAAAGATGCATTAGTGAAAGACAGTTTGTCAAAAACTTTGTCGCCAGTCTGTCGATACGCGGATCGATTTGTTTATCGGAGTTTTACTAGAATACACTGTCGGATTATCAGACGGATTAACAAAATTTCTTTTCTTTGTACAAGATCTTAACTCAAGTCATTTATAAAAGATGTCTGAAAAAATTAACATCCATCTAATCGTGCCTTACCAGACGACGTATATTATGCCCGAAGCCTGCACAGATCGCCGGGCGAGGGTACTATGCTAATCCGCCCAGAGATTAGGAATTGCACCCGGAAATGCAATGCGAAATTGAAGTTGTCGGCCATTATGTCATGGACGTTCGGCGTTTTGGTCAGTTACGCGGATGCGCGAATTAGAAAAGAGGTAACTAGCAAACTTGCGATTAGCTAAATCGAAAATTAGGTTTGCGTCAACATAACAGCCTTTTCAGTAAAACTTTGAAATTATATTTTCCATCGTTCTTCGGAACATATACAGAAAAAAAATAGGACAGAGAAAATATAATTCAAATAAATTACCCTCGAGCCGTTGCAGAGCACTAGTCCTCTCGGATAGTTACACCCACGACGTGCAAATGCGAAACCAAAGTCACCCGGCATTATGGACCTCACGCCATGGACGGTCATTTACGCTATGCGCATAGCGCCAGTGCAACCTCGTACCCAGGGTCTTTACTCGTGGTGGTGGGGAGTACTCCCCACCACCACGAGTAAAGACCCTGGGTACGAGGTTGAGCGCCAGTGTTAACTACTTTTGCGCCAGTGTGAACTACGCATGCGCCAGTGTGAACTAGACAAAAAATTGTATTTTCCAACGTAAACGCATAACTGTAATTTCGCAAAATTTAGATGAAATTTGGATGAAATTTATAGATTTATATTTTCATAAATACGGAATATCTATATTTTTAACTACATTAGAGGGAAACTCGAATGTGGACAGGACTTTTTACGGTTTAACAAATAACAAGAACAAATTTTCGACAAAATTCACCGTGTTTAATCATAGGTATAAGGTATGATGAACTCGGAAGATAATATTTTACCCGGCACAGCTTTACTAGTTAATATTATTTTGTGGTGAATACAACTTTAATATTCTCAAATGTATTTCACTATAAATCGTGGCGTGAAATGATTTGGAACAAAAATGATTAGGAACAAAACAAGCACATGCATTGACACTTCCCGAATTTGCTTGAGTGAACACAGAACAATAGTTTGGAAACGAGGCGGACAGTATAATCTATTGTTAGCGGGCTGGTTTTCATTGCCCGAAAATTCCCGAGTTTATTATTGAGTTGATTATACACGTCTACCAGCATCATGTCATTTACTCATTTCAATACTCCAAATGGTTTCATTATATCCCAGGTAACCGGGCTCATGTGAACAGCCCTTTATAAGAGGATCCGAAATACTATACACTATATAGGTAAGTTATTCTTGAGGGAAAAAAGAGTTGCAGGAATTTGTAGTTACCATACTTTTGCGAAAACCTGACACACCCGGCGATAACATCACGATACCTATCCAAATTTTAAAGACTAAAATGATGAAATTGCTTTCTGATTATTGAGATTTTTTGCGTATGTGGCTGAACTAGAACAATTAAAGTTAGTACAATGATAAACGTTGCCGGCAAGCCAATATAAACCTTCTTTACAGTGGCGTACGAGACACGATAATTAGGGGGGGAGGAGCACATATTCATTCATATATTCATGTTAACAAAGCTGTAAAGACAATCGATTTGAAAAGAAATTAATCTTGCACAACATGAATATATGCATGAATATGTGAAACCAATTGTGTCTCGTACGCCACTGACGATTTATCTCACAAATCTGTCGTAGTGAACCGCCTGTGCAATTATGTTGGGTTCGTTTGCTGATAGTTAGTACTTGAATACCAGATTCAGTCCAATACGTTCGCTAAATGGTCAGGAAAATTGAAATTTGCGCTGTAGGTAAAAAAAAACCGGAAATTAAATTCATCACATGCATGTGAAATGCATGATGTATAGATCCATTTGCTAACAAAAATTGCATGTTTAATGTAAAACGTCACAAAGAAGCGAACTTCGTTGAGGAAACTTAATCTCGCTTAAATTTTATAAAATGTTAGTATTGACAATAAGTTGTTTAAAACTGTTTTCTTCAACATGTAAGTATCTACAACATCCGCAGTATCTGCAACATTTTTCAACGTGTAAGCACCTGCATAGATCCGTGGTCTTCACTTTTGCCTGTTTCAACATCCTTGGGGTATTTAATTTCATCCATACGCCAGTGCAGGCGCGATTGCCGGTGATCAGGATTTTTCGTGTGTTTGACAAAATCTACGAAAGAACATAGTTAGTTGATCATATATAAGCGGAACAGATGTTCAATTATTTAGCAACCCGGCGATATCGCGTTATATATATTCTAGCCAATCAATGCTCAAAGTCTCAGATGGGTTGTCGAAATAGAAATATTCAATACTGTATTATATGACCATATGCGCATTGGTTTGCACATTAGCTGCACGAGAGAACTGTTTGGTTTGAAAATGAAACAACGGTTTCAATTCCTCGTGCAATATTAGGACAGCTGCAGCCTGCATGTTTCATCCTGAACAGCTATCACTCAATCAAAGATAATGGGGTCTCTCATTGTAGATGAAAATGTTGAACAGACCACCCGCTGTTTTTATGCACCATCCTTCGCATGTTGAGACGTTTTTTCGCAACTGACAAATACAGAAAGGTAAAAAATACCACTGACAAGTCATAGCAATGGCATGCAGTGCAGCGGAGCAGATTACACTGCAGCCAAGATCAAAAGATGTTAGAAACTTTAAACTTAGTCTTGTCTTCAGACTTCAGGTATTGCAATTTGCAATTGCATGAAATCATTTGAATGCATGCGTTGAGGAAAATGTCACTGTTTAATGGATTTACGTACATCTTGGCAGCTAATACATATACACAGCATCAAACTGATGTAAATACACCGTGCTCTGAGATTCTCAGATATACTTATTTGGAAATATTCTTTAATATGATGATGCATTCCTCGTTTGCAATTGCCACCGCAAAAATTACATGTTATCAATGAATAAGAAGCACTGGTCTGATATAACAGTGGCTTCGGCAAGGTAAGGAAGGGCGGCTGCTGCCCCACCCTTCCCTCCTGACACTCCATTCCCCAATTATGTCTATACAACAGGTTTCGTGTTTTACTCCTTCACAAATATATTTCTAAAGACATGTGTTTTACAAAGCTGATGGAAATATTACAATTATTATAGCTATGTCTACAATTATTTTCCCGCTGTTTTTCTTCTAGGGTTTGCTGAGACGCGGGAGTTTATGTGGCTGGTTATTCTTGATACACTGTCGAACTTGAATCAATTCGGGATCGCATTTCGAGCCTTTTTAGATTTCTTCGGTGGTCATGGTGGTAGGTGTCAGCTGTTCAGCGAGGTGATAAACGTATCGATCAGGGCAGCTATCCATGTTACTTCTCGGGGTTGTGTTGGGTAATCGTAAAAGTTTATCTGGGAGGTTTTGTGGACCATGCATGCAGACCGGTATATACTACGGTGAGTTCATACTCTTGTGGTTTGAGTACCCAATTTTCCACTCGTGCTGGCGTTGCTTTTCTCGATGACTTGGGCTTAAAGATGCACTCAAGTGGGCGGCGGGCGGTTTCCATTTCGAACGATCTTCTATATAGATATAGGTGAAAGTGTTCGCATCCGAATACGATAGCCAATGCTCGATTTGAGAATACTTCATTTCGGTTTCGTTAAACGAATGACTTTGGAATGTGATGGGACGGAAGGTTGATGAAGCATTGCGCCAACAGTCCATGGTGAAGCAGCTACGGCTACTCGGGTTGGAGCTGAGAATGAATAACGAGCTAGAATTAGTCAACCTTTAATTTTAGGAAGCTGGCTTGTTGTTCTTCTCCCCAATGGAACTTGGTCTTTTCCTTTACCGATTGTCGCAAGAGGTAGCTTGTTGTACTGTAATCTTTGATGTAACATGAACCTCACAGTTCTAAGGTTACCGGTGCCCTGAAACACTTTGTGGTGCTTTTGCAAGATCTGAGCAATTCTAGGGTCTGGGTGGTCCAATGAAACTGCGTTGATTTTGATATTGGGTAAATATATATATATATATATATATATATATATATTTATATATATACATATATATATATATATATATATATATATATATATATATATATATATATATATATATATATACATATATACACCCATTTGCAAAAACGTTGGCCGCAGATAGATATATAGATAGATACTCGAAATCTAATTAGAATTGCATATGTTGTTTAACATTATAGAAATCCCATGCAAATGTAATCATATGCAATTCCAATTAGACTTCGAGTATCTATCTATCTATCTATCTATCTGCGGCCAACGTTTTTGCAAATGGGTGTACAAATGGGTGTACTCAATTTCGGTGGTGAATTGGGCATAGAGGTGAACGGGTGATTTTGTGCCATAAGCATATACCTTTGTTGTTGTTGGTTGCAGTTGAATGTCGGTGTTTTGCCGATAAATTTTCTTGAATTGTCAGTTCATGGTTCAGAATGTTCACGGATGATCCGGTGTCGATTATGATCTGGATTGCCACATCTGCCTCCTTGAGTGTCAATTTCGGGTGCCTTGGCTGGTTCCATAATTATACGGATGAATTCTTCACCGGTGTCGCTGTGTTGGTTCTCTGACAAACCACGAACGTCCTTTCGAGTGTTTCGATATCGGCTGTGGTAGGGTGGTGGGCGTGTTTGTTGTCGTTTCTTTGATAAGCAATGTTTGCATAAATGTCCGATTTTCCCACATTCGAAACATTTGTTTTCACTTGCTGGACACGACGCTCTCCCTCCTATGTGTGGGTATGAACCTCCGCAGTATCGGCATTTCTGCGCACTCGACTTCGTTGTTAGGCTGTACCGGGTGTTTTTACTCTGGGAGTTAGGTCCTGTTTGGTGCCCTTGTCCATTTTTTCCTTTGATGAATTGTGTTTTCTTGGTTGGATCTTTATCCTCTTCGAGTATTATAGTTTATTGTGTCGATCCGATTGCTCTAATACGTGCCCTTAACAATGCTTTAAAATTCCTTCGCGCGAAGGCTTTACGACGAAGACGCGTATGTGACGTTTTATGTAATATTTCGGCTTCCTCGTCAGCGAACCACACGTACTGGCTTTTTCCTTCAAACGACGGTGAAATTCATTAAGCGTATATTTCCATATAGAATAGGAACCATATAGATACTACCAAGCATCATATATATATATATATATATATATATATATATATATATATATATATGTATATATATATATAAATTATGTAAATGAATAAATATATATTGCTCTATTTGCTTGCAGTATTGAGCACTCTTTTATCTCATACGAAGAATTTCTTAATAATTGTTTATATATATATATATATATATATATATATATATATATATATATATATATATATATACATATGTAAGTACTTCGTCTAGGTTTCAGGACAATCTCGAGTTCGGACCTAATCATCGGACCAAAGTCTTCGTTGAGTTGGGCAAGTTTGTTTTAACAAGCCACATGCAGTGGTAGGGAATCAGTAACCTTGTTTCGCTTCATCATTAAAATGTATTCACCGTTGATTTGATTTGTGCAAAAGGAAAAAACCCGCAACGAAAGCCTGATGAAATGCCCAAAGAATGTAGGACAATTTTTGATATTCTCAGTGATCTTTCCTACAGTCTCAACATGCATATGGCCATATTCTGTACACTTTCTATAATGAAGTGTGCGCGAATAGACTTATGCTTGTTTCCATGGCGGTATTATTAGCTAATTATCTAAATGGCAAATAATGGAATTAAACTATTAAAAGTTTCATTTCGCATATATAGCCATGCTAGCTGCAGTCTCTTTCTATACCTTATACTGCAAGTCTTGGTTCTTTCGCTTTTGGGGCCGTTTCTCCAAATGCAAGTCAGTATATTTTCTTACCACACATGTTACCTGGAAAATTACCAGGAAAAAAACCTACATTTTTGCACTCGTTATGTTGTATCTCGCGTCATAGACTCATAGCCACTTATTTCAGATCACTGGTCATAGCCTCGGATGAGTCATGTTCATGCCGTGAAATATTTAAATTTTAACAACAACGGATTTTATCCGTTATAGACTCATTTTAAATCTGGACAAGAAGCGGAAATAAAGGTAGAAAAGCATATAATGAACGAAATCCTGAAGGATATGGTCTTCTTTGAACCTAATTTGTTCCTTTCCAACCAGAACCAGGTCAGGGCGACATGTTCTAGCAGGGTGATGTCACAGAACAAGACGCCTGTTCTGGCGTTAACTCCGGCGCACGTGCCAGTCTTTAATATAGAGCAGGCTCGTACCCAGGCGCTTTTATAGTAAAAATAACGTTGCATCCAGGTATTGTATAGAGTTCAGCTGAAAAAACCAAGCGCGCAAGGGTGCTTGGGGAGGTTTGTTTTAGCGAGAAAGCGCCTGGCAGAAAATGACCGATTTCTGGCAAATTGTGACCGATTTCTGGAAAACGCTTGTATTTTGCAGTTTTTATTTTCATTATTTATAATTTTTTTAATGAATCGACTGTCGACGGGCTAGCCAAGTATTATGAACGTTTCCTTTGGCGAAGAATCATTTGAAGGTAATTTTTATTTTATTATTTAAATATTTTCCGTCGGAGTGACTATCTATGATCGTAGAGCACTCGAATAATTGCCTGCCGTATTTACATATATGCTATTGGGAAAATCGAGCGCATTTCAACATATTTTAAAGAGGTTTCTGTCCATGACATAAAAGATAAACTTATATTCCTTTGTTTACAGGTTTAATAATCCGAGGATGTATTCAACGCGATATGGCAACAACTTGAGTTTAAAAGTAAGTTGATTCCATACGTGATACTTATCGGATATAATTTGTAACATGAAATGTTCAATATTAATCAACCTATAACATTTTTAAAAACCGGTGTATCTGTGAAAACCCTGGATCTAATTCAAGTAATTATAGTATATGATTATATTCTATTGTATTATATTGTATAATTTATTTGATTGTTTCCATGTTGAATTCATTTTCTGCCAGGCGCTAAATTTGGCAAAACCACCCCAAGCACCCCCGCGCGCTCGCGTCTTTCTTAGCTGACCTCTATACAATAACTGAATGCAACATTATTTTTTACAATTAAAGCGCCTGGGTACGAGGCTTAATATAGAGCTTTTGAACATAAACAATACAGTTCATAATCGCATTTAGATGCCTTGCGAACCTAAATGTTCGATCGCGAAATTCAGAAGCACATCATACTTTAAAAAGTATAGAAGTTCAATTGTTCAAAAATGTAAATAAACCGCATAATACATTCGCTTTGTCTTACACTTTGTCTTTGGAATTCGCGCTTATGTATTTAATAAATCTTCAATCCTGTCCAAACTACGACGTGTCAACGGCCCATACAAGAGGATGTATCTTGTTAAACGGCGAAATAGCAGCGATATTAGTAAAATAGGACCAGAATCTACTTGTATTAAATATATTCTTACCCCAATTCAATCTGAACTTAATCAAACAGCATGAAAAGAAAGGTTTATTTGTTCCTCTTGGAGGAATTGCCGTATCATGCGAGCGAAATCGAATCGCGCATCACAAAATGAGCCAAAGCTGTACACCACAACTCTTGGGAGATAAGACTGGGACGTAGATAAATACGGTCACATACATCCTCGTCCCAAGGGCGGAGCAACGGGGCTAGGCCCTGGGGACGAGGATGGGTCACATACACATTTCAAATACTAGAATGTTTCGCGCCATTTCAGACTTGCGACGACGAAAAATAAGAAAAAAAACAAAAACAAAACAAAACCGGGCGAATTTTCAACTCCGTCGCTTGCGCCGGAGCAATAAGGAATGTGTCCAATTTTCTTATTCTATTGCTATGTCATGACATCTACTGTACATGTACAGAGTAAAAAAAACTGACACCTTTGAAATTCAAATTAGCCGCGAACTTATGGCTGGAATTTGACAATTCCCATTGTGTACAATTAGTGCGAAAGTGTTTAAACCAATTGAACTAATTCCACGTTCTTTTTTATTACAGAGCTTAGAATGCATTTTAACTCCCAAAGGGAACAAACTTTATGTTCAGGGTTAATTAATGGGTTCACTTATTTGATATGCTTCGTATACCCATAAGATATTTCAGGCAACTTCTGTCTCATTACAGCCGATTACAGACACATTGTCATTACAGCCAATTTGAATTTCAAAGGTGTCAGGTTATTTGTTTGGCCGATTGTCGTGACTGAAGGACACTTCTGTAGCGGCGCATACTGGAGAGTGTTTGTAAAACACTATCTAATGAACTTAGTTTCATCGTGCTTTCTCTTTCAAGATGATTTTAGTGCCCAGGTATTTGTCGAAAAATTCTTTACAATTGTTGGTTGCACTTCTAGAGTTCTACGTATGGTATAGAATGCAATCCTAACCCTAACAAGAACAACGCTGAGTGTAACTGCCGGTAAATTAGACCAGAAATTAAATACCCAGCTGCTGGCTATCTAGCCACTTCGAATATATTATTTCAAAAAAGTTTTAAAATTCAAATTATCAGTTATGGTGACGCGAACCAAAATTCTAATCTAGCCAATCGCACGTTTGCAAACGTTTGCTAGTTACCAGTTTCTTCTCTTAAACTTACGCATGCGCAGGATCTACAAAAACGGCCAATGTCCTCCTTTCTCCTTGACATAATTGCGGACAACTTCAATTTCACATTTGCATTCCCGGGGACCGGGGTTTAATTAAAATCTCCAGGCGGAATTATGCAATCTAATATGACAAATTGTTAAATTCAGTAAAGTAAAATTACTAAGTACAATTACTAATTAATACAACCACTGGTTAATTGATCATTTAGAGTCAACCAATCAGACATGGCCTATCGATTGGTACGGGTTAGCCCAAATAATCAAGGAACTCGCACTCAAGCAAACGACACGAGAGAACGACGAATAGCACGTTCGCATCAAAGGTTTTGAATAAAAGGGCAATAATAGGTCACTCACTATTTCATTATAAGAATTGAAATTGAGCAGAAACAAATTCAGCAGACAGTTTACACTGTCAAAGTTTCTCGGATCACATTTGCCAGTTGGAATTTTCAAACGGCAAATCCTTAGTTTTAGAGAATTTGCTGAAAATATGTGAGGCAAATGTGACGCTCATTGACAGTGAGTTATTTCATTAATTATTTGGTACAAATTTTTAAACCGGTTAAGCTAACCGGCTTTTGAACAATGGAGCCCAGGGTCCGAGGAGTTCCTATTGTGATGTCATATACATTGCTTCGCCCCAATCTCTTTTGCGCCGTCGGAGGAGTTACGCTAAATTCATTACACTAAATTCAATGTTTAGATGACAATTATTCGAAAAATACAAATATTTGGAACTAAGTAATTGCACAAAAAGATTATGAAAATTAATTTTTTTTCAATGACATGGACGCCAATTTATGTTTAACTTAAAAACTTAATTAGTATGCATGGTTAGACATGACAAAAGTCAATAATGCAATTGCAACGTGGACGTCGTGTGCATAAAATTTATTGATGCTTCAAATTCTCCATTGTCCTGAAGAAAGTGCTTAAAACAATAAATTTGGGCTATAATTTCGAAAGAACACGTCGAACTCTCTTGGCGTTCACCGCGGCAAGATGGCGCTCGCTATTGTTGCTTGAGCTCACTTGCTTCAGGCAATGTTGAGCTCACGGATTACGTCAAGGATTAGCGATTAGGGTTAGGATTAACCCTCTAAGATCTAACTCATTTTAGCAAGTCAGCGCAGAAAAATTATGTTTTTCTGATTTCTGAACGGTTTGCTTCTTAATAATCTAATTTCTAACAGTTTATTACGCAAGACATCCGAGTAAGTTTTTGACACGAATTCGATGCCATTGCGTTTACAATAATCACATTCTACAAATAAACTCTTGAAAATTATTGATATAAAACAAGCGCCTCCGAGCCCCGAGGTTGACCAAACAAAATTTGCTATTATTACCCGTATACCATGCATGTTAAATTAATTCGTTCACATCGCATTACACCTCACATTACACCGTATTCATCATATTAGATTGCATGAGCGACTAAGCGCGGGGTGAGAAAACTTTACGCTAAAGTTCCTTGTTCTAGAAAAGTGAGTACACAATATAGAAACAAGAAAAAGCTTCTGGAAAACGTAGACAAACAGACATTTACTGGGCATTTAAAGGTTTGTTACTTACACCGTAATTGGGCCCCCTGAGGAGCTTGCATCATTTGATTGGCTGACGTGCTCCGGTTCATTCTGACATCACTTCCACACTGTTCCCATAACAGCGAGCCTTTCCGAAGTATTTTCGCTGGCCGCATCGATTCTCTCGATTTACAAATGATTTCAAAGAGTCGTAATGATGGCGAACATTGGCAATAGATCTTTTGCCTTTGAGAGTAATGGCGGTAGAATAAATACTTGAATATCCTAATTTTCTTCGCCGATCGATACTTGCGACGGTCAAGAAGTCTTTTGGCCTTTGAGCTTCTGGTCGAAGCGGTGGAAAATTGTATATTTGTGAATTGCTCGCATTCTGTGTGGATGGTGTAAATACAGCAAGTCGTGTCGCGTTGGCAGAAGTATAGCGGCGATCTGCTGCGGCAATAATTGTTAACTATTCGTACATACCTAATGGGATGTGCTCCTAGTATTCACGTTTCACAATCAGGAATTGTTTATTGTCGTGAAGAAATAAGAGAACCAAGTTCGGGAGCAAGGGCTTCGTCTTTGAGTGAAGTGATCAACCATATCCATTCAGAGCCGGGAACAATCACATCGACAGTTCGTATTACAAGAGGTCGGTTTCCCAGTTTAGACAAACGCAAGTCCGTTGAAACGGACACACAAAGTTTCGATTTACGCAAGATGGAAGAAATTTCGCAGGTTCGTATGTACGAATGTCATAAATGGCCTAAATTTTTGCTTTATTATGGATGGGCCAGCTTGGATCCCAGTCATTGCTTTTCACATTACGCTTATATTCTAGTCGCTTTTTATCGCATCTCATGCTTCTTTATTTTGTCCCAAACAGGAAGAAAGAAAAGAATTCACATTTGGACCAATGAAACTATTTCAAAACCCAATGTCGGTAAGAGATTCGCTTTGAATAGGTTTTTATTTATCGCTGCGTTGAATACTCCATGAACTAGTGGATATTTAAAGTATGTTCCACTGTTTGCAGCTCGTCTGGCGGCTAACGAGCAAATTGTACCGAAGATATCGCCGTCTTTGTTCATATTAACTCCCCTTTATTTGTGCAAAACATATAATTTCTTGTTTGTGTGTATGGATGATCGCCGACCGTGTCGCTTGCAAATCTTTTTGTTAAAAATTCTGCAACGTTTCTACGCTGATCACTTAATTATGCCATTTGTTGGTTCGGATTAATAGCTTTGGGCCTTCATTTTTGCGATGTCTCACAGGGAAAATAACTTGTCCTTTTCTTACGCGTTTCTGTCGCATCATGGAATCCCATCATGTAAACGTTTGGTTTGTAATATACCTTGGCTTCGGCGAAACAATAAAAATATGTCTCAGTTTGAAACATTTGACGTTTCAAATATTTTCTAAGCATTGATATCCCTCGCTTAAATTTTGTTTACAGATAGATTTTCTGGTGTGAAAGGTCTAGTAAACATTGAGCATTTAGCATTTAAAACGGCCGTTTGGACTTCACCTAATTTTAATACCACTATATAGTGAGTTCATGCGGTTTAAGGCCCATTTATACTGTATGCAATGGCAGCAATAGTAGCGTTTGTTCCTCTATTTATCTCGCTGTACTGCATTGTCATGCCCAAAAGCATACAGTTGGCCCATATACTTTCATTAAACAAATAAACAAGCCCTTGTTTCAAAGCTTTACTATAATCACACAAATTGGAAAGGTTTTTATATTTTATACTTACATGACAAGCTAAACCTGCATGCCCATTTTAGGTAAGGCTCATTCAAAGTGACTTTGAATGTTTAGGTTGCAACTGAAGTTTGTCCTTTGAAGCCATTGTACAAGAAATTGTTGCTGAAACCCATCTGGGTAGATGCCACAATAGAATATTAAAACACTTTGTACAAATGTTGGAATTTAGCATTGGTTTGCTAGGGCCTATTGCAAGCATTATGCTTCTCTTGTGCGGAATGCATTAAAAACAATGGCTAATCAGTTGTTTTGTTATCTGTTGCTGTTAATGTGTTCGGCACCTGAGATGCACAATTATGTCAACCTAGCTGCCTGGGGCCTGTTGTAGAAGCATTTATAGTGATGCACCAATATAGAAATTCACAGGAACTTCAATAACTGATGTTCAAGGGCCGATACTTGGCTGACACTGATAGCAATATTATATTTTATACTTTCTAAAAAATTTCTAAAATTTCAGTGACGGCATCATGACAACTGAATTTAACTGCATTTATTTTCGTAACTAGCCATTTTTTAGAATAAATCCATTTGCTGAAACAATTTAGAAACAAGATGTGCATTGTTTTCACACTTGATTTCAGTACTTGCAAATTAAGAACTTTAATCATGGCAATTAAGATGTGCGGATATCAGTCGTATTAGTGACATATTTACCGATACCGAAATTTCCATTTAAGTGCTGATACTCATACAGATATCGGTACATCACTAATGACCGTTTGGGAGCACTATCTTCCAGACAGTGATTTTCCAGCAATTGTTGACATATTTTAAGAGCATTAAAACTACTGATATTGTCCCAACAAATGAATGAACAGAAACATGTCTTGAAGATTATCAAGGTTTAACTCAAGCAGATTTTTTCTCAAAGCTCTTCACCTTTGATTGGCACAAATGTACTGTGATTTGATTCCAACTTTGAGCATGCGTCTACTATGGTCCACATTATAAATTCCCTTGCCTACAACGGCAATAGATGGGTGGTAGAAATTAAGTGACTGCCATTACTTACATTAAGCTAATTGGCTTAATGTAAATGCCCATTTATACTTTATTGCTGTGATTTTAGATTATATTTCCATCTTTTAAACATCATTTATCCACAAGAGCTTTCAAAATTACTTGTCCATTTGCATATATGGAAAGAGCCATTGTCCTTTTAGCTCATATTTTAAATTATCTTGAATAGCAAAGGATATTAGAGAGCCTAATCCATTGCTGTGTAATCAACTGAAGCCAAAAATGCAAGTTTGAACAGGCCTTGAGGACATGAACTCTGCCCTTTAACCTAGTTAAGGGCTAAAAGTAGGATTTTTTTACATGGAATACTTAAAGGAAATTTGTTTTGCTTATTCAGTCAGACTTCTAAATCCTCCCAAAACATTAAATTTCCATTTCTGAGTCTGCAAGGAATGATACAATCCCATCTACAGTATTTTGGTGATATTAAAGAATGAACTCATGATTATTGTCAAAAGAATTATCACAGTGAAATTATCAAAATAAAAACAATTACCACATTTTCCATATTTAATTAACAATTCTTCTTAAGTTTACACATTTCAATACTGTTCATTATCGTCAATCTTTTCTTGTTACTTACAATTTATTTGTTTAGTTGTTAGTATACAAATACCAAATTTCTATCTGGTTAAATTTGGGTTTAAGCTGAATTTGTGAAATCGACTGCAGTCTATATATACATATGAAACAATAGTTATCAAGCAATATGACAATTTGGTATATCATCTCCCATGTTTCCACCTTCATACAATAATTGTGTTTGAAGATATTGCTATAAATCCAAATATCCCAGTATTAAAAGTGTGTGACAAATATGTTTTCTTCTGCAAACGCTCCTCTGGATTCTTGCAAAGCCTGTTTCTAAGTCAGTGAATAAAATTATACAATATCCTTGTTTGCTTGGAGTTTAAGGTTTGTCATTCTGAATGGCAACCTCTAAAATGCCTAAACAGTGCCTAATGTTTGGCAATAATTCATTTGATTATTGTAACTTCAATATATCTCTAGCTTGTTTACCCGATGATTATTTGACATAATTTTTCCAACCCCTGTTTTTTCAATAAATATACATTTTGTTAGGGCACTTGTTCCTGTAGTCACTATTGACACCAGGACTTTGGTGCAACTAAGCCCATGATTATAATTATATTGAGCAATTTATCCTGGCTAGTCGAGGTAAAAACTGCATAATGAAAGACTAATCTGGTTGAGCATTTGATCTGATTTGCTTTTTACCTGGCCTAGCTGTAATGACCTGTTCCATATAAACAGGACCTAAAATATTCAATAAAAATTCCTTACTGAGCAGTAAGCTATTCTAAGAAAAAATTGGCAGGTTGCAATTTGCTAGAATGCAGTCTTGTGAAAAATCCTTTAAAAAAGCAAATTAAGGGCAACCACTGGTGTCACACCGAAAGTCTAATTATCAGCATATTAAAATTTATATTTTCTTTCGTAAAAAAATTTTGATTCCATGGATGGTGTCAAAATCTTCTATGATAACTTGCGAACGAAACCACATTCTAATTATTCACTGTTAACTTAGATCAATATTAGTAAACCCCTGCACAGTGATTCAATGTCTGCTACCAATTAGGACTTGAGATTTTCCAAGTTAATGTGTAGCCAGTATTTTTTCACAGGTTACACTTTGATCCAAAATGTGTAGTGTAAGTGCGTTCACGGTTAAAACAAACTGCAGAAAGCCATTGGATTTCAAACTTGAAGAGGAATGAAATCGAGAAGGACATATTTCGTTTCAGAATGTTCTCCAGGCATTATAATACGCGTGTTTTTGACACACTTTGTGTCCTTGTGAAAGGCGAATGTGTCCTGTAAATGGAAAAGTGTGAGTTAAAAATCATGCCAAGGACAAAAATGTCTAATATAATTTTAATTTGACTATTTAAAATAATTATTGTTTCTATATAAAGTTTGCTTTGCAGGCTATGCTCTTTTTATATGCTTACGTGTAATTTCACGTGTAATTTCTAAGATTAAGTGATTATTGAACCTAAAGACAAGTGTGTCCTGTAAAAATTCCGTATTATAATGCCTGATGTTCTCAATCACGTATGAACCATATACAAACACCCTATATAGTGGGATTAGTACTTGGAAAATCTGACAATTGTCATCGTACCCATGCAGCATTTCTGTATTGTTTACTGTAAATAATCACAGTTTCTTACGTGATTCTTACCTGTAAACTATCTTTTAAGATATTGCTCGTGTTTCCAAATGAAGATCCACAAAGCAGCGCATTCTTATTGGCTGCCCACAGAGTTTCTTACCATACCAAGTTGTGTACAACAATGGAGAGTGCATTGGAATATTTTCTTCATTCGCACCCTGAGGTATTTGTTTTGAAATGAAGCTTTGTGTAAAAGCCAAGGTCTAGCTCCCTGGGGTGGTATACCATTCGAAGGCTGGATAACCGATAATCGATAACTTTTACCTAGCCTTATTTGCGTTACACGAAGCTTCCATAAAAACTTTATTCGAAATCCTTTTCCTGTTAGAAGGCTAACCACTCCACCTCCTATGCTTCGTGTAACGCGTTTTTATCCACTGGATAGCAGATTTGCCCTTTGAATAGGATTCATAGTTTGGATAAGTTATCTACCTTCCCCTGACCAGCCCCTGACGTAAACATCGATCGTTGTGTGTATTTTGTGGACGAATGATATCTCTTAAAATTTCCTGTTGAAATATTCGCGAATGTTTTTGTCAATTCGCGACTGCGGACAACCGCACTACGGTGTACGGCGTGTTTCCCTGAATCGAGTATGATGTTGATCGAAATTGAAATGTTAAGTTGTGCAAACACTAGGTACTGACGATGAAGAAAAATTATTTGATATTGTATGATGCCCACCAGTCGAAATTGCGATGTATTTAAGTTGGAAAAACCAATAATTAAACTTGGATTCACTCAATTCAGATCATGTATTCACGTGAATAATCGGTACATGTAGTCTTCAGATGCTCAGTGCTTTTTTCACTAAATTTAAATTCATTGCGATCATCAAATCTTCATTGTTGAAGAGAACAATCTGGAGAATATTCTCGCAGAGATTATTTTTTCGACTTGATGTTCAGGCTATTTAAGGAGAGAAACGAAACTTTCAAATTTTTGCTATGAGGATATATATATTATATACAGCACTTAATGTATGCTCCCGAGGAAAACAGTGAGTTTTGTTTTCCCAAGAGTCTGAATGTTTCCCGAAACGAAGTCGAGGGAAACATTGGGGCTTGAGGGAAAACAAAACTCACTATTTCCCGTGGTAGTGCACATTAAGTGTTTGGTTGTATAGGAACAAAAACATACACAACAATTTCATTTAAAAAAAAAACACTTTATACTTTGTTATGACAAGAAGTGGACAACAATTTTTCACGTGTTTCCGTTGCGGGAAACATTGCATTTTTTTAAAGTCATGTGACTACGAATGAACCAATCACATTTAAAATACACAGCACTTTTATAACAATATGTTGTTTTGTGGACCTCGCACGTGCAAGAGCAAACTGGCCGACTGCGAACTGCCCTGGCCGAGGACAGTGACACTAGGGACAACCCGGTTCCCTCGTTCTAGTTGTGAAAATGCTTCACCACCGTAGTCTGTTGTCTGTATCGCGCAATTTAAAATCACTATTAACACTCCCGCGAAACACGTGTTAATACTTTGTTGTTTTTTAGCTTGTTATCATAGATTTACGATGTCCACAAAGTATTAATGGTCAAGAATTATGCAGGTGAGCTCTTTTGGAAACATGAACCATGTTTTCGACTTAAACATGACTCTTGATTGAGCTAAATTCATACGTCGAATTAGAGTGACCCTTGTAATCACTCCTCATAATCAGTAATGAAATGATTGTTCTTGTTTGTTTTTAGAAAAATACGGGAAATAGGACCTGGTGAAAATGCTGTGCTAGTCGGAGTAACGAAACCAAGGTTAGACAATATAACATAACGTTACTACATGTTACTACAAAAACTTAGATTCTCTTTTTAAAAACTGCAAACTCATTTTGATATTTCTATATGAATGTCTTGGAATGTTTTGATAGATTTCTTGTAATCTATTTCGAGATAGATTTCTTGTAATCTATTTCGTGATAGATTTCGTTGCCAAATTTTTTTCTTTTTGGTCAACATTGTTTTGTTGTCCTTTTGGTAATTAGCAATTATTGAATGAGGTTAAACGTGATATAAACAATTATCAAAGACCGTGGTTGATAGCATCAAACTGAGACTGATAATTTTTCACATCATACGAAAACTGAATTCAATATTTGTTTATTATTTATTTAAAAGAATAGACATTAAAAGTTTAAAAGATCACACGTTATGACGTTAGTTATCGAGTGCATGAAAAAAGTCGTATCCCACGTTCTGACGTCACTCGACTTGGACAAGACGATTTCACACATGGCTGTTAGCGAATCAGAGAGTGTGAATTATTTTAAATAAATCATTTGAGTTGCTAAGTGTGCACACGTATTATGTACTTTCCCCGGATTACGTCCAAATTTTTTTTTCAGTCACTAGCTATTGAATACTATTTGCGATAGCTACAAATGTTTGAAATTAAAACGCATTTTTAGTGAGTTGAATCATAATATAAATAGAACCTTTGAACCTGGGGGCAAACTATGAAACATTGACACGATTTATACTCAAGCAAAAGATAGTTTGTCTTGTTGTTCGTCTGTGTGTAACCACTGGCAAACAGACGGATCATCCGTCAAGACGAGTTATCCGCATACTTCGCAGTCTATTTTTCGCCTTGTGTTAATTTATACTCAGACGGATCATTCGTCCAGACGGATTATCAGTCTCTTGTATAAATCGGGCAATTGTTTCGAGTCACAATCTACCTGCAACAATCTTTCGATGCTTGCCAACTGTGTTTTGTGTGCCTCGTGACAGCCCGATGCGACGATGTTCGCCCATTGAAAAAACCTCCCCTACACAATTTTTTTGTGAAAACATCGATGGTTTAAACATGGAGGTTTTACAATCTATGCAGTGAGACAGACGAGGATGCTGACGTTTGTAGTAACAAAGGTTTAGAGAATCAGGAAGACAGTAGGTGAGCAGTGAGTTTAGTGAAATAGCTAGCTGGTTCAACACAGCCACACATGTGTGAAGGAATAGGGCATGTGGGTGTATGGGAAAGGATTTTGGGATTACGTTCAATTATCTTTAACGGGTTTGAACCACTGGTTTGAACAAGTTTAAATAAGAATATGGAACCTCAATATTTCGGAGTCAACTATATAATCACTAAGATATTTCAAGTTTCATCTCCCAAATATTTTGAACTGTAGAGCTATATATAATTTCATTAGGAATTCCGACATTCATACTGTACGATATTGTATACAACATTTTTTACAATATCTGATATAGTGTATCTTATTCTCATATATACATGTTTCATTCGCATACTATTTTTAGTGTTGGCAGTGAAGAAAGTCTCTCTATTCTACCATGGCTAAACATTGGTTTTAACAGGGTATGTTACACCATCCATTATGTTAATATATGACACACTCAGTTCATGCCGAAATTGTTGACTGGCGTAGACCCGGATCACTTTGCCGGATTTTGATTTTCCCATCTCGCAAACAGAGTCGCCCGGACGCCCTGTTATTCCTATCGTCTTTATAGGCGATGGAATACCTGGTTTCTCTGTTCAGATTTGGGTTTACTAGTAAACTAGTATAATACTAGGTAACTAGGATTACAAGGTTGATGTCATATAAAGAGCTTGCTTCATCCACCATCTTTTATGATATTGTAAATCGATCTCGCATCGGTAAGGAAAAGTGTTATATATTTAAGGTGGGCGAGCCATCAGTAGCTTTCGGTAACCATGCTTTTAGTTAATTATGGTTGGCCTTATACCGCAAGCAATCGTATTCACGCATTATAGGCCTTTAACGTGCGTGTACGTGCGTATAAAAACGGGTAAGTGGAAAGCAGTCCGTACACATTACATTAACCAAAACGTTCATGTCTGATACACTTTATCACTCTTTCATTTTGATTGTATTTTAGATATTCACAGAAAGTCATAATATTGGTCAGTGTCTTAATGAACTATTGATGTTAGAACGCGGCGAGATTAGATCGCAGGCAAAAATAAGGTACGTTATGAGCTGCATTCTAATCACTGGCAGCACTTGATAGGGTTATTGAATTACTCGTAGCCAATCAGAGTGTTTCCTTCCATTTGTAATTTTCCCGCGCAGTGGTTCAGTCAATCAAAATAGTAATGTTGCAGGACAATAATGTTATACCTTTTGCAAAAAACGCCTGGTAATTACGATTCCGTATTTCACGAGGATTTTGAATGAAATTAACCCCTTTTAGGTAATTCGTGTTTTATGCTATTTTATTTTCCCTGTTTTTTAGGGCGGCAGCGTGCTTATTCAGCGCTATTGAACATTGTCACGATTCTATTGAAATTGCAACGTTAGATACAGAAAGAGGAGAATGCCTATTGCAGGTATGATCGTATAGATATTGCGGTCGAGTACAATGTATGAGTCTTCACGTGAAAATCACTTGCTAATCACACCACCGACACCCTAATCCGACTTCTGATGTCAAACACAAGTAACACATACAATATATCATTTTACTCTAGCATTTAGCGCCTGTTACCCATATTTTTTTGGGCCGGAATTGATAAAAATAATCGCTAGGGGGCTTTCTCTTTTGTTCGCACATCTATTTTTTACCCAGCCTATTATCACATTTACCTTCACAAGGCCTAGTTGATTTTTACAACGCATTGTTCACGTTGCAACTTATTTGCGATTTTCCATTTGTAACAAGAAGCAACACCATTAGATGAATGTTGTAAGATTTTATAATGGCGTGTGTATAATAGGCCGACCTATTCTTAACTTATAACCAAATGGCCTAATTCGTTGAATGTCGAGCATAACATAAAAGTTGCAGTATATATAATATGCTCCCATATTTATACAAAGAGTTCAAACCATTTTTAAGACCACGATGGTTATCTTAAATTTCGCGTATTTCCATTTTAACTTCTTATATTTCAGGCCGGTTTGTTTACTCCATCTTTTTTGAATTTTTCAGTATGCTAATCTGGCGTATGAAAAACTTACTGGTTATTCAAGGAAGGATGCTATCGGAAGAACAACTCGACTTGGACCATATCCAAGTAATTGTAAAGATTCCGGTTCCGTGAGTATGGATTGTTTATTTTAAAGAGCAGATTCAAACAAATCGACGTACAAAAAAAATTGAATTACCAGTACACAAAACACAGTATGAACATCGATACATAAAATTCAAACTAACGCCTGTAATGTCAAACTCACACTCAAACTCGTTGAGTGGGAGATCTCAATCTTCTTATAACGTCCCATGGCGGTATTTCCACTGAAATAAAAGCTTGATTTTCAGTATTTTATCATTAAAATCATTCCATTGATTCAGAAAGAACTTTCTCATTTATCAGTAATAGCAAAATATATATGTCACACTCCAGATTGTGAGTGTGCTTTTTCAATAGAGGCGTAAGATTTAAAGATCTGATTATAATTTCCGTGACCTTCGGAATCTGGTTTACAAGATTTACCTTGTTTACAAGTCCTATAAAGTTATGACTAAGGCCAATTAATATGAAAGACGATAACTCTGTGACTATATGCTACCCCTAACGCTACTTATACTGACCATATTTAGCACAGAGCTGTTTTACAAATACGCTGTACTTGGTTATATCGGATCACGAATATGGCTATATATACTGCTGTAGATATGACATCATACAAATATGTTTTCACGACTTGTTTTCTTTCATATAAATGGCCTTTTTGACCAGTTAGCCCCTACTTGATTTGGACTTGGATAGATTGACCTGTGATAGGCTGGCTGGAAATAAACTGTCATTTCCGTATCGTCACGGCTAAGAGGATTTCGTTCCAATAAGCAACTTACGGTTGACCTTTACGATTAACAACAAACTTAAGTTTGCACTCTTCTCAAGATTGCACTTTAAGTCGGTCAACTGGCATTCATCGACAATCAAGATTTGCCTTATTTAAAATTCTGAATTTGAAGCATTAATAAACCGCTTCATGCACAGAAACATCTCGCGAATTACTGCTCGCCGAGAGCGGTTTCCCGTCAAGGGAATATACCCGTAAAGGCAGAAGAGTAATGGCCTTGACCTTTCATCCATACTAATATGACGTTATTGTTTACAACAGGGTCTTGATGAACAGATTTATTCACAACTTGAAAAAGGCAAAACTAAGGTAACCAACAACGTTCTTAAGAGTAAACGCCTTCATGTTTTCCGCTTACAAAATTGACCATTATCCATTTACACTAAATTTAAAACGAAAATAATCATCATACAGCCGGAAAGGGCATACTAAAATTAGTATTAAGATTGGAAACTTTGGTTGTGAAATTTAGTAGAAAGGGAACTGTTAGAAAATGTGGGGGGTTTTCGCGTGCGAAATGTGGAAACTTCCAGGGCCAGGGACTGGTTGTATAAAAATGTAATTAACTATTAACTATAGTTAATGCCAGAATTGGCCAATCAGAATGATGTATTTTCTATAGTTACCTACGATTTAACTATTTAAAATGTAGTTAGGAGTGTTATGCAACCGGCGCCTGAGCGATACTTTCCACACTTTTTAATACGTCCTATAACCAAACTTTCCAGTCTATACTAATTTCTGGATACTCTTTCAGTAGCTCGACAATTTTGGCTAGGTCACTGTGCTCTTTGCAGGTGTTCTGATGAATTCTTCCAATTTTACTTTTGGGTTAGGACCAATGGTCCATTCATTCCTTGTCTTCTTCGTAATCCAACCCCCCCCCCCCAATTTTTCTGTGTGTAGCCCGAAAAATGTTGTAAAAAGATATAGGCGCAAAAGTTTATATATCATACAATAACAAAGGTTATTACGAGCGAAGTGCGATTCATATATTTCATACTATTTTAATATCTTTACATTTCGAATCGGGAAACGTTAGGGAGATTTAACACGAGGACGTGAGCGTCAAAGACGACATGAAAATGGCGAATAAATGGCGTGATGCGCCCAAATATGGACATGCCACGCCATTTACCCGCCATTTTCACGTCGTATTTGACGTTCACGTCCTCATGCTAAATCTCCCTATTTTCTACTGCAAGCACTACGCAAAAATGACGAATCAATGGCGTGGCGCGACCATATATAGACGCATCACGCCATTTATTCGCAATTATTTTTATGTCCTGTTTGACGTTCACGTCCTCATGCTAAATCTTCCTATTCTAAACTAAATATTACTTAAATATATTTTGTTATTTTTTTAGGAATGGAAGGATTATCCCAGTAAGAAGAAGAATGGGGAGACATTTAAGCAAAATTTACAAATTATTCCTGTAATCGGAAGAGGAGGGTTAGTTTGCCGTTTTGTTGTCGTGATGTATTTATACTTTGGATTAGATAACTATATAAATTGTAGAAATGACAATAAAATAAATTAACAATTTTGTCTTAAACCCAAGGAACCCGCCCTTTCGGTGTTTCTCGGCATCATTAGGAAGCTCTAGACCAGCTGTATCTTTAAGTTATACTAATAGTCCTGCCAAATTCAATATGCGATTTAGTGCCGGAATTAGTATTTGCATCCAAACCACTCCTATCTTCTCTATAGTTTCCCACTGCGGGAGAATTTGTTGTTCCAATGTAATGTTTTGTTTTCTAGGAAAATCGCTCATCTTGTTGCCGTAAAACAGGAGGTGAAATCTGGCACATGGCCTTTATGGAAGGTTTGTTGTGTTCATTTATCACCAATGATCTCCATATATGAGTAGGAAATACTAATATGATAACATATACAATAGACCGAAAGTTGCACCCATCCCCAGCAAAAACTTAGCGAGAATTATTGAATTATTGCAAAGGCTAAGAACAGAGAGAAATGCTGTACATTACCTTCTTTTTATGTATCATTTGTGTCATATCTTTATTTCATTTCGTTTAGCCTCGTGAAAATCGTCCTAAAGAGATTGTCAGTACGTAATTCTGTTTCTTTATACCATTATTGAAGTGGACGGTATATTTTTATTAACCAAATAGGCTTTATCGGTTATTCGCACTTGATCATATGGCAGGTTTTCTTCCTTGCTTTATTAGGACAGGCGCTATGAATTGTTTTTTAATATACCATAACTAAGCAAATCAAGTTACACACATAACTAAGCAAATCAAGTTAAAATTAAGTGTACAATAATTTCGCCATTCAGTATCACCAGAAATTATTACAATGAAGCATGAAAATCTGCACGACCGTTTATGCCTAATGCTGCAATGCATTATGGTAAAATGTACATGACTCTAGCGTTTTCTGTTTGTTTATTTACATCTAGATAAAATACTGTGTGAGATTTTCTTGTATTTAAATGGATTCCTTATATTGAACAATTCTTCTGTTTTTAGATTCCTCTCCGAGACCATCGATTTCATCAGCAAAACTAGAACCATATATGACGATAGTAAGTTCCATGAATGAGCAGTTGTTTGTTCGATCTCGCCTTCAATCTCGGCACCAGTGAACTGTAATACAACATTCAAGATGGCGCGTGGGGGTAGTAGCAGGTGCCCACTGAATATTTTGCCATACCTCAAACGGAACTATTTAAATATCCTATTTGGTGTAGAAGAATTTCAAAACCTTTCGATTGAAAATTATTGATCTATGATTTCTCGTGTATTTGTATTGTACTTTAAAAAATTCATTTTCGGCTACATATTCCTGATGTTTTCACACCGAAAAGTAATTCTTAAGCTTCAATTTAAAGCTAGCCTGACGTTGTGGGACAAGTATTTCAGCAAAAAACGCTTCAGGCGAATGTGAGCATGTTCATTTTCGGTTTGGGGGGTTCAGTAGAAAACGTTAGGACTCGGAATTAGATCCACTGCTAGCGTTCCTTCGTCAATTTTTTTTGAAAAAGGGAAATAACCATTTCAACTCTCGTTGATCGTTGTCTTTGCTCATTTCGAAATCGTCTCACGATTTCTACTTAAACGGGCCTTTAGGATCTGTTATCAAGTTTAACGTGACATATATTGTACAAAGTTATATGCATGAGTATCGAGATAGATTGTTTATTAGGGTCGTATTTTTTTACCCTCTGATTCGGATAGTAGGATGCATAGGCATAGCTCTATAACTAACTGTTTATATTATTTTTTCCCCAAAGGTAATAAATATGATTAATGCCGCTAAAGAAGGAAGTTCGCCAAGCATTTCATCGAAACTTTCAAGAGCAATTGTAATTATATCAAATTTTATGTACGCGTGAAGGGAGGGGGGGTCAAAGGGAGGGGTGGTCAAAGGGAGGGAAGTCAAAGGGAGGGGGCGATTTTGGATTCATTGAAACGTCCATAATTTCTTGATTATTCATGATAGACGTCAGCATATTATATATACGTTCATGCATATAATGACACATATTCGCAGGGAATTTTCCACCCCATTAGCTAAGTTAGTAGGGAACTCAAATCTACTGTTTTGTTTAGTTTTTCCTCGTGTCAAATATTTTTATTCCGCATCTTGCTCAACTGTTTGTAACTCTCCCATATCCCGGTTACTCGGTCGCATCTTTGAAGCCAATTCCAAGCCGAATTAAGTACCATTGCTATTGTTTACATTGCTTTTGTCTGAGGAATTCGCCTTTAACTCGGCACTAGTCTTGCAATTCGGCTTTCAGGATTGCGGCGTAAGTTATCGTTCCAGTTTACATTCAGTTCACCGAATCAATTGATTTACACTTAGTAACTAGACGATTCAAATAATCGGAATGCTCGCTTATAGCGTATATCTGTATATATATTTTTTATGGATAAGCCTGTTTTTGCGATGGCCAGCTAACTACATTTCTGTTGTTTAGGAAATATTGCAAACGAAAGAACTTTATTCAATAGGAAACGAGACCGAGGAGGAGAATGATGTTACGCCATATGATGGCTTAGTGGTAAGTCGCCATTTTACACCTTTAATAGCATATTTCTAAGAAACGTACGAAGGCGCACATAATGAGGCGCGTGTCGTTGTCTGAATATTAGGGAGTTTACGATCTACGACGCGGTTAGCTCGACGTCGCTAGTCAATTATTTTGCTTGAAATGAGCTACAGGAAATTGATTATGCTGCTAGGACTCTAAAATAATCATACAAACGTTTTGTGCAAAGAACCTCCGATATCTAGCTGATATTGCAGTTGCGTTTAAGCTGTCACGTTGCCGCTGCTTTCATCTCATTGAGAGGCCGTGAAAATGCTTCGTTTGAAGGCGTCGTAAGAATGACAACGCTGTCATAGGACCACAAATTATGCATAGCTATTGTCTCGCGTGTGGAGTTTCTTTGTTTTGCAAGCGCGTCGTCGAGCTGGCGGCGTCGTGAATCGTAAACTCCATATTGAATGATTTGAATCGACTTATTTTTCACTCACAAGAATCAAGGTTCTACCATTAACTTACACCTGGGGTCGGTTGTATCAAGCCCGTTTAGCTTAAACGGTGGATAAGTTCAAAATAGAAAGGCAAATCTATCGTTTTAATCGACAAGCAAACTAAATGTTTTTAACCTTAATACAAAGATACTGTTTACAACTAAATATTCAGTGCAAAATATTCAAATCCACTCATTCAAGAGAGATCTAAAAGCGTTATTTAATTTTGACTTATCCACCGTTTAAGCTAAACGCGCTTGATACAACCGGCCCCTGACCCTTAGTGGGCTTGAATTTCAGAGCTCTCGATGAAATAAGGCATTCGTAAGGGAATTTGAATGAGAAATTATTACAGAAAGAATAAAAGTATCACTTTTCGTGAATTTCGCGATCGAACAACATTGGTTTATGATAGATTCGACAATTATACATTTGAATTTTGCGGATAATTTATCACGTGAAGCCCTCATATACATGATGTACCATCATTCGCCATATACATGATGTAGCTACCATCTCGTGTCCTCCGAACTCGGGAGGAGTTCTAAGAACACGAGATGGTACATCATGTATATGGCGAATATTAATCTATATGTATTACACCTTGCAATGGAACATTGTTTCCTGGGTGGCCAATGGTAATCTTCCATGTGTAGTTTCCCGTCTACCTAAACTTAATTTAAAAACTCATTTCAGGTTTGAAGTTTTGAAGGGAAACTCTAAGTTGTGTATTTTCTTTGCAAACAAAGAGATTGTGTGACCTTTTCGGCGGCAGGCGTATACGAAACAGACTCATACTGTATGTTCGAATGTTCAAACAAAATGACTAATATTACGTTTTTGTTAGGGCAATCGTCGACCGTCAGGAGGATCTTTGATAACGGGTAGGTAACGCATTTCTGTAAAAAAAATTATCTGAAAACCTCAAGACTATTCATATGCCAGTTTGCAAATTTGTCTTCAGGGGCGAAACTTGTGTATATAGCCATACAAGAGTAGTTTTACTGTAGACTATTACTTTGCGGCAAGTTCAAATTATTGATTTCATGGAAATGAACCCCGTGCATTCACTCTAGATTATTATTGAAACAAAACTTTGCGGAAACCTTTTAGGCTATTCCCAACTATATATGTTTACCCTATTTAATTGTTGCTCAGAAGTCAGAACTGTAATGTTCTCGTAGTTTTAACTTCATACATTAGTGAACTTTAGCTTGACGTTTACGGCAAACCTCTAACGGCAAGCAGAAAAATTCATTTCGAATTTTCAAAACAAATGCTAGGTTTCTGAGGCCGAGAGAATTGATTGGTGCATTCTTTTCAAACGTAGAGTAACTACTGAGACAAATTGCGGGCGAGAAAGTGGCAAAAATCTTATTTTAAATGTTATTTGAAATTAGCCGTTTTCTGATGACGGTTTGTCATATTGGTTGAGCTATATATAGGTTAATTTCATATAGGTTAATTTCCGCTAATAGACCAACCTTCCAATTATATCTTACAATTTTTTTATTTTAGGTCACAGGTCGGATCCATCATTCTATCCTGGTCGCAACACTCTACTGCATGTGACAGAAGCACCCGCTGAAATTCTCGCAGCGTTAGACGATGACTCATTATGGGATTACAATATAATTGAGCTTGAACGAATCACTGGTAACAAGTAAGTACTTTGTTTCATTCGTACCTTTAGGGAGATGAGTTCACACCAGGATTTCTGTGTAGCAATTTAAAGGAATTGAACGCAATCTTTGTTATATGTAGATATTAGAGAAATTTAACAAACTCCACATGACGCCTACGACGTCGCGAAAATGGCGTGGACGTGGCGTGATATGCCCATCTATGGTTGTGATTACACCACGTCCACACCATTTTCGTGGCGTCTTAGGCGTCGCGTCGTGTTTGCTAAAATTCGCCATTATTTTATAAAAACGTGCGACGACAGATGGCCATTGTTATTATAATGTTCAACTGTTTTGATTTCTTTTCTTTTCTTTTGTGTAGGCCATTGTTCTACCTCGGAATGGTAATATTTAGCCGTTTTAATGCTCTCCAATTCCTTCATATATCCAAAGATTGTCTAATGAATTGGTTAAGGGTGAGTTTTCAAATAGCGTTTCCAACATTTTGTGTGAAAATAAATTTTTGAATTATTTCTACTTGAAAAAAAACACACAGAAACTCAGTAAAATTATGCGAGTTCTTTGCCATATAGGCTCAAAATTTTAACCAGCATTTTGGCTGTAATCTTCATGGCATATAGACGACTTGCTCGCGGCATCCGCTATTTTGGGGGGCAAATATTTTGGTTCTCGAATTTTCAACATTTCAACATTTGTGAATGTCATATGATCAAGACAGATGCTTTTCAAGAGACCAGTTGATTAGTTAATTTACCGCGTTTTTCCCCCAATATGGCGGCCAGTTACAAAGCTCATGGTGCGTGACGTCACGCGCAAGTGGTCTAAGGCCAAAAATCTGTCTAATCATTTGTGGTTAATGAAGTCTTCTCTTTCTTCAGTTAATAGAGTCCAATTATCATGAGCGAAACACGTATCATAATTCAACCCATGCCGCTGATGTTCTACATTCAACTGCATATTTTCTAATGAAGGAGAGAGTAAAGGTATGAAAAGATTCTCGTCTACACTCAACTGGTATATAATGTGAGGACCTGAACGTCAAAGGCGACGTGAAAATGGCAAATAAATTACGTGGCATGTTCATATATAGGCGCATCACGCCATTATTTGCTATTTTCACGCCCGCTTTGACGTTTACGTTTTGGTGCTAAATCTCCCTGTTAAGATTCATTTATTTATTGGTTGGTCTACAGTTGGCCTGTAAGCAATCTCAGATTTTCTTTTATCCCCTTGCTAGCGACATCCCATCATGTATGAGACCGTACAGTATTTGTCTACGTCACTGTTTTGTCTCCCAAGAGTTGTGCACAGCCCGAAATCTCTGACTAATTTTCCGATGCGCGATTCGATTTCGCTCGCATGATACGGCAATTCCTCTAAGACGAATAAATAAACCGTTCTGTGTGATCGTGTATGGGCGCGTTGACACGTTGCAGTTTGAATTAATATAACTATATAAGCGGGAGTTCCAATACAGAAATAAGAACATATTTACATCCGGACGATTTCTTATCGGTGAAAACGACTCTTTCACGACAATTACAAAATGCAAACCAGACCTTATACAGCATTGACATGTCTATTAACTCTTCTTTTTTCCTTTTAGAGTACTCTTGAGCCGATGGACGAAATTGCTGCCTTGATAGCGGCTGCTGTTCATGATATTGATCATCCTGGTTTTACAAACTCCTTTCTTTGCAATGCATCGGACTCTCTTGCAGTGTTGTATAACGATATTGCTGTTTTAGAAAGCCATCATGCTGCCCTGTCTTTCAAAAAGACTGCCGAAGATGAATCGTCCAATATCTTTAGAGGACTTAGAATGTAAGTCCATTCAAATTGATCCCTTCAAAAATTATCAGTTAATACGTATACCGCGTATATTTATTTTTGCAAAGCTTTTGGTCTCTTAACCTGGACCTTCATCAGTACTTCTTCAACCTATTACATTAATTATTTAAGTTAATTGCACTGGTGAAGCCCAGGTTAACTAACCGAGACCTTTGCATACATAAATATATATACCTGGTGCACCTACAAACTAATAATTAATATTGAACTTTTTAGCAACTTCTAGAGTGAAGTTGTACATATCTAATGCCTTATGTTAGACACTCACCATGGTGGAAATGCTTAATTGAAACTTCTCTCCTAATAACTTGTTTCTGTATGATACTTTTAGAGATGATTATCGTGCAATTAGACAAAGTATTATTGACATGGTAATGGCGACAGAGATGACCAGACATTTTGAACATCTCTCGAAATTTGTGAACAGTATTAACAAAAGACGGACATCCAGTATAGGAGAAGTCACTCCTGTGGTATGTCAATTATAATAATTGTTTTGATATTTCATCCTTGTTCTAGGAGTGCTAGGTTATATGTAATTACCTCTATGAAGAAAATTTCCTAGATTTACCAATACTTTGATCTAAGAACACGGTTGGTTTCATTGTTCCCGTCTAACTTACTTTAGATCAAACGAACTTTCGATTCATGAATCTGCCTTTTTAACTCTCCATAACTGAGTGTTCGCACCCTTAAGTGAATGCGATATTTTCATTGTTACAACGTATAATAAAAACGAAACGTGTTCAAAAAAATTGTCGCTGACGTTTATGTAATACAGATGGCAGCTACACTGATCCGTTACAATAGTGTAATATGTAATGCAATACAGTATAATTATATGTTCCTCTCAATCATGACAAAAGGTCCCTCTTCTCACCCCTCCCTCCCTACAAAATCTTGAAAAAAGGCCCCCTGCCATGAATTGTTCCCCTCATTTAGGGTGGTCGTGGCACCCCTGATTCAACTACGTCATCGTTACACACGCCTGAAAACAGAACTCTAATAAAGAGGATGTTGATAAAATGTGCGGATATTTCTAACCCGGCTCGACCAAGGTTTTTATGTGAAACATGGGCCAAAAGGATAGCTGAAGAATATTTTACCCAGGTACGTCGCATGATATTGCATAGGAAAACGAATTTGTGTTACTTTTGAAGAGAGGCTGTCGAAGAGTTTGTTACTCCAGATTTAGTGTTGTGATTACAGGAGCAATGCCATTATTCCCAGCGGTTGTGCTCCTGGTATATTTAAGCCTCGTTTACCCGACATTAATTTTTGGTACAGGCCACTTAAAATTGGAGAAAATTGGGCAATTGGGTATCCTTAATTTTTGTGGTGTAAAGTGTAAACGCAAAATTAAGATGAGCTAATTACTTATAGACCGAGGAGGAGAAAAAACGCGGATTGCCAGTTGTGATGCCCGTGTTTGACCGAGCAACATGTAATGTCCCACGCTCTCAAGTAAGTGCAACGGCATACGAAACTTCTTAGCGAGTTTTCTTCTCACCGAGTTGCCATGTTGTAAAGTAGATGTTGTCGTTGAATTAAGCATGTATAGACCATTGATTAAAATTAAGGGAATCAAACGTCATAACTCGTCCATAATTGCCTCTAAAGTATTTTATGTACAGATTAGTTGATTTTAACTACATGCCTATATTATTATTGCATTTTACATCTACCACTCTTCGTTTTTCACGTCATCGAACAAGTTCAGGGTGAATTTCTTTCACTAATTTAATAACAAACAATATTTTAGCCGCAAGAGTCACTTTTACCCGACCAAAACACTCAAAAATCCGCTTTTCACATTTGTGCTTTAACAAAAATCTTGAAGTTACATCGGTGCAAACAGTCAATAAATAAATGTGCGGTTCGTATTTTTAGGTCTGGTTCATCGACTATTTTGTCAGCGATCTTTATGATGCTTGGGATGGTAAGTCGTATAAGGCAGTTCATTCTTGTTTTATATTCTCAAGTTTTAAGACTCGTAATATCATCTTCCTTTTTAACCGTTTTTTAGTCCCAATGTCAAATACTTCCCCATGCAGGAAGCAAATCGTTTTTGATAAAGTTTACTTTCTTCTATAGCATTTGCACATGTACCGGAAACCATTTGTCATCTCACGAAAAATTATGAATATTGGAAGCGTGAAGCAGAAGAAAAGGTAAGGTCATAACTATCGATGTTACTTTTTGCATGCCAGTGGCGGATTCAGGGCAAGTCAAAATAGATTACACGGCCTAATTTCAAATTCAAAATATTTTAATATAGAAGTCTACCAATATGATTGCACTTTAGAGCTCCAGTAATACACTGACTAAAGGCCGTTTTCCAATAGGCAAAATTTTTCGATCGAACAAAATTTTTCGCTCGATTTTCTTTTCAATTCTGAGGAATCGACCGTGGTGGATGCCCTTGACCGGTGACAATTGAAAAGAAAAACCAGCCATTCTATCGAAAAATGTCGCCTAGAGGAGAACCGGCTACAGACGAAAAAATTCGTTCGGTCGAAAAATTCGTTCGTCGAAAAATTCCGCCTAGTGGAAAACTGGCTTGTCCCTGATCAGTAGATATTCCCACAGCTGTAGTATAGTTTTTCCACCCCCCCCCCCCTCCCCACCTTTTTTCTTCTATAGCCTTGATATTTTGCACGTTGAGCAGAATTTTATTCCTTTTCCAATGTTTGCCTGGTTGCTTCCAAAACGAAGAAAAATTCCCGAATGCGCAAAATTTCTCTAGGTGGAAAACATCCCTCAGTAAGACATATCGGCGCCTAGATATTTAGCTCAATCGTTGCTGCATTAATAATCCCTTTTGTTCATCTAGGACGAATTACTTCGACAAATGAGACATAATTCCACTACATCTCTACCGGTTTCTCATTAATTAACAAACATTGAAAATGGAAACGGTCCTTTTTGTAGAATGACGTTGGTGGCTATTAATTTAAAAACGAGTTAATATGTACATAGTCTCCTAAGTTTATATTGGTATCTCTGAAAAGCAAAGAGTATAAATATATGTTATATAAATATATATATAAAATATGAAAATATATTTAAATTACTCTCTTTTTGCAATGATGTAATGAAACTGGACTGCTAAAAGTGCTCGCAAGTTTATCACAAACCTAAATATAGCCGTAGGAATTTTTCAGCAAATTTAGAGTACATTGAGCCCCTAGATAGCATGGCTGCTTATCTTGTCTGCAAGACTAAAAATTCTAATCAGGAGAGTTTTGTGAACGCCTTGATAGAATCTTGAACGATAAAAATCATCTCCTGGTGGGAATGGTATTCATTTTATTGGCTATTAAAAAGGATTTACCGGCAAAAATGCACTAAAACATCTCTAAATAGGACAAAAAATGGAGCTGTTTAAATATAGATGTAGATTAAATTAAATTTAGGTTTCTCTTTAGGTTTGTAGTAACATTTCATCAATAAAAAAAGATGAGCTACCACAAACAAGTCACTTTATTTTATATTTCCTTCTTTGGTAAAATTCGATCAATGGACATGTGGTAGATATAGAGTTATAGGAGAAGAAAAAAAAATTTTAAACATGTGCGTCAAAAAGCAATACGTAAACGCAGACATGGTATATACACAGGCATAATTATGTAAACCGCCAGCCTATGTATATATTTACTTATTAAAGTGCCTATATCACTTGTGGGGTCTTTACGGATTTGAATAGAGCTTGAAAAATTAGTTTATAAGTTCTACAACCCTTTTTGATATAGTTAAATAGTTTCGGAAATATTTACATCTAAACATGACGATTTGCTTAAATTTCCTTCGTGCTCGGGGGCCTGGGACTCAGGAACCGAGTTCTTGTCATACATAATAAAATCAATTGTAATTTTACTTCCATCTTCCAATAACGTAAAATATTTTAAGAAAAACTCGCCCAGTTGCTGCAGCCATACAAAACGCACCGTTCCTGCATTTTTTTTCTTGAAAAGCGCAAACTATAGCGCCAGTGAAACTTTTCATGTTTACATTATAAAAGACGGCGTGTTTGCAAATCATTCCTGAGTCCCAGTCCCCCCAAGCGACGTATTTTCGAAACTATTTAATTATATCAAAAAAGGTTGTAGAACTTATAAACTAATTTTTCAAGCTCTATTCAAATCCGTAAAGATCCCACAAGTGATATAGGCACTTTGAAGGGGCGTGGAATGGTTTTGGGCATTAAAAAGGTAGTCTTCATGAAGCCAAACAGGTACATGATTGTCATGAATCATGCATCGTTAAAATTAATTTCGTGCTGTGTTTAATCATGGTTTGATTCGGGCAACTAGCTATAGCCTGAACTAGGATCATCATACAAACAGCCCTGGCCTTGTCAGACCTGCAGGGAGCACATTTTATAGAACATTTCCCGCGAAAAGTTTAATCGATATGCCATATGAATTAATACTTTCTCCGTTTTTTACACACTCTTTATTGTCAAAAAGCATAATCGGTCAATTTATTTAGCATTTTCGTACAGCTGCTTTAATAAACCATTAGGTTTGTTTAATAACACATCTGGCCGGTCAAATTCTATAAGTTCCCCTTGATCCAGGACCATCACCCTGTCACATTTTAATATTGTACTCAGTCGGTGAGCAATGGTAATAACCGTGCACTCTTCCAAAACTTCATTAATTATTCGTTGAACTTCTTTCTCCGTGCCTTCATCCACCTTTCCTGTCGCTTCGTCAAATATCACAATTTTATTATTTTGGAGTAAAACTCGCGCGAGATTTACAGCTGTTTTTCGCCGACGCTAAAACCCGTGTCGCCAATGTTCAGTTCAGACTCGAGTTTTTTGTGTAGATTTTTGATAACGGAATCAAGTTTTACCCGTTCTAAAACGTTCCATAACTCTGCGTCTGTGTGTTTGTGTAACGGGTCTAGATTCAGTCGCACTGTTCCCTTCATCAAGGTCGGTGTTTGCGAGATTACTGAAATATGTTCGCGGGTTGAAAGTGTATTGAAGTTTTTGATATTTTCATCATCAATCATAATCTCTCCCCGGGTTTCTGCGAGGCGCATAAGCGCCGCCACTACGGATGATTTTCCCGCACCAGTCCTCCCAGCTATTCCAACTTTCTCCGATGAGTTTATTTTAAACGAAATGTTCTTCAAAGAATCGGCACCGCCTTTGTAATACGAAAGTGAAACCTCCTTAAACACAACCTCGCCCGCATGTGGCCAATTTTCAGGAGGCGTTTTGGGCTCATCCTGCCCGCACTCAGGTTCAATCTTTGTATAGGCTAGCACACGCTCCGCTGACGTCATCTGTGAATTGACGTCACTCGTCACCCGGACAACATAATCGATCATTTGTGTCGTGTTGACTGTATACAGTATAGTTACCGCACCTAATGCTGAAAAAACAAAGACAGAGAGTTTTGAGAGTTCTTTGCACAGTCGAAATTTTGGACAAACTCTTTTTCGTTTCCGCAAATATCGGGTACTTGGATTAGAAAACGGTAATAGAGGTGGCGTAATCAGATAAAACAAGGAGTGTTTACCAATTAGTGCTCATTCGAACTAAAGTGAGAGGATCGAGAAATACCTGCTGGCAAAATAACTCATCCAACCTTGTTCAGACAAATCAACCATATCAGAGCCGTTCAGAGAGGAGTTGGCGCTTAAAAGGGCCCCAGGCTTGCAGTGTCGTCATCCCAAATTATCTGTGCGGCCCTAATTACTTACCTGCAGTTAAAGAGTCCTTTGTTAAAAACACAACCATCAGAGTTACAACTGTTGCGAGCGAAACGCAGATAATGCTGAAAACGTTTGCAAACCACCGAATGGCTACATAACTGCAAAGCACCGCTCTGTGGTGTTCGTCGATACGTCTGAAATGAACAATAAGTAGGCTTAACGTTTCTACAGGGTGTCCCAAAAAACTCCGCCTATTTCAATGAAGCTTTTGTTGGAATTTGAATGCATGATCAACGCAGTAGTGGCATTCAAATAAATCGTCTTGGTTTCAATAGGGTTTATATCATAATATTAAGCCAGACAGATTCTAACAAAGGCTTGATTTCAATAGAGGGGACACTTTGTACAACCAGCGAATTACACAACTAAATTAAAGTTTCAATGTTGTGCCCATGAGGAATATTGAGCATAAATTAAGGGACTGTTTACATGATCCCGCTAAGCCGAGATTCAACGATGCATGAGATGATTTTGAGGTACTGAAAAAAGTATACAGGGTGTCCCAAAAACCCCCAAACCTATTGAAATCACCTATTGTTAAAATATGAATGACTTGTTCGCGAATTTTTGCTCGTGGGAACGTAACTTATAAAATGCTAAATGTGAGCACAAAAATTTAAAATTTTCTGCAGAAGATGGACATGTCGAAGGTCATGGTGCCGAGTTGTAAAATTAAATATGGTTAACCATATTTGTAAATTGTAATTATTGGTAATAAAAATCATTGGTGGGTAGAAACAAAAGTTTACGTTATCGTGCATAAAAATGCTTATGTCAAACATTTAAACACTTTTGGGTCCAAACAGAGTGCTTATACCTAACACAATAGCGCCTTGGATGAGTAATGCTAAAATGTTTGGTTTCAAATGTTCAATGTGAACGGTGGAAAGGTATGATAATGACAACCCCACTTTTTAAAAATTTAGAATTTATTATTTAATAATAATTTAATTTGGAATTTAGAATTTATTAAATATCAACAAACATCTCCCCATCAAATCTGGCACACACAAGTCTTTCTAGGTTGTCAAAATAACAGTATTAATACCATTTATTAATTACGCACCTGAACGCTTCATCTGTAAACCTTTTTTGGCTTCCATAAACTCTGATGGTTTTTAAGCCTTCCATTGTGTTTGAGAAATGTGAATAAATAGGACTACCAGCGATGGACATGAGCCGTTTTATGTCGGTCCCAGACGTAAAATACACTTTTGAGAAGTAATAAAAGACAGGCAGAGCCAGTAAAACAGGAATGATTAAGAGAGGTGTGGTGATAATAGCTAGCAACACCGTCGCGATGGTTGGCCCGGCATAGATACACACCAGGAAGATGTAGAATGGCAAAAGGTCGTCGAGGCTGTTGATGTCCTGAGAAAACCGGTTTAAAATTCGTCCAACCGGATTGATGGCGTGGAACGATACTGGCGCTTTCAGGAGGCACGTGACCATCTTGTTGTGGACCTGAAATGGATCCGAAAACGTTAACGCCTAAATAACATCACATGAGGCATCGAGATGTGAAAAAACATTGTTTGATCATACGAACTTTATAAGCTGCGTTCATTAAAACCAAAAAAATGAACAGAGTACCCAGGACAACCAGTACAACACCAGCAATGAGATAAAGCACGTAGATCAGTAATGCGTGATTGAAATTCTCCCCGCCTTCTCCAGCTATCGTGGGTAAGCGAGAAGCACTAATGTCCACCAAAACAATCAAACCTGTCAAAAGTGACTTGTCATCATACGGTTCAACTCGTGTACACAAAACTTCTAGACTTTCCAAAAGCTCTCCGATCAAAAAGAAGAATGATTTTTTGCCTACTGAGAGACACATATTGTCTCAATCAGGCCAATCTTTCGAATATCGTGCCGTCACGTTGTCAGAATATATTTAAATGTTAATTACCAGCTTGAAGGCCGAATATAAAGATATTTTTTGGAGGGAAAATATTGTTTACAGCTAAATGAAATATTTATCCTTCACCTAAAACAACCGTAAAATTTGATTCAATCTGTAGTCACATTTCGCCAAGCCAGAGGTGAAAAACAAAACGACCAAAACTTTCTTTCTATAATTTACTAAAATTCACTTTCATTTAATAGTTGGATTCAAGGTTCCAATTCAAAATACCTTGGTCAGTCCTTGTTTTAAAATTGGTTTGCAAATGATTTCTTGAAAAAAAAAACATGCAAACTTTGACTCGAATACTACTCGTGACGTGGTCAGATATCGTAGAATACCCTCTGCTACAGCCAATTAGATTGCAGTAATAAATATAATAACTCGATCTTCTTACCTTGACCAGAGAGGAATACCACAGCAATAATAAACAATACTAATGCTGACGCACCAAACAAAAAATACTCTTTGTAAACGTTAAATGACACTCTTCCTCTTTCACGCCATTCCTCCTCCACTTTTAGCGGCCGCATTTCCTTCTGCTCGTCAAAATCGTTCCACGCCGCCATTTTTTCGTGTTGCTTTTCGCTCTTATTCTTCAAATCGAAATCAGGAAACTTCATGTCATTTTTTTGCCCCTCGATTTTGCCTCCTTTCAAATGAACAATGTGATCTGCTTCGTTGTAATATTTCGTGCCGTTTGATGTCAGAAGGATTATTCGGTTTGCTAAAACTCCTCGAATACAATACCTGTAAGAAATTATATACGACTCCTTCAATCAGTCATCAGAGGGCTTTAGCAGTGACTACGAGTACAACTATTAGTACGAGATTCATCATTCTCGCGTGTTGTTTGCTTAAGGTCTGTTCACCCGATCCAATTTTGTTGGATCCAATTCACTTCTGACGGATGTTTTATAGTCTGTTGTATTGTCAATAATGTATTTGAGCAGCAAAAATTCACTGAAGCTACACTACTGCTTCATTAATAACCAACTATATTCCATAAGTCCGAAGTGAATTGGATCGAACAAAATTGGATCGTGTGAACAGCCGTTTACACCATTACCCAAAACTGGTAGACTTTGAACTTTTGAGTACGTGTGTTGATTAATTTCGTAATTAAAAGCTTACGACTACGGGTTTCGTCAGATGGCGTTGGCGAAAGCACCGAGTTTGGCGCGAGAATAATGAATCTTGCATGTATGCTCGTAAACGTACTTGTATAGTAACTGCTAAAGCTCCCTATCTCGTTCAGTTAGGGAACGGCAAGCAAAATTTCTTCCTTTATGGATGTATATTCACTCATACATTTGTGGAAATCGCCTTATATAAGAAATTAGCTTAGTTTTAAAATAGTGCTTGACTAATTAGAATAGTAATTGACTTGCCGAAAAATATTTTCCGCTACTTTTGCATCCAACGAACTTAACGGGTCGTCCAGTAAATATATATCAGCCTGCGAGTACACGGCGCGTGCCAAAGCAATCCGTGTCCGCTGTCCGCCGCTCACCGTCGCACCGTGTTCTCCAATAACAGCTAAATCCTGCATTGGTAATGTTTTCAAATCTTTTTCCAATTGACAAGCTCTCAATGTTTCCGTATACCTGTTTTCTTCGTAGGGTAAACCAAATAATATGTTCTCACGAATAGTCCCAGGAAATACCCATGGCGTTTCCGAAACATAGGCGAGAGATCCCGAGTGCCTCACGACGCCTTTTGTTACAAGGAGCTCCCCATCCAGAACGGTTTCTAATAGCGATGATTTACCGCTGCCCACTGGACCGCAAACCAACACCAAACCTGGAGTGGCTACTTCAAATGTGACGTCATTCAAAATTGCCGTGTTGTTGGTTTCTAAGAAGAGGTGTGTGGCTTGCTTGGGTAATTTTGAGGTTACATTGCGTAAACTAAGATATGGTGACTTACTGGCTCTCTGTGAAAATGGTTCTTTTCTTTTTAGGGGTGCTCTTTGTTCCCTTTCAATAGGAAACTCGGATGTTTTCGCCGCAAGAGCATCTACTTTTAAACTTGCTTCATTCAAAACTCTTCCAAAGCCAAAACTTAATCCTAGCGAGCTGTTCATATCGGGCTCAAGATTCAAGTGATCATTTTGTTGAAGAAATGATTCCATTCGTTGTAAGGCGGTTCTGACGTCAGTAATATAACGTATTGATGTAGGCAAACACAGGCATAACTTTTCACTTAGTTCACGAAATAGTGCAATCATTGCAAAGAAATTCAGGTACGGGATATCGGGCATTTTTGTGAGCACCAGAACTAAGACGGTTATGATCGTACCAAGATGTTGTCCACAAGAAATAAAAGAGTAGCATGTCAACATTACGATCCACCGCTTGGCTTTGTACTTTATCTCTTGCCTATAGGGGGAGGAAAGTGCTGGTATGACTATTATAGTAATAACAATATCCAGTACAGACCTGGATACCTAGCAAAATCTTTAAAAAAATGCAGCAAATATCACAGCCTCCTCGTTAACATACATATTAAATCTATCACTTTCTATTGGGATATTTATTGACGACTGGAAAAAAGCACAAGTAAATCCAGTTTATAAGGAGGGAGTCGTCTAAATCTAGGAAATTATAGACCAATATCTATATTGCAAATATTAAGTAATGTCTTAGAAGTTCTTCGAAATTTCAAATTGGTTTCCGCTCGGGTTATTCCACTTTACCTGCTCTAATTCAAATGTGTGATAATTGGTTTGAAAAAAGGAACGTAAGGAAATTGGCTTGAGTTGTGTTTTTAGATATATTCGCAAAACATTTCATTCTATTGATCAAGAGATTCTGCTTATGCATGCAACTGAAACATTATGGAATTACTGGGGTAGAATATGATTGGTTCAAAATCCGAAATCAACAAACGTTTGTTAATGGTTCCCTTTCAACCATTAAAAATAATAAGATATATAAAGGGTAAAAAAGAGTCAGTTTACACTGGCATATGATAGTTGCCAATCTGCCTTTGCTCTCGCGGCTGCATCTATAATAGACCTTTCTTATAATGACGTCAAACGCGGAAAGTCTGATGTTACGCGAAATTTAATTGGCTCCAAAAAACTATCGAGCCAATCAGACTTCGTGTAACATCAGACTTTCTGCGTTTGACGCAATTATGAACCTAATTCCTTTTACTTACCATCGAGTCTTCTGAATCTTATTTTCGTATATCGCATCCCAACAGTTCAGTTTCACAGAGGCCATTGCGGTCAGCGTTTCCCGTATGACCCCCAAACGTTCGTCGGACATTTGCGAGGCACCCTTACGTAATTTATAGTCGAATGTATTCAGAAATAAGCGCGAAATACCGAGAGCCAATAGGAACACGGCACCTGGAATAATTTGCCAGCCGATGAAGTGCAATAACCATAGCACGAGGCACGTGCACCACAGAGCATGTTTGATCGCATACGGAATGAACCATTCAGCGCTGCAGAATATTATTCGCTGAGAGTCATTGCACACTAACTCCATCACATGACCGCTGTCCAGAGATATTTTACTGAGCCGCAGAACCTACAAAAGGTAAATGTTAAACGATTGAGCGAAATTAAAACAGGGTCATAATTTTTACTCGTGAGAGTTTATATTCAATGTTTGAAGTTCAAATTTTATAACAAAAATACTTGCGGAGGCGTGTGTCGAGGATTTATGCACTGAGGGAGGCCTTTATTATGAGTTTTGCCGAACAACTTTTGTTGCCATCAAACGTCACGAAATCGTCAGAAAATAAGTTTCGATGTCGGCAGCCGGTAATGTCGGAAAAAGCTTACTTGCTTGGAACCAACGAGAAAGCCATCAAAGGCATAAGATAAAGTTTTTGATAAGCATAGGTTTGTTCTATCTAGGATAAGCTTTTTTTCATTTTAATCTTTACGCAGCCTTACCTTTTTATACAGTAAACCTAAGATAGCTGCTCTTGCCCGCACACCTAAAACAGCACCGTGTAGATGCAAATGATTTTGACCAAACAGTTTAATCACAGATCCCAAAGCAATTCCGTAGACGTAAACGAAACAATCGAGACGAGAAGCGTTCCCATTAAAACTAGTAAGCTTGTGCAAAAGGCTGATTGTCGAATACCATGTTATATTGTCGCCCAGGAGATAGGCGGACGCGACGGGCACAAAATTCCAATACTCCAGGAAAGTAAAATATCTAAACATCGCTCTCCAGAGTTTGGGTTTCCGGCCCAAGCTTCGAGCGGATTTCACTTCTTGTCGCCATATTTCTTCCAACCGGCAAGTCCGCTGACACGATCTTTCCACCTCTCTGATGGCGTGAAGGTCTTTGTGTTCTAGTGGATTACGGATGCCTTTAAATAACAGTGGGAAAATCCACCAAAGTATGATTTTTGATATGAAATTTGCGTTGTCCTTTGGGTGACGTGTTTCAAACATTGAAGTCATCTTGCGTGTTCTGAAATTGTTAGACGTAACTGCATATAAGCTTAAACCTGGAGTGAGTATACTTGGTGTAGGAACTTCACTCATTTAGCTAATCAAAATGTGAAGCCGAAGATAAAGGAAATTGAAGGAGCTATTGTTGGAGGCCACTGCTGTCCTTTTACCTGCACGTACACAGTCAAACTGAATTTTTTTCATCTTTTTTTTCCGTATTTCGAAAGAATTTTCAATAATAAAAGTTAAATGCTCAGTGTTATTTTTAATTTTCAGTCAAATTCACTGCGGTGGAAGTGAGTGCGGTTGTTAGCGTTACTGCACAAAAACCCAAACCAAACTTTTCATATACAGGAAAAAGCTTGAAAAGAGAACCCCACGTTACCAGGAAAAGCAGCCAAAATATAGACAGTTTCTGAACACAATTCACAGAGTGAAAAAAAAAAGTTTATTGACTCAAGGCCAAATTGAAAGTTTGAAATGCGTAATTGCATGACTGAATTAACATGCAACGAAATATCGCTCAATGGTGGGCCTGCCACGTCGCGTCCTCCCCAAGCACCCCTGCGCGCTCGCACATCTTAGCATAATGCACAGATCTCTATATTACGCTGAATGCAGTCTTTCTGTTTTGCAATAAAGCGCCTGAGTACGAGGCTGGGTTAGGGTCAAGAATGTAGGTAAACCATTTGGTCACCCGTTGTGATTCAAGTGCCAAGTAGCTCGTCTCTATTTTAACATTAATGCAGTCAGCAGCAGTTTCAAGATACGCTACTCCCGTAGAGATTGGCCCTGGAGCCAAAGATATGGAGCATCTATAACTTATGGCTATAACTACACGAAGGATTCACCTACTCCTAGAATATAATTTTTCATTCTTCATCAATAAAATAAGTACATGTAGTGATGTACATTAAGACAATAGCCGTCGAGATCGCCTTGTCATACCGCTTCCAGATCTGTCCGTAACTGCTCGCATGAGCTATGTCGCCATAGGGATACAGAAGGCATCCTGGTTCCAAGCGAAATCGCTCTATCCTCGTGACCAATAAATATAATCGTATCATAATTTTTGATGAGCTGCAAACCTATCTGAAACATGAATTGACTATATAGCTGGCTTATCGTTCTACTGTTTAAGTAGATTATAAAGTAGCCTTATGCTTGGTCTGTGAAATTAGTAATACATGCATGTACTTAACATGCAACTTCTAAGATATTTCGCACGTTACCCAAACACCATGTAAGAAATCTACTCACACTTTCAGATACAGTTTTCAAGGATAATGCAGACAACATACAGCCGCCAACTACAAGCACAACAACATATTGTAGAATAATATGTCATCATGAGATTCCGCGACATATGAGGCATATTCGTTGACAAAAAGGTTACGACGTAGCATCCTGTCGGGTACATACAGTTATTGGCTGAATAAGATTCAGTGATTTCGCATGCCGCACCATGGAAAACTTTGGCTATATTCACAGCACACAGCTAAAGTGCAGTCATATGTCATAAAGCCCTCATGAACCATATTTTCCTGTTCTTACCGATTATTGATTTGGTCCTGATTTGGGTAAAAGATCAATCACCATATATGGTTAAAAATATGTGCGGAATGACCCGTGCGTGTTATTATATATTATAAGATTATACAGGGTGAGTAAAAAAACTGACACCTTTGAAATTCAAATTAGCTGCGAACTTATGGCTGGATTATGACAATTCCCATGTACAATCAACAAAAACGATTTGATAAAACTGTTCTTTTGTATTTAAAGAGCTTAGAATGCATTTTAACTCCCAATGGGAACAAACTTTATGTTTTAGGTTTATTAATATACTATGCTTCGTATACCCATTCTGTCACATTAAAGCGGCTAATTTGAATTTCAAAGGTGAAAGGTGTATAAGTCCCGATTTACACTACAGGGTGTATCAAAAAAAACGCAACCACTTAATATTCTAAAATTCATATTGTTTATAAGCTCAATAGATTTTATGCCCCTGGGATTTTAAAATGGCTTCTAATCGTACAGTTCAACTGCTAATGGTCAAATCAGCTAAACTAATAATGGTGTAGCTAACAACCGAACAACGAGTTTTTATTGTCGTGCATGATAACTTGAATGTTAACTGTCGACCTTGTAAGATAAATTGTAAATAAAATTTTACTCGTTAAATACTTTCAATTCAGCTCGTTGGTTTACGCACCCGACTTTGTTTACCAACGATTGTGCCGCTAGAATATGATTACAAGCTTTCTCGCATTCCAGGGGCCAAACGTCTTTTGTGTTGTAGAACAAAGAGGATATTCATGAATATTAAGTGGTTGCGTTTTTTTTGATACACCCTGTATACCAGATCCACATGGTAACGACATCATTTTAATTTTTAAGTTGTCTTGCGGTATCTCTTGTCCCCAGAACTTTTTCATTTAGCAGATCATAGTAAAGCAATCATGTTATTATACTTTTGAAGGTAATACGCGCTCTTTGCAATTGACATGTGCATATAGTTTTGATATGGTGACCATGCGAATCTGCGCTATAGTGAATGCCTTATATATATAGGGCCTGCTCATATTGGCAAAAGTTTTCGGTTATATAATTCTATAACGAGAGAAATTTTCGGCAAATTTGCAGGCGAAATCTCGCCTTAACAAATAATAACATAAACTTGATTGCGTTCATATAATAATGAACGATACAGAAATACACGACTCTTAACGTTCTTACGGATCCTAAGGCTCACATCAGTACGATAGCACACCAGCACTTACACTATATTTTTGCCCACTGCCGATCAGTAGGGATGGAGACGGTATCCGAGCGAAACGATCGGGCTAGGGGTGAAACGGTGTTTCTTTTGAGTTTGCTGTTTTCGGCGCAGATAATAACTCAACGAACCATGCTATTTTAACGGTACCTCCTCCATCCCGTGATCAACTGTCACACGTGAGTCACTGAAGTGAAACCCTGGAATAAACGATACGAACATCAAAGTACACACACACACAAAAAAATACCAGTAAATGTGGCGATCATTAATGAATTTACCTTTACCCCAAACACCAATTCCACGACCAAAACGGGTGTGAAAAGAACTGTGCTTAATCCTGCAAAACAAACTAACAAAAAAAACCCCCAGCGAGATTAATAAGACGCTTCTCCCGTAGAGTTCACAACATCGCGTGAAGTCGTTAGGGAAACGGGAGGGATGGGTCACGCAAGCAACTAACAACTCGATCAGGCAAACTGGGCTCATATTTATACTCACCGGAGGGGGCAAGTAGCCGACCGGACAAGCGTCCTAAGACCCGAGACACTACGATACGAAGACCCGTATAACATTAACTTCCTTTATTATTTAATAATAAATACATTTAACTAGACTTTAGCAGTCAGAATGTATTATCCAGATCATTAACTAATATACAGGGTGAGTAAAAAAAAACTGACACCTTTGAAATTCAAATTAGCCGCAAACTTATGGCTGGAATTTGACAATTCCCATTGTGTACAATCAACAAGACGTGGTTAATTATTGCGAAAGTGTTTAAACCAATTGAACTAAATCAACGTTCTTTTTTATTACAGAGCTTAGAATGCATTTTAACTCCCAAAGGGAACAAACTTTATGTTCAAGTTAATTAATGGGTTCACTTATTTGAATTGCTTCGTATACCCGTGAGATATTTTAGGCAACTTCTGTCACATTACAGCCGATTACAGACATATTGCAGCTAATTTGAATTTCAAAGGTGTCAGTTTTTTTTGACTCACCCTGTACACGAATATTAAGATAGGTTAAAATTTATTTGCTTTTGGGAAATAAAAAACGTTGAAAATTCGCGCGCGTTGCCAAAAAAAATGCTTTCAAATTAATTCTTACGGCATCGTGTGGACGGGACCTAAGCTATGTCTGTTTTCCACTTTAACATTATCGTATATACGTCCCAATAATTATAACCAGGGGCGGCGTGGCAGCGTTTTCAATGCATGATACTAACTTTAATATCATACTAACTCTCGTGACGAAGGCCCTCAGGTCGAAACGTCGAGAAGTATTTTGTCTATTTTAGGCAGTTGTTGAACCACATTTGATGCTAAATTATCGTATATACCCTATAGGATTGAATTCACTGAAAGGGTGTGAAACACAACCTCGTACCCAGGGTCTTTTACCTACGTTTGTAAAAGACCCTGGGTACGAGGTTGTGTGAAACAAAGCTTTCCAATTCGATCAAATTGCACTGAATTGTAGCGTATTTGATAGGTTCTTTGCTTTATAATACATCCCCAGTCTTTTAGGGCTAGCTTAAAAATAGTATGTCACACAGCAGTTACGCCAATGTTTGACGACCACAGGGCAAACCATAAATATTGTTACCGCTGTAACAATATCCTAACAGGCGTCCAAAACAGGCGCTGAAAAGAGAGCTCAGTTCAACAACTAAAATTTCATATTAAAAACAAACCAAATGATGCAGGTTTTCCAAACATAAAGCAGGCGTGACTGTGTACGAACAGCTCCGACTGCAAAATAACAAGCATTGGCAATGCATTCGCAATGGTCGTTTAGAATATGACGTTTGAATTTTGAGATGTCACACGGTTTTGGCGCGCATTTTTGCATGTAAACATATTCGAAACGCTTGCGATATTTTAAAATGTGGAAAGTCATACGAAAGGGCATCCTAAAGTCATGGGAAAGCACTTTCTTTTAACACAAGCACTTTTTTTCTTTCAACAACACTGCAATTACGTCATTGTTCAAATGGAACTTTCCGCCCATTCCTTGGAAACAGTGCATGTGACATTTCAAATGTCATATATCAAACGACCCAACACGCTTGTTGTTTTGCAGTCAAATGGAATCCGTTGTATTTATAGAAAGACATAAATAGTAATTTCATATTCTGTTATTAATTCGGGCGTAGGGAGAGAGCAAAAAGATTAATTCAGAATTTGGAGAGAATTTGTAAAGTGTGATTGTTGAGGTACAAAAATATAGTGCATGTATATATCGAACGATTCGGTACAACTGTTGATAAAAATCCGTGTTTAAATATTAATACAATAAGTATAAATCTTTTTCCTATTTTTTTAAAGCACCAATAACAGCAGATATTATATTTTTCAATAATTGCATGCTCAACATACATCTCAAACTAAATATTCGTCAATTAAGGGCGGATCCAAGGGGTGCCTAATGTGTCTTGAGACACGTTCAGATTTTGTGTGATGAAAATTTCTCTTTACTGATTACTCATTCGCGTCAGTTTATTAGTTGTAAGTACTCTAATACAGGGTGTATCAGAAAAAACTAGAAGATTTTAAAATGTTCAGAAAACTATAATTTTATCAAGATATCTCAAAAATATATTTAGGTCTAAGTATTTTAGCATCTTCTGGCTTATCTAACAGTAAAAACTAGCATAAAAATTAACCTCGAAAAGCGGGAGAACGGTTTGTAAAAGCCTCATTTTTAACCGCTTGTGCAAAGAAAATGAGACGTTGAAAATCCAAGTTCAGTTAAAGAGGTGAAAGTTTGGAATCTTTTGTGCAATGTATCGCAATTTCAAAAAATTTGATAAACATTAGGTCCGCCGCAAAACGTTTCAAAATTGGATTTTTTTCCCGTTTACTCCGCTCTCTCGTAACTTTTTACATGCAAGAATGATTACATGCATGGGTGATAGTTGGAATTACGTACTTAAACATAACAAACAATGAATACTCTTGTTTTATTGTTTTCATTTAACAAAGAGTGCTGGTAATTACGTCATTCCAACTATCACTCATGCATGTAATCATTCTTTCGTGTAAAAAGTTACGAGAGAGCGGAGTAAACGGGGAAAAAAAATTCAATTTTGAAACGTTTCGCGGTGGACCTAATGTTTATCAAATTTTTTGAAATTGCGATACATTGCAAAAAAAATTCCAAACTTTCACCTCCTTAACTGAACTTGGATTTTCAACGTCTCATTTTCTTTGCACAAGCGGTTAAAAATGAGGCTTTTACAAACCGTTCTCCCGCTTTTCGAGGTTAATTTTTATGCTAGTTTTTACTGTTAGATAAGCCAGAAGATGCTAAAATACTTAGACGTAAATATATTTTTGAGGTATCTTGATAAAATGATAGTTTTCTGAACATTTTAAAATCTTCTAGTTTTTTCTGATACACCCTGTATATTGCTTAAAAATACAATATGAAACAAGCACAAATTTACCCCAAAATCGGAATATATAAGAAACTGTAGTTTTCCCCGAGCCGGTGCGGACACCGTGCGAGGATACTAATTCCGCCCGGAGATTAGGAATTACACCCGGGACCCGGGAGAACATAGCGGAATCCAAAGCACTGAACTGTATAACATGGAAGGCTAACTTAAAGGAATTACGCAATCCAAAAGTGAAGCCAAAAATGGCGGTCATGAAGCCTTCTTGGGCGTCATTCTCAGTTTCCCAAACGCGCGGTCAATCGTCAAACTTTATCATTATTACATTGCAAACGGCGAGGCGTGTCGTTTTCATTGATTTAATTAAAAACAAGAAGGAATACGATTTCAACTTCGTTTTTTGCTTATAAATCTGCTAATTACATTTTGCAAAAGGCAAGTATATGTTCATTTAATATATTATACATGAATATTTTATTTCAAGTCAACGACTCAACATGTTCGACTGTTCGATTATAAATATTTAAAATATTGTATTAACGATTTTTGCATAAATCTTTACAATTTATAAATAATGCTGAAAATTTTTATTATCAAGGATGTCATTCTTATTCAAATATTTAGTTTATTTACATGATTATGTTATAATTTAAATTTATTTACACTATTTACATATTTCAAGTTCTCAATCATTCATTGGTTTTGGAACAAAATGAGTTTGTTCATTTGATGCCTCTGACTTGGAAGTCCCTTCTTCACAATAATTTCATTGTAGGTTTTGGCGTAGGTAAACAGTCTTAACTTGAAGAACTGATCAGCAATACATTTGACTAACCAGAGATTGTGATTATCAAATAATGTCTCATTTAAACACTGTTCATGAGTTTCTTTTTTAGGTATGTCAATTTCGGCAAAATGCTGGCTGACTTCTGTTACCATTTTCTCTTTCAGCCTTTTTTCTTTGGTGATGCTGTCGTTGGTGGCACTTGATACATAATATTTAAACACTTGTTCTGCATATGACACTACTTTCAGGACAAGTACAGAAGGGAGGCGTAGACCACCTTTGTTCACAAAGTTGGTAAATGTAGAGGCATTGTCATACATGTTGTCAGTGGTTTTAGAGCAATAGTCGTGATCTGATCTTTCTTGGCTCTGACTTGGTGACTCTGTAATATTGACTATGCACTGTGGACAGGATATTTTCTTCTCCAGCTTCGATACAATGAATCCACAGATGTAATGCAGCACATACATAGTGAACTCCAAGTGTTCTGCTACTTGCAAATGTTGCATCATGGCATGTATTTGGCTGTCGTCTTCATGGTCATCCCCTGTGGTAGGCTTGTCTTTCAAAGGAGAACGATGCTTTTGGGTATGCAAGACTGGCACTACAGAGTGCTGATCTAGGATCTGACAATTTGCATTTCGCGATGCAGTGATTGAATTCTTTAGCAACATTCTTCGGAGCGTGTACTTCAGTTGAAGGCAATTGGGGTTGTTATTCCATCCACCTCTTGCACGAATACACGAGAAAAGCAGCTCTATGTGGTCCTGCGAGAATTTATAGGTCAGGAGGTATTTGAATGGATTGACTTGCTGTGTTAGCATGGTTGTGGCCATCTCAATGGTAGACTTGATTGTGACCACGAAGCCCAGGATGAAGGTTTTCCTCTTGTGTTTAATCAACAGTTGACCATCACCTGACTTTAATGACAGCAAGTAATTTGCAATCTCTAAAAGTTCTGCTTCCCAGGTATTCTTGTTTATCAACTTCAAAGGTTGCTTGCTTCTCTTTCCCAAAGGATTCCTGGAGTTAAGAATATCAAAGACCTTATCTAAATGGCGGATGAATGTGACTGTGGCTTCACTGTTGTGGAATCTGGGATCTTTTTCAGCGATGTTCAGAAAATCGATGGCATCAGCAACAGATGTACTGAGGGTTTGTGCAGCAAGGTCTACTTTCATCTTGTGCTTCTCGTACTTGATGTGATTGGTGGTTAACTTATTGGCGAGCTTCATGCCGTGGTTTTCTTGTACTTCATTCAAATGCTTGAAGAACTTCCAATGGATTCCTTCATTTTGCACAAATATTGATTCGAGGCTTGCTAGGGTATTTCTTGCAAGCTTCAGCATGTGACAAGGATCCAGCACAACAAAAACATCATAACCAAGCGTTGGATGTTTAAACTTGGTTATCATGGATTTGTATGTCAATCCAAATACACAACCAAGCAGCTTGAAGGTAGCAATATTGGATGAAGTGCCATCAGATGTAATGCACCAGACCTTGAGACCAATTTCAGCTGTTAGGATTAAAGCTTTTCGAACAAGTTCAGCCTGAACAGATGCTGATAGCTTATCGATGAGGAAATATGCAATGGGGCACTTCCAGTGACTGCGTAATCCAACCAGTGCAAAAACTAGGGCCTCCGAAGCCATAACTTCTGGTGATTCTATCTGTGCTAGGCCATAGTTTACAAAGCCAACAAATTCATCCAGTTTTGGATCCCACATTGTTTGTTTCCTGATTGCCATTGCATCAAACACCAGACAGCAGTCTATCTTCTCTGGATGGTCTTCAATTTCACATCTCAGGATGTTCAAAGCCTCGGTTATGAAGCCAGGTTCACAGTCCACTGATCTTGCCCAGCGTTTAATCAGCGAGGGAGCAGGGAGGGGAATGATGGTTCGCAGGAAGTCATAGGCAGCTGGTGAGTAGAAATGTATTGTAACTGCAAACTCTTTAATTTCCTCACTGTATCTTCTACCACCTGGTGGTGCCTTGTTGTTCTTCATAGCATTGTTAAACAAGGATAGACTGAGACCATCAAAGTTATTATGCAGTAGTTCTGCTTCCTCTTCTTTGATGAACAATTTCTTTTTCAGAGTGTTAATGAGCTGTTTCATGTTTCTTGCTTTGCTTTCTCGTCGTCTTAGCTTTTGCTGTAATGCTTTTATTCGTCGCCGTTTAACTTCTCTCATGTATTGACATGGGGTTTTCTTTGCTTTTACTGGTTCAACCACGTGTGAAAACTGTGGGGGCTTGGCATAGTTATGGTCACTCATTACATCTCTTACTGAAGGACCTTCTTGTTCCATGGGGCTGGATTGTTCCAAACTTCTCTCTTGCTTTAAACATAGTTCTAGTTCCTTTATGTCCATTCTTTGGAGGTGTGATATTTGATGATTATTAGTATTGATGGTGAGGGATTGTGTTGGCACAGCATCTTTTTTTAGAACAGTTGATCCATTTTTGGTTGTTGTATAATCAGAGATCGAAAAATGATTGCTACATATGCGGCTGAACTTGCTTGCTTTCCAGGGATTTCCTTGTCTATCAACTTTATTTATTGCTTTTTCCCACTTTGTGATTAAATCTGTATTTTTCACTGGGAATCTATTTAATGACAAATTGCATTTTTTTTTCTTGTGCCTTGGATTTTACACTTTTATGCGGTTAGGTCAACTGTATACTTTAAATTAATGAACCATACACTTTTATACTTGGATTTAACATATTAAAGGCCATCATATATAATTATGAATAGAAAAATAAAGCAATTTATATTCAGCATTTGGTTGTTTTTTTGTGTTTATATTTTTATAAATTTTTATATTTCACAAAAACGACTTCGTCAAACAGAAGTTTCTATTTGCTCTGAGAACAGTAGCGTAGCCAGCCCGACAATTTTGTCCCGCTATGCAAATGTCAAATCATTGTCATTATTTATTCTTTAGAAATGCATTGTTTTTTTACACTCTGTGAACACGGTAAAATTAGCATAGCCGGACGAAATCGTCGGGCTGACACGCTACTGTCTGAGAATAATGATCAACTACAAACTGTATCTGAACAAAATAGTACGGGAAAAAATGACAGACAATTGCTTTAGTTAAACCATGATAGGGTCATGATAAAACGGCGAAATGTTGATTATATTTGTCAGTTACGATAACAACAACAGTCGCCATTTTTCTTTCTTCCCAAGAAAAATTCGCGCGCTTTTATTGTAAACTGATTTAAAGCCCCCAAAACAAAACAAATTTAAAGCCCCCGGCCCCAAACAAAATTAAACATAGGCGCATACATTAGGTAGACCAATGAAATTCTTTAGGGATGCTTTTCAACTATAAATTCTATAAAGCTCGCGTTTTATACAATACTTTCATAATTTATTTTACAGTAAAATTATATTTACCTGTGAAAAAATACAGGCCTATTTTCCTTTTTTCGGTCGTTGCTTTTACAGCGGGGTACCACGCAATAACGTGGCATTTTTATCAACTTGCAGTTGTTTCACATTTTGAATTTCCTATCAGCTTTTTACACTAACGCCTAATATATTTTTGCTTGGGAACAGTACGTAGAAAAGATTGAAGAAAGTAGCAGGCCTTTGCATTTTAAATTTCCCGCGCCTTAGTTGACCGCGCGAAAAAAACGCGTTTGGGAGACTGAGAATGACGCCCAAGAAAGCTTTATAAGCCGCCATTTTTGGCTTCACTTATAGATACTGGAGGTAACCTTCCATGTTATACAGTTCAGTGATCCAAAGTTGCCCAAATGTCATGGACGTTCAATGGTCATGGTACTTGTGCGCATGCGCGAAATGCGAACGAGTGTAGACTGGTAATCAGCAACTTCCTGATTGGCTAAGACGAAACGTTTGAGTTTCAGTGAAAAACGTCAGCAATTTAACTGTCATTTTGCAAAATGCAAACTATTTTTTAAAAAAATGTTTCCAAAACAAAATATGAAATGTGGAATCAAATAACAGATAAAACACTGGGAAGAGTTTAAAATATTATCAGAACTGGAGGAATTAGCGGTGAAAAGGAACAACTCGATTATAATCCTTGAAATGGTAGGAGTATATTTTGTTTACTTCGAGGTTTATTTTGCGTTTGCTGTACGAATACATTTTATGAGCTTGGTACAGTATGTCGTTTTGCTCGGTTTTGCGAAGACGTGACCGACTATTTAAGGCTTTACATCATCGTTTTAACTTCCAAAAGAGTCCTTAAAAGTGTAATTCGGAGTTTTAATATAACAAATATCACTTTAATGGTTTATATATAGTCGACTGCAATCACTGGGTGAATTTAATAATCGAAAAACAACATTCGACGTTCACTGCTTGGTTATTTATATTATTTGGGCTGTTTTGATGTTTTGAAGGTTTAGCTATAATGAAGTATTAACTCTCACTTAAACTGTGAAAGTCTATAACTTAATGCAACGGAAAGCAACAGGAAAACAAGTGATTTCACTTCACCTTTACAACTGTGTTTGTTTCCGAAATATTTGAAACATCAGCTATCGGCTTAACATTTATGACATTTCATAATATTGAAGGTTAGGTCTGGCTAGCTCAGGAAATATTTTGCTTCGTTTGAAATGGCGAGGGGTTGCTGCATGCATGTATTTCTAGTTTTTAAATTATGATTGGCTAAATAAGCATGATTTAAATAGAGTCTGAGCTTTTGCGACATAGTCCGCGGTTTAATCACTCGAATGCAATTTAAGCCTAGAATATACGTTGCATTTTTGGTCGCGTCAAATGCAATTCGAACAATAGATAATGAGATGGTAATGATCATCTCATTAAATATTCTTTGAATTGTATTCGATGCGAGCAAAATGCGACGTATAATCTAGGCCTTAAGCCCGTTTTCCACTAGCGATATTTTTCGCGCGAAGCGACTTTATTCTTTTGTATTTGAGCAATTTGTTCCAGATGGTTGCAGTTGAGAGCTCTGGAACAAAAGTAAAATGTCGATTCGCGCGAAAAATATCGCTAGTGGAAAACCGGCTTTTATACAGGGTGTCTCAACTTGAAACGAAAACTATTGAAATCACTCCTTGTTTAAAGTTGAATACCGTGTTAACGAATTTTAGCCCGTGGGGATTTAATCAGTGCAACTTATAAAATGCTAAATACGAAAAATTTTGAAGTAAGTCTTGTGAATATGATTAAATTTAAATTAGCCTTTAGGGACCGCGGAACAACGAGTGTTTATTGTTAACGCGTGCGAAACGCTTTTCGAAAAAGGTTGACAAAGGACAGACTGTAAATATTGTTAATAAATATTTTTGCGTAAAAACAAATTTTACTGCATCATGTATAAAAATGCTTATGGTAAACATTTATTCACTTATGGGTGATTTCAATACTTCTCCGTTTTTTTTAGACATCCTGTATAAGCAATACAGATAATAATGGGCATGGTAGAAAACGCAGGTAGCGGACTACGGACTACGGACTACGGATTACGGACTACGGATTACGGACTACGGACTACGGATTACGGACTACGGATTACGGACTACGGATTACGGATTACGGACTACGGATTACGGACTACGGACTGCGGACTACGGATTACGGACTACGGACTACGGATTACGGACTACGGATTACGGACTATGGACACAATCTTTAAAAAAATGCGCAGATGTTGCCTTCACTCAATAAAACATTTTGGCATTTTTTACATATTTTTTCAGGCTTAAGGTAAATAAAAGATTTTAGCAAAATTTCAGCATAGGTCACCAGACAATTGATAACATGGCGCTATTTTGTGAAAATTAATGACGTTAGCAATAACTAGGATCCTCGTTACGCGTAGTGACTATGTCACGCAGCTAGGAATTTTATGTTTTTTTTGCGCTTTTATAGGCTTGCTTTCTCGGCAGTGCAAACTGTTACGCAAATATTGATTTGGAGCGGTTTATTTGGGACTTCCTCGTGATAATGTTACGAACTTCCAAATGATGTTACGAACTTCCAAACTTCCTCTGCCAATGCTAATCTTCTTTTAAACACAGAAAAATGTAAGACACTTCGAATCACTAGAAAACGCAATAAAATAGACTATACCTACAGACTACAAAATTCCGCCCTGAAAACAATAGACAGTGAACGTGATCTCGGCGTTTGGACCTCTTCCACCCTCACCTGGCCCAAACAAGTCCTCCACCAATGCAACCAAGCCAATAAATCACTTGGGTATATCCGACGGTCCACTATAAAAATCAAGACAATCTCAGTTCGTCGGACCTTATATCTAGCACTCGTTCGTTCCCACCTGACTTATGCGTCCCAGGTCTGGGCTCCACAATCTGTTGATCTCATCAATCGCACAGAACGCATTCAAAGACGGGCGACGAAGTACATATTAGACCTCCCCTTCTTCTGTGAAATCAATTATAACCATCGTCTGTCAACATTAAATCTATTGCCTCTTTGTTACTGGCACGAGTACCTGGATATATTGTTCCTATTTAAATCACACCATGAAATTATAAACTTAAGCAGTGACATACTACCTCAGCCTTCAGTTTCAAGCAGACGCACCCGTTTTTCAAATCATAACTGCCTAAAATTTCTGACTACAAAATGTAAAACATCTACTTACCAAAAATCCTTCGTAATAAGATCAAGTCGAGTCTGGAACGCTCTCTCAAGAGTCTTAAAAATTAGTTCAACGATGACTCTAAAGAAATTTAAAACGGAGTTATTAGATTATTACAAAGTAGCATTAGAGAAAAGTTATAATATTGACGATCCACGAACGTGGAAATCAATTTGCTTAAAATGCAATCAAGCACGAGACCTGACTAGACCGATAACATGTTGTTTTTAGTTTCAGTTGAGTAGTTGTTTTTTTGTACATACCGGTATATCTGTTTAAAATTAGGGAGCGCAGTAATTGGTGTAAGCTGTTGCGTTTCCCTGCCAGTTGTTTGTGTCGTTTACTTATGTTAATTTGTTTGTACCTGGCAAAGTTAATAAATAAATAAATAAATAACACACGATCGTTTTATGTATCAAACCACGTTTTAAACGATTTCAATTTGCACAGAGTCTTTATTCATTACTCTATGAAAGGCTATACAGCAACATTCAAACATGCAGTCGCCCATACAACGTGAACGAGAATAAACGCAACACAATGTTCATGTAAATAAAATAAAAAACGGCGGAAAACACATACAACAAATTCCATATAGTTTTGCTATAATCCCATATCCCAGCTTAGCACAATCACGTTGTATGAACGTTGAATTAGCGTTCGTCGAACGTTTGGATAACGTTAGTCATTAACGTTGGGTAAACGTTTTTTTGTGAACTCGTAGGAACGTGGTATCAACGTTAGGATTAACGTTACAGCGCGACGTTAATACAACGTCAGTACAACGTTCAACTCAATGTTCATATAACCGAATGTCCGACGACCGACGTTAATGCAACGTTCAGCTAACGTTTAGCGCCAACGTTCGGCAAACGTTTAAAGAACGTTCAACCAACGTTAAGATAACGTTGGATATCAAGGTTGAGACAACGTGAATTATTTCGGGGTATTTGAAAATTCCTGCAACTTCGTTTGCGAGATTGCGAATACAGATAACTTATAGTCATCTGAGCCATTGTTCGCCAGCCTGTGAATACATGTAGATTTTATGTCATTGACATTGATTAAAACATTTCTAGCAAATTGACAAGACGGCTTCGACAAGTCGCGCTGTAACGTTAATCCTAACGTTGATACCAAGTTCCTACGAATTCACAAAAAAACGTTTACCCAACGTTAATAAATAACGTTATCCAAACGTTCGACGAACGCTAATACAACGTTCATACAACGTGATTGTGCTAGCTGGGATATGGGATTATAGCAAAACTATATGGAATTTTGTTATGTGCTTTCCGCCGTTTTTTATTTTATTTACATGAACATTGTGTTGCGTTTATTCTCGTTCACGTTGTATGGGCGACTGCATGTTTGAATGTTGCTGTATAGCCTTTCATAGAGTAATGAATAAAGACTCTGTGCAAATTGAAATCGTTTAAAACGTGGTTTGATACATAAAACGATCGTGTGTTATCTCGAAGAAGTCCCAATAAACCGCTCCCTCATTATATATTATTATTATTATTATTATTTATAGCATTTATTTCAACACGATATGTATTGCGTAACAGTTTGCACTGCCGAGAAAGCAAGCCTATAAAAGCGCACAAAAAACATAAAATTCCTAGCCTGCGTGACATAGTCACTACGCGTAACGAGGATCCTAGTTATTGCTAACTTCATTAATTTTCACAAAATAGCGCCATGTTATCAAATTGTCTGGTGACCTATGCTGAAATTTTGCTAAAATCTTTTATTTACCTAAAGCCTGAAAAAATATGTGAAAAATGCCAAAATGTTTTATTGAGTGAAGGCAGCATCTGCGCATTTTTTTAAAGATTGTGTCCATACTCCGTAATCCGTAGTCCGTAATCCGTAGTCCGTAGTCCGTAATCCGTAGTCCGTAATCCGTAGTCTGTAATCCGTAGTCCGCTACCCGCGTTTTCTACCATGCCATAATAATGTGGCCGAATAAAATGTTCCATCTCATTAGCATTCAACGCGATTAAGACTTTAATTGAAAACACTCGAATCGACAATTCTGAAATTCATTGTAAATATAATTTGAAGAATAATTTTATCATAATTTCCTTGCTGCTATTATTATTCCAGCATTAATTGTGTTGAACATATAATTTTATTAAAACGACATGTACATAAATGCAAAGATTATATTCGAAAGTGCAAATTACGGGAACTCTTTGTTGAATAAAACAATGAAACAAGAGTATTCATTGTTAGTTTGTTTAAGTACGTCATTCGAATCATTCTTGCTTGAAAAAAGGTACGAGAGAGCGGAGTTAACGGGAAAAAAGTTCAATTTTGAAACGTTTCGCGGCACACTTAATGTTTTTCAAATTTTCTGAAATTTTGATGCATTGCACAAAAGAGTCCAAACTTTCACCTCTTTAAATGAACTTGGATTTTCACCATCTCATTTGAGTCTTTTACAAACCGCTCTCCCGCTTATCGAGGTTAATTTTTCTGCTAGTTTTTACTGTTAGATAAGCCAGAAGATGCTAAAATACTTGGACGTAGATATATTTTCAAGATATTTTGATAAAATGATCGTTTTCTGGACATTTTAAATTCTTCTAGTTTTTTTTGACAGACTCTGTATAATACTTAATGATTATAGTAAAACATTTTATATTTTATAGCCAATTAAGTCCTATAGAGGGTGTATCAAAAAAATGTCCCAAATGTAAAAATTCCGTTTTTCAGGATATTTTGCAGAATTTGGCAAATTTTTGTGTTCCTAGAGATAGTTAAGACTTATCTGGTATACCTAGGCCATGTTTGGTTTTTCATTAACAAAATTATGTTACCGGGGGGGGGTGTCCCTTTCCACTGATATTGATAGGGCTTGCGCGCGAAAATGTGAAGCTGAAATTGACATATTATTTAGCTGTCTAAAATTGGGAAAGCTTTTTAAAAAATTGTCAAAGTTTCAGGAAAAATAATGCATACTCGAGCATTATAGGAGCAACGCGCGACCCCTAAAGGTGACAAATATTTCATTGCGCGCAGTGGATTAAATGCATCGTTGATTTTAGCGTGTCCGATCTCATACAAGGTGGGCAAATGAATAGATTAAAGCGAGAAACTGAACACAAAAACAAAGCGATTTATTCGTGATGTTAATCTTCAGCATGTCCACCATTTCATTCTAAGCAAACTGCGGCTTGTCTGAGCATACTAAACACTGAACAGCGAACCTTTTGTCTGTCCATTCGCCTAGATTTGCCGGTGGTAGCGTAGGCGATTTGCAAGAAAGAATTTCGAACGAAATGGATAATTTGAGGCAGGACAGACAAATGTGGTTCGCCGTTCAGTGTTTACCATGCTCAGACGAGCCGCAGTTTGCTTAGAAAGAAATGGTGGAAATGTTGAGGATTAACATCAAGAATAAAAATCTTGTTATTAAATCGCTTCGTCTTTTTGTTCAGTTTCTCGCTTTAATTTATTCATTTGCCCAGCCTTGCATGAGATCGGTTACGCTAAAATCAACCATGCATTTAATCCACTGCGCGCAATGAAATATTTGTCACTTTTAGGGGTCGCGCGTTGCTCCCAGTTTGCATTATTTTTCCTGAAACTTTGACAGTTTATTAAAAAGCTTTCCTACTTTTAGACAGCTAAATAATATCTCAATTTCAGCTTCACATTTTCGCGCGCAAGCCCTCTCAATATCAATGGAAAGGAACCACTCCCCGGTAACATAATTTTGTTAATGAAAAACCAAACTTGGCCTATTTATCTAGCTTCGCCTGTAATTACACAATCAACAACACATACACACAACCATTTCTGTCCTGCCCCAAAAACGTGTAAACGTTAGACATTCGTCGATGTCTAAGGTATACCAGATAAGTCTTAACTATCTCTAGGAACACAAAAAATTGCCAAATTCTGCAAAATATCCTGAAAAACGGAAATTTTACATTTGGGACATTTTTTTTGATACACCCTGTATATGTATGTGAGTGTATATATTATTTGTAAATAGATTAGATTTCTCGGTATGTATTTGCTAGAGGCCTAAAAGCTTCAGTGACCAGAGAAGAAATAATGTTGTTTTAAAAACGGCTTTAGACTAAATGAAACGATAAATATAACGTATTTATTTTTCACGGAAGGCAGCGTTCGGTCGTATTAAAATTGTTTTCCATTTTTATGTAACTTTTCGCTGGTAGTATTTTTAGCAACACTCTTCATGGCCTTATACTTGGTAACTGCAAAATGTCATGACCGTGCAAATAGAGACGATTTAAACAACTTTTGTACCAACCTGGTGAGCTTTTCGGTCGACGAAGTCAAATATTTGCAGTTGTGTGTTTTCACCTTTAGAGGACAACCTTGATTGAATTAGCTGTAGTCAGACTTAACAACAGCGGCAAAATATACAACCAAACATCATTCGTTTAATTAGCTCTTCGCTATAAAATGCACTTCAATTTATCGTCATAACTGCTATATTTTAAAATAAAGAAGTTAAAATTTGGCGAGCAATTAATCTTTAGTAAATAAAGTTATCTATATTTTCCCCCCAAAATTATCTTTAATATCACTTTTGCGTGGGGATTAGTGGCCAGGGATTTCAGCTAGCCATAAAATCAAGAAATATATAGAGAATAATACATAAATGCGCGTATCCAAGTGTTTTTGTTTTTATTATATAATAAAAAACTGTTTTTTCGAATAGTTTTAACCCCATGATAAAAAATCACTATAATTATTGAGTGAATAGCGCTATCCTGCTTTCATACAACCGGTCAACTATCACATTGGAACACTGATCTAAAAACTAAATCATAACTAATCTGCATACACCTTTCATGGGGATTTGGACAAGTGTGTGAGAATAGTTTCATTGGGATGGTTGTTTAAATAGAATTATGTCTTTTAAGTGTTCAACAGACAGGGTACTTTTGCTCTGATAGATAAATATTCTAATGCTCCTAAAACAACTCATCTTCAATTAAAATATTTATTTGCTTGACCATCCAAATTCATTATCGATTGAAAACTACCAGTTCGATTATCGATTATACTATTATATGTTAATACGCTATGTCTTTGTCTATAAAACAAATGTTTAAAAAAATCCAGATCCTTGTATGAAAATTACGCCGTCCGTGAGAAAAATTCCTTGCCATTATGGTTAATAAGCATAAATCAGTTGTCTTTTTCAATGATGTATTCTAACGAATCAATAGGTATCCCATTGCTTTGGCGTTCTTTTCTCCATTGTCTGGTAAACAAATAGCGTAATTTCCTGCGGTGTTAAGAGTAGCAATACGGGTACTACAAAGTTGTTTAATACCCCCACCTCCCACACCTATAAAAGAGTCAGGGGAGCCACAGTGACTTTGCTGGTTTGCTATCAGGCCCAACCGAACGCGTACATTCCTATCTGTAGAGTACACGTTAAATCCCTCTCTGTTGCAGTTGCGCTGTAAGGATGAGCGGTAGATTAGGCGCCTCCAATTTGATCGGCCGATGTGGGTTTGTCGATACCTGCCGTCTGCAAACAGACTAAACAAGGACGATGCTCGATGCGAGAAAGATAAACCTCTGAGTTGACCACCATATTTCATAACAACACAAATTTCATTGAATGAAGTTTTCCAAAATGTTTGTCCCTTGAATTCTATGTTGTCAAAACCTCCTTTTTTCCCACGGTCATTATCATTGTAAACGTACTTGTTCGTCCAATAACTGGAGCTGTATCGGAACGTATCCTGTAAAAAAGACTAAAATTATCGTCCACTCCGACTCTTGTTGATATAACTAATGAGAAAACAAGTTTATGCGCCGCAAGATCATGAGACATTGTGATTGAGTTATCACCTTTCTTCCATCAATTTTCATCACCATCGTCCACCCACCACCAGAACAACCTGGGATAGACGACATCTGGCAGTACACGTCCGTCTTTTGATTTTGCCCAACACTGATTTGGTAAAGACCATTTGCAGACGAACTGCAAAAGAACCATGCAGGTCAACTATTATTATGCGTGCAATTTATTGGTTACAATTAGTGAGGAACATCTTAAAATCTAAAATGTTGAGTTGAGTAAAAACAAAAAAACGAAGACGCTTTTCCACTCTACAGGATGTATAAAAATTGTTCACACAATTTCACTTGCGTCGCTCACGCGTCTTTGGAATTTTTTCCCTATGAGCAGGTAAATGGGGTGTTTCGCATGGACGCCTTTTGTAAAAGTAAAAAATCTAAAGTAAAAAACGCGCTAAAACGGCTTGCGTAGGTTATATAACCTGAGAAACGTAAACTATGAAACAAGTCATTCAAGTTATTAAAATTTACTTACGCCTGCAGACAATAAAATTATGGCGCAGACAATATGGTGCAGAAAATATGGTGCAGACAATATGGTGCAGACGTAAGCAAACGCGCGAGAAAGATTGCATGAGTATTTTCGCGTTTTAATATTAAATCGTAGATGACTTTCGTTTTTAATGTTTTCTGGTGACTTCAAGCTAGCATTGAAGAAAGCTCTGCTCTTTAAAGCAAATGACAAACACACTAAACAAGCGTCCATGCAGTATCCTTGTCCTTTAATGTCGTGTAATGTACCGTTATTTGGCAACAAAGAGGAACTTCGTTTTAGAATGCTGAATGGGTAAATTTCGACTACTGTTAAGTTTTACATTTTTTATTTTCCGATTAGTTTAAAACAGAAGTTTAAATAGGGAGGCACTATTTCACTTTTGCATCGCCGGAAAGGAAATTTGGAAATACCTCGACTCAAGTCGTCATAAATCGTACCTTTGACTCTGCTTTATTTCTTTGCATGAATTGAACACTGCAACGAACACATTTGAAAGAGTGAACTATTGTTATTAGTGTGAGCTATTGCAATTAGTTATTATTGTTATAAGTTATATTACCTATAATTAGTTGAATATAGATAACCGTCCGATAGCGAGAACAATTCAGGATTTATAGTGCGAGTGATTTATCATTCTAAAATCCTTCCGTTACTTTGTTTATTTTCATGAAATTGAAAATTGTTAGGCAGCATAACTAGTGAAATGAAACTGAATCCTCTCAACAAATCAGCGCCCAATAAATAGTAAACAAACTGATAGAAAAAGCGTTAATATAAAAAAAAGGAACTGAATTTTCATCTACAGTGAAACCTTTCTCAATTCGTAGCGTTGTTTATAAAGAAATTTACGTATAACTGAAAATTAAACTTTAAACTTTACCTCTGGGTTTGCTTTTCACTTGCAAATTCTTCCTCGGTGTCTCAGAAAATGACGGCCTTCGTGCTGTGCCATGTAGAATTAGAGTAAATCCAAACAGCCGGCCTAAAAATAGAATTAATGTAACAAACACTTATCTTCACTAATCAGCCCCATTTTCTATTTTATGAAACTCTTGGTTATAGAAAAAATTAAATAAGCTAACGTATTTGGGAATTCTCCAATTCCCCCTAAATTAAATCCAATTAAAGCGTAAAAGAATAGCTCAGCGTGAAAGAGCATCTTGAAAATAGTAAGAAAAGTTCGGTTGTATAATTTTGAAAATTGGGTAAAATATAACACTGCGATTTAAGTCAGAAAATTTTGTATAAAAAAGCCCTAACACAGTATAAAAAGCATTACCAGCAGACAAATGAATATAATGCAAGAGAAAAAAATTCCAAAAATAAATTCTTGTAAACTCATGACATAAACTCATGACATAAGCTCAAGACAACAAGACCTGATGACAACAAGACCAAAATATCATCGTAAAATTCTAGTTTTGTTGCCAATAGCTCGTATCTAAGTTTACATAATGTTAAGTATGTTTTTTCTTGTTCATACGTGGAATAGTGCTATTTTTGACTATAATTGAAACAAATTTTCATCATTACCAGAAATTTGCGACATGATAATTTGCATGTATACTAATTTGCATTTAACTTTCAGCGTAATGGCCTTCAACTTTTACTATAAAATACATATAGTAATTATACAAAACTTAAAAATGCCGTTGCCCTAGACCTTGCCCACTGTTTGCCGACCTCTAGATCGGTAGAACAGCCGTTTAGAAACGTTTTGGTGACAGAATTTTTTAGCTTGGGCATTTCTGCATTCTGCCAAATTTAAAGACATGTTGCTCAAATTTTTGTCCGTGTTCTGTCCACGAACTTTTAAAATCGCTCACATTGATTCGAATATTTTGATTCAGATAGTTGATAAATTGACGTATAATGTACCAAAAAAAATTGTTGAAGATATTGTCTTTCGTATTTGTGTATAAACTTTCTTGTACGGCTCGGATTTTTACTGCAATCACTTTAAAAAATATTATCAGTCTTATCTGTAACTTGAATAATACGAAGGCTATATACCCATTTGTTCACAATCATTTGGCCGAACGTAGAAATACCTAAGGTAAGTAATTCGATCATTAAAACGTTGGGAAACGGCTGTTTTATTAATCCTGAGGTCGGCAAACAGTGGGCAAGATCTAGGTCAACGGCATTTTTAGATTTTGTGTATTTACTATATGTATTTAATAGTAAAAGTTGAAGGCCATTATGCTGAAAGTTAAATGCAAATTAGTATATATGCAAATTATCATGTCGCAAATTTCTGGTAATGGCAAACAAGGCGCCTGTTCTGGCGTTAACTACGGGGTGCCGCGCACCTGCCAGTCTTCAATGTAAAGCTTCTGAACATAAACAATACAGCTCATGCTCATTTAGATGTCTTGCGAACCTAAATGTTGTTCGATCGGGAAATTCAGAAGCACATTGTACTTTAAAAAGTATAGAAGTTCAATTGTTCAAAAATGTAAATAAACCGTATATGATATAGAGAAGTGAAGATGCATGCATGTACTATCGACGATCACGAAGTATCGTTTTATGTAAACGAAACCTGGCCGAAGACGGAAGGAGCGTTGCGGTGTCCGCTTTACGAAAACTTCATAAAACACACATGCATGAAATAGGATTTAATGGGTCCTAAGTTGGGGTGGAATTATACACACTTCAAATTCGAGCCGAGATCAGTTGAAGGGAATATGGATCAACTATAGGTCTCCAGCAGGAATCGAACCTACGTTTTTGCGGTGCTGGTGCAATGCTTTAGCGACTGAGCTACATAGGAAGCTGACAAGCGTGGTTAATGTGTATGTAATGGTAATGCCGGGAATACGTGAGGGTAAATCAAATATGATTTTTGGCACTTCACAGTTCACTCGACGCAAGAGCATTGCACCGGCATCGCAAAAGCGTAGGTTCGATTCCTGCCGGAGGACCTATAGCTGACTCATTTTTCCTTCAACTGTTCCTGGTTTGAATTTGAAGTTAACTCCACTCGAACTTAAGACCCTTTAAATCATAGAAATTACGTGCATCGAGTGAAGTGCCAAAAATCACAAATGATTTTCCTATACATGGAATAGTGCTATTTTCAACGATGATTGGAACAATTTTCATGCGAATTACCATCATTTATGAAATATACCTTTATATCGGTTTGATTCTGGGAAGGATGGAAGATCATTCCTAAGAGTTACAGTCCATGTTCCTTCTGACGATTCACCCCAAAAGTGCACACTAACTGTTCTCAAATTTTTGTAGCGCCTTTTACCAACGTAGGCGTCAAGCGAACGAGGAAATATTACTTGGGACTCGGTTCCCCCTGGTGAAGTAATGTAAGCACCAATCACACCACGTCTGAAATACCTAAAATCAAATCTTGCCTCGACATGTTCCAAATAATTGATCACTCCACCGCGGCATTGATCTCTACCAACTTCAATATCAAATGAATTGTCCCTCCTTAAAAACAAAGACAAAATTACATTTACTCCCTCTTGTATAATATAACCTTTTAAGGCCTATAGACTACACGATAAGTTGTACGCAATGGACTTTTGCATAACAGACCAACTTACGATCTAGGCAACAAGAAGGAAATAAATCACCACAGCTAAAAAGAGCATACCGTAATTAGTATTATTGCCACGTTTGGCCGCAAATATCAAGTATTACGGAAAATATATCCAGGCAAAGTAGCCAATTTTGTATACCTTTTTACCACAACCGGAAGCGTTTATAACTAATTTAGTTACACACATTAGCGGCCGTAGTAAAAAGTATACAAAATTGCCAACTTCGCATGCCTATATTTTTCGTACGTTACAATATTTTGCAGCCAAACTTGGTAACTGTACTAAATTTAGTATGCATTTCTACGGAAATTTCCTTTTTCTTGCCTAAATAAAAAGTTAGCCTGGTTCTTCACTCATACTTTTCAGGGTGAAATTTAAAGTGTCACGTTTGTACGTTTGTTAATACGTTCACATATACGCCAGAGTAATAATCGTATAGTGTAAATCAAACCACATTTAACAATTTATGCGGTTTCTTGCTTTTTTTAACAGTTTATAGATACTTTTTGTTCTGGAGTTCCACTTTCTAATAAAATTTTTTACGCATATGTCCATAGATTCTTCCGGTTGAGAAAGTTTAACGCCAAAACTATTACATAACTCCTGAATTTTGCCGATTTTAAACGTTTAGAGAAGCTTTACACAAGAATCAATTTAATAACAACAGCCAGGAGAGTGTAGCTATAAACAAGGGGGAATTTCGTTTTAGACCAATCAGCATATTTGTTTACATTTTCAGCAAGCCAATCAGAATGCATAAATCTTGACTATACTTACTTCCGGTATTAAATATTTAGGATTCTGATTGGCTCTGCCTGAAAAATGTCAACAAACATTCAGATTTGTTTAAAACAAAATTCCTCCTTGTTGTAGCTATAACCTTTTCTGTTTTCTGCCAATTTCCTCCCACGAACTCGCGACTTCCAGCGAGGAGACGAAGGCTCTAAATATTCTAAAACGGAAGCCGGAATTCTTGTCTAATACTAACTGCGCATGATTCGGACAGATTTACAACTTCTCGAAACAAACTTGCAAACATTGAAGATATTCAGTCGGTTGTGTTTTTAAAATAATAAAAAGTTCTTTATAATAGGAAAGTATAAGTCGCGATTCTCTGTACTGTGCTACAACATTTCATACGGCAGATCACTTCCCCATTTCGATTAACTCAGAGCCTTCGTTTCCTCGCTAGAGGATCGCGTTTTCGTGGAAAGAGATTGACTAAGTTCAACTTGACTGCTCCTAATTTTGAAAAAAAAACATTGCAAAGAAAAACTTTCGCATGCAAGCGAACGATTTCCGTACCAGCGGAAACCCAACCTTTCTGCGCAATCTTCTTACCCTCTCAGCAATCTCTTATATTTACTTGCACCAATTTGAAGTTCAACTTCGCATTTAATCTGTCGTGGTAATGCTGTGTATTTTTCAGCATTTTCTACCATCCGCGAAGCATCAAGAAATCCAAATCCAACCTTGTTACTCACTAAAAGGATCAGGTTTAAGTTACTACTTGTTATATTTTGTTTGGGCGGTTATCTGATGCAAAGCAAAAACCCTTACAAAATATTTGCGACGCGGCTTCCTAACCATAGCTGTTTTATTTCGGTGCAGTATATTTCTGGTCGATTTTAGGCAACACGCGCGTACATAAGAGAATGATGGAGGCAAAACTTATTATGCAGTTTAAAAATAGTTTTTCATTCGAAAGAATGAAAATTTTCATTGTAGTACACAAGGAGGAAACAGGGATATTAAGCACCTAAATATTTCACTATAAGGCTAAAAGTTAATACACATTGCAGGAGACATATCTAGAGCGAAAATATTCTCAGAACTTTGGCCTTGCACCCGTTACCATGGCAACAGAGACGTTTCAAAATGGCCGCCAAACAGGGTTTAATCGTGTTTATATCACAAACGAGTTCGGTGACCCCCAATTTTTTTTTCATTAAACGTTTACGCCATAAATGCTTTATCTATAAAAAAGTTTTGAAAAAATTCTAACATGGAGAATTTTTTCTATTTACAAAAACGTTATTTTTGCTTATTAAAAAATTCCCCCATGTTAGAATTTTTTTAAAACTTTTTCATAGATAAATAATCTATAGCATAAACGTTTAATGAAAAAAAAATTGGGGGTCACCGAACTCGTTTGTGATATAAACACGATAAAAACTTGTTTGGCGGCCATTTTGAAACGTCTCTGTTTCCATGGTAACGGGTGCCCGGCAAAGGTTCTGAGAATTTTTCCGCTCTATATATGTTTCCTGCAAAGTATATTAACTTTTAGTCTTATAGTGAAATATTTAGGTGCTTAATATCCCTGTTTAAAATGAGCCCAAAAAAAATTTGAGAAACTGTATCGAGCCACCTTAAACGAATCGACTTTTAATTGGAATTTCGCTTTAAACAAATCAGATTTTTCAGGATATAAGTTATTCAGAATGCCAAAATTTGTTATACCTCGTGTAAAACGGTAAATAATGTACCTTTTCACCGGAAGCAGTCAATATTTGTCAACTCTGGTTGGGTAACTGAAAATTTAAACAAATTTCCTGATTGGTCTAAAACGAAATTCCTCCTAGATATATATGTTAGGCTCGGTCCATACAAGCGAAAAAAGAACGAGACCAGTATCCTCCTGTACGGAACGAACAAGCTCAGTCAATAAACTATTTATTATATGACTAAAAACGATTAAGAGAAACCTGGCCGGTCCGTACTGTTGGTTACCGACCGCTCAGGAACCAATCAGAATGCTTGATTTTAGTTGATGGACCGATGAACTATTCTAGTCATATAATAATTACTATTATTGATCAGGTAAACGGTCAATGAAAATCCTGAAATGTACCTCGAAATCCTGCTTTGTTTACGGTCCATTTTACACTTCTGTCGATTACGTCACTCCTACTGGATTTTACTATTAAGTGCTGTAGTTGACGCCATGTTAAAGTTTTCCTAAAAAGATACAAATTGCACGCTTGATCAGAGCTCACAAGTTTACTAAGGCGTGCTTGTCGATGTGAATTTGATTTATATTGCATGGGGCGTAATTCCACAAAAAATTAGCTGTATTTCGCTTGAGAGTGTTAAAATGAGTGTTCGTATTTTGCTAACACATCAGATCGCGACTCGCACCTAAAAAACAACCAGCTATAAAGAATGTCTCAAAAAACAAACACGTTCTTAGGAGACTTTTTTACAGGATTATATTGGTTTAAATGACTTAGAAAAAAAATTTAGAAAATAAATTTGCACACGAGAATGTAGAAAAAGTCATCGTAAGGTAATGGGAACGGAGAGAATATTGTAAGGTCATTTGTGTCAATTAACCTCTTTTTAGTATAAGAGCGTTTGAAAAGAAGAAAAAAACAGCCACAGTACACAATTACAGGCAGTTGTGACTGTCAGATAAAAGAAACATATACCCATTGAGAATCTAATGGATGTAAAAAACTAGTGTACATGCATGGGAAACTGTCACAAAAGCAACCCAGGCGGTGCATAGCACTATATTAGCATGACCGCAAGTACACTTAAAGAGGAAACAAGAATCATAAAAAAATTGTTCAATCACAGAAAGTACTCACACGAGACTGAACTTTATAATAATTTGGCGATGAAAAAACGATGACGAATGAGAATCTCAACATTATAATATAATATTCTTGTAATTTTGCATGCATGGTGGTCTAATCATGAACTATCAAGCATTGGCACCTCAGAAATACAAGAGATCGGTAATCTCAGGCTTAGTTCACAGAATACATTGGGCGAGTAGTACATGGAAAAATTTCCATCAGAGTCTAGTAAAGGCAAAGAGAGTACTAGAGAACAACCCCCTTCTTTTTATGAGCCTGCCCCCCTTCCTTTTATGAGCCAATTATTGAGAGAACGTTAGCTAAAATTATGAGCAGCAACAACTTAGTATTTGTGCAATACGGAGGTCGAATTACGGAAAAATTTGAACAATCTTTAAAAAGATGTGTAGCACCGTGTGAGGTTGTGTCCACCCTGCGCAAGGTTAATTAAGTCAGTATTACCGTCGTTGAATACGCCTGGGGAGAAAGCTCTTAAAAACGGAGTTGTGTATAAAATAGAGTTCAAATATAAAAAGTTCAATGAATGTTAAGCCACAATGTTCCTACCATACAGGTTATATTATTTTGTATGTGAAAAATTTTGTATTTGAAAATAAAGAATACAACAATTCTTTCCAATTCAGGATATAAAATATCGTCTTGCATAAAATGAAATTTCATGCCAAAAGCGTAACCAGAAAATTTCATAAATGCGTGCATAGTTCTCAACAACCACCCCCCCCAGACATTTTTCTCACCAATTCATTATTTGTTTGACGACCACCCGCCCATCATTTCCAATATTGTTATAGATGCAGTATATCTTACTTTGCCTCCAATGCTAGAGCAATAACTCCTGATACCAAAGCGCTGGCGGCGGATGTTTCACCAAATCTTGAGTCACAAGATTGATCGTTGGTACTTGAAGCCGTTTCCTAAATATTATAAAATTAATGTTAATATTTATTCAGATTCATTAGTTCACAATGTATGAAAGGGTAGAAGCTATGGATATCAACAATTGCTCGCATTTGATGATTATGCTTGACTTGAAGAAATTCAAAAGATGCGCAGGGAAAATTTTGCACGTTATTGAAGACGCTAATCGATAAAATTAACTCCGCAATGCAAGATGGCAGGTCTGCAGCCGGATTTATATCACTTTTGTCACAGTTAATAGAATATACATGGTTCGGGGACCACATAAAACTACAATACAACTCATTAACTACGTTAAGGTAGGTTTATGCAAAAAATTGTTCCTTTCTCATCACATGTCTATTGTATTTTGCACAGATAAACCAATGGCAATCTTTAACGTATTTTCAAGTCAAGATTGATGATCGAGCTTAGCAAGACGAATGCCATCGTTAAATTTGGCTAAAATACAATAGATACGTGACGAGGAAGGAACCATTTTTTTCATAAACCTGGATAATGACATAGTTAATGAGTTGTATTGTACTTTTGTTTACTCTCCAAACCTTGTATATTCTATTAACTGTGCTTTTATCCATTCGTATCTTTATTGTTTTTTTAGTCCTTGGCATTCTGTTTGTGGTATTTTCTGAGAAGAACGTTTTCAGTCGGAAATTATTTTTAATAATCTTTTTAACTCACCAAATTAACAGAATAAGCAGAAGTCATAACAGCGCTGCATGCCTCAGAACTGGTTAAAGGTCTTCCATTTCGATTCACTGCGCCAACAGGGATGCTGTAGATGCTATTAACAAAACCATTAAAAGCGCAACTATCTCCAAAAAATCCACCATTTCCAGCAGAAAAAACATAAATTGAACCAAGACCTCCTCGTCCCTTGGGCGATGAAACAAATAAATATAACAATTTATAGCGTGTTCATTAATATGCACAATTCTCCCCAAGCTGGCCGGTCCAAAGTGCAGTGTGGGCTCGGGTACTAATTCTGCCTGGAGATTTGAATCACACCCAGGTGTTGTGACGGAACGGTGTGAAATCTAAAGTCATCCAAATTCAAATTATATTGTTTTAAGTTGGTCATGCACATGAAAATTGTCTGAAAACTGTAGAAAAATATGCCGATTAGTTTAAAACGAAAATATTCCTTATTCCTTTTGAATACGTCAGAAGTATATGGATTAGATATTTATTAGTCTTTGAAGTTATCGGATATGACGTCAAATCGGGAATTGCAAATCAATTTTTTCTTGAGGTCGCTTCCTGCAGTTCTATGGTTGTATCGCGGTAATTTTGTCGCGCGCGAAATAGTACACGCAACACGCGTGGCTGATGTTGCACGCTGGGCGGATTTTTTAAAATTTGTCATTGTGAACTTTTGATAAACACGCGCGGGCCTTCGCGGGATGTCGACTGGTTGCGCGAGGAAATTGAAATCCTGATTTTTTTGACGTCATATAGACATAAAAATAAATGTATTTTTCTCGTTTTTCCTTCGGTAAATTCTTTTCGAACTTTACACAGTTTTCTGTAATCTTGAAATGCGTAAAATGTGCAAGCTTTAAGAAAATCGTACGAGCCGAATTTTTTTAAATTAAAAAACAGGATTTTTTGAGGATTTGAAAAAAAGTGCTCGTACGATTTTTTTAAATGCTAACATTAGAAAGAATTATGGATCAGATTACTGTGTGGAAAAAATTAGAAAGTTTTACCGAAGAAAATTTCAAAAAATTATCTCAGAATCTGCAAATTGGCCCTTTCTAAAATCGTTATGTTACCATGGCAACGAGGATATTTTACGAAATTTTATATATTTCGTAATTTGCGATATCATAGCAGTTATGTGGCCAAATTTCGTGATCATACTTTGTAAGATGATAAAATAATGGCCTTTCGAACTCGATTGTGCATTACACAATCAAAACTGTAAGGAGCCACCTTAATGTAATATACATAACTGCTATTTATAGATAATTAAGCTTGGACAATAGAATTAGAACTGATTGACAGTTAGAGACAGACAATAATATAGAAAGTGTATGAGAGCGAGAAAAGTAAGAGCACATGAAAAGTAATATATATAATATAGAGAAACAAAATATACAGTTATACAAATCGGAGCAAGGAGTGAGATCATTATATTGGCGACGAGATTGGCTCAAGGACAAGCCGAGCCACAAGAAAATATCACAGTAAATACGCAATCGGTTTCGCTACAACCATTGCCATAGTTTAACCCAGACGCTGATGTTTGCGAAAGCTTAGGCACGCGCTGGAACATTTGGATCCAAGATTTCGAGATGTTCATCCTCGCTAGTGGGATTACGGATGAGAAAAGAAAACGCGCATTGCTATTATATCAAGCTGGCAAACGGGTTCGAGAGATATTTAGACAAATACCTGATACGGGAGACGCAACTGATTACGAAGCCGCGAAAACAAAGCTTCACGAATACTTCCAACCGCAAGAAAATCGCCGATACGCAGTTTACCGCTTTAGACAAGCGAAACAAGAACCGAACGAAACCCTTGATCAATTCCATACACGATTACGGACGTTAGCACAGACTTGCTCTTTCCACAACGCAGATTTTGAAATCGAACAACAAATTATTACGGCTGGGTCATCTTCACGGATTCGGAAAAAGGCATTAAGAGACCCAACATACGATCTGAAGTCTATACTCATCGATGGTCGCCGTGCCGAGATGAGTACATTTCAAGCGCGAGACATCGAATCAAAAGACACAAATACAGATCGTGTTAACAAAGTATCATCGAAAACAACATCGAAAACGTGTCACAATTGCGGTGGTACGTATCCTCATGAAGGACAATGCCCAGCTAAAGGTAAAGAATGTCGGAAATGTCAAAAGCTCAACCATTTTGCTCGAGTGTGTCGAGGAAAGATGCAACGTCAGACAAAAGCTTTTCAACATGAAATGAAACCGAAACAGAAATACAAACGACCACTAAATCCACTAAATGAAGTTCAGAGCGAGACGGACAGTTCTGACAACGAATATTTATACACAGTTTCTAATGACAAGACCCCCAAAGTCAATGTTAAAGTATGCGGACGATCGTTAAAAGCTACCGTAGACACAGGCGCAACGATCAATGTCATCGACCGAGGTACATATGAGAAAATACCAGGAATAGAATTAAAGAAAAAACATAAAAGCGTTTGCGTATACTGCTAGCAAGCCAGTAAAGTTCATTGGCAAGTTTGAGGAAGCTATTGAGACTCGCCGTCGAGTTGCAGTGGCAACTTTTTACGTCGCAGAAACGACAGACAGCGGAAATCTAATATCAGCAACAACGGCAGAGGAACTTGGCCTGGTAAGTTTTCATCTTAACAAAGTAACTGAAACAAAAGATCGTGAACTCCAAAATATTCTAAACAAACATTCAAAAGTTTTCCACGGGTTGGGTAAACTCAAGCAAGAGAAAATCAAATTAAACGTTGATAAAACAACAACACCCCGAGCACAGCCACAACGCCGAATTCCCTATCACATACGTCAGAAGGTCCAGAACGCGATAGAACAACTAGAGAAAGACGATATTATTGAACGGGTACCAGAAAACCAACCTACACCTTGGGTATCGCCAATTGTAGCAGTACCGAAAAAGAACGGGGACGTTCGTATATGCGTCGATATGCGCGCTACCAACGAAGCTATAAAACGGGTACGACACCCTATTCCAACAGTTGAGGACATCAGTTTTGAGTTAAATGGAGCAACGTGTTTTTCCAAATTAGACCTTACACAGGCCTATCATCAGCTAGAACTACACGAGGACAGTCGTTACATTACTACGTTCAGTACACACATCGGTCTTTTCAGATACAAAAGGCTGAACTATGGCACCAATGCAGCTGCTGAGATTTTCCAGTACACTTTACAAACCCAATTGCAAGGATTAGTCGGAGTAAAGAATATAGCTGATGACATTTTAGTATATGGCAAAACACAGAAAGAACATAACACAAACTTGAATAAATGTCTAAAACGAATCTCCGACAAAGGACTACGCTTGAATCAAGCTAAGTGTAGCTTCTTGAATGACAAACTGGAATTTTTCGGACAAGTATTTTCCAAAGACGGCAGCAACCCCAAACGTGTAGAAGCTTTAAAGAACGCACCAGTACCCAAAACCATTTCTGAAGTAAGAAGTCTCATCGGCATGGCAAACTACAGTGCCAAGTATATTCCTGAATTTGCAACCATTACAGCTCCATTGCGCCAATTAACGAAGAAAAATACACCTTTCGTGTGGACCGACATTCATCAGAACGCATACAACACGTTAACTTCCACTTTAGCGTCAGCATCGTGCATGGCATATTTTGACAAAAATAAAGAGACACTGGTAACGGTTGATGCAAGTCCAGTCGGCATATCAGCAATCCTTTCGCAGAGAAACAAAGGAAAAGACGACGAGAAAGTAGTGGCATATGCGAGCAGAGCATTAACAGAAGTCGAACAAAGATACTCCCAAACCGAGAGAGAGGCGCTGGCTATTATTTGGGGAGTGTAACATTTTCATCTATACCTGTACGGAAACGAATTCGTTCTAATCACAGACCATAAACCACTAGAAATAATCTATGGCAACAGAAACTCCAAAACATCAGCAAGAATAGAACGTTGGGTGTTACGCTTACAACCTTATGCTTTTCAAGTAAGATACAAGCCAGGAGCTAACAATCCGGCTGATTATCTATCGCGCCACCCAACAGGAAAAAGCTACTAACAGCAGAAAATGACAGAAGAGCACATAAACTTTATTGCTCGCTCCAGTGTTCCGAAAGCACTGACGATAGGGGAAATCGAAGAAGCAACGAACAAGGACAAAACCTTACGAGGAGTTCGGGCAGCTATAAAGCTCAACAAGTGGCACTACGAGGTAGTCAAGCCTTATAAACAAGTAAAAGACGAACTTACTGAAAACAAACTTACTGACAACAAAGGGCGTGGTTCTTCGTGGTTCTCGTATAGTGATACCAGAATCGCTACAGCAACGTGCGATTGACATTGCGCACGAAACCCATCTTGGCATTACCAAAACGAAATCATTAATCCGAGAAAAGATTTGGTTTCCGAATATTGATAAAATGGTACAAGCAACAATCGAGAAGTGCATTCCTTGTCAGGAAGTGGGTAAAGCACCACCACAAGAGCCAATATCAACGACAACAATGCCAAAGGGACCATGGGAAACGATACATTTGGATTTCTACGGACCACTTCCGTCGGGAGAATACCTTCTGGTCGCAATTGATCGCTATTCCAGAAGCGGAAAGATTCATGCAGCCCCTTGGAAAAACGCTACGAACCGCTCACATTGAAAGAAGACCCTGGCAGCAAGAACTACATCGTTTCTTGTTACAGTACAGGACAACACCACACTCTTCCACGAAAGTTCCACCAGCGGAATTACTATTTAACCGTACAGTGAAAGGAAAGCTTCCAGAATTGAAAAAGCGGAACATTGTTAACAAACACAATATTGCTAAAAAGAATGAAATGGAGAGACAGCGATACAACAAAGAATATGCGAATGAAAAAAGAAACGTAAAAGAGAGTGAAATTAAGATAGGAGACTATGTCTTAGTTCGTCAGGACAAGCAGAACAAATTGACTGCGAATTACAACAACGTTCCATACGTAGTCACACATAGATCGCATTCACAGGTTAAAGCAAGAAGCAAGAACGGACACGTTATCACACGAAATGTGTCGCATTTTAAACGCATACCAAAGCCAAGGGATGATACGGACAGTGATGACGATAATGAGAAAGAACGTCATCAAAAGAGGAACAATACCATCACACTACCAGCAGCAACAAATGTTGGACATCAAGATCAAATACCGACACGACGATCGAGCCGAATCAGAGGAAAACCTGATAGATTTGGACATTCAGTATATGATTGAATTATGTTTTGTTAAATGTTAATATTGTTTAAAAAAAAAAGGGTGATGTAATATACATAACTGCTATTTATAGATAATTAAGCTTGGACAATAGAATTAGAACTGATTGACAGTTAGAGACAGACAATAATATAGAAAGTGTATGAGAGCGAGAAAAGTAAGAGCACATGAAAAGTAATATATATAATATAGAGAAACAAAATATACAGTTATACAAATCGGAGCAAGGAGTGAGATCATTATACTTAAGTTGCACGAAATTCCCAATATGACGTCAGATCCGTTAGCTTTGAAGGCTAATCACTCATGGTATAGGCATTTAAGGGATTTTGCATGAAAAGAGACACCGGTGCGGTTTGACAGTAACAGTGTAGTAGCTATGACATAAACTGCATTATTAGATTCTGCTTAATGGACATTGGCAAAAAAAATTAAATTTTTCTTATTTAAAAGAACTCCGAAAACTCTATATTAAGTTTTACCATCAATTTTTCATATCTTGCTTAGGTCTTGAAATATCTAGGTTGTAATTAACGAGCTGTCCGCCATCTTGTCTTATGATTAGATCTAATTAAATGACGTTCCGACCACGGAAAAAAATCATAAACGCGCGAAAATCGTCTTAATACGAATGGAATGCTCTAGCATAGCAAGTGTATATGAGTAAATTAAAAAAATTTGTATGAATTAGTATTTAACAAGATACACAAGGTGCGAGAAACGCTCAATAGCATAAAAAATTCACCCTGGTTGTGACGCCATGCAAACCTATGATGTATATGCATATCCAAGATGGCGGAATGTGCCATTATTATTGCTAGAAATAAGCGGAATATTCTATCGAAAAAAAAAACGATCGAGCAAATCTGTAAATCTGATTTTGTGAGATACTGAATGTCTCTTTGTGAAAAGACGAAGTAAATTTTTATTGCCAATGTCCGTCAACCTTGCTTCGCATTTCTTTTATTATGCACACCATATTTTCTCTCTAAACCTTCTACCTACCTCATTTGCACCCTTTCTCAATGCCGCCAAAGACAGTGGTCCAGGACCGGCGATAACAAAACCATTATCGGGTGGACCCCAGCTGTTGGAGAATATATCAATTTTATGGCCATCAAATGGGTAGAATGCCTTTGCCACATCAGTGTCATTAGGCAAACCTCTGTCTATTAGTCGAATACCTGAAATAGGTCGAAGTATTGAGTTTCGATCCATATGCTTTTTCCCATAATACATCCAGGAAATTAATTATAACATTGCGGTTACTTTTCTGCTAATTTTCGGTTTATTCATACCCCATACTTTCTCTTTGATTTTGCAATTATATTCATCGATTAGTGAAACGTTTAGTCCCAACAGGGTAACAGGGTAACAGGGCACGACATTTTTCTAATATTTTCTTGTAATTTTCCACATACTTGCCCTTATTTCGTCTAAGGTTTTATTTAGTAATATTCACTTCGCCTTCAGCGAATATACTGTTGATTTGTTTATCGTTGCACCACATACTGTATTTATCAAACGTACGTAATGTTCTGTACTGCAACGCTTCCTCTATTTTTTCAAATTGTCGGCTGGTCATGCATGGTTTTAAAGCTTCCTCTCTCCAGAAAGCTTTTCAGGAATTACTATATATTATATATAGACGTGGTGTATGCGACCTCAACACACCACGCAAGCTCACTTACTTGCACCACATGTGCAACCTGCAGTGAAGTAGCTGTATAAGTAACAAACTCGATGGAATGAATCGAATGAATACCTGCAATATTGGCTTCGTATGCCACACCAACACCACATATTCCATTGTTTGCTGCACCAGCAATAACACCAGCACACTTTGTACCACGACTTATATAAAAAAAATTAACTGAAAGTTAATGACATATATATCATTAGTTCAGAATGCGAATCATGCATATATCGTTGCTTATTACTCACGTCATTGAGCCCCTCTGAATTTGAAATACAATTATAGATCAATAAAAGCACACGTTGAGTTCAATATTAGGCAGTCGAAACAATCTCAAAAAAACTTTCTCATCGTTTAACGTGGTTCGATAAAGCTAATACAAAAACCAAAATGGACAGGGGTGACCATATTTAATCGTCTTATTAAATACTTATATTCTTACTGAGTTAAGTGCAATTAAGGAGCCGATAAATACTACTAGGGTCTATATTTCTGATACATCGATCAAAGAAAACAGATAATCACCGTTTTAATTCATAGACTTTGCTTGACAAGCATTCCAAAATTCTGTAAATCATTTGGATGTCATCAATTACTTACCTGTCAGATGGCGTAGGGTCTGAATCCTGGTCAACATAATCGTAGCTTAATCGTGGGAGCTGAGAATGAATAAAATATTATTATTTGATTTTAATTCAATATGTTTAATTCCGCGGTAAACTTGTGCTACCTGTTGATATAGTTATATTTGTTGTCACTTGCTATGAAAAGTAGAGCTAATTCAGCTTGTAGGTACACCACGTAAATATTTAATACTGGAAAGCTTTCGGTCCGTCAACCCGGAATTTGCTAGAAACGTCTCAAATTGCATTGAAAAACTTTGTAGAGTAATCGGTAGAGTAATGTTTATGGTTTGTCTTCTTTGAGAATAGCGTGTTACCGTTAATTGCAGATTTGACGAATAAAATCTAGTTTCAAATATTAAACTCACTTACATAACGACCTTCGAATTCCTTGTGCGTATACTTAATTCCATTGTCAACAACCGCCACGGTTATATTTTTTCCAGCATATCCCTTTTTCCAAACATCATCAATTCTGTGGGCTGCACGGATTCGGCTGCTACCCTGAAAAAAGAGGAGATGTTTATGAACTCAAAGGAAATAAATAATACCTATTGGCGACATAATATTCCAGTAAAGTACGATTGTTGACTAATTTAAAGCTGCACCCATATCGGAAAAGAGTGATTAAAAAGAACGAAAAAGTATATATTACCAAATATTGCTGATATTTCCAATTTGGGTCATTAAAGCTCGCCCGATTTGTCTAGAAAAATAAATGAAATAAAATTGTTTATATTTCCCATTTATGTCTTTGCAGTGTTTCTAACACACACACAAACAGATACATACATCATTGACTAATTTAAAATTGCTCCCCTACCGAAACATTGGGGAAACGTCAAATTTTAAATGTACAACTTCAACAAACACAAAAGAAAAAACTTTCTGTTATCTGAAAGGTTGGTATCCGAAATCTTCTAATCGAGATTAATCTATATTATTTGCGTATACAAATGAACCAATATGGAAACGCAAGTTTACGAAAACTTCAGGAAGATATATTGATAAAAAAATGAAACTAAGGCAACTAATTTAAAATTGCAATCTGGTTTTGAAGAGTATATATTAACTATTATCTAGTTAGCTCAAAGAATTTCTTGCTTGATTTGAAATAGCGAAGGGTTACTGCATACTAATGAGATATTAAACCACAAACGTTGTGCGAGATTAGACTGACCATCGCGTGACCATCGCGACAGGATTATTACTCCGGCGTCAGCCACAGAGTTGAAAATTCGCCTAGGTTTTGTCGCAAGTGTGTTTTGTTGCGAGATATACTAGTATTTGACAACTTAAATGCTCATTTGTACCCAGGACTTGACTGGATGCGACGCTCATTGAAGAGCGTATGTGCATGACCGTATTTATCTACGTCAAAGTTTTGTCTCGCAAGAGTTGTGGTGCACTACTCTAAATCTTTGGCACGATACGGAAATTCTTTGAATAAACCGTTCTTTTGATGCTGTTCGATTAAGTTTAGGTTTAATTGGGTTAAGAATTGGGGTAAGAATATATTTAATACATGTAGATTCTGGTTCTATTTTAATGATATCGCTGAACTTCTATACTTTTTAAAGCACGATATATGTGCTTCTGAAAGTCGAAAAAACATTTAGCGGGCTCACAACATTTCTATACTTTTAAAACACGTTGTGTTATCTGAAGTATGTAGAGTTAAAGCAAGAGCAGGCGTCTGTTATGCATAAAATCGATTTAATTGAAAAAAAACTGGAAATTTAGGCTGCTACCGGTTTAAAACATAAATTACTTACGTGCCGATTGGTGAACACAACGAAATATTCTCCATCTTTTTCTACAATTGTGTACCCCCTTGCTTCATTCTGCAACATTAAATAAAGGTTATAAATACGGAAATGAAACATGACTGGACCAAAAACGGATTTAAGTGACTGCAAAGGACAAAAATTTATACCATGCGCATATATTTCTTAAAAATAGGACAGAAGAAAACAACGCAAAGGTTCTGTTTGTCCACGAGAACCAGCAGCTAGACCAACATAAAAATCTGCTACCACTAAGAAGATGTATGAGATAGAAATCACAGAGTTGGACAAAAAACAACTACTGTTCTACCACGCCTAACCACTTTTTTGCTTTTCCGTTCTGTCACGTCTAACTTCACCTTTCGCCTTTCATAAAAATGTATAATTACTCAAATTTCGAATTTGAAAAAAAAGGCCAACGACCAGTGACTAGTGAATCTTGACCAATCAGAACGCAGGAAATCAATAGTCAGCAAGAAATTTATACTAAACTGCATGATGATATAATAGATGCGCGATTCTCGGCATTTTATGGCGAAATTATAAGATGATATAGATGAAAGATGATATAATTTTGCACAAATCTAGAAATGACAGAAATGGAAATCGGTACTTTACTCTTTAGTACCTTGGCTCGTCCTACAAACCACTAGAGAGAACACTATAAGAAGCATAGCCAACCTGTGAGCGGCGATTTCTATTATACTGCGATCCTTCATTTTCTTTTGATATACTTAAAAGTAGTATCATCCATAAGGCGAGATAACCAACGTTAGTAAAAGCTTCCATACCAGATACAGAAAGTAAAATAATATTGCAGATCAGAATATTACAAATAAATGTCTTATAATGCACTAACTCTTCCCGATATAACCTGAGTTTCATGCAGCATTGAGCAGTGTATAGCAAAGAATGACCAAACTTGTGTTCACAACAGTCTTATGTCGCGCTGGCTTCCCGATGTAATATTTCCGTTTCAGCAGTCTTCGGCAAACAATGACCTACGTTGAGCTGACGCCAGTCTGATGTCGGACTGGGCCGCTGGCTTCCCGATGTAATATGTCCGTTTCAGCTGTTTTCCGTATACAATGACCTAAGTTGAACTGACGCTAAGTACGTTAGTCTGATGTCGCACTGGGCCACTGGCTTCCCGATGTAAGTAAGGCATGTATATCCGTTTCAGCAGTCTCTGGCAAGAAAAGTACCGCCAGTCTGATGTCCCACTGAGCTACTGGCCTCTCGATTTAGCACTGTGTCGAAATAAATGAACTAACTTGCATTAACGGACGTCTTAGATCGCGTTGGCTTGTCACGCATCCATTTCAGCAGTCTATGGTTATTAGTTGAACTTCATAGTTGACTCATAAGGCTGGTTTTCATGTAACACTGTCATAATTCGTCGTAATTCACATGCCTTAATTCCTTATCAACAAAAAATTAATACAAGATACGACATGTGAATTATGTTGGATGAAGCCAGTCTATAGTACCAGTTGGGGGTCTAGTGAAAGATGATTAATGGGGTCAAAAAAGTCAACTATTGCAGGTTTTTCCAAATGAAATTCCTCGAAATTTAGCGATTGAATGTTTCTATCAGACGTTTCCGCGTTCAATTAAGTCTTTGCAGTAATGCCTGCAATATCAGTATCATTTTTATTTTGTAATATGATTACTGTATGCCAAAATTAAATTTCTTCGTAGAGCCACACATTGTTAAAAACAATCTCAAAATTCAATTTATTCCCCACTATATATGTTTGTAAATAATAAATATTAACATTAAACAACACTGCACGGAAAACATATAATAATCTTGGGCGTCTAATATTTAACAATTACTCCCCGATAATCGCTGAGCCTAGGCTAAGGCGAATATTTGTTTTAATATTTTTGCACAAGAACTGCATTTGTTCGCTTATCTCTATTTAGGAAACGCCCACAAAACGTCTATAGCCGCCATTTTGCAATTTCGGTGTCATATTCATCTGAAGGTGAATATAACAGCATATTGAGCATAATACGTCAAATTCGACCAATCAATATGTAGGATTTGTTATATTCACTTGTGCAAAAATTCTAAAAGTTTGATATCAGTTTAGGAGTGTAAGTCATTCACGCGTACACATGTAGCACAAGTTATGTTACGCGAGATATACTACAAGAATTTTAAAACCCGGTAGATTGAGCAACCTGCAGACAATTAGGTAAATACTAGTAATTCGAGAAGTTGCGATATTACAACATCGCCAGATGTCATAACCTCACGAAAAACAATTCTATTTTGCATCCATAAAACGAAGGTTCAATGCCGAAATTGCTCTTCTAATCCTCTGTCGTTCGGAGTTCGGCAACGAAGTAACGGTGCTTGCCTGATGCTTGTTTTCATTTAAGAAAAAGAAACCTCTTTTTATTAATGGAAGACGCAGAAAAAAAAATCTTAAAATGAGCTTTTGAAATACTGATATATTCGCTTACATAAGATATCATATTTTTGTTTATTATATATAGCCGTAAAAATGAGGGTCGAAAAGAGAAAGGTAAATTTGATCATTTTTTGAATTTATACTAAACAATATAGAGTTGAAATACTATGTACGAACTGCAAAATTTGTATTATAGTGCTTTATATCTTTTTGGAACAAAGTTCAGCCTGTTTTTTCTTGTCCGGTATTTTCCTTGTACTGGCCAACGTATATATATTAACAACATGGTTGTTGTTTCTTGCCATCATTAACCACAGGATGTTCAGTATACTCCATTACCGGACGTCTGAAACATGGCGGGAAAGTTTAGAGCAATATCAGGACCAGAGGAAGATCACTAACCAATTAAAGTGAGTCATAATGCTGATTGTGACTATAACTACTTCCGGACCGCGATTATAACGTATGCCGGCTTTTAGAAAAACTCTTGTCTTTATTTAATAGAGGGTCATGCAGTATAGTTATTTGTAGCTCTCCTAGAGTTAGCATGCAATTTTTTGAACATCAAACAAAAGCTGTGTTATGCAATATGCAGGTGATTCATTACTGCTATAAAACCGTCTTTGCTATTTCAATATATTGTTATAACACGTAATAGAGATTATAATAATTATACCGCGTATTGTATGTCAACATGGATATATGTGAATATGTATATGGCTTTTAAATATATGCGTTATCAGTGTCGCCCTCGGCTAGGCAAATAACATTCACCTCGACTTGACAATTTCTGAAGATATACAATAGTACACAAGTATACATGCGATAATGTTTTTGTTGTACTGCGAAATATGACGCAACTTTTGACCTCATCTTGGCAAGGAGGTGAAATAAATCCAGTGCTTTGGTTGCGAAATATTTTGTGGAAAATGCCGCCTTACAAAGTTTTCAACTTGTGTCACAGTTTCAGTGCCTTTTTTATTGCGGGTAAAATCACAATTGTCGCCATTTTACCGACGAAATTTCAACGTGGAGGTCTCGATCATACCTGGAAGAAAGGCTTCATATTCCGCCATCTTGGCTTCAAATTTTTCGCAGAGCTAGCGTTCCAGTCTTATTTCAGTTCACTGGAGAGCGTTCAGATATGTCTATACAAGGATTTTTTACCAAAGTTATCTTTTCGTGTGGATGAGTAGGGGTCTACCCCAAACTATTGGATTACACATCATATATGAACACTAGTCTAAATAATTCTGCACATGCCTTCATAGGAGGAATTGCACAAGTGTGTGGGAACAGTGGCGTAGCCAGAACGATAATTTGGGGGGCCCATATTCATATATTCGTGATACGCAGGTTTAATTTCTTTTCAAATCAATTTTTCTTTACAGTCTGTTAACATGAATATATGAATATGCCCCCCCCCCCGGTTATCAATGCTGGCTACACCACTGTGTGGGAATCATTTCATTAGGATGGTTGTCAGTTAACTAAAATTAACGTTTGTATTTTAAAAGTTCAACAGACGCGGTACTTTTGCGTTCATAAAGATAATTAAATGCTCCTGAAATAAGGATATGGAATAATAAAACAACCATTTTCAATTAAAACATTTATTTGCTTCACCATCATGATCAACTCTATTATAGCGATTAAAAACTACCAGTTTGACTATCACTATTATTTTTTAATATGTTATAAACGCGATGTCTATGTCTATAAAACAAATGTTTACGCCCTTGAGATAATTCCTTGTTATTATGGTTAATTAGCGTAAATCAGTTGTCTTTTTTAATGATGTGTTTTAACGAATCAATAGGTATCCCATTGCTTTGGCGTTCTTTTCTCCGTTGTCTGGTTGACAAATTGCATAATTTCCTGCGGTGTTAAGAGTAGCAATACGGGTACTACAATGTTGTTGAATACCCCCACCTCCCAGACCTATAAAGGAGTCAGGGGAGCCACAGTGCCTTTGCTGGTTTGCTATCAGGCCCAACCGAACGCGTACATTCTTATAGTTCGAGTACACGTTAAATCCCTCTCTGTTGCAGTGACGTTGTAAGGATGAGCGGTAGATGAGGTGCCTCCAATTTGAACGGCCGATGTGGGTTTGTTGATACCTGCCGTCTGCAAACAGATTATACAAGGACGATGCTCGATGTGTAAAAGATAAACCTCTGAGTTGACGACCATATTTCATGACAACACAAATTTCGTTGAATGAAGTTTTCCAAAATGTTTGTCCCTTGAATTCTGTGTTGTCAAAACCTCCTTTTTTCCCACGGTCATTATCATTGTAAGCGTTCTTGTTCGTCCAATAACTGGAGCTGTATCGGAACGTTTCCTAAAAAAAACCCAAAAATTATCGTCCACCCCGACTCTTGTAGATATAACTAATGAGAAAACAAGTTTATGCGCCGCAAGATCATGAGACATCGTGATTGAGTTATCACCTTCCTTCCATCAATTTTCATCACCATCGTCCACCCACCACCAGAACAACCTGGGATAGACGACATCTGGCAGTACACGCCCGTCTTTTGATTTTGCCCAACACTGATTTGGTAAAGACCACTTGTAGAAGAACTACAAAAAACCGACATCAATTATTATATTCAGAGCCGTAGCTGGACAGCTTAATTGGAGGGTGTATATTCATATATTATATACACAAGCGCAGGATATGAGCTAATGTGCAATCTGATTGGCTCTCTACTAGTCAGATATTCGCTCATATCCGTCTAGTAGAGAAACAAAAAAAAATGGCGGCAAGATTTGGGGAGTTAAGCGACGATGAAATTCAAGTTTTTCTTGATAAAAGTACACCAAAGTGCACAGAAAGGGCAACAAACTTTGAAACAAAAGTATTCAACAGTATGTTAAAAATGTAGGTTTACAAAATATACGGTTTCGTTTCTGTTTTTCGATATTAAAACGTTCGAAAAAACGCGATACATGATTTAAATATTCAATTTTTAAAAAAGTGTGCTCACTATATTGTTCACTCTCGGCATATATGACTAACAGCTAACTTGGCGCCTATCACTTCGTCGGCTATCAGTGCATATACGACTCTGGTTTGCAGAATAACTGTTAAATATTCACATGTTTACATATTATATACTGGAACAATAGCGCACAAAAGAAATGAATCTGACATAAGTCGTTTTAGAACAACCAGCAAATTTGTTTACATTTCGAGTAACCCAATTAAAAAGAATGGGTAAATTTCGACTACAGGTAAAAGGTACATTATTTACCCAAATGGTAAGTTCTAAAAATTTAGGCACTCTGGTTGGCTTTGCATGAAAATTTAAACACATTTGCCGATTAGTCTTAGACGGAATTCCTCCCTCCTTCGGCAGTTTGCATCGCCGGGAAGCAAATTTGGAAATTCCTCAACACCAGTGGTCATAAATCGTACCTCTGACTCTCCTTTATTTCTTTGCAGGAATTGAACACTGTAACGAAGACATTTAAAAGAGTGAACTATATTGTACTTAATTTGTGTGAGCTGTTGTAATTAGTATATACATGTATTCAGAGTGTCCCCCAAACCCAAAAACTATTGAAAGCACCTATTGTTATAACATTTGAATGACCTGCTTTTTTCAATTTACGGGTTGTTTATATAAGGAAATGTACGTATAATTGAAACTAACTATACCTCTGGGTTTTCTTTTCTCGTGCAAATTTCCCCTCGGTATTTCAGGAAACGACGGCCTTCGTGCTGTGCCATGTAGAATTAGAGTAAAACCAAACAGCCAGCCTAAAAAATATAATTAATATTAACGTGCACTTATCGCCTCGTACTGTGTGTCTCATGATCAAGAGTCAATTATTGCGCAATAGTAAGCTTTGTTTTAGTTATAAATGAATCTATTTCAAGTCAGAAACTAGTGATAATGCTCCAATTCCTTCCTAAATTTAATTTAATTTAAAACCTAAAAAGAAATTCCCAAAGTGATTTGGTTGCAAAATTTTGAAAAATTTAAAAAATATTATAGCACAATCGCGAAGCTTGCAAATTTTGTATAAAAATGTCTTTACCGCAAAATGATTTTCTTGTTGCCGATAGCTCATATCTTAAGGTCTGTTCACACAATAAAATTTTGTTGAATCCAATTTACTTCTGACGTATGAGATATATCGGCTATTTGGTGATGCCGTAGTGTACAATGACTTCAGTGAATTTGCTACTGATATACATGACATATCAACAGACTACAAAACATCCATCAGAAGTGAATTGTATCCAACAAAATTGGATCATGTGAACAGACCTTTAAATAATTTTTTTCTTCAGAGTAGTGTTATTTTTCATGTACATTTTCTATAAAGTTTCTGAATTCGTGTGATTTCATGCTGTTTGGCGTACAAAGATTCACATCCACAAAGATTAAAAAATTTAGATTCACAAAAATGTCATCAAATATACCTCCTTCTAATTCCGGGAACCTTCGAAGATCATTCCTAAAAGTTACAGTCCATGTTCCTTCTGATGATTCACCCCAGAAGTGCACACTAACTGTTTTCAAATTATTGTAGCGCCTTTGACCAGCATAGGCGTCAAGTGAACGAGGAAATATTACTTGGGACTCGGTTCCCCCTGGTGAAGTAATGTAAGCGCCAATCACACCACGTCTGAAATACTGAAGATCAAATCTTGCCTCGACATGTTCCAAATAATTGATCACTCCACCGCGACATTGATCTCTACCAACTTCAATATCAAATGAATTGTCTCTCCTTGAAAACAAAAAGAAAATCATAATTATACTCTCTCTTAGATAATATTGCCTTTTCAGGCCTATTTAGACTGCACGATAACTTGTATGCAATTATCATTCTGACGAATGCAAAAGAGTGGCAATGCCACAATCTCCATTTATATTGTTAAGGGTGAAATTCGTATGTGTCACGTTTGTACGTGTCTTCATACGTTCACATATACGTCAGTGTAAGACAAATCGCATATTGTAAATGGGCCTTTTAACAATTTAAACTGTTTCTAGGCAAAACCTCGGCCCCTGAAAAGATATTTTCTTTGTTCTGGAGTTGCACTTCCTAATACAATGTTTTATGCATATGTCCCTAGATTTTTCTGGTTGAGAAAGTTTAACGCCATAACATAGCGCCATATCTAAGTTTTGGCCAATTTTAAACTTTTAGGGAATTTTTACGCAAGAATCAATTTAATATAACAGCAACCAGGAGAGTGTATAATTTTTTTTGTTTTCGGCCAATCTCTTCAGAGTTGCAAAAAGAGTTCAACCTTCCTTCGGTAGGATTTCAAGTTTTGAAAACCTTTCTCAAAATTACGTTACAACACTGATTCAAGTGGCAACCAGCATGACAAAATATTTGTTTTTTTGGTACATGCATTTGATCAATTAGACTGTTCAACTTTGAACCTTCCTCACAAACCTCATTCAAAGCAAACCTTCCTCCGGGTGGCACCCGCGCACCGCAGCTTTTTTGCAAATCTGAATCTCCTTTCCCGAACTCGCGACCTCAAGCGAGGAAACGAAGGTCCTGGGGTATTCTAAACCGGAAGCCGGAAATCTTGCCTAATACTAACTGCGCATGTTTTGTAAACATTTGAAACTTCTCAAAACAAACTTGCAAACATTGAAGTTATTCAACAATATATATAAAACAATAAAAATTTTTTTGGAAAATATTAGTCGCGATTTTCTGTATTATGATTGACTAAGTTCAACTTGATTGCTCCTAATTTAAAAAAAATGTAATAAAAACTTTCGCAATGCGAACCATTTCCGTAGCAGCAGAAACCCAACCTTTTTACGCAATTTTCTTACCTTCCCAGCAATCTCTTATATCCACTTGCACCAATTTGAAGTTCAACTTCGCATTTAATCTGTCGTGGTAATGCACTGAATTTTCTAGCATTTTCTACCATCTGCGAAGCATTAAGAAATCCAAATCCAACCTTGTCACTCACTAAAAGGATTAGGCTTAATGTTATACTAATTATATTTTAGGCGGTTATCTGATGCAAAGCAAAGACCCTTTGAAAATATTTTCAAGTTTGTTTGACGCGGCTTCCTAATCATAGCTGTTAAAAAATAGAAAGCAAGTCTATCATTTTATTCAGCAAGCAAACAGAATGTTTTAACCTTAATACAAAGATAATGTTAACAACTACATACTCAGTGCATAATATTCAAGTTGACTCATTCCAGAGAGATGTTATTCAATTTTGACTTATCCGCCGTTTGAACTAAACGGGACTGATACAACCGGCCAAACAAATTAACGTAGCATAAATTTTGCAAAAACGTGAATTTTGAGCATATTTTTAGTGAACCAAGGAAACATCTGGAGGACAATTTTTAATGATCATGACGTCAGAGCAATGGATCTATTGATCAGGTAAACGGTGGCGATCGAAAAACTAGGCGGAAAGCGTCACTGGAAAATGAAAATTCAGCAAATGGCTTTGTTTATTATGGCAAATTTATTGGCTAACGTTTCGTTGTATTGTTCACAGCGTCTTGGAACAATTAAACTCAGTACCTCGAAATCCTGCTTTGTTTACGGTCCATTTTACACTTTTGTCGATAACATCACTCATACTGGATGCTACTATTAAGTGCTGTACTTGACGCCATGTTAAAGTTTTTCTAAAAACATGCAAATAACACGCTTGATCAGAGCTCACAAAAACTTTTTAATGCGTGGTGGTCGGGTGTGTTTTTCGATATAGAATTATAATATATATTGTAGAGTGAAATTATAATTATAGGCTTTAAATTCTCAATGCCAAAAGAAAAAGATACAGCAAATTTTTCAGCAAAAGATCAGAATTAGTAACGACTTGCATGCAATCATAAAATGAAATTCTACGCCAAAGCTGGTCGGGTGTGTTATTCGATATAAAATTATGATGTATATTTCATAGAGTGAAATTATAATTATAAGTTTTAAATTCTCAATGTCAAAAGAAAAAAGATACGGCAAATTTTTCAGCAAAAGATCAGAATTAGTAACAACTTGCAATCATAAAATGAAATTTCACGGTGGAATTTCATGGTGGAATTTCATGAAAATTTCATGAATGCGTGCATTGTTCTCAACAACCACCCCCACACATAATTCACACCAATTCATTATTTGTTTGACGACCACCTGCCCATCATTTCCAATATTGTTATACATGCAGTATATCTTACTTTGCTTCCAATGTTAGAGCAATAACGCCTGATACCAAAGCAGTGGCGCCTGATGTTGCACCAAATCTTGAGTCACAAGAATAATCATTGTAACTTGAAGCCGTTTCCTAAATATAATAAATGCAAGAATATTCACGCTTTCCCGGGAGTACGTTAGGGAAGCTTTCCACTGTCGTTAAAAATCATTTGAATGCTACTGATAAAATCCATGATTGAATGCATAGGGTTGTATTCTGTTCAAGGTTTGGTATGTTTATTCTGCAATAAAAATAATTATATAAAACTTGGAAGGTTTTAAGCTTTTACGTGCGTGTCCGTGCATACGCAAAACGTGAGAATGGAAAGCAGCCCTTAGGGAAACAATTCGCACGTTGTTTAAGGTATTGATCGATAAAATTTGTTCTGGAATGCAAGATAGCATGCTGGGACCAGTTCTTCAAAGCTAGGTTAGCGCTAACCCTGGGTTTAATTCATTGCTTAGTGCTCTTGTCGGTCCACAAAATATTCATAGAAAAATAAATGCAACTATGTAATGATGTACAACTATGGAAAGATTTTCTTTAACCCAGGGTTAAGCTAACTAGCTTTTGAACAACCGCCCCCAGGTCTGGTTTTGCCGGATTTAATATTGCGGTTTCTCCTTTGCATCATTATGGCTTTTTAGCCCTTGGAATTCTGTTTCAGAAACGTTTTGAGAAGAAAGTTTTCTGTTGGGAATTCTTTTTAAGATAAAAAACCTAAAAATCCTTTCAACTCACCAAATTAACACCATAAGCAGAAGTCATAACAGAACCGCATGCCTCAGAACTGGATAAAGGTTTTCCATATCGATCCACAGCGCCAACAGCGATGGTGTAGATGTTATTAACAAATCCATTAAATGCGCAACTGTCGCCAAAAAACCCACCATTTCCAGCAGAAAAAACATAAATTGAACCAAGGCCTCCTCGTCCCTTGGGCGATGAAAATATAGACAACAATAAGCAAATGATGTACAGGTTATCATGATACTACAACTAACAATATATTAATCTGAAAATTTATAGTGTGCATAATGGTATACACAATTTTCTCTGAGCCGTTGTAAAGCAGTGCGCGAGATAGGGAACTAATTCCGCGTGCAGATTTAATTACACCTGGGCGTCGACGGAACAATGCCGAACCTAAATTCGAGCAAATTCTTTGACATATAGATGTCGACATGTCGTATTGTTTTGTTGGTTATGCACATGCGCAAAAGTTGAGGGATTCAACACTGGTAATTATTAACAGCTTTCTGATTAGCTAAGATGAAAAGTTTGTACTTCATTGAGGACATCATCAACTAACTGTCACCTCGCTAACTATTTTGTGAAAACGTTTTATTAACTTTAAACAAAAATTGCCAAAAAGGGTTGGTTATTTCGAGAGGGTTATTTCGAGAAAAACGCCAATGCAATTACAGACTGAGCGGTAAAAGAAGAGCAATTTGTCATCTGTATACTTTGAAGTGTTTTCAATAGGTCAGTTTTTGTTTATTTGTTGTTTGAACTGTTATGTATGAACTGTTGAGAACGAAAACACAATAATCAAATCGAAAAAATCTTAAGAAATGTATGTCAGAGTCAGTGAGACTGAGTTTGAACGGACGTTCATGCAAGATCGGTCTCACCGCGGTTCGATATCCGTCAGACCTCGGTTCAACCGAGGTTTGACCTAGGTTAATCGCGGTTTTTGCTAACGGTTATTTCTAGACAGTACTTCATGTATGCACTGTTGTCTATTGGTGTAATGAGCTCGGAGCTTTGCTTGGTTTTGCAAAGACATAAGCGACTATGAAAGGCTATTGGGCCATTATATTGTTTTAACTTCAAGGAAAGTTTTCTGCCGAGTGAATGATGGTAAGTGGAAACTACCATAACCATCGACTTATTTAATAATACAATGTAGTTGATGCATAGCTTGGGGCCTTTTTGGCTTGGTTTGAATACATGCGAAGGGATTCTGTATGAATGTATTTCTAATATAAACTGCTTAACCGAACTTTCGCATTTGTATTATTATGCACTCTTTTTTTCTCTCTAAACCTGCTACCTACCTTACTTTCGCATTTCTTTTGCTATGCACTCCATTTTTCCTCTTTAAAACTTCCACCTACCTCATTTGCACCCTTTCTCAATGCCGCCAAAGACAGTGGTCCAGGACCGGCGATAACCAAACCACTATCGGGTGGACCCCAGCTGTTGGAGAATATATCAATTTTATGGCCATCAAATGGGTAGAATGCCTTTGCTGTATTACGGTCATTAGGCAAACCTCTGTCTATTAATCGAATACCTGAAATAGGTCGGAAATATTCAGATTCGATCCATATCTTTTTCCATTATACTTGCAAGAAATTAGTAAAACATGTGTGTCCTGACTTTTCTGCTAATGTTCGCTTTATTCATTATTTTTCTATGTTTCCACAGGGCAACCTGACGATTATACTAATAACTATAATATAGTTGTAATTACAGTAATTATCATATACATGTTCATTGCATGCTTTAAAATTTCCTCTGCCTGATTACTATAGACATGGTACGTTTTCAAACCTCACAAAAATTCGATGGAATGAATTAATACCTGCAACATTAGCTTCGTATGCCACACCAACACCACATATTCGATTGTTTGCAGCACCAGCAATTACACCAGCACACTTTGTACCATGACTTTATAAAAAAATGATTAACAGAAAGTTCAGGAGACGTACCATTAGTTGAAAATGCGAATCATGAATCTTTGAAGCATTGCTTATTATTTGAGTTAGCCCGTACTAATCGAAAGGCCATGTCCGATTGGTTGTCGCTAAAACAGCTAAATGATCAATAAACTAATACTTTGTAATACATGTATAACAATGCCTAGTTAATGATTACCAGCCAATTAGAAACCGATACACGGTTATTGTATTATCCACGTCATTGAAGAATTTGTATTGCATCAACAACGAAAGCTACAAGCTTTAACATTAAATTTAAACTAAAAGGGTTGTATTTGAGCAAAAAACACACTTTCAGTTTCGCCGTTAATATTAGGGAGCCAAAACATTTGCAAAACATATGCTGACCTTGCACAGAAAACGGAGTTAAACAGTCTGATAAATGCCGTCAGGCAGAATTTGGGTGTCAGTTTTTAGCCAAGGAAGCGACTGATAAATATTACTATATTTCTAAAACATGCAGATAATCATTTATTTATTTTAATACCACATGAATTTTGCTTGACAGGCATCAAATTCAAGAGAAATATTCTGTAAATAATTTGGATGCCAAACAATTACTTACCTGTCGGATGGCGTAGGGTCTGAATCCTGGTCAACATAATCGTAGCTTAATCGTGGGAGCTGAGAATAAATAAAATATTTATTGAATAATTTATAAATAAAAATAAAATAAAATGTTTAATTGCTTACTCAAGTTTTAGCCCTCAACAACAAGCGGGAATTTCGTTTTAGACCAATCAGCAAGTAAAACAATATTTCAGTAAGCTAATCAGAATGCATAAATTTTTATAAAAAGTACAATATATACCATTTTACATGAAGTATTTAAAATTTAGGCATTCTGATTGGCGATTAGTTTAAAACGAAATTCCTTCTTGTTGCCCGGAGCCAGAAAGAGAAGGGTAAAAATCTCTCTGGATAAGTTAATAATAAAACAATCATTGAACTTGGCTCTCACCCTAGGGGGAGGGCAAGGTGATCATTTGACCCCTTCATAGTTTGTTTCATACGATGTTCGCTTCACTCACTATAAGATATTCCTCTCGCCCCAAACCCTTTCTTTGACCCCCACGCAATTCTCCACCCCATTCATTTTAACCTTGCCCCGCTACTGGTTCTCGCAGTCACTGCTTGACGCGCTCGTTAAAAAATTAAATTACTATAAATAAATGAATTCCGAGAAAAGTTTCAAGATTTGCCAGAAAAGTGTCAAATTGCATTGAGACAAATTTGAAATCAGGTTTATCTTGAGAATAACGGGAGTTACCATGGCAGTTTTGACCAATATTTTTTTTTTCAAATATTAAACTCACTTACATAGCGACCTTCGAATTCCTTGTGCGTATACTTAATTCCATCGTCAACAACCGCTACGGTTATATTTTTTCCGGTATATCCATTCCTCCAAACATCATCAATTCGGTGGGCTGCACGGATTCGGCTGCTACCCTGCAAAAAAGAGATGTTTATGAGCTGAAAGGAAATATAAATATTACTTATTGGGGACTTAATTTAAAATAGCCCGCTTTATACTGGAGACAGATCATCCGTCTAGACGACTTGAGCAAGCCAGATTTGTCTGTGTGTAAACACGGGCAAACAGACGGATCATCCGTCAAAACGAATTATCGGCGTAGTTCGTCTGTTTAGACGAATTTGAAAGGGTAGTTTCTCTAGACGCATCATTCGTTTGTCGGTATAAACACCGGGTGGGGACGAACTACGGATAATATTTTCAAAAAACCGCGCTTGTGCACTCTTTACAAAATGAATGATATTTCCTCAATTAATTTTCTTTTACAAGATAAATGCTTCACTAATTACATTTTTGCCGTGATTTGAAATTTAGAGTTTCTTTCCATGAATATTCGTTCCCATATCCCGTGCACTTTCTTGACACGCGATTCTGTTTCGTCTGACATATACCGATATTCATCTACATAGACATAGTTCGTCTTGTGTTTCTACTCAGACGAATGATCTGTCAAAGGGATCATTCGTCCAGGCGGATAATTCGTCATTTCGTCTCTAGTATAAATCGGGCCATTCTAGCAAATTACAATGGTTCACTGATTCAAAATTACGCCTATATCGGAAGAGAGTGATTAAAAAAAACGAAAAAGCATATATTACCATATATTGTTGATATCCCCAATTTGGGTCATTGAATCTCGCCCGATTTACCTAGAAAAATAAATGAAGTTAAAATGTATATTACTTATGTATGCAAAAACACACATACTAACACATGGTATATGTATACAATGACTAATGCATGTAGAATTGCTTCCCTACCGCGGAATATAATGACTACAAAGAACGAAAGAGTATATATTACCCGTAGTTGCTGATTTCTCTGATTTCCCTACAGAGGAAGAAATTATAAATAAGATTGTATATTTCCTATAGTCTCCGTAACACACGCATATCTAACAATTATAGCTACCACGACCTCGAGTCGTGTATATGAGGTGGTAGCCATGCATATAAAATTATGGCAATCAGCCATATACGACAACATTTATATACAGTCTATGAATGCATTCACACACACGAGTTCATGTGTAAGGAACGAGAAGTAGTGACAAGGCCAGACAAGTTTATTTTTATATAATAATATTCAGTTTACGAAAATGTGCAAGTAAATTTAAAACTTTTAAACAAACAAAGCAAAAAATGCTTGGCATCCAAAAGTTTCAATCCAGATAGTGGTTTATTATGGACATGTGTTACAAATAGACCAATGGAAACGCAAGTTTACGAAAGCTTCAAAGAGATATATACGTTGATCAAATAAAATGAATCTTATTAATTTCAAATTAGTTTTTTTAAAGAGTATGGACAATGAAAATTTAGTTTCTATATTATTTGAAAGAGCGAATTACGATAAAAGTTCTATTTCAGAATTTGTGATATCATGTTTTTTTGATGAAATATTTAGACGCTCTAGTGACATGTTAAACTGATTGGACTTCACAAACGTTTTGCGAGATTACACTGACCATTCCGTGACAAATTTAAATACAGTTTCACCAGTTCGGAAAGCTATTTTATTATTGAAATGGACTTATTTCATTAAAAAGCCACAAATTTTGGGTCACTAATGGTTTAAAACATAAATTAGCCTACTTACTTGATTGGTGAATACAACGAAATGTTTTCCATTTCTCTCCACAATTTTGTATCCCCTTGGTGTACTCTGCAACATTATAAGTATACAGGTTATAGCTGAATATGGAAATAAACATCACTGGGCAAATATTAGGCCAAATACGGTGACCACAAAGAACGAAAGAGTATATATATTACCCGTTGTTGCTCATTTCTCTGACTTCCCTATAATTTATATAGAAAGAAATCAATAAATAAGAATGTAGCTACAAATATATTTCCTATTTATACTCTCTGCAGTTTATTTTTATAATAATATTTAGTTTACGAAAATGTACAAGTAACTTTTTCCCAAAGTTTTGAATTTAAAACTTTTAAACAAACAAAGCAAAAAAAAGCTTGCATGGCATCCGAAATTTTCCAATCGACATTAATCCTATCAGCACGACGGCAGCTAGGGTAGTAGTTTATTATGGTTATGTGTTACCAATAAACCAATGGAAACGCAAGTTTACCAATTAAAGCTTCAAAGAGATATGTTGATCAAATAGAAATGAAACTTACTAATTTCAAATTAGTTGTTTTAAAGAGTATGGACAGTGAAAATTTAGTTTCTATATTATTTGAAAGAGCTTCTAAAATTACGATAAAAGTTCTATTTCAGAATTTGTGATATCATGTTTTTTTGATGAAATATTTTGACGCTCTAGTGACATGTTAAACTGATTGGACTACACAAACGTTTTGCGAGATTACATTGACCATTGCGTGACAAATACAGTTTCACCAGTTCGGAAAGCTATCTTATTATTGAAATGGACTTATTTCATTAAAAAGCCACAAATTTTGGGTCAATAATGGTTTAAAACACAAATTACTTACTTGATTGGTGAATACAACGAAATGTTTTCCATTTCTCTCCACAATTTTGTATCCCCTTGGTGTACTCTGCAACATTAAGTACAGGTTATAAATGTGGAAATAAACATCACTGGGCAAATATTCGGCCGAATACGGTGACCACAAAGAACGAAAGAGTATATATATTACCCGTTGTTGCTGATTTCTCTGACTTCCCTATATAGAAAGAAATTAATAAATAAGAATGTAGCTACAAATATATTTCCTATTTATCGTCTCTGCAGTGTTTAACACACACACACACATGTTTAACAATTATAGCTACCACTAGAAATACATGCAGGCAGCACCCCTCACCAAGAGAATAATCTCCTCACGCCTAGATTAGCTATAACTTATGGAATGACTCAATGGCAAAGCGTTGATAGCCAATATTTTTATCATTTGTTACAAATTATATTCATAACATTGAAGGTGATGTCAGCCGTTTTGAGTCCATTTTTTACTGGCGTTTATAGACCCTATCAGCTTAGACAACTGTATAGAAAGAAATTATAAACAAGATTCTATATATTTCCTATTTATAGCCTCTGCAGTGTTTCTAACACATGGAGACACACACATACAAACACATGGTATATATGTACATTGACTTGCTTCCCTAAATAACGTGATTGAAAAGAACGAAAGAGTATATATTACCCGTAGTTGCTGATTTTTCTGATTTCCCTAAAGAGAAAGAAATTATAAATAAGATTGTATATTTCCTATTTATAGTCTCTACAACGTTTAACACACACACACGCATATTTATAACAATTATATCTACCACGAGTTCGAGTCGTGTATGAGATCGTAGCCAGATATGGCTATCAGCCATATATACGACAACATTTATATACACTCTATGAATGCATTCACACACACGAGTTCATGCATGTATAAGGAATGAGAAGTAGTGACAAGGCCAGACAAGTCTATTTTTATAATAATATTTAGTTTACGAAAATGTACAAGTAACTTTTTCCCAAAGTTTTGAATTGAGGTAAAACTTTTCATCCGAAATTTTCTAATCGAGATTAATCCTATCAGCACGACGGCAGCTAGGGTAGTAGTTTATTATGGTTATGTGTTACCAATAAACCAATGGAAACGCAAGTTTACCAATTAAAGCTTCAAAGAGATATGTTGATCAAATAGAAATGAATCTTATTAATTTTAAATTAGTTGTTTTAAAGAGTATGGACAATGAAAATTTAGTTTCTATATTATTTGAAAGAGCTTTTAAAATTACGATAAAAGTTCTATTTCAGAATTTGTGATACCATGTTTTTTTGATGAAATATTTTGACTCTCTAATGATATATTAAACTGATAGGACTACACAAAAGTTTTGCGAGATTACACTGACCATTGCGTGACAAATTCAGTTTCACCAGTTTCGAAAAGCTATCTTATTATTGAAATTGAATTATTTCATTAAAAAAGCCACAAATTTTGGATCACTAATGGTTTAAAACACAAATTACTTACTTGATTGGTGAATACAACGAAATGTTTTCCATTTCTCTCCACAATTTTGTATCCCCTAGGTGTACTCTGCAACATTAAGTACAGGTTAAAAAAATGGAAATTAACATCACTGGGCAAACATTAGGCCGAACACGGTTTAAAGAAACGACAACAATTACACCATGCACATAATTTCTGGGAAATAAGAGAAGAAATCAAGGCAAAGGTTCCGTTTGTCGACGCGAGATTGAGTATTTTATTAATTCCGTTGCAGAACGCCCATATATAACTACTACCTTCTTAATTCCGTTCCTGACTCGGCCCCAGCCGCTTCTATCCGTTTTATAGTAATTATTTACTGAGATTACTCTCCTTAAAACTTTCCTCGCCTTCCCAACATCCCTTGCAGCACCTTATAATCGCGCTCGCCCACTGCATCTAACTTCACGGAAGAGCCTGAGGAGGAAGCAGGTTCCGCTCTTCCATGCACGTCTAAGGGCTGCTTTCCATCGTCGCGTTTTTTTACGCGCGAAAAATTCTAAATGCTTCCAAATTGTTATTATTTCACAAATGGGTTAACAAATGCATACTAAATACGCGGAAAACCAAATTCTTCGATTTATTCGCCTGGAATTTTCAAATATGACATAAATTATAAGGTTTTGTACTTTTATACGTGCGTGTACGTGAATGCGTATGGAAAACGCGACAGTGGAAAGCCGCCCTTAGGGGGGGTAATAAATGGAAGAGACTTACGCCTGTATTCAAAAAGCTCACTCACACTCATACTCATCGAGTGTGACAAATAAATTTCGTTAATGCTGATCAATGAGAAAGTTTTTTCTGAATAAATGGAAAGATATAAGGTAAATCACTGAAAATCAAGCCCCTGTTCAGCTGGAAATACCGCCATTGAAACGTTATGAGAAGATTAAGATCTCCCACTCAATGAGTTTGAGTGTAAGTGAGCTTTTAGAATACAGGCGTTAGTTTCCCGCCTGTTTTAGAACGTGTTTGTTGACCTAGATGTTTAATATTAAAGTTTTAAAAGCATTTAAACTTTTATAAGTGCAACGTTTTAGACGTCCAAAAAACGCGATAGTGGAAAGCAGCCCTGACTACCAGTTTCTTAAATCCGTTCTACAACTCATGACTGATACAAACACGTTGTATGAACGTTCTATTAACGTTCGTCGAACGTTTGGATAACGCTATTTTTTAACGTTGGTTAAACGTTTTTTTGTGAACTCGTAGTAACGTAGTATTAACGTTACAGCCCGACGTTAATACAACGTCCGTATACAACGTGTTACGAAATGCGAATATTTAATGTAATTTAGCATTGTTAAGAATCAGAAGGTCAATATCGACAAGGAACTTACTTGGGGAACATGTCACTTATAATGAAGTGTAAAGTAAATATTATTATGACCCTTCGGAATCACAAAATGACTTTTCCTGTCATGAGGTGACCCATGAGCCCATGGGATTTCCTCTGAAACAATAGTATGTCGTACAAAGTACAAGTGTCACGACTCAAGAACATTATAAGTTCTAGGCGGATACTAGTTTATGTCAATCATTTCTTTGTTATATTTTGCTTGGTTAAGCACTTGAAGCCTTACGTCACTAAAAGCTTAATTCGATGAAATTATTTGTAAAATAGTTTATAAGTTGAGATACGGTTCACAGAGTCATAAGTTGATGATTGTACTTTAAGTTGATGATAAATATTTTAAGTTGTGAACAAGTTTTAACAGTAATCGATTAGGTAAAAGACCAACTTAATTGACTAGTGCGTCACCAGTCTTAAGTAAACAAAGTATGAGAGCTGGACCGAGCTTCTAACGCCAAACCACACTTACAACCTACAACGCTGAATGGATTGTGTGAATCACACCACCTTGCAAAGGGCGTCTTCAAGATCCCCTCAAATTTTATTATAAAAGGAGGCGCAAGCAACAGAACATTCAGTGGACTAGCGGAGTAAAAATCATATGAAACGTTGGAGAAGCTCAACCTGACAGAACAGACAGCCAAGACAAGAACAGAAAACAACGAGGTTCGAAAGGACGAAGAATCCGAAGAGAAGAGAAGAACGGAGAAAGAAGAGCACATTATTGAACTTTAGTAAAACCTTGTAAATATCTCTTACCTCGCGTAAATAGAAAATAAAAGCTACATATCAAACTTTCAACTCAATGTTCATATAACCTATTTTATATATATGCCATATCGGCCATCTCGCCGCATGGGTTTCATGGAAAAGAACATGTCATATTTTGTGAATAATGAAAAATCGAGAATCTCTTCTTAATCTTGTGACAGGTAAATGAGTACTTGGAAATTAAATTACCCTTTTCTTTATACAATCGACGCAGATAAGCTGTAAAAATGTGAATGTAAAATGCTTCAGTCGAAGACACATTTTACTTTGGTGCCCTTTGACCTTATTGGCTTATACCAACAAATTCATTGTTTGCGCAAATTTTCATTCCTATTACAAACTATATAAAACAATATTTAGTTACGTTGATGACCTTGGTACTTCAGTTTTTCCAACAGAAAAAAAATTTCAAACAAAACTAAGGTAGATTATGTTTAAAATAAAAGGAGATTTGTTTCTCGCAAGCTTCCAACGGAAACGAACTCGCGGTGTATGTGTGATCGCAATTTGAGCCTACGAATTTTATCGACTGGTCCCCAGCACTGACCATATGTGGTATTGACATATCACAGCATCGATTTGGATTTCGTGCGGTTGTTGAAATGTTTCTGTCGTCTTACTCGTCTATCAATCGTATATGTTAATATATTTATAATAAAACATAGCATTTCGGCCATCATCGCAGTATCGAATAATTGGTATCGTAACTATGGTTTACCATTCATGAACCTGTATGTTCGCAACTGTCTCACTATGACTCACAGATTTTCGCTAACTGAACATTTTTGGGTGATGAACGCACATCGCACATCGCACAGCGATTTCATAATAAATTGAACTTTAAATTCAAAAAACCGCAATGCGAAATGTTTGAACTGAATGTTAATCGCATTCCCATGATCAAGATTCAAGCATATATAGTCACACTCAACAAAAATGTAACCATGATCGAACGTTAATATCGGCTTCCAAACAACGTTGTCACAACGTGGCAATGCAACGTTAATACGACGATAATGTCACCCTGTGCGAACGTTAATCTCAACTTTCAACCAACGTTGTCACAACGTTGAAATGTAACGTTGATACAACGAACAATATCACCTGTACGTCAAACGTTAAACACAACGTTAAACCAACGTTACTGCAACGTCAGAACATAAGGATAACATAAACGTGATTGCCAGGTTGAGTCCAACTTTCAACCAACGTTGTCACAACGTTGAAATGTAACGTTGATACAACGAACAATATCACCTGTACGTCAAACGTTAAACACAACGTTAAACCAACTTTACTGCAACGTCAGAATATTACAATAAGATAAACGTGATTGCCAGGTTGAGTCCAACGTTCAACCAACGTTGATACAACGTGGTCGAAAGTGAATTAGAACAAACAACGTTGTGAGAACGTTGTATTAAGGTTTAGTCACGACAGTTAGCCAAAATACAACCTTTGGCCAACGTTGGGATAATGTTGTGAACAAGCTGGATACTCTCGCTTTTCCGTTCTACTACGTCCAATGACAACTAGAACTTTTGTTTTTTTCCGTTCTACAACTAACTACTACTTTCTTAATTCGTCTCTACAACGCGTAACTATTACATTCATTATTCCGTTCCAGTACACCTAACCATACTACTTTCCTTATTGTGTTCTAAATTCCTCTTTCGTCTTCCATGCCTGCGTTTCCTTATTTTCCTGGCTTCGGCGCGCGATTCTCGGTATTTCATTGAAAATCGGCACTATTATTGTTAATTTAAAGCATAGCCAACCTGTGAGCCGCGATTTCTATTATACTGCGATCCTTCATTCTCTCTTGATATACTTAAAAGTAGTATCATCCATACGGCGAGATAACCAACGTTAGTAAAAGCTTCCATACCACACACAGATGGTAAAATAATATCGTAGATCGCACAGATTTGTCTTATAATGCACTCTCTTTCCGGTATAATCTATGCCGACAATGCGTTTCAGCAGTGTATGGCAAAGAATGACCAAACTTGGGTTGACAACAGCTTTATGTTGCGAAGCTTCCCGATGTAATATGTCCGTTTCAGCAGTTCTCGGTATACAATGACCTAGGTTGAGCTGACGCCAGTCTGATGTTGGTCTGGGCCGCTGCCTTCTCGATGTAATATGTCCGTTTCAGCAGTTTTTAGGTAAACAATTACCTAAGTTGAGCTGATGCGAGTCTGATGTCGCACTGGGCCGCTGGCTTCCCCGTGTAGTGCATCGGTATCCGTTTAAGAAGTGTGTCGAAATAAAATTAATTGACTTGCATTTAACAGATGTTTTAAATCGCCCTGGTTTTCCAGTGAAATATAACCGTTTCAGCAGTGTAGTTATCACTTGAATATCAAGTTCAAGTTCAATTCATCTCTCACGAGTCACTCACTCACTCACTCAATATTTAACGTAGGCCTAACACGTATCAAGAGTATCTTTAAAAACGGAGGTTATTTCTTCGTTTTTAAAAAAATTCTCGTCCACACGAAGCGTATTCGAATCGTTTTTGCCCGTCTACACGTAAACGCTAAAACAAAGGGAATTTGATAGCGCCAAGCGTAGGCCATTATGCGCATTTCCAAATAATATGAGCGCGTCCAAACGATCGCAGGGTTCGAATGCCAATAATTTATGCGCGCCTTGATAACAACTATGTTAATTTGGCGGAATTTAAAAACAATTCCGCGTAGTATATTGCTTTGGGTTGGCTTTATGCTCGCTCTTTCTTGAATTAAAATGACTAGAAAATCAAAGAAACAACCAAATCTTCGCGGTCTACCTGGTGAGACGGCAGGCATCTTCAGTCACATTCACTCGCTTTTTTAAATACTCCCCGTGGAGGTTGAGCTAGTAACATGAAGCTGAATGCATGCTATATGAGACTTGAAATAGGCCAAAGTAAAACGTTGTAAGTCGTTGTTATGCATGCGAAATCCGAATTACAATCAGTAATTACAACAAAATATGTCATGGGAATTACGACCAAATACAACGAATTATGTTATTGGAAAACCAGTCTATAGAAGAGTACTAGCTGGGTGTCCAATGTGAGGTTAGTTTGAAGCGGATACCGCTGTCGTTTGTTTATTATGCAATGACGTCATACAAAACTGGCCTATTATTTCTTCGCTAACTTACCACGCTGCCACGAGTGTTCCCTGGTTACATTGGAGCGTATTATTCTCGTTAACTTGAATTAAAAATTATAAGTGAAATGCTGCGAGCGAATACACGTAGTGCCTTCCCCCAGCCATCACTTGTGTATATAGTTTACTGGATAGTAATGACAATATTGCGTGTCAAAAAACTTGATCTTGCTTATATTATGATATTAAATAAGATATTACTATATATGATACGTGTTCTCAAAAAATCATCCTGACAGACAAAAATCGCTTAAATCAAGACGCACGTCAAGAATGTAGGGTTCATGTTTTATTAGGTTCCACTGAACTTCCCTACTGGTATTTTTGCATAAGAAATTCCGAGATATTGTGCGTCTTCTTACTTCCCTTTAAGTCCTTTTACACTGAAACCGTAGCACGTTTTTTAGGACAGTATCCATGCAACGATGATAGACGCTCAGCAAGCTGCATCATTGTCAAGTGGAGAGCTAAAATATTTAATACAGAAACAAATGCCAAACCTGGTTTCGTCTACGCGTAACGTGTTCCTTTGGAAGAATAGAATATATTATATACATAGCATCATGGAACAACGAGTGAAGCTAGGATGGTTTTGCCCAACCAAGTCTCTGTAATGCAATACCATTCAGTATCATTTTTAGTTTGTAATCTGATTGCTATGCATATACACATTAAATTTCTTACACAAATTGTAATATAGAAAAATATAAGTATTAATTTTAGGGTATATTAAATTAATGTATAGACCTGTATCATAAATGCACCTTTTGTATTATAGACCAACTTTTTATTTAGGCAACAAAAAGGAAATTTCTGAAAAGTGTATACTAAATTTTGTAAAATTACCAAGTTTGGCTTAAAAATATTGTAAAGTGCGGAATATACAGCCATGCAAATTTGGGCAATTTTGTATACTTTTTTACTATGGCCTGAAGTGTGTAACTAAAGTAATTAAACGGTTTCAGCCGTAGTAAAAAGTATACAAAATGGGCTACTTCGTATGGCTATATTTTCCGCAATACTTGACATTTTGAGGCCAAACTTGGCAATTACATTAATTTCGGTATGCTCTTTTTAGCTGTGATGATTTATTTCCTTCTTGTTGCCTAGATCGTAAGTTGGTCTATTATGCAAAAGGTCCATTACATGTAAATAACATATGTTAGCATTCTGTTACACGTTGGAAAACATATTGATCCTGGGCGTGCAATGTAAGATACCACGCATGCATGCAGCATAGTTATATCACGCGAGATAATATATCTACAAGGGTTTCGAATTTTTTCATAGCTGGCAGATAAATTGAGCAAGCACGTTACTTAATTAGGTTAGTATTAGTAATTCGAGAAGTTGCAAAATCACAACATGGCCAGATATCATAACCTCCAGAAAAACAATTTTATTCCAGCTAAATTGGACTAGTAAAGTAGCTTACTGAAGTAGCTAGCCGACTAAATCGCCGCTTCCATAATACGAAGGTTCAAACTTAAAAGCCGAAACTACGCTTACATAAGATATCATTCACTGAATTTATATAATGTAGAAATATTATATACGAACTGCAAAATTTGTCATTATATTTAGCGGTAAATTCCTTGGTTGTTATTTCTGGCCATCATTAATTAGGATGTTATTTTCGATTGCCGGACGTCTGAAACATGGTGCGGAGATAACATTCACGTCGACTCGACAATTCCTGATAGTAATAAACAAATATAGCTACAAGAGTTGTATCGCAAATTATGACGCAACTTTTAATCTGATCTTTGACAGGAGGTCAAATAACCACTGTGATGTTAGCCGCGGATTCGGCCTCAGATTCGGCCTCAGATTGGGCCTCAGATTGGGCCTCACATTCAACTGTGTTCAATCATTCAAAAGTAGAATTTGGTCATTTAATAATAACAGGTTTTTTAGCCATTTTTTCGTTTAAACTTTAAAATTACGAAGATGTATAGCTTATTTATGCATTGCTAGACTGTAATTAGAACAAAGCAGTCGATTTTATACAGATTTACAGAGTAAATTGATTATTATTTTTGGGCACTGTGTGAGAAGTGATTGACCCGCATAGATATGGCATACACTATAATGTTTTATTTCAATTCCTGTGTATACGTCTATATTTTACAGAAAAATACGGCCTTACAAATGGCGTGCATCGTTGGGCTGCACAGTCACAACATACTCGGGATTATTTGCTTCCTTTCTCAAATTAAAAATGTCCTTATGATATAAATACAAAAGACTTAACTAGTATATGATCCTCTCACCGACGCTATCAATGTTACAATTTGCCAAAGTCATTTGCTACAACAAGAATTAGCGTAGATGTGCATACAAATCAAACGTACTATTGCCATATGACAAACAATGGTCCAACGAGGTTAGGATTACAAGTTAAACTCGGCGCAACTTTCACACGCATATATAAGGCGCTATTATACGAATCAAGATCAGGTTACAATTGAGAAAAGTACTTAATATTTAGAGGTTGGTTTCTTATTAACTGTGCATACAAATGTTCTCAAATTTTAGCATTCAGTACATTACTGTACGATCTTTCTAATGACACCTACGTTTTTGCGGTAAAAAGAAAAAAAACGAGCGTTTTTGCGATACATTCGGCTTCCATTTTTGACGTATTATTGCGTAATAATAAGAGCGCAGAAAAACTAAACTATTGTAATTCTGAAACATAAGTTGTAATATTAAATATACTTTCCAATGGGTAAATGAATGTCAAGACAGAATGAAGCGAAAAAATCCATGTAAGACATATATAAGACGGTATTATACGAATCAAGATCAGGTTACAATTGAGAAAAGTACTTAATACTTAGAGGATGATTTCTTATTAACTGTCCATACAAATGTTCTCAAATTTTAGCATTCAGTACATTACTGTACGATCTTTCTAATGACACCTACGTTTTTGCGGTAAAAAGAAAAAAAACGAGCGTTTTTGCGATACATTCCACTTCGATTTATGACGCATTATTGCGTAATAATAAGAGCGCAGAAAAACTAAACTATTGTAATTCTGAAACATAAGTTGTAAAATGAAATATAATATCCAATGGATAAATGAATGTCAAGACAGAATGAAGCAAAAAAATCTATGTAAGAGACTTAAAAGGGGCTATTATACGAATCAAGATCCTCTAAATATTAAGTACTTTTCTCAATTGTAACCTGATCTTGATTCGTATAATATCACCTTATATATGTCTTACATGGATTTTTTCGCTTCATTCTGTCTTGAAATTCATTTATCCATCGGAAATTATATTTCATTTTACAACTTATGTTTCAGAATTACAATAGTTTACTTTTCTGCGCTCTTATTATTACGCAATATTACGTCAAAAATGGAAGCCGAATGTATCGCAAAAACGCTCGTTTTTTTTCTTTTTACCGCAAAAACGTTGGTGTCATTAGAAAGATCGTACAGTAATGTACTGAATGCTAAAATTTGAGAACATTTGTATGCACAGTTAATAAGAAATCATCCTCTAAATATTAAGCACTTTTCTCAATTGTAACCTGATCTTGATTTTCGTATAATAGCGCCTTATATATGTCTTACATGGATTTTTTCGCTTCATTCTGTCTTGACATTCATTTACCCATTGGAAAGTATATTTAATTTTACAACTTATGTTTCAGAATTACAATAGTTTAGTTTTTCTGTGCTCTCATTATTACGCAATAATACGTCAAAAATGGAAGTGGAATGTATCGCAAAAACGCCCGTTTTTTTCTTGTTACCGCAAAAACGTTGGTGTTATTAGAAAGATCGTACAGTAATGTACTGAATGCTAAAATTTGAGAACATTTGTATGCACAGTTAATAAGAAATCATCCTCTAAATATTAAGTACTTTCTCAATTGTAACCTGATCTTGATTCGTATAATATCACCTTATATATGTCTTACATGGATTTTTTCGCTTCATTCTGTCTTGAAATTCATTTATCCATCGGAAATTATATTTCATTTTACAACTTATGTTTCAGAATTACAATAGTTTACTTTTCTGCGCTCTTATTATTACGCAATATTACGTCAAAAATGGAAGCCGAATGTATCGCAAAAACGCTCGTTTTTTTCTTTTTACCGCAAAAACGTTGGTGTCATTAGAAAGATCGTACAGTAATGTACTGAATGCTAAAATTTGAGAACATTTGTATGCACAGTTAATAGGAAATCATCCTCTAAATATTAAGTACTTTTCTCAATTGTAACCTGATCTTGATTCGTATAATATCACCTTATATATGTCTTACATGGATTTTTCCGCTTCATTCTGTCTTGAAATTCATTTATCCATCGGAAATTATATTTCATTTTACAACTTATGTTTCAGAATTACAATAGTTTACTTTTCTGCGCTCTTATTATTACGCAATAATACGTCAAAAATGGAAGCCGAATGTATCGCAAAAACGCTCGTTTTTTTCTTTTTACCGCAAAAACGTTGGTGTCGTTAGAAAGATCGTACAGTAATGTACTGAATGCTAAAATTTGAGAACATTTGTATGCACAGTTAATAAGAAATCATCCTCTAAATATTAAGCACTTTTCTCAATTGTAACCTGATCTTGATTTTCGTATAATAGCGCCTTATATATGTCTTACATGGATTTTTTCGCTTCATTCTGTCTTGACATTCATTTACCATTGGAAAGTATATTTAATTTTACAACTTATGTTTCAGAATTACAATAGTTTAGTTTTTCTGTGCTCTCATTATTACGCAATAATACGTCAAAAATGGAAGTGGAATGTATCGCAAAAACGCCCGTTTTTTTCTTGTTACCGCAAAAACGTTGGTGTTATTAGAAAGATCGTACAGTAATGTACTGAATGCTAAAATTTGAGAACATTTGTATGGACAGTTAATAAGAAATCATCCTCTAAATATTAAGTACTTTTCTCAATTGTAACCTGATCTTGATTCGTATAATATCACCTTATATATGTCTTACATGGATTTTTTCGCTTCATTCTGTCTTGACATTCATGTACCCATTGGAAAGTATATTTAATTTTACAACTTATGTTTCAGAATTACAATTGTTTAGTTTTTCTGCGCTCTTATTATTACGCAATAATACTTCAAAAATGGAAGTCGAATGTATCGCAAAAACGCCCGTTTTTTTCTTGTTACCGCAAAAACGTTGGTGTCATTAGAGAGATCGTACAGTAATGTACTGAATACTGAAATTTGAGAACATTTGTATGGACAGTTAATAAGAAACCATCCTCTAAATATTAAGTACTTTTCTCAATTGTAACCTGATCTTGATTTTCGTATAATAGCCCCTTATATATCTCTTACATAGATTTTTTGCTTCATTCTGTCTTGACATTCATTTATCCATCGGAAATTATATTTCATTTTACAACTTATGTTTCAGAATTACAATAATTGAGTTTTTCTGTCATCTGGTTATTACGCAATAATACGTCAGAAATCGAAGTGGAATGTATCGCAAAAACGCCCGTTTTTTTTCTTTTTACCGCAAAAACGTTGGTGTCATGAGAAAGATCATACAGTAATGTACTGAATACTAAAATTTGAGAACATTTGTATGGACAGTTAATAAGAAACCATCCTCTATGATTGTAACTTGTTCTTGATTAGCATAATGGCATCTTATATATCTTTTACGTAGATTTTTTGCTTCATTAAACCTTTCAGTTAAATTTTGAGCATCTTTGGCTATATATTCAGTTTGATACCATAACTAATATTATAATTGTCTAATCTCTAATGTGTCTAATCCTTTGAATAAATGTGTCTTTTAATTAAGCAGGCATAATGAGATCATCTTTTTTCGCATTTTGTTCGCTTAAGTGCGTCTATTTTACATGTCATCACTGTTTTAATTGCTTTATTTTAATAGCACGTCAACCTTCTGTCTTCTGAGTAATCCCTTAATGCCTAAGCGCAGGTTCCATCGTCTGCGCTACAAACTGCATCAAAACACGGCACAGCACATTGTATTATTTTGTAGAACAATGAAATCATACCTTCATATAAACAGAAGTTTTAACTTCAATGCAGTGGATGGAATAGGCATGCATTTTGTATGAAATGCATAAATTTAAATTGCACAATTAGGATGATAACGTGGGTATATATGTCAACACCATGTAATATTGTAAGATGTTTTTGCAATGAGTCGTTGCTGTTGCCCTGAAACATTCAGCGTGTAACGTCTGCGTCTTCAACTGATGTGTACTTTTGGATAGATGGGAAAATACTGTTCTAAATAACGTTTGAAACGATCTATATATGCGTGTGAAAGTTGCGCCGAGTTTAACTTGTAATCCTAACCTCGTTGGACCATTGTTTGTCATATGGCAATAGTACGTTTGATTTGTATGCACATCTACGCTAATTCTTGTTGTAGCAAATGACTTTGGCAAATTGTAACATTGATAGCGTCGGTGAGAGGATCATATACTAGTTAAGTCTTTTGTATTTATATCATAAGGACATTTTTAATTTGAGAAAGGAAGCAAATAATCCCGAGTATGTTGTGACTGTGCAGCCCAACGATGCACGCCATTTGTAAGGCCGTATTTTTCTGTAAAATATAGACGTATACACAGGAATTGAAATAAAACATTATAGTGTATGCCATATCTATGCGGGTCAATCACTTCTCACACAGTGCCCAAAAATAATAATCAATTTACTCTGTAAATCTGTATAAAATCGACTGCTTTGTTCTAATTACAGTCTAGCAATGCATAAATAAGCTATACATCTTCGTAATTTTAAAGTTTAAACGAAAAAATGGCTAAAAAACCTGTTATTATTAAATGACCAAATTCTACTTTTGAATGATTGAACACAGTTGAATGTGAGGCCCAATCTGAGGCCCAATCTGAGGCCGAATCTGAGGCCGAATCCGCGGCTAACTTCACAGTGGTGGTCAAATACATTACCGGTGCTTTGGTTGCGAAATGCTGTGAAGTGCGGAAAATACAGTAACAGTCTTTAATACAAAGTGTTCGATCGTACGAAATATCTTTTTTATTGCGTGCACAAATTGTTTGTATTGCTTGCGTATTTTCGGCAAGAGGCTGTTAACAACAGCTAGTACTTTTTTGTGGACATCCTGTAATTTAACAAACAAATGTTTTTAAATTTAAGCAAGAATTCCAAAGTGATGTCCGCATGTGAACAAACGCTTCCTTTACACTTGATTTTAGAGCTTCTACACTTTAAAAATACGATGTGTTGTCTGAATATTCAACAACTTATTCCTGATTTCTTGGAACCGGGACAATGGCAACGGTATCCGTTTCAAACTCATTTTGTGAGCAGCTTTAAAGTGCATTAGATATTTTATCAATAGAAACCAATGCTTTACTACAACTGATATGCGACTGTTTATTACTCAATAAATTGGGCTAATGAACGAGAACTAAAAACGTGCAAGACTTTATATAGCTACAATTTTAAGATATCTTTAAGTCCACAATACTTGTGACTATATACTTGAAACCTATATGTATATACAGGTACTTCAAGTCTTCAGATGACAGGACGCGAAAATATCATCTGCCAAATGTATTGCCAAATATTTATAGAAAAGTCGTGTTCTTTCCCCAATCTCGAATAGTCGTCCGTTGATTGTGGTCGAGTCAAGGAAGCTAAATCAATATTCTTACAAAGGTGATTATTGAAAATTCTCGCGAAAAATCTCGCACATGCAAGCGATTGTTTGCCATTGTTTAATACATTATCCTCATAGACTCCTGCAGAAACCTAGGAGTTGACGTTTCGTGAGTGGAACAAAAGTATGAATTGGTATAATATTTACCACAATTAACAAACTGTATAAAATTTGAAATGTATGAAATTTGAAATCATGTAAACATTATAAAGTGAACACTTATTTCAGATGCAAATGTTAACATCGGAAATACCTGCATATTAGCACAATGAGGATGGTCTAACTTTGATTGATTAGCGAGCTCCTGGAGTCCTTTTGTCAACAAACGCCTTATACCTCCCTGCCGTGCTTCAGACGTCCGGCAATGAATAATAAGATCCTGCTGCCAAGGAATGGGTATATATACAGGTCAAGCTTGGTACGAGGAATAGTCTTCACATTCTAGTCTACTCGGAATATCTGGATTTTTATAAAGTGCCTGAAGAAAAAGCTGATTACGAAGGAAGAAATGAATAAGACTGCAAAATTCTTCGTTTTTACTCTGTTGGTAATCCTTGAGTTGTATTCTGTCATTTGTACCGAGGTTTGGAAATACTTAAATTGTGTACCGTTTATTATTTAAAATAGTATCGAATTCTACTATTATATCACTGTAACTAAAGCCCATATTACACGATGCAATTTTTCCTGCAACTTGCATTGCAATTCTTCTTTTGAGAGATGTATATTTAGAGAGATGCACCGTGTAACATGGCCTTCAATGTATAAAAAGTGTAGTATTTAAATCTCTTAATATCATCATGCATTTTTAGACGAATGACGGAAAGTTTGAAATGCGTATAAATGAGAGAGGAACTCATTTTACTGAGAAGATCAGCGTCAGTGAAAACGAGAATACTGTTTCCTTCGAAGTACCAAAGCACAACAACGTTAATCGTTCTGAAGTGCTGAACGATTTCAATCTGGTAAACAATATATTATTTTAATGTTAACTTAATGCAACTTTTCTTTGTTAAAAAAATTGACTGTAATTATTTATCTAATACTAACGTAATACGTATTTTTCCTGTTACAGGGCTTAACAATTACCCGCGTACCTGATGTGGGCATATGTCACATTAAACCATTGGAGGGAAGTCTGTCAAACCCTAGAAAAATGAAAGCTGACATGAATTATGTGAGTTTTAAATATACTTATTGTATATATTCTTAGATTCCATTGTAAATAAATAAATTCAAAGTTACTCGTTCGTAAAAAAGCTTTTTATCACGTGTACAACAGCGTGTAACTTAAACCAAAGTTCAGAATTAGCATGTTCCAATGCTAATTGATCCCAAAGGGTGCTTAAAGGCAATTGCAAAGAATTTCATGTTTGGGATTGGCTATGCCAAAATTCATTAAATTCAATTCCCTGTGGGTTACGTAAATTGAAAATCAGGTCTGAAATCAGTCACACAAGAAATTCGAAGTCCCAGAGTTCCGTTTGGAGAAGATGTGCTAATGGGAATACGTAAACGTTTCCCCTTCATTTTGTTTAATATATTTGCTGAAATCATCGGGTACCGGTGAAAATGTTTTAGGACGTATGAACTTCTACCAATTATCCTCCCCTTAATTTTTGAAGCAAGTTCAGTTTTATCAATAGGGTCGTTTTTCCTCGTTATAGATAAAGAAAATGAATGGTTTGGGGGAAAGAAACTCAAGTGTTTTAGTTAGTTCCACTGAATGGACCATTGATAAACAATTAGTGAAAAAAAACTTAAATCCTACGGTGGCTAAGTTTTGCGGTGATTTGCCAGTTTACAGTCTGAGAGAAATCACCAAAGATGGAAATGGTATGGAATACTATCAACACTTACATACGGAAATGTACACCACGCCTTAACAGTATAAATTGAGATATTCAAGAGTCAAGCTTGAAGCTTTGCTGCAAGTTGTTTTTATTATTTTTTGAATAAACTACGATTTTCATGGTTATTGCGAATAAATTAGAATTCTCATGATTTGTCGGCAGGCAACAAGAAACCACGTGATTTTCGGCGATTTTCACCAATTGTCTGAGTAGATTTAGGCCAGTGCACGAAGATTTCTATTAAAACTTGCTATGAATAGTTTGATAATTTACTTAAATTCATTGCCAGAAATTTGGGCAAACTGGAAAATAATAGAGACTCAACGTATCAGCACAAATTCGATAATAGCGAGCGCTGATATAATTTTTTCTCTTTATAATACTCGTTCTGACTTCAGCATATATACGGGGCAACAGTTATACCAAACCATAATAAGATATTGATAAATTATGCGCATGCACAAACAACTATAAATTTGAATTTGTCGTCCATGATAGATCATGCAGACTTTGTATTAAAAAAACCTCCCAGCTAAATTAATGCCCTCCCATGGCGCTTCGCGCTGAGGGGAAAATCTTACTGCGAAGATAAAGTTCTTCTCCACCGTCCCTTTCAGCATGAGCTTTTGCTATCAAGGCGACAACTTCATGGACGACGCAAAGTGCGATGTATTCTATTTTAACGTTTTAGATATCGACAGTAAAAGAAACCGCAGACAATCCCAATTTCAGCTTTGCCCGGAGGTGGTCGGGGGAACTACTGTGACACCGAAGCTATGTAGCCCTAACCAATGGATATTGAATTGCAAGTTTGTGTTGTCAGGAACATGCGTCTATTGGGCTAAATGTTCCCTTCCAATCGCGAGGCTCGTCAACTTGAAGGATTGCAAATTTGATCACGAGTGGAGTTCTGTTATGTGTTGTATTCCTCTCTGTCCGCCAACAAAGTAATGATAAAAGAAATGATGAACCATCACGACTTAGTATCAACTAAGTGCATATTTAGCGATATATACACAATGAGTAAACATTATACATATAGGGATAGATTGCAAATCATAGCCATTGTTATTTCATAGATTAAATTTCCACAAAACGAGGAATAAATCTTTCAATAAAAGTATTATTATTTTCTTTAAGAGTAAGACTAAAGGGGAATAGACACAGGCATGCTGAATACCTAGGAAACGGAGAACAATATTGTGAAAGCCATGCACCGGGTTGCAAGATTGGTCAGCCGGTCTCCATTGGCTGCTGCTATTTCTAGCGTGGGGCTATCTTTCCTTTAAGGGTCCTCCCCTCCCTCACTGCTCTAAATCCGCTTGACTTCAGAATTTGCAGAAATCAAAAAGAAAAACGAACGTAAATTCGTACGTATTAGTTAACATTCACCGAAGGCGTTTAAGGAACGCAAAGTCTCATTACCGAACGAAACAATCGTTTAAAATACAGTTTCCCATTGGCTAACAGCGCTGAATCCGTACAATAGCAAGCTCTTATTGGACAAACGTTTAAAAACGTTCGGCTTAATTTATTCGCACAAAAGTTTCCAGCTTGAAGAACTGAATTAACGCTTGCTTGTGTACGTACGGAACGCGAACATAGAATTTGCTTGCATGAGGTGTTATAACTCTGGGCTGGACCTGTGGCATGTCACAAATTTTATATTTCACAACTCGGGGAAACGGAATATGGATTGCTCACTAACTTTCTAAGATCGTCGTGCATGTATCTCTGTGCGAATGTATCCCAGTTTTAAATCATAGTACTTGCTTGAATATATTACGAAAATATTTCTATTCCCGCAAGTACTGAATATTTTGGAATTTTTAAATAATCTGATCGTGAATCAAATGATAATGCTACACTGTGCATGTAGCGATAACAAATCGATATTTCACAGGAGGTTAAGGTATAAAACGAGTTTTAATGAGGTTACGCAGTAACCAAGGTTAATATCGTAGGAACCGCGCGCGGACTGGACACAAGGGCAGCGAGGGGCCTCGGACGGGGCTCATAACTCGGGAAAGGCGCGGATATAGCGAGGGATGAGCACGCAAGGAAGCCATTAGCGTATGTATCACCAGCAAGAGAAGTAGTCCGCTAGTAAGAAAAATGTTTCGTTTTGTGATTAGGTTACTTCCACTGAACGTCCTAGCTGGTGTGCCCTCCGTAAAGAAGCCACTTCCGACGACATATGCTAGTGTCGTAGCCTCGAAAGCTCCTCTTAGTAGGATCAATAAAAATTTTGCAGAAACCAAAAGAACCCCGGATAAGCTATCCCGTGACGTCGGTGAGTCCCCTCACGGTTTATCGGAGTAAAACGTAAACGTTATAGTTCAAAGAAATTCTTTCTCAGTGGGATTGCCGAGAATGTTAGCAAAACCCAAATAGTTTCTTATCTCGAACAAAGAAATCTAATTCCCACTTACATTTCAGTTTTCCCCAGCCACCGTAGAGGAACACTATCGTGTAAAATTCATATACCCTTAGCCTCTTGCCCCTGGTTGATCAAGAAAATTTTTGGCCCAAATATGTCAAATGTAAACCGTGGCGACCAAGCGAGCACAGTAAGCAAACGCCTGAGCGGAGAGTTAGCGTGACCCACTATGGGAAACCTTTCAACGTACGTATAAATGGCTTACCCAATTCCAGTTCGAAATCGTTCCCGTTATCGTAATTACATACCGTGGCAGAAGCGGCATAATTATAATAATTTAATAACGGTATAGGGCCTACGGGAGCATCAAAGATTTCAAAACCTGAACCTGCTATGTTTTGTGCCGGGTCTCGTCTTATCTAATTTCATGTCGTTAACACCTAAAATAGATGAAATCCGTCCATTTGTTGCAAACTCCCGAGCGGAAGTTGCTGTCTTTACTGATCCATGGCTCAAAAGTTCTATCAGATTGTATTGTGGATATTCCGGGATATAGAATATTTCAAAAAGATAGACAAGAAAGAATGCATGGAGGAGTCTGTGTATATGTTAAAAATGAAATCAAAGTCTCTGTTTTGCATGAATTGGAAAATCCACAATTCGAAGTGCTTTGGGTACAGCTAATACCTCGGAGATTACCACGTGGTTTATCCGGGGGTCCTCTACCAAAAATTTTTTTAACCTTGCTATTCATAGTACCAAACTGATACTTTAATATGTTGTTAGGCTATGGTCACTGACAAAAAGTACATACAATTGCAAAGTTGTGTTGCCTCGGTTACCAGAAAATGCCACGCCTAATAGCAAAATGGATGCCATTTTGCAAACATGATAACTACACAACCATTAGCCATAAAATGATGAAATAACTTTTATTTACTAAAAAATAACATGGTCTAGGAGTTGAACTAAAACTTTTTAGGTTGGTGGGGTTTTAGCAGTTTTACAGGCAAAACAATTGAAAAGGTTACAATACATTCCATTTAATTAGATACCACTTGATATCTATGCATCAGAATTTAATTTCTTTAGTTCATCTCCTAGAGCTACTCATACTGAGGCTATCCTGAAAATTTCAGCAAGATAGCTCCAAAACTTCTTGAGATATCTTGCATACAATCTCGGAAATTGCTGAATTTCGGCATTTTGAGAAAAATGCATTTAAAGTGTAATATTGAGTTCATAACACAAACAGGTCTAAATAACAAGGCTCTATTGCTATTTTATTGCTACTGTACATTTGTTACCACATTAGAAAGCTCCTGCTTCATAAGTGGTGCCCTCTCTTCCTTTATTTTTATCTTCTTTCTTCTTTTTCTGCCAGCGGAGGATTTTTCGTCGTTTCCTTACTTCAGGAGTGTTCCTATGTTCAGCCTTCCTTACTCGCAAACGATCACCTTTTTCTATTCCTTCTTCAAAGAAATGTCCTGGAACTAAGTCCATCTCTTCAAAATGTTCACAGCTGCTTTATTGCTAAGATTCAAATGAGCTACAGCATCATATGTTCCAAAATTCAGGACATCCGCTCCAACAAAAATGGTTTTCGGCAACTGGTTCCTAATCATGCCATTAAGTGACTCATTCTGGTTTTGGGTTTTTCCATCTAAGCACTTGCTCAATAGTTCATCATTGCTAAGCCTGGTATAAATAGATTTGAGCAATGCAATAATATCATCAGGAAGACCTTCACCGGGTTTGTACAGCTTTGTATTGTTTGCTTTATCTTGTGCAGAATTACTGGCACTGTAGGCATTTGAATGGAATGGAGGTGGCATGTTCATCAAGCCACAGAAACGTTTCAGTGATGAGTGTCCTTGTCCCATACTTCGCATAGCATACACAAATCGCTTGTTGATATAAAACGAGTGCTGAACTTTATTTCATGTATAAAAGGTATACACCCAACCACATGTTTGGCAAAGAACACGAAGATGAGATGCACTGCCTTTTCGTTCACGTGGGTCTTCTTCCAAACAAACAGACGAGAACCACATTCACTGCAAATCATTTGCTTAAAAACTAGTTCAGGATCTCCATATCAATAAATCGATACCCTGTCACGGTAGCTGAAACTGGGGGAGCATTTCGTGGACATGGATTGCCAATCTTACGAGCGGAAGCAGAAATATTTTGAGACGAATTGCCTTCGATCATTAATTGAAGTTGACGGCACAACAGAATCATTCTCAAGACGCGCTTTCCTTACAGAGTCCGTGAATCTATTGCCATGAAATTTCCATTTCCTTACTCTTGAACCTTTCCTTAGCATCGTGAATATATGAATATATAATATCGGAATATGCAAATAATGTAAATTACGCTTGACGAACGCTTGAGAGTTGAGAACAGGAGAACAACACAATGAGTTTATTTAGCTCAAAAGACGCCTTCAGATCGTTAAAAGAGCTTTCAGCGGGTGTGTTAAGAAAGCAGAAGGACTACTTCATATAATATACAGAAAATCGTTCTCATTGGATAAAAAGAAGGGCTTTCAGGCGGGATTTTCAAACAAAAACAGCTGTTGCTAAGGGCGTTGCTAAGGCAGAAAATAGCCAAAGGTTCAGGAATTTGCTTTTTTTTAGTGTGTTGTAGTATTCTATGCGCACTGAAAATTTCTGAGGCCATAGAGGAAGGTTGAAAGTACATATAATGACTGTCTTTAAAAATTCAAAAATTTCGAAGTCAAAGTGAAAATTTTAGTAGAGGACCCCCTTATTAAAACAACTGGTAAAGTTTCCATCTAGAGGACCAAGAACCCTAGATATGATACTAACATATCGCATTTCGACAATGCTAAGAAACATCCATCTTTTGGCTTATCTGATCACGGATCACCTCACAAATTCTGTTGCTCCAAAAATCAGAGAATCCTCCGGCAATAAATCGAAAGTGATTAAAATACGTGACACCAGGCGTAGTAACAAGAGAGCCTTGAAATGTTCTCTCACAAGTGGACTGGTCGTGTCTCGATCGAATTGATTCGTGTGAAGAGAATTTTATGTTCTTTAATACAATGGTATCCAACACCCTAGAACACACCTCAAAGAGAAAAATATTTACAACCACAATGCTCCCTGGATGTCTAGTAAACTCAAACAAGCAATCAAGAACCGTCAACGAGCCCTTAAAAACGGAGATACAAGGTTGTTTAAATATTATCGCAATTTAGTAAATTCTGTACGGAAAAAATGCAGATCCTCGTATTATAACAATAAGATCAAGAATCTTAAACATTGCAGACCTAAAGATTGGTAGAATGCGATTAAGAAAATCAGTGGCCTTGATTACATTCCTTCTTGGTTGCTCAGGAAGTATGCGGTTCTTTTGGCATTACCTGTCACAAAATACTGAACTGCTCATTTAGAGAGAACAAACTTCCAATGATTTGGAAACTAGCTAACGTAGTACCAATTCCAAAATCGACACTAGTTGAACTCATAAACCAACAACCCCGCCCCATTTCCCTTACGCCAATCCTCTCAAAAGTAGCAGAAGAATTTGTCCTGAGCAAGCAGTTGAAACCAGCTATCCTTAAAATTATAGATTCTAACCAATTCGGCGTGATTATTGGCTCTTCAACAAGCCAAGCTTTAATAAAAATGATCCGCCGCTGGATGGAAGCAACAGATAGATCAGAAGCCTCGATTAGAGTCGTACTGTTTGATTATCAAAAGGCATTTGACCTTGTTGATCATACCATCATCCTGGAAAAATTGAAATCCCTAGATATCATGAACTCTGCAATTAATCGGATAGCAGATTTCCTGACCAACAGACAACAACTTGGAGAAGACTGCAGGGAACAAAACTTGGTCCCTGGCTTTTTGTTCTGATTATCGATGACCTAAATACCACCAGCGTTGACGATCAATTCAAATTTCGCACCAAGTAATATCCAGAACGCTGTCACGGATATTCAGGAATGGTCTGAGGCAAATCACTTCCGACTTCACCAGAAAAAGTGTAAAGAACTGCGTATTGATTTTAAAAAAATCAGGAGTTCATTCCCTCCAATTGAAGTCAATGGGGAACCCCTAGAAGTTGTAGAAGAGGCGAAACTACTCGGTCTTACCATCACACCGACCTTGAAATGGAATAAACACGTCAACAACATTATTTCAAAATCCTCGAAACGGATATATTTTTTAGTTCAATTGAAACGTGCAAAAGTACCTGATAAGGACATCCTACAATTCTACTCCACTTGTATTCGACCTATTTTGGAATACACTTCAACAGTGTTTCATTATGCACTGCCAAAATACCTCAGTGATGAAATGAACGCGTCCAGAAACGAGCTCTCCGAATTGTTTATCCGTCTGCACATTACAAGGATGGATTGATCGAAAGTGGGTTGGAAACATTACACGCACGAAGGGAATCCGCATGTAAGAAACTTTTTAATCAAATTTTAGCCGATCAAAGCCATAAATTGAACGAGTTAGTGTGTAAATCGGAATCTCCCGTAACGTATGAGTTGCGTGCGGAGAAACATTTTTATATTCCTAAATTTTTTACCGACCGGTTCAAAAACTCTTTTATTGTTAGTAGCTGCCTAAATAAATAATTAAATTTTATAATCTATATATATACTATACTGTAAATTTTTTTATAGCTATATACTAGCTCATTTATTGTAAATATAAACATAATTTTTAGCTTACGCTCACCTGTAATCACCACGTAATTCAGTCCTATGTAACTGCAATGTGTGTGAATTATTAAACTATCTATAACATCTATAACAACTATCTATCTATATAACATATTATATATGACTTAGCTAAAATATACAATATTTTACTAACATTAAGTACTAAATACATACTAATCATAAATTATTAACATTAAATTCCTAATATTGTCCCTCAACTTAAACAAGTTCAGAATATACAAACGTGTTAACTTATGTAACGCCTTAAATATTTAAAACGGTGCCCCCGTTACTACCAGCCAAATGTTGATAATTCCTGCTAAAGTTCTTACATGTAGACATATTTCCAATTTTTCGCTGTTCGCCTTTAAACAATTTTGCGATGTGTAAGAACAATAACTAAAGTGCGGAAAGACGAATGCTTTGATACAGGCACAAATTCGTTAAAATTGGAAAGATATCCTTGAATGGACTTAAAAGCTAGGCTAGATTTTTACCTTCTAATTTAGCAGTGGTTGATATACGGTTTGAGAAATATAATGATTTCTCAAACGCAGACTGTCATAATTCCCGATTGTCAATAGGCATTGGTTTCTCCATCTATTATAAGCTTGTAGAGTTTTAGGGCAGTATTCAGAAAGCTCACTCACAGTCTCACACTACACTCATTGAGTGTGGCATAGAAATTTCGTTATTACTGATCATGCAGTGAAAAAAGTTCTTGCTTAATCAGTGGAAAGAGCTATAGCGAAACACTGTCAGAAATATCGTCATGCAGGTCCTCTCACTCAAAGTCTTTGAGTGCGAGGGAGCTTTTAGAATATACAGGCGTTAAGGTTAGTTTTTTGTCCAATTGACTTTTTTTGTTTTTTACAACTGAATGCATGCAGTCTCAAATGTTTATTTCCAAATAAATATATTCGTTTGCTGCCCAATAAGAAAATAAAACCGCTTTGTCTCGTCAAAATCATTTCAAAAATTTACAAATTTCAAGGGAAACAACTGTTAAAAACCTTGGTCAGTGTTAAAATGTAGTGGTCCCAGGTTAAAAGGATTAACCATGCATGCAACGAGGACTAGTTGAATAGAGACACATTATATGTTTGTTGTAGCTAAGTCCTTCCCATAGCCTCAATTGATTCTCCATGGCCGTAGGTATCGCCCGGAATCGCGTCGTTATTTCAAACGGTCACTTTATTTAACGGAACGTTGCATTCGGCGCTTCTGCTAACTTGGTCACGTGTACGTCTTTCATACATCTTTTTCGCACCAAGGATGATTAAAACCAGCAAAATGATAAACACGACACTACACACAACGATAACAACAATCATTACTGCCGTAACTAGAAAAAGAAAATTTCCGTGAATTGATATAATTTCAGAAACAAACTATGGGCAGATAAACCCTAATTTGCTACACCGATCATGTAACAAACGTAAGCTTTGGAATTACACCCGAGAAAGCAAATTAATGCGAATTTGAAGTTGTCCGCCACTATTCCATGGACGTTAGGATTTATGTCCGTTATGCGAATGCGCGGGTCTTAAGACAAGTTGAAGCTTTTAAATAATCTGGTTTGCGTCAGCATAACCGCTATTCCCTAAACTTTCTACAAAAGTATACAAATTTTGCAAACTTTGCAAGGCTACATTTTCCTCATTTCACAACATTTCGCAAATTTTGCCCCCGAGCCGGTGCGGAGCGCCGTGCCAGTTTCGCTTGCCATCATGCAATGGACCTCACGCCATGGACGGTCTCATACGTTACGCGTATGCGCCAGTGTGAACTACTAAGCTCTTGATTGGTCAAGGCGAAAATTTGCATTTTCAAACGTCAATGAATAACTGTCATTTCATAAAATTTTTAATGAAATTTATAAATTTATAATTTGATAAATATGAAATATATATTTTTTAAATTAAATTAGAATGAAACTTTCCATACTTTTCTCAATTTTCTCAATTTCGTTCTGACATTGGACTCCTGTAAACCCAGTTTTACACCTGCATTCATACGAATTTTCTTTATTAACACACGTTCCACCATTACGACATGGGTTCGTTTTACAATTATTAATCCCTGGGAAATAAAAGAATTTGGGGAGTTTAAAAATCGTATTTCACCAAAGGTTGTAACTAACTTGCCAGAAATGCTAGAAAACTACTGTAACGTGAATGATTGACGTCAATGAACAATGACGTCAAAATATTCGGAGAGGCGTTCGAAAACTTATCATATTTATCTAACTATATCACGAGCTCAAGAAACAATGCATGGGATCGTCTTGTTTTAACGCTGCGCCTATATAAGATGTTTTTGAGAAATAGCGAAATCAAAATACGACTTAAAATGACTTTTTTCCAGCAATACTGTAGGATTTATATTTGAGTAAATATTTTAAAAGTGGAACCAAGAAGGACACCTGAAAATGCATGACCTCGAGAGTTTAACATCCCAAAACATAATCTAGTTCCTTAAATATTGTCTGACGTTCATCTGGCGTACCGGAAGACCAGAATCCTCAAAAAATTATTTAGTTCAGACGTTTTTACCATCGGCTTCCCAGTAAAATACCAACATTAAATTATTGTCTTAATAAAATATTTATTTCTTACGTTTTTCACAGTTTACTCCTGTAAATCCAGTTTTACAGCTGCATTCATATGAATTTATTTTATTAAAACAGGTTGCGCCATTACGACATGTGTTCTTCGCACAATAATTAATATCTAAAGATAGTTTGGTTCATGTAGATCAGCTTTGTTAGGAAGTGATGGAAGAAAATGTCCCAGTTTCAAAAGTTAGGGTAAAAAGTCGGTCAAGGCAGCATGCTAGACAAAAGAGCTTAGAAAAGTCAATGTCGAAAACTAGAATACGCATGCAATGCATGAGGATTGAAATAGCGGTTTTTGTTACCACGAGAATTGAACATGCAAAAACATAAACTAGTTCCTTATTTATTGTCTGACGTTATCTGAGGTTAAACAACTATGGTTGCTGCCGTTGTGAAACTTGCATTCTGAGAGCGTCAGCAAAGATCAGAATCAGCAATACTTTTTGCATTTTTGGTTCCTTAGCATTATATAGAGGAAGGTCCTTCACAAATTAATTAGCTCAGACGTTTCTACCTTCGGCTTCCCATAAGACTATCAAAATATGGTCTTAAAATGTAGATTTCTTACGTTTTTCACAGTTCACTCCTGTGAAACCAGTTTTACAGCTGCATTCATATGAATTTACTTTATTAACACAGGTGGCGCCATTACGACATAAGCTTATGTTCGTCGCACAATAATTAATATCTAAAAAATAGTTTGGTTCATGTAGATCAGCTTTTGTGAGGGAGCGATGGTAGTCAATGCTCAGTTTCAAAAGTCAGGGTAAAACGTCGGTCAAAAAGGGCCCAGAAACGTCTCACAAATAAAATATTGTCTCACGTTCATTTAACTATGTTTGCGGCCGTTGTAGAACTTGTATTCTGGCGTCCGGAAGACCAGAATCCTTAAGAAATTACTTAGTCCAGATGTTTCTACCTTCGGCTTCAATTAAACTATCAACATTTAATTCTTGACTTAATAAAATATTTATTTCTTACGTTTTTCACAGTTTACTCCTGTAAATCCAGTTTTACAGCTGCATTCATATGAATTTGTTTTATTAAAACAGGTTGCGCCATTACGACATGTGTTCGTCGCACAATAATTAATATCTAAAGATAGTTGGGTTCATGTAGATCAGCTTTGTTAGGAAGTGATGGAAGAAAATGTCCCAGTTTCAAAAGTTAGGGTAAAAAGTCGGTCAAGGCTGCATGCTAGACAAAAGGGCTTAGAAAAGGCAATGTCGAATAATAGAATACGCATGCAATGCATGAGGATTGATATAGCGGTTTTTGTTACCTCGAGAATTGAACATGCAAAAACATAAACTAGTTCCTTATTTATTGTCTGACGTTATCTGAGGTTAAACAACTATGGTTGCTGCCGCAAGAATCCGCAATACTTTTTGCATTTTTTATTCCTTAGCATTAGAGAAGGTCCTTCACAAATTATTTAGCTCAGATTTTTTTACCTTTGGCTTCCTATAAGACTATCAACATTTGGTCTTAAAATGTAGATTTCTAACGTTTTTCACCACAGTTCGCTTCTGTAAATCCAGTTTTACAGCTGCATTCATATGAATTTACTTTATTAACACAGGTTACGCCATTACGACATAATTTTATGTTAGTCGCACAATAATTAATAACTAAAAATAGTTTGGTTAATGTGGATAAGCTTTTGTGAGGGAGCGATGGAAGTCATGCATGCAATGTTCAGTTTCAAAAGTCAGGGTAAAACGTCGGTGAAAAAGGGCCCAGAAAAAGTCAATGTCGAATAGTAAAATATTTGTGTATGTCAATCTGTGATATAGTTAGGTTTACAGGGTGTATAAAAAAGTACCACCTATTGAAATGAATCTTCTTTTAGAATTTCAATGACTATGCTAAACACACGAATGCGTCTTTTACGGAAGTAAGACGCCTAATTTGAAGAATGTCTTAATTTCCAACAAAAGCTTCATTTCAATACCTTACTAACTCTCCTGACGAAGGCCCTCAGGTCGAAACGTCGAGAAGTGTTTTGTCTGTTTAGACAGTTGTTATACCACATTTGACGCTCAATAGCGGGTACGTTTTATATACCCTGTAGTTGTTATAATGAAGAACAGTGGTGAGAGTATGGAGTTTCAACTTGCATTTATGAATGAGCTATTATGACCATAGACAGTCCGGTAAACGCCGCAATCGAACGTTAATTGATGGGGACTGTATTCATGTTTTCTGCCAATGCCAGTCAGGCATTGAAAACAATTTCTTTCACTTTGACTAGAAATCAGCTTGGCATAACAGAATATATGAGTATGATTGCCCTCAATTAACGTTGAATTGACGTCCATGATCTCATATATATATTTATCATAAATCTGGAAATACATATTGTGCTCGTATTTTGTGTTCCTTTATTTTGAGAACGGAGGAATACATATTGTGCTGGTATTTTGTGTTCTCTTATTTTGAGAACGAAGGAATACATATTGTGCTGGTATTTTGTGTTCTCTTATTTTGAGAACGGAGGAATACATATTGTGCTGGTATTTGTGTTCTCATATTTTGTGTTCTCTTATTTTGAGAACGGAGGAATACATATTGTGCTGGTATTTTGTGTTCTCTTATTTTGAGAACGAAGGAATACATATTGTGCTGGTATTTTGTGTGTCCTCATTTTCAGAACGGAGCAATACATAATTATATTGTGCCCAGTGATATTTTGTGTGTCCTCATTTTGAGAATGGAGCATATAATATTGTGCTCAGTGGTATTTTGTGTGTCCTCATTTTGAGAATGGGGCAATACATATTGTGCTAGTATTTTGTGTGCCATTTGGTCCACCCAAACAAAGTTTGGCTTTAATTAATTTGAGCAATTCGAACGAAATTCGGTTTTCGCAGCGAGGGAGTGCGCATGCATGCAGTTGGAATCATTTGACAAGATTTCGCGGTTCGACTAAATGTATGTTTCAACCAGTGAACTCTATATTATATGGAAGGCTCGCTCTAGTACATTGCGTAATCTAAAAGTGAAGCCAAACATGGCGGACCATGAAGGCTGCTTGGGTACCGAACCAGACCTCCGCGCACGAACGGTTAAAATTCAATATGGCGGCAACGTGTATGAGTGGAACTCGGTCAGTTTTGTAAACACAACAAATATACGGCATAAGTTACCTCTCTAGAAAGAATAACATTGCCAGGTATAAGGTTGTAACAAATTGTATGTATTCAATTTTAAAAACTTTGTATAAAAAAATGCAATAAAAAACATATTGCATGGCTATATTTATAAATACATTATTTGAAGATCGATTAGTTATTAATTAAACTAAATCATTCGTTTCGAAACAAAGTATACTTGTTCAGTTGGTGCCTTTTACTTGGTTTTCCTGCTCTCACAACATTTTCATTGTACCTTTTTGCATAGGTGAACAATCTCAATCTGAAAAATTGATCTGCAATGCATTTAACAAGCCACACACTGTGGTTGTCAAACAGTGTTTCATTCAAGCAATATCCATGGCTTTCCTGTTTTATACCGTTTTCAGCAAACTTGTGGCTGACTTCTTGTAACATTTTTTCTTTCAGCTTCTTCGTATTGGAGATTTTGTTATGGTTACCTGATGACACATAACACTTGAATACTTGCTCTGCACTTGCCACAACTTTAAGAGTAAACGGTGAAGGAATGTAAAGACCACCTTTGTTGATAAAGGAAGTGAATGAAGAGGCTTTGTCATACATGTCATCACATGGTTTGTAGGTTTGCACTTGATTGTGACTGGCTGAGGCTGTAATGTCACCAATACACTGTGGACAGTGTATTTTCTTGAGCAATTTTGAAACTATGAAACCAGAGATGTAGTGTAAGACATACATGGTGAACTCTGATAGAGGCTGTTGTAAGTGCGTAATCAATGACTCCATCTCCATGTTTTGATCTTCTTCAACAACATTGGTTGTAGGTTTCTCTTTCAGAGGAGATGCATGCTTCCTGCTATGTAGGACTGGGATGACTGAATGCTGATCTAGGATTTGGCAGTTGGCATTTGTTGAAGCTGTGATTGAATTCTTCAGTAGCATATGTCGAAGAGTGTACTTCCGCTGAAGGCAGTTTGGATTGTTGTTCCATCCTCCTCTGGAACGAATACAACTGAATAAAAGCTCAATATGATCTTGGGAATACTTGTAGGTCAGAAGATATTTGAATGGATTAGTTGGCTGAGTTAGCATCATTGTCGCCATTTCAATTGTGGATTTGATGGTTATAACGAACCCCAGAATAAAGGTTTTCCTTTTATGTTTCACTAGCAACTTGCCATCAGCTGACTTCAATGAAAGCAGATAGTTTGCAATCATCAAAAGTTCTGCTTCCCAGTGATTCCTACTGATTAGCTTCAAAGGTTGCTTAGTGCCTTTCCCGAATGGACTTCTGCTATTAAGAATATCAAAGACTTTGTCCACATTGCGAATGAATGTCACCGTTGCTTCACCCCTTGAAATCTTGCATCTTTTGTTACGATGTTGAGGAAGTTGATGGCATCAGCAACAGATGAACTCAAGGTCTGTGCAGCAAGGTCTACTTTCATCTTGTGGGTCTCATATTTGATGTGGTTTTTTGTCAGCTTATTTCCCAGCTTCAAGCCATGATCTTGCTGTATTTCATTCAAATTCTCCAAGAACTTCCAGTGAATGCTTTCTTTTTCCACAAATATTGATCCAAGGCATGCCAAAGAATTTCTTGCTAGCTTGAGCATATGACATGGATCCAGAATTACAAATACATCATAGCCAAGTGAAGGGTGTTTAAATTTAGTTACCATGGACATGTATGTAACTCCAAAAATGCAGCCAAGGTGTTTAAAGGTAGCAATGTTGGGTGATGTTCCATCAGATGTGATGCACCAAACTCGAAGACCAATATCTGCTGAATGGATTAAGGCTTTCTTGATAAGTTACGCTTGAGTAATCAAGTTAAGTTTGTCCGTTAGAAAATATGCAATTGGACACTTCCAGTGGCTGCGTAACCCAACCAGAATGAAGACCAAGGCTTCAGATGCAATAACATTGGAAGAAGTTTTTATGTCAGTTGGGCCATAATTTACAAAACCAACATATTCGTCATTCTTGGGATCCCATATGGTTTGTTTTCGAATTGACATTGCGTCAAAGACTAAACAACAGTCCCTCTTTTCTGGATGTTTTTTTGTTTCGTTTCTTAGAATGCTGAATGTCTCCTTGATGAAGCCAGGTTCACATTCCACAGAGCTTGCCCAAATCTTGATACGGGATGGAGAAGGGAGTGGTAAGATTGTTCTTAAATACTGGTAAGCTTTAGGGGAATAAAAATTTACAGTGACAGCAAATTCTTTCACTTGCTCATTGTATCTTCTTCCATTAAGGCTTTGGCCTTTCCATTCTTTAGCACATTGTTGAACAGAGATAACTTGAGGCCATCAAAACTATTGTGCAGCAGTGCAGCTTCATCTTCTTTCACCAATGATTTCGTTTTCAGGGAGTTTATCAGCTGTTTCATATTATTAGCCTTTCTCTTCTGTCTTCTGAGCTTCTGCTGTAATACTTTGGTTCTTCTTCTTTGAACTTTCTTTAGGTACTTTATATGCATGAGAGTTTTCTTTTCTTTTGGAGGCTCAACACATTGTACATATGGGACTTGTTTCTGATGAGACATTGGTGATTTGGCATAGTTATGGTCAAGCATTACTTTTTGGATCAGAGACTTTTCTGGTTTTATGCACTTTCTCTTTAATTGCGGCCTATCTTCTTGGAATTCTGATATTTGGACCTGAGGTGCCAGATACTGTGTTGGAAAACCATCTCTTTTCAATTGGGTTAAGCCATTTTTTGTTGTTATGTAGTCTGACTCTAGGAAATGATGACTGCAGATGCGGCTGCAAGATTTTGCATTCCATACATTCTCTCCAGTTTTATCATTTGTAACTGCTTTTTCCCACTTTGTCAGTAAAGCTTTATTTTTGAGTGGAAATCTATTCAATAACCAACTGATAATTTTAATAGATGCAAGATATTGAAAAGAATCATATTCTCATTTATATTGCGAACGATTCAACTAAATAAAGTCATAAAACTGAGAGTATGTGAGAACAAAAAAAGTTATAATTAGTTAGGCTTTTTATGCAAAAGTTGTATTTTTTGAACCCATGAGACTATACTTGCAATGAATTTGAATTAGGACTTATCCCTTTTTTTAATTTGTATTTTATTTGTAAACATATAGTTGTTTATTAATAGTGCACTAAATACCTAAATTTTTACCTAATACTGTAGGTAAAAAAGTATTGGAAAATCAAAAGCTTGCAACAAAAATATTCCTACACATGTACTGTATGCCAAAATTTCTTAGATTTTGTTAACTTTTTCACTGATGTATTCGGAGTTTTGTAGATTATTTTCTGAAGCAATTTCTGAGTTAAAAACATAATGTCAATGAAATAATACTTTGTTTGGGCGGTTAAACTAAATTTTTTGCTCTATTATTTACAAAACAAGGTATCAGCCGCCATTTTGCTTTCTTCCCGGTAAAATTTGGCGGTATTTTCAAATGATTTAATTAAAATTTAAAACCCATTTTTTTCAAAAATGTAAACAAATGCACGTGGTCACATAACTTATATAAATTGCATTTGATATTGTAGTATTTGTAGTAAATTGTATTTAATTTGAGAAAGCTGATTTTGTCTTCACATACGTGAGCTATGTGCGTACAGCTTTTTATGGTTAACATTTTTTTGTGCTTTATAGAGTCGGTTTTAATAATTATTACCTGTGGAAAAAAGTGGGCCGGTTTTCCTTTTGTCCTTCTACATTCTTACAACCTCGAACCGCGCAACAACGCGGCATCCTTTTCCTTTATCTACATTTTTTTTTGATATATCAGCCAAACTTGCAAACGTCCGAAATGTTAGTTTTTTTATTTTTCGTCATAGTTTTATAATTCGCGCCTTTAATTTCCACGCGCGCTTCGCGCGTTTTACGCTTTGTGGAGGTCTGGTTCGGTACCCAAGCAGCCTTCATGATCCGCCATGTTTGGCTTCACACTTTGAACTGGAGCGAGCCTTCCATATATATAGAGTTCACTGGTTTCAACTCGATCAATTTGGTCGATCAAAATAAGTTTTTTTTCAATTTCAGCAAAATGATCAATATTGGACATATATGATCATATATGACTTTTCAACACACACGAGTAGTGTGTAATTCAGCATAACACTTCATCGGTGTTATTGCACAGGCCATTTTGGTGTTGAAGAAATAACATACACTAGCCAAAGTTTTTCTTACCTGGCTTCGCAATTCCAGCAAATGGTTCAGATTCAGTGCCATATAAAATTAGAGAAAATCCGTGCAGCGTACCTATAAAATAGATCTAGAGTTTTGGTGAATTGTAGTGATGACGCATAACCGGGGACTATCTACTTCAATGCCAGTGCAATAATCATATTTTCGGGATTGCTTCCTCTCAAACTCCGACATCAATAAAAAAAGAGGTTTTTTTGAGAGCTGCAGCTTTCCACTGTCGCGTTTTTGCACGTACGTACACGCACGTAAAAGTTAAAAATCTAGGATTAAATAGATGCATAGGGTTGGATTCTGTTGAACATTTGGTGTTTTTCCCGGCATAAAATAACAACTTAAAGGTTTTTTTAAAGCTTTTACGTCTGTGTTCGTACGTGCAAAAAATGCGACAGCGGAAATCCGCTCTTAATCCCTCAGCATAAAAGTAAAATATATATGATGAGAATATGAGATGACGAACATAGTGAAGCTAATTTCGGAAAATGGTCGCCGGCAAGTAATCATTTGTTTTAGTGCACATTGCCAATTATTTGCGCGCAATATTACACAAAGCATGTAATCATTAATGTCCAAATCCTGAAATTCCATCCATTTGTAGCTACGAATTCTTATATAAACCGAAGGTAAAGATAATATCGAAGGAAACAGAGTCGACCATATTCATGCCACAGCAATTTTTTCGTTCGGAAGCGAATTGCATACTCCTGCAATACATGCATACTACGCGCCACATAAAAAGAAAACCTTCGAACTCACCACTGCCAGTTCCATGTAAAGGGCGTTCATTTTTAAGAGAAACAGTCCATTTTCCGTACGATGGTTCACCCCAGAAGTGTACGCTAACTGTTTTTAAATTTTTGTATCGCTTTTCACCAGCATAAGCATCCAGTCCTCGAGAAAAAAGTACTTGGGACACCGTCTTTTCCGGTGAAGTAATATTAGCACCTATCACGCCACGTTTGAAATACTCCAAGTCAAATCTAGCCACAACATGTTCCAGATATTTGATATCGCATTGATCTTCGTCAATTTCAACGTCAAATGATATAATTTTCTCGCTCTCACTTGAAAATTAGTAAAAATGTCGATTTCGAATACTTGTGTTAAAGAGATATAATTTATGCACACAGCAGAATGATGAAATAAGAATCGTATTTCACTGGGTAAATTCATTTCATGCAATTCGATTCGACTACGATGATTTTTGCGTACGAAAAAATGCGATACACGGCTTTTGATTGGACGTACGATATTCTTCACACGTGAAAAATAGTAATTTTTTATATATCATTTTGGCGCAAATTAGTTTACATTTTTTACAGAAATAAGATTCAAAACATGGATAATTCTCAAATTCAAGACATTTTTACATTCAGCATACTATCTTTCATACTATCTAACTTCTATGAAACAAAATTACAAAGAAACTGGACGGTAATAAATAGGTTTGATGCATGAAATTTCGATTTTTGTCGCTTGTGAGATTGATCTCTATACGCGCCTTTACTTCACGGTTGGCTCATTTGTACGACTTTGGCACCACTTAAATTCCCTTGGGTCCGCGGGAGAAAATTAAATGAAAAAATAAATATATTATTCACCGGTTTCGTTGGTCGTATAGAGAGTATAGGGAAATATTTCCCTCGCTCACAAAAACGTCCGAGGCCGAGGGCAGTTTTTGAGACCTCGGTAAATAACATCTATTTATTACGCTCTGCCATCTGACTTCTCTTTTCGAACACTCTTTACTAGTTAACATCCCTCAAAAGTCAAAATTACAATTTCATTGCAAGTTGCAAGGAAAATTGCATAGTTGGGTGTAACAGCACTGTAAAACGTGGGCTGCGTTCGTAAAACGAGACAGATTCGATTTTCTGTCTGGTGCAAGGTTTATGTTGCAGATCGTGATTCCGCTGATCTTTGCCCGAAAACTTAAAGTGCCTATATCACTTGTGGGATCTTTACGGATTTGAATAGAGCTTGAAAAATTAGTTTGTAAGTTCTACAACCCTTTTTGATATAGTTAAATAGTTTCGGAAATATTTACATCTAAACATGACGATTTGCCTAAATTTCCGTCGTACTCGGGGGCCTGGGACTTAGGAACCGAGTTCTTGTCAAACATAATATAATCAATTGTAATTTTACTTCGATCTTCCAAAGACGTAAAATATTTGAGAAAAACTCGCCCAGTTGCTACAGCCATACACAACGCACCGTTCCCGCATTTTTTTCCTAAAAAGCGCAAACTATATCGCCAGTGAAACTCTTCATGTTTACATTATAAAAGACGGTGTGTATGCAAATCATTCCTGAGTCCCAGTCCCCCAACCGATGTATTTTCGAAACTATTTAGTTATATCAAAAAAGGTTGTAGAACTTATTAACAAATTTTTCAAGCCCTATTCAAATCCGTAAAGATCCCACAAGTGATATAGGCACTTTAAATGTCTAAACAACACCTTTTATACTCTGCCATCACACTTAGCACGCCCATGCAATCTTCAATGTTTTCCTGGATCTTATGTATGTGATAACACAGACTTAATGTAGCGCAAGATTGCCATATATTTTTAGCAACTATTTACCTCAATGGTTTAGATCCAAGTACAATTTCGCATCTCTTCTGCGGTGGCAATGTCGTATTGATATTTTCAGCATTCTTAACAAGCAGTGAAGCATCCAGAAATCCAAACCCAACTTGGTTGCTTACTAGAATGGGAGATAGAAGAAACTATGGAGTCTTGCATATATTATTTTCCAATCTCCTTTTTTTAAATTGGCCAACCCTATCACGTGTATTGCCCTCGTATAAACCATGGGTAAAACTTTCGCGAACTTTGCCCACAATCGCGTTACACGCTGGTTCTTAATTCAAGAGACTGTATCTTTCGTATTTTCGTTTATTTTCATACCTTCAATTCTCTAACTGTTTACATTCAATTTTCGGTCCTAATCACCAATCTATTCATGTTCAGTTCACAATCTATTGACAATCTACTCACAATCTCCCGCTTCTACAATTTATCTCTCTATTTATAATAACTGGTGACTCCCTTTTGGCACATACAATTTCATGTTTCCGTTCTCTTTCACCCACAAGGGAGCATTTCTGCGTTATCTTGTTAGGTCGACCATCCTCCGTTCCAAAATAATGTTGGCAAAAACAATCCTTTACTTAACAAACAGATCTAACATAACATTCTACTTGTCAATAACAACTATTTTACTTTTGCTCAACTTTTATGACAAAAACACTGTGCCAAATCTTCTGCATCATCATTCAACAAAAAAAGGGAATTTTATCTGAAATCTTCTCCACATGCCGAAACCATATTTTTATTTGACGAGATCATCAAAAAAGATAAAAATATGCCAGCAATTTACCTGGAATTCCTGCTTTATTAACAGTCCATTTTACACTTTTGTCAATGATATCCCGCCTACTGGCTCTTACTATTAGGTGCTGTATATCACGCCATGTTAGGGAGTTTCTAAATAGATATAAATAACCATTTTAGCCGCAAGCGAAACCGCAAACCCACAAAGATGATTGTATTTAAAGAATTTCGCTGAAGTGAATACTATATTTGATGAAAAGGCAAAAATATCCATCTTTGATTACAGCACCAATTATCCAACCATATATACCACCATATATAACACCATGCATATAACACCATATATAACACTATGCATATGAAACCATATATAACACCATATATAACATCATATATAACACCATTTATTTAAGGCTTAGAGACTGTAGTGAGTGTTTTGTTCACAAATAAACGCATGCGCTGACCATACCCTGGACGTAGTGGAGTATGAGCTCTACGAGTGTTTTAGTTGAATAGTTCCTAGTAAAATACCTCTGACCATACCACGGTTGTGGTGTTATTGCCTACGCGGTGGTTTCATTGAAAACAGTACAGATTCTTATATAGGTTGACATTTTGTATATTGACTATTGGTTTCAACCCGTGAGTTGCCATGGAATTTGTGATGAAATATCAGGGCTACCAGATAGTGTGTTTGCCTTTTTCTATAATTATTTCTCGAGGCGCGAATGAAATAACCTCGCTGTTAATTGTAATGTATATGTCAAATTTAGTTTAGCGCCTAGTTGATCAATAGTTTCACGCGCGTGATCCCGCGGGACTCTAGGGGGAGAAAGGAGGGACTCGGCGAGGCACTTTCATTTTGGGGAATTGTTGTTTGCGATACGTTCATTTTGTATTTTTATTTCATTATTCTTCGACATTGATTGGACCATTTTAGTCTTGGAGAGGAATAGAACGTTAGTATAAATTATGTAGTTTCTCAGTATTTATGTATGTATTAGTCTATCAGTTGTAATATGTTTATGTGTTGTTATTATAGTTTCACCGCTTCGAGTTATAAATATTATACGAGTTTATATTGCTCAGTGGTTGACACTTCTCGATCTCCGGCGAGAAGCCTTACGGGTTACCTCGTCGGGAACGCGACATTAATTATCCCACCAGACTTACGCTTTGAAGTGATAAGAAAATGTGCTGAAGGCTCATGGACTCTGCATGTCCTTAAATAACAGTTGCAGTAACTAAGAACAAACTACTGGGAGATGTTTCTTGTTCATTTCAGCTATAAATTTTTACAGTATATAGGGACGCATTTTGCTGTTCATAAGTCATCTGAATGTATCATTTCGCTGTCTGACACTGTCTGTTATCATCTATTGACGAGTGCAGCGTGTACAATCCACGCAGTCCGAGTTTTCCCAAACCTTTATCAAACCTCGCAAAAAGTGAAATAAATAAAGCATGCGTACAGTTCGCGTTTCATTTTCACCAAACTGGTTAATATACTTGTTTGGGATGATGCATATTTGATAACACTTCAGCTACCTTATTTCATCAACACAGCACGAAGATAAACATATAGTTTCTAATTCATAAAAAGTTGTCTTACCTGGCCTGCAATGCTAAGGCTATCATTCCTGATACCAGTGCAGTAGCAGCTGATGTTGCACCAAATGTTGAAGCGCATGCAGAATTGCTCGCAATTGCTGCTGTTTCCTAGATGATATATAATTATATATGTATCTAGACATTCTACATTTTGCCGTTATTATAGACCAAACAATTTTCTTCTTGCACGAGTAAAAGGTCAGAGAGCTATTTCTAAGTAATAAAGCATTTCCTTTGATTCCGATGCATTAGGCATGTGAGAAGTACAAATTTCTACGAAAGAAAGTTATTCTCGCTATTTTGGTATCCTAGTCCATGACCATAGACAGCCAGGCCAATATGCGGTTACATCATAGTATATCATACTATGTATATAGATAATCTTCCGAAGGCTGACAATTCTTTGACAAAAAATACAATGCATACTTTAATACCATTGCTTGAAACAAAAAATAAGGCTATGTATAGTTTCTTGAAAAATAACTAGACATAAAACATCTTGGAAGTTATTTACTAAATTTATCTGGGGGATCAACCTTAAATTTTGTAAATAAAAAGTGCTCTGGTGTCCACAGATTTCACATTTTGCTGCCAGAATTTAATTTATATACTTCTGAAAACTCAAGACAGAATCAGAACTCACAACTAATATTTTTGCAATGATGCAGGAAGCCTCAAAATGCTAGTAACTTACCAGGTTATAAGAATAGGCGGAAGTCATAACAGCAGTGCATATCTCAGAACTTGGTTGAGGTTTTCCATTTTGATCTACCGCGGCAACCGGGATGGTGTAGATGCTGTTGACAAACCCATTATAAGAGCAACTGTCTCCAAAGAACGCACCATTTCCAGCAGAAAAAACATAAATCGAACCCAGTCCTCCTCGACCCTATTGAAATTAACAGTGTTGGCCCGTGTCATAAAATATCAAGTCTCACACATAGTTCGAACATCAATTTTCCCACCATTTTATATCCGCGACGTGTAACGCGGATATAGTAAATAGCATCTAAATCGTCTGAATAGTGGCTATGAGCGTTTCAGAATATAATAAAACAAGACGCCTGTTCTGGCGCCAACTCCGGCGTGCCGCGCACGTGCCAGTCTTCAATATGAAGCTTCTGAACATAAACAATACAGTTCATACTGATTTAGATACCTTGCGAACCTAAATGTTGTTAGATCGCGAAACTCAGAAGGAGATCGTATTTAAAAGTCATAGAAGTTCAATTGTTTAAAATTGTTTATAAACCGGATGATATAATCACTTTGTCTTACATGCACTTTGATTCTTTGAAATTCGCGCTTATGTTAAATCTTCAATCCTGTGCAAACTGCGACGTGTCAACGCGCCCATACACGACCACATCTTGTTAATTAAACGGCGAAATAGCAGCGATATTAGTAAAATAGGACCAGAATCTACATGTATTAAATATATTTTTACCCCAATTAAATCTAAACACAATCGAACAGCATAAAAAGAACGGTTTATTTGTTCCTCTTGGTAGAATTGCCGTATCATGCGAGCGAAATCAAATCGCGCATCGGTAAATTAGTCAGAGATTTCGATTTTCGAGCTTTGCACTAAAACTTTTGGGAGACAAAACTGTGACGTAGATAAATACGGTCACATACACTTTTCAAGTACTAGTATATTTCGCGCCAAAACACATTTGCGACGACGAAAAATAAAAACAAAACAAAACAAACAAAAAAAAACCCTAGGCAAAATCGTCGCTCACGCCGGAGTAATAAGTTATATAGCTATTTCGTTTACCTTGCTTGTTCCATCTTGTAATGCCCGCACAGTCAGTGGTCCAGGGCCGGCCACAACGAAACCAGTATCGGGTGGACCCCAGCTGTTGGAGAAAATATCAATTTTATGGCCGTCGAATGGATAAAACGCCTTTGCTGAATCGGTGTCATTAGGTAGAACATTGTGCGTCAATCGAATACCTGAAATAGGATTTACAGAGGGTAAGTTGAGGTGGTCAAATCCGTTCTGCACAAGTAGATCGAGTAAAATGACAAATAAAAACAATTGTACAAAACTTTCACAGAGTGCTCTTTTGACATGGGAAGTATCTGCCCCAAAGGTCGACTTCCTAATCAGATCAACTTTTTTATTTTTAGACAATTGACAGGAGTCGTTTTTCAGAAACGTGTCTAGTGGATAACGAATAAATGAAGCGCCAGTATTCCTTGCGAAGATCAGTTCTATATACCTTACATGCATACAGAAATTTATGCATTTTCTGATAATCGTAAGTAAGTAAATTAGTTCAGCTTGACCATTATCTAGGTAAATCCAGCCTAATAAAATCCAACCCAGCATTTTCATTGTATCAACTCCGAGGCTCAAGTCAATCTCCACATTGAGCATGCGTATAAAGTAGGTTGAAGTTTGTCCGTAATTATGTAGTTGGTAAAAACAATCTCAAAAGCATGAAATTAATACCTGCAATATTAGCTTCGTATGCCACACCAACACCACATATACTATTGTTTGCAGCACCAGCAATTACACCAGCACAATTTGTACCATGGCTTATAAAAATGGAGCATGAATAAGATGTAAATCTACTTAGCTACTACAACTGACCCAAATATACATAGCCAGGGAATAAATAATATAATAGCGCAAATGTGAACAAGAGCAATTAGTATATTTCTATATTGCGATTGGTCTATTCGTGGTCACAATTACGATTTTGTGACACTCCACTAGATGCCGGATGATTTTTAAAGCGTTTAAGAGTCTTAATTTCGAGTGGAAATCATACACATGTCAAATTCAAGCCAGGAACAGTTGAGAAAAGTGTGTCAACTACAAGTGTCAGTCCTCCGGCAGGAATCGAACCTTGACTTTTGTGATACCGGTGCGACGCTCTTGCCCCTGAGATACAGACGTAGCTATCTGACAAGAGCGAGCGGAGTTGGTGTGTTTTAGGTTTTTTTGTAGCACTCTACTTGATGTAGGTTAATTTCTAAAGAGTTTAGGGGCTTATATAATACAATAAATAATTTAAATATGTATTCTCTAAGGGTTTCGATTGGCCATCATCCACAACTTAAACTAGGAACAGTTGAAAAAACTCAGGTTATGCTGCATGTATGAAGGTAATTATAGTAGAGTCGATATTATCAAATATTTACCCTTCAACTGGCGTAGGAACCGTATCGTGATCAATATAGTCATGACTTAATTCAGGAAGCTAAAAATAATTAAGAACGATATCATTTCTCAAATATTTTCTTCAAATCTGTGAAAATATTTCTTAAAATACTTTAAACTGTTTGACATGGTTCAAAGGAAGTTTAAAATATCAACCTACATAAAATGTGGACCAGGAAAATGTAATAATTTAGCTTTACATATAGTGACCGGGGTCATACATTGATTAACAGTTGAATGGCAATAGATGCTCCCATGGTATGTAAAACTATAAACTACGACAGCTCATCGGCGCGCAGACGGTTAAAGCTTCACATAATTAAGGTTTGCTAATAATAACGTACAGAGTCATCAAAGTTTGGAGTTTTACTTCTTAGCAATTTGACAGACCATTCTCATAACGACGTCAAACGCGTGATCCAAAGATTAATTTATCCAATTCCTCCGCAGAACTAATGAACCTTGTGTATGCATGACATCATTATATGGGAATGGTCTATTGCGTTTACGCCGCCCGATAAACGTTGACGATAAACATTGCATAATCATAATCCAGTGAGGGGTCTGCTTTGCATGTCAGCACATACAAAATAGTTAAACCCCCGTATGAGTGAAATTCGCTATAATTTGTTTGTGGTGCAGAGCTAAAGTATATATAGGCACGCATGTTACATTGATACATTTAATTACTGCAAACTTCTTGGAAAATGTAAACAGTAGACATAGCTTCAAATAACTACACGTAACTATAGTACTAATAGTAGGTAACAAATATTTTTGTGTCATTCTACATTATGTACATAAAGAATGACAATTGTATTAGACTAGAACAAACACAGATTCACTTACATAGCGACCTTTAAACTCCTCGTGTGTAAACTTTAATCCATCATCAACAACCGCTACAGTTATACCTTTTCCATTATACTTTTTCCAAACATCGTCAACATTGTGATCAGCGATGATTCCTCCAATCTGAAACATTGAAAAGAATGTTATGAGGCAATTCACTACACTCAATTTATTAGCATGGCACCGCTAATATGGATACCCGTGCCAATTTCATTTTTGCTCGACCTTTGTTTAAGTAGCCGAATACAACACGAATAAAACTGTGCATGGTCACTCATTTTAGCAGCGGCAATAAATCGAGTGTAGTGTAAACTGGGCATTTGTGTTGACTTTTTGACAATGATAACAATACAGATATCAACGTTATTGCTGCCGTGTATGTTGTTCATGAAGCCAAATCAGTCTTATTGTATCCAATTTTTTCAACTTCAATCGTATCGTAACGTGGCGTATTTCTTTGTTTCCGAAGTATTCGACCAGAATTAATGGCTGATAACAATGAGATACGCTACGTTTCTGTTCGGTTGAAGTCGAAAACGGCCTTTACCCACATAAGAAGTTATAAATGTATTTTTATCCCAGAAAAGTAAATTATTCCCCCATATAACGGAAAAATCGCGCATCGCGTATGTCCCTTCCGCTCAACAATCAGCATAGATGTTCGACGACGACTGACTCTGAAGAAAAAGGTGTCCCTATATATAAACATGCCATGCCATTTATTCGCCATTTTCACGTCGTTTTTGACATTCACGTCATCATGCTAAATCTCATTAATTACGGTCAATAAAGTCGCACTCTCACACTGCGTGGAGACCACGCGACTTTCGGGAAAATCCGAAAGATTCCGACGTGGAGATTTTGCCGTTATATAGGGGGGGGGGGTAAAAAAACTCAGAAATATAAATAAGTAAATACTTGGAAACTACAGTAGATTTCAATCAGCAGAATTTCATAACACAAGTTATTAATCAAATTTCACTGAACAATAAAAAGTTTAAATTCATACCAAATATTTCTGATTTTTCAATCCTGGATCATTAAAAGATTCATGCGCAGATCTCCTTTTTCGTCTGACAATGTCCTTCTGTTTCTTTAAAAACAAAAAACTTCAAAATTACAAACCAACAATAACAATTACACTTCCAACAATCTTGCAATGGCATGTCCAACAATGTACCTACACACTAAAAAAAACACTATAACAAACATTGGTTGTCGTTCAACAAGTTGCTGAAACTTGATACCAATGATGTTCTTAGGGTGCAAAGAAAAATTGTTCTGTCCTCTATCATTTTGTCAACTGGGCAACATCTAGCTGTGTATATATTGATATTCATGTTATTTTGAATGTAATTTGTCTGAAATGTAGTCAGCTGTGGCACTTCACTTAGTCTAATCCTATTTGTACTCATAACCGGATAATTTAATGGAATGGTTAAACTCGAAATTATATCACAAGGCATCGTACTACCTTACAAGGTTTACATTGTAAACCTTACAAAAGCTATGATTATTAAATTTATGATGATTATATCATGACATTTTCATTTGCCAAGTTCCAAGCAAAATTAAAAGATTGATATGTTATAATCATGCAGCTTGCTAAGACTACAACAGTTCACACATTGAAATATAATTAGAAATATTAAAAAACAATACAGATATGAAGGGTCACAATATGCTCAGGAAATGTTATGCCTGAATGTTTTCAATCATATTTAAACTATTAAGACAACATTGAAAGGGAAATCTTGTGTTTTAACACAACATTAGTTTTCAAGAGTCTTCCTGGTATTAATATAAAATTCTTGGGTTTTCAAGGGTTTCCCAGGGCTAGAATAAAAATCCAACATTTTCCAGGAATTTCAGGGAGCATACAAATCCTGTCGGTAACATTCAACCTTGACAATTGTTAGCTCCATTTCCAGCATTCTTGAGAGAAAATTAAATTCCAAAATTTACCCTTTAAATGCATTGCAATACTTGAAATAAAAAGGCAAAAAGGGCAGCTTCCACAGCTCTCACCCCACTCCCATTAAGTCTGGGTCTGTGTATATCACAGTATTTTTGAAAACTTGTCATAGTATTTGCATGCTTTTAAGCCAGGCTCCTAGGGAGCGCTCACATTTCTAGTTGAGAATATCAATCTTTAGTCATTAAATAGGCATGATTTTTACAGATCATTTTCAGTCTGTTTTAAGCATATGTTTTACCCATAACAAACCAAGCAACATTCCATTAGTTGCAGCCACATCATTGCCATTGGAATTTTAATTGCATTCTGTACTTTTGAATACAGGCGTAAGCTCTTGTCTCTTTTAAGACAAAGTATTTATTAATATTGTAACCGCCATGTCACTTAGAATTTTATATAGATGAATGAGCTTGTAAATAGATGAATTCTTCATTGGAAATATCTTAACAGGATACTATGGGAAAACGATATTGATATCAGGGTCAAAATATCGTTGGAAAACATTTAGTCATTTGTTTATACCAAAGCGCTTATAGATAGCAAAAGTTTAGTTCATACGCAACTTAACGTTCAAATCTTGCTAATTTTGAGATCCCCTTTGACCAGCTATAATTTCAAAGAATGCAATAGTTTCAAAGCTGTCACAAACATACTGTAGTTGAATATCCGGTATCAGCATTCAATATACCGATTTCAATTTGATACCGATACTTTGGGTATATCTGTTTATCCTAATAGAGATAAGAAAGCTTACCTGTGTGTCAGGAAGAATTCTCGCATACTTTGAAGAACTAAACCGTGGTGTATTCACATTTGATTTCTTGTTATAATTAAAACCCTCGCGATCGAATATCTGCCGATGCTGCCCGGACGTACTTGGCAGAAGTATCATCCATACAACAAGAAATCGAACGTTACTAAATTGTTCAAAATCCATATCAACCGAAATTATATCATTGCAGATTTTTGCAGAATACAGGCAGCTTTGTTGTGTCGTGCACTACAAGAGTTTCATACATTCGTTTAAATCAGAATGCACAATATTTTATTAATGTGCACTGTGCAGCGAATATTTTTGGCAGCCATATTCACTGGCCATATTTAAATACCGCGCAAGAACCTGGAACAGAATTTGACGGTGGCGAGCATGCAGCCAGGGACCAAGGCAACATTTGCAACATGTAGTCCGATAAAGAATAGATATATGTATAAAGAGGGTTCACTCCGGCGAAAATTGGTCACATCACATAGCTTGGCCACCTTATGCATGCGTACTACCGTGGTGGGTTTTAATGAGGAACAAGGCAATTTTTGTCATAAAACAACGATTTTAACAAAACTATCCAAGTATACGATTTTAACAAAACTATCCTTACTTCAATCTTCAACGTTTATTTTAATAACCAACTCAAAGGAATGAGTATTCTAATTTCCAACGATATCTATCGTAATAAATCCGCCATGTTTACAAATGGATTGAAATTAGTTATGTTCAGTACATATATTTGGCCAAAATAAAAAAAAGACAGAGACAGAAAGGACAAGCCACTTGACCATTAAAACAGCGTGGTTATCCATGTCAAAATATTTGACATCATAACCAAAGCATGGTTATATTGTTTCATACTTTGTATATGAGCACGTAACATGCTTGCAACTTTACATAGGACAAGCATTCGACCATTAAAACAGCGTGGTTATCAATGTCAAAATATTTGACATCATAACCAAAGCATGGTTATATTGTTTAATGTTTGTAGATGAGCACGAAACATGCTTGCAACTTTACATAGGACAAGCATTCGACCATTAAAGCAGCGTGGGTATCAATGTCAAAATATTTGACATCATAACCAAAGCATGGTTATATTGTTTAATGTTTGTATATGCGCGTCAAACATGCTGGAAACTTTACAAAGTATCTACTATTTCGCAATAATGCTTAAACTGAGATGCATTTGCGGCCATTTCAGAGGCCTATGTAAATTTCAAAATTTTCCCGGACTCTCCTAGCAGGTGGGCGGTTCCGAGCCCCAGCAATACGAAAAACGCTCCGCTGCCCCTGTATCCATGCGTCAGGAGTACATTGCTGTGCTTGCATAACACCTTGAGTTCCTTGCATCATCACGTCCGGGCAATTAAAGCTGAAATTGTGTTACTCTACGCTTTTTTTGACTGTCCGTCTCTAAAACATTGGAATGAGAATACATCGCACTTTGCGTGTCGATGAAGATGTAGCCATGATGGCCAACTATTACCTCATGCTGTCGAAAAAGATAGAGAAAATACTTTATCTTCGTTATATAGCAATAACTCAGTTGGGAGATTTATTGATACAAAGTCATGCATGTCCTATCATGGACGTCAAATTCTGTCATGTTGGTTGGAGTTCAATGGTGAAAGTTGTTTTGCGCATGCATGCAGATAATTTATTATTATCTTATTATTTGGTTAACATTATTCCAGTTTTGGTATAACTGTTGCCCCTTATATGCTGCAGTCAGATCGAGTATTATAAAGGCGTGGTGTACATTTCCGTATGTAAGTGATGATAGTCATTCCACACCATTTCCAATTTTGGTGATTTCTTTCAAACTGTAAACTGGCAAATCACCGCAAAATTTAGCCACCGTAGAATTTACGTATTTCTTCACCAGTTGTTTATCAATAGTCCATTCAGTGGAACTCACTAAATCACTTGAGTCTCTTCACCCCCCCCCCCCCTACCTATAACGAAGAAAAACGATCTTTAAACAGCTGAAAACGTTCACCGTTCGCTCTCGGCGGATGGAAACAAGGGCCGGTTGTATAAAACTCTTAACTACATTTTAAGTAGTTAAATCGTAGTTAATCGGAAAATGCATTATTCTTATTGGCCAATTCTGCCACTAATTATAGTCAAAGCTGGTTTGCATGACAGACAGGCGGAAGACTTGGTTCAAAATTAGACTTTAAAGCAGGACTCTTCCTCAGCCGGAATACTTTGACATCAATTAAGTCTGAATAAATTGCAGCAACTTGATAATAACCATGTTCGTACATCGGGTGTAGTGCAACATTGTTTATAGTCCCGAGGCCGGTTGTAGAAAACTCCTTTAACTACATTTTGCATACTTAAATCCTATTTAACTCAGAAATACACCACTCTGATCGGCCAATTCCGTTAAGATCCGGTCAAAAGTTGCATCATATTTTGCAATACAACAAAAAACGGTATCGCATGTATATTTGTGTACTTAGTATTGTAAATTTCAGGGATTGTCAAGTCGAGGTGAATGTGATTTGCCGAGCCCAGGGCAACGCTGATAAGTTTTTAAAGCGACCATGTTTAATACATATTGATACACAGGGTGGGTAAAAAAACTGACACGTTTGAAAGTCACGCGACCTTTTTGGTAGAATTTGACAATTCCCATGTGCACAATCAACATGACGTGGTTATTTAATGCGAAAGTGTTTAAACCAATTGAACTAATTCAACGTGGCGCGTGTGCTAGAAAACGATTTGATAAAACTGTTTACAGAACTTGGAATTTAACTCCCAAAGGGAACAAAATTTATGTTTTAGGTTAATTAATGGGTTCACTTATTTGATATACTTCGTATACCCATGAGATATTTTAGGCAACTTCTGTCACATTATATACAGCCGCTATGCAGCTAATCTGAATTTCACCCCCCCCCCCCCAAAGAGGGCATATACGTAAAGATCGCGGAAGTTCTCGGAAGTAGTTATCAGTCACAATTAGCATGCATGGACTCACTTTAATTGGTTAGTGGTCTTCCTGTTTGCCTGATATTGCTCTAGACTTTCCCGCCATGTTTCAGACGTCCGGTAATGGATTATACTGAACATCCTGTGGTTAATGATGGCCAGAAATAACAACTATGTTGTTAATATATATACATTCGCCAGTACAGGGAATATACCGGGCAAGAAAAGTCATGTTGAACTTTGTTTCAAAAAAATATAAAGCACTAATACAAATTTTGCAGTTCGTACATACGAGCCTTCGTTTTATGGATGCGAAATAGAATTGTTTTTCGTGAGGTGATGACATCTGCAGTTGTAATATCGCAACTTCTCGAATTACTAGTATTTACCTAATTGTCTGCAGGTTGCTCAATCTGCCAGCTTTTAAAATTCTTGTAGTATATCCCGCGTAACACAACTTGTTCTGCGTGTGTACGCGTGTATGACTTACACTCCTAAACTGATATCAATCTTTTAGAATTTTTGCACAAGTGAACATAACAAATCCTACATATTGATTGGTCGAATTTGACGTATTATCCTCAATATGCTGTTTTGTTATATAAGTGCTGTGTATTTTAAATGTGATTGGTTCATTCGTAGTCACATGACTTTAAATAAATGAATGCAATGTTTCCCGCCAAGGAAACAAGTGAAAAATTTTTGCCCGCATATTGTCATAACAAAGTTTTTTGAAATGAAATTGTCGTGTAACATGTATGTTTTTGTCCCTGTACAACAAAACACTTAATGTTCGCTACACCTCGGCCCTCGGGAAATAGTAAGTTTTGCTTTCCCTCGAGTCTCAATGTTTCCCTCGACTTCGTATCGGGAAACATTCAGACTCTTGGGAAAACAAAACTCACTATCCCCCTCGGGAGCATACATTAAGTGTATAATATTCACCTGCAGATGAATATAAGACCGAAATTGAAAAATGGCGGCTAGACGTTTTGTGAACGTTTCTTAAATAGAGATAAGCGAACTAATGCAGCTCTTGCGCAAAAATATTAAAACAATTATTCACCTTAGCATATATATAATATTCCCCGATAATGACCTCGAGTTCGGCGAATAATTGTTAAATATTAGACGCTCGAGATTATTATTATACAATTACTTAATGGTTTCCGTGTTTGGATGGCCTGATCCAAACACGGGCTTCAACCAATCAGAACACGCGTTATATACATGTTATTTTATAATAAAGGAATACCAAATGATTTTCCGTGCAGGATTGCGTGATCCATGCACGCGGGATGTTGCGAGACTTTCGGAAAGCGTGAAAATACACGAGCCGTAGGCGAGTGTATTTTCACGCTTTCCGAAAGTCGAGCAACATCCCAAGTGCATGGATCACGCAATCCTGCACGGAAAATCATTTGGTAATTGTTTTATAAAATAACTGTAGTGAAACAACGGTTAACTTTATTAAAATCAAATTTCGCGTGCAGGATTGTCTAAAACGCGTGCAGGATTGTCTGATCCTGCACGGCTATTGACCAATCACATTGCGTGTTTCACTATAGTTATTATATAATATGTTTTCCAGCGTTGTTTAATGTTAATATTTATTATTTACAAACATATAGTGTGCGATAAATTGAATTTAGAAATTGTTTTTAAAAATGTGTGGCTCTACGAAGAAATTTAATGTAGGCATAGTAATCATATTACAAACTAAAATGATACTGATATTGCAGGCATTACCACAGAGACTTGATTGAACGGAAACATCTGGTAAAAACATTCAGTCGTTGTTACACGAGGCTATACTATTATTCGTTACGCGTAGACGAGAACTCCAGGAGGTGGCTTTTGTGCCTTTATCAATTTTTTAAGATCTGATTAATCTATCTTTCAAGTACATTCCTCCGGGTAACTAGCTTTATGCGGCTTCTCATGTATAATATTTTTGCAAAGGACTTAAGGGGAAATAGGAACACTCGCAATATTTCGGAATTTCATTTGGAAAAACCTGCCGCATAGTTGACTTTTTTGACCTGATTAATCATCTTTCACTGGACCCCAGCTGGTACTATATATATAGACTGGCTTCATCCAACACAATTCACATGTCGTATTTTGTATTAATTTGTTGTTATTAAGGAATCACGACATGTGAATTACGACGAATTATGACAGTGTTACATGAAAACCAGCCTTATGAGTGAACTATGAAGTTCAACTAATAACCATAGACTGCTGAAATGGATGCGTGACACCAACCGACAAGCCAACGGGATTTAAGACGTCCGTTCATGCAAGTTAGTTCATTTATTTCGACACAGTGCTAAATCGGGAAGCCGCAGCTCAGTGGGACATCAGACTGGCGGTACTTTTCTTGCCAGACACTGCTGAAACGGACATTCATGCCTTACTTACATGATTACATCGGGAAGCCAGTTGCCCAATGCGATATCAGACTAACGTACTTAGCGTCAATTCAACTTAGGTCATTGTACACTGAAAACTACTGAAACGGACATATTACATCGGGAAGCCAGCGGCCCTGTGCGACATCAGACTGGCGTCAGCTCAACTTAGGTCATTGTTTGCCGAAAACTGCTGAAACGGAAATATTACATCGGGAAGCTAGCGCGACATAAGAATGTTATCAACACAAGTTTGGTCATTCTTTGCTACACACTGCTCACTGCTGAAACTCATAGATTATATCGGGAAGAGAGCTGGTGCATTATAAGACATTTCTTTGCGATCTACAATATCATTTTACTTTCTGTGTCTGGTATGGAAGCTTTTACTAACGTTGGTTATCTCGCCTTATGGATGATACTACTTTTAAGCATATCAAGGGAGAATGAAGGATCGCAGTATAATAGAAATCGCCGCTCAGAGGTTGGCTATGCTTCTTATAGTGGTTTGTAGGACGAGCCAAAGTACTAAAGTACCGATTTCCATTTCTGTCATAGTCTAGATTTGTGCAAAATTATATCATCTTTCATTTCTTATAATTTCGCCATAAAATACCGAGAATCGCGCATCTATTATATCAGTTAAATATAAATTTCGGGGTGACTATATTGATTTTCCTGCATTCTGACTTGTCAAGATTCACTGTCTCTGAAATGATATATAGTCACTGGTCGGTGACCTTTTTTTCAAATAAGAAATTTGAGTAATTATACATTTTTATGAAAGGCGAAAGGTGAAGTTAGGCGTGATAGAACGGAAAAGCAAAAGAGTGGTTAGGCGTGGTAGAACGGTAGTTGTTTTTTGTTCAACTCTGTGATTTCTATCTCATACATCTTCTTAGTGGTAGCAGATTTTTATGTTGGTCAAGGTACTGGTTCTCGTGGAAAAACAGAACCTTTGTGTTGTTTTTTTCTCCTATTTTTGAGAAATATATGTGCATGACATGTATAAATTTTTGTCCTTTGCAGTCACTTAAATCCGTTTTTGTTCCAATGTTTGCTCAGTCATGTTTCATTTCCGTATTTATAACCTTCATTTAATGTTGCAGAATGAAGCAAGGGGGTACACGATTGAAAAAAAAAATGGAAAATATTTCGTTGTATTCACCAATCGGCAAGTAAGTAATTTATGTTTTAAACCATTAGCAGCCCAAAATTCGAGTTTTTTTCGACGCCTGCTCTGGCGTTAACTCTGCATCCTGCACGTCCCTGTCTTGAATATAATGCTTCAGAACATAAACCATACAGTTTATACTCATTGATTCAGAAGCCATGCAAACTTAAATGTTGTTCGACATTCAGAACCACATCGTACTTTAAAAAGTATAGAAGTTCAGCGATATTATTAAAATAGAAGCAGAATCTACATATATTAAACATATTCTTACCCTAATTTAATCGAACAGCATCAAAAGAACGGTTTATTTGAGGAATTTCCGTATCGTGCCAAAGATTTAGAGTAGTGCACCACAACTCTTGCGAGACAAACCTATATAAATACAATCACATACGCTCTTCAATGAGTGTCGCATCCAGTCAAGTCCTGGGTACAAATGTGCATTTAAGTTTTCAAATTGTAGCATATTTCGCGCCAAAACAGCTGACGGAACTGTCACGCGATGATCAGTGTAATCTCGCACAACCCTGGTGGTTTAATATGTCACTAGCATGCCGTAACCCTTCGCTATTTCAAATCAAGCAAGAAACTCTTTGAGCAAGCTAGATACTAGTTAATATATACTCTGCAAAACCAGATTGCAATTTGTTTCATTTTTTATTAACATATCTTCATGAAGCTTTCGTGAACTTGCGTTTTCATATTGGTTCATTTGTATACCACGTGTACAACGTTGCGTCGGTCATGTAATCTAGCTAGCTCGATTAGAAAATTTCGGTTACCAACATTTCAGATAACCGGAAAGTTTTTTCTTTTTTGTTTGTTGAAGTTGTACATTTAAAGTATGACGCTTCCCCAATGTTTAGGGGAGCAATTTTAAATTAGGCAATGTATTATGCATGTACGTGTTTCTGTGTGTGTTAGAAACACTGCAGAGACTATAAATGGGAAATATTTACAATTTGTTTCAAATCTTTTTCTAGACAAATCGGGCGAGCTTCGATGACCCAAATTGGAAAAATCAGCAATATCTAGATCTGGTAATATATACTTTTTCGCTCTTTCTAATCACTCTCCTCTAATATGAGTGGAGCTTTAAATTTGTCAACAATTGTACTTTGCTAGAGTATTTGGCTTCCGGTTTGGATTATGCCAGAGCCTTTGCTTTCTCGTCAGAGGAAGCGCGGGCTCGGGGAACGATATTAGCATATTTCGCGCCAAAACACGCTTGCGATGACGGAAAATAATAACAAAAAACATCAAGAATAAAACCTAGATTATTTTTTAAACTCCGTCGCTTACGCCGGAGTAATTACGTTTCATAGCTTTCTAATGCTTGCGGAACTGTATTTGTCACGCTAATTCTTTGAGGTAACTTGACCCTAGCTTATCACCCTGTAAAAACAGATTGTTAAAATAACTAATTTGGAATTAGTTGCCTTACATTCATTTTTTTATCAACATATCTTTATGACGTTTTCGTGAACTCGCGTTTCCATTGGTTCATTAGTACCACGAGTACAACGCTGCGTCTTGGTTATTTACTGAATAGATTAATCTAGAATAGAAAATTTCTGATATACCAACCTTTCAGTTACTCGTTATCATTTAGGTTGTCCATGTCAATATTATATACAAAGTATATAAATATCAATCACGTGACCATTTTTCAGGGTAGCAGCCGAATCCGTGCAGCCCACCGAATTGATGATGTTTGGAAAAAGGGATATACTGGAAAAAATATAACCGTGGCGATTGTTGACGATGGAATTAAGTACACGCACAAGGAATTCGAAGGTCGCTATGTAAGAGTTTTATATTTAAAATTAGAGTTTTATTCGTCAAAACTGCCACGATAACTCGTTATTCCGAAAATAAACATACTCTAAAAATTACTTTACTAATTTCATAATCTCAAAAGCAATTTGAGACTCTTCAGCCTACATGGCGCATTTTGAAAACTTTTCTACGCACTGCATGACGTATGTTTTATCAATTAATTACTACAGAATCCATAGCTCCATGTATAAATCATTATATTTATACGAATCACTTATTCCTGCAAAAGAAATGGGTGACTGGAAATTTAAATCTAATTTTTTGGCGATTTAAAGCTTCTTAATTACAGATTTGACTATATAATCAGTTTGAATACATTGTAAACGTAACAACGTTTGAGTTGGAATTCCTAAAAGGAAAAGGTTTTAGTCATTTAGACATTATATAGTTTGCCAAAAAAAGTTAATACATGCAGGCTCAGAATGTTGCAGGGGTGGATCCAGCACTAGTGCACTAATTTGCATTACAAAACAAAATGGCTATTTTGAGCAGTTTTCTTGTGTCATGCAAATTAGTGCACTAGTGCTGGATCCACCCCTGGAATGTTGACACCTGTCTTGCTGGTTCCGTTGGAAATAGTGTTTAGCTCTGCTTGTCGTAACAATAAAGAGAACTAATCATCAAGTAACCCAAGTTTAATGTGGAGTTAAACATATTGACAGCGCCGTAGCTAGAAGCTCAATTTTGCATATTCATATATTCGTCTTATGCCCGAATGATTTCTTTTGTTCCTACGCGGTATATAAACATTAATAAATAAATTTTCGCTTGGTTACTCGAGTTTCACGCCTTTAAAAAGCGATCATCAGACTCTATATATATATATATATATATATATATATATATATATATATATATATTATTATATATATATATATATAATATTATATATATATATATATATATATATATATATATATATATATATATATATATCAATCAGGCGGTCTATAGCTACGGCCGTGCATATTGAATTAAAACTAAATTGGTTTTTTATTAATTTTATTCCCAGCTCCCACAATTAAGCTACGATTATGTTGACCAGGATTCAGACCCTACGCCATCCGACGGGTAAGTAATTGATGACATCCAAATTATTTACAGAATATTTCTCTTGAATTTTGGACGCCTGTCAAGCAATGTCCATGTACGATGCTTATCTGTGTTCCTTTATGTGTTACATTGACACATAAATTCTGTCTGCATGTCCGTATTTATGAGACTGTTGATCTTCGTTTTCTGTGCAACTGCTCGCATTCGTCAATTTTTTAATTCTTATGCTATAAGAATGAAATATTATGCTAATTTAAAATTTACTTGCTTTTGGAAAATCAAAAACTTGAAAAATGGCGCCGCGTTGCCAAATCGCGTTAGGTCTGTGTGGGTCTTAAAGGATTACAGTGCATGCGCATTGGTTTCAGGCAAGCCAATCAGAATGTCTAAATTCTTACTTCTTCATGAAAAATGGTAAACAACGAACAACAACAGACAAAACTTTTGTATTCTGATTGGGTTACTGCATGTAAACTAACTTGCTGATTGGTCTAATTCCCCCTTTTATTGTAGTCTACTTGTTTCAAAATTGGTTAAATTTTGCATGTTTCGTATATCTCCGAACATAAACTCTCTCTCAAATTCATTTAGAAGCATAGCGCTAGCGAACTAAAAGCCGGTATCAAATGTTCTGAAAGATCTTGATATTTTTGGAAAAATACGGATCGAAAATTTAAACAAAGCGTTTGTTTACGTTTCGGACTGTACGCCACCTTTAAACGATTATAGTGGTCACCCCAGTCTATTTTGGTCTTCTTGATAAGGTTTTTTGTAATAACTTGATGGAGCAATATTAAGCGATACAAATATATTTGAGAATGTTTTGAGTCCCCAATATTGAATTGAACGCGTTTTTTTCAAAGATGTCTTGATCCTATTGATCTAAAACTAATTCTAAAGGACTCAATGACGTGAATAATAAGCAATGTCATATGCGTGGTTCGAATTTTGAACCATATATGGTTATGATATGTAATTATGTCATTAACTTTTTTGCATAAGTCATGGTACAAATTGTGCTGGTGTTATTGCTGGTGCTGCAAACAATAAACTATGCGGTGTTGGTGTGGCATACGAAGCCAATATTGCAGGTATTAATTTGTTTTTACTAATTAAACCTTTGTTATTGATCTTTTGAATTTGTTAAAAAGACCTGCAGGCTGTCCTACACTGTAAAAATAATGCCAATTTAAATTGGTTACCTCTGATTCGTTTTTTGGACCAAGTTTTTATTGGTCTGTAAATGACTAAAAACGTGGTTTAAACAAAACAACTATTTTTTTGTTCTAGAAAATAGAATTAATCAAAAAGAGATGAATCTGGGAGAACCAATTTCGAATTAGTTGTTTTAAACAATCTATAGAATAAATTTGAAAGCAGGCCCTTCTTGGTTCTAATTACCTTTGTAATTACACTATACCATATAATGCTGTGCGCTATGCAGAATTACAAGAATATAATTATAACATTTTTTTATCCGACAGCTCGTGAGATTGCCACGTAGGAACTATACATTACCAAACGTTTCACTAATCGGTGTAAATAATTGCAAAGTCAAAGAAAAATATGAATAAAACGAAAATTATCAGATAAATGACAGCCATGTTATAACTAATTTCTTGGAAGTATAATGGGAAAAAGCATATGGATCTAATCTCAATACTTCGACCTATTTCAGGTATTCGATTAATAGACAGAGGTTTGCCTAATGACACTGACGTAGCAAAGGCATTCTACCCATTTGATGGCCATAAAATTGATATATTCTCCAACAGCTGGGGTCCACCCGATAATGGTTATGTTATAGCCGGTCCTGGACCACTGTCTCTGGAGGCATTGAGAAAGGGTGCAAATGAGGTGGGTAGAAGGTTTAAAGAGGAAAAATGTAGTGCATGCATAATAATACAAATGCGAATAAGGTGCTTATATTATACTAGAAATACATGCATTCATGCAGAATACCTTCGCACATTCAATCCTGACATGGCATTATTAACATTGTTAAATGAGTCGATAGGTATAGTTTTCAATTACCATCATTCGGTAAAAAGCTTTTGTGCATGTCCATCAAAATTGGGACGAATTTAGATTCGGCATTGCTCCCCACAATTCGCGGGGGTAGTTCAAATCTCCACGTGGAAAGAACCCTATCTCGTAGAGCAGTTACACCGCGGTTTAAGGATAATTGTGTATATTATTATACATGCATACTATAAATTTTCAGGATTTGTATATTGATAGCTATATAGTATCATGATTACCTATACATCATTTGCTTATTATTGTCTATATTTCATCGCCCAAGGGACGAGGAGGTCGTGGTTCAATTTATGTTTTTTCTGCTGGTAATGGTGGATTTTTTGGAGATAGTTGCGCTTTTAATGGTTTTGTTAATAGCATATACACCATCCCTGTTGGCGCGGTGAATCAAAATGGGAGACCTTTATACAGTTCTGAGGCATGCAGTGCTGTTATGACTTCTGCTTATGCTGTTAATTTGGTAAGTTGAAATTTAAAATAATTTTAGGGCTTTTTTCATAAAATAATTATCTACTGAAAACTTTCTTCTCAAAACATGGCCCGAAATGCAGGCCAATATGGCTGCCAACCATGCGCGACTTAGTGGTAATTTAGGAATCCAATATGAATCGCCAATATTTTCTTTTAGCTGTTGCTATGACACAATGCGAAACTTAAATATTCAACGATATTTTACAAGTGTGGCGTCGCCAGCGTATATAAGCCGGGAGTCATTTTTTTATGACAAACTATTAATTTTTACAATTGTATTGCGTTCAACAACTTGCGAAATGTTCCCTAACGTACTCCAGGGGAGAGGGTGAATAATCGTCATTTATTGAATTTAGCAAACGGCTTCAAGTTACAACGATTAATCTTGTGACTCAAGATTTGGTGCAACATCAGGCGCCACTGCTTTGGTATCAGGAGTTATTGCTCTAGCATTGGAGGCAAAGTAAGATATACTGCATGTATAACAATATTGGAAATGATGGGCAGGTGGTCGTCAAACAAAGAATGAATTGGTGTGAATTATGTCTGGGGGTTGTTGTTGAGAACAATGCACACATGATATTTCCTAGTGACGCTTTCGGCGTGAAATTTCATTTTATGATTGCAATGCGAGTCGATACTAATTCTGATCTTTTTCTCATTATACGTGCTTTGTGCTTAGCTATTTAACTCTGACTGGGTAGAATTCAAGCAACTGTAGCTTGTCTAGCGTACAGGTTAAAGAAACTTGGATATTGATTTGAAACGGTCTTATTAAAAAGAGGGTTAAACCAAATGGTCTTACGGTGCCAGGTTCTTCGTATTCGATCAGTTAATATGTCCTTTCTCTACCACTTCAGGATTAAATCATTCAAATTAATATGACCCTGTATAAAAGTCTTTTAAAATTCTGTCTCGTTTTTGAAACACCCCGTATAGCTTGCTCTTAAATTATGGGTACAAATAACGGTCGCAATCTCATGCGTTGGCAAAATATGAGGTAAATGCATAAACACTTCAAGCGAAATACAGCTAATACTTCTAAGTAACAAAGTAGTCCAGAAAGGACATATAAACTGATCGAATACGAATATGATTTCCTGTAGAAAGAATGAAAATTGAGAATTTAAAATCTATGAATACAATTTCGCTCTGTACAATATGTACAATATTGATAATTGTTTATGCATGGATCAGAAAGAATTACTTCAGCTTAAAATCGCAATCGCATTGGTTGATTTTTATTAAAAATAATTGAAATCCATAACTAATTAATATAGCGTTGTTATTAAGGTGTTTTGAATTTAAAATTTATCTGTGTAGTTTATTCTCACTACCCCTATAGATCCGCTATGTTGTGAGCCCCTGATCAAGCGAGTTATTTGTATCTTTTTAGAAAAACCTTAACATGGCGTCAAGTACAGCACTTAATAGTAAGATCCAGTAGTAGTGACGTAATCGATAGAAGTGTAAAATGGACCGTAAACAAAGCAGGATTTCGAGGTACTTTTCAGGATTTTTAATGACCATTTACCTGATCAATAATAGTGCTATATACAGTGAAAATTTTCATTGCTTCAGACTTTTGGCTCCATTCTTAATTAGTGGGACACTTTTTCCCCGCATGCATGTATGTAACTTCATTCGTTAAATTTAATACTGCTTGTGCATAATACGGTACCTTCATTGCATGTGTTTATCCCCGAGCCGGTGCGGAGCACCGTGCGAGGGTACTAATTCCGCCCGGAGATTAGGAATTACACCCGGGACCCGGGAGAACATAGCGGGATCCAAAGTTGCCCAAATGTCATGGACGTTCAATGGTCATGGTAGTTGTGCGCATGCGCGAAATTTAAACGAAGAAAGAACGGTCGTCTACAACTTGCTGATTAACTAAGACAAAAAGAGAGCATGCATGAGAGCGTCAGCATTTTAACCGTCATTTTGCAAACTATTTTTTAAAAATATAAAATGAAATCATCGAGCCAAATATTAAAACAATAATAAAAGATTTAAGATCATCACAGCACAGAAACAGTTGGTGAAATAGGAATGACTCGTAGTTTATAATCTTTGAAGTGGTATGTGTCTATATTTTGCTTATTCAGTGTTTGCTGTAAGAATGCATTGTTATTTTCACAAGGACGAGCTTGGTATGTCGTTTTACAAGCAGCTAACCGACCGTTTAAGGCTTTACATCATCGCTTAAACTTTAAAAAGAGTTCTCAAAAATGTACTTCAGAGTTTTGATAAAACAAATATCACTTTGCAGCTTATATAGTCGCTAAAATCATTGAATGAAATAAATAATCGAAAAACAACATTCGACGTTTAGTGCTTGTATGGTTATTATAATTATTTGTGCTGTTTTGATGTTTTAATGTTTTGAAGATTTAACTGCAACATAATGCAGCAGGCAAACAGGTGGTTTCTGTTCACCTGTACGACTATCTTTGTTTCCGAAAAATTTGCATGAGTTATTTCATAATATTAGCGTAGAAAGTTGGGTCTGGGTAGCGCACGAAATATTTTGCTTCGTTTAAAATGGCGAGGGGTTGCTGCATGCATGTATTTCTAGTTATAATTCTGTACGCGTGTTGACTAAAATCGATCAGAAATATATTGCACCAGAAATAAAGCAGCTATTGTTAGGAAATCGCGTCTAACAAACTTGCAAATATTTTGTACGGGTTTTCGCTTTGCATCAGATAACCGCCTAAAATATAATAAGTAGTAACTTAAGCTTGATCTTTTCAGTGAGTAACAAAGTTGGATTTGGATTTCTTGATGCTTCGCGGATGGTAGAAAATGCCGAAAAACTGACTACATTACCACGACAGATTAAATGTAAAATTGAGCTCAAAATTAACCAAAAAATTGTATTGCTGAGAGGGTAAGAATATTGCGTAAAAAGGTTGGGTTTCTGTCGGTAGGGAAATGGTTCGCTTGCAAAAAATTGTATTTGGATTATTACATGTTATTACAAATTTGATTAAGAGGATTAAATCGAGTTGAACTAATTCTTTTACGTACAGAACCAATCTCGTCCCACAAGAACGCGATCCTCTAGCGAGGAAACGAAGGCTCTAGGATAATCAAAATCGCGGAATGATTCTTATTGGTCGCGGTATGGAATGCTGCAGCATAATACAGAAAATTGCGGGTGACGCTTTCCGGGGGCATTTATATTGTGATTTATAATATTTAACAAAACAAAGCCGATTGATAATCTTCAATGTTTGCAAGTTTGTTTTGAAAAGTTTCAAATGTTAAATCGGATTATCCCAGAGCTAGACTTCGTTTCCTTGCTAGAGGTTCGCGGGCTCGAGGACGAGATTGGCAGAAAACATGCATGCAATCCACTCTATGCATAATTACACGTTCTTTCTTGGCTTTTGTTAAAATAAGTTGATTATCGTTTTTAGACGCTAAGGAATGTTGTGTAAAAGTCTGAAATCGGCTAAAATTCAAGAACTATAGCTATAGTTAAATTTTCTCAATGAAAAAACTCTATGGACATATGCGTAAAAGGGGAGTAAATAATAATTTGTCTCTTATTTTTAAGGAAAAAAAATTCATTTGCTATTGAAGTTGGTAGAGATCAATGCCGCGGTGGAGTGATTAATCATTTGGAACATGTCGAGGCAAGATTTAGTTTTAGGTATTTCAGGCGTGGTGTGATTGGCGCTTACATTATTTCACCAGGGGGAACCGAGTCCCAAGTAATATTTCCTCGTTCGCTTGACGCCTACGTTGGTGAAAGGAAATACAAAAATTTAAGCACAGTTAGTGTGCACTTCTGGGGTGAATCGTCAGAAGGAACATGGACTGTAACTCTTAGGAATGATCTTCCATCCTTCCCAGAATCAAACCAATATGAAGGTATATTTCATAAACTAGAAATACTTGCATGCAGCAACCCCTCGCCATTTCAAACGATGCAAAATAATTCCGAGCTAGCCAGATCTAACCTTCAATATTATGAAATGTCCTAAATTTAGAGCCGATTGCTGATGTTTCAAATATTTCGGAAACAAACACAGTCGTAAAGGTGAAGTAAAATCACTCGTTTTCCTGCTGCTTTCCGTTGCATTAAGTTATAGACTTTCACAGTTTAAGTGAGAGTTAATACTTCATAATAGCTAAACCTTCAAAACATCAAAACAGCCCAAATAATATAAATAACCAAGCAGTGAACGTCGAATGTTGTTTTTCGATTGTTAAATTCATGCAGTGATTGCAGTCGAACCTTTAAAGTGATATTTGTTATATTAAAAATCCGAATTACACTTTTAAGGACTCTTTTGGAAGTTAAAACGATGATGTAAAGCCTTAAATAGTCGGTCACGTCTTCGCAAAACCGAGCAAAACGACATACTGTACCAAGGTCATAAAATGTATTCGTACAGCAAACACGAAATAAACCTCGAAATAAACAAAATAGACTCCTACAATTTCAAGGATTATAATCGAGTTGTTCCTTTTCACCGCTAATTCCTCCAGTTCTGATAATATTTTAAACTCTTCCCAGTGTTTTATCTGTTTTTTGATTCCACATTTCATATTTTGTTTTCGAAACATTTTTTTAAAAAATAGTTTGCAAAATGACAGTTAAATTGCTGACGTTTTTCACTGAAACACAAACGTTTAGTCTTAGCCAATCAGGAAGTTGCTGATTACCAGTCTACACTCGTTCGCATTTCGCGCATGCGCACAAGTACCATGACCATTGAACGTCCATGACATTTGGGCAACTTTGGATTCCGCTATGTTCTCCCGGGTCCCGGGTGTAATTCCTAATCTCCGGGCGGAATTAGTACCCTCGCACGGTGCTCCGCACCGGCTCGGGGATAATGCTAATTCGCATGAAAATCGAAAATAGCACTATTCCATGTATGTTTCATGAGGTTTTCGTATAGTGGACACCGCAGGTCCGCAACGCTCTGTCGACGCTTTTGCAGTAATTGATATTTACAAAACGATAGATCGTCGATCGTACATTCTTTTACTCTACTTTTTTGGTGTAATCGGCATGTCTCCTGGCAGAAACTTCATGTTATTAATAACACGAAATTCAGAAACTGGTGCGAGTAAATATACAAGAAAAAACGATACTTCGAAGAATAATAGCTTGTAAACTTAACATACGAGCTATTGGCAACAAGAGAAGAATTTTACGGTGGTGTTTTGGTCTCAGTTGTTATTCAGGTCTCGTTGTCAATAATTCATAGCTTGAATTTACAAGAAGTTATTCCTTGCAGTATGTTTTATAAATTGTCTGCTTGTAATGCTTTTTATAAAATGTGGTAAGACATTTTTATGCAAAATTTGCCAACTTCACAACTTGCTATATTTTCCACATTTTTAAAAATTTTGCGAGGAAACGTTCGAATGTACTAATCATGTTACTTGAAATAGGTTAATTTAGAGCTAAAACATAGGTCTGTTGCACAATAGTTAACTTTCCTTCATGAGACGCACATCATGAGGCGATTGGTGTTCGTTACTATAATTTTATTTTTTAGCCAGACTGTTTGGTTTTAATCTAACTCTATATGGCACTGCACAAAAGCCGCCGTTTCCTGAAATACCGAAGAAGAATTTGCAAGAGGGGGATAAACCTAGAGGTAAAGTTAGTTTCAGTTGTATATATATATATTTTTCAGTTATATATATTTTGTACAATACACAATTTTTTGAGCTGACCTGACCTAAACTTACTTATGTTATGAAATGACTCAAATCGGTCTATTTATATTTCATCGAGCTAATGTTTCCATCATTTGGTACAAATAATCCTAGAGCTAGTGTGAACATTGGCTGTTCGATTTTTGCTGCATTATGCCATGGCAGTAATTGAGTAATGGTTTAAAATGGTTTAATTGAAGCTTCAAACGATTGAAACAGTACAAAATCTTCACACAAATTAAAAACCTGAAATTTTATTTTATTATGTGATGCAGTCGACGGCAAGTTTTATAGTGTGTAGTGACATTTGTCATATCAAAATTCAAATTACACTTTCAAAAACACTTTTTGAAGATTGAAGTTAAAGCGAAGCCGCAAAAGTGTTATAGCATTTCACAGTTGGTTTATGCCATTGCAAAACGGCATACAAAGCTGAAAATTATAAAACTGTAGTTACTGCGAAGCAAATATGAAATATACAAAGTAAACACGTACACTTTTAAAACACTTATAAGCTTGCAGATTATGAATTATTTCTCTTACCATGTTCTTCCTAGTTATCTGTCATTCTTTATCTTGTTACTTCTCGTTATATTTTTCACAAATTTTATCAAACGCTTTTACAAAAGAGTTCGCGAAATTACAGTTGAATTCCTGACCTTATATCATTGAAGTACAAACTTTCACTCTCTTATGTGTGTTCGTTGCAGAGTTCCATTCATGCAAAGAAATAAAGCAGAGTCAAAGGTAAGATTTATGACGACTGGAGTTCGGAAATTTCCAAACTTCCTTTCCGGCGATACAAACTGCGGAAGTGAGGCAGGGAGGAATTCCGTTTTGAACTAAATTTTTAATACTACATGTAACAGGAGTAGTCGAAATTTAACCATTCTTATTGGGTTACTGGAAATGTTAAAGAATTCTGGTTCTTCTAAAACGAAATTCCTCCTTGTTTCTAAGTAACGGTACATTACATGACATTAAAATATATAGTGTGATATAACGAACAATTTCATTGGCTAACGAGCGTGCATTGTTTGGCCATAATGCAAGCTTGTACTTTTTGAAATTTTCCCGCCTCTTGTTAAAAAGAAATTATGGTCCAAAATTTCACAAAACAAGTTAAAATTTTGAACATAAACACCAATTAAAAATGCAATAGTCTAGTTCTTCGGGAAACCAAAGCGCTAATGGCGGCTAAGAAAGGTTTACAAAAATGTCAGGAAGAGAGCTGAACTTCTTGCTGTGAAGTCTCTTGATGAAAACGAACCGTACTGTTTCTGTCGCTAGGCAACTTCTTGAATAACATGTAGAGAGAATTCCATGATTGATATAATAGTTAAATTTTGTCGCTGCCCTGTTAAATATTTTTTATATCAGAGAGTTTGGGAAACATCACGGCAACCGCAACGGCAAAATACATTCACCTAGAGAAAATACGAGTTAGTATCGACTTAATTCCCACTTCAAGTTTCCTCTTTCTCTAAAACAGTTATTAACTATTATAAATATGGTCGATCAGCAAAAATTGCGTTAAGACTCCAAACAACATCCAACACATTAACTGTTGCCGCGTTGTCATGCACCGTGAAATTGGTCACATTGTCGTTTCAGTAACTACGGCAATTTGCAACGTTAAAAGCCACGTAATTTACATTTTCTTTTGTCTTAAAGTATCATTGTAGATGAGCACGTTGCGCGGTTGTCGTTGCCGTTGTTCTTCCCAAACTCTCTACTATAAAAGAATTAAAAAAGCTCGTCTCGTGCCTTTATGGTGTAATAATGCACGATGAGGAAATATTGGGAGAATACGAGAGAAGGTTGTAAAACACGAGTTTAAAACACGAGTTGTAAAACACGAGTGTTTTACAAGCTTCTCGAGTATTCCTTCAACATTCCCCCGAGTGAATCGTTTTTTAATTCTTAATAAAAGGCAAGAGTATAAAAAAAAAATTCTAAAAAAAAATTCTGTGTATTCATATCTTCGTCTTTTGCCCAAATGATTTCTTCTTTGCGCTATTGTTCGTATATATAACATATGTAAACAAGAATATATGAATATAAACCCCCCAAATAAGCGGTATAGCTACGGCCTGAATAATAGTTAATGTGTATTTATTTTGTAGTTCGTCTGCAAGTGGCCTTTACCAAATCAGTGTTGGGAAAAATCAAACGACAGATGTGTACTGCGAGATGTCGTCTATCCGAGGTTGTTCTGGTGGTGGGTGGACGATGGTGATGAAAATTGATGGAAGGAAGGTGATAACTCAATCATGATGTTTCATGAACTTGCGGAGCATAAACTTGTTTTCTCATTAGTTATATCCATACGTGTCGGGGTGGACGATAATTTTAGTCTTTTTTATAGGATACGTTCCGATACAACTCCAGTTATTGGACGAACAAGAGCGTTTACAATGATAATGACCGTGGAAAAAAAGGAGGTTTTGACAACATAGAATTCAAGGGACAAACATTTTGGAAAACTTCATTCAATGAAATTTGTGTTGTCATGAAATATGGTGGTCAACTAAGATACTTATCTTTCTCATATCCAGCATTGTCGCTGTATAGTCTGTTTGCAGACGGCAGGTATCAACAAACCCACATCGGCCGTTCAAATTGGAGGCAACTCATCTACCGCTCATCCTTACAGCGTCACTGCAACAGAGAGGGATTTAACGTGTACTCTACAGATATAAATGTACGAGTTCGGTTGGGCCTGATAGCAAACCAGCAAGAGCACTGTGACTCCCCTGATTCTTTTATAGGTCTGGGAGGTGGGGGTATCAAACAATATTGTAGTACCCGTATTGCTACTCTTAACACCGCCGGAAATTATGCAATTTGTCAACCAGACAAGGGAGAAAAGAACGCGAAAGCAATGGGATACCTATTGGTTCGTTAAAACACATTATTGAAAAAGACAACTGATTTATGTTTATTAACCATAATGGCAAGGAATTATCACTAAGGGCGTAATTTTCGTACACGCGAATCGGAATTTTTTTAAACATTTGCTTTATAGAAATAGACATCGCGTTTATAAAACATATATAGTCTACTGAGTCGACATCATTACATTAACATTGCATAGAATAGTATAATCGAAATGGTAGTTTTCAATCGATAATAAAGTTAATCATACATGTCCAATACTGTTATACTTCGTAAACTGCATTTTCGTTTTGTGACATTTTTCACGGATCGATACTGATGGTACGTAAGACGGGACATACAAACGGACAGGACTGACGTACGAACCGTACGAATGGAAAAAACCCAGTCACCATTTGTAAATTTATTAACGAGTGCGCTCCTTTAGAGTACGATATCCGCATACACGCACGAAACAACTGTCGATTCGTTCAATCCGTACCAACCGTACGAATGAAAAACGTTCATATACCAATCGAAAAAATTCAACACTGCACTGTTTCCGCTATACGTCTAACCCCCTGTGGAGTACGATATCCCCATACACGAAGCGACTTTCGATTCGTACCATCCGTACCAACCGTACGAATGGAAAACGTGCATTTACCAATCGTAAATAACACCGTTTCCGCTATACGCTTAGATCCCTTTTGAGGACGATACCAATACACGAGTTGTTAAAATAACTCGCTAGATATCGCTTCAATATATTTTACCCAAAATATGCCTTATCAATACAATAGACTATTTACTGATGTATAATATTCCTTGTTCTCAAGAAAAATACGAGCAATATAACATGCTGTTATTAAAAGCCGCAAGATATCACTGCAATATATTGCACATAACACTATATAGGTATACAGCTCTTTCTCAAGACAAAAACGAGCGATATACGCGCATTCTCGATAAAACCAGCAAGATGTAATATGACAACATGCATGCAATGTTCCCCTCTGCATGCAATAACTGTATATGCGTCATACAAAAAAAATATTTTACAAAGCTTTACTTTACTAAATACGTGCATGCAGCACTCAAGATAACTGCCTGTATATCAGTGTTAATTTTTATATGTAGCTAGCATTCCTCGTTCTCAAAAAAAACACCATAACCGGCGATATCAAATCGATTAAATAGTGCATGTATATTTTTAATGGAAAACTTTCATTTACCAACCGCTATACGCATAGACATAGTCATAGATTCTCTTGCAGTATGAAATCAAAACACGCGTTTTAATATAACATTCGTTGTTATTAAAATCCGCAAAATGTTAATGCATTATATATAGCACACAACTTCACAAGATATGTCTATTAATAAAATAGAGATGTCTTTAAGTTAAAGACAAAACGTTACAAATGTATTTTTTTAAACTCTGAATTGTTTTGATGGCTTTCATAAATGTTATAATTATGTTGGGCTCTCATATTTATCATAAGAAGTCGTTTTCCGCCTGGCAAATCTCTAGCTACGATATTAAAATAGACTTGTTCATGGCCAGAAATTGCGGACATGGAATATGCAGATTGCCGTAGCAAATTTGCATATCTGTTCAAATATTATTCGTTTGCAGAACTAAAAATTATATTGCGCATTCTTAAATTTCGCAAAATTAAGGAAAACCATTGCATCTTTGCAATTTGCCCTGGTTGTTTCTTGTAATTCGTGTCATATTAAAGATCCTGAGTTAATATTTTGCTGGTAAAGGTTTATGTCGGCTCTGCATTTTTATTTTATTTGTACGCTATTACGGTTTTCGTTTTATATGGTATTCAACGTGATAAATGACCAAAACTTTGTTTTGAAAATGCAGGACGAATACTGATAAAACATTTTGAAATACTGTCTCAAAATATTAAGATTAACTTTCTCTGCAACGAGCAATTAAGGCAAATTATAATCGACCACCTAAAGCTGTATTTATAGCGTTTAGTACTGTGCACATTACAGTTTACTATAAGCTCACGAAGCTTTATTTTGACACCATATGCAAATTTAGGCGGAAGTAGAATGTTAATTATGTCCGAATTTTCTGGCCATGATATGTAGCTACTATATAACGACGAAACAATCCATTCGACAATGACATAAGGAGGGCAGCCGTTATTTAAAAAATAAAGGAACAGCGTTAATTTAAACGTATCTTTATCACAAATTGTTTTCGATCGACAACCTTTTCGGGGACAAACCTTAGTCGCATCACTCGCATGGTGTTAAATTACTTTATACCAATGGACACAGCCTGTTTACGGATCGTAAACGAACAGTCCATTCGATACCAATGGTATTGATCGACAAACTTTTCAGAGACCTATCCTAGACACATCTTCCCTAGTTACGAATCGACACAGTTTGTTTACGGATCGTAAACTAACAGTCCATTCGACAAAAATGGTACGGATCGACAAGCTTTTCAGATACCTATCCTAGACACATCTGGCCCAATTTACGAATCGACACAATTCAGTTGTTTACGGATCGTAAACTAACAGTCCATTCGACACAAATGGTACGGATCGACAAACTTTTCAGAGGCCTCTCCTAGACACATATCGCCCTATTTACGAATCGACACAGTCTGTTTACGGATCGTAAACTAACAGTCCATTCGACACAAATGGTACGGAGTGACAAACTTTTCAGAGCCCTATCCTGGACACATCTAGATCTTCCCTATATTTACGAATCGACACAGTCTGTTTACGGATCGTAAACTAACAGTCCATTCGACACAAATGGTACGGATTGACAAACTTTTCAGAGCCCTATCCTAGACACATCTAGATCTTCCCTATATATATTTACGAATCGACACAGTCTGTTTACGGATCGTAAACTAACAGTCCATTCGACACAAATGGTACGGATCGACAACCTTTACAGAGGCCTATCCTAGACACATCTTCCCTATTTACGAATCGACAAAGTCTGTTTACGGATCGTAGACAAGCCGTCCATTCGATACCAATGGTACGGATCGTCGATCGACAACCTTTTCAGAGGCCTATCCCAGACACATCTGGCCCAATTTACGAATCGACACAGTCTGTTTACGGATCGTAAACGAACAGTCCATTCGACACCAATGGTACGGATCGACAATCGCTTCATCGCTTTATCCTATAGACACAACTTGCCCTATTTACAAAATTAATGGACACAGTCTGTTTGGTGATACAGCTGCTTACGCCTTAGACACATGCTAGTTTCCATGTCTCATGTTCCAGTCGACAAAATGCGTTTACGAATCGACATAGTCTATTTACGGATCACAAACTAAGAGTCTATTCGATACCAATAGTACGAATGGTTGCTTACTTCTAACGAATAGATCGAAATGAACGAACGATCGAACGACCCGTATGCTTGCAACAGTATTGGACAACCATCAAGTTAATTGGTCAAGCAAATAAAATTTTAAGTTATCATGCCACTGTCCGGAATCCTATATAATTTATTCTATGTTTGTTTTTGTTTAAGTCATAAACATATTGCGTAATAGAACATGACGTAAGTGTCATATGATCATCTCCCACTTGTTGATGTTCTTGTTTTCAACGCCACTTCTTGTAAAGGCAAAAGATGTTATAATAAATGTTTAGGATATCAATCCCATGCACTTATAGTCATGAGTTCATGACTAATATGCTAATAGTTTTTCTAAAGATTATTCGCCAACTTTCGCTATCTTTAAAATCCGGAACGGGGAACCAATAACGGGGAAACGGGAACGGGAGACTCAGGAATCTAAAAAATCCGGACTACATGCAATCTCGGGAAATTTTAAAGCCCGTAACGAAAATCTTCGGAATCTTTTATCTATAACAGAATTGTATATTGTATTTAATCAATATCATAATTGTCTATTGCATTTAAAAATTCCTTTTAATATATATTACTAATTTACTTTAAAATCTCGAATTGTAACTGAGCTTAATAACTGATGTACATGCATTGTATATTTTTTACCTAAAAAGGGTAATAAAGATTATTATTACCTAGTAACCAAGGTTATTATCGTAGGAACCGAGCGCGGACTGGGCTTAATGGCAGCGAAGGGCCTAAGAGGGGCTCATAACTCTGGATCGACTGAAGAAAAGGAGCGGATATAGCGAAGAACGCGACCACGCAAGGAACCATTAGCGTAGTTAACGCCAGCATGAAAAGCACGGTGCAGCCTTCCTCAAACGCAAAGCACGGTTAGGTTACCTCGACTGAACAGTCGGTTCTGCAGTGTGATAAAGCTAAGTGCAGACTTCGGGTGGCCAGGTCCGGACTAAGCATGCTCACGTGATGCGGACCTAAATCCAAGTAACTGATAGTGTCAGGGTCGCGGCCACGTCTGTACCTAACCATCCACACGGGTAAGTATAGTGACGTTCGAGATTAATTAAACAAGCAAGAACTAAGCAACGATAACCCTTGTGATAACCCTTCTTTATTTTATAAGAATGCTTTTGATGAGGTAAATCATAATCTCGTGGAATCCGTATTTGGCTACATCACATACCCCGCTTATTGAGTAAAAACTCAAGCAACTTTAGAATATCAATTATCGCATCCAATTTCAACGCTCCTTTAATTTATGTTGCAGGGTAGTGGTGTTTTGTCCATTATTGTTCAATCTTTGTTTCATTAGTTAAATTTCAACACTTTCGTTGAACACATAAAGTCAGACAAATATCGTCAAATCGGTTTTTCGTATAAACTTTTAAGCCCAGTTGATTGGTTCTAATTCGCAGGGGACGCCGCCGTAATTACAACTCAAGAGGCTGAAAATCAACACCTCCTAAACCGTTTCGCAAATTGGTGTCAATGGTCTGACATGATTGTCCGGCCATATTTGGCATAGAAAATCCTCACTAAATCTGTCCAATATCTACCGTTAGTTAATATCTACCTATAAGTTAATTATCAATAACAGTCTTATACCAACTATTGAACTCGTAAAATCTTTTTGCTATTTAGAGAGATACCTCGACTTCGAAATGTCTAATAGTGAACATAAATTGGAACTCATCTCTACTCTAACAAATAATTACAGAAAGTAACTATCCATGAGATTTGCAAATTGCCAGGGACAATTTGCGTTTAAGAATACTGGCTCAACTACAAAAGAAAGTGTCACATAAGGGATCAACTGGCAGCCGAAAGCTCGTCATTAATAAATATAATCGACCAGAGAACGTCTCAATTTTTATTACTTCACATATGTATTCAATTAAATATTAAAACATATATTTGATTGTTGCATGGTTACCAACCACAGTTTTAATATAAATAGTTGGTAGCAGTTTCCTGTTTATGAATATGACATGGTGTCTAATGTAATGTGCATGTGAGCATGTCCGTTTCAGAAGGGTAAGGTTGGCAGGATGAAAAATAATGTACCAGTTTATTGTATAATTGACTTTGACTCTTTAAGCTTTCAGATGTATTTGCTCCACTCTGTCGGTAAACCTGAATGAGCTATCGTTGCAATGATTGCATTGCTTGCAATTCTCCTTTGATATTACCAACATACGATTCTTTTTGGGTATCGTTTCTTAAAGTTGAGATTCGCATGCCTCCTGTCTCGTGTAATATCAAGCATAATATTAATACAGACAGGGTCAATACAAGGTCATCACTTAGGCGTCTTTATATACTCCTGTATACGCAGGAAAGTTGAAATCGTTATGAATTTTACTCAGTATATGTAATTCTCTGATGGCAAGTACAAGTTCATGCAGTTCAAGTGAGACATATTTTTAGTTAATGTTGACACTAGAGGAGCATATTTTTAGTTAATGCAGACACAATGGAAGGGAGCAACTGATCTATTATCTGGATGCAACCTTATTGTTGGATTCTGGCAGTCATTATCAATCAGCATGATCTACCGACTGATTGATTAGTCAGCTTGCTGTGTATAATCACATCCCCAACCATGCTGCAGACATCCGAACAAAAAACGTGATTTTTTTTAAGATTTTTCGTATAAGCTAGTGCGACTGCATGTCATTGACAGGTTATATAGCTAATACTTTTTAGCAAGTCATATTTGTAAGAAACTTTAAATCAGGGAGCTTGTACTGGATTATATCAGTGGAGTACATACTGGAACGCAAATGATTACGTACGCGAATGAGCTTTCTCAAATACCGCTTGAAAGATTGTTATACACATGCTAACGATAGCGTTCATTTGCACGCAGCTGTATCGAAACCGAACTTTTAACATGCAGCAATTGTGCGTTATATATATCCTGACCAGTGATTTTATTTTTATAAAGCTGGGATATTAATATTTAGCTTTCTGGCTATAAAAGTTCTTCCATGTCATATACATAATTAAAGAAATTACCCAAATATCGTGTTTCAAAAATTCTCCGTGGAAAACTACATTCTTCTACCGTTGGAAATTGAATAAATAGGTGTTGTAAGTGACCCAGACACTTTATTTTCAAAACGCGAGACCAAATATTTTCAACGTTACGGCTTTCCGCGATGCCTGTTTTTAACTTAAAAAGGAAAAACTGTTTGTATTACTATAGAAGACCTGAAGACGTAGCTGAAATAATCTTTAAATGAGCTTCGGAAATATTGAAACGATGTTGATATATTCTCTTGCATAGGATCAATTTATTTTTGGTTTATATGGAAGTTGAGCGTAGAAATGAGGGTCGAAAAACATCATGGTGCCGATCGTGGTTATTTCTGGCCATCACTAACCACAGGATCTTTATTTCCTTTGCCGGACATCTGAAACATGACGGGAAAGTTTAGAGCAATATCAGGCACACAGGAAGATGACTAACCAATTAAAGTGAGTCCATGCTGATTGTGCTGACTAGCTACTTCCGATGATGACACATGCATGCCCTTGAAATAATTCGTGTTTTCATTTGATAATGGATCATGCAGCTGTCATTCGTAGCTCCCTTAGTCGCGACAAACAAACATGGAACAAAAGCTGAAGGTCCAAAAAAGAAAGGTGAATTTGATCATTAACACACTATAATTCATGTTGAACTGCAAAATTTGTATATTCTACAGTAGTGCTTTACATCCTGCAAAAAAAGTTCTATTATAAATATGAGTTTGGCGCATGTAGCTATATATATTATACTAACAACATGGTGCCGAGGATAGTTATTTCTGGCCATCATTAACCACGGGATCTTTTTATCCATTGCCGGACGTCTGAAACATGGCGGGAAAGTTTAGAGCAATATCAGACACACAGGAAGATGACTAACCAATTAAAGTGAGTTCTTGCTAATTTTGCTGAAAATCTGGTGACAACATGCAGTACTTTATTGTAGACATCCTGTAATTACAAAACAATTGAAAACAATTGTGCAAATGTCTCGTTTAGCCTTAATCATTTGAATTCTTCCTTGGTTTTTATAGCCTTATATTCTTTCTTGTGCTTTTCCGCCCGGTTTTAATTTTAAAATGCACACAAGAAGTTATCTCCCTACCGTGCTCATTCAGACGTCCGGCCATCGATAATGAGATCTAATTACTTAGAACTTAGTACGATCCACATTCTAGTCTGCAAGTCCTCCGAATTTTGGATTGCTATAAAGTGTCTGAAAAAAGTTTTGCTACGAAAGCTGAAGAAATGGATAAGGCAGCAATTTATTTTGTTTTTACTTTGTTGGTGATCTTCGAGTTGTATTCTGTCGTTTGTTCCGAGGTTTGGATATAGTTAAATTGAGGACCGTTTATTATGTTAAATAGTATATCGAATTCTACTATTGCATGTATCATTGTGGCTAAGTGTATGAAAAAAATGTAATGTATAAATATCTTAATCTCACCATGTCCTTTTAGACGGATGACGCAAATTTTGAGATGCGTATAAATGAGAGAGGAACTCGTTTTACTGAAAAGATCCAAGTCGGTGAAAACGAGAATACTGTTTTCTTCGACGTTCCAAAGCACAACAACGTTAATCGTTCTGAAGTGTTGAACGATTTCAATCTGGTAAACAGTATAAATATGTATATTGACGTTGGATGAACTTTTCTTTGTTAGAAAAACTCCATGCCTGTAGTTATTTAGCTAATACCAACATAATAGATTTTTTTCCTATTACAGGGCTTAACAATTACCCGCGTACCAGATGTGGGCATATGTCACATTAAACCATTGGAAAAAGGTTTGTCAAATCCTGGAAAATTGAAAGATGACATGAATTATGTGAGTTTCAAAATTAATATACTTGTTTCCTAGATTTCATTGTTAATATACTCAAATTCAAAGTCAGTACTCGTGCTTTCGTTAAAAAGATTTTTATCGGGTACAACAGCGTGTAACTATAAACCATGAAATGTTCAGAATTAGCATGATTCAGAGATAATTGATCCCAAAGTGTGCGTAAAGGCGATTGCAAAGAATTTCATGTTTGGGATTGGCAATGCAATAAATTCATCGAATTCCGAATTCCCTGTGGGAAATTGACGCGGTTACGTAATTCGAAGTGGCAGATCGAGTTTCCTCTGGAAAACACGTGTAATTAAATGTGAACACGTAAACGTTTCCCGTTCACTTTGTTTTATATGTATTTGTATGAATTATCGGGTAAAAATTTACAGTACATATACTTCTACGAATTATCCTCCTCTTAATTTGCAAGCAACTTCTCAGTTTTTATACAAGCATTTTTTCAATAAGATCTTTTTTCCTGGTTATAGATAAAGAAAATGAATGGTTGGGGGGAAAGAAACTCAAGTGTTTTAGTGAGTTCCACTGAATGGACTATTGATAAACAACTGGTGAAGAAATACTTAAATCCTACGGTGGCTACGTTTTGCGGTGATTTGCCAGTTTACAGTTTGAAAGAAATCACCAAAGATGGAAATGGTATGGAATAACTATCATCACCTACATACGGAAATGACATTCCGAGATTTAATAACACATCCTCGCATAAAAATGAATTATAATGTGCTTTACAAATATTAAAAGTTAAAATATATATATTTGAATATCTAACTATTTTACAAGATGGCTCAAAATTTATATTACAATAAAAAAATTACGTGTTTAATTAATGTGCTAATCATGCTAGGAAACAATCAGTTTTTATACCTATCCATTCTACATTAAAGGAAGAAAATTGTTCAATGTTCCTCAGTAATAAGTTATATCGATGTTCGTTTAATATCGTCGCGATAAGCGGCCGCCTGACGCTGATGAATAATATTAATCATGAAAAAATAATAATAAATTATGCGCATGCGCAAAACAGCTATAAACGTCCAACGAACTTGATACAATTTGATCTAAATTTGATGTCCATGATAGAACATGCAAGACTTTGTGAAAATGAACACCCAGCGGAATTAGTGCCCTCTACTAATAGCGTTTCGCGATGACGGGAAAATCTTTCTACCAAAATAAAATAGCCTACTGTTCCCTACTCTTTTTCAGCAAGAGCTAATAGTTGGCTACATCGAACACCGCGGAAAAATGTCTGATAAAATATAAGTTAAGAAAAGGCAAAAATATACAAGACGGCCAGACAGAACATAAATTAAAAGCCTTCTAGCATTTAGAGTATCGAATGAACAGGAATTCACGGTAAATTTTCCTTTTTTTACGGGATGGCTTAATTAGAGTATTTTTCGAAAACAAAAGTTTAAACCTAAAAGTTAAGAAAACCCGCAAAAAGTTAAGCTTTCTAATCTATTTAAATTGTAAAATACATCTTAATTTTCAATCATTGAGAACACGCAAACGTCTCGTATCTGGCGACATATTTTTTTTTAATAAAACGTGTCTCAATTAAAAGTTCGGAAACTGTCATTGCTTATTTGATAAACAAAATGTTTGAGACGAAAAATTTGTTAACAGTCACCTTTTACAGGTGTTTTTCTAGGATGCCACTTCTAGGACTCTCTGGACGTTTTTTTCTCTTAGTTTCTGTAATGCAGTGTTTATTTATGTCCTCGAAATATGGATTTGAAGACAGGAGTGAAATCACTCCATTTTACCGCTATTTTTGGCCTTCGGAAACGCTCGGAACCGCTTTTTAATTCTTTACAGGTAGAGTTGTCGCGTGCGCAGACGTTTTTCCGCGGTGTTGCTACATCTAGATGGACGACGCAAAGTGTGATGCATTCTCATTTTAACGTTTTAGATCAAAGTCAAAGAAAGCGTACAGCATCCGAATTTCAGTTTTGCCCGGAGGTAATGAAGCAAAAGAACAAACCACGGCCATGTAATCCTGACAAATGGATACTGAATTGCAAGTTCGTAATATCAGGAACATGCGTCTGGTGGGCAAAATGTGCTTTCCCAATCGTAAATGTCAACTTCAACTTGAAAAATTGCAACTTTAATCACAACTGGAGTTCCGTTATGTGTTGTGTTCCTCTCTGTCCACCAACCAAGTGATGCTACATGCAAGGACTGATGAACGATGACGAGTATTAACTAAGTGCATATTTAGCGATATATATCTACACAATGAATAGACATTACATGTAAGGGATTGACTACTAATCATAGCCATAGTTATTTCATGGCTTAGATTTACGCAAAACGGGGAATAAAAATTTAAATAAAAGCATTATTAATTATAATAACTTGTAGGTACACCACGTAAGTATTAAATACTGCAAAGCTTTCGGTCCGTTAACCCGGACCTTCATCAGTGCAATTGTATTTTATTTTGTTTTTTATTGTATTGCACTGATGAAGGTCCGGGTTAACGGACCGAAAGCTTTGCAGTATTTAATACTTACGTGGTGTACCTACAAGTTATTATAATTACTAAAGTCGCCATGCAATCATACAAGAAAATTAAAAGCATTATTGTTTTCTTTAAGAATAAGACTAACAGTGAACAGACACCGGCATGCGTAATATCTGGGATAATCCTGGAAACAGCTAACAACACTGTGAAAGGCATGCACCGGGCTGCAAGACTGGTCTGCATTTCGGCTGAACGGATGTTCTCCATTGTCCGGTTTATTTCTAGCGTAGGGCCTCCTTTAAAATTCCTGCTTTGCTCACTACGCTCGACTTCAGAATTTGTAGCGATTTAGTATTTAGTATCGAAAAACGATTTAGTATTCTTATTCGTACCTGCCCTATAGGCCTTGATAGATTGTGGTCGGCAACTATTGCAATGTACAATTTTTTGTAGAATGTTGAGCAACTTTTTGCATTTTGATGAACCTTTAGCCTTTAACGCTTAAATAAAGCATCTCTTTAAATTTACTATAACAATCTTACTATCAAGGACTACTGGCAGTATAGCTACATGATCAACTGGCTGGACAGACTTGCAGGGATGCAACACATAACTGATCACCATTTCTGAGATATTTGACTTGCAAAGCACAATTTTCATAACAAACGGCTCTGTCGGATGAGAAAATCTTGCAATCTAATATCAAATCATTGGGATTACATCTTGCGGTTAAAGCTTTCATTGGCAACGCCTCTGGACAAAAATGATACGAGCGGTCTGTGTAACGTTTTGTTCTACTGCCAGTTCTACCTACAATGTCAAAAAGGAAACGTAATGAGAAAGTGTATAGTATGCAGGTAAATGTGCACAGTAGTGAACAACAAGCGATTTCATAAACAATGCTTGCGCGTACCTCTGGAAGCTATCTACAATATGTAAACAATATTTTCACCACTCCGTCCTCTAACCCGATATAAATTTCTTCAAATATCCACTGTATTTTTTGATCGAATGGTTTAAACAATTATGAAGATCTTTACAGCAAAAAGTCTTAATACAGTGAACGTAGATGAAGGGCAAAATCTTCCTCGATCATTTACACAATCAATTTTGTTCTGTCTACGTGAGAGATACAGATTTCAGTAAGATTTCATATAAGTATTTCCTAGTTCTTTTCATACCATTTTCATCTTTTGTAATTTCTTGCATGCTGTAAACAGGCAGTCTTCCGCAAAATTTAACCACTTGTGACTTGTGGTTTCAAATCCTTCGTCTAGCTCCAATCGTTCATCAATGGTCCATTCAGATGAACTCATGCCAAACAAACCAGATTTTTCATCCGTCGAGTCACTGAATATTTTTAATGCAGCTATTAATAGTACAAGTGATGTTTAAACATTTTGCCAAATTTTGGATGAACTACCTGGCGAGTATGTACTGGCGAGTATGTACTATTGTACCTTATGAATTCTTCAAATTGAAAACAATTGTAATGAGCCGAGTTTACTTCACACACAACGTGGTTTAGATCCAACTCTCTCATTAAATATTTTACTTTTGTTGATATACTCTCGTTCTATATAGGGCCTGTACGCTTCCTTTAATTATCCAGAGTACTATATTATTATTATCAACTGCTGATCAATGGTCCGCTCAGTGGTGCATCCGCAGCAACTTACTTCTCCTTTTTCCATTAGTGTTAGCCTACACCCACAGTTAACTCATTATCTGATATCCGACCGTTACACACGTTTAGTTAAAAGCCCCGCTATATATATGCGGTCGGTTGATTTTGTAAACCTTCGTAGGCTACGATTTTGGCATTAATTGCGCTCCTATTTGTTCTATTATTACCTCTTTTTTAGTCACAATTATATTAGGTGTGGGTCTTTTTAAAAAACGACAGTTTTGACTTCGGAAACCGATCTTACGGTTGCGAGTAGATTTGTGTGGATTTTCGTTGTGGGGTTGGGTTACGTTCGAGGTTGGGGTTAGGGCTCTCCTTATACGGTCCGGGTTAGGGTTTCGTTTGAAAAGTGGGTTATGTTGTTTGTTTCCACGTTGTGGGAGGCGCGAGACGGCGGAGGCGGGAGTATTGGTAAGGATAGGGGGAGAGTAGGATGATTCTGGGGAATAATGAGTGGTAATGGTAGATTGTTTGAATTGTGGCAAATTGCTGCCGGTTTAATGACATAGCTTAGACAGAGAGTAAACAATAGATACAGAGCTGGAACTAGGTGGCGAATAGCATTAAATATGTTGATATTCAGTAGGGTGTAAAGTAGGGAAGAAGGCTAATATTCATAATACATTAATGTTAGCAGACCACTAAAAATAGGTCTCAAACGGAATAAAGCTTTAACGGAAACATACAAGTATTTTAATTTCTCAATTTTTGTTATACAAAGTGTAAAATTAAGGTGGTGGTAAAAACTGAGGGACATGTCGCAGCTCTCGGAAGCTTTCGTCCAATTGGATAATGTTTTTCTATGCTTTCTAAAGAACGAAGCTTTGCTATTGGTTGAAACAGAAATGTATTATAAAGTTCAGCCAATGAAAATCATGCTTGCGAGGAGCTGCGACTCCAAAAAACTGAATCGTTATTGTCATTTATTCTTTCACCCGCCAGCATTCAGTGGCGGATTCAGGGTTAGGAAGAATAAATTACTATAGCTAAAAATCGTAATCGCATTGGTAGATTTTTATTTAAAAATATTCTTTAGAAATTCATGACCAATGGCGTTCTAATGAAAGTATTTTGAATTTAAAATTATAAGTAATTTGCTCTGCCTAACCTACGAGCCGCTACTGCCCGGCAGCTATATAGGCTTTGACGGGTTTTGCTCGACAACTTTTGAGTAAATTTTGTAGTTTTGAGCAACTTTTTTTTACTTTGACGAACTTGAAGCTTTTAAAGATTGAAGCCACTTTCAACGTTTATAAATTTTTAAACACAACTGATCTATATATCAAAGCCTACGGGCAGTATACACGATCAACTGGTTGGACAGGAAGGACTGCAACACACAAGTGATGAAAATCTGCTAGAAAAACGGCAGTTTCTAATATTTCTGTTGAGACGTTTGACTGGCAAAGCACAATTTTCATAACAGTCGGCTCTTGTGGATGGTTTAAATTTGCAATTGAGTATCCAGTTGTCGGGGTTACATTTGGAAGACATCTTCGCCCCTGGACAAAGTTTAAACTGGGGTGAGCGTTTTCTTCTACTGCCAGTTCTATCTACAATGTCAAAAAACGGAGACGTGATCTGATTAGAAAGCCTGTAGTATGGAGGTGAATGTGCGAAGTATTAAATGAATGTAAAAGTTGCCATTTTTGAGTGGTTGTGTGCAGTATTGTATGTTAATGTCTGCAGTTATGAATTTGAATATGTGCAGTACATACCACTTAATAACCAAATTTGAGGTCATAATTAATGAATGTTAACGGTGTGTAGTATATATAATGTGATTTTGCAGTATTGAATGTGAATGTAAAGTGCAGTGTGTGCAGTATTGAATGCGAGTGTTGCAGTAATGAACATGTGAGTATTGAATGTGAATGTGTACATTTTGGGTCCAAAATACTCAAAGCTACTTACACATACCAAACGATTTCATAAATAATGCTTCCGCGTCACCTATAATAAAGTGTAAACAATACATTTTCACCACTCTTTCCTCTAACCGGACGGATAAGTTTCATCAAATATCCACTGTGTTTATGAGACTCATTAAAGCAAAGATGAAAAGTCTTAAGTATTTTCTAGTTATCTCCGTACCATTTTCATCTTTGGTAATTTCTTTCATACTGTAAACAGGCATTGTGCCGCAAAATTTAACCACTTGTGGTTTCAAATATTTTGTCTCCAATCGTTTATCAATGGTCCATTCAGATGCACTAGGACCCAACAAACCAGATTTTCCATCCAACGAGGCATTCAATTTTTTTAACTATATGAAGAAAAAATCGAATCCAGATTCGACTAACAGGTGTATGCGATAATTGAGGGAAGAGGTGCGTACTCGTGTAATCGTTGCACACGATTAATGTATTTTTTTGCTTGCGATAGCATTTTCAAAAAAAACTTGTAAAAAATCATAGAACTAACTATATGAATTGCGTAAAGGATTATATCCTATTACTACGTTAATCGCTGATTTACGCAACCGTCCGGAAGTGAACACCGCACTCGAAAACATAATACAGCGTCTTTTAAAATTCCTTATGTCCCGGCATTCTGGAGAGACGGACAGACGAATGTTTCATCCAAATCGAAATTTTGTTTCAATCGTACCAATACAAAAAATAATAATATTTAGAAAAGCAGAGGAATTTATACTTTGAATTTAAATCTTGGATTGGACGGACTGCAAACTAGAGTCGATAAAATAAATATTATTATTACTTGTTTAAAAGAATTCAGAGCCTCTGATTGGCTAATACCCATGTGTGAAATCGTCATGTCAAACGTGTGACGTCATAACATATAATACGACTTTTTGACGTGTAATAAATAGCCTTGGCTGAGGTTGATAATGACAAACTAGGGCTTGACAATTCTTCATATCATGTGAAAACCGAATTCAATAATTGTGAAATATTCTTGTAATTTTGTATGGTGATATCACAATATAGGTAAATTAGCTGGTAATCTACACCACGTAAGTATTTAATACTGCAAAGCTTTCGGTTTGTTAACCCGGGCCTTCATCAGTGAAATTGATTGCATTTGATTGAATCACATTGAGTCATTGATTACAGCAATACTAATATTTAGGGAAAAAACTTTGACATAGGCATCCATGTTGAATTTAAGTGTTGGTTTGAGTCGGAATTGAGTAAATTTTAGAGTGGATTGAATAAATATTTTATTTGAGTTTGATCTAATCGGATTACTTTGATTCGCATTGTAACTGGATTCCAATTGCAAATATAATCAAACGGTCGATATAATTAAAGAGCTCAATCTGAATTCACCACCTTTGTGAAATATTACATGCATGTAAAATTTAGTTAACTCACAAAATCCATATAAGCTTTCAATTTTTCAGGATTTGGCAAGCTTTTCTCCAATGGTTTGACGTGGCATATACCCAAGTCAAGTACACGGGTAATTGTTAAGCCCTGTAATGCAGATAATATACATTGAAGATGTAAGATCGTAAAAAATGCTAACGCTCTTTTCAATTCAGTCGTTCAAAAAAAGTTTATTTCCACAAAATTAATTACCAGATTGAAGTCGTTCAGAACTTCATTGTACTTTGGGACCATAAATGAAGCAGTATTCGTTTCTACTCTGATCTTTTCATTAAAATAATGACTTCCTCCTTCATCAGTCTAGAAATACAAGATTGGCGATTAAATTAAATTTTCATTTTCAATAATGCGATAGTAAAAATATAAAATATTTCACATCTGGAATAGTACACAATATAAGTATTCTCAAACCTTAACTTAAGAATTGCCATCAGACAAAAAACAAAGATTATTGTTGGTTTATTCATTGTTGCTTTTCCAACAAAACCTTTTTATGACACTTTATGGGTATTCAAATACTCTGAAGACATGTACAGCTAGTGGCAAGAATATGAAGACTAAAACTCGTCTCAACCTGTATTTATAGCAGCGCTTTTTCAGCATGTCCTCTTTGTTTAGTGCCGGACGTCTGCGAGAATCCCCCATGCTTCAGACGACCGGAAGATGAAGTTTGATATCGCACGCACCAAGCTGACTATGTAATCGAATTAGGTTGGACAACGCTGATCGTGCTGACCCGCAACTACTTCAGAAGAGATCACATGATTCACCGAACTGTCGATGTTAACATGGATGTCTAATGTAATGTGCCTGTGAGCATGTCCGTTTCAGAAGGGTAATGTTGGCAGGATGAAGAATAATACGCCAGTTTATTCATGGTTGATCTTTGACTCTTTATGCTTCCAGATGTATTTGCTCAAGTCTGTCGTTTAACCTGAATGAGCTATCGTTGCAATGATTATATCTTGTTTGGAATTGTATCTCGGTATAATCCAATATAGAATTCTTTTTGGGTATCCTTTCTAATGCTGAAATCCTCATGTCTCATGCCTCGCGTAATATCCAGTAAATACAAGGTCTTCATTGCAATTTATCCACTTATTGTCGGACGATGCTGGCAGTCATTATCAATCACCATGATCTACCGACTGATTAATTGATTTGTCAGCTTGCAGTGTATGATTACATTCGGTCATTTCCAACCATGATTCAGACATCCAAACAAAAAAACGGTATTTTTTTAAAGATTTTTCGTATAAGCTATAGTGCGACTGCATGTCATTGGCAGGTTATATACTTTTCTAACAAGTCATCTTTGAAAGAAACTTTAAATCAGGGAACTTAATTCAGTTAATTGTACAGGATTATATCAGTGGGGACCTGTGGGCTGCATACTGAAACGCAAATAATTACGCGAATGAGCTTTCTTAAATACCGCTTGAAAGATTGTTATACACATGCTAACAATAGGCAATAGCGTTCATTTGCATGCAGGATGTATGGAAACCGAACTTTTAGCATGCAGCAATTGTGCGTTGTACATCCTGACTAGTGATTATATTTTTATACAGCCGGAAAAATTAATATTTAGCTTTCTGCCTATAATAGTTCTTCCATGTCATATATAATTGAATAAATTTCCCAAATATCGTGTTTCAAAAATTCTCTCTGGAGATTAACCACATTCTTCCAGCGTTGGAAATTCTAAAGTTCAGTTCAGGTAAGAAATACTTCTTAGTTAATGCTGACACTAGGGGAGCTATGGAAGGGAGCGACTGTTCAGTCTGTTCTATTATCTGGATGCAACGTTATTGTCGGATGCTGGCAGTCGTCATCAAACAGCATAATCTAACTGATTGATTTGTCAGCTTGTTGTTGTGTATAATCACATTCCCAGCCATGCCTCAGACATCCGAACAAAAAGCGTGATTTTTTTAAGGATTTTCGTGTAAGCTAGTGCTATTGTATGTTATTGACAGGTTGCATTACTTGTATATGCTTTTCTAGCAAGCCATCTTTGTGAGAAACTTTAAATCAGGAACTTGTACTGGATTATATCAGTGGAGTACATACTGAAACGTATGCGAATGAGCTTTCTCAAATACCGCTTGAAAGATTGTTATACACATGCTAACAATAGGCAATAGCGTTCTTTTGCATGTAGGATGTATCGAAACCGAACTTTTAACATGCAGCAATTGTGCGTTATATAAGTAAAGTAAAAAGCAAATTCCGAACAAACAAGACATCTTGAGAATCAAAATATAATTCAAACAAGACACAGATTGAAACTGCAAATTTTCGACTTTAATACAAAGTCATCTTCAGACAGAATGAAATACAATACTTTACAACGCATATATATACAACACAGAGAGAGAGAGAGAGCGCACGTATACGTGTCAATCCAGCATGTGGGCGGAAGGCTGGTAAACCAAGCAGAGCGAAACATGATAAGGTTGTGAATAAAACTAAACATGTATGCTATATATTTACAACAATATGTTAGATAGATTAATTTAAGGAAAGAATATCCTGCATGACTAGTGGTTGTATTTTTATATAGCTGGAAAATTAATATTTAGTTTCCTGGCTATAAAAGTTCTTCCATGTCATATATATAATTAAACAAATGACCCAAATATCGTGTTTCAAAAATTCTCTGTGGAAAACCTAATTCTTCCAGCGTTGGAAATTGAATGAATAGTATTGTAAATGACAAAGACACGTTTTCAAAACGCGAGATCGAATATTTTCAAAGTTAAGGCACTCCGACGCCTGTTTTTAACTTAAGAAAAGAAAAACTGTTTTTATTACTATAAAAGACGTAATAGCTTCCGAAATATTGAAAGTTGATACATTCTCTTGCATAAGATCAATTTATTTTTGGTTTATATAGAAGTTGAGCGTAGAAATGAGGGTCGAAAAAACAACATGATGCCGATGGTGGTTATTTCTGGCCATCACTAACCACGGGATCTTTTTATCCTTCGCCGGACGTCTGAAACATGGAGGGAAAGTTTAGAGCAATATCAGGCACACAGGATGATGACTAACCAATTAAAGTGAGTCCATGCTGATTTTGCTGACATGCAGCTACTTCCGATAATAACACATGCACTTGAGATAATTCGTGTTTTATTTCAAAATGGATCATGCAGCTGTTATTCGTAGCTCTCCTAGTTGCGACAAGCAAACATCGAACAAAAGCTGCAGGTTTGTGCTATTTACTGCCTTTACTGCTGTAAAACTCCCTTCGCTGCTTCAACTTGTGTAAATGTAAAGAAACTCGTGTTAAAATTGTAAAAATAAGTTAACATAATATCAGTATCTAAACATGATTTTTCAATAATTATGTTATCGGTGTTGCCCGATCGGATGGTTAAATTTTTAATCGCGTACAACAGCGGGTAACTATAAACCATGTAATATTCAGAATTAGCATGAATCAGTGATAATTGATCCCCAGGGGTGCGTAAGACGATTGGAAAGAATTTCATGTTTGGGATTGGCAATGCAATAAATTCAGTGAATTCAATTCCCTGTGGGTGAAGTAATTCGAAGTCGCAGAGTTTCATTTGGAAAATATGTGCATGCAAATATGAACACGTAAACGTCCACCGTTCATTTTGTCAGTTGGAAATATCGGGTAAAAATGTTAGCACATGCATACTCCTGCGAAATAGCCTCCCCTTAATTTTTAGGTAACCTCTCAATTTTTATACAACCATTTATTCAATAGGATCCTTTTTTCTCGTTATAAGTAAAGAATATGAATGGTTGGGAGGAAAAAAACTCAAGCATTTTAGTGAGTTCCACTGAATGGACTATTGATAAACAACATAGGCCTGATAGCAAACTAGCAAAGGCACTTTGGCACCCCTGACTATTTTATAGGTCTGGGAGGGGAGGGGAGGAGGGTATCACACCATATTGTAGTACCCATATATTGCTACTCTTAACACCGCCGGAAATTATGGAATTTGTTCACCAGACAACGGAGAAAAGAACGCTAAATCAATGGGATACCTATTGGTCCGTTAAAACACATTGAAAAAGACAACTGATTTATGCTTATTAACCATAATGGCAAGGAATTATGTCAAGGGCGTAATTTTCGTACCCGCGAATTGGGATTTTTTTGAACATTTTTTTTTAAACGGAATCTTTTATCTATATCACAATTGAATATTGTCTTTAATCAATATCATAATTGTCTATTTTATTCAAAAATTCCTCTTAATATAGTTTACTTTAAAATCTCGAATTGTAACTAACTTATGTAAACCCATTGTATATTTTTAACCTAAAATTGGTGATAAAGATTACTGTTCAAATGGCGGATATAGCGAGGAATGAGCACGTAAGGAAGCCATTATCGTAGTTAACGCCAGCAAGAGAAGTAGTCTGCGAGTTGGAAAAAAATTTCGGATCACGGTTCACCCCCCTTTAAACGCAAAGCACGGTTAGGTTACCTCCATTTGTTCAGTGTGATAAAGTGCAGATTTCGGGTGGCCTGGTTGTGATAACCTTAATTCTTGACCATATAAGAATGCATGCTTTTGCTGAAGTTGATCATAATCTCGTTGAATCCGTACTTGGCAATTATCACATACCCCGCTCATTTCAAAACACTGAGTAAAAGCTAAAACAACTTTAGAATATCAATTATCGCATCAAATTTCAACACCCCTTTAATTTTTGTTGGTGGTGGTGTTTTGCAAAGAGATTTCTTTTGTTCTTTATTATTCAACCTTTGTTTCATTAGTTTCAATACCTTCGTTCAACACATAAAGTCAGACAAATATCGTCAATTCGGTTTTTCGTATAAACTTTTAAGTCCAGTTCATTGGTTCCAATTCGCAGACGACGCCGCCGTAAATACAACTCAAGAGGCTGAAAATCAACACCTCCTAAACCGTTTCGCAATTTGTTGTCAATGGTCTGACATGATTGTCCGGCCAAATTTGGCATAGAAAGACCTCACTAAATCTGTCCGATATGGCGATATCTACCAAAGTTAATTATCAATAACAGTCTTACACCAACTATATTGAACTCGGAAAATCTTTTTGCTATTTAGAGAGATATACTTCAACTTCAAAATGTCTAATAGTGAACATAAATTGGAACTCATCTCTATTCTAACAAATCTAATGTAGGATATTGAGTCGACAGTGGAAACTTAACGGCTGCACTTTCAGAAAAGACCCAAATTATTACAGAAAAGTAAATATCCATGAGTTATGCAAATTGGCCAGGGACAAATTGCGTTTAAGAATACTGGCTCAACTAGGAAAGATAGTGTCGCATAAGGGATCAACTGGCAGCCGAAAGCTCGTCATTAATAAATATAATCGACCAGAGAACGTCTCAATTTTTATTATTATTCACATATGTATTCAATTAATTATTAAAACATATATTTAACTATATGGAATGGTGACCAACCACAGTTTGAATAGATATAGTTGGTAGCAGTTTCCTGTTTATGAACTGTCGATGTTAACATGGTTGTCTAATGTAATGTGCCTGTGAACATGTCCGCTTCAGAAGGGTAATGTTGGCAGGATGAAGAATAATACGCCAGTTTATTGTATAATTGACCTTTGACTCTTTAAGCTTTCAGATGTAATTGCTCAACTCTGTCGCTTAACATGAATGAGCTATCGTTGCAATGCATACATGATTATATCTTGTTTGTGATTCTCCTTTGGTATGACCAACATACTATTCTTTTTGGGTGTCGTTTCTAACGTTGAGATCCGCATGCCTCGTGTCTCGTGTAATATCCAGCATTATACGGGGTGATCACTTAAGCGTCTTTTATATACGTACTTCTGTATACGCAGGAAACGTTGAAATGAATGAAATCGTTATGAATTTTACTCAGTATAATAATATGTAATCCTCTGATGGCGAGTACAAGTTCAGTTCAGGTAAGACATACTTCTTAGTTAATGCTGACACTAGGGGAGCTATGGAAGGGAGCAACTGTTCAGTCTGTTCTATTATCTGGATGCAACGTTATTGTCGGCCGGATGCTGGCAGTCGTCATCAAACAGCAAGATCTAACTGATTGATTTGTCAGCTTGTTGTGTATAATAACATTCCCAGCCATGCTTCAGACATCCGAACAAAAAGCGTGATTTTTTTAAGGATTTTCGTATAAGCTCGTGCTATTGTATGTTATTGACAGGTTATATATACTTTTCTAGCAATTAAGTCATCTTTGTGAGGAACTTTAAATCAGGGAACTTGTACTGGATTATATCAGTGGGGTGCATACGGAAACGTAAATGATTACCACGCGAATGAGCTTTCTTAAATACCGCTTGAAAGATTGCTTGATACATGCATGCTAACGATATATAGTGTTCATTTGCATGCAGGATGTATCGAAACCGAACTTTTAACATGCAGCAATTGTGCGTTATACATCCTGACTAGTGACTATATTTTTATATAGCCGGAAAAATTAATATTTAGCTTTCTGGCTATAATAGTTCTTCCATGTCATATATAATTAAATAAATTTCCCAAATCTCGTGTTTCAAAAATTCTCTCTGGAGATTAACCACATTCTTCCAGCGTTGGAAATTGAATGAAAATTGTAAATGGCCCAGACACGTATGTTTTCAAAACGCGATTACAGTTTTTGTTTTTTATATTCAAACTTTTTGCGTTGCTTCGTGTTCTGCGGAATAAAATGCAGCATCGAGTTTTTGTTAGGTTTTGCAAAAAATTTGTTTACTCTACAGTAGTATATTAATTTCTAAGTCAGTGGCGCATGTAGCTATATATACTAAAAAAAATGGTTGTTTTTTTTGGCCATCATTAACCACAGGATTTTTTTATCCATTGCCGGACATCTGAAACATGGCGGGAAAGTCCCCCCACACAGAGACCCAATATCAGGCACACGGGAAGATGACTATAACCAATTAAAGTAAGTCCATGCTGATTGTGCTGACTTGAAGCTATTTCCGATGATAACACATGCATTTGAGAAAATAAATCTTGTTTTTATTTGATAGTACGGAGATTCTAAACATCCATACTATTTATAACTAGCATTCACACCGTATATATGACCATAACAAAGTGATGGATTTTGAAAAAAATTTCCAGTGATAATTCATCCTGCATATAAAGTTACTAATTATTACTTATTACTTATTATAGATACAGCTAGATACAAATGTTATCATCGGAAATACCTGCATGTCAGCACAATCATGATGGTCTAGCTTTGATTCTTTAGTGAATTTATTGTGTCCACAGACACCTTACAGCTCCCTACCGTGCTTCAGATGTCCGGCAATGAATAATGAGATCCTGCTGCGAAGGAATGGGTATTTATACAGGTCAGGCTTGGACCGCGAGGTATAGTCTTCACGTTCTAGTCTGCACGTCCTCCGAATTTTGGATTCCTATAAAGTGTCTGAAAACAGTTTTGTTACAAAAGCGGAAAGAATGAATAAGGCAGCAATTTTTCTGGCTTTCAATTCTCTTTTTGTAATCCTTGAATTGTATTCTGTCGTTTGTTCCGAGGTCTGGGAATACTTAAATTTTGTACTTGATTATTATGTCAAATATAGCATCGAATTCTGCTATTATATCACTGTGGCTAAGTGTATGAAAAAATTATTAAATCTGTTATTTGTTAATCTCACAATGTATTTTTAGACGAATGACGCAAAGTTTGAGATGCCTATAAATGAGAGAGGAACGCGTTTTACTGAGAAGATCAGCGTCAGTGAAAACGAGAATACTGTCTCCTTCGAGGTTCCAAAGCACAACAATGTTAATCGTTCTGAAGTGCTGAACGATTTCAATCTGGTGAACATGCAGTATATATATATAATATATATTATATATATATATATATATATATATATATATATATATATATATAATATATATTTTAAATAAAACTTTTTTTGAATTAACTTTTCTTTGTTAGACAAACTACCTATAATTATTTATCTAATACCAGCGAAATACGTATTTTTCCTGTTACAGGGCTTAACAATTACTCGCGTACCTGATGTGGGGATGTGTCACATTAAACCATTAGAGAAAAGTTTGTCAAACCCTGGAAAAATGAAAGCTGACATGAATTACGTGAGTTTTAATTATACTTGATTCTTAAATTTCATTGTTAATACTTAAATTCAGCGTTACTCGTGCTTTTATTAAAAAAGCTTTTTATCACGTATAACAGGGTCACTCAGGGTGTAACTGTAACCTTTTGAAATAACTCGATGTTCATGATAGCATGAGGCAATGATAATTGACCCAGGAGCCGGGTGCGTAAAAGCGATTGCAAAGAATTTCACGTTTGCATGGGATTGGCTATGCATAAATTCATTGAATTCAATTTCCTGTGGGACTAATCGCGATTACGTAAATGGAATGTCAGGTCTGGACAACATTTGTAAATGGGAATACGTCAACAGTTCCCGTTCATTTAGTTTTACATATTTGCTGAATTTATCGGATAAAAATGTTTAGAACTGTACATACTTCTACCAATGATCCTTCCCTGAATTTTTTAAGCAATCTCAATTTAATCAATACGATCGTTTTTCCTCGTTGTAGGTAAAGAAAGTGAAAGGTTTCGGGGAAAGAAGCTCAAGTGTTTTAGTGAGTTCCACTGAATGGACCATTGATAAACAACTGGTGAAAAAATACCTAAATCCTACGGTGGCTAAATTTTGCGGTGATTTGCCAGTTTACAGTCTGAAAGAAATCACCAAAGATGGGAACGGTATGGAATACTAGAAAACACTTACATACGGAAGTGTACCCCACGCCTTAACAGAATAAATTAAGATGTCGAAACGGGTGTCTTGGTTGTAGACAAAATTTTTGTTTTATTCGGGAACGATAAAACGGTCAACGACCCTCCATTTTAATTTCAAACTTGCGATAAAGATTTTGATAATTTCCTTAAATACATTGCCAGAAATTTGGGACAAGTTGAAATTAATACAGAGACTTTTGAATTTCATCTTTATAATATACAGACAGCAGCATAAATGCTGGGCAACAGTTATACCTAAACTAGAATATTGATAATCATGACAAAATAATAATGAATTGTGCGCGCATGAGCAAAACAACAATAACCATTGAACGTCGAAAGAACAATATACAATTTGACTTCAATTATTTACGTCCATGATATAGGACATGCATGAATTTGTATCGATAAATCTCCCAGCGGAATTAGTAGCTCCCATGGCGCTTTGCGTTAACAGGAAAATCTTCCTACGAAGATAAAATACTTCCCCGCTCCTTTCCAGCATCAGCTAATAATGTGGCTAATCAACGCCACATCTTTATGGCATTTAGATACCGACAGTAAAGAAAAGCGTAAAACAAATTTTCAGCTTTGCCCTGGATCGGTCAACAATCCAAGCCCATGTGATCCCAACTTATGGAAATTGAATTGCAAGTTTGTAATATCAGGAACATGCGTCTGGTGGGTAAAATGTTTCCTGCCAGTCAAAGACCTCGAAAATGACTTGAGAAATTGCAAATTTAATCACCACTGGAATTCAGTTATGTGTTGTGATACTATCTGTCCAACTCCAGCCCCAACCAAGTAATGATAAAAGAATTGATGAACGATGACGACTTAGTATCAACTAAGTACATATTTAGCGATATATACACAATGAATAAACATTACATATAGGAGATAGATTGAAAATCATAGCCATAGTTATTTCATAGCTTAAATTTATGCAAAACGGGGAATAAATCTTTAAGATATAAAACTAATAAAAGCATCATTGTTTTCTTTAAGAGTAAGGCTAACGGAGAATAGACACAGACATGCTGAATATCTATAGGACAAACGGAGAACAATATTGTACAAGGCATGCACCGGGTGGCAACGTAAAAAAAATTCGTAAATATTGTATTATAGTTTGGGTCTTGGGACCAGGGGAGCTTGCTTTACAAATGCTTCAGTGACCAAAGCCAACTATTTCGGTTGTATTAAGGACAGATTACTGGGAGATATTTCTTGTACATTCCAGCTATGAATTTTCATAGTACAGTATATAGGGACGCATTTTGCTGATCATAAGTCACCTGAATGTATCAGTTCGCTGGCTGACAGTCCTCTTCGACCCTATTGAAATCAACAGTGTTGGCTCTTGTCATCAAATATCAAGTCTCATAGTTACGGTCGTGGTAATTCCTACCGACACCGCAGAAATTGGTGTTGGAAGTCAAATATCTCATCAGTTGCTCACATTTGAATCCTAGTATTCAGAAACTGCTGTCAAAGAAAATACTATCAAATAAGTTGAAAACAAGTTCAATTTTTCTTCCAATATCGGTTTTGGAAACTTTTGAAGGCTCTTCGTATGCATCTGCCACGGTAAAATGGCCATTTTGAGACATTTTCAGACATTTTCAGATGATTTGTTTTTGCCGTGTGCAAGCTTCAAATCTTTTGTGCAAGAGATATTTTGTTGAGTATTTATAAATCTTTTAGCTTGCCGAATTTAAAGTCTAAGTATTGAGAATTACGGCTAAGTCTACCAATTTCCGCGGTGTCATTCCTACCTATACGAGAGTTCACTGGTGTTCTCTCAGACTAAAACTCGTCTCAACCTGTAGCAATATATAGCAGAGCTTTTCCAGCACGATCTCTTAGTTTATTGCCGGACGTCTGAAGCGTGGTGTGGACGGAATCCGTCATCCTTCAATGAGACGTCCGAGAGATAACGTTTAATTTCGCACCTAGCAAGCTGGTTGGTCTATTTAAGTTGGACCATGGTGTTCGTGCTGAAACGGAACTACTTTCGCAAGCAACATAATTATTTCACTGGACAACGTTTTTTTCGTACAACCACCTCATATCTCAGATGCTTGTGTTTCTTGGGGTCCAATAAATGTAATGCATCCGTTTCAAATTAAAAATGGTGAATTATATGGTGGATAACAAGAAAATATTCGTGTGTTCAAAGATAGCAGTGTTTTGTTGTCTTATTATAGCTCTTGTGCTGTTTAATAATACGCCAGTTGATATGAACACATTCCGGTATGACAAACATAAGATTTTTTTAATTTTTAGGTAACCTCTCAATTTTTATACAAGCATTTATTCAATAGGATCGTTTTTTCTCGTTATAGATAAAGAAAATGAAAGGTGGGAGGAAAGAAACTCGAGTGTTTTATTTAGTTCCACTGAATGGACCATTGATAAACAACAGGTGAAGAAATGCTTAAATCCTACGGTGGCTAAATTTTGCGGTGATTTGCCAGTTTACAGTTTGAAAGAAATCACCAAAGATCGTAATGGTATGGAAGACTATCATCATGCACTTACATACGGAAATGTACCTCACGCCTTAACAGAATACATTGAGATAAATTAAATTGCAATGCTAAAGGACTACAGACAGCAACATGATGATAGAGACTGAACTTTATTAAATTAAGCATGACTATTATAAGGATAATTATCACACAAGTGAATTCTAGGGGTTCAAAGGGTCTAAATTTCGAGTGGAATTTCGAGTGGCAACAGCATTGCACCGGCATCGCAAAAGCGTACGCTCGATTCCCGCCGGAGGACCCTATAGTTGGCTCATTTTCGATCAAGTGTTCCTGACTTGAATTTGAAGTGTTTATAACTACGAAATATGACCCTTTGAACCTCTACGACCAACGACTCTGCATAATCCCGCCTTAATTTCAAACTTGCTACATAGATTTTGAAACTTCATTATAAATACATTGCCAGAAATGTCTCAATCTGATTTCAACATTTAGACTGGGCAAAAGTTACACCTAAACTAGAATAATGATAATCATGATAAGAGAATAATAAATGATGCACATGCGCAAAACAACTTTCACCATTGAAAGTCCAGCATGATAGAATTTGACGTTCATGATAGAACATGCTTGCCTTTGCCGAACTCATCTAACTCCCCTTTAATTTGACAGTGTTTTTTATAGTAATTTACTCCGCTTAACTCGAACTCTTCGCTAATTCGAACAAATTTTGTTTTCCCTTGGTTAAATATACCTGGTTAACTCGAACTTTGGTTTCGAATCATAGATCAGCAAACTTTAAAATGTGAGAAGATAGCATTTTGACAACTGGAAACTATCGAAATAACAACAAGTTAATGAAAATGTATAATTGATTTTAAAATTTCAAACGATTTTCTGTAGTGCCACGGTCGTTATTGATCTAGCTTTTTTAGTTCCTTTTGTATCCTTTCGATCTTTTTAATTTTAAAACGTCGTCCACTCTCGATTACCATTCATAATGGTGGGTATGATATCTCTTGAAGCATAGTAGGGCAGAGGGCTCAGTAGCATATACCAGCTTTGTGAACAGTATTTACATACAAATAAGACAACCCTGGATCAACTTAAAACCGGAACTCAGGTCGAAATTGCTGGTAAAGGTACAAAAACATTGAACCAAAGAAGGACAAGAAACTCGTCTTGAAAATTCTGCCTCGATAGGGGGCATCAGAAACTTTGATTTAATGCCAATAAATCCAATATCTAAGTGAAATAATTATGCAATGATCACATAATTACCCATTCAAGAACTTGTACCTGAACATTTTGACAGCACCGAGTGCTTTTTGTGGGTAGCCGCTGCGCATGCGCGGCTAACCACTATGTCAGAGTCGAAAGTGTCCGCGTAGCATGGAGGGGTGGATCTTCGGCACTCGTCGGTAATCACTCGGACAGATTGGCGCTGAAGGAAACACTCGAAACATTTCCGACGTTTAGTCAGATTTTATTCAAAGGGCTGCTTTGAGTTTTGGCAAATTTCTGTATAAAAGTCAAGGTAAAATCAACGTTGCATTATTTGTGTCAATATTTGTCATTTCAATCGCTCATTTGTCCACTGCCGAGCAATTTTGATCACAACCGGATTATACGAGCGTACAAATCTTTAATACTGCGTGGCTTGTTTGCAAGTTTCATTGATAATATCTTATCACTGTAGTAATCAGTCCTACAATCAGTCAACATTGAATGCCATCATTCATCATTGATATGAACGTGTATTGCTTCAGTAGTAGTTACCAGGAAGGTATGTCCTAGGACCTAGATTTTCCTCCACATTTGAAAGCAATGAATTTGAATGGCACATTATTTGAATGGCACATAAACATTGTGATAGTATATAATTTGAAGATACCATATGCACAATTCACTGTTCTTTTGACTCTTAATCAATTGCTTCTTGAGATATGGCAAGCAAAAACCTTGCCATTGTGCAGGTATTAAAGTTAGACCTTGCCATTGTGCAGGTAATGAAATTAGACCTTGCCATTGTGCAGATATTGAAATTGAAACCAGCCATTGTGAAGGTATTGAAATTGAAACCAGCCATTGTGAAGGTATTGAATTGTAATGTTTAATGTTTTATATTAATCTATTTTGCTTGTCATATCTTAAGAACCAATTGATTAAGAGTTGAAAGAACAGTGGTGATGGTGTATTCAAATTATATACTATCACAATGTTTATGTGCCATTATTACTGAGACTTTCAAATGATGTATCGGTAGAGGAAAATCCAGGTCTTAGGACATACCTTCCTGGTAACTACTACTCAGCAATACACATTTATATCAATGATGAATGATGGTGTTCAATGTTGACTGATTGTTGTACTGATTAACACAGTGATAAGATATTGTCAACGAAACTTGCAAACATGCAAACCTCGCAGTCTTATTGGACCTAGGAACTATATCTCCATGCTGATAAGTTTTCTGTAATCAACATTGCGAACCACCTGTACCTTCCTTCTGGATCTATGAAATCACACTATCATCTTAGTTATAATGGTGATAACAGATTGTTATTGTTAATAAACTTTGGGCAAACAAGCCTTATAATCTTACTGGAGCAATAACAATTATAACATTTATTAACTTATATACCATTCATTGATCAACAAAATAACCAATGTTGTATGTAACAAAGACATGCTGATAATCAAGGGACATCAAAACAAAATAATTTGAAAACATCTGAAATCTTCTTTCTCTACTTTTAAACTAAGCTTTATGTTATCAGAGGATTCGTGCCACTATTCTGGAACCTTACTCTCTTTTTTGTTCTCTCCAACTATTCTGCTTAAAAATATATATTTCCTATCTCTTGTAAATCTGCTTTTATATATGTTTTAATCTGTAGTAAAATGTATTTAATACAATAAAATATTAGATTGTGTAATAAAATCGACTTCGTTATAACTGTATTCAACTAGCTAACTATAGGGCATTTTTGCCGTTTTGTTTGGCATTAGAATGTAAGAGTAAAGGGCATGTTACACGGTGCAATTTTTCTTCCAACTTGCAATGCAATTCTTCTTTTAAAGAGACGTAAATTAGTGAAGAGGCTTCAAAGTGTAAGTGTAAGAAACGCCATGGAGTGTAATAAAAACAAAAGTTCGGTAGTTGCCAAATTTACATCTCTCAAAAGAAGAATTGTATTGCACGTTGCAAGAAAAATTGCACCGTGTAACAGGGCCTTAAGCATCAGTTGATATTTACTCGCTATTTACTCGTTGATATTTACTATAGCAGCCTGTCGTTTGACATTGAATACAAAATAGGTTTATCGCAGTTAATGTTTATGGCTACCCACATGTACGCATTGCGTACCTATTTTTTATTTATGCCATCAAAATTCATTAAAAATTTTAATTTTACCCTATGAGGTCTTCGATAGCTATTATATAACCAAGATAATCGTATTTCATTAAGACTAAAAAGAGTTCTCAATACTAAATTAAAAATCAGAGCTATATTATTATTTAAAATCTTAATATCTTAAAAAAAAAGAAGAGCAATCTTCTAGGGCTTTATTTTATTCGAGCGAAAATAAGTCGCAAACAGCGCGTTTGTACGGGATACTGTTAAAATTATTCGAAATTAGTCGCAAACACGACTCAAATTCTCTGCCGCAAATCCCTGCTGCCGAGACAGTTTTTGCATTGTGACTGGAAGGAATGCCTGGAAGGTTGATGCTCAGATATGCACCAACGTTTAATGTCAGATTTGGTCGCGAAGCCGTTTATTTTCGTGAACTTCGCTACTTAAATTAGCCGCGGCCTATTTTGGACGAGCTCTAAAGTCTGGGCTAATAATTTAGGCCGCGGCTTGTTTTATCCGCGAAGAAATGGAGCGTTTATACGACTGTTCGCGACTTATTTTCGCTCGTATAATTGGCCCTATGGTTATTCATTTTTTTCCCTGCCAGTTGAACCTGGATAGGTTGTGCTTGGAAACTTTTTAAAACATTTAACATTTTAAAAACCTCAAGCAACTTTTATTGTTTGAGGACACGTTTAGCGATCAACTTAAACCTTTTGTACCACAGATTTTTCTCTTACAAAATTTACCAGCACAATCTATCAAGTTCTGATGAGCTTCTAGTACACATGATCATCTGGTTAGGCAGACAGGAGTGCAACACACAACTGATGACCATCTGAGAGAAAAATTGCAATTTCTTAAATCCCTGTTGAGATCTTTGATTTGCAAAGCACAATGTTCATAACACACGGCTCTTCCGGATGATCTAAACTTGCAATCTAATATCCAATCGTTTGGATTACATGAAGTTTTTGGCCCATTTGGACATAATGGAAAGTTCATTGAACGTTTTCCCCTCCTGCCAGTTCTATCTACAATGTCAAAAAAGGAAAGGCGATGAGAAAGTGTATAGTGTGCACATGATTGTGCAAAGTATTTAATGTGAATTGTACCTACAGTATTAAAATGTGAATGCGCATGTGTAGTATTGAATGTGAATGTGTGCAGTATTGAATGAGAGTTTGTGCAGTATTGAATGTAAATTGTACAGTATTGAATGTGAATGTGTGCAGTATTGAATGAGAGTGTGTGCAGTATTGAATGTAAATTGTACAGTATTGAATGTGAGTGTGTGCAGTATTGAATGAGATGTGTGCAGTATTGAATGTAAATTGTACAGTATTGAATGAGAGTGTGTGCAGTATTGAATGAGAGTGTGTGCAGTATTGAATGTAAATTGTACAGTATTGAATGAGAGTGTGTGCAGTATTGAATGTAAATTGTACAGTATTGAATGTGAATGTGTGCAGTATTGAATGAGAGTGTGTGCAGTATTGAATGTAAATTGTACAGTATTGAATGTGAGTGTGTGCAGTATTGAATGAGAGTGTGTGCAGTATTGAATGTAAATTGTACAGTATTGAATGAGAGTGTGTGCAGTATTGAATGAGAGTGTGTGCAGTATTGAATGTAAATTGTACAGTATTGAATGACAGTGTGTGCAGTATTGAATGTACAATTGTGTGCAGTATTGAAGTGAGTGTGTGCAGTATTGAATGAGAGTGTGTGCAGTATTGAATGTAAATTGTACAGTATTGAATGAGAGTGTGTGCAGTATTGAATGAGAGTGTGTGCAGTATTGAATGTAAATTGTACAGTATTGAATGACAGTGTGTGCAGTATTGAATGTAAATTGTACAGTATTGAATGTGAATGTGTGCAGTATTGAATGAGAGTGTGTGCAGTATTGAATGTAAATTGTACAGTATTGAATGTGAGTGTGTGCAGTATTGAATGTAAATGTGTGTAGTATTGCTAGACGTTACACATACCAAACGATTTCATAAACAATGCTTGCGCGAACGTCTGGAAGTCATCTACAAGTGTAAACAATATTTTCACCACTACTTTCTCTGCCTGGAAAAGTTTCTTAAAATATCTCATGTGTTTTAAATTGAATTGTGAAAAGTCTTAATAGGAACAAAGGCAGACGAAGTGCCCAATCTCCCTCGATCATTTTGCACAGTAATTTTGTTATATTTAGGTCTAAGTATATTTTCTAGTTATCTTCCTACCATTTATATTTTTGCTAATTTCTTTCATACTGTAAACAGGAAGTCTGCCGCAAAATTTAAGCACTTGTGGTTTTAAATCCTTTGTCTCCAATCGTTTATCAATGATCCATTCCGATGAACTTGCACCCAACAAACTAGATCTTCCCTCACTCGAGCCATTCAATTTTTTTAACTATAAGGAGAAAAAATCGATCGTATTTATAACAGGTTGTATGACACAGCTGCATGTATATGTGATAAATTGGAGCAGGGGTGCATATTCAGTAGTGGTTCTGTGACGCAGGTTCTGAATATTGTTTGCTGTAGGACATCACTATACGTTAATCGCTTGTTTACTATACGTATTAAGTGTCCGTATAAGTGTGATATAAGCAACAGATATCTCAAGTTTGATCTGATCGGATTAACTAGGATTCAAACAGCTTAATCCTATCCGACGCACACCATCAATAATTCGCGTTTCTATGTGAAATAAAACATACATGAAGCTTATTTAACTCACAAAATCTATGTAAACTTTCAATTTTCCAGGATTTGGCAAGTTTTTCTCCAGTGGTTTGATGTGACATATGCCCACATCAGGTACGCGGGTGATTGTCAAGCCCTGTATAAGAACAAAAATTTATCACAAAGATATAAGATGGTAAAAATTGTAGACACTCCTTTCTACAATCGAAGAACCAATTAGAGAATCGAAAAAAGTATATTCAGACTAAATCAATTACCAGGTTGAAGTCGTTCAGAACTTCGTTGTACTTTTGCACTATAAACGAGGTAGTATTATCTTTCACACTGATCTTCTTATTAAAATAACGAGTTCCTTCCTCATCCATCTAGAAATACAAAATATAAAATAAAACTAAATTTTCATGTACAATTACAGTAATGAAATTATAGTATAGAAATAGAATATTTCACGTCATAAAACGTAAACAATATAAGTATTCTCGAACCTTGCAATTAACGACGGAAAATAATTTAAGAATTGCCATCAGACAAAAAACAAAGAATATTGTTGGTTTATTCATTGATGCTTTTCCAAGAAAACGTTTTATGACACTTATTGTTCAAATACTCTGCAGACATATACAGCAGCAGGAATATGAGGACTGAAACTCGCCTCAAACTGTATTTATAGCAGCGCTTTACCAGCATGACCTCTTAGTTTATTGCCGGACGTCTGAAGTGTGGTGGGAAGAATCTGCACGCACCAAGTGATTAATCTATTCAAGTTGGACCGCCACAATGATTGTGCTGAAACGGAACTACTTGAGAAAGCAACATACGGAGATTAGATTATAATGAAATTTTCGTGTTTACAAAGACGGCGGCGTTTTGTTTGTTGTAGTATTATTGCTCTTGTACTGGGTAATAATGCACCAATTTTTTTATTCTTTTCGTAAAATCGTACGAAAAAAATCATATGCTTGTCATAAACATACGATTCCTTTTGATTTGTATCATTTCTAACAACCGTTGTTTGGTATATACTACGTTGAAACCTCTTGCCTCTTGTCTAATATCCAACGTAATACAAGGTTTTAAATGTATCGTATCCATTTCAGTCTTCCAGCAGTGTACCGGATACTTTCAACGAGGCGTCTTTAATACTTCTGTGTACGCAGGAAACGCTGAAATCGTCAATAAATTTTACTGATTAGTTTATTATGTAGGTATTCCCATGATGGTGAGTGCAATTCGGGATTAATAGTACGAGCGATGTTAACATTTTTTGCCAAAATTGGTCAAACAGCAAGCTGGCGAACATGAACTATTGCACCTTATGAGTTATTCGAATTGAAATTTAAAAACATTTGTTTAAAAGCCCCGCTACGCGATCGATTGATTTTGTAAACACTGGTATTCGTTCTAATACATTAAGTATTAATTACACTCCTATTCGTTGTTATTATTATTAAATTATACTGTTGTACAATGAATCGTGTCACAAAATAAACAAAATTGCGAGACGGTATTTACATAAAAACAAGACAACCTTGGACAACCTTAACTTAAAACCGGAACTTTAATCGAAAATACTAGCGAAGGCACAAAAGCATTGAATCAGAGCAGGACAAGAAAAAATCTGTTGCTTGCGTTTATTATGCCATAAATTATATTAATAAGTGGCATCAAATTTTTATTTTACTCCGCCAATAATAAGCAAAATAATAATGCAGTGATAACATAATTACATATACAAGACCTTGTCTCAGTAAACATTTTAACAGCATCGACTGCTTTTCCAATCAAGCGATTGAAAAAGATTTTGACACGTGTGGGAAACAGAATTTCCATGAGCAATCTTACTCCTGTGGAGATTCTAAGTGCTGCATGACTTATACCCATGCAAACACATTGAATGGGAGATCTAAATCACGTCGTAACGATTCCATGACGTTATTATTCTTCCAGTGGCCGCGGAAGATCGTTAAGGCTGGCTAATATTCATAATATATTCATGCATACAAGTACGAATGTGCTGCATAGAAATGCGACTGTACTGCATACAAGTACGATTGTGCTGCAAAGAAAACGACTGTACTGCATACAAGTGCGGCTGTACTGCATAGAAATTCAGCTGTACTGCATACAAGTACGATTGTGCTGCGTAGAAATGCTTTGTCATGCTGCATAGAAAGTGTCGCGAAAGCAGGAACATAGGAATAAACGTCTATACTTCCGAACGTTTTACAAACGTTTGGATTTACAAGTAATAATAACTTTTCATTACGCGGGGAAAACGTGGAGAAAAGGATTGGGAATGGGGGAAATGCATGGGTGAAGTTGTTTTGACATGAATGTGTGGAGAGCAATGACGGATCTAGGCCCTGGGAATGAGGATGGAATTTGACATGAATTAAAAATTGCCACCACGAGGACCACTATAAAGCTCTTATTAGAAGATTGAAAGAAAGAAAAATGTTTTAAAACAATGAAATATTACATTAATTGAGCAACATAATACGAACGGTAAATAGGGGTATATAGCTATAACCATGCGTATACACTATCATGGTAGCTAGTTGAATATGTTTAATTTAAACTATTGGATAATACGTAATTTCAATTTAAAGCTGACCAGCCCCATTTATGAACATTTTTATTTAGTAAGCTCAGGTAAAGAAAGTAATATATTTTGTAGTCAATAAGATGGGCCGAACCTCATTTAGTACATTTTTAAAATTTAGTATTTTATGCTTTTAATGTTAACTAAACGCCTATAATGTATATAAATATCAATACTGTGCAACATACTATGCCCCTAATAAATGAGGAAACGTAGGGAGTGTGACTATATTCTCTTTGAAGTATTTATTCAAAGTTGAATTTTGGAAAATTCCTTGCAAACATGTTATAAATGCAAGGTGAAGGAAGGACTATGGAACTATTAGAACTCGATTTTTGCCAAGACCTCACTATTGCCTTGGGTGCTTTAGGGTTGTGATAAGCAAAGCTTAGGTTTAATTGTAAAAATATATACATAATACAAAATGGTATAACATGCACCATTGTCAACAACTCTTTATGCCAAATACACGGACTTTCAATCACAATATATTTCAAGTACATACTAGTATAAATACTACAATTTGATCGATTTTAGTGTGTTTTATATTATGGTATATTATATAATAATACTTACTCATAGTGTTAGTCCTCACTTTGAATAAATGTTTTCTGTTAAAATGCCCTACAACAATTACAGCATTTTTCGCATTGACTAGTGAAACCTTTTTTTTCTTTCAATCGAGAATATTCAACAATGGACCTAGCTCGTGGCAAGATTTAATCATCAAGTAACAGCTACACCCTCGTGTGCTAATTTACAAATTCTAAGCGGGGGAAGATGATGTTCTTTTTACTCTTATTCTTATATTACTTGAAAAACTTTAGGAAATAAAGACGATTATTCCTATTTTCGTGCTTTCGCGACACTTTCTATGCAGCACAGTCACATTTCTATATGCAGCACAACCGCATTTCTATTCAGCACATAAGATAAGTTTAACTGGGATCCATTTCAGTTTTTTAATTCTCGTTTTTGACCTCATTTCATAGTTTGAGTTAGTGATAACACGAGCAGCCCTTTTTTGCATTTTATAGACTAGAATTTTTCAAGATTGTTACAATTACCATCATTCCAAACTGTTGAGCAATATGTATGTGTTTATTCCAATTTAGTTTATCGTCAATTATAATCCCCAAGACCTCCTTTTCTTTGACCTGTTGTATCTGAAAGTTACCTGTATGCATTCGAGGGTTACTTGAGATTTTAGTAAGTTTTTTCTTTTAGACGCAATGAGCATGTATTTTGTTTTTTTTTATATTTAAATTTAGTTAATTTGTTAGCTTTAAGCCATTTGTTTACATTATCCAAATCTGAACTTAGTTTATATTCTATCGAAGGCTTTTTTGAAGACTAGAAAAAGGACCCCGTTAATTAGTCCCTTATCCATATTTAATAACCACTGATTCGTAGAGTAGTATAACAAAGCTGTTTCTGTGAGTCGTCTCAGTTATTCTAGTTGGTTTATTGATTAACTGCTCCAGTTGATAAGTACTTAATAATTCTTTAAATCGTTTTGGCTTTGCTATACTTGATTTGTTTTCTTCAGGGAGTAGATTTATATTGAAGTCTCCTGTTATGATAATTTCTTTATTCTCGTTATCAACATTTTGAAGGAAAAATTCAAATCGGTCAAGCAATGCTATATTTGATCCCGAGGGTATATACCAATGATAAAATTAAAATTGGCTTTGTGTTTGGTTTTTCAAGACAAATTGCCTCAACATCATCTGGTATTAAACACTTCCTTTCAAAATACGGTATAACCTTGCGTACGTAAATAGCTACTCCTCCACCGTGTCTATTCCTATCATGTCTTATTAAATTATAACCTTGTAATTCAATTTCCAAATTTTTAGTCGATAGGTCAAGCCTTGTTTCATTAATGCATAATAGATCAAAAGATATTTGTTTTGCAAATATTCGAAGTTTCTCAATATATTTAATTAAGCTTGTAATATTTAGCTGTCCTACAGTAAATTCTTTAAGAGTGGCATAAGTTTTAGTTCGGCCAGTCATCTGTGTTGCGTCAGATTTACTGATCTATTTCAATTGAGTCTGGAGCTATTTCAATTGAGTTTAGAATTAAATGTGACTTTATATTTCTAGCTAGAATAGCTGTATCCTGTTTATTAAGATGCATCCCAGATCTGTTTAAGTGAATAGTTTTGATATTCGTACGGCTTATGAGACCCCAATTTCTTTGCGTGCACAACTTATCTAAGCGTTCATTAACTAATTTTACCATATATCCGCAAGTCCTTTATTATCATTTCTTGTTATACCACTTCAGAGAATGTTAAATCAATTCTTGGATCTTCCGTCCTAATCGATTCTCCTAGTGCAGCAATAGATTGTATAATTTGTTTTGGTGATTAACAGGTAAGTCATTAGTTCCAATATGAATAATCAATTCCTGAGGTTTATTGTTAATTGTAGGCTTAATGTAGTGTGTCATGTCGTCGATTTTCGCTCCGGGAAATGTTTTTGCAGTAACGTTTTTATTTGTTCCGTTTCTTTAACCTTCGGGTGTCGACAAATTTTAGCATTGAGTCACCCACAATTGCTATATCTTCACGCCGGTATTACTTGTTTTGTCTTTCTTGTTCATTGAGAGGTTGACGATATGAAGCGCTCGGAGTTTGTGTATTGGCTTCAGATGCGGGAATATTGCGTTGTTTATGTCCAGTTTGGTTATAACCAGGTGGTGTAGCAGGCTTTTCCGCCTAACTTGCTTCCGCCGTATGGTTTTTCAAATGCAATAACTGAATCGTTCTCATTAGGTATTTCTTGCTCTGATAGTACGCTGTATTGGTTCGCCGTATTGATCGTATTTATCAGTGTATTTGTCGCTGCAAAAGTGGTTTTATTAAATGGCTTTTTTTATAGTGCATTTTTTCGTTCGTGTCGTTTCAACAAAAGAACTATCAACATTCCTTGGCTTAGTGGCGTTATTAGATTTATTCTTGGTTATTTCACAACTTATTAATTATCAATTATATCACAGTTTGCAAGCTTTGTTTTTCTTGTTCGGCTGATTTAATTCGATATTTAATGGTATTGGTTAATGCTTCAACCGACGGTATTGGTTAATGCTTCAATTTTTTTCCCTCAGGGACTGATTTTCCTTCTTTTAAGCCCCGCACAGACGAGCAAGTTTTCATTGACAAGTTTTTTGACACGTTCACTTGCTCGTGTGTACGACGAACAAGTTTTCCTTGACAAGTTTTATTTGTTCGTGTGTACGTAAAAAAATTTTTCTTGGCAAGTTTTACGAGTCCGCATTACTGAAGTACGTAAACAACTCCCGGGATACTTCATTTATATTACGTGAAGACAGTTGTTAGACAAAGCACAGAGAGACAAACGTTTTGTTGGCCAAGGCATTTTGCGTTGTTGTTTTTGTCCTTATATTCTGTGATACCCGTGTTCCACAAACTTTCTCTGGATTGTAGGGCTTCCAATAAAATAAAGACAGCAGAATCCGTCCAGGAAACTGCCATAATAATTCTTAAAGGACCGAATTTCAAGACAAACAAAAATTATGAAACTTCAAAAAGCCGCTCGAATATATTGATGCGCAGTAGCCTACTGCGCATTTCCTTGTCAAGTTTTCCTTGACGGCCGTACACACGAACATTTTTCCTTGTTGAAAAGCTGGAATGACTAGCTTTTGAACAAGGCTCCTTGTCAAGGAAAAATTGTCAATTTTCGTGCGTACACACGGGCAAATAAAACTGGTCAAGGAAAACTTGCTCGTCTGTGCGGGGCTTAAGGCAGTGTTCTCCCTTTCAGCTCGTTTGACTTTGTCTTGGAAACTGAACCCAAGTGTAAAAATAACAAATGTCTCATGATCACATAATCCCCAGTGGACAAAACGCACAGCAGGTATTCGAATTAGGCATTCCTTTTTACTCTTAATAAAGAAAATTCTGGAATTCAGTGTAAACAAAGAAATCACTGTTGTCTAAAAAAGCACGCATGCACAATGGTTAACAACGGAAGTGCTGCCTTGCATATTACATTCAAACTTGGAGAATTCATTTATCGCTAATTTCTGGTAATATGATTTTTTTATGTTTTGCTCAAGGACGATCAGATGAAAAGATAACAGCTGTCACATTCTTTCACAATGACAAATCACAAATGCACCGCACGAGATAACTTCAAACAAATTGAAATAAGTCAAATCGAACCGGAGATTATCCCGGCTAATTTTGAAGTAAAGGTCGAAATCAAAAATTATGTTTTACTTTATAAGATTTCAGATTTATCTATATTCCAAGAGTTTAGCATGCAATATTTTAATCGGCTTAAGTCATACATTAAATTAACAATTCAAGGTCGTGGTAATATAACCTTAATACTAAATCATTATTGTCAGTTACCAGCCAGTATACATGATCACTTGGTTGGACACCTAAGTGTGCAACATGTAACTGACGAAAAATTGTTATAGAAATTGCATTTTCTAAAATCATTCCCGAGATCTTTTACAGGAAAAGCACAATCTTCAAAACAGACTTTTCTTGCAGATAGCATAAACCTGCAATGAATCATCCAGTCTCTAGAACTACATTTAGGAAGCATGTTCAAGGTCTCTTGGCATACTGGAAAGCTCGATGAACGTTTTCTTCTACTATCAATTCTATCTACAATGTCGAAAGAGAAGAAAAGTGATGAGAAAATGCGTAGTGGTGAATGTGAATTATTATAATACAGAGACGGCACGTAAAGGGGAACGATATATAATCCATAAGCTACCAAGTATTTTAAACAGGTATGTGTCCATTTTGTTAATTCGTAATTTGAATGATTCATTATAAGATGCAGTTTATTTGAATGTTTCAACTTCAAAAGGCTTTTCAGTTGAATTGTCTTTCGTATCCGTAACATTATTTTTCCTTACGGTGAGACGGGCCGGATCGTTTCTTCAATCAATTTAAATACAACTATCATTCTCATGAGACAGTTCAAGCATATATACGAAGTATATTAAACATTAAACATGATCAGTTGGTCGAACGTCAAAATACCTAAAGCGAGTAATTCGATTATCAAAACGTTAGGGAACGGCTGTTCTATATTATATTAAACAGTGGGCGAGGTCAACGTTGTATTTAGCAAGTTAAAAGGCAACGACGTCCAATATTTCCTTTCTAGGCAGAAAATACTGATTTCCTTGCAGAGGCGTAGCCAGGCTGACAGCTAAACATTGCTGTGCAAATTATATGTTAACATCAAATGTGGTATAACAACTGCCTAAAATAGACAAAACACTTCTCGACGTTTCGACCTGAGGGCCTTCGTCAGGAGAGTTAGTCATACTAACTCTCCTGACGAAGCCCTCAGGTCGAAACGTCGAGAAGCGTTTTGTCTATTTAGGCAGTTGTTATACCACATTTGATGCTAAGTTGTTCGAAGACGCTGCCACGCTGCTCCTTGGTTATATTGGAAATTGTATGTTATTATCATTATTTCACATTATTCATTTCTTTAGAAATTCATAGTTTTTACAGTCAATGAACACCAAAATATCAGCATAGCGTGACCAAATTATCTCACTGGCTACGCCACTGTCGATTGGCATGGCCACAAATGTTTTGTACAGGATCGGTTAAAAGACTCAAACCACTTATACATACCAAACGATTTCATAAATAATTCTTGTACGTACGTCTGGAAGTCATCTACAAAGTGTAAACAATATTTTTACCACTACTTCCTCTAACCCGAGATAAATTTCTTAATATATTTTAAAGTTTTTAATTGAATTGTTTGAAAAAATGATGGTAATCTTTAAACTGCAAATTAAGGCGAAAGTCTAATAGGGACGAAGGCAAACGAAGGGGTAATGCACAGCCAATTTTGTTCTATATAGGTGATAGGAACATTTCAGTATATAAGTACTTTCTAATTATTTCCATACCATTTTTATCTTTGGCAATTTCTTTCATACTGTAAACAGGAAGTCTGCCGCAAAATTTTACCACTTGTAATTTCAAATCTTTTGTCTCCAATCGTTTATCAATGGACCATTCAGATGCACTAGCACCCAACAAACCAGATTTTCCATCCAACGAGGCATTCAATCTTTTTAACTATGTATAGGAAGAATCGATCCTATTGATAACGGGTTGTATGACATAACAGCTGTATGTGATTAATGAGAACAGACATTCATATTCGTGTAGTCGTTCTGTCCATTTGCTTGCTTTAATTAGCACTTGCATTGACAATCTCACGACTCTTAACACTTTTAAGTAGACGTGACAGAACCTACGGGCGTTTGATAAAACTTTCAAGGCGCTGTTATACTATGCAACTTCCTTGCACCTTCAATGCAATTCTATTCCTGAGACATCCCGGCTAAAGTTTACAAATACGGACAGTTCTTGTGGAAGCTGCAACCGCCTGCTAACCTCTCAATTATACAATTTAATTGTAATTAAGTTGCAAGGAAAATTGCATAGTGTTACAGCGTCTTTATACGTCTTTATGGTGTCTCAAAAAAACGGGTTTGCACCATAGTTCAGCATTTTAAAGTAATTAGTATTTTAAATGAAGGATTAAAAGCCATTTTCAATTCCCAGAGGTGCTTATCTACATACGGTAGTATCGTATTATTAGCGCGTTAAAGACTGGGCATGTGAACTGGTCGAGTGCGTTGCGGCCCTTGTATAGAAACCGCAGGCGACCACAAATTGAAATCACCCATTCAATAATACAATATTATGAATAATTAGAACATCGGTAAACAGAACGAGAGACACAAAGTCCATAAGCATGTTTTGTGGAAATTTTTAAGTCGATTGAATAAAGATATCTCCAGTTTGATCTAAACGGATTACCAGTTATATTCTTAAAATCGGGCTTAAAATTTGCGCTACCGTTCCTTAGTATACTATGTTGAAATCCCCATGCCTCTTGTCTCGCGTTATATCCAGCATAATACAGGGTCTGCATTGTTTTACTTAGGCGTCTTTTATACTTCCGCTAAAATCGTTATGGATTATACTGATTAGTATGTGTAGGTATCCCCAGGCTCTAGAACGATCATGGGGGGGGGGTGAATATTCATATATTGCAATATTGCACTTACAAAAGAAGTCCGTCGGGCAGAACTGGGGTCAGGGTAAAACGCGGATACGGAGGAATGGACGGATAGCGATGGACGGACGGACGGACGGACGGACGGACGGATAACTTACTTTTCAATAAAACAAATTTTAAACGTCATATCCGCGTTTTACCCAATCGGGTAAAACGCGGATATGGTATAAAATAGGCTTTTCGGGTATTTAAAAGTCTTATCCGCGTTTTACCCAATCGTTACATTATCGTTATAATAGGGACCTTAAGCATGTAGGACGGCAACATAACGACGACGTGGTTGGAATACTCCTTTAAATTAATGTTATGATAAAGCGTTGTTCTATATTATTAACTGTACCAATTTAAGGAGATATAAGACGTTGAAAACATTGTGTTTACGTTTAGGGACAATTCTATAGTGCTTAATTCGAGGTAGCTCTCACTGGGTCCTGAAATAAAGACGTTCTACAAAGGACGTAATATTTGACGTTTTGGCGTTGTAAACAGAACTTAGATCACGTCTAAAACTCCTATAGGTATTTAATAATTCATTTCTTTTCAATAAAGCATTGCATTGATTGCTGCCGTCGTCGTGTTCCCGTCCTACATGCTTAAGGTCCCTAATCTCATGATGGCGGGTACAAGGTGTGACATACTTCTTAGTTCATGCTGCACTAGAGAAGCTATGGAAGGAAGCTACTGTATTGATCTATTTTCTGCATGTGTATGTCAGTAGTGTCGGACAATGCTGGCAGCCTTTATCGATCAGCATGATCTAACTGATTAATAACTGATTTTAAAAAACTCATCTTAGTGTATGTTGGCATAAGTGAAACTAACTGAAAGACATAAATACATTATATTATAAAAAGCAATTATTCCAGATTCGGCAATTAAGTCTGTAGAATAACCATGGTCTAACCTGAGTTGATAAGTCATCTTCCTGTGAGCGTGCAAATGCGAAAACTGTATGTCAGGATAACGAATTTGCCATAATATATGAATATGTTAGTGATCTATTGATGGTCTGAAAATGCGCGGGAATTGTAAAAAACCTGGCGAAATATCAACGTGTTGATGCGCCAACAATTCCTGTGCTTTCGCCAGTGGACGCCAGCCGAATTTTGCTAAACGTTTTCTATCAAATGACCGAAAAGTAGTATGGAAATGTTCGTCAGAACGAAGCGGTGATTCAGCTTGATTCATATCGATAATACTACCAATTACAGTTTTTAAACCGGAAAACATAAATACACGTCGATTATTTTAAACACTAAAATCGAAATATTTCAAATACGCTTGCGTGTCATTATCAATTAGCATGATCAAACTAATTGATCAGTCAGTTTGCTATTTATAATTACATTACAACCATGCCTCAGACATCCGAACAAGCTTTTTAAAAAAGCATATTTTACTTATACAATATACATGTTGGCAAAAGTGCAGCTATAACTGAAAGGCATTGATTACTATGCATTATAGAATGGAATTATTCCAAAGTTACACGAAGTTATAGTCCCATGTGGTTATAAATCACTAAGGTTTAACTTGATTTATGAGTCAGCTTCCTGTGGACGAACATGCATGTGTCACCTATCAGGCGCTTTATCTCCCACCACGCTTTATAGACGTCCGAATCAGCTCTTTAAATAAGCATATTATTTTATTGTATGTTGACTTTGCATGTTGACTCAATCGAATGAAGCATGCTTTCCACTATTAAATAAGAATCATGCTTTCCACTTTAAATAAGAATCATGCTTTACACTTTAAATAAGAATCATGCTTTCCACTATTAAATAAGAATCATGCTTTCCACTTTAAATAAGAATCATGCTTTCCACTTTAAATAAGAATCATGCTTTCCACTTTAAATAAGAATCATGCTTTCCACTATTAAATAAGAATCATGCTTTCCACTTTAAATAAGAATCATGCTTTCCACTTTAAATAAGAATCATGCTTTCCACTTTAAATAAGAATCATGCTTTCCACTATTCTATAAAAATTGATGAAATATTGTATTTCATGTTAAATAAATAAATGCAATACCTGCGTACTAGCAGAAGTAGAAATAAACTATGAGATGAGAAGGTTTGTATATACTTGAAAATTTTGAGGATAATAGTATATATAAATATAAAAATTTAGTTAGCCTCACTGCCTCACCAACCATGTCTAAAATGTTCGCATTATCGAACTTTATGTTGGAGTGTATCATGTAAATATTCCGCTAACTTGGATTTGTTTTGTCTCCCCAATGTTTCACAACAAATGTATATATTTTCTATTTCTGTCGCGCTTGCATACAAGCTCAAGGAGTTTTTTTAAGTTTCACATACGTTTTCATCACTGAACAATGAACACGATGTTGAAAGTCGTTACAATCTGATGAGGTATGGTTAAAACATGTGTCTTGAACTTTTTATTGTAAATATTTGGCAAAAATTCGCTTGACTTTTAAAATAAAATGCGAGGTAAACACACAAAAAGTTGTAAGCGCCAGCGCTTATTCTAGTCAGCAACACTCGATTTTTCGTTATTGCGCATGCGATAAATCTCCAAGAATCTTGGAGATTCCTTCGAATTTGACCAGGGTCTTCGTTGGCCTTTCCACTCACCATGAACACAGAAGACCCTAAGCACGAGGTTGCACAGTCGCATTTCTGTGCGGAACATTCGCACTTGTATGCAGCACAGTCGCATTTCTATCCAGCACATTCGCACTTTTGCCGACCATGACTCTGATCAATGGTAAGTGGTAACCATTTTATTTGGTTCAACTTCAGTACAGATTATTTCGAAAAATGGCGGCTTTTGAAAGGGGGCCACTTCATGCAATTAGCACAACGAGCAATGCATATTGCATCGCATGAGATAATCGCGAATAACACTAGATAGCTTTGACGCACAGGACAGTGCCGGCATCCCAAAGTTCAACAAAAGAACGCGTCTTGGAAACTGAACCCAAGTGTAAAAATAACAAATGTTTCATTATCACATAATCCCTGGTGGACAAAACGCACAGCAGGTATTCGATTGGTTTATTTTATTAGGGCCTTCCAAAATAGATTCGGAGAATTCAATAATCGCTAATTTCTTGTAATATGATTTATTTATGTTTTGCTCAAGTAAGATCAGATCAGATAAAATAAATTGAAATAAGTCAAATCGAACCGGAGATTATCCCAGCCACTTTTGAAGTAATTTTTTATTAAAAAAATTATTTTTTACTCTATAAGATTTCAGATATATCTATATTCCAAAAGTTTAGCATGCAATATTTTAATCAACTTAAGTCATACATTCTTAATTAATAAGGTCGTGGTAATATAACCTTAATACTAAATCATTATTGTCAGTTACCGGCCAGTATACATGATTACTTGTTTGGACACTTAGGCATGCAACATTTAGCTGTCCAAAAATTGTAAGAGAAATTGCAATCGTGCATAGTAAGATCGTCGCTGAGACGATTAAGAAAAGATACAGCACAATCTTCATAACAGACTTTTCTTGCAGATGGCATAAACTTGCAACTAATAATCGAGTCAAGACCACAATTATGAAGCATGTTACCCGAATAAGCCTCTGGACATAATAGTGGAAAGTGAATTGAACGTTTTCTTCTACTGTCAATTCTTTCTACAATGTGGGAAGAGAAGAAAAGTGATGAGAAAATACGTAGTAGCCAATGTGAGTGTTTGTAAAGTTTAAATTTGAAAAATACATATGAATGGAAGATTAAGATTACGGATGAGTGATGAACGATACCGAAGAGGATGAAAGGGGAAGATATATAATCCATAGGCTACCAAGTATTTTAAAAAGGTAGGTGTCCATTTTGACGTGATTTTGTTGATTCGTAATTTGAATGATTTATTATAAGATGCAGTTGAATGTTTGCTATAATTTGAATATTTCAACTTCAAAAGGGTTTTTGAATTGTCTTTCGTATCCCTAACATTATTTTTCCATACGGTCAGACGGCCCTGACCGTTTCTTCAATCAATTTAAATACAACTATCATTCTCATGAGACAGTTCAAGCATATATACGAAGTATATTAAACTTGATCAGTTGGTCGAACGTCAAAAAAACCTAAAGCGAGTAATTCGATTATCAAAACGTTGCGAAACGGCTGCTCTATATTATATTAAACAGTGGGCGAGGTCAACGTTGTATTTAGCAAGTTAAAAGCAACGACGTCCAATATTTCCTTTCTAGGCAGAAAATACTGATTTCCTTGCAGGGTCACGTAGCCAGGCTGACAGCTAAGCATTGCTGTGCAAATTATATGTTATTATCCTTATTCATTATTCATTTCTTTAGAAATTCACAGTTTTTACAGTCAATGAACACCAAAATATTAGCATAGCATGACTAAATTATCTCGCTGGCTACGCCACTGCCAATTGGTATGGCCACAAACGTTTTGTTCAGGATCGGTCAAAACTACTCAAAGTCTCAAACCACTTAATATACATACCAAACGATTTCGTAAATAATTCTTGTACGTACGTCTGGAAGTCATCTACAAAGCGTAAACAATATTTTCATTTTTATGATAAATTTTGTAAAATGTTTTAAAGTTTTTAACTGAATTGTTTAAAAAAATTATGAAAATCTTTAAAGCAAATTAGGGTGAAGAGTCTAATAGGAACGAAGGCAAACGAAGGGGCAATGCACAGCCAATTTTGTTCTATTTAGGTGATGGGAACATTTCAGCATATAAGTGCTTTCTAATTATTTCCATACCATTTTTATCTTTGGCAATTTCTTTCATACTGTAAACAGGAAGTCTGCCGCAAAATTTTACCACGTGTGGTTTCAAATCTTTTGTCTCCAATCGTTTATCAATGGTCCATTCAGATGCACTAGCACCCAACAAACCAGATTTTCCATCCAACGAGGCATTCAATCTTTTTAACTATGTATACGGAGAAAAAATCGATCCTATTGATAACGGGTTGTATGACACAGCTGTATGTGATTAGTTAGGACAGACATTCATATTCGTGTAGTCGTTCTGTCCATTTTCTTGCCTTAGCGCTTGACAATCTCACGACTCTTAACATTTACAAGTAGACGTGACAGAACCTACGGGCGTTTGATAAAACTTTTAAGGCGCTGTTATACTATGTAACTTCCTTGCACCATCAATGCAATTCTACTCCTGAAGCATCTAAAGTTTACAAATACGAACAGCTCTTACGACCTGCTAGCCTCTCAAATATCACAATTTCATTGTAATTAAGTTGCAAGGAAAATTATATAGTGTAACAGCGTGTCGGCGTCTTTATAGTATCCGCCTAGTATTATCGCGTTAAAGACTGGCCATGTGCACTTGTTGAGTGCGTAGCGGTTCTGGTGGACCTATATAGAAACTGCAGGCGACCACAAATTGAAATTGTGCATTCAATAATACAATATTATGAATAATTAGAACATCGGTAAACAGAACGAGAGATATAGGCATGTTTTGTGGAAATTTTAAAGTCGATTGAAAAACGATATCTCCAGTTTGATCTAAACGGATTACCAGTTTTATTCTTAAAATTGGACTGGATTCTGATAAAAAATGTAAAAAACGGATTTAAAGAGCTCAAACCGATCCAACGTACACCATTAATTTAGAAATAGTTACGGGTGAAGTTTTGTTAACTTACAAAATCCATATAAGCCTTCAATTTTCCAGGATTTGGCAAATTTTTCTCCAGTGGTTTGATGTGACATATGCCCACATCAGGTACGCGGGTAATTGTTAAGCCCTGTAAGAATTAAAATACATTGCAAAGATATAAGATGGTAAAAATTGTGGGCATTGCTTTCAATCAATCGATCAATCAATGAAAAAAAAGTATATTCAGATAAAATCAATTACCAGGCTGAAGTCGTTCAGAACTTCTTTGTACTTTTGTACTATAAACGAGGTAGTATTATCTTTCACACTGATCTTCTCATTAAAATAACGAGTTCCTTCCTCATCCATCTAGAAATACACAATTAAAAAAAAAACTAAATTTCCATGTAGCTACAATTACAGTATAATGAAATAGTAGAAATAGTATTCTCAAACCTTGCAATTCACGACGGAAAATAACTTAACAATTACCAACAGACAAAAAGCAAAGAATACACTGTAAATTCAAAAGAGTCGTTTTGACCAGGGCGAGTCATTTCAACACCTTTATTCAAAATGTCATTTTTACTCCTCTAATGTGTCGTTTCGACTCTAATAGTCGTTTTAACTCCGACATTGGGTTAAAATGACAATTTGGAGGACTCGTTTAGTTCTTTTGAAGGGTCACAAGACTCTCGCAAGAGTCAATAGACTCTTAAGTAGAGTTCACATGGAGTCATGTGACTCGTTCTTGGAGCCATATGATTCTTTGTAAGAGTGGTTGAACTCTTTCTTAGAGTCATTCTGGCTTTTATAACAGCCACTTATATACAAAACAAATAATTTGCATGTTTAAAATATTAAATTGAAGTCATTAGGCATGTTATATGTATTCCAAATCCTTTGTATTTGAAGCAAATAACCAGTCAACACATTAAAAAAATACTCAATTATTTTGACACAAACACACTTGATATTAGTTGTTATCGTTTCTTCATGTATCGAGAAAGTCTTATAACTGTCTATTTGTAAGTTAGTTGTGGAACCCCGTTATTGGAGACATATCTCTGTGTGGTGATTCCAGCCATTGCATGTGTGTAGTTCATTTGTAGTTTATGTGTAGTTCATTCTAACTTTTTAACATGGCAAATTTATAAAATAAAATAAATATAAAAAAATATATTACACTGCATGTATATAGGTTTTAAATTTCTGGAAAATGTCAGCTGGACAGGATATGCACACATAAAAATATATTATACATAAATCCATTTTAATAGTTCTGACTCATTGATAAGTATATGCTGATATCAAAAATGACAAATAATCAACAAACGTTCTGATTGGCTAAGACAGAAAGTTTGAATTTCAACGAGAACGTCAGCAATTTAACTGTCATTTCGTAAACCTTTTTGTAAAAGCGTTTCATAAACTTTGTGCAAAGTAAAACGGGAAGAAACAAGATATGTGAAGCATGACAGATACCAAAGATGAACAGGGATACAATCAAGACCGAAAGCCGTGTAAGAGAAATAACTCATAATCTGCAAGCTTATTGTTGTTTTCAAAGGGTGCGTGTTTACTTTGTTTCTTTCGTATTTGCTTCGCAGTAAGGATGAGCTGTATTTGTATAATTTTCAGCTTTGTATGCCGTTTATTTGTTTAATTTTCAGCTTTTTATGCAAACGGATAAACCTGTGAAAGGCTATTACACCTTTGCTATAACTTCAAAAAGTGTTTTTGAAAGTGTAATTTGAATTTTGCTATAAAAAATACACACTATGTCTATGAAGTATAAAACGTTTAGCCGTCGACTGTAATTACAGAATAAAATAACATTTGAGGCTTTTTCTTTGTCTCTGAAGTTTTCTACTGTTTTAATCGTTTGAAACTTCGATTTTAAACCATTACTTAATTAATTGCTGCTAACATATGGCCATTTACCATATTTTAATTTTAAAAATGTATATCCAACCCATTTTTTAAAGACACCGGACATTTGACAGATGGCCTGTTGGCCGATATTTTAAAGCCTGCATGCTTATATATAGATATTTATTATATATAATTTCTCTTCAAAGCAACATATTTGCGGAATGCATGTATGGTATGCTGTAATACTCACTGCATATACATTATTAAACATCGTTTACTCAAACTCTGCTTTTGTATTATATGCAAGCTTCATGAAACTAATATTGGTGTACAGTACTATAGTAAAATTGATGCCACAGAATAGTCGTAATGACCTCAAATAAGAGTAAAATCGATGTCAAAAAGGAGTGGAAATGACTCCAAATAAGAGCAAAAACGATGCTAAAGAAGAGTTCAAATGACCCGAAATAAGAGTACATTGATGCCAAGGAAGAGTTGAAATGACTCCAAATAAGAGAAAAATCGATGCCAAAAAGGAGTCAAAATGACTCCAAATGAGAGTAAAATCGATGCTAAAGAAGAGTCGAATGACTCCAAATAAGAGTAATATTGATGCTAAAAGAAGAGTCGAATGACTCCAAGTAAGAGTAATATTGATGCCACTAAATAGCCGTAATGACCCCAAATAAGAGTAAAATCGATGCTAAAGAAGAGTCGAATGACTCCAAATAAGAGTAATATTGATGCCACAGAATAGTCGTAATGACCCCAAATAAGAGTAAAATCGATGACAAAAAGGAGTCGAAATGACTCCAAATAAGAGTAAAATTGATGCCAAAGTAGAGTCAAAAATCAAAATGACTCTTTTAAAACGACACTTTTGAGGAGTTAATTTGACTCTAGTTAAAGGGTTAAAATGACTCTTTACAGGTGTCAACCCAAAATGAGTCAAAATGACTCTCTTCAAGGAGTCGTCCTGGGGTCAAGAAAACGACTCCTTTGAAGGAGTCAAAATGACTCTTTTGAATTAACAGTGTATTGTTGACTTATTCATTATACTTTTTCAACAAAACCGCTTTATGAAACTTTATGGGTATTCAAATACTCTGAAGACATATACAGCGGCAAGAATATGAAGACTAAAATTCGTCTCAACCTGCATTTATAGCAGCGCTTTTCAGCATGATCTCTAGCTTAGTTTGTTGATTGCCGGCGGACGTCTGAAACGTGGTGGGAAGAATCCGCCATGCTTCAGACGACCTGGAAATGAAGTTTGATTTTGCACGTGGCAAGCAGACTTTCGATTTGACTCAAATTCGCACTGAGACGGAACTACTTCAGAAAATATCATAGCTTCACCGGACAACACTGGACAACTATATAGTAAACTTCCACAATGTTTCCGCGTCGTAGCTAGTAAGCATGCAGTGGCGTAACTACTAACTAGAACGATAAGGAAAGGGAATGTTAATTCACTCTTCTGCCCGACGGATTTTTTTGTGAATTCTCTGCTAATATCTTGATAAACATACACTGCTTAAACTGAAACAATTTACGTCAAATCGCAAGCGGATACAAAAGTCTGATCTTGATTCAACTCGGGTCATACTTTGCAATACAATGCGGAGACTGGTACATTTCAATAGATCGGCCAGTGCGACAAGGACTGCCGCTGATTCAAGTTAGATCATATTGCAATAAATTGTTGAAACGGATACACATATACAACGGATACAACTAATGCTAGAAATTTAGGACCAGTCGTTAGCCTGCGTGTATATGATTAAAATTAAATTAGTTGAATATATGTATGTTTTAATATTTAATTAAATACATATGTTAACATTGCTATAGAATTGGCAGGCATACGCCGTCGATCCTGTCCCTGTATATGCAACACCGTGAAGGCCGTTTAGACTAAATATTAATGGTGACTGATGCGCTAATTAAACTGATTATGTACTTATTCAATTAATATTGTATTGTAATATTGTAGAACGTATTGAGGTAATTAACTAAGTATTTAAATTGTTTCCGAATCCACTGAAAGGTGAGGTTAGATCGAGTGTGGCGACAACAAAAGTGTATCATCGCTTGACCAGAATTTCAATGATTACTATCCTTATTATTCTCTGCTTCAAATCCACTTTTCATTTATTCCGCGGTATAACTATGGCATGGTTTCCAACCATACAGTTTTAACAGTGGTTGGTAGGAGTTTCTTCAGTTATGAACTGCCGCAGTTCATCCAACTGCCTATGGTAGATGGCATCTAACAGTAGATGGGGTGTCTATAATGTAATGGCCCTGTGAGCATGTCCGTTTCAGAAGTGTATGGGTGGCAGGATGAAGAATAATATGCCAGTTTACTCATGATTGACCTTTGACTCTTTAAGCTTCTAGATATATTGATTCCAAAGATTTGATGTTTTTGCATGGGTGCATCTACGATAGGTTTGATGTAGATGTTGAACAGTACGTCAAATTCACGTCACAAGATGGTCAGTTAAGAAATTTCGGTGCAATGAATTTTGCGCTACCGTTGCTTGGTATACTACAGGTTGAGTCAAAAACTGACACCTTTGAAATTCAAATTAGCCGCAAACTTATGGCTGGAATTTGACAATTATATTTTAGGCAACTTCTGTCACATTACAGCCGATCACAGACACATTGCAGCTAATTTGAATTTCAAAGGTGTCAGTTTTTTTACTTATACCCTGTTATGTTGAAATCCCCATGCCTCTTGTCTCGCGTAATATCCAGCATAATACAGGGTCTTCATTGTTTTACTTAGACGTCTTTCATACTTCCGCTAAGATCCTTATGGATTATACTGATTAGTATTTGTAGGTATCTCCAGAAGCCGGTTGTTCGTACGGCGTTTAACTTAAACGGTTGATAAGCCAAAATTTAAAAATGCTCTCGTAGATCTCGTGAATGACTGAACCTGCATCTTATGCATTAAATATGTTCTTCCATTGACAACTAAACTATTTACATCGAAATATTTCTGCTCAATTGCCCATAAATAGATAATTTTGTATTCCATTTTTAACTTATCCGCCGTTTAAGCTAAACGCCTTTCGAACAACCGGTCCCATGAGCGTAAATATAGAACGATCATTGGGGGGGGGGGGGTGAATACTCGTATAATGCAACATTGCACTCACAGAAGAAGTCCGTCGGGCAGAACTCGATATATTATCGTTCTACATAGTTATCATTCCATTATGGCGGGTGCAATGTGACATACTTCTTAGTTTATGCTGACACTAGAGAAGCTATGGAAGGGAGCTATATTGATCTATTTTCTGAATGTATATATGTTAGTAGTGTCGGACAATGCTGGCAGTCTTTATTGATCAGCATTATAGAACTGATTAATTGGTTTTAAGAAAACTTATTCTATTGCCGGTTTGTTGGCATAAGTGAAACTAACTGAAAGACATATCAACCCATTATGCATTATATTATAAAAAGCAACTATTCCAGATTTAGCAATAAGGTCTGTAAAATCACCATGCACGGTCTAACCTCGAGTTGATAACGCGAAAAATGTATGTCAGGATAACGAATTTGCCATCATATATGTTTATGATCTATTGATCGTCTGAAAATGCGCGGGAATTGTAAAAAATCTGGCAAAATATCAACGTGTTGATGCGCCAACAATTCCTATACTTTCGCCAGTGGACATATAGCAACTTTAATCGCCGTTTTCTATCAAATGACCTAAATGTAGTATCGAAATGTTCGTCAGAACGAAGCGGTGATTCAGCTCGATTCATATCGATAATGCTACTAATTACAGTTTTTAAACAGGCAAATATCGATAAAAGTGGGTTATTTTTAAACACCAAAATCGAAATATTTCCAATACGCTTGCGTGTCATTATCAATCAGCATGATCTAACTAATTGATGAGTCAGTTTGCTGTTTATAATTACATTCCCAACCGCACTTCAGACATCCGAACAAGCTTTTTAAAAAAGCATATTTCATTGTATACAATATACATGTTGGCAAAAGTGCAGCTATAACTGAAAGGCATCGACCACTGTGCATTATAGAAAGCAATTATTCCAGAGTTATACATAGTTATAGTCCCATGTGGTTATAAATCACTACGGTTTAACTTGATTTTCGAGTCAGCTTCCTGTGGACGAACATGTGTCACCTATCAGGCCCTTTATCTCCCACCACGCTTTAGACGTCCGAATCAGCGCTTTAAAATAAATAAGCATATTTTATTGTTGACTTTACAAAGAGACTAACCACCATGCTTCAGACGTCCGGCAATGGATGATATAACGAGTTTCAGATTTGACACCTCTACCAGTACCGCTAGGCGCTAGCATTAGGTAACATAAATCAATCAAATTCAATAAGTCTATTAAATCGACCAATCACAAGTGCAAACATCAGCGAAAGTTGTAATAGTGGAAGTCCAATCTGAATCTCGCTAATTAGATTATGATGCAGAAGTGAAGGTATATAAACAGGTCAGGCCTTGAGACGAGTTTTATTCTTCATGTGCTTCTAGTCTGCGAGTCCTCGCAATTTTTGGATACTCATAAAGTTTCAGAAAAAAGGTTTTGTCGCAAAAGGAAGAAATGAACAAGACAGCCGCAATAGTTCTCCTTTGTACTCTTTTGGTGATCCTTGAGTTGTATTCTGTCGTTAGTTTCAAGGTTTGGGAATACGTTGATTGTGTGGGAATACGATGTGAATTTTATATTATTCTCTTACTGTATATTGCACATGAAAGTGAAGTTTTTAAGAAATATTATCGTGTATTTCTAGGCGAACGAGGCGCAATTTAAAATGCGTATAAATGAAAGAGGAACTCGTTTTACTGAGAAGATCCGAGTCAATGAAATCGAGAATACCATTTTATTCACGGTACCAAAGCACAACAACGTGAATCGTTCTGAAGTGCTGAACGACTTCAAACTGGTAAAATAATAAAATATATGTATTTCGATTAAATGAACTACTTTTTGCCTGAAAGAGCATCATGTCTACAATTATTTATCTAAGGCCACACCTGATGGTTATTTGTTTAATTACAGGGCTTAACAATCACCCGCGTACCTGACGTTGGTATGTGTCACATCAAACCACTGGAGAAAAACCTGCCAAATCCTGGAAAATTGAAAGCTGACATGAATTTTGTGAGTTATTCAAAAAAGTACAAATTCCGCAATGCCCTGTCTTTCATAAAAAAATAATATATACGTAAATACGTAATATGCATATATTTTTTCAATTTATGCATGGAAATCAGACGCAGATTAACAGATGCAGATCTATAATTACACTATATATATATACATTGATCATATCCTGTGGTTATGTACTTAACTAAGTTGGTGTTTAGTTAGCTACATGTCATCATCTCTGCATGCTTAATTAGCACTTCATTTGGGTCCCCTTCCGTCAGCAATAGTTTTTCCTCTAAACATAGGTTACATCACTTTGACCCTGGGCTGTATGTAGTTACGCGTTTGATGACTGACCATTTGATTGTGAATGTCTGATTAATGGCCAAAATTCTGCCTAACTTTTTCACAATTGTTTATATCAATTGATTATGATTATGAATTCGACTTAACGTTTGTTACTATCCTTTAAGCGAAAGCTTACTTACCCACCCACTCATAAATAGAATTTACTTAATCAAACTCTAAATATATTTTAGCTAATTCACATTTTCTCTCGTTATCAAGATAAAGCATTTCAACATCTCTGGCGGAAAACCTGTCGTGTCGACGAGTTCTTCTAAATGGACCATTGATCGGCAACTAGAAACTAAGTATTTGAAACCTTCCGTAGCAAAATTCTGTGGTGATCTGCCTGTTTATAGTCTGAAAGAAATAACCGAAAATGGTCTGGAGGTTATGCAAGGAAATGGTATGCAATAATAACCTCTTTGAACTAAATATCCGTCATTTGAAATCAATTGTTTCAATTTTGACAAATCTACAAGAAAGCTTACAAGCAATACATAAAAATGCATCTAGCTCTTTCTTCTTTATAATATTATGATCTTGTGAATTGTGAAGGAAGAAGAAAGAATTCTATACAATGTGTTTCGAAAAATTATGCCTTTTGAAAAAAAATTGCACTAGTGACTTCAGGTTAAAACTATTACCCAAAGTTTCGAGGGAATGACTAAATAAAATTTTAAACCTTTATCTATCGGAAATGTACAACCAGCAGTGTAACTGATTTGCATATCTATTCAAATCTTATTTCATTCTACAAGTTGTTTACAACACTCGCGTCCGTGTTGTATTGAATATACGGTCCCTCCTGTTGTGAACATTACCAATTTATGAATAAAAAGAACTGATATATTTTTCGCTCCAAGCCGGTTGTTCAAACGGCCACCGCAAAGAAAGTAGCAAATTGTACATGTGATACACGGTTTTCTCCTCTTTTCAACTCTGTAGACACTGGAAGCAGGAGACAGCGCCGCGGCTTGACCATTCAATTATGCCCAGAAGCCCTATCAGGTGTGAAAAATCAGAAAATGATTTGTAATCCTAACCATTGGATATGGAATTGCAAGTTTGATGTAGCTGGGACCTGCGTCTATTTTATGAAGTGCAAAGTCCCGGCGGAATTTATCAAAAATAACATTACGAACTGTGAATTTACGCACCGATGGAATTCAGTTATGTGTTGTATTCCTATCTGCTCTTCCGGCGTAGTAACACGGCAGAACTAATGAGTAACAATTTAGTGTTAGTAACTATAATGTTATTGAAATGAAGAAATAAAGACGTACAAAGCATCTGCTTTACTTTTTGCATAAATGGGAAAAACGAAAAGCCTGGGCAGAAAGACATAGCATTGTTTCCATTTCAGAACTTTTCTTTCATACCAGAACTTTGAAGACATAAGTGGGGAAAGGTTCCCCGTGAACAGCTTTTGAACATTGAGCCAATTTATATAAAATATATATAAATTTAAGTTAATGGAGCAATGCTCGTGGCAGGGCAAAGGGCAATTTTAATGCAACTTCAGGTTATCACCAATAAAATATGCGGCCGATAGTGATGAAAGGTCATCCGGTTTAGATTAGGTCTGAAATATGAAAGGTTACTTTGTATATTCATCTTTGGTGCATGTGCACAGCAGATGACACAAAATTCCTACAACCAATCAGAAGATTACCTGCGTAATTTGACATGAATTTAACAAATTAAAAACCAGGAATACGAACACAAAAGGCAAAGCATGCTTGCTGAAAGTCATTGTGCTCTAAAGTTCCAACGAGGCACACTACAGGTTTACAAAGCTGCGAAACTTTTATTCCTACATTGCTTATAAATTTTTGAAACTGACTGCACTTTCAGAAATGCAGCAGGCGTAAATTCAGTCGATCGTCTCTAGGTGTGTTGAACAAGCAGCGACCGAGATAGCGTCCAACGCAGCCCGGGCTGCCGTCCAAGCAATGTTAAACTCGACGTCTTGTGCCAGTGAAAGCAACGCGGCCAACAACATAATTCCAGCCGTCCCAGCCGAAAGCGACGCGCACGAAGGCGATAATATTCCCACACTAATCACAAATCAGGCGACCAACGCTACACAGCGAATTCCCTACGGAGATGGCTTGCACGAGGCCTGCGACATATGTCAAGCAAATACAGTCAGGTGAGTTCTTTGATCTAGCTAAACTTTTGCCTAAAAATATGTCGATGGGTAACCAGTCCGATGAGCCCTTAATCTTAACGCTTGACAACACGGTGATTAAGGCGAAAAAAGCATCTCAGCCAACCGCTAGAATCACCAATATTGAACAGTGGACAGCCACGTACACCTCGTACATGAGCGTTTTAACCATCAATTTCCTGGTCGGGCCCAAGAACTTATCCAATATATGAGTTTGATACGCTATGCAGGGTATCTCTTCCCCTCCATCAAACCCAAACAAGTTGAGAATAATGAGCACATCTCAAAACAAGATGTCAAAAAACGTCAAGATCAAAACGTGACTGACGTATTACCATTACCTACCCCTGTTTCTGTCCAAAACCTAGATGAAGCCCTGTCTGGTCACCCAGACAAAAGTTTTGTTTCAGAGCTTTGTAACATTTTTACTCACGGTGTGCACATAGGTTCTCAGGGGCAACACACTGCCCGGTTTTCAAAAAAATTGCCTAGTGCTGTTGCCAATCCGGTAATCGTTTCCTCGAATCTTATAGCAACTGAAGTTTCTCTTGGTCGCATGGCTGGCTCTTTTGACTCTCCCCTTTTCAGAATTTTCAGGTTTCACCAATTGGCTTGGTACCTAAAAAGAATTCAAACAAATTTCGCACAATTTTTCATTTGGCTTATCCGAAATCCGGCTCAACCAGCATAAATTATAGCATTTCGAATAAAGACTTCAGTCTCCAGTATATTACAATAGACGATGCTATCAAGGGTATTCAGCGTTTCGGCTCAGGCTGCTTTCTTGCTAAAACCGACATTGAATCAGCTTTTAGGCAAGTACCAATCCATCCTGATGACTACGAGCTGCTAGGCATGTGCTGGAAGGGGAAATATTATTATGATAAAGTTCTACCATTTTGGTTACGGAGTGCCCCATCCATCTTTAACCGACTTCCAGAAGCCCTGGAATGGATTCTACTCAGTACTCCATAACTGTAACATCTCATTTGTCTGTCATATTCTTGATGATTTTCTTCTCATTGAGCCCCCAGCAGATGCACCGCTTTTGGATGGGGTTTGCCAGCAAAATTTAAAAAAAATGTTATCTACCTTCGGAAACATCAATATTCCAATAGCCCCAGGGAAAACGCAGGGCCCCTCGCAAGTACTCGAGTTTTTAGGCATCCTATTAGACACGGTAAACATGAAAGTTAGTCTACCTCCAGACAAAATTGAGAGGCTGCAGGCAATCTTTCAACAATTTCAACACAGACGGTCCTGTACTCTAAAAGAATTACAGTCTTTAAAGCCCGGATTCCACGGGCGAAATTTTCAAGCGAAATGCGAAGTAATTCGCCTGTTCCTTTTGAATTGTGAGCAATCAAGCAGAATTAATATATTCAAGTGGTTATACAATTTAAAAGAACCATGTGAAATACTTCGCATTTCGCCAAGAAAAAGCGCCCGTGGAATCGGGCCCTAATAGGCACCCTCAACTTTGCATGGAAGGTAGTGTCCTCTGGGCGGCCCTTCTTACAACGTCTGATTGCTCTAACAAGAAATATCAAGAAAGCCCATCACCACATTAAGCTAAATTCTGGTTTCTTCCAAGATCTTGAAATGTGGTAGAAATTTCTTTCTGTCTTCAGAGTGCCAGGCATGACTCTGATACTTTAGTGCTACATACTGATGCCTCTGGCTCATTGGGGTTTTTGGGCAGAAGTGGTTTCAGGGAGCATGGAAACTAAATCAAAAACTAGGTCAGCCTGGTATAAGTATATCTTGGCAGGAGTTCTTTGCAATAGTTGTAGCATGTCATATCTGGGGTGACCTCCTTAGGGACCGCCGGATCAAGTTTCATTGTGATAATTAGGCTGTGGTGACGATTATTAATACTAAACGTTCCCGAATCCCAAGGGTTATGGACTTACTGCGTCATCTAACACTCCTAACCTTGCGCCACAATATATACATCCGTGCCACGCATATATTCCGGGAAAACACAATGACATAGCCGATGCAATTTCTCGTTTTCAATTGCAGAGGTTTCGACAATTGGCTCCAGTCTCCAGATGCGGATACAAGTCCTTGCCAAATTCCAGGAATTGTAATGACTCTCTGAATGAGGACATCCAACATTATATTAGTTTATCTCTTGCATCTGCAACACAACAAACCCGGCTATAGTTCTGGAGAAAAGCGTTTCATTACATTCATCCAGTTATACATGCAAGAGAAAAAATATCGAGCAGATTCTACCAGCTGATGAAGCTCTCTTGACAGAATTCGTTGCATTTCTTGCAAAATCTATCAAATATCCTTCCATAAAAACATTTCTAGCAGCAGTCCGCCATTACCACATTCGGCACGGTTTCCAGTTGAATTTGCACAAAATGCTACGCCTGCAACTTGTGTTACGAGGAATTAAACGCTCCTATGGAGACAAAACTAGAGTCCGGCTCCCAATCACAATCCACCTTTTGCGGCTTTTTAGAATGTTACTTGGCATATCCAACACCCCAAGTTTTGACTCCCTGATGATCTGGGCAGCCATGAATGACATTAGCCTTTTTTGGGTTTCTCCGTCTCGGAGAGCTAACATGCATGCAACTGTAAATTCAATCCGAACATACATCTTACCCGAGATAGCATCCTCTTTGCACCCAGAACGGGCACAAATGGTCCCGATTTAATAACAGGACAAGGAGTCCAAGACTGACCCATTTCCCCTGGGTCATACTATAACAGTCGGGGCCACTAATTCGGATATTTGTCCAGTACAAGCGTTACAAAACTATCTGTCGCTACAACCATCCACAAATTGCCCTCTGTTTATCCTTGCATCGGGAAAACCTCTCACGAAACAAAATTTAACCACCGAAACTAGGATGCTGCTCACTAAATCTGGCTTCGCGGCTTTGAATTATGCTGGTCATAGCTACAGAATAGGTGCGGCAACAACTGCAGCAGAAGCCAAATACCATCATTGCTTATTAAAATCTTAGGGTACTGGTCATCTGACGCTATGAACGTTATATTGAGACACCTACTTCTACGTTATCAGGAGTATCAGCGATGCTGGCCAACACTAGTACGTAAATATATTGCAAAAAGAGAGAATAATATTATACTAAAAAATTTGTGTATGCGGTGTGCGCATATATCTTCATATATGCCTATTTATATGTCTTGTACAATTTGCATTTTGTGTGGGCCTTTTTTCGTCTATAGGGAATACACTTTGTGTATTTGTGGGGTTGAAGTGCTCCCAATGATCACCTTCAGGCCCATAGACTCAAATTACCTTAATGTATATATATTCAGTCGAATCGTAGGGACTGGCCAAGGGGATTATGACCTCGTGGTTCAGGTTGATGTTAGATGGGGTCGCGACCCTTCTAGCAGGGCTCTATTGGGGATTATCACCCCTATATAGGGCATTCAGTTTCTCCTAGTGGGGCTTATAGATCCCCCACAGGAGGAAAGCATAAGGCCTTAATGAATCTTTTGGGATTGGTTCGTCCAGGGCGCTGTAAAACACGGGCGTGGAAACGCGCTCATTATGACCTGATCTTGTTTAACAAGAAAAGCAAGAAGTCAAGCGAAATCATGGCGGCAAAAAGAAGTTTATGCAACTTTGGGAAACAGGGTGATGAGAGAGGTAAGATTTACTTTTATTTGAAATTGGCATATTAATTTTCAAAAAAAATATTCCCTTGTGCAATTTAAGAACATCTTGATAAAGGAACTTTCCCCATCAATGAGAAAATATGTTTCGTTTGCCAGTGATTTCATATTTAGTTTGACTAACAGCAAACTTTTTTACACACGGTAAAGAAATCAAAATAGATGCTGCGTGAACACTAGGTAGCCTTAGGTGAGTTTAATGACATTAATTAAATGGTTTCAAATTTATTCAGCTTTACAATGCAATATATGCCAAGATCGGCTTTTACCGGCTTTTTTTGCTATCATGTCCAACGCACTTGGCATAAACGTAAAAGTTCGCAAAAAGGAAAACAAAAGTCACTGTAAACATTGCAACATAAACTGTCAGCAAATTGCATTCTTAAAATAGTTCTAAATATAATAAAGCTGCAACAAAGCAGCAAAGATGCAAATATCACTTAATTAGGCTTTAAAAGGAGACCGGCTTTTTTGTTTAAATCAGTTATTTCGCCCTCGCTTTGTCTTGTTTTGACTCAAAACAGACAAAGGCGATGGAGCAATGTTTGGCCGTGAAATCCGAATCACGGAAAATTATATTTTGATTTATATCTTTTTCCCTGGGTGAAAAAAGTTGCCTAAAATTTTGTACAATCAAAGATAGAGTTATTATCTGTCACATAGGCCTTAAAAGGAGACCGGCTTTTTGTTTGAGTAAGTTATTTCGGCCTCGTTTTGTCATGTTTTGACTCGAAGAAGACGAAGGCGATGCAGCCATGCGAAGGCGATCGAGTCGAAACATGACAAAATGACAGGGCCTCTTTCAACATATAGACTGGGGGGGAAATTGCCCCCCCAGCCCCCCTTACTTCCCCCCAGTCGGCAATTTTGTCCCCCCCCCAGTAGAAAGTCCTTTTTCATATTTTTGGTGTGAAAATAACTCCCAAAGTTAATATTGCACAACATATTAATTAATCCGTATTCCAGTATTCCTTTCGCAGAATCTCAACCTCAGGCTCTCTTGCCCAATACTCAGGCTCTCTTGGCAGAATCTCTTGATATATTACATGTATATAATTGTATAATGTTTATAGATGAGTTTCACTAGCTTCCTGGCAATTATATATAAGTAAGAAAAAGGTGTGTTGACATTATTTTCTAAATTTGATCATCATCTGTTGCCCTATAGTGTAGCGAAACCTATATTTAAACTAGTAACTGGAATTTTATGGACTTTAATAGATTTTTTCATGTCCCCTTTTTACGTGATTTCAGGTCCCTTGGGGAAAATGTCCCACCCAGTTACATATCCTTAAAAGAGGCCCTGCAAAATGAGGCCGAAATAACTTACTCAAACAAAAAGCCGGTCTCCTTTTTAGGCCTATGCGACAGATAATAACTCTATCTTTGACTGTACAAAATTTTAGGCAACTTTTTTCCACCTAGGGAAAAAGATATAAATCAAAATATAATTTTCCGCGTTCGGATTTCACGGCCAAACATTGCTCCATCGCCTTTGTCTGTTTTGAGTCAAAACATGACAAAACGAGGCCGAAATAACTGATTTAAACAAAAAGCCGGTCTCCTTTTAAGGCCTATGTGACAGATAATAACTCTATCTTTGATTGTACAAAATTTTAGGCAACTTTTGTCATCTAGGGAAAAAGATATAACTCAAAATATAATTTTCCGCGATTCGGATTTCACGGCCAAACATTGCTCCATATCGCCTTTGTCTGTTTCGAGTCAAAACAAGACAGAGCTGATTTAAACAAAAGGCCGGTCTCCTTTTAAACCCTAATTAAGTGATATTTACATCTTTGCTGCTTTGTTACAGCTTTATTATATTAGTATAGGTAATAGTATGGCTTCGAGTGCAATTTGGATATAACATGCACGAGTGAGTTTTTCAAAGACTCATTTCATATAACCATTTCCGGTTCATATAACCGGAAATGATCGAGACAAAATATAACAACATCCGCCGATAACAACTTCCGGTCAATTTTAATTGGCTTATTTACAAGTCACGCAATAATTCGATTTTTATAAAATATATTGTAAACAGTAACACACTAATTAGGCCCTGTTCATATGAGCCGGGCTGGCCCGCTTTGCCGGGCTGACTCGCTAGAGGCGAGATCCCGCTTCCTAAGTTGTTTCTATATGTTTTTGAAATTTGATTCACATGGAAAGCGGGCCAGCCCGCTTTGGCGAGATCTCGCTTGAGCGAGGCGAGATCTCGGCAAAACGGGCTCATATGAACGCACTAGGCGGGCTAGCCCGGTAAACCGGGCTGAAAATCGTCGATCGCTTTCTCTACAAATATACCTTCATAGCATCATTTCGCCATTTTATATGTATTTGCAAACCAAAAGAACACAATACATTTCAAAAATTAACGAAATATATCTGCCCAAAACCGCTGTAATCAATGCAAGCAACATTTTTCGATTTGTGAAGCATCAACAAATGATGTAACGCTACCGGGCTAGCCCGCCTCATGTGAATAAGAAAATAAACCAGCCCGGCAAAGCGAGCTAGCCCGGCAAAGCGGGCCAGCCCGGCTCATATGAACAGGGCCTAATACACTCATTTCACTCAAATTCTCACGCTGAAAATACAACAATTCATAATTTCTATGAAAGAAATCGAATCAAACAAAGTCAAATAGCTCAACATTTTATAGTAACAGTTAATTAAGAGTTAGTCGGGATCACTTTCTATTATCAACCTGCGACGTCGTTTTTCTTGAGCTTTTTCTGATGCGATTTGGGCATCTTCCGATGGTTTTGTCTGCGGCATAACAGAAAAGGTGACTTGACAACCGTGAAATGAGTTGTTAAACATCTGATGCTGGCTTTGTTGTCTCACCACGGACTGACTAAGGCTGAGGCATGAATTTGCGAAGCCTATCTCAGATGTTGTCAAATAACCTCGCGAAGAACCTTGTTGACAGCCAGTGTTTGAAGACGAAGCTGCTGATTGAGGCATGATGCTCGCGATGTTTTTTTCACAGGAAATTCTTGTGGAAAGATCTCTTTGCTCACTTTCGTCCCCTTCATCGTAGTCGTCAAGGGATTGTAGGTTCCGATGGCCAGTAACTTTAACGATGGACGATCGCTCGACGTTACTTTTTTTCAACTTGTTCACCAAAGTCTTTCGAGCGCTGTGGTTTGTCAATTTCTTGCAATGGCTTCCAATTGTGTTCCTGAAACGATTTTCTTCATCATTTCGTTGATTCGGTTTATTCCCATTGGTTGTGCTTTGTACCAAACCTCGTCTTGGGCTTCGGCTTTGTAGTTGATGGAGAGGTAAAAGGGACCCGTTTCTTTCATTTGCACTGGTCGTCGTGACAAGTACTCCTTGAAAAGCGAAACTGGACATCTTTCTCCTCCTGCAGCAAACATTTTTGGTGTGAAATCCCGAGCCTTTTTTGATAAACCATCACCTCTTGTTTTTGTCAGCCCTTCGGTGAATTCAATGTACTCACGACCTTCGTCATCTTTGCCAAAAGCAAAGTCTTCGACTTTCATACTGTGGTGTTCCTGGCGACCACGTAAACCAAAGTATTGGGTGAGTATCCACCATATTGTGCTTATTAGGCTTTCTGGAGTTTTCCGGCCAAGTTTGTCAACTCTCCACAGTAGCTCTTCCTCTTCTTCGGACAAGCTTCTCGCTTTGTTTGGACGCTTTCCTTTTCCTTCTTGACGAAGTCGTCTCACTTTACCCTCAAGGACCTGCTTTGATGCAAAAAATTCTCTGTCCCGAATTATTGAATGTTTGTATCCGTGTTCTTTTAAATAGCGGTCAAGAGCTGCAACCATAACTCGAAGACTGTCTGGCTCGTAGTCTTGCCCGTCTTTATTTCTCACTTCGGCGTAAAATTGTTGAAGTACTATGTCCAAGGCGTTGACTTCGTACAACTCAATTTCTTCCAAAAATCCTCTTTGTTTTGCCCATGTCTTAAAAACGCTTAGCCAAAAATTAGTGCTGCTTGTTGTGTTTTTATTTTTGGCATTATTTTGTAACTCCTGTATTGTACTTGTCTCAACGTTTGGAAATCTTTGCTCATTGCTGGCGCCCGCCATGTTTGTTTTTAAAAAACACAAAAAAATTGTATTTTGGAGAAAATTTTTGGTGAAATTTGATTGGCTATTTTCTTAATTCCAACCAATCAGATATGTTTGTTACAGATTTTTGCACTGTTATTACAGATTTTTGCACTGCTGTTACAGATTTTTGCACTGCTGTTTGAGATTAATTGCACTGAAATCGACCAATCACAGTCGAGAATCATTTCCAGTTATATTATTATATTAATAATAGAACTATTTTAAGAATGCAATTTGCTGACAGTTTATGTTGCAATGTTTACAGTGACTTTTGTTTTCCTTTTTGCGAACTTTTACGTTTATGCAAAATGCGTTGGACATGATAGCAAAAAAAGCCGGTAAAAGCCGATCTTGGCATATATTACATCGTAAAGCTGAATAAATTTGAAACTATTTAATGTCATTAAATTCACCTAAGGCTACCTAGTGTTCACGCAGCATCTATTTTGATTTCTTTACCGTGTGTAAAAAAGTTTGCTGTTAGTCAAACTGAATATGAAATCACTTGCAAACGAAACATATTTTCTCATTGATGGGGAAAGTTCCTTTATCAAGATGTTCTTATTAAATTGCACAAGGGAGTATTTTTTTTGAAAATTAACATGCCAATTTCAAATAGAAGTAAATCTTACTTCTCTCATCACCCTGTTTCCCAAAGTTGTAAAAACTTCTTTTTGCCGCCATGATTTCGCTTGACTTCTTGCTTTTCTTGTTAGACGCGCGCTAGATCCAGTCCTCGAGTGCATCACACATAGATCAGGTCATAATGAGCGCGTTTCCACGCCCGTGTTTTAAAGCGCCCTGGTTCGTCGAATCGACAATACGCCCTAATTACTACCCAGCACGACTGGATATTCGTATATCGTATTTATTGTCACAAATAATATTGTGCGCAAACACAATTCGATCTAAATATTAATATATGAATAATGAATAAGATATTATGGTTTGATTAACGGAATTTATATACTAACTTTTAGATTAACTTTATAATTAACTTACTTCTGTGCCAATATTCTCGTGCTGATTCACATAAACAAATACAGTTACAGGTTAGCATTAACGTCTACTTTTTCTACAGTTCGGTTTAGATCCTCAGGTTAGCAGTTTTACTTGTATCAATTGCCTTAATTCTAATCATGTCCGTACAGATATATGATACCCCAATTTTAAGCCTACGTAATTAAATGTCAATCAAATGTAAATCACTAGTAATAGAATATATAAATTAGTAATTGGTCTAAAGTAAGTGTTCATCACAATCACAACATCCTCGCCCGCCAATAAGGCTTAGTCCTTATTATTTGTCTTCAAAACCTTCCGCTGGAACAACAACTACTATTTTCGTTATTGGTCGAATATATTGTCCATAAGGAGTTTTGATCTTCACATTCCTTGTCTTTTCATCTTGTCCAGGGAATGTTTCTGTAATTCTACCAATCGTCCACTTCCCCCTAATTGTGTTTTCATCGATGTACGTTACTACGTCGTCAATCTTTACATTGCGTCTCTCTGTGCGCCACTTTTTCCTCAGGACTAATGACGGGAAGACGTCTCGGCTCCATTTTTTCCAAAACGAATCCACTAATTTTTGGACAAATTCATCTCGGTGCCTGGGATTCTTAGTAGTAGTAGTAGTTTATTAAAAACAACATCTCGCAGTCTTAAGACTGAATTACATGTGTTGGATACAAAATTTAGAATATAGTATAGAATATCAATTTATATAGTACATTTTATAATACTGACTAATACTTTTATAATACTAATTTATCTATAATATACTCTCGGGGGAGCATGCCCCCGGACCCCCCTAGCAGTACGAAGCCCAAGAAATACGAAAAATGCTCTGCAGTCAGCGGTCCCTGAATCAAACCGTCCCTATATATATATTTTTATTAACCATTTTAACCGCCATTTTTATTAATCAAAAGTGCCCCTAGAAGCTGGTGCCCCCCCAACCTTTGGATGCTTCCTACGCCCTTGAGCACGGCTGTACTATATGTTGATCAGGAACTGTGCAACCGAGTTACGATTGTATACTAGTGTTTAGACCTAGACGTAATCTAATCGCTTGCAAAATTGGGCCTTAGTGGATATTCTTAGTCTGCAATAATGCCTCTCTTGGTTTTCTGTTTTTGATCAGTTTATTTTATCATGCACGTACGTGCTTCGCCTTCACATGCACAAGACATGCTCTCTCCGATATATTCCACCTTAGGTCGCCATATCCAAGAGAAATAGATATAGCCTTGTTAAGGAACTTATCTTAATACTTATTTTATTGCCATGTATAACATGCGTTTAACTACTATTTCAGGCTTTCGTCTGACGTACACACATGCAGCAAAGGCATTTTATCCTTTTGAGTCGGTGTGAAAGTTATTCTAAAGTTTTATAGTCATCTACTTCGCTAAAAATTTTTAACAAGTTCCTGAAAAGTTTTAATTGAATATAATTCCTAGAACGAACAATATCCGTCTAGTTCAGTTAAAAAGAATGATCAAATTAAGGAAACAACAGCTAGTTTAAAAAGGCAATACTAACTATAGCCTTGATTAAATATACTATACCTAAATATTAATACTTCAATCAAGTTCCTGAGGATTTTGATCGAATTTTAGCGCTCAATTTTGATCACATCCCACAAAAGCTTTCGTTCAATAAATCTCAATTCTATACGTAAAGAATAGTTCAACCGTTTTGTCGAAGTATTTGCTTATTTAATGTCAAGAGTCCAAGGTTAAGGCTTCGCGGATATTGCTGCGGTCTTCATGTTCGACGAATCCCAACTGTTGAACAACGCCAAAAACATCAAGAACAAGTGAAGGAAAGACCCGAAGGAAGAAGTTCGTATCAAGATTTTCCCGCGCATGCGACAATCTGTCTTTAGATAGATAGATAGATAGATAATTTTAATAGTTTCTCCCAGAAGGGTTTTTCAGAACCTATTTACAATATTTAAAAATAATTATATTATACTGGATAATTTACAATTAAAACTAAACTATGTTTAATAGAATGTTAAGAAGCTAATAGTATTTACAATTTCGATAACAGGCTAAAATGACAGTAAATGATCTTTCAAATGAGTTTTAAAAGTCTTAAGTGATGTACATTCCTTCAGTTTACTATCTAGGTTGTTCCAAATCACAGCTCCTCTATACGCAAATGACCGTTGACCTGTACTTGTTTTGAACCGGGGTATTTGTACTAAGTTGCAATACCTAGTTGACCTACTGTGAATAGAAGTTCTCTTCTCGAACATATCACAGAGGTATTTTGGCGCTAAAGTGTTCATGCATTTATAAGTCATAACCGCATCACGGAAATAGAGCAATTTGTCGACAGTCAGCCACTCCAGATCTTTAAGTAATGGGGTTACATGATCCTATTTCTTAGACTCCTGTGATTATTTTACTTGCAAAATTTTGAACCGATTGAAGTTTCTTCATGTTAGCATTTGGTGTATTTGACCACACTGTGGAGCAATATAACATTTTATTGATCACTAACGAGGATATTATCATGGTGAGTGTGCTCTTATCGAAGTTGTTTTTAACTCGGTTTATCTGGCACAATTTGTTGAGGCAAGATGATACTACTTTAGAGATATGTTTGTCATAACTTAGGTGTTTATCCATCAACATTCCTAGATCTTTCGCCCAATCAACAGGTTCTAAAAGCTTTCCCATGAAAGGAACCGAGATATTAACATCGAGCTCTCTTATCAACTGTCTTGTTCCAAGAATCATAAATTTAGTTTTGTCTGGGTTGACCAGAAGACTGTTTTCGCAGCACTAAGTCGCGATCATATGTAGATCTTGTTCCAAGTTTTTTACAGCGTTGTCAACTTCTGATAGAGGAAACGATAACAGTAACTTTGTATCATCTACATATGATTCCAGATTGCCATTGTAGGATGTAGCGGGTAAATCGTTTAAGTATATACAGAAGAGCAGTGGCGATAAAATGGCCCCCTGAGGTACCCCATGAGTTAATAATAGTGGCTCCGATATTGTAGAATCAATACGAGTGACTTGAGAGCGGTCAGTTAGGTAACTTCTAAACCAATTTATTGTGGAATTAGAAGCTCCGACATTGAATAATTTTTGGAGTAGCCTCTGGTGATTTATACTATCGAACGCCTTTGAGAGATCCAGCAACACTAGCGCTGTAAGCTTCTTTTTGTCCATGGCATCTAAGATTGAGTCAGTGGTGAAAATATTTAATGTTTCCGTCGAATGGAGTGTTTTGTTTCCACTTTGGTGGGGAGTTAATCGCTTGTAGTTGATTAAATAGGAATTCAATTGTTCAAGAGCTAATTTTTCACACACTTTCGACGCTACTGCTAGTAGTGACACTGGTCGGTTATTAAAGGGTAGTTCATGATCACCTTCTTTATGTATAGGAATGAGCTCTGCCTTTTTCCATGCCAGTGGAAAGGTAGAAGTTCGGAAAGAACAGTTAATAATATCCGTAAGAGGACCCAAAATGACTGGAAGACAGTCTTTTATTATCTTTGGGTTAATTAAATCTGGGCCGGGAGATTTATTGTTAGGTAAAGATAACACCACTCGACGAACTTCATAACAAGATACCGCCCTAAACGAAAATTGATCGTTTTCCGGTATATAGACTTTTTCATAGGGTTCCTGCAGAGCGATGTTATTAGCAGCTGCTAGATGAATAGATTTCTTTGCAGCATTTTCACCAACTGATGAAAAAAATTCATTGAATTCGTTTGCGATAGATTTGTGATCTTTGGTGTAAATTTGTCTCTCTTGGCTCTTTGATGGTACCAGACGGTTTATTATTTTCCAGATAGACCTCGGGTTATCTTTGTGTTGCTGTACTTCATTAGAATTATGTTCATTTTCTGCCTTCCTGAGAGCTTTTTTAATATTATTTCGGTAGATCTTGTAATTTTCCCAGTCCTTAGTGTCACGCGTAATTAGAAATTGATGGTGTAATCGATCTCTCTCTTTCATTTGGTTTCTAAGATTTTGTGTGATAAAAGGGCAAGGTCGATTACGAATCGCTGTTGTTTTAATCGGTGCGTGAACATCTAGTGTTGATTGCACAACATAGTTAAAGCGATCGAGTTTGTTATTTACACCTTCTTCTTCCAAAACGGATAAGAGGGATTCTGACTTTCTAGCTAGGTCGGTGAAGAAGTCATTAGGTACATAGTTTTTGAAGCTACGCGTAGTGATATATCTTGTGGCTTGTCTAGGAGGTTTAAGTTTGAGTTCCGCGTACACTGGCAAATGGTCGCTGATAGATGCGTTTAATACCCCACTTCGGCTAACTAACGACTTCGACGACACTATGATGACATCTAGCAATGAACAAGTTGAATTCGTGATCCTCGTTGCGGTTTCGATGATTTGGGTAAGGTTCATTTTATTTAAAAATTTTTCAAGAGATTTATACTCTGCGCAACCACTCTTCAATACATCACAATTTAGGTCTCCTATAGGATCAGGATTGGTTTGTTTAATAATAAAGCTTCCAAATAGTTTGGCTTAAGAGCGTCTTCCAAACAGTTCAAGGGACAGTCAGGTGGCCTGTAAGTTACACAGATTAAAAACGATTTGGATTTTTTATACTGAACATTTATCCATTGTTGATGGAAGTTGTCTTCAGAGATAGAAGACAGAGACTTTATGACAGATGCTTTAAGTTCTTTACGAACATACGTGCACACCCCTCCACCTCGTTTATGAAGGCGGTCTAATCTTAGAAGATTAAAGTACGCATTGCGGATGAATCTTAGCAGATCGATCAGTCTGTCAGTGCGATATTTCTTCTGTGTCCACGACCTTGTCATCTCATCATACAGCTCTTGTATATCCCTATCCCAAGGTACTCTCCGTGCGGTGTTAGTCGCTTGCAAGTGTTGCTCTAAGTCGGAATTAATGTGTTGTTACGGATACTCTGCCTCACGTTGATCGCCAACTGCTTTTAGAAATTCAATCTTTTTTTTCTCCGTCCATAAAAATGGATGCTGTTTAAGATAGATCGCTGGTGGTCGCTTTGAAGAATCTTGTTTCAAAAGATTCTGAAAAAAACTAGTGGCTTCTGGGTGCAACGTTGTGTCGAGGCTGATTTTCATATCTACGATCCTCTGCTCAATAACGTGAAATGGTTCGTCATTTCTGATTGAAAAGAGATGTTTTCCCAGGGTAAGAAGGTAATGAAGTACCAGGCCCAAGGAAAATATATCAGACTGTTTTGTATGCTCTCTTGATCTCATACTGACCAGCTCTGGCGCCATCCAACATCGTGTACCAGGTGCTATGAAAACACGTACCACTCCCTCCCGTTGACGTCATTGTGCAAGAAGTGGACAAATTCTTTGCCAACCCGAAGTCGGTAATCTTGAAATGCAATTTTGGATCAGTCGTGTACAAGATGTTTCCTGGTTTAACATCACGATGAATAAAATTTTTCTCATGAAGGTAAGACAAACCATCGATGATCCCTTCAACGATGTGGCCATGAGTCGATGGATCCTGCTTGATAACTCTGTTAACAGCACAGTTGTCGAGAAATGCATGAAGATCACCGTCCATCAGCTCGAGGAAAAGATACTGAATGTGAGAATCTTCAACAGCTTCATGAAATTTGACGATGTTCTCACACTCGCCAGATATTTTTAGCAAGGTCGTGATTTCTCGTTTGATTTCCTGGGGATTTGTCTTGGTCTTATCGAGTCGTTTCAACGCGTACGCACGACATTCGATAACTCCAGAACTGCTGTCGATACTCTCGTCTTTAATTGCGACAAACACTGAACTAATTGCCCCACTGCCAATCAAAACTTGGTTGAAATAACGATCACTTCCCTACTTTTCTGACTTCAAGTGATGGTATAGTTAAACGTTTTGCCAGCTCAATGTGACACTTCGAACACGATCGTATCTTTTGGATTCCGTAGTTTGGGTGTAAATTTGACATACCTTGGTGCAAGCTGGTGTGGGGGGTGAGTTGATTTGAAACAGTCATGGAGGAAGTACTTTTTTCCGCAATGGCTCCGCATTCGATGAGCATGTGGGCACATATCTCATAAACGTTCGGTCTTTCGTCGAAGTGCTCTCTTGTTATATCCACACTGCAAAAAAAACTTTGCGTAGATTTACTCAAAAAATTGAGTAAAACAATGCGTCCACAGTAACACATACTTTTGCGTAAATTTACTCATTCTGCTTGAGTAGATTTACTCAAATACTAGAGTAAAGTGAATGCGTCCACAGTAACACATACTTTTGAGTAAATTTACTCAAAATGCGAGTAAAGTGAGTCGACCAAACAGATTAGGAAAAAATTCGGATGTAAGTAAAGAAATTACACGCAACCACGAGTGAAACAATTTTATATTGCATAAATTTATAATTTATAAAATACGGTAATGTACGTTTAAGAGTCATGCGTATATATTTATCATTATGCATGTTAGGGTCATGCGGTCATAGTGTTTATAGCTTTTCTTAATCATCTTCTCAATATCTTCATTTTCCTACATAAAACAAAAGATATACAATACATTAAATATAGGCACTGAAAAGGTGAAGCCAAGATTACACACCTAAGCTGTTCAAATGTAAATGATTCAACGGAAAACTTACATTGATAAATGGTACGAAGGTAGACAATGCGACTTCAGTCCGTTCAACTATAAAACGAATTATCGAACAAGATTAAACATGCATAGCATAACGGATTATTATGCTCACGTTTGTCGCTTCGTGTGACATTAATACTTGCATGCCTTAGATAATGGCCCTGGCCAAATATTATGCTTCCTCTCTTTGCCAACAACCAGCAAAAGCACGCATGTCGCCAGCAAACCACTGAATTATGAACGACGACAAACCAATGCGAGACAACATAAATATGATAACTTGTAGGTACACCACGTAAGTATTAAATACTGCAAAGCTTTCGGTCCGTTAACCCGGACCTTCATCAGTGCAATATGAAGGTCCGGGTTAACGGACCGAAAGCTTTGAAGGTCCGGGTTAACGGACCGAAAGCTTTGCAGTATTTAATACTTACGTGGTGTACCTACAAGTTATTATAATTACTAAAGTCGCCATGCAATCATACAAGAAAATTATAACATAAATATGTATAGTAAATGCATTGAAACCTGACAGTCCTTGACACCTGGTTGCTCTAATACAGGTTCAAGGCTAAAGAACAAAGAAACTATAATATCAATCTAGTCGATAATGCATTTATGATGACACACCTAGCAACCTTGCACAAAAACACAATATGCACCCCTAATAAATGTATATAGCATATGCCTTCAAGCACTGCCTTAACAGTCCTCAACAACTGGCGGATCTTTTACAAGTTCCACCAGGAAGAGATAAAGGCAAAGGGCGGCGTTGACCACCTTGCACTGAAGCTGTTAAACAGCACTGCTCGTACAGGCTCAAGGCATACACAGTAAAAAAAGCTACTTATAATGTAAATGTATATAGTATATGCAATGAAGCACTGCCTTAACAGTCCCCAACAACTGGCGGATCTTTTACAAGTTCCACCAGGAAGAGATAAAGGCAAAAGGCCTTTGGGGAGATGGAATGCGGTTTGTGAAACATTGTCAACATCGATCTTCAAGGAGGATGTTGCGGCGAACGGTACTCCGGTTAATATTTTTACTATATATGAGGGGCATGTGCTCCGTGAATGAGTGCGAGTGCAAAATCAACATCGCTCGTCGTGGTGAGGAAGTCAACTGCGTCCAGTCGTATGGCTGGCTTTCTTTCCACCTTCGGGTAAAAAGGCGTTGCGTTAATCGAAGTTTTGCTTCAAAGTTGGCTATATAAGAGGGGTATATGTGCTCCGTGAATTAGTACGAGGACGAAACGAACGTCGCATTGTCGTGGTGGGCAAGTCAGCTGCGTCCGATCGTATGCCACCTTTCTTTCCGCCTTCGGGTGAAAAGGCGTTTCGTTAATCGATGTTTTGCTTCATCGAACCATCTAGTAGCTGGTTCCCTCCGAAGTTTTCCTTAGGAAAGATGGAGTTCATACATGCAGTTTTATCAGGTAAAGGGGATGATTAGAGGTCTTAGTGTCGAAATGACCTTAACCTATTCTCAAACTTTAAATTGGTAAGAAGTCCCACTTGCTCGATTGAAGCCGGACGCTCGCATACGAGCTCTTAGTGGGCCATTTTTGGTATGCAGAACTGGCGTTGCGGGATGAACTGAACGCCGAGTTAAGGTGCCCAAGTCGATACTCATCAGATCCTACCAAATGTGTTAATTGATATTGACATGAGATTTTCATGCAATTTGCCTGAAAAGACAATGGTGCGAACTACCACCTGTTGGATTATGATTGAACGCCTCTAAGTCAGAATTCGTGCTAGAACGCAACGATTCCTTTTCTCTGGACGACTTAAGCGAACACGACAAACAGACGCGATCTTTCGCGCCTCCTGCGTCACAACGTGCCCACGGAGCAGACCATGCTCCCAAGCACTACAACGATCAAAATCTAAAATTTACAGAGCTAAATCATTTGCAGACGACTAAAATAAAGAACAGGGTAATGTAAGCAGTAGAGAGTAGCCTTGTTGCTATGATCTGCTGAGATTAAACCCTTTTTTTGCGATTTGTTTTTTTTTTCCAAAATTCGAACATCCTCGGCGAAGTCGACCTAAGAGCAGAACAAGCCTGGTCTCTTGAACATGTCCGCAGAAGAGGCCAACAACTCGAGGTCGATCGAACATGTTCGGCAGAAGAGGCCAACAAGTCAAGTCGTAGTCTCTCGAACATGAACGGCAGAAGAGGGGAACAACTCGAGATCTTCTCTAACATGTTCGGGTAAGTAGCGATTTCGACCCCGAACAAGAAGGGAAAAACTCGAGGTCTTTCGAACAAGTTCGAAAAAGTCTCGATTTCGACCAGCACTAAGACGGGTGAAAATCGAATTCTCCCGAACATGTCCAAAAAAGTCCCGGTTTGGACCCGCAGTAGATGGGGAAAAAGTCGAGGTCTCTCGAACATGTTCGAAAAAAGGTTGCGATTTCGCTTTGGTCAATTCGAGCGAAATGGCGATGTCGCCGAAGTTAGCTTGCACGGGTCATGACCAAGGAGGATGTTTGGGGAGATGGAATGCGGTTTGTGAAACATTGTCAACATCGATCTTCAAGGAGGATGTTGCGGCGAACGGTTCTCCGGTTAATATTTTTACTATATATGAGGGGCATGTGCTCTGTGAATGAGTGCGAGTGCAAAATCAACATCGCTCGTCGTGGTGAGGAAGTCAACTGCGTCCAATCGTATGGCTGGCTTTCTTTCCACCTTCGGGTAAAAAGGCGTTGCGTTAATCGAAGTTTTGCTTCAAAGTTGGCTATATAAGAGGGGTATATGTGCTCCGTGAATTAGTACAAGGACGAAACGAACATCGCTCGTCGTGGTAGGGAAGTCGGTTGCGTCCGATCGTATGCTGCATTTCTTTCCACTTTCGGGTGAAAAAGCGTTGTTTTTATCGAAGTTTGTGTTCGAGGTTGGGCTATAAAGAGCATGTACTCCGTGAATTAGTACAAGTGCGAAACGAACATCGCTCGTCGTGGTGGGGAAGTCGGTTGCGTCCGATCGTATGCTGCATTTCTTTCCACTTTCGGGTGAAAAAGCGTTGTTTTTATCGAAGTTTGTGTTCGAGGTTGGGCTATAAATGAGGAGCATGTACTCCGTGAATTAGTACAAGTGCGAAACGAACATCGCTCGTCGTGGTGGGGAAGTCGGTTGCGTCCGATCGTATGCTGCATTTCTTTCCACTTTCGGGTGAAAAAGCGTTGTTTTTATCGAAGTTTGTGTTCGAGGTTGGGCTATAACTGAGGAGCATGTACTCCGTGAATTAGTACAAGTGCGAAACGAACATCGCTCGTCGTGGTGGGGAAGTCGGTTGCGTCCGATCGTATGCTGCATTTCTTTCCACTTTCGGGTGAAAAAGCGTTGTTTTTATCGAAGTTTGTGTTCGAGGTTGGGCTATAAATGAGGGGCATGTACTCCGTGAATTAGTACAGTGCGAAACGAACGTTGCTTGTTGTGGTTGGGAAGTCAGCTGCGTCCAATCGTATGCTTAGCTTTCCTGCCGCCTTCAGGCGAAGAAGTGTTGCATTCATCAGGCCGCATTCTGCCATTCTCCAGGTAAGTGCCATCTGGCTGGAGGAAAGGTAGGTGTATTTATTTGTTTATATATTCCCCTCTGAATAGGAATGCACTCTACCCCGTCTCTGGTCAGCATGTACTAATTGTGTAAATTTTTTCTCTAGGGCTACTAAACTTATTCTTTCTCTTTCAGAACAAAGATGATCGATTTTAGTGTGATTACTAGGCCCAGCCCCTGCCCTGCACTGAGCCCAACCCCTTCCTTAGACCCCTATGCCTAAATTTTTCTGCCATGCTAATTGTAAATACTATTTTTCTAAGCTCTCGTTTCAGATAAAAGGTTCGTTGTGTTTTTTGTTGTGTTGTCTTGTGTTGTCCTGTAACATTCGAATGCGTCCACACATTCACGGCTGCCCCACTGGGGCTTGGGTTCGACTCCCAAGAATGTGACAATTTAGCCCTAAATCTTGGTTGTATGCTGGTCGTATATTGCTTTTCCTGCCCCTTTCGGGCGAGAAAGCGTTGCGTTCATCGAAGTTTTGCTTCGAAGTTGGTTATATATGAATGAGGGGCATGTGCTCCGTGAATGAGTGCGTGTGCGAAACGAACAACGCCAATCGTGGGGGGGGGGAATCGGCTGCGTCCGATCTTATGCTGGCTTTCTTACCGCCTTCGGGTGAAAAGAGGTTGCGTTAATCGATGTTTTGCTTCGAAGTTGCCTATAAATTATGAGAGGCCTTTGCTCCGTGAATTAGTACGAGAGCGAAACGAACGTCGCCTTGTCGTGGTGGGGAAGTCAGCTGCGTCCGATCGTATGCCACCTTTCTTTCCGCCTTCGGGTGAAAAGGCGTTGCGTTAATCGATGTTTTGCTTCATCGTACCATCTAGTAGCTGGTTCCCTCCGAAGTTTTCAGGAAAGATGGAGTTCATACATGCAGTTTTATCAGGTAAAGGGATGATTAGAGGTCTTAGGTCGAAATGACCTTAACCTATTCTCAAACTTTAAATGGTAAGAAGTCCCACTTGCTCGATTGAAGCCCGACGCTCGATGCAAGCTCTTAGTGGGCCATTTTTGTATGCAGAACTGGCGTTGCGGGATGAACTGAACGCCGAGTTAAGCAAGTCGAAATGTGTTAGTTGATATTGACATGAGATTTTCATACAATTTGCCTGAAAAAGACAATGGTGCGAACTACCATCTGTTGGATTATGATTGAACGCCTCTAAATCAGAATTCGTGCTAGAACGCAACGATTCCTTTTCTCTGGACGACTTAAGCGAACAGGAATAACAGACGCGATCTTTCGCGCCTCCTGCGTCACAACGTGCCCACGGAGCGGACCATGCTCCCAAGCACTACAACGATCAAAATCTAAATTTTACAAAGCTAAATCATTTGCAGACGACTAAAATAAAGAACAGGGTAATGTAAGCAGTAGAGAGTAGCCTTGTTGCTATGATCTGCTGAGATTAAACCCTTTTTCTGCGATTTGTTTTTTTTTCCAAAATTCGAACATCCTCGGCGAAGTCGACCTAAGAGCAGAACAAGTCCTGGTCTCTTGAACTTGTCCGCAGAAGAGGCCAACAACCTCGAGGTCGATCGAACATGTTCGGCAGAAGAGGCCAACAAGTCGTAGTCTCTCGAACATGAACGGCAGAAGAGGGGAACAACTCGAGATCTTCTCTAACATGTTCGGGTAAGTAGCGATTTCGACCCCGAACAAGAAGGGAAAAACTCGAGGTCTTTCGAACAAGTTCGAAAAAGTCTCGATTTCGACCAGCACTAAGACGGGTGAAAATCGAATTCTCCCGAACATGTCCAAAAAAGTCCCGGTTTGGACCCACAGTAGATGGGGAAAAAATCGAGGTCTCTCGAACATGTTGGAAAAAAGGTTGCGATTTCGCTGTGGTCAATTCGAGCGAAATGGCGATGTCGCCGAAGTTAGCTTGCACGGGTCATGACCAAGGAGGATGTTTAAGGAGATAAAATGCGGTTTGTGAAACATTGTCAACATCGATCTTCAAGGAGGATGTTGCGGCGAACGCCTCTCCGGTTAATATTTTTACTATATAATTATGAGAGGCATGTGCTCTCTGTGAATGAGTGCGAGTGCGAAATCAACATCGCTCGTCGTGGTGAGGAAGTCAACGGCGTCCAATCGTATGGCTGGCTTTCTTTCCACCTTCGGGTAAAAAGGCGTTGCGTTAATAGAAGTTTTGCTTCAAAGTTGGCTATATAAGAGGGGTATATGTGCTCCGTGAATTAGTACAAGTGCCAAACGAACATCGCTCGTCGTGGTGGGGAAGTCGGTTGCGTCCGATCGTATGCTGCATTTCTTTCCACTTTCGGGTGAAAAAGCGTTGTTTTTATCAATCGAAGTTTGTGTTCGAGGTTGGGCTATAAATGAGAGGCATGTACTCCGTGAATTAGTACAGGTGCGAAACGAACGTTGCTTGTTGTGGTTGGGAAGTCAGAGGCGTCCAATCGTATGCTTAGCTTTCCTGCCGCCTTCAGGCGAAGAAGTGTTGCATTCATCAGGCCGCATTCTGCCATTCTCCAGGTAACTGTAAGTGCCATCTGGCTGGAGGAAGGTAGGTGTATTTATTTGTGTGTGTGTTTGTCTGTGAGCACGATAACTAAAAAAATGCCGAACATATTCGTACAAAATTTTAGGAATGCATTTCCCATTGGCAAAGGAAGAAGTGATTAAAATTTGGTTGAATTTAGTTAAAAATTGAACGAGAAATGAACAAAAGTTTGTCTTTGTTTTTCCCGGTCAATTAAGAAAAACTCACTGAATGCGTAATGAGGCGCATAGTTAGGACGTGTATTATGGCTCAGTAACACCTGCGGAGATATGCACTCCCTGAGTGCCCTCTAGTTTCAATTTTAAAAAGTGTACAAGCAAGCTTAAAAGCAATGCATAAAAATACACCTAGCTCTTTCTTCTTTATATAAAACTTCTTTTAGAGTTCAACCTCTTTTCGATTTACAGATAATCATTTTCAATTGCCGAGAATTTTAGGAAATTCCGCTTTTTGTGAATTGTGAAGGAGGAAAGAAGAATTCCATACCATGTGTTTTAAAAAATTATGCCTTTTCAAAAAAATTGTTCTAGGGAGTTCAGGTTAAGATTATTACCCGTGCAAAGTTTCAAGGGAATGAATAAATAAATTTCTAAATTTTATCTATCGGAAATGCATAACAACGAGTGTTTGTAACTGATTTGCATATCTATTCAAATCTTATTGATTGCAAATTCATTCATTTTACAAGTTGTTTACAACACTCGTGTTCGTGTTGTATTAAATATACGGTCCGGCCCTCCTGTTGTGAACATTACTAATTTATTTATAAAAAGAACTGATATATTTTTCGCTCTAAACCGGTTGTTCAAACGGCCACCACAAAGAAGGCAGCAATTTGTACATGTGATACACGGTTTTCTCCGCTTTTGAACTCTGTAGACACTGGAAGCAGAAGACAGCGCCGCGAATTCAAGATTGAAATATGCAAAGAAGCTCTATCAGGTGTGCAAAATCAAAAAATGGCTAGTGATCCTAACGATTGGGTATGGAATTGCAAGTTTGGTGTAGCTGGGACCTGCGTCTATTATATGAAGTGGAGACTCCCAGTGAAGTTACTCAAAAATGACATTAAGAACTGTGCATTTACGCACCAATGGAGTTCAGTTATGTGTTGTATTCCTCTCTGTCCTCCGAAGCAGGGCCTTTTTTAAGAAATTTCGAGTGGGTGGGCCATTGGCAAAAAAGGGCTTACACTAGCGGAAAGAAGTAGGAATGTCGATCATGGCCGAAAGCTAGGGGGCACCCGGGAGATTTTTGAAATCAGTATAGTCAAGAAACGCCATTTCCTATATTCTGAGCCTTCAAATTTATTCTAAAAACTGTATTTGTATCTCAGATAATTAAAATACAAAGTTAACTTTTACGTTTTACCAAAAATAATATCAAAGGTACAATATGTGTGTCAATATCAACAGGGAGTAATGGAGTGTATATTTGACAGTTTAGTGTATTTTCCAGTCTGAAGAATATTTTCTTTAAACTGGATAATCTCTGTACACTCAAATATCCATGTATATCTGTAAAGGTAAAGATGCATTTGTAATATTGTACATTACAACAGAAAAATGATTGATCATTGATGAATCTATTTGTCTATTTAAGCCGTTTTCGTGCTCGACTGTCTCGACAAAAAACATTCGTCGAATTACATTCAACAAAGGTTGGGTTACAGAATACAAGAGTGCTAATAGTAATACACTGTCGCAGAGCTAAATTATTCAATTTTCTTCATTTTTTGTTAATATCTTTTAAAAAGGGGATTTTCACTGGGGGGGCCAACATTGAGGGTGGGGGGGAAATCAATTATTATATAGAGGTCAGCTGAATAAAATGTGAGCTCGCGGGGTTGCTTGGTGTGGTTTTGGCAAAGGAAAGGCCTGGCAGAAAATGATTTCAACATTGTAACCAATCAAACGAATTATACAATATAATACAACACAATATAATTCCCTTCCTAGCCGTGTCATATCCCGATTGAGATTTGCGATGTCAGATTTGCCTCGTTCTGATGTGTCGTCATAGTAACTGAAGACCATGTGCTCGCTCTATTTTGACATTTTGTTGTTGATTAAAGCATATGAGCCATCACTGTTGTTAAATTGCTCATTTTGCGGGTAACCTTTTGAATCACATCAGTACGCTGTGAGCCTGTGACGTTATAATGTTAACATTTTTCTTAATGATCGTTAACCAACAAATCAACAAATTCCGAACGCACTGCCACAAATTGACGACAGTACAGTTAATATAAGATATAGATCAGTAGGACATGTTACCGTAGCAACAGTCTCTGATTCTTATTGGTTAATGTTAATGTTAAGGAAAGGGCGGGAATGAACAATTGCGATTTTTGGACATTGACTCAAGTATCAACTGTATATAATCACTTATACTCTCGTGTATTTTTCCTTTTATTGATACGTAAATAATATTTATAAACTATCGATCGTCCGTTTGTGATTCGAAAGAACCTTTTGGCACAAGTTCTCGGTTGTTTACGGCAATCACAACGCAATTTCCAGATTAATATTCATAACCACACTTAACAATCGGGACACGCACATCATTAAGCTGTGATTACTGCTAGTTATATACTATAATTACTTGAATTAGATTCAGGGTTTTTCAGATACACCGGTTTTTAAAAATGTTATAGGTTGATTAATATTGAACATTTCATGTTACAAATTATATCCGATAAGTATCACGTACTTTTATGTCATGAACAGAAACCTCTCAATATGTTGTAAATGCGCTCTCTCTTCCAATAATAAATATGTAGCTAAATACGGCAGGGGGTTTTTCGAGTACTCTACGATATTAGTCACTCCGACGGAAAATACTTAAATAAAGTACCTTCAGATGATTCTTTGCCAAAGGAAACGTTCATAGTACTTGGCTCGGGCATCGAAAAGTTGATTCCAGTAACAAATTATAAAATAATAATGAAAAAAAACTGAAAAATTCAGAAATTTTCAGAAATTGGTCATTTTCTGCCAGGTGCGATGCTTCCTCGCTAAACAAACCACCCCAAGCACCCCAGCGCGCTCGCTGTCCTCTATACAACACCTAAATGTAACGTTATATATTTTACCATTAAAGCGCCTGGGTACGAGGCTGGGAGTTAATCAAAAATGAATACTCCTTCGAGTTGAAGTTATATTAAAAAGGTTATCAAATGATAACCTGTTTTATTATACATTATAGTAGTAAAAGCAATTTGATTGGCTAATAGTTGACAGATAAATCGCGCAATCACGCAAAATTCAGTTATCTGCTAGCAGATAACTGAGTTATCTGCAAGTGAGCCTGCGGTAGTTAACAAGCGGTTATATCATTCGAATGTATTTATGTATTAATAATTTATGTATTTTTGGATGTTGCTATTAAATAAGGTTTTTCATTCGTTAATACTATGTTTACTATTCTTCAAATGTATAAAAAAACAATTATTGAATTCGGTTTTTGTGATATGCAGACTTATCAAGGTCTCGGTAAGCGTGTAACGCCTACCTCGACGTTGATAACTCTGCATATCACAAAAACCTCATCCAATTATTGATTATTATTGTTGTATCGCCCCCACAAGCGTGAAGAAACATTAAACTAACCTTAAAATAGTTTACAACATCGATCGAAGCGAACTGCAGATTATCAATAGGATTATCATCAGTCAAATATCGATAAGGCTATCAATTACAATTATTAAACAGGCAAATATCGATAAACGTGGATTAATTAAGAATTAAAAAACGAGTCGCGTGCCTTTATGCTGTAATAATGCACGATGGGGGAATGTTGAGAGAATACGAGAGAAGCTTGTAAAACACGAGGCGTAGCCGAGTTATTATTCAAATTATTATATTATAAGTGCACTGTGTCATAATGTGTGGATAGATACGCGAACATTAAACTAAAAGTGAAACAAATTAAGTAATTTAGTAGTTTTTATTGCACTGATGAAGGCCCTGGTTAACGGACCAAAAGCTTTGCAGTATTAAATACTTACGTGGTGTACCTACAAGCTAATTTACTTATTGATGTTGCCATGCAAACATACAAGAATATTGAAACAGATTAGTTCGAAAGCTCATGAAAACAATGGTAAAAAGGAAATGACGTCGTAACTAATTTACGCTTTAGTGCTGAGGCGTCAATATAGTATTGAGTGTGCAATATACATGCAGCCTTTAAGACAAAGCACAAATAGCACAAAGTTCTCGGCGGCTAATTAGGGAATCTCTTTTTCGTAGATCCTCAGAAAGAGAAAAAGCAATAATTATCACCAATTGATTTTTCTTCCCTTTATTGCTTCATATTAATCTATAATCAACATTTGACATTCAACATTTGACTTAACATTCTATAATGAACAGTCGAAACTCAGATATTCTTAAAATGTTTTCAAAATGATTATCGTGGTGTCGTTCTCAGCTGTTCATAACGTTCCGTTCGGAAACGAACAGCAACCAAGATCGTTTTTTTCCCTTGCGGTGCCTATCGGTCGACCGGAACCGAACCGCAACCTAATCTCAACATAACCGTAACTAAACCGCAGCAGAGCCGCAACCTAACCGTAACCTAACCGTAACTCAACCGCAGCAGAACCGCAACTGCAGTGTTATTTCTCGACAGTACTGTGTAGTTGTTTCTTCAGTCGTGAGCACTTTTTTTAGTCATGGTACAAAGTGTGCTGGTGTAATTGCTGGGGCAGCAAACAATGGAATATGTGATGTTGGTGTGGCATACGAAGCTAATACTGCAGGTATCAATTTCGTGTTCATCGACTTTTAAATTTTAATATAACTGCATGCATACCTTATTTAAATTTACGCGTTTATTCAAAAAAGAAAACATAAAAATTTCAATTTTCAGTTAAATGTCCCCAAAACAATGTATCATCAATAAAATGCATGAAAATTCCTTTAAGATCTTAACTGGTAGAGAGTGAATGTATCAAGCCGTTTGATCAATAGAGCAGCCATTATATTATTAGATGCGTTTTGATCAATGCTATATAAAATTAGAATTTTTTGCTCAAGAATTTGTCTTGCTTCTCTTAAGGAGCTAATGATACCAATAACTTTTATAGCAAGCACGGCTATACTATATGTTGATCAGGAGCTGTGCGACCGAGTTACGATCGTGTACTAGTGTTTAGACCTAGACGTAATCTAATCGCTTGCAAAATTGGGACTTAGTGGATATTCTTAGTCTGCAATCATGCCTCTCTTTGACAATCATAATCCACTAGGTTTTCTGTTTTTGATCAGTTTATTTCATCATGCACGTACGTGCTTCGCCTTCACATGCACAAGACATGCTCTCTCAGATATATTCCACCTTAGGTCCCCATATCCAAGAGAAATAGATATACCCTTGTTAAGGAACTTATCTTAAAATTTATTTTATTGCAGTGTTATAACATGCGTTCAACTACTATTTCAGGCATTCGTCTGACCACAGTTAATAGAATATACATGGTTTGGAGACCATATAAAACTACAATACAACTCATTAACTATGTTAAGGCACATTTATGCAAAAAATTGTTCCTTTAGCATCACATGTCTATTGTATTTTGCACAGATAAACCAATAGCAATCTTATAATTAACATATTTTTCAAGTCAAGGTTGATGAGCTTAGCAAGACGAATGCCATTGGTACGTTTGGCTAAAATACAATAGACACGTGACGAGAAAGGAACCATTTTTTGCATAAACGTGGACAATAACATAGTTAATGAGTTGTATTGTACTTTCATTTAGTCTCCAAACCATTTATATTCTATTAACTGTGGTCTCACGTACACTGATGCAGCAAAGGCATTTGATGGCCATAGTGAAATTGATATATTCTCCAACAGCTGCATGGGGTCCACCTGACATTGGCATTAATGTTGCCGGCCCTGGCCCGCTGACTTTGCAAGCGTTAAGGTCGACACAGACCGGACTCGAATTGGCAACGCGGCGCGAATTCTCAACGTTTTTAATTTTTAAAATCATTGTCAAGGTGAATCTTCTTCCCTTGATTACGATGATTACAAAAACACAGCGCGATATAGTTTTTAAAACTCGGTTTCTTCAAGTATTCACTTGATTTTTACGTCCTCGATACGGTCCGTCTTCGGGCCTATGAGTCGATGTGAAATTCGTCGATGTGAAAGTTATTCTAAAGCTTTCAAGTTACATAACAGCAATAAATGAAACGAACAATATCAGTCTAGTTCAGTTAAAAAGAATGATCAAATTAAGGAAACAACAGCTAGTTTAAAAAGTCAATATTAACTATAGCCTTGATTAAATATACTATACCTAAATAATACTTCAATCAAGTTCCTGAGGATTTCGATCGAATTTTAGCGCTCAATTTTGATCACATCTCACAAAAGCTTTCGTTCAATAAATCCCAATTCTATACGTAAAGAATAGTTCAACCGTTTTGTCGAAGTATTTGCTTATTTAATGTCGAAGTATTTGCTTAATTAATGTCAAGAGCCCAAGGTTAAGGCTTCGCGGATATTGCTGCGGTATTCATGTTCGACGAATCCCAACTGTTGAACAACGCCAAAAACATCAAGAACAAGTGAAGGAAAGACCCGAAGGAAGATGTTCGTATCAAGATTTTCCCGCGCATGCGACAATCTGTCTTGCCTGTGGGAGTACGCATTGCGGATGAATCTTAGCAGATCGATCACTCTATCAGTGCGATATTTCTTCTGTGTCCACGCCCTTGTCATCTCATCATACAGCTCTTGTATATCCTTATCCCAAGGTACTCTCCGTGCGGTGCTAGTCGCTTGCAAGTGTTGCTCTAAGTCGGAATTAATGTGTTTTGACGGATACTCTGCCTCACGTTGATCGCCAACTGCTTTTAGAAATTCAATCTTTTTTTTCTCCGTCCATAAAAATGGATGCTGTTTAAGATAGATCGCTGGTGGCCGCTTTGAAGAATCCTGCTTCAAAAGATTCTGAAAAAAACTAGTGGCTTCTGGGTGCAACGTTGAGTCGAGGCTGATTTTCATATCTACGATCCTCTGCTCAATAACGTGAAATGGTTCGTCATTTCTGGTTGAAAAGGGATGTTTTCCCAGGGTAAGAAGGTATGAAGTACCAGGCCCAAGGAAAATATATCAGACTGTTTTGTATGCTCTCTTGATCTCATACTGACCAGCTCTGGCGCCATCCAACATCGTGTACCAGGTGCTATGAAAACACCACTCCCTCCCGTTGACGTCATTGTGCAAGAAGTGGACAAATTCTTTGCCAACCCGAAGTCGGTAATCTTGAAATGCAATTTTGGATCAGTCGTGTACAAGATGTTTCCTGGTTTAACATCACGATGAATAAAATTTTTCTCGTGAATGTAAGACAAACCATCGATGATCCCTTCAACGATGTGGCCATGAGTCGATGGATCCTGCTTGATAACTGTGTTAACAGTGCAGTTGTCGAGAAACGCATTAAGATCACCGTCCATCAGCTCGAGGAAAAGATACTGAAAGTGAGAATCTTCAACAGCTTCATGAAATTTGACGATGTTCTCACACTCGCCAGATATTTTTAGCAAGGTCGTGATTTCTCGTTTAATTTCTTGGGGATTTATTTTGGTCTTATCGAGTCGTTTCAACGCGTACGCACGACATTCGATAACTCCAGAACTGCTGTCGATACTCTCGTCTTTAATCGCGAGAAAGACTGAACTAATTGCCCCACTGCCAATCGGAACTTGGTTGAAATAACGATACTTCTCTACTATTCTGACTTCAAGTGATGGTATAGTTAAACGTTTTGCCAGCTCAATGTGACACTTCGAACACGATCGTATCTTTCGGATTCCGTAATTAGGATGTAAATTTGACATACCTTGGGGTAAGCTGGTGTGGGGGGTGAGTTGATTTGAAACAGTCATGGAGGAAGTGCTTTTCCCCGCAATGGCTCCGCATTCGATGAGCATGTGGGCACATATCTCATAAACGTTCGGTCTTTCGTCGAAGTGCTCTCTTGTGATATCCAGAGGGGTAAGTCCCTTCTGATCCACTTCATTAACATCTGCTTGATGGTCCAATAGAATTTGGGCACTCTTTAAAATAAATACTCCCTCAGTGATCTCGTGTTTCTTGCCACATTCCACGTCGAGTAGAACGTGAAGAAGACCTTGACCTTTCTTGTTTTTTCGTTTCATATCACTCGTTGTTGCATTGCGTAGCATTTCACGTAGTAATTCCACGAAAGATGTTTGCAGTTCAGTAATGAACCCATTAAACCTTGTTTGTCTTATGGTAGTCAGGACTACATGAATGGCGGTGTCCCCCTGGATGTCAGGAATCCAAACGGTTTCAATCGCCTTCTCGTTTTCTGAAATTATTCTATTAAGACTCTTCAGTAGCTCTATAGCTTCTTTAGTGTACGCAGGACTAGCTGGGGTGGCAAAACCGTGAACTAAAGTCAGATGATACGCGAGTTTGACAGATTTCTTCAGGATGAACAAAAACGGTGTTTCATTGCGTCGATTTTTCGCGTGAAAATCTGCGCCATTCTGAACGAGAGTCTTGAACAAAGAGGAGTTATAAGCGTAATGGAGAGGCTCCTCACCAAAGATATTTTGAACTCTGTAAATTGCACCAAACTGTAGCAACTTTTCATATAGTTTTTTATCGAAGAATTCTTGTTGGACCATTATTGACATCGCGTATTCATGCAAAACTGTGTTGCCTTTGCTGTCTTGAGAGTTTGCTAACGAAGCAGTTGTTGAAAAACCGATTAAGGCGGGATAAGAAAATGGGGGAAAGGAAAAATAGGGATTACTATGAAAATAGGGAAGTACAAGGTTGGATGTTTCTTTAGGCAGTTGATTGGAAAGCAGTTTCAAAAGTTTACCTCTATCCTCAACGAACCATTCTGTCTTAGCAACGCGTTCATTCGTAAAACGCATTGCACCCGAGTCGCATACTGCTTTAAACCGACCAAATATGATGTGTAGAAATGTTTTCCCGTCGTTATTCCTCGCAAGTGGATCAACATTAGCCTGTAATAAATATTTCACTAAGGTGCCACAGGCTTTGCCGACACCAGGCAAAGCGGCGATGTAGTGCAGTGGAGTGTTGCCGTGTTCGTCTCTGCAGTTCCTCAAATCGGCGAAATTATTCTTCATTATTTCACAGCATCTAATCAAAATCATCTCTCGATATTGTGCAACGGTACCTTCGTCAAAAACTGTGCGATTAAATAATTTGTAAATATTCTCTTCTTCATCATCATCATTTTCACTTTCTTCATCGCTGCTGTTGTTCTCATCTATAATAGATATTCGGGTCTTACCTTCTACACCTGGGATCCCCTTTATGAAATGAAACCATCCGTTGCCGGTTATATGACCCAGACCAAAGAAATCCATGGGTTGATAGCCAGTCTTTTGTTTGAATCTCTTGCTTAAGTCGAAAAGGTTGATTCCATTTTTATTGTAGACGATATTATAAAGCAGTTCTTCGGTTACTTCTCTTAAAAATAACTTGATGGAATCCATCGCATTTGCTATTGAATAGAGTTACAAAAATATACGAAGCAACATTTCGTTTAACATTGCTACAAAGCAAATTATGAAATATTTGTAACCAACGTGTTAGATTGCTTCAACTCAGTGTCAACTGCTGTTATGAACGGGATATATATGTTTTGAACGTCTATTTTGAAATGCACCCAACAACGTTTTATTTTAAATATTTTATGAAAACTGCTCGATGTCTATAGCTACATTAATTAAACAACAGCGATCCACCAGTCTGTATGGAAAAACAACGTTTATTAAAATATCAAACTTTCAACTAATTGAATTGAAGACTAGCTACTGTAAAAGCTACTGTACGTTTCGTATACTTTCGAAGAGCAAAGTTTGAAGAAGAACGAAAACGTTTGCGTTGTCGAATTGCCTTGTTCGTTCAATGTAATTATCTAATCATTTCTTTATAAATAGTGAATATCTCGCACCCCGAACCCTGAAAGCCTTTACTGCATGTGAAGGCTCGATCCAAGCGCAATGTGATCCGGATAGTTGGAGATTACGATGCAAATTCGTGCTTTCAACAGCCTGCGTCTACTTTGCAGAATGTAAGACACCTGTTGGTTTATCCATCAATCTCGAAAATTGCGACTTTGCTCACAACTGGAATTCAGTGATGTGTTGCACTCCCTATTGCCCCTAATCAGTCAAAACAACAAACAAGATTGTTGAGATGCACTTAGTAATTGTTAAGTTTTAGTAAAATCATGATATTTTATATGCAGACATGTTTTTATGGAATGGCAATAACACATAATGGAAATCACTCTTGGTTATATAAAAATGTTATCATTGAAATTGTGTAATAAAGGTGCATGATACAAAATTTGATACGCTTAGCTATATCTTTTTTTACGGGGACGACCGCGTTCTCTCCCAAATTTCCTTTTTCTTTGCGGACGTATAATTCGCGATTGATTATATTCTAATGAATGGGTCTTTAATGTTAATAAATTAATTTTCGTGAACTGCAATTAATGTAAAAATAAAGAATTCGTGAATGGTACTTTATGCATTCGAACGGTATGGCTGGGGGTGCCGACGATTGAGAATTGTACCCAGCGACCGTCCAGTCAGCCACACTGACCAGTTCACCCCATGCAGTGAACTCAAATAAAACTGGAGCGATAACTTCAAAATAAAGTCCAGTAATTGGATGAAGTGTATTTGAATACAATCTGCTGATTATATGTCGGGAGCCGCGCAACAACAAAAACGAATTTACTTTTTCTAGATAGATCTAAGCAGAAGACCCTGGGAACGAGGTTGTTCGTATTGGAGGCTCGTCCAATTTTGGCAACATTCTCAAACTTCACTCGTATTCACCAGAATTGTACTCGCTATCGCATCACCTATGCTAATGCTTCTTCTGTGTTATTGTAGGTGTATAATCAGTTAAATACCGTCCTAATACAGCTTATTAGGCCATATTTGTACCGAACAAGTTTAATGATCATTCTGAAAAACTTAAAATAATTTTCTTTTGAGCCTGTATGTACTGTATTTTCGTAAAGATAACTTATCTCAATATTCACAATACTTTTATTCTTCCACACGATAAACAAACATTTGAGCAGTGACTACGAGTACTCAAGATTACTCTTCTTAGCGGAAATTCGGTGGCTTTACCTTCGCCCTGGTTTAACTGGTCGTACGTCCTCTCTACCGGTTCCGCCTACGACAGGATAACTATGGCTTAATAGGGTATCAAGGTAATATTGGGGGTGACCTAAGGGACACCGCTTGCTTTTTGTCTAGCGCATTACAATTGTAATAGTTTTGAAGAATCAAGTTATATTTTCCTTTCTTTGAAAACAAGCAAGGATTTTGCGGTATAATTTAAACATTAGCGCGGAACAGAAAGTGTTGTTGTTTGCTATAGTTTAAGAATGGAAATAAATTCATCAAACGGGATGTTTATGCATTTTTATTAAGTATGTTCATGCAGTCTTTCTGGGTCGCAAGGCCTAAGCTCTATAAATGCAGTCTCAGTTTGAAGGGACGTTGAACGTGAAAAGAGGAAGAAAGAAAAAGATGAATCGGGAAGATCACGAAACAAAATTAAACGTGAGTTCGCCTCATCAGGAGATTACACAAAGCATTAATATGACTAACCAGTCCATTTCACCAGAACATAATTGAAATCAACTCGGTTAACCTTTATAGGTAGCTCCTAAACTCCATGTTGTCTTGTTATCGTGTTTGCTCGGTATGATATGTGCAAATTTGTAAACGATCAAAGTTTGGCCAAGCTTCAAGATTGTTTGCGGAATTGAACATATGATACTGAATACAAAATATTTATACTAATTATAAAATATCATAGAGTTGACTGCAGACGAGCCTGACTGAAAAGTGTGCAAATGGCATGCTTTGGATTGCAAAATAATACTAGTAAATAAATAGAAGGTGCACCCAATATCTCGGTTGCACTATACATACTTTCCACACTGGCAGAGGAGCTTAGGTTGACTTCAAATCATGAATTAACTTTCGATTTGACCCTGACTGGAAAGTACATGTATGCAAACTGTGCAACCTAGATTTCAAAGAATTACTAGTAAATATATAGGAAACATCAAATTGCACGCCTGACATCTAGGTTGCGCTGTACAAACTTCCCACACTAGGATTTGACTGTGGAACAAAAATTACTTTCTCAAGTGGTATTTTGATGTTGATTTTCTGACTATCGCAAAAGCAGGGGAGGTAGGTATTGCATTTGCCTTGCATGTTGTTGCTGGAGTTCATTATGGCCAACCATTTTGCCTTGTTTTAATTAATACCAGAATTATTATTATTAGGGCTATAGTCACTACAATACAATATATATAATATTGTAATTGTACTGTTACAATATCTCTCTGAGTCATGGGTTTTCTAGACATTTAGTGTTCAATCATGTCTCACCAGAATATGGCTTGGCCTAACATACTGAACTCTGGTTGTTACCAGTGAATAAAAAGTCCAGTTTATTTCCAGAATGAGGTGATTTGCCTCAAATTATTTGGTCTGAAAAATTAATGTACAGTATACTGTGTTTGTAGGAGATAGAGGCGTTTATGGAGGTTGATAATGTTGTGGGCAACACAACTGAACAAAACCTAGTGGATGTTGACACAGCTAATCTTAGCAAAGACACAATTACATCTGGTGAACAACTGGAGCAGAATGATGCAATATTAGACACAATTAACATGATTGTCAGAGATATTGATGAAGTGACAGATAATATTGACAACACTGTGATGCAAACCCTTGGCTGCAGTGGCGATCCAATCGACATTCAACTAGCGGCTGACTTTGAAGATCTACCTGTGGGTTCATTATGTGATATTTCAATGAATACTTTGTCTGATGTGGATATGGTCCCAGGTTTTGGTGATAAATATACAGTAGATACTGCTGGTGATATTCCTCAAAATGAAAGCCAGACAGTAACCAGGGATGCCAGTATAAATGATGCAATTATGAATGATGCTATTATGAATGATGCCAGTATAAACGATGCCAGTATAAACGATGCCAGTATAAACAATGCCAGTATAAACGATGCAAGTATAAATGATGCCAGTATAAACAATGCCAGTATAAACAATGCCAGTATAAACGATGCAAGTATAAATGATGCCAGTATAAACGATGCCAGTATAAATGATGCAAGTATAAACGATGCCAGTATAAATGATGCCAGTATAAATGATGCCAGTATAAATGATGCCAGTATAAGCGATAGTATTGCAAAACGTAAAAGAGGACGACCAAAAATGAGCAAAGATGGTAATTAAATGTGACTTAATTATATTGTTTAGTAATTATACTACCAAATCTTAGCAAGGTGTCACACTATGTATTCATGACATGCTAGAGTTTTAGATTTTTGTCTGTCCGTCCGTCCGTCTGTCTGTCTGTCTGTCCAGAATAAAAAGCATTATGTTATTTGTCAAGAATAAAAAGCATTATGTTATTTGTAATGGCTATTTCCTTTGTCAGTGATTATCAATGATGCATCACACAAAGAGGTCACACTCCTAAATGAACTGCATTAAAAGATCACACCATTTTTTTTTAACAGCAGCAGATGTAAAGAGACTAAAAAATGAAGAGCTGGTGAAACTTTTACCAGAGGAGGGAGGGACTGTGTTATCAAAGGTATTATGGTTCAATCATATGATAATTTTTTAAACATATACCATCCTTCATCCTGTAGGCTGTGGAACCATTCGGAAAATGGGATGGGACACTAAGAAAAAGGGCACTTTCTCATATAGTAATAATTACATATATTTAATGGTTTCTGTGTTTGGGATCCAAAAACGCCGAATGTTGCAATATCACCTTTGGCTCGTGTTTCGCGCGCTTTTCTAAATTTTCTTAACTCAAGCAACGTTCCCAAGTGTTTCGATAATGCCATCGAAACACAGGAAACCATTAAGCAATTAAATTTTCGTGTTTGGATGGCCTGAAGGGGGGGGAGCAATCGAGGGGGGGGGGGGCAATCATGTCGAACTACGATTGAATGAAACCCGGCTGGCTAACCTAAGTATTATTTTGTTGGTTTCATAGGAAGCGTCTAAAACATTTCGCGAAATTCTTAAACGTAAGAAAAGACTTCATTGTCCGAGAGAGGGATGTGGAAAAAAATACACGTGTTTCAAGGGTTTTGAATACCACGTTGTGAGATGCGGGATTTCTGTCACACTCGTTGCACCTACTAACTTCATTTGCGATCATTGTGGGAAGGTTTATCACAGCGCTCCAGGACTGTCCTATCATAAACGGACAGCACATGACAATATTAAGGTAGGATTTTTATAAAGTCTGACAGCACGTGAGAAGATTAGGAGGGTACAGTAGGATTTTCATCGATTCTGATGACAATACTAAGGTAGAATTTTCCTCAAGCCTTACCATAAGCAGTCCAGACGTTTTTCTTCTCGTGGCGCTCGCGCATTTACGCGAGTCTACTCGGTCTATTTTTATGTCATAATAAAAAATAATAGACTGAGTAGACCACGAGAACGAAAACATTTCTGGGCTGCTTATTGTCTTAGCACGTGACAAAAATTACGGTAGGATTTTAATCAAATCTCACAGCACGTGACAAAATTCGGGTAGGATTTTCATCAAGCCTTAGAGCACGTGAAAAAAATTAGGGTAGGTAGTTAAAATAATGACTGTCGGTCAACGGGTTTTCGATGTTACTAGAAATTCTCGGACGAGTTTACACGATGCAATTTTCCATGCAACTTGCAGTACAATTCTATTCTTAAGAGATGTAGATTAGTGAAGAGTATTCGAAATATTGGTGTAAGGAAATCATCCGTGGAGTGCAGCATAAGCAGAAAAGTTGTGTAGTGAAGTAAATTTGCACTGCAATTGCCTACAGGGTTAACATTGGCGATGTTTTAACAGGAAACCCAAGAAACTACTGAAACGGAGATTGGTCTAGCTAAATCAAAATATACGCTACGACAGCGCGATGAAACTGAGAGGTGAGTGAACGTTTGTTGTGCAGCCTCGTACCCAACCTCTTACCCAGGGTTTTTCTCGTGCCGAGAATTTTTTCGTATCCAGGTGCGTTTTTGCATTCAGCTAATATATAGAGATCGGTGGCTAAGAAGAGCGCGCGGAGCTTCTGGGGGTGGTTTGGGGTGCTTGGGGTGGTTTCGTTCTGTCGTCGTGTCTACCCCAAACACGCGAACATCACATACGGCTCATTAGCCTTAATATTTCTGCGCGTAATATAGGAACCAATCAAAATGCTCCATCTATTTCGGTTGGATGGTCGACGAAGTCGAGGATTAAATGTAAGCAAATGACTGCACGGGGCACTTAAATTTAAAACAAAACGATGTCTTACGCAAAATGAAGTATCTAATGTTTTTTTCCCGAAATAATTTCAACCAAATTTTTCGCTTTTGTTGATGTTTTTCGGTGCAACTTGTTCTCCTCGTTATCTCGCCGAAAAACTGCTTTTGTGATTTTCACGTGATATTCCGATGTCTTAGCAATTAATGATCCTATTTTTCTTTTCGATCATCAACTTTGTAGTTGTGCTTTAGCAATGACTACGAGTACAAGATTCGTCAGATGGCGTAGGCAAAAGCACCGAATTTGGCGCGAAAATGACGAATCTTGTACTCGTAGTCATACTTATTGTCGTCACTGCTAAAGCTCCCTATTGTCATCACCTTGCAGTAAAAGCTACGTCGAAAAACCAGTGGAAAATGATTCAGATTCCTCGTTTGACGGATCCGAGCGACCATCAGTGACCATGCGGGGAACGGGTTGGATGAAATACGCTGAGAAGCTGGAGGATGAACCCGCTGATGAACCTGAGGAAATGAAGACGGAACTCACCAACATGACTGCGATGACAGAAGCTTTGAGACATAAAAAAATGCTGAAATGTTCCAAGGATGTGAGTTTCGTTCCACCTTGGTTCCTAGGTAGTCCAGTAGTGTGTGTGTCCAGTTTTGTATATTGCGGTCAGTGACGTACGGTCGCAACACTTCACTTCAACTTGATTGTACGTGCGTCACTGACCGCGATATATGTAACTAGACACACAGAAAGGAAAATGCGGCAAATGTTGAACAGGAAGATCTTTACTAGGTTATGATTAATCAATATGAGATATGATTAAAACGATGATATGAGATATGTTTTTTTCTATCTTTTGTAGTGTGGTCGTTATTTCAAAACTGCTTCAGCAACTTACCAGCACGTTAAAAATTGTAAGGGCAAAGAAAAACATCGTTGTAAATTGTGTGGCAGAATATTTTTGAGCAGAAGTGGATTAAGAACGCACATTATCACTTTACATCGAAGGGTGAGTTTAATGACAGTTTTATAAATAAGGGCTCTTTGAATTTTTTGAACGAAATTCCCTTTGGAAACTTTTACCAACGGACAATTTGAATAAAATTTTGGCAGGGGATTTACAAACTTTTACCAGGGGACAATTTGATAAAATATATTAGAAAAAACAAGCTCCGAAAAACAGCATCTTGTGAACTTAAGTTATGAATTAAATTGTATTTCAACTTGCAGAGAAATGGTTTGTTAGCGAAATATTTGCGCATTTTATTTTCAATTTAAGTAGCATAAATTATTATATGGCTTTTCAAAATCCTCTATTCTGATTGGTTGACGAGCGGTCCGTAAAATGCGGATCTGTATCAGTAACTGGACCAGTATCCCGGATGTCTCATGCAGTTCAGCCATATAGTAAACCGATTATTGATCTCGCTTGTTATCTCTGTACTGTGAAATATCAGACCGAGGCTTTTTAGATACTGATCAGTTATTAAAATTCTTAATTCAACTTGAATGCTCTCAATCCAAAAGCAAATATGCAAACCGTTTCTCTGCAAGTGAAAACCCCGCCTTATAAAAAACAAGACAACAATTTTGCGTTGATGTTTCAACGTTTTGTCAAACGTATTATAGTTATATGATTTTTAAACCGGTTATAATAACATTTACAAGCTTGCTATTATGATATGTTCCAATAATTTATCATCTCTTATCAATGCTGACAGAATGTATTTATGTACAGAAGGATACTCCCCCCGTCGGATGTGCGGATGCACCCCCCTGTCAGAGAATGTTTCACTAATGCTATCTTCTTCAATTCCCATATTCAGAAAGAACACAATAGTGACGATGGAGAAGAAAGCGAATTCTCTGAAAGCGAGGAGAAAACTGTACCCTTGAAAAGGCGATTTCCTGGAAAAAAGTTCGATTTTAAGGAGAGTACCAAAACCTGGTAAATAAAAGTTACAAACAAGGAGGAATTTCGTTTTTGACCTATCAGCAAATTTGATAACATTTTCAGTAACCCAACAGAATGCATAAATTTTGACTACTCGTTGACTACCGGTAAAAAGGTACATTATTCACCATTTTACATGAATTATGACAGCTTTAGCCATTCTGATTGGCTTTGCTTGAAAAATGTAAACAAATTTGCCTATTAGTTTAAAACGAAGTTCCTCGCATTTTTTGTCAAATTCACGCTGATTGGTTTGACAATAACAACAAACCTTTCCCCTTGTTGCTTTCAAGCGGGCAATGCGTGACGATAGTTGATCATCAAGGTCAATTTTTTTAACAAAGAAGCAGAAAGAATCGGCCAGGTTTTCTTACAAACAAAATCGCTTCTAAGCAGAGCGATATCGCAACTGAAAGTTACCTGATAATCAACTACCTTGATTATATCGAAATATCACCAAATTCACTGAGTATCTTTGGAAAGAAAACAACCCTATCATTTTTTTTAACGGGAAACTTTTTCCAAGCGTTCCTTTAAAGATATCCATAGTCAAAACGTTAAACCTTCTAAAATTGTTTCACAGACTCAAATTCGCAAAAAAACTGTTTTTAAGGTCGATATGCTGTAAACATTTTCACTATGGTGAACACAGTTAGTTATAGAGAGAAATGCCATAGTTGAGGTGACTTCTTTTAAACCATTCTCACTGTTGTTTTTTTGTAGGTACAAAGAGTTTCTTTCAGAAGCATCGTTTACATGCTGGAGGCCCAGTCTTAAACACTGGAATCGTCTCTCTGCAAGGTAATGTTCTTAGGATAGAAGAATAGACCACTTGCATAATAGACCGACTTATGATCTGGGTAACAAGAAGAAAATAAATCACCACAGCTAAAAAGAGCATACCAAAATTAGTATATAATTGCCACGCTTGGTTGCAAAATGTCAAGTATTACGGAAAATATAGCCATGCGAAATTGGCCATTTTTGTATACTTTTGTAGTACGAGCGGAAGTGTGTAACTAATTTAGTTTAGTCGTTAAGAATATAGCGGTGAAACTGCATTTTTCATGCTAGGCAGATGTAAATAACGATATTCTTGAATGCAGAATTAAAACACCAGTGATCTGTTTGAAATGAAATACAACCGGATCGGTCTGGTCGTTTTACCGTATAGAGGGAAGTGCCCTTTGTATAGGTTCATTGCTAACGTAAGTTTCTTTGAAAATTATAGTGAGGCACAAAGCTATTTGCCTGTTAGAAAAATGTCTCCCGTCTTCAGGATTGAGGCGGTAAAAGGAAAAGGTTCGACTCCCGAGCTCGAGAAAGAGTATCAGTTGCCGCTGTTTACTTCGGCGCCGGTCAATTCAGGTTGTTCATTTGCATCATAATAGTTGTAGTAAGATTGTATTTCATTGTCACCGGGAACACGAGAGAATTTCGCCCCCCCCCCCCCCTGGGTGCATTGAAAGGACAAGTAGAAATATAACAGGGTCTCTCTCGTGCATCACAATTTCCGGATGTGAATGCAGGGGTTATTCAACTGTACTTGTTTTATCGACTAGAAGATGTCAAATTTTTAAGTAAACAAATTAAAGTAAAAAGTTAAGATTAAAGTAAACAAACATCTTGCAACGGAGTCGCGATGGGATGAGCTGTATTAAGCTCAGTTCTTATGCCTAATTTTTGTACAATTCTTAACATCATGTGTAATTTCTTTCACAGCCGCAAATTTACTTAACATTACCTTTAATGTCGGTGGCTCGGTTTGGGCTATGGACTGGGTACCAGTGCCAGGTACGTCAAAGCATGTTATTTTTGAACCAACATGTTGTGTGCATCTCGGCTTGAAGGCATTTCTGGTCTAACAATGATTATATTGCTTAAAAGTTAAGGTTACTGGGTTTTTTTTCAGTTGATGATCATGATGAAGACTGTGATCAATATATTGCCGTTGGATGTCACAGTGATCCAGACAAGGTATTTTGTATTAGTGAATATGGTAGTACCTCACATTATTCCTTGTGAATTTCATAAGAAAATAACTCCTATATTACTATTCTTCAACAGAACACTTTAGCTCATTAACTTTAGGTTCGGCACATGAAAAATTCGTCGTCTCAAACTGATCCTACTAATAATTTGTTTAACTGTTCTTACTCTTGTTTAAAATGCCTCCTTAAGATTTATAAGGTTTATTGATAATTATATAAAAACTTTTCTTCTAGACCCACTTGCTCTCCGAGTGCTACAGAGAAAAAGGTGTTTTGCAAATTTGGCGAGTTCCCCATCTTCAGAATAAAACACGGTAAATATTTATCATTTGTGGCTGGATTTTTTCCATGATAGAAGATATAGATAGTGTTTCCGAATGTTATTCTACTTTAAAGGCACTGTTACACTATTCAGTTTTCCATGCAACTTGCAATGCAATTCTACTTACGATTCGAGCAAATTTTTACCAATAGACACTCCTCAACATAAGAATTGCATTGCAAGTTACAACTTAAGAAAATTGCATAGTTTAACAGCGCCCTAAAAAAGTTCGCGAACATCGAACGTATATTCATGTTTGTAACATAATTATATTGTATCTATGGCGATTTTTTTGTTTTTGCAATAATCACATTTCACACGAATCAGTCCTATAGGACATATACAGCATCATTATTCTCAGGGCCTGCAATCTATTACACTATATATAGTACAATCCCTCAAGTGATGCTACATACATTTTTGTTTATAGACCAACAGAGAAGGCCGAGTTTAGTTTTGGCATTGTGTACGATTATGGACCCTTGTGGGATATTCGGTGGTGTCCCTCGCGGGCCTGGGACAAGTCGTCTCCACAAGTAAGTTTTTATACTAGTCGTGTCCATTTATAACAAGTTGTGCTGACTTTTCGGGTTGAACGTTCCGCGTGGAAGAATGTGTCTTTTATATGAACCTTTCACAGATTGGTTTCACAACTTCACATCATGTGAAACAACAGCAAGTAGCCAGCCTAACAATCAGCCCTGCGATGCTAATATTTCGGTGTTGATTGGCTGTGAAAACAAATGAAATTTATATCTCATTAACAAAAAATAAATTATGTAACTTAAAAAAATGATATGATTTTATGTACTTTTTGAGGTTATTGAACATCAATAAAGGAGGAACAAGGAGGAATTTTGTTTTAAACTAATCATATTTGTTTACATTTTTTAGGCAAAGCCAATCAGAATGCCTAAATTTTCAATACTTCATGTAAAATTGTATATATTGTACTTTTTATCAAAATGTATGCATTCTGATTGGCTTACTGAAAATGTAAACAAACCTGCTGATTGGTCTAAAACGAAATACCCCCTTGCTTATAAGGGGTTGAATACATAATATGAAGTGCAATTAGTAACAAGTGGTAGTAGTTACAGTCGAGAATAAACAAATATAATTCTAAATTGAATCTTGTTTGGTTCTAATCGCACCCTGGAAAGATTAGCCTTAGGATTATCTACTGGTGAATTCTGGACTTGAAATCATTACCTTACTAATAATCTTTTGTACGATTAAATATTTCAAATACATTATGATTTTTGGCACTTCACTCTATGTAGGTAAATTCTAGAGGTTTAAAGGGTCTCAATTTCGAGTGAAATTATGCACACTTCGAATTCAAGCCAGGAACAGTTGATTAAAAAACGAGTCAACTATCAGTCCTCCGGCAGGAATCGAACCTACGCTTTTGCGATGCCGGTGCAATACAAGACGCTAAGAAATTAAGACCCTTTAAACCTCTAGAATTTCAAATACATATCTCGTAATGAGATGAAATTGAATCATAATCGGATCTCGCGAAACAAATGATTCGATGTAGCTGGTCATCGCAGTAGGTAATATAAGTTGTATTGAACGAAATACAGAGATTAGTTGTTGAAATAATCGTCCTAAATCATTCATCTAGACCGGTGAACTTCGTCGTCTAGGGCTGCTTGCTTTGGCGTGTGCTGATGGAAAAGTTCGAATTTTTAGGTGAGGAGAAATTTTTGGTACATGGAACAACATGCCGGGTTCCTTAAGAACAGCTACCATCTTTGAAACGGTTCAATTTGAATTCTTTATACCATACGAAACCCACTTAACCCACTACTGTACCATACGAAACCCACTTAACCCACTGATGTACCATACGAAACCCACTTAACTCATTACTGTACCATACGAAACCCACTTAATTACCCTGAGTCAACTTGGTCATTTTTTATTTCTAGTGTGCCATTTCCTGGCTCACTTCTGGAAAATGATGCTGGCACTGATTCTGAGAGCTCTCCTGAAAACTGTAAGTTTGTTCATGCATTTATTGCTGATAATTATTAAGTAAATTAGCTTGAGGTACACCACGTAAGTTTAATACTGCAAAGCTTTCGGTCCGTTAACCCATTTGATCAATTGACCTGATGAAGGCCCGGGTTAACGGACCGAAAGCTTTGCAGTATTAAATACTTACGTGGTGTACCTCAAGCTAATTTTCTTATTGATGTCACCATTCAAACATACAAGAATATTGATTTTTTTATTGCTAATCCATTGCGGAATGTTAGATCAGGTCAGTTTCGTTAGAGTTCACGATGACTTTGTTTCCTTTCCTAGCGCTCTATCGTGTCGTACCTCACCTGGTGCTCTCCCCAGGCTCTTTGTGCCGTAAGTACCGAGATGAATGCGGCGCCGCGTGGAAATTGTCATGGCAACCTATATATGGTCACAAGAAAATCATTGCATCATATACTGATGGTAAGACTGTTTTGCAAGCTAGAAAAAAAATTGGTTCGTTCCATGTAGCTTGTTCGTGCGATGTGCTTAATGCTATTTCTTCTTATCGTAGGTACTGTTGCAGTCTGGGATCTGGAGACAAAAAATCCCGTTTTAAAATCGACATCCGAAGACGGCCTCACCGAACGTGAGTTGCCCACGCATTTCTTGGTCTTATTTTTGGCGAAAAACTCAATATTTAGTGCCACTCACGTTCAATATCTCATTATTTAGGCGTCTTTCCAATTTCCCACTTCCAAGCTCATGATTCAGTCATTCGTTCTTTGGCCTGGTGTCCCAGTGAACCAAACTATATCGCAACAGGTACTGTAAAACATTATTTTGTAAAACAAGTATTGTAAAAACACGACATGAATATTCAAAGTAGCTATACATTTTTCATACTTCACAGGTGGCTATGATAGACTCATAAAAATTTGGGATCTTCGCCATCACTCACAACCTGTCCTCTGCTTTGCAAAAGGTTGGTCACAGGGAAGAAAGTGTTTTAAAAACGGGAAAACCCATATAAATAATGAATTTACGAAGTTTATTTATTAAGTTTAATTAATTTACTTTTACCCGTTGTTGTCTTATAGCGTTAAGTTATCATCTTACCTGGCCAATGCACCTGGGGATATTGCTGTACAATACCGATTCGATGAATCGCGTGAAAGGCACTCGTTGCTTGGATTACTACGCGAGCTCACGGAGTGAAAAGTATTCTGGGCATGTCACATTCAGTTATGTTTCCCAGAATGCATCCGCATGGGTGAGAACGAAATCTCGAAAATAATCAAAATCTCGCACTCTAAATTTCGTACATTTCTTACCCAGTGGCGCAGCCAGCCTGACGATTTGTCCCGCTATGTAAATTTCGAGTTATTATAATTATTCATTTCTTTAGAAATTTATGGTTTTCACAGTCAATGCACAGCAAAATATTAGCAAAGCGGGATAAATCGTCAGGCTGGCTACGCTACTGTTCTTATATCAAAAGAGTTGGCCAATGTTTTTAAATACTCTTTAGAGGTTAATTCAAATTTTTGTGTCTTCAGCATTGAAAAGTGCAATGTGGCCCAAGTTGTAGTTTTGCATTTTGTTATCTGGTCATGACTGAGCAGTTTATTTCATGACATTCAACCGCTGTAATTTGTGTGTGCCCGTTTCATTATTGGTGGCTGTTTACGTGAGCCCGGTTACCCGAGATTCCACGAAGCGTGAGAGGACTTTGAGGTATTGAAATAAGTTTTTATGACACCAAACAAGCACGTGCTATTGTTGTGGTGATTATACGACTGCCAAGATCATGCATGTTATCTGCTCATTTCAATACCACAAAATCCTCTCACACTTCGTTGAATCTCGGGTAACCGGGCTCATGTAAACAGCCCCTTAGTGATATAACAATAATGAAATACGAATTGCTTCAATCTGTAGGACAACGACTATTCTAATTGGATAAACGTTGTGGCGGGCGTTGATGCTGCAGGAGCCATTTCAATTAATCATTTAACACCAGCACTTGCTCAAAAAAACCGAAAAAATGTTAAAGTGGTAAGCACTTTTGGTAATAAAAATTACCCGATCTTGTCACACTGCCTGCAGCACTCTGGTAAACACCTGATTTCATACAGGGTGTGTCAAAACTCTTCAAAAACCTCCAGCAATGCTGGACAAGTTGTCTAATTGTGACTATTAGAGTGCTTCTTCGCCTTGCGTAATCGTGTGGAAGTTTTCTTAACGGGGAAATTCTTAAGGGCTCAAACTATGTTGGCTATTAACTTAGTGAAGAGTACATTAACCCCCCCAAAAAATCATTCCTTTTAGGTACATATTAAGAAGCTTCTAGTCGGTTTCTATGAAATTCGGTTTCCATGAAATTCCTCTCCATCGGAAAGAGAAGAATTTACTCATGGGTTTCTTTGCACATTCTGCACTTAACCCAAAAATTCACCGAAAATATTCAAAAAAGTCACGTCTCATAACGTAAGCCCTCTTTTTATCTCTTTCCATGCAGCCACTGTTCCGTGCCCTGTTTGAACCAACTACCGAACACCAAGATCCAACTATTTCTGCAGAAGATCTCCAGAATAAAGCGAAAGAAACTAATGAAGAATATCCTTTCAAGATCGTGTTCAAGGATATCCACCCAGTAAGGACCTCTGTCATGGTATAGGGGGTATACAGTAGACCTACTTAAATGTCAGAACATATAGTTTCTCTCCCAACCAGTGAACTCTGTTTCAACTGGATCGATAACTGGGACGCCATCCTTAAAACCAATATGAAGCCAAATTAATTATAGAAAGTTGGTTTGGAGAGATTTTTCCAGTATTATCTCATCGGCCAATTTTGTTTCTTTTAGTTTGCTGTTAATCGCGGGGGGAAATACCCTTTGTTCGATGATGAAGCTTTTGTCATGCCTAATCAACCAACACATACTGCACTACACAAGGTAGGATTCATTAATCAACGATAGAAAGTATACTACCACTAATCAATACACTGGTGGTTAAAACGTACAGGTTGTTTCCGTTTGATGAAAAGGGACAGAATTGTGCTGTACCCCACGAACATTGTTTATATTTTTGTTCAGTGGTGAATTATCTGGGTGGGGTAAAGGCTTCAAATTGCTACAAATTATAAGCATAATGGTGTTTAATGGTGACTCTCTGGCAATCTAGCATTTTATCATCTTTAATTTTTTGAACAAACACTCATCAATCCCTCGCCCAGCAAATGAACTAACCCCCCGGGGACCTCCCCTCCCCACCCCCTACGAAACAGATTTAGACTTGATAACAATCATGCTCGTGGTGTGCAGCTGAACAACATTGTTCAGTCTTGCTTTCATTAACCGAAACAACAATTTTATGCGTGTACTAAAGAACACCCTAGTACAGGTATCTCGTACCTCGAGGCATAGCTCAGGTATTGTTCAAAATGTGTATGTTTGACTCTTTTATTCTTGTTAGTAGCACTTGAACCGGAGAAGATTGAAAGAAATTCCTTTATGCCTCAACTAATGTGTTCGATGATGACACAGTAATCTTCACGTATTCTTTATTTTTGAATTTCCTATTTCTCTTGCAGGTTCGATGGAATCCAAATTTCAGCAGCTATTATTGGTTAGCGACAGGCGGCCAGTCAGGTCTGGTGAGATTGTGTTATATCAACTAGATCATCCTATCACAAAGATTTTCAACATTTTGTTGTGAAGATTGTCAGGTATTGGGTATACACGCGTACACAACAAACGTTGCTCCATTTTTTCATATGTACTGTATATGGTGGGAGGTAGTATACAAACCAATTCAGGGGCATGGAAACCATGTGGAAATTTAATATTTTGACAGCGGTCACCTGTTTGTTGTCTTCTACGAAGAGAATAGGGAGGTTAAGATCTACTTCCACTACCAGTACCGATACGAAAATACATGACGTATTACAGTTTGGCAGCGCGGAAATTTTAAAGCGTTAAGATTGTGACTTCCGTAAGAAGTAAATAAACATTATTTTAGAAGTAATTACAATCCTTAAGTCTCACCAAACAAAGCAGAAACATTATAAAACTAAAACCTAAATAATATTATTAGAAAACTACTGCAGAAAATGACAATAATACAGTATATATAATTCGGTACTTCGCCTACCTATCCACTTCCATTTTCAGCCCCAAAACGGTACTCGCGACTTCCAGTGTTGTCACATTTTGGACGATTGTTACATCTGCGCATGCGCGTGACTGATTATTGGTATCGGTACTCGTAGCGGAAGCCGATCTTAACCTCCCTAATAACATGGCAACTGCTAATCCTTAATGGATTACTGCTTAGATATTGTCTTGTATAAAGACAAATGCCAAATCACAAACTGCTTGTCATTTTCTGCTCTTCTTCTGAATAGAATATTTATGTTTCACCAACGAGGTGAAACCGAGTTGACTACATTTGACGAGAGAGAATGGTGTAATTGCTATAAATATAGCCTGAGCTATGTAATATTAAACTTTTATTAATTCTCATCACAAATTCTCACTGTATTACTGGCTGGTTTCACTACTTATTTATAAGAGCAGATATACCATGAGTAGCTCAGCCAGTCGGATTACAGCAGTAGCAGCTCATATCCAATGAACAGCTATATTATAAAAGCTGATATCATGTCAGTGGCAAGCCAACAGCATTTCAAAATATCCTTACAAGACTTGTCTAATATAACTGTAAAATAAAATATGTACAATTTTCGGGAGCCGAGGGCCCTTATTCCTATAGAAGAACCCTATTGAAAAAATATGATAAATCAAATTTCCCAGTTGCAGTTCAAAATTCTTTAGAAATAGTAGAAAAATGAAAAACATATTGGGGATAAGCAAGGATTTTTTGTCTATTACACTTGCATAGCTGGTCCATTTTTCTTTGCATTTAATTCTACTCCAGAACCTGCAAAACCAGTTCCACCTCTTTGAATTGCAATGATATCACTTTCTTTTAGTTTTTCACCAGTGAAAGGGCACAACATGTCCTTTTTAATTAAATTCTCAACACAGTCCATCGTCACAACATTTCCTGTATTTTTCAGTACTGCACAAGGTACAGCATTTCCCAAAGCATCATGAGTGACTGCACATTTATAGCGAACTTCTCGTGTGATGAGAGATTTGTCTTCACCACCAACCACGCTAAATTTGACTGGTACGAGATCTTTGATTCTCAGGGCTTTCCCAGACATTGGACATCTTGTTTTGGAATCAGGTTTTTGGGCCTCATCGGGTCTTGCTTCAGGTGTCAGTGATGGAACCCAAAAGCTGGGAAGATTTTTTCCTGTTGCAAAAAAAGTTACAAAAAGTGTTTGCATGTTATTCAATAATTTGTATGCTCCGCTATGTACTACTTTGTATGCTACTAGCGCAACCAGCCTCTTCCTTCCTTAGATGTCCAATAGGAGGGCATAAAGGTCTGTCCACACACACAATCCAATTTTGACAGATTCAATTCATTTCTGACATATCAAATGTAGTCTGTGATTGATAAAGCAGTACTGAATTGGCCTATCCATACACACAACAAATATAAAACATTAGCTACCCATATATACAACAAATATAACACATCCATCAGAGTTTAATCTGACAAAATTGGATTGTGTGAACAGACCTACACCGCTCAAATGCAGTCTGTCAGGAAAAAACCTAATAGGGGGTAAATGGAATGATCCAATAGGCAACACAGAAATTCCATGAGTTGTACAGTTTGATTAACTTCGCAAAACTAACGAGCTGATCAAACTTCACAGAACATCAGGCTTTCCGTATTTGTTGTCACTATGAGAAAGGTTTATTTGGTCTTGATTATAATATTCTAATCCATTTCCCAACAAACCAGATCTACTGCATGAGGTTGATATACAATTATATATTGTTCACAAATTTTCACATTTTATATCATATGATATTTACCTTTTTTGCTAGTTGAAGTCGTCCCTGATGATTCGCCGGTTGTAAACCCAGATTTAAAGGCATTGCTTGGTTTTGTTGTCAGCCTTTTTTCAAACTTTTCAAAGCTCTCAACTTTGGATCTCTCCATGGCCACCGCAAGCTCATGTTTCTCGTCGTCTTCTTTGCGTTTTTGTTTCTCGAATGCTTTCAATTTTCTTGCCATTTCTTTCTTCTGATGCAAGAGAGATTCCAGTATAGCCTCTTTGTCGTATAAATATCCATCCGGAGTTATGACCGGCTCTCGGCACGGTTGTAAAGTCAGGCAACAGCAGTCAAAATCTTTTACAGAGTCCTTGCCTAGTCTAACATTTTTACTGCCAAATCCTGATTGTTCAGTATCTTTTTTTCGCTCATGGTAAGTGTAGACAGCACCAGCCGTACAGTTTTTGCCATGCCGAGTCATTTTCAGGAATGATTAGGCTATTTCTTAAAGAAATCAACTTGTATTTTGTTGAAAGGATGACCAACTTGACAAATTCGATAAATGGTCGAAATATTGAACATTTGAAATGACTCTGTTTGGTACTTCCATTTTAGAATTTGAATTTCATTCTCGCAATTTTCCGAATAGTGATTTTTATTTCATTTTTTATTTTGGCGCATTGCATGGCGGTACCAGTGGCAAGGACGGACCTGCCATAAAATCTACTGGCCCCTTAATACAGTGCGTCAAAAAAAATTCACATAAATAATACTTTTCATCACAACAAAGATACAAATCGGGCGAAACCTCGCACTATGATCTACCACCTTGGTCTGCATGCTAATTATACCAACCACTGATTCCAACGAATTTATTATTACTCAGACTACCGTTGGTAGAGCGAGTTGAAAAATGGGCTCGTTTTGCGTCTCGAGTTTACGAAAATCACTCGTGAGCGGAACGAAGTCTTCGAACGAATCGAAATCGTCGTAGGATCGTTTCTCGCGCGGGTGTCAAGACCGCCTTGACAACAGCAGATTACGTCATATAACTTGTTGCCCAAGTTACGGCGTCTTGTTATGGTAGAGATTCGTGACCTTGCAAACGCGGGAAATGTACTTCAGGGGCCGGTTGTATCAAGCCCGTTTAGCCTAAACGGTGGATAAGTTCAAAATAGAAAGCAAGTCTGCCGTTTTATATCAACAAGCGAACTGAATGTTTTTTACCTTAATACAAAGATACTGTTTACAACTACATATTCAGTGCATAATATTCAAGTTGACTCATTCAAAAGAGATGTAAGAGTGTTATTTAATTTTGACTTATCCACCGTTTAAGCTAAACGGGCTTGATACAACCGGCCCCAGGATAACGAATTGGCCATAATAATGTTTATGATCTATTAATCGTTCAAAAATGCGCGAAAATTCTAACAAACCAATATATCAACTTGTGAATGCGCCAACAATTCCTACGATGGACATATGTCAACTTTTAATCGAATTTTTGCAAACGTTTCTATCAAACGACGTAAATGTAGCATCGAAATAATCGTCTGAACGAAGCGGTGAAGCATGGGACAAATGAAATGAGATATTTTCTCTAGCCACGCAGCTCTTTCGCGTCACACCAGCATTTTATTATTCACTTGCAATGGACAATACTGTAGAAATATGCAAAACACCGCCCTGAGACAACAAAAGTTTGTTTACTGCAAACGCGGCGCTTCTCACAGAACGAATTTAAAACAATAGTTTACTTAACTATTGTTTTAAATTCGTTCTGCGCATGAGATGTGCGGTTTTGGGATGCCTCAATATCTACAGGGTGTCCCAAAAAAAACAAAAACTATTGAAATCACCCATAACAATGCCATTGTTAGAGTTTGAATGCCTAAGCACTCTGTTGGGCCCACAAGTGTATAAATCGGGGTTGCCATAAGCATTTTTAGGCATGCATATAATTATGATGCAGTCAAATTTGCTTGTTCGCAAAAATGATATTTATTAACAATATTTACAATTTACAAATATGGATAACATTATTTAAATGTGCATCTCAAGGACCATGTCCTTCGACATGTCCCCTTTCTCTAGCAACACAAAGCATTTAGCATTTTATAAGTTGCATTAAATCCCCACGGGCTGAAATTCGTGAACACGGCATTCAAATTTTAACAATGAGTGATTTCAATAGTTTTCGGTTTTTTTGGGACACCTTGTATTGTTGTTAATGCGTTTGGCAAATGAGTGACGAGTTGCACGACGTTTGAAACAAGCCTTACTGTTAGGTGTGCATGTCGATGCATAAAGTGCATTGTCCGTTGGAATGTTCTTTGAGGTAATAAAAGGTGGTTGATATCGGGAACAAATTCAAATTTGGTCCTCTCGAAGAAGGAAGGATCCGTTCGAAGAAGTTTAGGGAAAAGTTGGGAGAATCTTACTCAGGTAACATGTTCATGGTTCGTTTAAAGAATCTGTTGGTTTGATCTTTGGCATTGCAAATGATTTTTATGTGTTGATTTGAATAGCCAGAAGACATTAGCGACTGGAGGCATACTCTTGATTGATAATTTTTACCGCTATATCTTGTATGTTTCGAATTAATGAAAATGTGAAATGCAAGTGAACTGTTAACTTGATTCTGTTTTTTCTTCCTTATTTCATTTTAGAACACAGCACGACGCAGAAAGATTGGAAAGGCAAAACACAAACGCTTGCTTCCAGTGAATAATAGGTGATTGTTATATTATAGACTTATACGTGTATTTTGCATTTCTCACCTGAAATAATACGTTTGTACATGGTGGGCGAAACTAAAATATAGTATAATCGACCTTTCGGAATTTTATCCTACATTTTTCCCAAGAAATGGTTGAAACTTTCCTGCCTGGCACCAATGTGATTTCCGTACACATAATGTACTCGTTCATCAGCGTTTCATGTTATTTTGTACAGGAAAGACAGATTTAAAGTGCCTATAATTATCTGTATTGGTTAAATATACAGGGTGTCCCAAAAAAGTCCCCTCTATTGAAATCAAGCCTCTGTTAGAATCTGATTGCCTTAATATTATGATAAACCCAATTGAAAGCAAGACGCTTTTTTGAACGCCTCAACCTAATAGCTATGCTATTTACACACTATATATACTGCGTTGATCATGCAATCAAATTCCCTTTTTGAGATTCCCCGTATATGTGTTAATGTCCCTTATGCTAGACTTGACGTATGCTGAGTAATTTCAGCCTGTCCATTGCAGTTTAAAAAAATTTTGACGTTCCGAGCATATTTTCTTCATCCAAAGTATCGTGCATGCTGTAGTGATTTTTTGCTTTCCATGTCGAGCTTTAACTAGGCTTTTATATGCCCGTGATATTTTTTATTTTATCGTGGTTTTCTTTTTTTAGTAAGAAAGAGTCGTCGAAGTTAAGAGATATCGGAGCTGCCTTGGGACAAATTGAAGTTAACGAGTTCACGGCAACCAGGTATATAATCCATCGTAATTATCGCTACTCTGGTTTTAATAAATGAAAGTAATCACCACACAAAGATTAACTTTCACGACCCAACGTTTCGACACTCCGGTCTGGTATCTTCATCAGAGGTGATCTGATGTTGAAACTCGGTTCCTTATATACTATCAAAATGATGTCATCTATCAATCAGATGTAAATATTCTTTTGGCAAATAGCTTCCGTCATCCCTATTAAGGGCACAAAGACTCGCATTAATATGCCAGGCTTCCAAACAACGCCTTTGTCCATAACGATCATTAGTGGTAATGACTTTTGAATCGTTCCACCCAATGTTATGGTTAGTTTGACACACGTGTTTCGCCAAGGCTGATTTTGAACTGTCTAAAGGCGGATTTCCACTTACAGCGAAATTGTTCGCTAGCGAAATATTTGCATATTTTCTTTTGAATTGAGAACAGTCAAGTCGCACTAATTTATTTATGCTGTTAAAATTCAAAAGAAAATATGCAAATATTTCGCTAGCGAACGATTTCGCTGTATGTGGAAATCCGCCGTAAGTTCGAAACGGCCTTTTGATGTTCTTTTAATTCTTAAACGTGTGCCGAACTGGCGTTTTGTTTGACCTAGATATTCTTTGTCGCAATCACCACATGGTATAGAGTATACAGCATGAGTTTTCTGTTTAGTCGCTATCGAAGTTTTTCCTCAGTCAAAGCTAAGAGATTTGTTACTGGACAATCCGAAGTGAAACTTGACTAAATGCAAAGAACTCATCGTTGTTTTCTAAAAAGGTAAATAGCTTTTTCATTTTTGGACATTGGAGGCGTTCTGTTGAAAGGGTAAAATCTGCTCGCGTGCTGGTTCTTTATAAACACGGTATGAAGTGGAAAGATCGTGTTAACTATTTTGTGGAAAAGGCAAGAAAAAGTTTGTAAGTGCATATACAACGGTAAATAGACTGGACCGGCTAGTATTTAAACACGCATGCAAGCTAGTATGGCATTTTAACATTCCTGATTTCTGAAACTTGCGTTGAGAATAATCGTACCGCCATTTGGTTATAGCGGCGCCGGCTTTAGAATATATGGTATGCCATCTTTAACAGAACGACTAGTTGTTATATTGAAACATTTAATAGTATTAAGAACACGGCATGGTTCTATACTGCAACGGCTATATCAAACCAAATTAAGCCATCTATATGTCCACCAAAACAGGTCATTTATTTTCCTGTGTAGGCATTTAAATTACTCGTTTCTGTGTAGGCATTTACATTTTAAAATTACAACAATTTTAGCAATTATTTCGCAATAATATAGTTCGTCAACATACATATCTATAGTGCAATATTCATTATTGTAGCCAACTGATTCACACAGCGTCAGTCCCTGTGATATATGCCGGGACCGAAGCCAAGCCAAGGGTGAGTTACATGACAGCAATTAAGTTAACTTAAACTGTCAACAACTGTATATCTGGGGCGATTACTTTGCTGTTACATCATTAGTTCAGATAGAAATCTTATATTAAGCGCACACGAGAGTCCACACCTCACAGCAATGAACTTTTTGTTATTTAATGTAATAAAATTTGGTCGCCATCTTTGAAGCCAATTTGCAATCTCGAAACCAGAGCCAGCGATCCATCGGGAGAAGGACGACCGCAAAACAAGCTTGATATATTTTTCAAAGAAAGCGTCTTCCTCATACCCGGTGATATCTCTCTGTTAACACCCGTTTGCTTGGCGATTGCAAACAGCTTGTAGTTCGTAAACAACAACGAAGGGGCGAAAATAATGCATCCATGTAAACTTAGAAGGATTCGTATTTCCAGTCAACCATGACATGACAAGGTAAACGGCCGAGAGGTGATTTGTCAGGACGACAAACAAGTCGCAAAGCAACGTGGCCATGATCATGAAATAACAGAATTGATTTTTTTACAAATCAGCCTTTCCTGCAATCCTAGCCTTTCCTGCAATCTGATCGGTTGGAGCAGCGGGTGGAATTTTACGATATCTGACCACGGTCCGGAATCCTATATTTTATTCTCGAGGGAAAGCGGTTTTTTTTCCAAAGATTTATTCGCAAACTTTTGACTTTTTTATTCTAAATATACGGATTATGGACCAAATGATTATCACGATAAAATGAAGTGAATTTTAGTAAATTAAACGAATGAGGTTTTGATTGTTCATGTTTGTCTGACTACAAAATTATAATTTGACTACAAAATTATAATTTGACTACAAAATTATAATTTGACCGAAAGCGGTTTTTTTAAGAAAATAAATACTTTATTTACCGTTTGGTTCGGTCCGGATAGAAAAATATTTCCCATCGGTCACAAAAACGTTTTTGTTACCTGGGGTCTATCCGAACCTCGCAGCCGATAAATAACATATATTTCTTTTGAAGCTGCGCTGATCAAAAACTGATTATCACCAAAAAATTTAGACATGTTCCTGACATGAAAAGGCATACATTCAAAATAAATAACAATGTCGAATTGGGAAAATATCTGAACTTCATCTTAACGACTCTAGCTTTCTGATAAATTAGACATCTGTGGGAATTTAGTGGCGCTGACGGCAGACGGCAATTACACATGCAAATTTGTGCAGTATGCATGATTAATATCTTCAACCAAGTAACATATAATATTATATAATGTGTAAGCAGTTCAAATTGTGCGAGACGAGCTGATTAGGTCAGTTTTAGCTGAGGAAGAATTTACGACTGCAAATTCTCAGCCCTTCTAAGTAAGTATTTTTCCCATTCAGTAAAGCACACAATAAGCCAAGTTTTTGTTGTTGTCTCATTTCATAATTTTTTTAAGACTTTCTTATTTACACAGTTTTAACCGCATGCTTGCATGGTTCTTCCAATATTTTAACCGCAACAAATTACTTGCCGTCATATTGGTATACTAGGGATATGCATGCAAGACTACTTCAGATGTTGAGTCACGCAATTTGCTTTCTTTCCATGCGGTTATCAATATGAACTTGAAACTTATTTGTGGTTGCGATTTCGACTTACTGAAGGGATGGGAACATTTCGAGAAATTTATAATTCTTCCTTGGTTAAATGAAAATAATTTCAAAAGAGCCTACCCACACCTGACGTCATCAATATGAAATTTTAAATGATCCAAGATAGCTGACAATTCATGGCAGCTCGTAGTTATTAGTAATAATATTATGCCAGTAAAATATGGAAATTTTATTACTGTATATAGCAGAAGCATGTCAGAAAAACGCATAAGAGTTTTATAATGGAATTGAAAACTTATATTTGAATCAATTTTGATTTGTCTTCTGTAGCTATGAAAGAATATCGTAATATTTACAAGCGTAATTAATTCTTAAACGGCAAGCACGCGTAAGAACCTGAGCAGAATTCGTGACAATTTCAAGACAGCAAAACAGGCTGAATAAATTCGGGCTGTCGCTAAAAGGGGAGAATTACTTACAGTTTGTGATTTCTTATAGTCTTGACGAGTTCCGCCCAACTGTCGAAATATCACAGTGTAACCTGGGGCCGGTTGTTCGAAAGGCGTTTAGCTTAAACGGTCGATAAGCCAAAGTTTAAAAATACTCTCATAGATCTTGTGAATGACTGAACTTGCATCTTATGCGTTTAAAATGTACTTTCATTGAAAATTAAACTATTTACATCAAAATATTTCAGCTCAGTTGTTCAATAAATCGATAATTTTGTTTTCCATTTTGAACTTATCCACCGTTTAAGCTAAACGCCTTTCGAACAACCAGCCCCAGATTGGTTTATAGATTAACATTCAACGTTTCCAGTTAAACCCAAAAGTTTGAAACGTAAACAAACGTGATAAAAACTTTACGGTTAACAGTGGCTTTTAAATAGCTGTATTATTTCAATTCATAAAACGTTTAGTTCGCTGTCCCTGAAATCATTGGCTCAGGATACTCTTCGGTCGTTGAATGCTTTTAATAATTTTTATTCCCTCGGTGCGTAAGATCGCGTTTTTCCAGTAAAATATCAAGCAGTTAAATGTACCATTCATTGAGCCGATGGTTCTACTCACCATTCGAGCAATGCTTCTAGTATCTTCAAAAGACAGATTCTTGTTCGAGTTCATCCTTAGTCCAACTCCAATGAAGATAAACGTTGGAACGGACAGCGCTACAAAGCAAGCGACAGCCAGCAAACAACTCGATATATTCTTAAAAGTAAACGTCTTTCTCGTGTCGAGGGATGAAGCGCCGACTTTACGATTCTTCCTCGCGATTGTAAACAGCTTGCAGTTCACAAACAACATCGGAGGAGCGACGATGATGAAAAAAATGAGTACAGCAACATTGTGAGAAATTACAAAGTTTAGATGCATCGTCAGTAAAACTAATGTAAAGAAAATTAGTACTGCAAGAAGAGCTAAAAGTTTTCCCTTTGTCACAGATGTTCGATGATAGATGGGATGATACGTCGCTAAATATCGATCAAAACTCATGACAAGAAGTGTGAGCAAGGAAAAACCAATGAAAGCATCTGATATCGCGCCTGCATTATCTACCCAGGTAATACTACGAGGATTCCCATTCTTAATCAACCAAAACATCGTGATAAAAGCCATCAAAGAATGATTAGTTAAGATGGTAAGCAAATCGCAACAGGACAAAACCATGATCATGAAATAACACAATTTCTTTCGAAGTTGCGCTGATCTTAAAAAACTGATAATCACCAAGGCATTTAAAAATATTCCAAAGAAAAAGAAACATATATTCAAAACAAACAGAAATATCAAAATGAGAAAATATCCGAAATCCATCTTGTTTTTATATTCTCAAGTGCGAGTTTATAGCTGACTGCCAACTTGCATTGTATTGTGGTCTCAAGACTACCGTGAAGCCGATCGAATTGCTGCTTCGTACCCACGATAGGATGCGGAAGTAGAAAGCCTGGAAATGGGCTAAAGAAAGTTAGGCGTAATAAATATAAAGCTTTACATATATATACATATATGTTCATTTTAGTAGGTATGATGAGGTATTTTATCACTCGAGCTAAACAGAGATTCTTAAATTCGGTCTGCTTTCTTTTTTCGCGTAAGACTTATTCTCCGACGCGGTCAATCTTAAATTTGGCCAATCGAAATGAATCGTTGTCGCATGTGATATATTTGTGACCATCTTATTGGCGTTCAGCGGCTCATTCAACTTCCTTTTTCTTCGTGCTAACTTCAGTGGCTTATTCGACTTCCAGCTTCTTTGTGCTTAACATCAGCTGCGGAACTTTCTAGCACTTTTACGACACGTTTATGCACGTTAACAAAAAGTGTAATTATAGTGCGTTTTATCATCCGTACCCATGCATGCAGAAGGCACAGCATACACGCATATTCAGTGTTCTCGATCAAAACTAAACGACTGCGCGCATATTTCGTGCACTCGATCTACTGCATATATTTCAAAATTTAATAATATATTATAATTATTGCTAAAATGGGTATGGGCAATCGACGATTGATAGATTTCCAATTTACCTCTTAAAAATAGCCCTCGTTTTAAGTTAACCTGCGCTGTTCTTTCAGTCCCTGCCAATATTCTGCTTATAAACCTTATTTGGTAATAAAACACAAGCAAAAAGCTCCTTTAGCTCGAGTAAACGCTTAGCAAGCGTCTTGTTTTTTTTCTTAAAAGAATCATCATGCATTCATATTTATAATTATTTTTCCTACACATTGTTGTCAAGTCGATAACCCTTCCCACTCGGCAGAGAAAGAAATGCGAGGCATCTAGCCCTCTACCGAATTTGACTGAGACTATATGCTATAGGTTTTGACAGGCATTTTAACGCTTTTAAATTGCCAGTAATATTTCACTTCTGTCAAAATACGGACAGAAATTTAACAGCCTACCTGGATTTGGGAGTTTCTTAACACCTTCTGACCAATGCCTTTGTCTGTATTTCGTTGCCTTCTTTTGTCGGAATGATTTAATATTTTTATGTAAAATTTTGCGAAGAAAATATAAGTTTCGCACCACACAGACACTCTGATGCAGGGACATCTGTTTCGGAGGTTATTTGTTTTCTCGCTAGGAAAACAACGTGAGAGGTCTCAAGAGGCCATGCAGTTAAGCCAAGAAATTAAACTGTCAAGAAACTTCAAAACTTAATTAATATGAACGGACTTGCTGGAACACAGTTGCTTGAAGAAGCAATGAAGCACGTTCTAGTAACAGCTAAAGGTCTGTTTCAAAGGCCGAAAAGCCTATATAAGCCTAGTATATAATCTGTTACCACATGACCCGATCACCACAAATTATAACTGCAAGTGCAAAGGCTCAGGTCCAAATAAAATTACCAATTCAATATTTTAACAGCTATATTATTACAGCAGCCATTATCAAAACTTATTTTACGTTTCCAAACCTAGCCATTTTTTACACACAGCAAAGTATTCAAATGATTACGTGATCGATATCTTCACTAGTGAAGTATGCATATATCTTACTGGGTATTTTTCATATATTTTTTTTAACATAGGCCACCTAAAATTATCCTTTTTTGATTTGTTAAATCAATTTTATGCCTAATAATCTTTCAGTGGCGTAGCCAGTGTAACGATTTAGTCATGCTATGCAAATTTTAGGTCATTATAATTATTCATTTCTTTAGAAATTTATTGTTTCACGGTCCTTGTATAACCAAAATATTAACATAGCTGGAGAAAATGGTCGGGCCAGCTACGCCACGTACTAACTCTAATGCTTTTTATAAGCTCACGGAAGCTGGCGTAATGGCGTTACACTGTATTTGTCGCCAGATGGTCGCTGTATAGACTCTGTTAAATCTCGCGCGACGTTTGTGTAGTCCAAACAGTTTAATATATTCAAACGGTGGGCGATTGTTGTCGATACAAAGTATACAAATAATTTACCGTTAATATAGGCAGTTTAAAAATAAAAAGCGGATTAAACTTACTACATCCCTACAAATTTGTTACAATCTTGTTAAATGTCGCTAATCTATTCTTCCACCTTTCTTCAATGATCGAAGCTTTCCGAGAGCCATACGACTTTCGAAGATTTAATTTCTTTCTGTTTGGCCGTTTCCATGCCGTGGAAGAAAGAAACATAAAGTTCTTGTTTAAAATTGACTGAAAGGTTATGTAAATTCAGCTCAGTAACAGGGCTCAGCGGTTATGTAAATTCGGCTAAAAATAAGACGAATATTGTTGTCCTGTTTATTTTCTACGTTTAACAAAGCCGGCGCCTATAACTAGCGAGTTTACGAAATGGCAAATTCTGCGACGCCGTCGCTTAGAAATTGAACTGCGCATGAGTGCACAAGATTTTGGCAACGTCGCATGATGGCGATGCCGTGAAAAGCCATTGCGTGAAGGCGTCTTCAAAATCCAAGATGGCAGATCAACCGACGAATATTTGCTAGAACGATGGAACTATAAAAAGGGATCTCAACAAAGAGAGACAATTTGGGAGCAGATATGTGATTCATTAACATTAATGACCTTGACAACCCAAAGTTTTATTTAACCCAAAAATCGGTTCGTGATCATTACAACTTTCTTGAGAAACAGCAAAAGAGAAAGCTAAGGGAGGAAGACAGAGCTCTGGGATTGCTCCAGATCACAGTGAGTTTGAAATTTCCATAGAAGACATTATAGAACGGTTAAAAAACAGAGATGAAGAGGATGACACCGACAGGAAGCTGGAAAGAAGGAGAAAGCTGATATGGAAGCAGCGAAGGCTGTGGAAATGAGACAGTTATCTATGGAAACTTTGGCTGCTAGCAAGAAACGGAAAGCTGAAACCAACAATGAAGGTGAGAAACCTAAAAGAAATGTATCATCTAGTGGTAGTGAGACCATTGCTTATCTTAAAATGAAGGCTGAAGTAGATGCAGAGCTTAAGAGACAGGAATTGAAACTAAAAAGAGCAGAAGCTGAAGAAAGAAAATTGCAACAGGATAATTTGATTGCCCAACAAGAAACCGTGACAAGTGCATTGAATAATGCTATGGTAGCCCAGCAAAGGCAACAAGAGCAGTTAATTGAACAAATGCAAGTTCAAAATGCTGCTTTGCTTACATTGATGCAAAACATTGCACAAAACAAATAACAGTACTGTTTCATTGTTTTTAGTTTATATTACACTTATTCACAATTCATAAAGTGGAAAAATTGTTTAAAAGTTAACAAGTAAATGCTTTAGTTACTGTTGTCTTATTAAAAGTGTAAATGTAGTATTTTGTGCAATAACTTATGCATGTCCGTGTAGATCAGGCAATGTCTTTTTGTTTCATTGTGTTATAAAGTTGGGTTCTCCATACACGTCTGCAATGTTGTCTTATATGAAGTATTCTTCAATACATGGGTGTTCAATTTAAAAAAAAATTGATGTATTGGACCCATATAAACAACATCTAGCATTGTCAAGTAGAGTACAGACAATGTACATTTTCCCTACAGCACTGAGTTGGATTTTAAAATTTTTCTTGAAGTCAAGAAATTTGAAGTAGTTGATAATATCCCCAAATATCCAGAGACCCTGACACTGCTCATAGCAGTATCCCACTCCTGTTGCTCCTGGATTATTCTTACTCTCTTAAATGGACTTTGTAATTGTTCACGAAAAAGATAAGCTGGTCCCCGTAAATGAATACATGGTCTCCATTTGGTAGAACATCTAGTTCTAGCAGTTGGTTATATAAGCCAAATTCTGCCAACATGGCGCTGCCATGTCACTTACCGTCTACTGGACCATACAGGTTAGCCACAAATCCATTAGGAACTGCCACAGATTGAAACTTGATAGCGTGGACTTTCTTGTGCCCATCATACAAAACTCTTTTGGTTTGTTCCTGGTCGACAAACCGGGCGAACAGTTCCATCCACGAAACCAAAACAGTTTTGGGAAGCACCACTCTTTTGAAACACAGCATTACAAAAGTTCGCCATTTTGTTAGCAGACAACCATGGCTGATTGAAGTTTGTGAGTAAGTGACTCCATTCTGAATACATGTGGTCCATCACTGTATTACTCACCATACACAATTGTGGGACGGGTCTGCCAAATCTAGGCATCATGTCCAAGTGCTGCAAGGATAGGCATAACGTTTAAGGAATATACACACGGCCTGAACGAGATCTTTTTTTTTAAATTATTCGAATATAAAGATAAAAAAATAAAAAAAATAAATAATATATCATAGCGTCTGTGGGTGGGCGGTGGCGAGATCTACTTTTAGCCCATTGTAACATTGAATCTCTTGTGGTAGCCTTATCAGATCAATTAAACGGTAAATATCATTTTTAAGAGAACGAAATTCTGCTATGCACTCATCATCACTTAATCTATACAAGTCAAATTTGCGGTGATTCCAATTTGGTAGGTCGGGACTTTTGGCTGTATGCAAGTCGTATAAGAGGAAAAAGTCTTCGTCGTCAATAAAACCGTCGTAATGGAAGTACAAAAGGTGTTCCCGAATGTTCCTCCATTTAGGCATTCTTTTTTCGTTCAATAGTTATTAAATCGAATTGTATTCTTCTTTTTTTCTTCGAGAGTGATTTATTTTTTTTGGAAAGAGGCGATTTTTGAATTTAAAAATTTTGCGCGAAATAGTGGCGACGTCGTCGCCCATTCTATCATTTGGAAACTAAAATTTACATGGGCACGGACGCCGCGAGCCTATGACGTCGCCGTCGCGAAAAAAGTAACGTAAACTCGCTACTATATCTTACAGAACGCCTTCAGCAAATGTATATCATGAGCTATAGTTGGAGTATAGAAAATAATAATAATTCGAAAATCTTAATTTTGGCCAATCGAAATAATTCGTGGTCGCATTTCACTTCCAGCTTCTTTGCGCTTAACATCAGCTGCATGCGGGTGAGGACTTTCTAGCATGCGACACGCCAGTTTAAGCTCGTTAACGGAAAGTGTAATAATAGTGCGTTTTATTATTCGTACCCAGCGACACTGCACGCATATTCTGTTAACTCAATCAAAACTAAAATGGCGACTGAAATAGCGCGACCTAAATTAAAAGTCTGTACGAATATATTTTATGTTTCGATCAAAACTATACTGACGACTGGGAGCATATTTCGTGTTTTCAATGTATAGCTCATATATTTCAAAATTTAATAATATTTTATGTTGCGAAAATTGGTATGAGCAATCGACGATTCACAGATTTCCTATTCCCCTCTTAGAGATAGCCCTCGTTTTAAGCCATTAACCTGCGCTGTTCTTTCAGTTCTTTCTTCGGAAATAAAACACAAGCAAAAACACCCCTTTTGCTCGAATAAACGCTTAGCAAGCGTCTTTTTTTTATTTCAAAAGAATCATCATGCAATGTTTATTTTATTTTGACATAGGTAATTGGAACCATATTGTAGTTCTTATATAGTTATAAGTTAATTTGTAACAATTGTCTGAATTAAACAAACTAGAGAAAAAAAAGGGGACGTTATGTATATTTGGGCAAAAGGGGAACGTGATGAGTAATTTGTTGAATAGTTAATGGCGAATTGAGGGGCGTAGAAATAGAAATAAAAATAACCAGATGGGGTAGTTGGGAATTTGTTGGACAACCGCCAACCATGTGGTGTGTTTGAAATAAATTTTTTGTATCTCTGTGTTCAGGGTGGTGTGGAGGTTTTTGGCTGGTTTTGGTTAGGTTTGGGGTTGATAGAAGGCTTGGGGGATTTGGGTTATGGGATGTCATTATATTCGTCTATCTGTTCGTCAGACATGTCAGGTGAAGGTGGGGGGTTGGGTTGGATTGGGCATGGGTTAGTGTCAAGGGTGGGGATTGTGTTGTCAGGGTTATCAATCGACATATTCTGGGGGTCGGTTGGGTTTTCGGTAGGGTTTTTGGTCGGGTTGCTTCGATTTGTGGAGTTGAATGGGACTTCTTAAAAATTAAGGTTATCCTTTGTGAGTAATAGTTCCATTTAAGTAGTGAACGTTGTGTTTGTTAGTAAGTGTGTAAGGGGTGTGTGAATAAACAAGGGGGACTGTTTTCTGGTTAAATGTATGAGATTGATTCAATTGTTACAATGACATGCATTCATGTTTATAATTATTTTCCTACACATTGTTGTTAAGTTGATAACCCTTTCTTCATTTACAAGCGTGATTAACTTTTAAACAAAAAGCGTGCGTAAGATCATAAGCCAAATTCGTGACAATTTTAAGTCTGCAAAACAGGCTAAATAAGCTAGGGCCGTCGCTATAAGCTCAATTGGGGGGGGGGCATTCATATATTCCCCTTATGCCCGACTGATTTCTTTTCTTAGTTATTGTTTCTACAGTTGTACGAACATGACTGATATTAATTAACAGTTATTCTGCGAACTCGACTCGAAAACTACAGGTTTTTCAGAATGCAGCGCTTTGCACAACAATACACGACAAGTTTTTTATTAGAAATCTATGATTTTAGTGTCCCAGAGAACAAGTGTTCGCCGTTTAAATGAGTGCTACTCTAGCTGCAGTTTTACTCTCTATTAATTTTATCAGAGCCTGAAAAGTTCAATTTAAAGAGTTTTAACAGTTATTATTTCAATTTCATAAAACGTTCAGTTTGTTGTCCCTGGAATCCGTGGCTCAGGATACTCTTCCGACGTTCCGGGTTTCTGCCGCAGAATGCTTTTAATAATTTTCATTCCTTCGGTGCGTAAGATCGGGTTTTTCCAGTAAAATATCAAACAGTTAAATGTACCATTCATGGAGCCGATGGTCATAATCCACATTCCAAAAATGCTTGTAGTATTATCAAAAGACCGATCCTCATTCGAGTTCATCCTTAGCCCAACCCCAATGTAGATAAACGTTGGAACGGACAGCGCCACAAAGCAAGCGACAACCAGCAAGCAACTCGATACGTTCTTAAACGTAAACGTCTTTCTCGTATCAAGGGATGAAGCTCCGATTCTGTGATTCTTCCTCGCGATTGTAAACAGCTTATAGTTTAGAAACAACATCGGAGGAGCGACGATAATTAAAAGAATGAGTAAAGCAACATTGCGAGAAATTACAAAGCTAAGAAGCATCGCCAGTAAAACTAATTCAACGAAAATGAGTATTGCAAGAAGAGCTAAAAGTTTGCCCTTTGTCACAGATGTTCGATGATAGACGGGATGATACGTCGCTAAATATCGATCAAAACTCATGACCAGAAGCGCGAGCAAGGAAACCCAAATGAAAGCATTTGATATGACGATGGCATTATCTACCCAGGTAATACTATGAGGATTCTCATTTTCAATCAACCAAAACATGGTGATAAAAGCCCCCAAAGAATGATTAGTTGAGATCGCAAGCAAATCGCAACAGGACAAAACCAAAATCATGAAATAACACAATTTCTTTCGAAGTTGTGCTGATCTCCAAAAACTGATTATCACCAAGAAATTTAAACATATTCCCGAGAGAAAGAAACATATATTTACAGCAAACAAGAATATGAAATTGAGAAAATATCTGAAATCCATCTTGTGTTGATATATTGAGTGTAACTTGTATTGTGGTCTCAAGATTACCGTGAAGCTGATCGAATTAATGCTTCTTATACCAAGGATGCAGAAGTGAGGGCCTGGAAATGGATACAGAAAGTTAGGCGTATATTAATTATAAAACTTTACATATGTTCATCTAGGATATTTCGCACGTTAGTCAAAATTATCGGAAGTGAAAACAGAGAAATGGGTCATTTCCCCCCCCCCCCGATTAATGAAATTTCAAAAATTATTAACTTATCATTTGAACCCGAAATTTTTACAAAAATTATACACGAAAAGTACGCATTAAAAATGTTTAAAAGTTTACTGAGTCTTCAGTTTTAATAGCAGAAACATGTGTGTCGAAATAACGGGCAATAATAGAAAATTACATCCATGGAATAAAAACATAAATGCTGTCAAATTTGTAAGCCTGAATAGTGAATAATATTCATGACTGTTACAGCATAAGCTAGTATTGCTCCAAGCTATGCTACATTCCAAATATTATGTGCTTAATGCCGCTTACACTTTACAGTAAGTTTCACAGCTATAATTGCCATATTGGTTTCGTGGGTAATCATGATTGCGTTGTGACTGTTTGACATAAACATGAGTTACATAATTTTACAAAGATATAAATCTTCTTTACGCGCCTAGATCTAGTATTATGCATATAGGCTGTTTGTTAGACGTAAATGCATACAGTAAATCTTGGTTGATACTTGATACAAATAAACAATACAATAATCGACCTTATGACCGAACGACGACGGGCAAATACAAGTATATGCTAATATACAGAACCACGCTCAACTATACAGTTAACATAGCAAATTATAGGACTATAAACTATATAGAAACTTATGGGAGCATTGTTTATATGAACATCGACATGAATCTTTACCTTCAGTAGATTTCTCATTAGATTTCTCATTTTGACGAGCACACGAGGTAACGGAATTATCCATATTCCATATCACTCGACAACTGAAAGCTATTGGACATATCCGCTATTTGTAGCGTGAACTTGCTAACAAAGATCGGCATTGGGCCTTGCAGGACCCTCAAATCGTTACAATAAAATGCCATTGTGTAAAATCAAAATACAAATTCGTATAAATGACGATATCAAGCAGTAGAATGCAACAGATTTTTAAAAATATCCGCTGTCAAACATCCAGAAATTTTTCAATATTCCCGCAAAGATAAGGCAAGCCAATGAGAAAGCCGATGAGGCAAAATTTAAGGCATCCGCTATTATGACTCATTTGCCGAGGGCTCAAAAGTCAGTGACCAGCAACTGCATAAAGCTTAATAACTTTTAACTGGACTGTTAATTTATTTGTATGTTATTTTCGCTGACTGAAGTTTAAATATTTCGACCTGGACTTGTGCAATTTTTAACTTAGTCGCCTGACTCATCAGCTAGACAACCCCTATAGATCCGCCCCTGGTGTGATGAGGTCTTTTTTACTCGACCTAAAGCGAGAGTCTTAAATTCCGTCTGTTTTTTTTTTCGCGTAAGACTTCAGGCTGCTTTCCACTTACGCGTTTTTTATACGCACGTACACGTACGGAAAATTTTAAATGCTTTTAAATTTTTATTATTTAACATCTAGGTCAACTAATGGGACATGTCGCAGCTCTCGGAAGCTTTCGTCCAAGTGGATATTGCCATGCAGTGGCGTAGCCAGCCTGACGATTTAGTCATGCTATGCAAATTTTATGTTATTATCATTATTCATTTCTTTAGAAATTCATTGTTTTCATAGTCAATGAACACTAAAATATTAAAATAGCATGATTAGATTGTCGGGCTGGCTACGCCACTGGATAATGTTTTTCTATGCTTTCTAAAGAACGAAGCTATGCTATTGGTACAAACAGAAATGTATTGTAAAGTTCAGCCAATAAAAATCATTCTTGCGAGGAGCTGCGATACTACTCCAACTAATGCATACTGAAATATGCAGAAAACTAAGTTCCTTCGATTTATTTACTTAGTTTTTTCAAAGGGAACATGTGTAAGGATTTAGACTTTTACGTGCGTATGAAAAACGCGTAATAGGAAACAGTGTTTGTGAATATGTACGCTTTCTAAGCGTTCTCGTTCAAACCTAAACGGTACTGTACAGTACTAGACTGTACGCATATGCTGTGTACTCGATGAAAACTAAGCGACTGCGCACATATCTCGTGTACTCGATCAACTGCATATATTTCAAAATTTAATAATATTTTATGTTGCTAAAATGGATTTGGGCACACGACGATTCACAGATTTCCCATTCACTCGTTTTAAGCCGTTAACCTGCGCTGTTCTTTCAGTTCCTGCCAATCTTCTGTTTTTATTTGTAAACTTTCATCGATATTAACACAAGCAAAAAATTCCATTAACTGGAGTAAACGCTGAGCAAGCGTCCTGTCTTTATTTTAAAAAATCATCATGCATTCATATTATAATAATTTTCCTACACATTCTTGTAAGTCGATAACCCTTCCCACTCGGCGGAGAAAGGAATTCGATGCATCTAGCCCTCTACCGACTTGGACTGAGACTATGCCATAGAGTTTGTGAGACATTTTAGCACTTTTAATTTGCCAGTAATATTCAACTTTTGTCACAATACGGACCGAAATTTAACAGCCTACCTTGATTTGGGAGATTTTTAACACCTTCTGACCAATCCTTCTGTCTGCATTTCGTTGCCTTCTTGTGGGAATGATTTAATATATACACAGACACTTAGATGGATGAACATCTGTTTCGGAGGTTATTTGCATCATTGTATGTTTTCGCTCTTGTAAAACAGCGTTAGATGTCTCAAATCGCCACTTAAACCAAGAAATTAAACTGTCAAGAAACATGAAAACTTAATTAATATGAACAGACTTTTCTGGAAGAAGCAATGAAGCACGTTCTAGCAACAGAGTTAAAGGTCTATTTTAAAGGCCGAACATTTCACGTGTTGGAAGAACTAATTTCAAACACACGCCTATATAAGCCTGTATAATCTATTACTACATTTCCCTATAACCAGAAATTAGAACTGCAAGTGCAGGTGCTCACGTCCAAATAAAATTACCATAAAATATTTAACAGCTATGATTATTACAGCAGCTGTTGTCGAAACTTATTTTACGTATTCACTCGCCTGAATTATATTTCCAAACCTGGCCACTTTTTACAAACAGCAAAGTATTCAAATGATTACGTGATTGATATCTTCACTAGTGAAGTATGTAGATGTCTTACTGGGTATTTTTCATATTTTTATGTTTATTATAATTATAAACATAGGCCACCTAAAATTGTGCTTTTTTGATTGGTTAAATCAATTTTATGCATTAATCCTTCAGTGGCGTAGCCTGCCTGAGTCGCCTGACGATTTAGATTTAGTCTTGCTAAGCAAATTTTCTGTCATTATCATTATTCATTTCTTTAAAAATTTATTGTTTTCACAGTCAATGAGCACCAAAATATTAGAATAGCTGGACAAAATGATCGGCCGACTATACCACGTACTAATTTTAATCCCTGTTGCCCGACATTATAAATATTGTAAACATTATTTTCCGATCAGCAAAAAAGTCAAGCCTATTGGATCCAATGCCGACTTCGATAATTACAGTGTGCAGACGAGCTATACTACCTGTCATTACGTCAGTGATTAATTTGTCCCTTCCGTCTGGATGCTTCACTGACCAATGGAAAAAGGCCCTGGTTCATCCCCTGTTTAAAAAATAAGGACTTTAATAACCTTCGTCCTGTTACCAACTTGTCATTCATTTCCCAGTTAACTGAAACTGCTGCTTCTGATGAGTTGCAGTCTCATATGTCTGATAATGGTTTGTATCCAGCGCTTCAATCGCCCTTCGATCGGAAACGGTGAGGTATCTGGGCAACTGGTTTGATGAAAAATTTACCATGTCTACTCATATTGCTAAAATTAGTGGTGCGGCTTTTTATCATCTTCATAATATTAGACGCATAAGGAAGTATTTGTCACAGGACGCAGCAAAGACTTTGATTAACTAATTTATTACAAGTAGAGTAGATTACTGTAATAGCTTGTTATATGGTGTGCCTGCATACCAAGTAAATAAACTCCAAAGAGTGCAGAACGCTGCTGCATGCCAGGCTGGTTCTCATGGAGCACAAGTTTTGTCACATTACTCCACTTCTTTCTAAGTCACATTGGTTACGTGTTAAATTTAGGTAAATTTTGTTCTTGATCTTGTTAATAACATTTAAAGCCATTCGTGGATTAGCCCCTTCTTATATTGTTGAGTTAATCACGAGTCATGGGCATTGCATGACTGACAATCTGATACCCACACAACTCAAAAGTCCAAGTTGCCTAATACGGCAACAACCGCAAAGAACCAAACATTGACCGACTCACAGGTACTCCAAACTAGAGCACCCGCCTCCTACAAAATCAGGCTGGATCCATCCCCGCCTTGAATATTTTTAGGTCGAGCCGTCGAGAAGTTTTTGCGTCTATTTTTTGACAGTTTTAATGCCAAGTTCGAAGCAAAGTTGTCAGAAGACGCTGCCACGCTTCCCTTGGTTATTCTAGAATGTCGTTTAATATATTCCTCCACCTTTCTTCAATGATGGAGACTTTCGAGAACCATACGACGTTCGAAGATTTTATTTTTTTCTGTTTCCATGACGTGGTTGAAAGAACATGAAGTTCTTGTTTAAAATTGATTGAAGGTTATGCAAATTCAGCTCATTAACAGGTTTCAGATGTTATGTAAATTCGGCTAAAAATAAGCCAAATATTGTTTTTATGTTTGTTTTCTATGTTTAATAAAACCGCCGCCTATAATCACCTTTTTATATTTTACAGAACCCCTTCAGCAAATATATTTTTTACATACCACTTGTCAAAGTTTTGTTTTCGTAGCGTTTCATTGGTCGAGAGCGAATCACGCGAGAGTGACGAAATTTTGATGTCGCCAGCGCGACCCCCTGCAGAGTGAGATAACGTGTTATCCCTTGGGAAATAACAACTTTTATCCATTTGAAATTATGTCTTTTATGAATAGATATTTCGTTGTTTACCTTGTAGTTTGGTTTTTCTTTGACAAGTGGTATATAATAAAACACTTATTTACCGAAAACTCAGAAAACATTATGTTTTGTGGACCCTCGACCATCGATATTTCACTCGGCTTTACCTCGTGAAATATCGACAGGTCTCAGGTCCACAAAACATAATGTTTCCTTCGTTTGCAGTAAATAAGTGTTAATTCATGAGCTATAGTTGGAGTACAGAAAATAATAGTTTTCAGTCTTTTTTCGCGAAAATCTTACAGTCGCGACAATAGAAGCGTTCCTAAAAATATCGAGCAATTCATTTGCTCAAATTTATCAGTTGGCTTACGGAGCTCATGAAATATTTGAAAAACTTCTTGAAAAACTACTAACATCCGGTTTCGAATTGACCAATCTCTAATCCTATTCTTTACAAAATAAATAGACGCATATTGAAATGGAAGTTAGGAGTTTTCCAAATATTTGATGAACTCTGTGATCAACTCACATATTTGAGCAAATGAATTACTCGATATTTTTCAAAACGCATCTATTGCCGTGACTGTAATTTTGGCAAATCGAAATAAATCGTGGTAGCATGTACCATATTTGTGACCATTAGCGGCTCATTCAACTTCCTGTTTCTTTGTGCTAACTTTAACTTCTTTGTGCTTAACATCAGCTGCGGGTGAGGACTTTCTAAATCTTTTACGATACGTTTATGTACGTTAACCGAAAGTGTTTTAACGAGTCGAGTCGTATATGTGCTATTAGTCATAAACGATAAGACTGAAAATTTTATTTAGATTACAGGATTTTCAGAATGCAGCGCTTTATACAATAATACATTACACGTTTTTTATTAGAAATCTATAATTTTAGTGTCCCAGAGAGCAAGCTCTGCCAATCGGCGGATCTTGACAGTTATTATTTCAATTTCATAAAACGCTTAGCTTGCTGTCCCTGCAATCTTTGGCTTAGGATACTCTTCCGACATTGCGGGTTTTTGCCACAGAATGCCTTTAATAATTTTCGTTCCCTCGGTGCGTAAGATCGCGTTTTTCCAGTAAAATATCAAGCAGTTAAATGTACCATTCATTGAGCCGATGGTTTTACTCCACAATCCGGCAATGCTTCTAGTATCATGAAAAGACCGATTCTTATTCTAGTTCATCCATAGTCCAACTCCAATGAAGATAAACGTTGGAAAGGACAGCACCACAAAGCAAGCGACAACCAGCAAGCAACTCGATATATTCTTAAAAGAAAACGTCTTTCTCGTATTGAGGGATGAAGCGCCGATTCTGCGATTCTTATTCGCGATTGTAAACAGTTTGTAGCTCACGAACAACATCAGAGGAGCGACGAAAATGAGAAAAATGAGTGCAGCAACATTGTGAGAAATTACAAAGTTTAGAGTCATCGCCAGTAAAACTAATTCGAGGAAAACGAGTATTGCAAGAAGAGCTAAAAGTTTTCCCTTCGTTACAGATGTTTGATGATAGATGGGATGATACGTCGCTAAATATCGACCAAAACTCATGACGAGAAGTGCGAGGAAGGAAAAGCAAATGAAAACACTTGATATCACGACTGAATTATGTACCCAGGTAATACTACGAGGATTCTCATTTCCAGTCAACCAAAACAACGCCATATAAGCCATCAAAGAATGATTAGTTGAGACCGTAAGCAAATCGCAACAGGACAAAACCATGATCATGAAATAACACAATTTCTTTCAAAGCTTCGAACCTTGACGTATGACATGGGAGTTTCTTAACACCTTCCGACCAATCCCTACGTCTGCATTTCTTTGCCCTCTTGTAGGGATGATTTAATATTTTGTATGTAAACTTGTGCGAAGAAAATATAAGTTTAGCATCTACACAGACACTTACATGCATATAAACATCTGTTTTGGAGGTTATTTGTTTTCTCGCTTGTAAAACAACGTGAGAGGTCTCAAGAGGCCATGCAGCTAAGCCAAGAAATTAAACTGTCAAGAAACATCAAAACTTAATTAATATGAACGGACTTTGCCGTAAGAAGCAATGAAGCACGTTCTAGTAACAGAGTTAAAGGTCTGTCTTAAAGGCCGAACATTTCATGTGCTGGAAGCACTAATTCCCAACACACGCTCATATAATCTATTACCACATGACCCTATATAGCCACAAATTATCACAAATTATAACTGTAAGTGCTCGCGTCCAAATGAAATTACCATAAAATATTTTAGCAGCTATATTATTACAGCATCTATTGTCAAAACGTTTTTTACGTTGAATCGCGTGAATTATATTTCCCAACCTGCCCATTTTTTACAAATAGCAAAGTATGTATATGCATGTCTTACTAGGTATTTTATTAATAATTTTTATGTATAATAATCCTTCAGTGGCGTAGCTTGCCTTACGATTCAGTCATGCTATGCAAATTTTATGTTATTATTCATTGTTTTCACAGTCAATGAACACCAAAATATTAGCATAGCTGGACAAAATGGTCGGGCCGGCAACGCCACGTACTAACTGTAGTCCTTTTCATAGCTCATGGAAGCTGGCGTTACACTGTACTAGAGAAAGTTGAGAAAATATCTGAAATCCATCTTGTGTTTATATATGGCTATCTGTAAAACAAGGAACGGGGAATCGGGGAAAGGAATGAGGAAAGGAACGGGGAACGGTAAAACCAGGAATGGGAAAAGCCGGAATCTGTAAAACCAGGAATGAGAAAAGCCGGAATCTGTAAAACAAGGAATGAGAAAAGCCGGAATCTGTAAAACCAGGAATGGGAAAAGCCGGAATCTGTAAAACCAGGAATGGGAAAAGCCGGAATCTGTAAAACCAGGAATGAGAAAAGCCGGAATCTGTAAAACAAGGAATGAGAAAAGCCGGAATCTGTAAACCCAGGAATGGGAAAAGCCGGAATCTGTAAAACCAGGAATGGGAAAAGCCGGAATCTGTAAAACCAGGAATGAGAAAAGCCGGAATCTGTAAAACAAGGAATGAGAAAAGCCGGAATCTGTAAAACAAGAAATGGGAAAGTTTGTAACTAAATTAGTTACAATTAGTTACAATATTAAAATCTTGGCTCTTTGAGAACAACTTTGTGTTGGGATGGAATTTTGGAATATACCCTATTGTTGTTTACATACTGTAGAGTAGATTTATATTAAGTAGCAGCAAATACAATATACTGGTAATATTCCAAAATTTAACAACATATCTCAATTCTTTTATCAGTTATATGGAACATATATAAACTGAATTATTTTGTGGAGGAAGGATTGAAGGAATATATAATACATATATAATTATGCAAACAACAATTAATTTTGCTAACACTTAATACATTATTTTGCACTATATATAGTATAGGGACTATAGTCATAGTTCATAGTAAAAGCTTATCATATTGAATCATGCTAGCCTAGAAATTAAACCACAGCTAGGTTTTCCCTACACAATTTCTAAAGCATTTTTATTTGAATAAATTATTTGTAAAAGTAAATGCTGGTTGGAAATTATACTTTTCTAAACAAGACCTAGGGTATATTCCAAAATTCCATCCGAACACAAAGTTGTTCTCAAAGAGCCAAGATTTTAATTAATTGCAACTGTTAGTTACTTACAGATTATTATTTTATATTTTTAATCAGCCTCCAGTCGTTAAAACCTTGGGTGAGAATGGTAACTGTTTAATTATAATCTGAGTTAATTAAGGTACAAAATGCACTAAAATATTTTCATTTTCTATACAATTTTACATACAAGCAAAATTATATTATATTTGGGACAACAAAAGTGTAGTGCATTGTTCTGGGGTAATCTGATTCAATAATGATAAGCTGTTACCATGAACTATGACAAATATATATTGCAAAATAAGCTTAATATGTATGTATTAAATGGAGCAAAATTGTTGTTCGCATAGATTTATACTGATATATTAGGTAGCTGTAAATACAATGAACTGAATATAGAAAAGATAAAATATATTGTGTATTTAATGAAGTTGTTCTTGCATATTTTATATCATTGCAGTATGCAATTCATATGAAAATTTGGAAATTCAAATTTGGATCCAAAAAGTTTTCATTTCCAACCAAACATTATTCAATTTCAATAGGAATGTGGATATTAAACGGTAGATAGCAACGCGCAAAGCTCCACTTTGTAGGTTTATGAATAAGACCAAATCAACAAATTTAACTGTTTACAAACTAACCTTGTCAGTGCTTGTGATCGTTTCATCGTTTGTATAATTATATATGTATTATATATTCCTTCCCCCACAAAAGAATGCAGTTTATGTTCCATATAACAGATAAAAGAATTAAGCGTACTTGAATTAGTGGAAATGCTAAGTTTGGCTGCGAAATTTGGTAAAATACGGAAAATATAGCCATGTCAAATTAGCATATTTTGTATTACGCGCGAAATTGTAACTAATTTAGTTACAAACTTTCCCATTTCTTGTTTTACAGATTCCGGCTTTTCCCATTCCTGGTTTTACAGATTCCGGCTTTTCTCATTCCTTGTTTTACAGATTCCGGCTTTTCTCATTCCTGGTTTTACAGATTCCGGCTTTTCCCATTCCTGGTTTTACAGATTCCGGCTTTTCCCATTCCTGGTTTTACAGATTCCGGCTTTTCTCATTCCTTGTTTTACAGATTCCGGCTTTTCTCATTCCTTGTTTTACAGATTCCGGCTTTTCTCATTCCTGGTTTTACAGATTCCGGCTTTTCCCATTCCTGGTTTTACAGATTCCGGCTTTTCCCATTCCTGGTTTTACAGATTCCGGCTTTTCTCATTCCTTGTTTTACAGATTCCGGCTTTTCCCATTCCTGGTTTTACCGTTCCCCGTTCCTTTCCTCATTCCTTTCCCCGATTCCCCGTTCCTTGTTTTACAGATAGCCGTTTATATATTGAGAGCCTTTCGATAGCTATACGACTTTCAAAGATTTTATTTTCCTCTGTTTGGCCGTTTCCATGACGAGGAATAAATAATTATTAAGTTCTTGGTTAAATGCAAATTCAGCTTAGTTTCAGGGTTTAGTGGTGATGTAAATTCGGCTAAAAATAAGCCAAATATTGTCATTTTTGTTTTCTATGTTTAACAAAGGCGCCGCCTATAATTACATTTTTGTATTTTACATAACGCCTTCAGCAAATATATTTCATGGGCTATCCAGGTGATCTGAGTCGAAAATTTTAGTCAATCAGAGAAAAATCTTGCCAGAAACTTGCCAGAGAAAAATCCATACCCAGCTGCTTCTCGCGCGGTGAAGGTAAAAATATAGCTGACGTTTGTGGTTTTCTAAGGAATTTCGAGCTTCGAAATGCATGTTTCTCTTCCTGGCGGTTATTTTTATTATCGTACTTCAAAATATAAATAACAAAATGCGCGCACTGATCAATAGTATGGATTTCTATTTGCTTGCAAAATAGTGCTTTGCGAACTTGACGCGACATCACCTGGCCAAGGTTATGCAAATTCACCTCAATAACAAGATTGAAAGATTATGCAAATTCAGCTAAAAAAATAAGCCAAATATTGTTATAATGTTTGTTTTCTTTGTTTAGCAAAGCAGCAGTTTATATACTGAATACATTTTTTATATTTGATATGGAATATAATTATTACATGTGCTATAGATAGAGGAGAGTATAAAGAATAGAATCAAACTTCTATTTAAGAAATCGAAAACATTTCTTCCTGTGCTTCTATACAGTTATAGAGACAGGCGTGGGAGTTTGGGAGAACGAGAAATAATCCGAGGGACCTTTGACGAATTAGGTATTCAGTTTCGGCCATTGGTGTGTCTGTTATATTAATATTTCAAGTTAAAAAATACCAAGAAAACGTAGATTTAAGACGGGTGTATTGACTGATGTAAAAATCTGTCTCGGTTTTAGTTTCCAGCTTTTTAAAAACAGCCTGTAAGATGTCTATACGTCTATACGCAATATAAAGTCTATACGTACCTCATAACAGCATGCACCAAATAAGGAATATCGGTAAACAAGCGCATAACTTGTAGTTAAATTACAATATCACGTTAAACTAAAACTATTTATTAATAACTAATCCAGTTAATGAAATACCTTCCAGTGTTGCGCTAGGTATACACATGTCAATTTTTATTCCGTTAAATTGTTAGAATTTCGTTCTAGAATAGTGAAGATCGACATATTTTCATTTTTTCAATTCAAGCTGGAATATTAATTTTTATGCAGTTATAGCTAAACAATATTGTACTCTATGTCCTTACTTATTCTTACTTACCTATACCCCACACCTGACGTCATCACAATGAAAGCTAATGAGTTAAATATTAATCCAAGATGGCCTACAATTCATGACAACTCGTAGCTGTTAGTATAATATTACAAATAAAATATGGAAATTTCAGTATTCAATTCTATACATAATAAGAGTATATGTCAAAAAAACGCAACAGACTAGTGTAATTGAAAACTGTGTATTTCGAATCAATTTTGATTTATCTTTTCTCGCTATGAAAGAATATCGTTATAATTATTTAGAAACGTAATTAATTCTTAAATAGCAAGCGCGCGTAAGATCTTAAGCAAAATTCGTGACAATTTAAAGACAGCAAAACAGGCTAAAGAAAATTGACATTTGTACTTCCTTAACGGCCATCGACCTATTATTCAGACTATAGGTTTTTAAAGCGCTTTATACAATAATACATCACACCTTTTTTATGAGAAATCTATGATTTTAGTTTCCCAGAGAACAATTTTTTTCGGTTGGTCGGGTGTTTTAATGTGTGCTACTCTATAGCTGCAGTTTTACTCTATACCGTAATTATTCGAATAAACGCCGCGGCGTTTATTGAATTTTAGGCAATTAAGATGCGGCGTTTATTCGAGGGCGGCGTTTATTCAAGGGAGGCGTTTATTGCAAACTCGTAACAACTCTGAATTTATTGTGTAATTTAAACGCCAATTCAACCAATACAATCAATACAAAAGTTACGTGTCTTTTCTCTTTATATAATTATATATGAAAATTGAACTGTGGTTATAAATAAATGCTTCAAATAAACGCCGCAATGGGGAAAAGGTTGCGGCGTTTATTTGAGGGCGGCGTTTAATGATATTTTTGCTTGTCCCTGCGGCGTTAATTCAAGGGCGGCGTTTATTCGAGGGAGGCGTTTATTCGAGTAATTACGGTATTTATTTTATCATGACTAAAATGACGTAATGACGCATTGACGTAATGTTTTTGCGTCGTTTCACAACAAACGTGTAAGTGCGCACGAAAAACGCGACAGTGGAAGGTGTTTAGTTGGTGTTGAGTAGCATGGCAAAATTCAATTTCAAAATGGAATTTAAAATTCCAATAACGTCATAAAAATCAAGGACGAAATATACATTTATCATAGCCTCGTCTAAATTTGATCCCCAGACGTGATCTAAAGACGGTTTTCCACCAGGCAAAATTTTTCGATCGAATGAAATAGTTTAATTATTAAGAATTTCGGTAAGAATTTCGGTATATTCGACCATGTACCACATTCCGGTATATTTGACATTACCAAGATCGGATATGTCATATTCCGGTATATTTGACATTACCAAGATCGGATATATCATATTCCGGTATATTTGACTTTACCAAGATCGGATATATCATATTCCGGTATATTTGACATTACCAAGATCGGATATGTCATATTCCGGTATATTTGACATTACCAAGATCGGATATATCATATTCCGGTATATTTGACTTTACCAAGATCGGATATATCATATTCCGGTATATTCGTCCTGCATGAGCACAACAATTTTATCCCGTCAGCTGTTTTGTACCTGTCCAGTAAACTGTTATGTCCAGTAAACTGTTATATCCAGTGAATTGTTATATATATTCAATATAACGGCTGTATGTAAAAGGCATTGTAACCATATAGCATTATCAATAGGTCAAGTTCTTCCTCTCAACGCAATAAATGTAAATTAATTCTAATTAGATTTCGGGTATCTATCTATATATCTATCTGCGGCCAACGTTTTTGCAAATGGGTGTATATATATAAATATATATATATATATATATATATATATATATATATATATATATATATATATATATACAGGGTGTCCCAAAAAAAAGTCCCCGCTATTTGAAAAATGTTTTTTGAATGCATGATCAACGCAGTAGTGTGTAAATAGCATATTTATTAGGTTGAGGAATTCAAATAAAGCGTCTTGCTTTCAATTGGGTTTATCATAATATTAAGGCAATCAGATTCGAACAAAGGCTTGATTTCAATAGAAGGGACATTTTTTTGGGACACCCTGTATACAGGGTGAGTAAAAAAAACCTGACACCTTTGAAATTCAAATAAGCCGCGCACTTATGGCTGGAATTTGATGATTCCCATTGTGTACAATCAACAAGACGTGGTTAATTAATGCGAAAGTGTTTAAACCAATTGAAGTAATTCAACGTTCTTTTTTATTACAGAGCTTAGAATGCATTTTAACTCCTAAAGGGAACAAACTTTACGTTCTACCTAATTAATGGTTCACTTATTTGATATGCTTCGTATACCCATAAGATATTTTAGGCAACTTCCGTCTCATTACAGCCGATTACAGACACATTACAGCTAATTTGAATTTTAAAGGTGTCAGTTTTTTTTACTCACCCTGTATTGCGGTTTATCTCTAGAGCCTAATTAGAACGTTTTCAGTGACATTTAATAAGTAATATTAGAAAATGTTTATTAGAGTTAGTATAATTAGGATATGCGCGCTTCAATTTAAACATATATTTAGAATTGATTACAGACCCAAAGTTAACGAACGAGTCAGGCCAAGTTAGTTGGTCAAAGTCCAATATCATCAAACACCTGCATGAGAGAAGCATGCAACGCAGCCTGTTGACCAATCAAAAGACAAAATAATTTTCATCTTTATTCATTATGTTTACATTAGGGTCTTCGGAGGTCTATTAACTCTGCCTCATTATCAGTGATAATGAAACTTGGCACGTCAGATAAGGGAAGGGGCTAATTTCACATGCCGTAAATTTTTACATTATGCTAGTTTGCCCACGAAGGCCGGTTAAGAATACGGCACTGAATCCAATAACAGTAGAAAACCTTTTATGTAAATGGCTGTACAAGGAATTATATCTGCAATATGAGAGGCCTAAGGGTTCTATGCATAACAATATAGTGGAAATATTAACCGAACTTTCAGAGCACTATATTACAATCATACTTGGAATAAGAGTGGTCTTAGAATAAGAGAGTGTTATTGTCATGTAAGAGAAATCAGCATTGCAATATTACTATTGTATCTGAAACATACATATAAGATGAAATTCTATATTTGTGTAGGTGATCACAGTGAAGGTTTATGAAAAGTGCCTACACTATACCACAGGCAATACAGGTGTTGGTAAAATATAATAACTAAGGCAAAGCATATAACATCCAGAATGCTGGCAATATAACAAGTGTACATATAATTCCAATCGCATACTCTAGCTACAACATATATAAAATTTACGTGCAAGACGGCAAAGATGTCTTTGTCTATAAGTTTATAGTTCAATATGTGGAACAATTAATGCAAAGGTAATATTCCAAATTTAATACATTTCACCCTTGATGTTATTTATACTAACTTGAGGTGGTGGCAAAGAAATCTAAGTTGTTTTAACGGACCAGTACGTATCCCATTGCTCTGAGGTTCTTGACTCCGTTGTCTGGGAAACATGTGGCAACATTGCCAGCCGTGTTAAAAGAAGGTGCTCTGGAACTGCAGTGGTGTACATAACGTCCTTTACCACCCAGGCCGATGAAAGAGTCAGGAGTGCGGCAATGATTTTCCTGATTTCCAATGATGCCTAAGCGAACTCTCAAATATATAGATCTCCCAAAGTTCACGTTGAACCCTTGTTTGTTGCAATTACGCTGTAAAGATGATCCTTGGATGAGATGCTTCCACTGTGAACGGCCGACGTGAGTTTGACGATAATTGCCGTCGGCGATCAGATGATACAAGGACGATGCTGGATGTGAGAAAGAGAGGGCTCTGAGTTGACCACCATATTTCATCGCGACACAAATCTCATTGAATGAAGTTTTCCAATATGTTGATCCTTTGAATTCTCGGTTGTCAAAACCTCCGTTTCTTCCATAAAAATTGTCACTGAAAGTGGTCTTGTTCGACCAATAACCAGAACTGTATCCGAAAGTACTCTATATAAAGAGATTGAAAGAAACTCGTACGGATATAATCATTAGGAATACGCCTCAAACAAGGCAACTCTTACCTTGCTCCCATCAATTTTCATCACCATCGTCCACCCACCACCAGAACAACCTGAGACTGACGACATCTGACAGTAGACGTTCATCACTTCATTTGAACCAACACTGATTTTGTAAACACCACTGGCAGTATTATTGCTTCAATACAAAAGATCGAATCTGTTCAACTATTATTATGCAAAACCTGCGTTTATATATATAAAATGAAGTGGAGAATATACGAATTTACTGAATTAGCAATGGAGTAATTTTTTAAAGTGATAAGCGAAGGGTAGCTATACATGTTTTAGCTTTCGTAGACGCTTCCGGAATTTCCAATTATCATAACTCATACCTTTGACTCTTCAGTATTTCTTTGCATGATTTAAATTCTGCAACACATTCAGAAATGGAAACAACAAGTGGAAATAAGTAATTAAAAAATATTTTAAAACAAGGATATGATTCCGCTATATATACGGGTTCATATGCAACACAGGCGTTCCGTAAAAGGGTAACTGATGTTGATCAAAACTTAGGAAAACTAAAGGTGCACGAGGCTGCGCACTTGGTCACGTCTGGGTGCATGATACACACCGAATATTTTTGACATTCTCGTCAAGAAAGCAACAGCAAAAATTTAAACAGTTTATTATTTTTATTATGGACATTTCCAAAAGGTTGTCACATCTCAAATTGCATGTGGCATTTCATCTGGATCATTTCATTCAACACCTATAGGACTGAACAAGATTGAGCTCAAGCAATTATAGGAACAAAAAAATAGCTAAAAATTGTTTTGCCATTAATAATCTTGATGATGAAATTGGTTTATGGTTGAATTTCAGGTTTTTACCTTTGCTGCATGTCAGCCTTTGAATATCTTAAAACGGAAGAAGAATATTATTGGGTATATTCCACATGATGTTTACACGAGATTACCCAGTGTATTTTCATCACCTTTTTTAGTCTTTTCAAGATCATGGCTGAGTTTTATAATAGCATTGCTGATGCTTGTAAGATCATCTTCTATTTGTTTACGTTCCTTTGCGTCTATTCCAAACATTTCCGTCTGAAAAGGACAGATATGATATGAATGGCACAACGGAAATGATCTGTGGGGAGATATTTGTGCATTTACTAAATTTAACATAACTGATCAGTTATCATTTCCGCGTTGCGGAAAAAAACATCTTCGAGAAGACGTACATGAATTGCGCAAAGGAAGTCGATGGGAAATAGAATAACATCCCCTACCAGGTTTTGTTTTAGGGGCACGGTGTGTTAAATATACCTGTACATAGAGTTGGTATTAAACGTTAAAAAGTACAGTCCCAAGTTGTGATATTCGTTGAATCTGGTGCCAGAAGCAGGGTAACCGTTGCATCGAAGCGAAGTTGCACGACACACAATATCAGTAATGTACATCTTATACTTACAACATGAAGCGTTGTGATGAGAAAGAACGCTGAAATTGCCACAAATCTCATGGTTGAGTCAATCTTCGTATGGTACTGTGTATAAAGCTTCCTTCTCTTCCTCAGTCTGACTCCAAATGGCAAGACTTGCTTTTCACATCAACTTTTAAAGGGTGGTGCTGCAACATGTTTTTTATTTCATAAATTGCATTGACGTAATATTTTTGCGTCATTTCACAACAAACGTGTAAGTGCGCACGAAAAACGCGACAGTGGAAGGTGTTTAGTTGTTAAGGTGTTGAGTAACATGGCAAAATTCAATTTCATAATGGAATTTAAAATTCCAATAACGTCACAAAAATCAAGGACGAAATATACATTTATCATCGCCTCGTCTAAATTTGATCTCCACCCGTGATCTAAAGACGGTTTTCCACCAGGCGAAATTTTTCGATCGAACGAAATAGTTTAATCATTAAGAATTTCGGTAAGAATTTCGGTATATTCGACCATGTACCACATTCCGGTATACTTGACATTGTCAAGATCGGATATACCACATTCCGGTATATTTGACATTACCAAGATCGGATATATCATATTCCGGTATATTGGTCCTGCATGGGCACAACAATTTTATCCCGTCAGCTGTTTTGTACCTGTCCAGTAAACTGTTATGTCTGTTATGTCCAGTAAACTGTTATGTCCTGTGAATTGTTATATATATTCAATATAACGGCTGTATGTAAAAGGCATGGTATAACCATATAGCATTATCAAAGGTCAAGTTCTTCCTCTCAACCTAATAAATGTAGATTAAATCTTATAAACAGTTCTAAAATAAGTAAGTTATGTTACTTCCTTTAACGTAGGTCTTAAATATGACTTAAAATATATTCTTCCTTTAACGTAGGTCTCAAAATTTGTTCTTCCTTTAAGCGTAGGTCGTAAAATATGTTTTTCCTTTAGAAACACTATAAATATAACCCAATTTCTAGTAAAAGTAGAATGGTTCTGTAAATTTGTATCGCTATTGTGGAATATATGTTAAGGTGATTCTCCATTACGCACGCTGCGCCCGCGCGGGCGAAGCGTGCTCTGTTTTTCAGGCAGGTCACGGTCGCATGGGCAGATTTTCAAAAGCCGCTTCGCCGCGGACGGTAATGGAGAATCGCCTTTAAACGTAAAGTGTGCGGGTATCGCTAGCTGTCGCGGTCAGTTGAATTATACATGCAGTCTCAAGGAATTGCAAGAGTTCCACAACAGTAATTTTCCACAGACTATATAATCAACCAGGTCGAGTATGCTATTCATCGGTATCTTTAGCAAAGGGTTTAGAATGAAAGCTAGTCTTATTTAGGGCCAATTTCGTATTTAATTTTTCGTGTTTGTGAAATTTTGATTCTGGATCCGCCCCTGCTGCTGTGAGCTGTATTTCGTTTGTACCTTGCATAATTCAAATCCTACATTCTGATTAGTCAAATTTAATTGGCCTAATGGGTATACACATTAACCACGCTTACTTTTTTCAGCTACATCTGTAGCTCAGTGGCAAGAGCATTGCACCGGCATCGCAAAAGCGTAGGTTCGATTCCTGCCGGAGGACCTATAGTTGACGGAGGACCCTTTCAACCTCTAGTTGTATGAATGCCCTCCCCACGATATTTCATCGCGACACAAATCTCATTGAATGACGTTTTCCAATATGTTGATCCTTTGAATTCTCGGTTGTCAAAACCTCCGTTTCTTCCATCGTCATTGTCACTGAAAGTGTTCTTGTTGGTCCAATAACTAGAACTGTATCTGAAAGTACTCTATGTAGAGATCGAAAGAATCTCGTACGGAATGGTCCGATATAATCACTTCAAATACTGACAAGTGTACACGACAAATTTTCCATATTTTACGACGTATTTTACCATAGGATGCTCATATTGGGCAGATACAACCATTTACCATCTCAAACTGATTCAGCAGTTATGCACAAGGCATTGCATAATCTCAAATGTTATATTGTACAAAAAGATTATTATATTCACAAAAAGATTCCCTGATTTAAACATTTATTATGTCATTCAACCCTTTAATTATGAAATTACATTGCACTTATATATAGAACTGACATTACAACATCTTTTTGGATCATTGTCTATCAAGCACTATAGCAATTCGACTATAGCATGTATATCATTGACGTATTGTTCAACAATGGAAAATTAACATTTGAATTTGAAAATATTTTAAAATGGTTATCCATGCTACATCGCTTCTAAAAATCTTAACCATATATAATGTCCTAGTTTATCCTCTACAAAGATTAGCCACAAATTAAAAGCAAACTGATCGAATAGTTTTAACGAACCAAAATGTATCCCATGGCTTTGGTGTCTCTGTTCCCGTTGTCACTGAGGCAAAGGGCAACATTACCAGCGGTGTTAAGAGAATTTGAAAAACCGCACCAATTCATTTCACCCTCACCCCCCAGAGTAATGTAGGAATCGGGTGTTTTGCAATCGTTTTCGAGAAACTCTATTACGGGGAATATGCTGGATATTGAATCCTTTGTTGCAATTTTAAAAGCTGTAAAGATAATCCATTGATGAGCTGTTTCCATTGAGAGCGGCCAACGTGAGTTTGACGATAATTACCGTCGGCGATCAGATCATACAAGGACGATGCTGGATACGAAAAAGAGAGGGCTCTGAGTTGACCACCATATTTCATCGCGACACAAATTTCTTTGAATGAAGTTTTCCAATATGTTGATCCTTTGAATTCTCGGTTGTCAAAACCTCCGTTTCTTCCATCGTCATTGTCATTGAAAGTGGTCTTTTTGGTCCAATGACTAGAATTGTATCTGAAAGCACTCTATGAAGAGATTGAAAGAAACTCGTACGGATGTAATCATTTGGAATACACGAGAAACAAGGCAACTCTCACCTGGTTTCCATCAATTTTCATCACCATTGTCCACCCACCACCAGAACAACATAGGAAAAATTAACTTAGCAGGGTTTAGGTTTTGGAAATATTTTGGGCAAAATACAGAAATATTTACTAGTGTGAGAAACTTTGCTTCGTTAACTGCTTTTGACCGCCATATATAAAACTTCACCTCTCACGTAACGATTATTTTTATAGTGAAGCGCAGAAACATCTGGAGGACAACTTTTAATGATTATGACGTCAGTGCAATATGGGTCTGTAGTTAAATTAATTAAGGTTTTAATCCTGCATGTGATGATCAATTTTATCAAAGAGCGCAGTGAAAGCGTCTGAATTATAACTAATAACGATGTCTCGTTAATATAGTTACTACATAGATTCGTACGTACATGATATATCTGCGATCCTTTAGATAGATGTACTATTTCATAATTTGTCATAATGTGTTAGTTAATTTAAAGGAGCAATCGTTAAATTTGTGTTTTATGCCATGGGATATGAAAGTTTTCTAGGTGAAACTATTGAAGTGCACCCAATGACGGCGCTGAGCTTGTTCAATGATTAAGTCGTTCAACACAATACATTTGAGATGATTTTTTATTTAAGAATAATGTATTTTTTTAACTTCCTGTTTTATCGACTTAATAATAGGAAACCTAAAATAGAGTCATGCAGAGGGTTCCTTGCACGGGTTTGCGCTACAACACCTGCATGGGTTATGTCAATAGCGACACACCAAGCTTGTTTAGAAAAATGTGTTTAGGTGTGTTACAAAACTTAGAATGAATTGAATGAAAACGGACCGGTGACATATATTAATTCATAGGCATACAGGATGCTTTTAGAATGTATTCCCCTCAAATTGAAGTGAACTAAGAATTTAATTTAACGTATTTCCTTGGCCCCGAGCCGTATCCCGTCCATAGGCAGCCCAGACATGTTTTCGTTCTCGTGGCGCTCGCGCGTGTACACGAGTCTACTTGGTCTATTATTATTATGTCTATTATTATTAATAATAGACCAAGTAGACTCGTGTACACGCGCGAGCGCCACGAGAACGAAAACATGTCTGGGCTGCCTATGGTACGTCAGTATTTTTTATACCTTTCCACAGACCAGAGTATGCTATACATCGGTATCTTCAACAAACAGTTTAAAATGAAAGCTAGTCTTATTTATTGCCAATTTCGTAATTATTTTTTTGTGCTCGTGAAATTTTGACAGATGCATTCGCATCAGTCTAGATCCGCCCCTGCATGCTGTTAGCTGTATTTGGATGTACGATCTCATGTGACCGAGCGAAGAAATCTCCAAAGAAACTATAGCACTGTGCTCTGTGCACGAAATTTTGGCTTTCATTGGCGATACATCATTCCGGTTCTGTTTATATCAACGTTGCTTGAATTCTGAACGGAATCTCTTGCTTCAGGAAAAATTTTCCATCATCGTATTATATATAGGTTCAAACTGAAGCAAGAGATTATTTTTCAATTTTGCGTCTTGTACAGTGCATGATTATAACAAAAAGGTTTTGAAAAGTTCAACAAAAGGCCCAATGCATGATTGCATCGTGGACCGCGCTCGTCACATTTTCAAAAGCGTGGTAATAAGACTGAACGGTATAACTGCCCTCAGCAATATCATTTCAATCCCACCAAGTTGAACTGACGCTAAATTACGTGATTTGCTTTTCTTGAAAATTCATACAAAATTCAAAAATTCGTATAGTAAATGTGTTTAAAGCTGCCAGTTCTGCGATGTTCTAGATCTTTAAGTATATACGATGTACATTTGACCTTTGAGGTATTTAGAATGAAAAATATAGTCAGCTATAGTAGACAACGTGCATGTGGGCGCAATATCTGCACCGATTCCCAACTTTAAGCATTAGGGTGTCAGGTATTAATTTGGCCATCTGTTATGTGATATGTTCATGCAATCCTACATGATGTATCCCTCATGCATATAGATATTCACAGATATCAAATATAGAGTCAATTAACTCTCTCCTCCGCAGAGGCTTCGAATGCAAATGCGCTAGATTTTTAAAGATGCGCTTGCATGAATATGAGTCAATAGAGTAAATAAAAAATACAGTTAATGGATGCATGGGATTGATAATGATCCAACAGATTGATAATGACAATACAACTGTGTTCCATTGCATAGTGATTGATTGCTGCCGCAGCGAGGGGGCCTGAAGTGAGCAAAGCAGCAGACCCTAAATTACAATGGGGGTGCAACCGTGCGGTGAACTCTTTTTTTGAGGGGAGCTGAATTTAGAAAAGTGCATCGTTTTGTCTTTACTTATTCATTTAATTTAAATTTGATGACCTTCTTTAATATTACGAGAAAGAAGTCGATTTTCACAACCAAAGTAGGCAGAGCAGTAGAGAACTTGGCTATGAACCAAATACGACTTTTAGGATAATCAAGTGAGTTTTATTGTCATAAAAAAATTACCATATAATTTTATTACTATTGTATAATTTCTAGCGTGAAAAATTCTCTTCAACAAGTTTTAACGAACCAAAATGTATCCCATTGCTTTGTGGTTCTTGTTTCCATTATCAGCAGCACACTGGGCCAGATTACCAGCAGTATTGAGAGAAACTGAGAACCTACACCAGGTAAATGGATACATACCGCCATCACCACCCAAGCCCACGAAAGAATCTGTTCTGACGCAATCGTTTTGGTTGTTCCCAATGTAACCTAACCTAACTCTTGCAAACGAATCTTCACCGACGTTAAATCCCTCTTTGTTGCAATTAAGCTGTAAAGATGATCCTTGGATGAGCTGCTTCCATTGAGAGCGGCCAACGTGAGTCTGACGATACTTGCCGTCTGCGATCAGATGATACAAGGACGATGCTGGATGTGAGAAAGAGAGGGCTCTGAGTTGACCACAATATTTCATCGCGACACAGATTTCTTTGAATGAAGTTTTCCAATATGTTGATCCTTTGAATTCTCGGTTGTCAAAACCTCCGATTCTAAGATCGTCATTGTCATTGAAAGTTTCCTTGTTCGACCAATAACCGGAACTGTATTTGAAAGTACTCTATAAAAGAGCCGGATTGAGAGAAACTCGTACGGATGTAATAATTTCGAATACACGACAAACAGAAAAAATCTTACCTTTTTTCCATCAATTTTCATCACCATTGTCCACCCACCACCAGAACAACCTGAGACTGACGACATCTGACAGTAGACGCTTTCCACTTTATTTGAACCAACACTGATTTCGTAAACACCACTTGCAGTATTATTCCTTCAATACAAAAGAATCTGTTCAACTATTATCAATAATGCAAAACCTACGTTTATATACATAGAATGAAGTGGAAAATATACGAATTTGCTTATTTAGCAATGGAGTGATTTTTGAAAATGATTAGCGAAGGGTAGCTACATGTTTCCACTTTTCGTAGACGCTTTCCGAATTTTCAATTATAATAATACATACCTTTGACTCTCCAGTATTTCTTTACATGAATGAAATTCTGCAACACATTTAGAAATGGAAACAACAAGTGGAATTACATAATAAATTATTAAAAAATACTTTAATAAAACAAGGATCTGACGTTATTTTCGTCTTTTCATTCAAAATTTTCAATAACTGTACGGGTTTATATGCAACAAAGGCGTTCCGTGAAAGGGTATTTCTGAACAAAATTTAGGAAAACTAAAAGTGCACGGGACTGCTCACTTGGTCACGTCTGGATGCATGATATACACAAAATATTTTTGACATTCTCGTCAATTCTACGCCGATTTTCTCAGCTACTCTCCAAAGGTGTGGAAAACAAGACCAAAAGTTTAAATAGTTTATGAAATTTCATGGTTTTCACATTTCAAATTTCATGTAGCATTTCATCTGGGTCATTTCATTCAACAACAAGGTCTTGACAAGATTGAGTTCAAGCAATTATAGGAGCCAAAAATTGTTTTGACTATGGGCCCGTTTAGATAAATTGTTACCTGAGGTTGCTTTATGGTTGAATTTCAGTTCTTTACCTTCGTTGCATGTCAGCCTTTGAACATCTTAAAACGAAAAAAGAATATTATTAGGTTTTTCTACATGATGTTTACAAGATTACTCAGGGTATTTTCATCACCTTTTTTAATTTTTATAATAGCATTGCTGATGCTTGTAAGATCATCTTCGATCTTTTTGCGTTCTTTTGCATCCATTCCAAAAATTTCCGTCTAAAAAGGACAGATATGATATGAATGGCACAACGAGAATTATCTCTGGGGAGATATTTGTGCATTTACTAAATTTAACATAACTGATTTGTTATACTATTTTTACAATTATTACTCTCAAATTAAATCCCCACAAAACTCATTTGATCTTTCTCATAATGTCATGTTCGTCTATGGGATTGTAGTGTATTATTATACACATATATATTCATTTATGTTGAAAGATAGTTAATTAAACAAGAGAATAACGCGTGCAAAAATACGCGTGTTCAACGATGAGAAAGGAAACTGCCTGTCTCACACGCTAACGTGCAAACGGATGGAGGAATGCGGGCAGTGCGGTTAGAATGTTCACGGCGTTGCGAAAAATCATCTTCGACAGGACGTGCATAAATTGCGCAAAAGAAGTCGATGGGAAATAGAATTACATCCTCTAGCTGTAGTATGAATATAAGTAAAATTGTAAACTTTAGGGGATTGGTCATTAGTGTTTGAGAGACGGAGCGAGTATGTCCTTCCTCGACCCAGTTCCCACTTTCTCCTAAGAATGGGGGATGCATTGTATTACTTTCCGTTAGAAAAAGCATTTTGTGCACCAGCGACCTCAGACAAAAGGAATCCGAGATTCTTTGGACACGTGTGAACCAGGGTTTGTCTTAAAGAGTATTGTGTTATCGACGTGAACAACGTGGGTAAATATACATGTACATAGGATTTGTACTAAACGTTAAAAAATACAGTCTCAAGCTGCTGTGATATTTGTTGAATCTATTGCCAGAAGCAGGATAACCGTTGCGTCGAAGCGAAGTTGCGCGACACACAATATCAATATTGTACATCTTATACTTACAACATGAAGCGTTGTGATGAGACAGAACGCTGTAATTACTGCCACAAATCTCATGGTGGAGTCAATCTTCGTCTGGTACTGTGTATAAAGCTTCCTTGTCTTCCTCAGCCTGACTCCAAATGACAAGACTTGCTTCTCACATCAACTATTAAAGGGTGGTGTAACAACATGTGTATTATCTCATAAATTGCATTGACGCAATGTTTTTGCGTCATTTCACAACGAACGTGACTTCTTCGAAAGCGCAGATAAATGATACTTCATTCTCCTGCAAGACGTTTTCCGCCAAAGGGCCGCTTTTTACTTTCGCGTTTTTGTAAGTATATACACGTTCACGCACGTTTTACAAGTATCATTTCAATGATACTGATAAAATATATGATCGAAAAGATGCATATGGTTGCATTCTGTTGATGATTTGTTTTTTTTTCTGGCATAAAATGACGAAAGTGCAGCCTTGAAAAGTTGCCACTTACGCACAGAAAATTTTCAATACTTCCAACTTTTTTTCACTTAATAACACATTGGTCAACAAATGCATATTAAAATACATGCGGAAAACTAAGATATAACGCGGTACTACATCAGCTGTTAAGCTGTTAAGTGGTATGGTAAAATTCAATTTCAAAATAGAATTTAAAATTCCAATAACGTCACAAAGATCACGGACGAAATATACATATATCATTGCTTCATACGTTATCTTTCTAAGTCGGTCTAAATTGGTCTAGGTCATATCTAACGAATAGAAAACAAAAGTGCAAAGTAAATGGTCAGCTCTCAAGCTCTACCTCGTTAACCTGTGGAGTCCCTCAGGGTAGTAGTTTGGGGCCATTGCATGCTATTCCTTATTTATATTAACGACAAACTATTCCGCTGATTCATTGGACAAATGCAATATGATGCCAACGCTTGTGCTGTCTTAAATCGCTTGTAATTAGATAATCTCTATATACGACGTAAAAAATTGAAGTCTCAGTTGATGTTTAAGATACTAAAAGGAAATATGCCTCCATATTTACAAACCTTGTTTTCCATTCGAAATTCTGAGTATGACTTTAGAAATAATCAATTTAGATTAAACTTACCAAAACCACGAACGAACTATCTAAAACGTAGCTTATGATATAAAGGGGCTTTGCTATGGAATAGCTTTCCTGAAGAAATGCGTAATTTAACCCTCTTTCCTCAATTCAAGAAAGCTATAAATGATTATTTTTTCTACTGTATAATATATAACGACTCTCTCACGGCAATTTTGTAAACCAGTTGTATTTTTTAACTGAGTATTCCTCCGTGTTTAAAAAAATTGTTTGCATTGTGTTGTATCTTTTGCGAGGTAAAAAGCGCATCACATCAAAGGCTTAACCTGATTAGTCTTTCATTATATGCAGTTTTCACCTCGCCTAGCCGGGTTAACTCGCCCCATATAAACAGGCCCTTGAAGTGTTACGGTCCTGATTTTAATATTAGGACCGCAATGTTTTAAATGTCATGTGCAATATTTAAATTAAATTTTTCATCCTGTGATATGATAAATTTCATCAGGCCCAAAACAAAAGAACGATAATTGGGGGGGGGGGTGTTTTTATTCATACATTCAGTTCTGCCCCGACGGATTTCTATTGTAAGCTATTCAACTTAAAAATGAAACGTATATGATAAATGTCGGGCGGAACTGAGTAAGTATAGTTTTCAAAATCATGCGTGCAGTACGCGTGCAGTACACGTGCAGATATGTCATTCGTATTGCCTGCGCGCAGCATTCCTGACTGCAAGCCGTACTAATTAGGTATCTGGTCTATATAGTTTATTTTAGGTTTACAGATATTTGATATCTATATCAGATCCTTATATATGTATAAATTATATGATGTATCCACGATCCATACTATTTCATGCATTGATCTATTTTCGCCGGAAAAGTAATTGCACATTTTTAAAGGTAAAACGAAAAAGTGATAGCTATATGTTTAAGTTAATCTTCTTCAATGATTAAAATGTAGCTGTTTTTAGTTTTCGATCTACGTGGCTTCAAGGAGACAGGGTCTAAAATAAGGATAAATAAGATTCGTATAAAACTCGAATAAGATTCGGAAATGATTTGGATAAGGTTTAACAACATGTTTTTTATTTCATAAATTGCATTGACGTAATGTTTTTGCGTCATTTCCTAACAAACGTGACTTTTTCGAAAGCGCAGATATATGATACTTCATTCTTCTGCAAGGCGTTTTACGCCAAAGGGCTGCCTTTTACTGTCGCGTTTTTTGTAAGTATATACACGTGCACGCACGTTTCACAAGTAGCCTATCATTTAAATTATACTGATAAAATATATGATTGAAAAGATGCATATGGTTGCATTCTGGTGATGATTTGGTTTTTTTTTCAGCATAAAATTACGGAAGTGCAGGCTTGAAAAGTTGTCACTTACGCGTTTTTTACGCACAGAAAATTTTCATTTACTTCCAACTTTTTATCACTTAACACATTGGTCAACAAATGCATACTAAAATACATGCGGAAAACTAAGATATAAGAACGTGTTCGCCTGTGTTCGTGCATGCGTATGAAAAACGCAGCTGCATGAGTTGTTAAGCTGTTAAGTGTATGGTATTTTAATCATACATTCAGTTCTGCCCCGACGGATTTCTATTGTAAGCTATTCAACTTACAAATGAAACGTATTTAATAAATATCGGGCAGAACTGAGTAAGTAGTTTTCATAACCCATGCGTGCAGTACGCGTGCAATACACGTGCAGATATGTCATTCGTATTGCCCGCGCGCATCATTCCTGACTGCAAGTCGTAGTAATTAGGTATCTGGTTTATAGTTTTTTTTAGGTTTTCAGATATTTGATATGTATATCAGATCCTTATGTATTTGATGTATCCACGATCCATAGTATTTCATGTATTGATCTATTTTCGCCGGAAAAGTAATTGCACATTTTTAAAGGTAAAACGAAAGAGTGACATATGTTTAAGTTAATATTGTTCAATGATTAAAATGTAGCTGTTTTTAGTTTTCGATCTACGTGGCTTTAAGGAGACTGGGTCTAATATAAGGATAATAAGATTTGGATAAGATTCAGATAAGATTCGGATATGATTCGGGTAAGATTTGGATAAGATTCGGTTCAGGATAAGATATTGAAAGTTGTTTATTTTAAGATCAAATTAAACATTTGATGCATGCATTTTCATCACTATATAACCAGATGCAATTCTATATTTGTGAAGGTGATATATAGCTACTAATCAGAAGTTACAACTTTTTAAGTTTATGTACTAGATAATAAAGACATCAGATAATTGCCATTGATCAAAGGTATTAACAAAATTCGAACTTATGTTTGTTTAGTTAACGGACCAATATATATCCCATTGCTTTGGAATTCATGTTTCCGTTGTCTGGTGAACACGTAGCAACATTGCCAGCGGTGTTATAGAAACGTCTTTTGGACCTACAAACCCTGGCTCCTAGGCCTATAAAAGAGTTGGAAGTGTTGCAATATTGGCACCCAGGCCTATAAAAGAGTTGGGAGTGTCACAGTCATTGTTTCCGTTTGAAAGAATACCCAACCGAACGTTTGCATTGAATCCGCGAGAGAAAGCGTTGAACCCTTCTTTATTGCAATTACGCTGTAAAGATGATCCATAGATGAGTTGTTTCCATTGTGAACGGCTGACGTGAGTTTGACGATACTTGCCGTCAGCGATCAGATGATACAAGGACGATGCTGGATACGAGAAAGACAGGGCTCTAAGTTGACCACCATATTTCATCGCGACACAAATTTCTTTAAATGAAGTTTTCCAATATGCTGCTCCTTTATATTGTCGGTGGTCAAAGCCTCCGTTTCTTCCATCGTCATTGTCCTTGTGAGTGTTCTTTCTCGGCCAGTAACGAGAATTGTAATCGAAAGTTCTCTGAAAGTGTACACACTATAATTATTATCTTCGTTCGTGAAACGCTAGCAAAAAGCGTAAACGAAATCACGAGGGGCAAAACTTTCTTTCAACCCAAAGAAGTTGTATTTTTTGACTTTAATTTACTGATCCGATTGACAAAAATACAATGGAGGTAATTTCAAATAGTTTATTTTCGATACATCCGAACTGTGCAACATCAAAACTGTCATGGCATGGTAATTCTTACCAACCATCCAGTAATTTTCATCACCATCGTCCATCCTCCACCAGAACAACCTGAGACTGACGTCATCTGACAGTAGACGTTCATCCATTTGTTCTTCCCAGCTTTTATTGCATAAACACCATTTCCTTTGTTTCTGCGAAGACAGGAGTCTGAATAAGATGGAACAAGTAACAAACACCATTAACTAGTAAATTTAACCCAAATTTACTGTCGCCAAGGGTAATTTGAGAACACTCGACATTGATGCCCTTAAAGGAATTATCAGGCACGCAAAACCAAGAACAGATACACCTATTCCATATTTCTAAATTTTGATTGTAAAGACTTTGTTTTTGTGTAGCTCGCGACAGGTCCAGCGAAAAAGTGAGAAAATGAATAAATGACTTTAAATTCAGCAGAGGGAATCTGACTAGCCTCGTTTTCGTGTAACTCAAAACAGGCTTCTTGCTTTTTTTCGATCTATAATTCTTGCTCCGTTTCCCAACATTCCTGTTTACCAACTTTAATTATATGCTCTCGCAGTCTGACTCATAGTCATACCTTTGGCTCTTCAATATATGTTGGCATGATCGAAAGACATCTTGAAAAATGAAAACATGTAAAATTATTGATTTTCGCTTAACTCGTAACTCAACTTAACGGATACCTTAACCAATTTTGTCTGCGCGGTAATAATTCATATTATTATTTATTTAAAAGAATTCACAGTCTGTGATTGGCTAATAGCCATGTATGAAATCGTCATATCCAACGTGTGACGTCATAACGTGTGATACGACTTTTTTTGGTGTGATAAATAGTCGTATCCCACGTTTGACGTCACACGAATGGCGAAGACATCAACACAATGGCCTCCTAAAGTGAAAGGTTCGGCAACTTTGAGGAATACATGTTCGTTCTTTTAAATAAATAATAAAACATTTATTGAATTCGGTTTTCACATGATATGAAGAATTATCAAGTCTCAGTTTGTCATTATCAATGACAAACTTCGCCTTGATAATTCTTCATATCATGTTCAACCTCATTCAATAATTGCTTATTATTATATACCACTTGTCAAAGTTTTGTTTTCGTAGCGTTTCATTAGTCGAGAGCGAATCACGCGAGAGTGACGAAATTTTGATGTCGCTAGCGCGACCCCCTGCAGAGTGAAATAACGTGTTATCTCATAGGAAATAACAACTTTTATCCATTTGAAATCATGTCTTTTATGAATAGATATTTTGTTGTTTACCTTGTAGTTTGGTTTCTCTGTGACAAGTGGTATATAATAAAAAATTATTTACCGAAAACTCAGAAAACATTATGTTTTGTGGACCCTCGACCATCGATATTTCACTCAGCTTCACCTCGTGAATTAGCCATTTTCCGGCGGACTCGACCATGGTCGAATTAGCCATTTTCCGGCGAACTAGACCATGGTCGAATTAGCCATTTTCCGGCGGACTCGACCATGATCGAATTCGTCGTTTTCCGGCGAACTCGACCATGGTCAAATTAGCCATTTTTCGGCGAACTCGACCATGGTCGAATTAGCCGTTTTCCGGCGGACTCGACCATGGTCGAATTTTCCATTTTCCGGCGAACTCGACCATGGTCCAATTAGCCGTTTTCCGACTATTTTATAGAATATTTTATAACTTGTAATCAAATTAGATATGGTTTGGTGAGGAACGTCAGTCCATGGCCAGAAATTGCGGACATGGGATATGCAGATTGCCATAGCAAATTTGCATATCTGTTCAAATATCATTCGTTTGCAGAACTATAAATTATATTGCGCATTCTTAAATTTTGCAAAATTTAAGAAAATCATTGCATCTTTGCTATTTGCCCTGGTTGTTTCTTGTAACTCGTGTCATATTGAAAATCCTGAGGTAATATTTTGCTGATAAAGGTTTATGTCGGCTCTGCATTTTTATTTTATTTCTACGCTATTACGGTTTTCGTTTTATATGGTATTCAACGTGATAAATGACCAAAACTTTGTTTTGAAAATGCAGGACGAATACTGATAAAGCATTTTGAAATACTGTATGAAAATATTAAGATTAACTTGCTCTGCAACGAGCAATTAAGGCAAATTATAATCGACCTACCTAAAGTTGTATTTTTGGCGTTTAGTACTATCCACATTACAGCTTACTATAAACTCACGAAGCTTTATTTTGACTCCATATGCAAATTTAGGCGGAAGTAGAATGCTAACTATGTCCGAATTTTCTGGCCATGTGTTGAATACTAACTATATGTGACAGCTATCCTATACGTAATTAATTATATCAGTTTTTACGCGCATTTCAATTAATACATGTGATGTAAGCACCAGCTTTCACCGTCCAACAATTTAACTAACAAATTAAATTGACTTTTATGGCGTTCTTGTGATGTGGGGTATTTCGATCTTCAGTCTTTAGATCAAGCTACTCCTGCTGCGGGTTTGGTTCAACTGTGTTGTACTGTTTTGTGTTGAATATATGTGTACTTATATATAGACGAATTCAAAAATATAGTCTAATAATGATTTTTTTCACCTACATGCGTAAGTAAGTTAGTGTTATTGATGTATATGCACGCAAACCACTTGAAATTTCTGCTTAAATTTAAAAGAATTTAATTTTCATATTTCTTAAGCGACAAACACTGGCGCCGCTTAAAAAACGTTATTCCAACATATATATTTTGCCGCCTAAATAAAGAAAATAAACTTAAAAATGCATGCCCACTCTTCGGAGCTATTCCAATTATGAAAGCTATTTCGTGCATTTATGAAAGATATTTCGCGTAAACGGGCATTCTATTCATGATTATGATTTATTGTTTTCATTTCGACGGGATGAGAGTTCAGCTAACAGTAACAATAGCTAGGAACCGCAAATTAAATGAGCAAAATAAAGATAAACAGCAAAATGTTCCAATAAATAGTAACTAACTGGGGCCGGTTATATCAAGCCCGTTTAGCTTATAAACGGCGGATAAGTCAAAATGAAATAACACTCTTACATCTCTCTTGAGTGAGTCAACTTGAATATTATGCACTTAATATGTAGTTGTAAACAGTATCCTTGTATTAAGATAAAAAACATTTAGTTCGCTTGCTGAATAAAACGATATAGACTTGCTTTCGATTTTGAACTTATCCACCGTTTAAGCTAAACGGGCTTGATACAACCGGCCCCAGCACTATATAAAGCTTTACCAGAATTTATTTGGCCAAGTGTTGCCTCTGTAGTAATGAGGAATCCTGGTTATACAATGATTAAGCCAAAGAACAGAATTTAAATATTGAAATTAAAAACCAAATAGAAAATAAGTTAAGCGAATTTTTATGAAATTCCGCCGAAATTCGGGAAAAATTTTGCTGAGATCAGTGATAAGCCGGCAATTTTTTCTCGTGAGTCGAGTAATTTAGCTCAAATTATTCGCGTGCCCCCCCTGACAATTTCGCACAGTGAATTTCGCATGGTAAATATTACGAAAAAGTCAGAAAATGTCACAAATGTCCATTGTTTGCAAAAAGTTGTTTATTTCTAGATCAACGAGCCAGATAACATGGCATTAATATTTCAGTTTTATCCACAAGTTACAAAATGAGATTATACGTGCAGGTGAAAACGATGTCACAAGCTATATGAACTAAAGATTTAGAAAAAAGAAGGACTCAAAATGCTAAATTCAGTGCAAAAATAACTTTTTTACTTCTCTACTAGTTATAATCAAAATTTCAGTTAATTGCCATTGACGAAAGGTATTAATCAAATCCGAGCGTTCTGCGTTTAACGGACCAGTATGTATCCCATTGCTTTCACGTTCTTGTCTCCGTTGTCTGGGGTACACGAAGCAACATTACCAGCGGCGTTATAGGGAGATAGATACTTGCCACAAACCCACGGCCGTCCGTTAGAACCCAGGCCTATGAAAGAGTCGGGGGTGATGCAGTCATTCTCCTGGTTTGCAATGATTCCTAACCGAACCTTAACACTGGCACTGCCATAGAACGCGTTGAGTCCCTCTCTGTTGCAATTACGCTGTAAAGATGATCCATGGATGAGCTGTTTCCATTGTGAACGGCCACTGTGAGTTTGACGATAATTACCGTCAGCGATCAGATCATACAAGGACGATGCTGGATACGAGAAAGAGAAGGCTCTGAGTTGACCACCATATTTCATCGCGACACAAATTTCTTTGAATGAAGTTTTCCAATATGTTGATCCTTTATATTGTCGGTTGTCAAAACCTCCGTTTCTTCCATCGTCATTGTCATTGAAAGTGGTTTTGTTTGACCAATAACCAGAACTGTATCCAAACGTACTCTATAAAGAGATTGAAAGAAACTCGTACGGTATGTAATCATTAGGAATAAACATCAAACAGGGCAACTCCTACCTTGCTTCCATCAATTTTCATCACCATCGTCCATCCACCACCAGAACAACCTGAGACTGACGACATCTGACAGTAGACGTTCATCACTTGATTTGAACCAGCACTGATTTCATAAACACCACTTGCGGTATTATTGCTTCAATACAAAAGATCGAATCTGTTCAACTATTATCAATAATGCAAAACCTACGGTATATACGTAGAATGAAGTGCAAAATATACAAATTTACTGATTTAGCAATGAAGTAATTTTTGAAAATGATAAGCGAAGGATAGCTACCATTTTGGTAGACACTCCCCGAATTTTCAGTTATCATAACACATACCTTTGACTATCAAATATTTCCTTGCATGATTTAAATTGTGCAACACATTTAGAAATGGAAACAACGGGTGTTATACAATAAACTAGAAATACATGCATGCAGCAACCCCTCGCCTCGTTAAACGAAATTAGTTAATGATTGTTAGAAATTTTATGTGGTTTGGGGGTTTTAGAGGGTACATGGTATCTGATGGTATGTTAGAAATAGAAATCGAGAAAAGTATGGAAATATTTTTCTCCACGTGGAAACACTGTAGTCATAGCAATTAGCAACTCGCAACGGCCGTATATTTTTAAAGAATTAAAGTTTACCCTCATATTTTTGTGAAAAAATGGCAAAAATACGACATGATTCTTACCTTTTTCTGAAGGTTAAGTTACTCATCTATAGTCAGTGTTATGGTAAATTATTTTAATTATTAAATGCCATGAAATATAACATCAGACGTCTCATACAACGCTTCGACTGGTTTTTGTACGGGAATGTTTTGATTTTGTTTTCTTTTTGTCATTATGAAAACGGAGTTTATAAATAAAATTATAATGTCGTTTATCACATAACACATTTAGATTTATAGTGAAAAACATTTGAGAATATTAAAGTTGTGTTTGCCAACAAAAGACATACTTTTTAAAGCTGTGCCGGATGAAATATTATTAAGAGTAAAATATTCCAAGTTCATTATACACGGTGAATTCGGTCGAAAATTTGATCTTGTTATTTGTTAAATCGTCCTGACCTCATTCGAGTTTCCCTCTAATTTAGTAAAAATACATATATTCCATATAATATAAAAATATAAATTTGTAAATTTCATCAAAATTTTGCAAAATGACAATTATTCATTCACGTTTGAAAATACAAATTTTTGTCTCGACCAATCAAGAGCTTAGTAGTTCACACTGGCGCATGCGCAAAACGTAGGAGACCGTCCATGGCGTGAGGTCCATTGCATAATGGCGGACAACTTTGATTTCGCATTTGCATATCGTGGGTATAAATATCCGAGCGGAATTAGTACCCTCGCACGGTGCTCCGCACCGGCTCGGGGATAATTAAAAAAATACTTTAAAACAGGGATCTGAATTTTAACCCACATTAACATGTTTCCGTTTAAACTATTTTCAAATCTTTCAATTTTCGATAGCTATAGTTTCCGTGAAAGGGTAATTCTGATCAAAGCTAAGGAAAACTAAAGGTGCATAAGACTCAGTGCTTGGATGATATACACCGAATACTTTGATATTTTCGTCAATTCTTCACCGATTTTCTCAGCTACTCTCCAAACGTGTGAAAAACAATACAAATTTCATGAAATTTCATTATTAGCGTTTCCAAAAGGTAGTCACGTCTCAAATTGCATGTGGCATTTCATTCAACACCTATAGGCCTGAGCAAGATGGAACTCAAGCAATTATAGGAGCAAAAATTTGCAAGTTTTGCCAATCGTAAACTTGCCCGTTTTACGAAATTCTCAACTGAGGTTGGTTCATGGTTGATTCTGAGTTATTGTACCTTTGCACGTCAGCCTTTGAACATCTTAAAACGAAAAAAGAATATTATTAGGTATATTCCACAGGTTGTATGTTTATATGCGTTGATCGATTGCGCTATTTTCTGCGTGTCTATATCGTTAGCAATTACCCATTACCTTTTTTTATCTTTGTAAGCTCATGGCTGATTTTTGTAATACAATTGTCGATGCTATTAAGACCATCTTCAATCTGTTTGCGTTTTAATTCATTCAGATATTGCTTTCCAAGAATGTCCTGCTAAAAAGAAGGCACAAGAAAAACAATCTCTTTGAAGAGCCGATTGTGCATTTACGAAATTTAAAATGGCTCATGGTCTGCATGTTATACCGTATATTTTTACAATTATAACAAATTAAATCCCCACAAAACACATTTGATCTTTTAATTCTTACAATATCAATATTGTACATCTTATACTTACAGCATGAAGCGTTGTGATAAGACAGAACGCTGTAATTGCTGTCACAAATCTCATGGTTGAGTCAATCTTCGTCTGGTACTGTGTATAAAGCTTCCTTAATTGTCTTCTTCAGCCTGGCTCCAAATAACAAGACTTGCTTTTCACGTCAACTTTTAAAGGGTGGTGCAACAACATGTTTTTTATTTCATAAATTGCATTGACGTAATGTTTTTGCGTTGTTTCATAACAAACGTGACTTCTTCGAAAGCGCAGATATATGATTTCATTCTTTTACAAGGAGTTTTCTGCCAAAGGGCTGCTTTTTACTGTCGCGTTTTTTGTACGCATATGCGTACACGCACGTTTTACAAGTATCATTTAAATGATACTGATGAAATATATGATTGAAAAGATGCACATGGTTGCATTCTGTTGATGATTCTGGTGTTTTTTCCCTGGCATAAAATTACAGAAGTGCAGGCATGAAAAGTTTTCATGCATGAAGTTTTAATTTCAAACGCAGGCTAGCTGCTTTCCACTTAGGCGTTTTTTACGCACAGAAAATGCTTTCAACTTTTTCATGATTATTTAACACATTGGTCAACAAATGCATATTGAAATATATGCGGAAAACTAAGTTTTTCCTTTCGCTTTATTCACCTTGCTTTTCAAATATGACATTTATAAGGATTTCGACTTTTGCCCGTGCGTATGAAAAACGCGGTGCTGAGGTGTTAAGGTGTTAAGTGGCATGGTAAAATTCAATTTCATAATGGAATCTAAAATTCCAAGAACGTCACAAAGATCAAGGACGAAATATACATATATCATCGCTCCATTTAAATTTAACCTCCATACGTGATCTTTGTTTCTTAGGTTTTGCAAAAATTTTGGGCAAAATACAGAAATATTTAGTAGTGTGAGAAACTTTGCTTCGTTAACTGCTTTTGAACGCCATATATAATAAACCTTCACCGCTCGCGTGACGACTATTTTTATAGCGAAGCGCAAAAACATCTGGAGGACAACTTTTAATGATTATGACGTCAGTGCAATATGAGTCTGCTTTGGACTAATTTTCGATCGAAGTAACTAGAACAAAATAAATCATCACAGCTAGAAAGATCTTACTTAAATTAGTGCAATTGCAAAGTTTGGCTGCAAAATTTTGTAAAATACAGAAAATATAGCCATGCGAAGTTGACAAATTTAGTATACTTTTGTATTACGTGCGGAAATGTGTAACTAAATTAATGTCCTTTTTGTCGCCGAGGTAAGAAATGAGTCTAAAGTGCAAGTCGTCCATTAATTAAGGTTTTAATCCTGCATGCGATGATCAATTTTATCAAGGGGCGCAGTGAAAGCGTCTGAACTAATAACGATGTCTCCACACAGATTCGTACGTACATAATATATCTGCGATCCTTTAAATAGATGTACCATTTCATAATTTGTCATAATGTATTAGTTAATTTAAAGGAGCACCAAATGACGGCGCTGAGCTTGTTCAATGGTTCAGTCGTTCAACACAATACATTTGAGATGATTTTTAATTTAAGAGTAATGTATTTTTTTAACTTCCTGTTTTATCGACTTAATAATAGGGAACTTAAAATAGAGTCATGCAGAGGGTTCCTTGCATGAGTTTGCGCTACAACACCTGGGTTATGTCAATAGCAACACACCAAGCTTGTTTAGAAAAATGTATTTGGGTGTGTTACAAAACTTAGAATGAATTGATAGAAAACGGACCGGCGACATATATTAATTCTAAGCATACAGTATGCTTTATTAATGTATTCCTCTGAAATTGCGGTGAACTAGAGCCGGGTCCCGTATTTTCGCTGACTTATATACTACAGGGCCTCTAGAGGTATCCATAATTCGGTATAATCGATCTTATACCAAAGTCGAATATACTATAGTCAATATTTGTGATCTTGGTAATGTGCAAATATTTCACATTACCAAGGTCACAAATAGCGTATTCTGGTATAGTTGACCTTCACAACATTTTTTGCACGTCAGTATTTTTTATACCTTTCCACAGACCAATTAACCAAGGTCGAATATGCTAATGCCATACATCGGTATCTTTAACAAACAGTTTAGAATGAAAGCAAGTAATATTTATTGCCAATTTCGTATTCAATTTTTTGTGCCTGTGAATTTTTGACAGATGCATTCGCAGCAGTCTAGATCCGCCCCTGCTGTTAACTGTATTTGGATTTACGATCTCATGTAACCGACCGAAGAAATGTCCGAAGAAATTATAGCACTGTGCTCTGTGCATGAACGCGAAATCATTATTTTGCCTTTCAATGGCGATACATCATTCCGGATTTGTTTATATCAACGTTGCTTGAATTCTGAACGGAATCTCTTGCTTCGCGAAAGGTTTTTCATCACCGTATTATATATAGGTCCAGTCTAAAGCAAGAGATTATTTTTCAATTTCGCGTCTGGTACAGTGCATGATTATAACAGAAAGGTTTTGAAAAATTCTACAAAAGACTCAATGCATGATTTCATTATGGACCGCGCTCAACACATTTTCAAAAGCGTTCTAATAAAACTGAACGCTATGACTATACCCTCAGCGATATCATTTCAATCCCACCAAGTTGAATTGACGCTAAATTACGCGTGATTTGCTTTTCTTGAAAATTCATACAAAATTAAAAAATTCGTATAATAAATGCCTCTAATGTGTTTAATTAAAGCTGCCAGTTCTGTGATGCTCTAGATCTTTAAGTATAATACGATGTACATTTGACCTTTGAGGTATTTAGAATGAAAAATAAAGTCAGACAACGTGCATTCATGTGGGCGCAATATGACAATATCTGCGCCGATTCCCAACTTTAAGCATTAGGGTGTCAGTTTTTAATTTGGCCATCTGTTATGTGATATGTTTGCGATCCTACATGATGTATCCCTCATGCATATAGATATTCACAGATATAAAATATAGAGTCAATGAATATGAATCAATAGAGTAAATAAAAAATACAGTCAATGGATGCATGGGATTGATAATGATCCAACAGATTGATAATGACGATACAACTGTGTTCCATTAGTGATTGATTGCTGCCGCAGCGAGGGAGCCTGAAGCAAGCAAAGCAGCAGATCCTAAATTACAATTGGGGGTGCAACCGTGCAAATTAAAATTTGGGGACGGTTGAACATTTTTTTTGAGGGGGGCTGAATTTAGAAAAGTACATCGTTTTGTCTTTACTCATTCATATTAAGTAAATGGTTAAATTTCCTTTAACATTACTTAGAATGTGTTTTAAAATCGATTTTCACAACCGAATTAGGCAGAACAGTAGAGAACTTGGCTATGAAGCAAATACGACTTTTAGGATAATCAAGTGAGTTTTATGGTCATGAATAAAAATTACGATATAGTTATATTACTATTGTATAATTTCTTGCGTGAAACGTTCTTCATCAAGTTTTAACGAACCAAAATGTATCCCATTGCTTTGTCGTTCCTGTTTCCATTATCAGCAGCACACTGAGCCAGATTACCAGCAGCATTGAGAGAAACTGAGAACCTACACCACTTAAATGGATACATACCGCCATCACCACCCAAGCCCACAAAAGAATCTGTTGTGATGCAATCGTTTTCGTTGTTCGCAATGTAACCTAACCTAACTCTTACAAACGAACTTGCACCGACGTTAAATCCCTCTTTGTTGCAGTTACGCTGTAAAGATGATCCTTGAATGAGCTGTTTCCATTGAGAGCGGCCAACGTGAGTCTGACGATACCTGCCGTCAGCGATCAGGTCATACAAGGACGATGCTGGATGTGAGAAAGAGAAAGCTCTAAGTTGACCACCATATTTCATCGCGACGCAAATTTCTTTGAATGAAGTTTTCCAATATGTTGATCCTTTGAATTCTCGGTTGTCAAAACCTCCGATTCTAAGATCGTCATTGTCATTCAAAGTTTCCCTGTTCGACCAGTAACCGGAACTGTATCTGAAAGTACTCTATAAAAGAGCCAGATTGAAAGAGACTCGTACGGATGTAATCATTTGGAATACACGACAAACAGAGCAACTCTTACCTTGCTTCCATCAATTTTCATCACCATCGTCCACCCACCACCAGAACAACCTGAGACTGACGACATCTGACAGTAGACGCTTTCCACTTGGTTTGAACCAACACTGATTTCGTAAACACCACTTGCGGTATTATTCCTTTAATACAAAAGAATCTGTTCAACTATTATTATGCGAAACCTACGTTTATATACATAGAATGAAGTGGAAAATATACGAATTTGCTTATTTAGCAATGGAGTAATTTTTCAAAATGATAAGCGAAGGGTAGCTCCATGTTTCCACTTTTCGTAGACGCTTTCCGAATTTCCAATTATCATAACACATACCTTTGACTCTCCAGTATTTCTTTACATGAATGAAATTCTGCAACACATTTAGAAATGGAAACAACAAGTGGAATCGACTTAATTCGTCTCGAAAAACATTCAGACTTTTGTTTATATATAGTGTAAATGATCATGTAGCATGTAACGATACATTGGACAGACAATTGTTTTCTGTTTTCAGAAAATGAGTTAACTATGATTAAGGTAAAATAGGCTTGGTGTCAAAGCAAGGCTATAAACATACCTTTGACAACAATTCTTACATGACATTGGATGCTAAATGTTTGGTTTTTGCCGCTGTACGTGTAGTTGTAGGAACGCGTGTGATTACCGACAGAGAACCATCCACTAGTTGAGTTCGGATTAGATAAACTTGGTGTCGTTGGGCACTTACTGGGTTTGGGTTCTGACCAACTTACCAAGGTTTCTGTCGGACCCGGAAATACAATTTGTGAGTAAATTGTTTGCAGGCAGGGACACTGACAGCCTAAATAGGAAAGTCAAAACGATTGTGATTATACCATGGACAAAGGGCCCTTTTGGCCTTTTCTCTGCCCATACAATACTGCATGAATAAAAATGGGACACATTATTATTGAACATAGGACACATTATCGAAATGATAAAATCAGTGAGAATTCATGTTGTATACCAACATGCATAAAACATTTTTTTGATTAACGTGAGGTGGCTCAATCACTTACGGACGATATTCAAATTAACAAAACATTTGAATTCAACAATCGTGCCGTTGCGTTGGTACGAGTAAGGATAGGTAATCACGTGCTTGCCCAGCGAGAAATTCGCTGGAGAGCTGGCACCAGGTGGATCAACCTGTCCTTTTTTATAATCAGAGCACGTAACGTCTGGGACTGTCCAATAAACCAACCCTTCAAATCTATTTGGTTTGGCATATGTGGTAAATTCACTAGTTTGGCCATCTTTACATTCACATTTTCCTGAAGAAAGAGAAAAACTTAAAAGACTGATGAAGCAAAGTCAGTTTTGTGAATATTTTCTCTCAAAACAAACTAAGCGATATTTCAGAAATTATAAGAAATAAAATTGCCAAAACAAAGCCTTCTATTAACATTCTATATAACAATCTCCACCGCAGAGGATTTTGTGTTGAAGTACAGAGTATTAAAATGACTTCGGGAAGACGACGAGAGTCGGTCATCGAATCAATCGCGACTGCCTCAGAACGAACTTTACATAAACTTACCAGGCGACGCGCACAAAACATCAACTATTTTATTCACAACTTTGTCCAGCTCATCCAACTTTGATTTAAATATAAGCTCTGGTAATGACCAACGCTCAACATATCGTCTCATACTTTTGATTTCGTTTTCATTTCCAGTAATGAAGAAAACAATGGTGATGTTTTTATTTTTGAGTATTCTGATATATTCATCCATGAACTTTGTTTCATATTCTGACGCATTATACTTGTGTTCTCCATTGATTAACCACAAAATAACGTCGTCTACATCAGGACGGAAGTTTTTGGGACTAGTCTTGTTGATCACCTTTAAAAAAATTGATTTTTCCAATTGCATTATAAATTAATCTACAGTCTTAAGGACAAACAAACTTTCATCAATTATAACGTCGAACGATCGAGTCCCCCACCTGCATGTACTCTTTAAGAAATTCCTCGGAAAACCTGACTAATCTACAGGCCAAAAACGACCAGGTTTTGGCAATATTAATATGGACAGGATTGGACAAAGAAGTTGTGTTCATATTGTTTTAGCTGTCTAATCCCTGGTTGCATGTGCATCACAATTAATTCCTACACCACTTTTGTCAACTCAGTCAAAACGATCAACTTACGTTGTTTGCAAGATCAAGTGCTTTTTTGACGAAGGTCCCATCACCGTTCAGATCATTTTTATAGTCAAGACTATCCAGCCACTGTATCAACTCTGTTTTGTTCTTCATTTCCCCGACTTTCAATAATTCTCCAGCTCGGTTTGAAAGGGTGATAAAACCAAGATGAGTACCTTGTTCCTCCACGTTTAGCTTTTCATTTTTGATAAACTTCTTGAGAAATTCTTTAGCAGTGTGGTAGTGCTTGGAGCTAACGGAATTGGAGCTGTCCCGAGCAACAAGGATATCCTTTTTGCAATCTGAAACTACATGTATATACGAATAACAATCAGACAGGGACAGACTCGCTCATTTACCCGATCCAATTTTGAAACCAGAATAATTTTCGGAGGCCAGATTTATGTAGATCTCAATCGTCTCATAACGTTTCCATGACGGTAATTTCAGTCGAATAAGAGCTTGATTTTTAGTGTTCTACGTCTTTCTCCTCTACGGCTTTTAAAGGAATAAATTCGGATTTATTCTTTTAATAGCCTCTGCGGAAGAGAGAGGTTCTACGTTAAACCTTTCTTATTGATTAACAAAGGTCTTTCTCATTGAGTAATAACAAAATTTTAATGTCACACTCAAAGAGCGTGAGTGTGCTTTTTGAATACAGGCGTATATCTCTTGTTTCTTGAAAATGTCCGCGCGTATTATTACTCAAAAGGAGGATAAGTCCAAGTCTTGCAAAGAAATGCAAATTAGCACACAAGTGGTAACAATTCTATCCTCTATTGTAATAAAAGCATATTTATTTGCCTCGAAACGGATAAAAAGATATGCGGAATGACAAAGTATATATATATATATATATATATATATATATATATATATATATATATATATATATATATATATGAATGTGAGCATTGCCAAAAGGATGGTAAATGAGATACGAGACATGCAGAGCAATATAGACCTTCTGCATAATGACGTATTAAGCCGTGACGCCTGCAGGGAATTCTGGTCTTAGTAGTCACGGCGGGAAATTCAAACTTCAAAATTTCCCACTGTGACTACAAGGACCAGAATTCCCTGCAGGTGTCACTGCTTGTTACGTCATTATGTATAAGGTCTATTGTACACACTTTAAGAACATGTGAACAAATATTTATTGAAAAGTAATGATTATAGGTTCACCTCTGGTGTTAACAATATCCTTTACCCTCTTTTCTTGATCTGATTCTAAATATTCATTATATAGAACTTGTTCATCAGAGGCCTGTTGTGTAAAACTCTTTAACTACATTTTGCATAGTTGAATCTCAGTTAACTCAGAAATATACGACGTTGGTACGCAGTGCGAGGGTATAAATTCCACTGGGGGATTTATTACACCCGGGTATTTTGACAGAACATAGCGGAATCCAAAGTTGTCCACATTCTAGTTAATTTAAGGTCGACTGAAAATATTCGGTGCAATGATATTCGAAGAAATATTTGAAGTTTATTCCCTTAAGATTAATTGTTTTGATGTTTTGAAAATTGAATTTTTACCCCTTATTTAGGCGTTAAGTCTAAGAGTCCATAAATTGCATGCATTAAACTGAAGGACTTATAAATTTCCGGCTTAATGCAGTTGACTGAAAACGGTGTTGATGTTCACTTTTGTTTTATGACTATAATCCAAAAAATAGCATATCAGTTGTCGAGAGTCATGGCTCACGTCATAAATATATAAGCTTAGATTTGGCAAGCTTAGAGAATTGATTTGTTTGGTTGAAATGGGCGAGGAGTTACTGCATAAATACTTACCACTGTCATTACAGAAGCGAACATGGAGCATAAAGATACATGTCACCTTCATTCTTCCATACAGGTTAAAGTTGTGCTTAATTTTGTTTAAACCAACAGGAAAACTGTGCGGTGACTTTACGTTTGGTTCAATTTCATAATAATTAATGTGGAACTTATGCGAGCAGTTAATTGTTGGTTTCGTCCAAGACACTGGCTCTGACATATTTCGGTACGCAATCCGGTCTATATTTTGCTCTTTAAAATGACAAATGCATTTGCCTTCAAATAAAAGAAAAAGAATAGACTTTTAACCGCAACTGCTAGCTAGGACATCGACTGTATACGTGCATATATATGACATTTTATACTGGGGCCGGTTGTATCAAGCCCTTTTAGCTGAAAGTGCTACTGCAACGAAATTTTCGACCTCATTTTTATTAGCCTAAACAAATATTCCGTCTTTTAGAAACAATTTGATGTATATATGACTTTTGTGTTTTAAGTAGAAGTTGACTAATTTTTCTCTCAAACCTCGGTATCAAGTGCGAACTTTTATAGCCGCCATGTTTGCTGATATGACGTCATAACGAGTACCGATGTTACGAAGCTTATGGTGATATATATAGCTTGTGTGTTGTCCACTTCGAATTTTCGAGCTTGACGCGGAGAACCAAATCATTTTATTTTGAAATGGAAGTTAATTCTGTTACCTAACATATATTCAAGGAATGCCTGGTAAAGGGTCTAAAAATATACGCCGATTTGTTAGAAAATTCAAATATTAGTCTTAACCCGTCTGACAGCGATATAATGTAGTAATATATGCCATATATACACATGTATAATATGTTGTGCCGCATAGTCCTTTGTGCCAAAAAGTCCTACGTAAGACGATCTTGAAAAAATTAAAAAAATTGCTTAGTCTTTCAGTAAAAGAAGACGAAGGCAATGATAGGATGTCCTTGTTACTGATAATATTGGTGTATCATGCACACTATGCGATGTATTCCTGCAAACCATAAACAGTAATATGATACTACACTATTGTAAATGCCACATTGCCACTGTTTATTTTGCAATAGCGCGTATATCGAAATATATCAAACACACACAAACACAGGTCCGTTTATCTACATAAATACTCAAGAAGCACCATCCTTGCCGATTTAAATTGAACTACAATGTCTTAAGAAACGACACTGGCCGTGCACATTAAGACACCAAGGCCAACATCACTATAATTCATCATGAATGCATGTGCGCGCGAAGTATCTTCGCATTGATGATAAAACCAGCCTTTGCCTATTAGCCTATAGCCCTATACATCTGTTAGCTTTCAACTTGTGCTACGATTATTCAGACATCAAATGTATGCACAGAATATTCTTTCAATACTCTTTTATTTAGGGGATCTTGCTAAACAAGAGTCATATACGAATCTTTGAAATCTTCTTAGCCGCGCAAAGAACCGCACCATGAAACAGAAAGTCGGAACAAAATTCAATATTTTCTTCGACTTTGGCGATCCATCTCTTTCGTTAGGATATGTATAGATATTTAATAATTTTGATGAATACTGGCTTAGTCGGGACTGTAAGAAACACAGCTACTTCGTCGACGAGGCTTTTCCACTAGTGATATTTTTCGCGCGAAGCGACTTTATTCCTTTGTATTTGAGCAATTTGTTCCAGATGGTTGCAGTTGAGAGCTCTGAAACAAAAGTAAAATGTCGATTCGCTCGAAAAATATCGCTAGTGGAAAACCGGCTTAACACTAGTATTTTTACGCCATGCTAAGAATCGGTATTCTTTTCTACGTCACAAACCACAATATAGCGGAGCAAAAGTTCGCACAGGAAGTGGCAAAAATCGCGACTTTGGAGAGAAATGAAATCAGGAAAGTAAGCGCTTTAAATTGAACCAATAAAAAAGGGGTCGAAAATTTCGTTGCAGTAGCACTTTAAACGGTGGTTAAGTTCAAAATAGAAAGCAAGTCTATTGTTTTATTCAACAAGCAAACAACCGGCCCCTGTACTATAATAAAAAATTAAACTCAAAAAGCGGGAGAACGGTTTGTAAAAGCCTCATTTTTAACCGCTTTTGCAAAGAAAATGAGCGGTTGAAAATCCAATATATATATATATATATATATATATATATATATATATATATATATATATATATATATATATATATATATATATATATATATATATATATAATATATACACCCATTTGCAGAAACGTTGGCCGCAGATAGATATATAGATAGATACTCGAAATCTAATTAGAATTGCATATGTTGTGTAATATTATAGAAATCAAATGTAATCATATGCAATTCTAATTAGACTTCGAGTATCTAACTATCTATCTATCTGCGGCGAACGTTTTTGCAAATGGGTGTATATATAATATATATATATAATATATATATATATAATATATATATAAATATATATAAATATATATATATATATATATATATATATATATATATATATATATATATATATATATATATTATACACTAGTGAAGCTTTCATCAACACTAACATAGATCCTAAACTGTAAATCCATCAATTATGAAATTCTGTTTGATACGAAGTTTCTTTATTTACAATATATATAGGCCCTAGCTCAGATCGAAACGTCTAGAAGTGTTTTGTCTATTTATAGGCTGTTGTTATACCACATTTGATGCTAAGTTGTTTGAAGACGCTGCCACGCTGCTCCTTGGTTATATTGGAACTTATCTACAATTTATAGCTATATATAGCCAATCAACTGAGGAGTATAATAGAGGCCGTTTATCCTAAACGGCAAAAACGTTAAATATCGCGTATTTAATTTGTTCGCCTTGTATTTAAGAAATTTGCAAGACATATCTCGAATCATTTCCCATAAAATTAACGTATCCATATTCAGTACAATCACATTCAGTGCAATGATCGATATTATGTATTATTTTTATTATGCAAGTATTCATATTTATATATATTTGTATATTTATATATATTTATTTATATATATATATAATATATATATATATATAGAGAGAGAGAGAGAGGGACAGAGAGAGAGAGAGAGAAATAGAGTTCAGCTGACAGCGGGAATAAATTAACCGGCCACACTATATATTCAATATATGTTCCAAAGTAATTTGGTTATCACCACTTTATAAACACGAACAGTGATATGGAAACCTTACCTTCCCTAATAGGACACAATTTAATGTATTCTTCATATCTTTTTTCGAGATAGGCAGCTGTCTCTTTACAACAAAGTGACCTTTTAATAACATCGTCACTCAGACATTCTCTTTCCCATTGTTTTCTGTCTTGAACGAATTCAGACCAACCTCTTTTACAAAACTCCGTCTCTTCTTCTCCAAAAACGACGTTTGCCGCGAAGCAAAACATTATAACTGTTTGTAAAACTCCTTTACAGTTACCAAATATAATTGGTTTCATTCGGTTTCGTTTCACCCTCATCCTATAGGAAGATGACTGCATGTGTACCATCTACATCTGGTCATGTCTATACTTTGTAATATAGTGGCATAGAATCGCTACTATTTGTGACACTATCCCAGGTTAGTTATATCAGGTTAATAATTTAAGAGGAGATATTTTTCTATGTCGCGTAATATATGCTCAAAACCTCAGTTATATCTTCATGCAACACTAAAATTTTCAGCATTAAAAATGTTTTGCAAACCTGAAAAGCATCCATGCACAAATTAAGTATGTTTACTATGTAATCTCAAAATATGGTGAAAATAAAACGATTTCTCGGGATACGCCGAGAAGAAAATGACACTTGAATCGAAGCTTCTTTTATATTTATTTCAGTTATAATGGCGTTGACATTCATATAATAGCCGCATTATATTTTGTAATAACTCCTTTGTTTGGTGTTTTGCATTCACCAAATACAGTTCAAAACTTAGTTCACAACATAATCTAAAGATTAAAAGTAAAATAAATTTATTTTGAGCGGTAGGCCGAAAAGATTTTAGGTTTTGAGCGTTTTCTTGCCAAAATACGCGACATAATAAAAAATCTCGCCTTAATTTTTTTTTCGTATCTTTAGTAATACCTGTGATATAAGTGTACCAACCTTTTACCGCGTCTTGTATACAATTCAGCTAACTAATTTTTCATTGCACCTTTCTGTGAAGTGGGTTTAAACGGCAAATTTATATGTTTTCCTAACCGGCTTAAGAAATCAACGTACTCGTGCAGCACTGCAGCTGATTTGTCGTGTTTTGTTTTATATAGTTCGAGTGTACTCTAAGAGCAGCTTTCCATGCCGTCAAGTCGTTTGTACACTGCGCACGCACGCACGCACGCACGCACGCACGCAGGGGCGGATTTGAAAAACCTGGCTTGCGAGGTTGACGAACAACCCCCATCAAAAAAAATTTCGGAAGGACACCAAATTGTATTTAATTATTTATTTAGACCGATAATTTGATAGCAAAAAATCAATAGCTTTATTAGTTATACTGTCATATATTTTCACTGTCACTTATAAACACAATAACTACTCATGTTATTATGCCACTTTATATGCAAATGCCCGAATGAAGTTTTGGCCTTATAAGAACCCGCACTGGCGCACTCATGCACACAGAGCATATGCAAATTGTTCGTTTCATATAAATATAATGTTTATAAACATATACTCGCACATTAACCACTTTTAGATCCAGCGTTAATAAATAAACTCAACATTTCCGGCCTTATTTTAGTCTTCAGTCTGCTGGGAATGTAGCATTCCGCTTCGAAATTTCGACGCAGTTTTCGACAAAACTGTCAAATTATTCTCTTGAAGAGCTGTTTTTGCTTTTGATAAAACGTTCTTTTCCATTTTGGACGTGTATTTTGACGTCATGACCGGTCAAAGAAATAAACCAATAAAATCTCTCTAAGTATTTGAAAGTAACCAAACATAGAAGGGCCTCGCATTGCCGGCCTGCCCGCTACTGTGGCAAACTCCCTAAAATTTGCCCGCAGACCCGGTCAAAAAAGTTTGCTTCTATGGCAACGTGATATCTGACCAATCACAAGTCTCAATTTCGTTGGGGAAAGCCCTGCAAACCGGTCATAACTCATAAAGACCGCTGTAACACTGCATCATGTTCGGAAACTTTGCTTTGCATCATAATGCGACAGAACAAAACCGAATTCTATAAACGAAATATCCCCATATATTCAAACGGATTCAAACTTAAACCAGCACCAACCGCATAGTTTGAGATAGTGATAGTAATAATATGCTGAATGATAATTAACCAAAGCTAAGCTTTGCGAATTTTACATACATCACAACACAACGGTTTGATGTACGCTGTTGACTCCACCGGTATGGATGGTGTAACAAACAGGTGTAGCTAATATATGAATGGCGTTATCATATGTGTTCCATATTTTTGGTATTTATTCTTTTGAATCTTATCGATCGAGCCGTTGAACATGCATGTGATATGTTTTAGATCCTTATGTGCATATATTAATGGCGAACATTTGTCTATAATCATCGTACCTGTCTGTCTGTTAGGGCCGTAACTAGACCGCTTAATTGCAGGGTGTATATGAATATTCATGTTTATCTACCGCAGGAACAATAGCGTACAAAAGAAATTAGTGGGGCATAAGACGAATATATGAATATGCACCCCCCTCCCCCCAATTGATCTTCTAGCTACGACCCTGCTGTCAGTTCCTGACAGAAGTTTATGAATTTTTCCTGTCTTGGTATGCATGAGAACATTCAGAAACCTTGACTTTAAAATTTGACTTGTAGACGGTCAAATTTCAGGCGCCTTAAAAGGTCGAATATCTTTTGAAATTTGAAACACAAATAAAGCGCTTGTAATTTAATACTGCTCAAGCGAAAACACGTAACTTTGTATCGCATCACGTTGAGAACTTTTAAACGTTTTGGAGAAACTACTACCAGAGAAATTGCTAGCGTATATATTTTTTTTTGTCATCAAAAAAGTAAAGGCATTTGCTTTCAATAAATTACTGTTACTAATATTACAATGTACTAAAGTTCTTTGACACTACAGATCAATTTCTGAATCAGTCCAATCATTGAGTATATACGTAGGACAAGGACAGTTGGAGGTGCGGGGATGCCTTCAACGAACAAGTATGTATCCCATTGCTTTGAGGTTTTTGGTTCCGTTGTCTGGTGAAGACTGGGCAAGGTTACCTGCTGTGTTGAGGGAAAATGGAGAACCGCAACATCTCATCAGATACGAAGTACCGCCTTCACCTCCCAGACCCACGAATGAGTCAGGTGAGTTACAATGATTCTGCTCGTTTCCAACAATGCCCAACCTAACTCTTACGTTCTGGCCAGGTCTGAGGTCTGAGGTTAACATTAAATCCCTAACTGTTGCAATTACGCTGTAAAGATGATCCTTGAATGAGCTGTTTCCATTGAGAGCGGCCAACGTGAGTTTGACGATAATTACCGTCAGCGATCAGATGATACAAGGACGATGCTGGATGTGAGAAAGAAAGTGCTCTGAGTTGACCACGATATTTAATCGCGACACAAATTTCATTGAATGAAGTTTTCCAATATGTTGATCCTTTGAATTCTCGGTTGTCAAAACCTCCGTTTGTTCCATAGTCATCGTCATTGTATGTGGTCTTGGACGACCAATAACTGGAACTGTAGTCGAAAACTGTATGTCGAGCTCGACACCTACCCAGCCTACCTCGCAAAACGGAAACAACAACGAAGCAAGAGACGATATAGAGCTCTTAACGAATACCCACACAGCTTCGAGCGAACAGCTTTTCTCGCATGCGTCAGGCCCCTGCCAATCTACAGCAGTTCCCACGGGGCCTGGCGTCCCCTACGGCAATGGTTTCCACGAGGTCTCCGCGTCATACGTTCGCCAGATCCAATCGGGTGAGTTTTTTGATTTATATAAACTTTTGCCCAAAAACATTTCGTTCTGTGACCAATCGGACGAACCTATTGTATTAATGCCTGAAAATTCAGTGATCAAAGCCAAAAAAGCTTCCCAACCCGCTACCTCCAAAATCACGGACATTAATCAATGGACAACAGCTTTCACGATATATATGAGTGTGTTGTCCCATCAATTTCCAAGCCGGGCTCAGAAGCTTCTGGCCAACATGAGTTTGATACGCGATGCCGCCCAGACACATAAGGGATTGGGTTGGTGTATTTACGACCACAAATTCAGGTGCAAAGCTGCACTGAATCCTACCATCAACTGGTCTAATATAGACCAACAATTATGGTTAATGATTTTTACAACCTCCCCCGACATGCTGGCCCAACAATATCCTATTTTCTCAAATGGACCCCGAAACCAGTCTTTCTCAGGGGCCGCGCGAGGGGGCTACTGTAATGAGTACAACCGCCAAGGTCTTTGTGTCCGACAATTTTGTCAATACCGCAATGTTTGCAACAAATGTAGTGGCGCCCATGCAGGACGCCACTGCCCAAAACAACCGAAATCAGACGAAGAAGAGCGATCTACAAAGCGTCTCCCAAAACCTTCCAAGTCAAGAAGGGACTAATCAGAAAGAACTACCAACTCCCATCTGTGTCCAAAAACTAAGGGAAGCCTTGTCGGGTCACCCGGACAGCACATTTGTAATAACACTTATTAATTATTTTGCTCAGGGCGTGCACATAGGTTTTCAAGGGGTGCGTACCCCGCGAGTTTCAAAAAATCTACCAACAGCTTCAGCGTAACCGGAGATTGTTTCCTCCAATTTAGCAAGCGAGGTTTCGCTGGGCCGCATGGCTGGTCCTTTTGATAATCCACCTTTTCGCAATTTTCAAGTTTCTCCGATTGGTTTAGTCCCAAAAAAGAACTCTAACAAATTTCGCACAATTTTTCATTTATCATATCCAAAATCGGGTTCAACTAGCATTAATTGTAGCATTCCAAAAGAGGATTTCAGTCTTCAGTATGTCACAATTGACGATGCTATCGAGGGCATAAAACGCTTCGGACAAGGCTGTTTTCTCGCAAAAACTGAGATCGAGTCGGCTTTTAGGTTAATACCAATTCATCCGGAAGACTACGAATTGTTAGGTATGCGCTGGCAGGGAAAGTATTATTACGACAAGGTCCTCCCTTTCACAAGTTATTGAGTTTATGGGAATTCTGCTACACACAAATAGGATGCAAACATGTCTCCCCTCAGACAAAATTGAAAGGAATATTTGGGGACTTCCAACACAGACGGTCCTGTACTCTGAAAGAGTTACAGTCCTTGATAGGCACGCTTAACTTCGCATGAAAGGTCATTTCCCCTGGTCGCCCCTTCCTGCAACGCATGATTGCCTTAACAACGAATGTGAAGAAATCACATCATCACATCAAGTTGAACTCTGGGTTTTTCCGTGATCTTGAAATGTGGAAAGTCTTTATTAGTGACTGGAATGGGAAAAAATTTTTCCTGTCATCAACGTGGCAGGATTCTAACACGTTAGACTTGCACACTGATGCTTCCGGCACATTAGGTTACGGTGGTATTTTTGGTAATCGGTGGTTTCAAGGGAAATGAGAACCAAATCAGAAGTTAGACAATCCGGGCATAAGTATTGCATGGCAAGAACTTTTTGCTATTGTCGTTGCTTGCCAAATTTGGGAAAACCTTCTGCAAAACCACAAGATTCAGTTTCACTGCGATAACGAAGCCGTCGTTAGCATGATAAATACCAAACGCTCTAAGATACCTAGGGTTATGGATCTGCTGCGCCACCTAACTCTGTTAACCCTGCAGCATAATATATTCATTCGTGCAGTACACATTCCCGGCAAACACAACGAGGTTGCCCATGCCATTTCTCGTTTCCAATTTCAGCGATTCCAACTGTTGGCGCCGGAAGCAGAGACAACTCCCTGTCCAATTCCTGCGATAGTACTGACTCTCTGAATCAGGACATCCAGCATTACATAAGCTTGTCACTTGCCCAGACAACACAACAGACATATAGCATTGGCGAGAAACGTTTCATCACATTTTATCGAGCTATATAGGCGAAAACAGGTTCATGCGTGCATGCCTGCGAATGAAGTTCTACTTACCCAGTTTGTGGCTTTCCTTGCAAAGTCTATCAAATACCCTTCGATAAAGATATATCTAGCAGCCGTCCGTCATTACCACATTCGCCACGGTTTTTATCTGCATCTACACAAAATGCTACGCCTATACAACTTGTCCTGCGAGGGCTCAAACGTGCCCACGAAGTCAAAAATAGAATTCGGCTACCAATCACAGTCCACCACTTAAAACTTTTCTACCTTTTGCTTGCCGTTCCACATACACAGAATTTTACCAGTGTGATGATCTGGGCAGCAATGACATTAGCATTTTTAGTTTCTTGCGGCTCGCGAACTCACGTGCAATGCTAAATTTAATCCGAACGTGCACCTCACCCGCGATAGCATCACATTTTCGCCACGAAATGGCACACAATGCGGGCAATTCATGACTGTCCTCATCAAGGAATCTAAAACCGTTTCCATTTCGTCTTGGCCACACAATCACAATCGGATCCACCAACTCAGAAATTTGCCCCGTTAGTGCCTTGAAAAGGTACCTTGCCGTATGTCCTCCAAGGGATGGTCCACTATTTATCCATGCTTCTGGAAAACCGCTTTCGAAGCATTTTCTAACAACCTTTTTACTCTTTCATGTAAAATATAGTTAATCAAATCATATCATCTGCCTATGGGGGATTATAACCCCTTATTTACTTCTTGGAGATTATCACCCCGCCTTCTAGGGGATTATCACCCCTTCTTCACTTCTTGGGGATTATCACCCCATTCTCTAGGGGATTATCACCCCTTCTTCCAGGGGATTATCACCCCATAGCTCTAGGGGGTTATCACAGCATCAGGATGGTTCAACAAAAAACGAGACGACAACCACAGCATTTGAAATAACAACGATTTACATACCAATATGCTCGTGCATCGCGAAAATCTTCTGACATGGAAATTTGAACTCGAAAATCCAAGATTTCTTGATTTTGCAACTTCACCCGCTTGGTATTATTTCTAAACCTAGCTATCGCACAGGGGCGGATCTAGGGTAAGTCCAGTCAGTCGCGCGACTTACGTATTTTTGGCAGTAAAAATGATAATTAAATATTCAAATTTATCTTGAAATATGAATAATTAACCTCCTTCAAGATTATAATAAGATTACAATCATAGTCCAGTTTAAAGGGTTCAGTTTCAAAAAAGCAATATTCTTGGGATTAGATCAGCGGTAAAACGCAAAAAACTCGCAGAATCGGGTGGGTCAGCCGGCTCATTTGATTGGTCAATAAGCCATTTGGACTTATCTCGACTGATTTGTGGGGTGGCCGGACTGATTTGCACCTTAACGGGGCCAAATCAGCCCATTTCTTGCATTGCGATTGGTCAGTTTGAATTTATCGGACTTATCTCGACTGATTTGCGGGGTGGCCGGACTGACTTGAACTTTAAACGGGGTTCGATTGCTCAGTCTTCAGAATGATAAAATTGCAAAATTGCAAACGAAGCCAGGCTCTCTACTTCCAATATTCCGTTATACGAAGGATTACAACTTTATTGTCAGAAAATTGTTTTAATACGCGGACATTCGAAGCAGGATTTTACAAAAATAACTGGCTCTTGATAAACTTTATCGTGGAGCAGCGATTTCATGCGAGCAACTTGTTGATATTAGACTCAATAGACGAGGGAATTAATCACGATATCCCTGCTGAACATGAAAACTAAGACTGTTTTGGTAAGAGAAACATTTAAAATGGATATAATATTAGAAATATAGCAAAATACCTAAAAATATAATGATTTAAGAGTGTTCCATGTGACAAGTTCGTTCACAGTTATTGATTTCATGCCGCTTTGTTGTGTATAAACCTGATCAATTATCAATATAGTTTATATATCATAATCTTCCTAGTTCCTATGCTCTGACATAATATTATGGTTATAAAACTTATCCTGTCGTAAAATTCACTAGAATGGATAAGCCTACTTACTCAACAGTCAACACTCGTTAGAGTGTTTGATAATTTGCATTATATTGAAGTTTGCGATGCATATTATAATATTCGCGACTATTTATAGCATATTATGTTTGTTATGATTAGCATGGTTTTGTGAAGTTCTTGCACGCCTAATGCATCTTACGCGAAGCAATGGAAATATTTCTGTTTATTTTCTTTGAGGATATTGTTTAATTTGTGTTAAATCAACTATTGCTATCATAAGAGGATAATATATGGGAGTACGAAGTTGTGTGTTTTGAAATATGGCCCTCGCCAGCTCTCTTAATAAGCGGAATCTAGTATGTCTTTCCTGGGCATTGTCATGAACCCTAAAATGAGCCGAGATAATCAAAATTCCGCTCTGCCGATTTGAAAAATTTTCTCAAAATTTCCCAATTTGGACTTATGTTTGAAAAATCCTAGATCCGCCCCTGCTATCGCACGATAGTATTGGCAGGAAATGATCGATTTGTTGTATATGTTTGAAACAAAGGCGCCGGCTAAAATTGCCTTTTTACTTGATACAACGCTTTCATGCAGCAAATATATTCCATGGCCTATATTATATAGGGTAAAGAATAAAAGTTATTTTGAATACAGTGTGCATATCAGTAAAACACATCAGACTTTTCACGTCTTATAATGAAAACTGTAATAATTTCGAAGCAATTCTGATTTATCTTCCGTAGTTATGCTGGAATATTGTTGTAATTTTCAAAAAGCAAGCGCGCATGAGATCATAAGCAAAATTCGTGACTAATAAACTATTGCAGTTCTTTTCTGGCCATCAACCGATTATTCAGGCTATATAAATTTTCATAAACAATAATGTATTCTCCGTCGGAGAAATCGATGATTCTGGTGCTTCAGAAAACTAGTTCTTTATATAGGTTCGGTGTTGGAATTATTAATACTACAGCTAGAACTTTATCTCTATTTGTTTTATCCAGAAAAAAGTTTAATGAAAATCGCTCAGTCAACGGTCGTCGTCCCTAGATTCTGCGAATCAGACCTCCGACGTCGAGGGTTTCTGCCGCAGAATGCTTTTAATAACTTTCATTCCCTCGGTGCGTAAGATCGCGTTTTTCCAGTAAAATATCAAACAGTTAAATGTACTGTTCATTGAGGCGATGGTTATAATCCACATTCCAACAACGTATAAAGCATCAGAATACTCACTCCCATTGAAGTTTATCCTTACTCCAATGAAGATAAACGTTGGAACGGACAGCGCCACAAAACAAGCGACAGCCAGCAAGCAACTCGATATGTTCTTTAAAGAAAATCTTTTTCTCGTATTGAGGGATGAAGCTTCGATTCTGCGATTCTTCTTTGCGATTGTAAACAGCTTATAATTCACAAACAACATCGGAGGAGCGACGAAAATCAAAAAAATGAGTAAAACAACATTGTGAGAAAATACAAAGTTTAGCTCCATCGCCAGTAAAACTAGTTTAAAGAGAATTAGTACTGAAAGAAGAGCTAAAAGTTTTCCCTTTGTTACAGATGTTCGATGATAGATGGGATGATACGTCGCTAAATATCGATCAAAACTCATGACCAGAAGTGCGAGCAAGGAAAAACCAATGAAAGCATTTGATATCACGATTGCATTTTCTACCCAGGTGATACTATTAGGATTTTCATTTCCAGTCAACCAAAACATCGCGATAAAAGCCATCAAAGAATGATTAGTTGAGATCGTAAGCAAATCGCAACAAGACAAAACCATGATCATGAAATAACACAATTTCTTTCGAAGTTGCGCTGATCTCCAAAAACTGACTATCACCAAGGAATTTAAACATATTCCCGAAAGAATGAAACATATATTCACGAAAACCAAAAATATCAAGTTGAGAAAATATTTGAAATCCATCTTCTGTTTAAAAAAATGAGTGCGAATTTATAGATGACAGACTGCAACTTGTATTGTGGTCTCGAGACTACCGTGAAGCCGATCGAATTACTGCTTCGTACCCAGGATGCGGCTTTGAAGGGCCTGCAAACAGAAAGTTAAGGATAATAAATATAAAGCTTTACATATGTTCATTTTAGGCAGTGTAATCTGGTACTATATTTTTATTTAAATTTTTTGTTGTGAAAGAATCATCATACATTCACACTTATAATTATCGTCCTACACGCTGTTGCGAACTCGATAATCCTTTCCATTCGGCGGGAAAAGAAATTCGATGCATCTAGCCTTCTACCGACTTTGACTGAGACTATGGCATAGAATTTGAGAGACATATTAACCCTTTAAGTTTGCCTTTAATAACATTTTAACCCTTCGAGTTCCCTTTCACTTCTGTCACAGTACGGACTGAAATTTAACAGCCTACCATTACGTACGACTTGAGAGTTTTTTAAAACCTTCCAACGAGTCCCTTCATCATCATTTCGTTCCTTTCTTGTGAGAAATATTTAATATTTTTTGTTTAATTGTGCTTAGAGAATATAACTATAGCAACTACATAGACACTTTAACATATGCATGAACATCTGTTTCGGATGTTATTTTCTTTATTTCTTGCAAAACAACTTGAGTTGACCCAAGAGGGCGGCAAAGTCAAGCAAATGCACTATCAAGAAAATTAAAAACAAAGAGGACATTGCCGACATTTTTACAGAGTTTTCATAGCTTGTTTGGTTCTTGTAATATTTTTACCGAAAGGAATTACTTGTCCGCCATTTTGGTATACTGCATGAGGAGTATGCATGCAAGACGACGTTTATGGTTTCGATTTTAACTTACTAAAGAGATAGGAACCTTTTGAGGAACTTATGATTCTTACTCCGTTAAATAAAATGTATTAAATAAAATAAGAATGAAATATTTGCCAGAATGTGATTATGTTTAGTTGCCGCAACTATAGTCCAAACTGATTTTGCAACTTCACTCGCTTGGTATTATTTCTAAACCTAGCTATCGCACGATAGTATTAGCAGGAAATGGTCGATTTGTTGTCTATGTTTGAAACAAAGGCGCCGCCTAAAATTACCTTTTCACTTGATACAACGCTTTCATGCAGCAAATATATTCCATGGCCTATAGTTAGGGTAAAGAATAAAAGTTATTTTGAATACAGAGTGCATATCAGTAAAACGCATCAGACTTTTCACGTCTTATAATGAAAACTGTAATAATTTCGAAGCAATTCTGATTTGCTGGAATATTGTTGTAATTTTCAAACAGCAAGCGCGCATGAGATCATAAGCAAAATTTGTGACAAATGAACAATTGCAGTTCTTTTCCGGCCATTAACGATTATTCAGGCTGTATAAATTTTCGTAGACAATAACGCATTTTCAGTCGAAGAAATCGATGATTCTAGTATTTCATAAGCGTTGGAACGGACAGCGCCACAAAACATTTTTCTTAGAGAATATAACTTTAGCAACTACATAGACACTTTGATATATGCATGAACATATGTTTCGAAGGTTATTTTCTTTCCTTCTTGCAAAACAACTTGAGATGACTCAAGTGGGCGGCGAAGCAAAGAAAATCCACTATGAAGAAAATTGAAACTACTTAAAGGACATTGCTGAGTTTTCATAGCTTGTTTGGTTCTTGTAATATTTTCACCGAAAGGAATTATTTGTCCGCCATTTTGGTATACTGCATGAGGAGTATGCATGCAAGACGACGTTTATGGTTTCGATTTTAACTTACTAAAGAGATAGGAACCTTTTGAGGAACTTATGAATCTTACTCATTAAAATAAAAATATTAGATAGCCTACCCCGCCTGACGTCATCACAATGAAAGTTAATGAGTTAAGTATAAATTCAAAAAGACCGACAATTCATTGTAACTTGTAGCTTTTAGTAATAATATTACAAATAAAATATGGAAATTTTGTCACAAGATTTTATTAAAATGTCCTCTAATTAAACAGACTTATTATTACGAAGCAATAAAGCATGTTCTAGTAACACAAGCCTAAATAATCTATTACCACAAGAGCCTACACCCACAGGTGTATATCCCCAAATGCTAGCGTCCAAATGAAATGAGTATGAAATATTTGAATGTGATTATGTGTTTAGCAGCATATAATTATAGTCAAAAGTGATTTTGAAGCCGCATCGCTTCGACACTTGCTTGGGTTTCCAAACCTATAGCCATCTTTTTAAACCGCACGATAGCCTTTGCGGGAACGATCGATTTTTTGTCGATGTTTGAAACAAAGACGCCGCCTATATAATTACTTTTTTTTCGATACAACGCTTAGTTAGAGTACAGAATAAAAGTTTTTTTCAATACAGAATGCATATCAGTAAAACGCATCAGACTTTTCAAATCTAATTATTTTCCGTACTATGCAAGAATAACCCTTCGAAAAACTCCTAACTTCCGGTTTCGAATAGACTAATTGCTAATCCTGTTGGATTATGAAATAAATAGACGCATATCGACATGAAAAATTAATTCGAGAGAAATGAGTATATTGTAAGAAGAGCTAAAAGTTTGCCCTTTTTTACATATGTTCGATGATAGATGGGATGATACGTCGCTAAATATTGATGAAAACTCATGACCTCTGTTTCGGAGGTTATTTGTTTTCTCGCTTGTAAAACAACATGAGAGGTCTCAAGAGGGCAGCTAAGCCAAGAAATTAAACTGTCAAGAAACATCAAAACTTAATTGTTAGCTATTGTTTCTACGGTTGTACGAACATAAATATATAAATATAACCCACCCCCCCCCCACCCTCCAAGCGACGGTTCTAAATGAGCTATAGAGAACGCTAATTTCTTACCGGTTGTAATTCTATTATTTAGACTACAGGGGCTGATTGTACGAAAGGCTGATAGCCCTATCCATCGGATAGTATTTTTTTCAACCGTTTTAAACATGCCTGAAAAGCAATGAAATTACAGGTTTGGAGCCGACAGTTATGAAAGAGATTCCCCAACTTTAGAATATTAAGGTTTAAGCTAGTTTATGCCAAACAACGAGCAATTTTAGAGTGTTTGAAAAGACCATTATCCGGTGGATACTATACTATCCCCCTTTCGTACAACCGGCCAAAGATTTTTTCAGATTGAAGCACTCTATACAATAATACATTACACTTTTTTTATTAGAAATCAATGATTTTAGTGTCCGAGAGAACAAGTTCTGTCGGTCGGGTGTTTAAACGAAGTGTTACTCTAGCTGCAGTTTTACTCACTATTTATTTTATCATTGCAAAAATTTCAATTTAAGAGTTATTATTTCAATTTGATAAAACGTTCAATTTGCTCCGCACCGGCTCGGGGAGGGGATAATGTGTAAGCAGTTCAAATTGTGGGAGACGAGCTGATTAGGTCAGTTTTAGCTGAGGAAGAATTTCCGACTGCAAATACTCAGCCCTTCTAAGTAAGTGTTTTTCACATTCAGTAAAGCACACTATAAGCCAAGTTTTTGTTGTTGTCTCATTTCAAAGAACTCTGAATATAATTTTTTAAATACTTTCTTTACACAGTTTTAACCGCCTGCTTGCATGCATGGTTCTTCCAATATTTTAACCGAAACAAATTACTTGCCGTCATATTGGTATACTAGGGATATGCATGCAAGATACTTCAGATGTTGAGTCACGCAATTTGCTTTCTTTCCATGCGGTTATCAATATGAACTTGAAACTTATTTGTGGTTGCGATTTCGACTTACCAAAGGGATGGGAACATTTCGAGAAACTTATAAATCTTACTCAGTAAAATAAAGATCATTTCAAAGAGTCTACCCCACACCTGCATGACATCATCACTATATGAAAGTTTAAATCATCCAAGATGGCTGACAATTCATGGCAGCTCGTGGCTATTAGTAAAAATATTATGCAAGTAAAATATGGAAATTTCATCACTGTATAGCAGAAGTATGTCAGAAAAACGCATAGGAGTTTTATAATGTAATTGAAAACTTATATTTCGAATCAATTTTGATTTATCTTCTGTAGCTATGAAAGAATATCGTAATATTTACAAGCGTAATTAATTCTTAAACAGCATGCACGCGTAAGAACCTGAGCAGAATTCGAGACAATTTCAAGACAGCAAAACTGGCTAAATAAATTCGGGCTGTCGCTAAAAGGGGAGAATTACTTATAGTTTGTGATTTCTTACAGTTTTGACGGGTTCCGCCCAAATGTCGAAATATCACAGTGTGCATGTAACCTGATTGGTTAACATTCAACGTTTCCGGTTAAACCCAAAAGTTTGAAACGTAAACAAACGTGATATAAAAACTTCACGGTTAACAGTGGCTTTCAAATAGCTGTATCAATTTCATAAAACGTTCAGTTTGCTGTCCCTGAAATCATTGGCTCAGGATACTCTTCCGACGTTGAATGCTTTTAATAACTTTCATTCCCTCGGTGCGTAAGATCGCGTTTTTCCAGTAAAATATCAAACAGTTAAATGTACCGTTCATGGAGCCGATGGTTTTACTCCACATTCCAGCAATGCTACTAGTATCTTCAAAAGACAGATTCTTGTTCGAGTTCATCCTTAGTCCAACGTAGATAAACGATGGAACGGACAGCGCCACAAAGCAAGCGACAGCCAGCAAGCAACTCGATATATTCTTAAAAATAAACGTCTTCCTCGTATCGAGGGATGAAGCGCCGACTTTACGATTCTTCTTCGCGATTGTAAACAGTTTGTAGTTCACAAACAACATCGGAGGAACGACGAAAGTGAAAAAAATGAATGCAGCAACATTGTGGGAAATTACGAAGTTTAGCTGCATCGTCAGTGTAACTAATGTAAAGAAAATTAGTACTGCAAGGAGAGTTAAAAGTTTGCCCTTTGTTACAGATGTTCGATGATAGATGGGATGATACGTCGCTAAATATCGATCAAAACTCATGACAAGAAGTGCGAGCAAGGAAAAGCAGATGAAAGCATTTGATATCAGGATTGCATTAGGTACCCAGGTAATACAACGAGGATTCTCATTTCCAGTCAACCAAAGCATCGTGATAAAAGCCATCAAAGAATGATTAGTTAAGATCGTAAGCAAATCGCAACAGGACAAAACCATGATCATGAAATAACACAATTTCTTTCGAAGTTGCGCTGATCTCAAAAAACTGATTATGACCAAAGAATTTAAACATATTCCCGAGAGAAAGAAACATATATTCACAACAAACAAAAATATGAAGTTGAGAAAATATCCGAAATCCATCTTGTGTTGATATTATTATATTGAGTTCGAGTTTAGCTGTAGCTAAAGCAGTTAGCTGTAACTGACTTCAACTTGTATTATGGTCTCAAGACTGCCATGAAGTCCATCGAATTACTGCTTCGTACCCAGGACGCGAAAATGAAAGTTCTGCATGAAAAGGGGATATATACAGAAAGTTAGGCATATTAATTATAAAGCTTTACATATGTTCATTTTAGACGCCGTAGTTAGGTATTTTATTTTTATTTAAATTATTTTCACGTACGTGAAAGAATCATCATACATTAATACTTATAATTATCGTCCTACACATGCACTGTTGCGAATTCGATAACCGTTTCCATTCGGCGGAGTAAGAAATTCGATGCATCTAGCCCTCTACTGACTTTTACTGAGACTATGGCATAGAATTTGAGAGACAGATTAACCCTTTACGTTTGCCTTTCACTTCTGTCACAATACGGATTGAAATTTAACAGCCTACCTTTACGTACGATTTGAAAGTTTTTTAACACTTTCCAATCAGTCCCTTCATCGTCATTTCGTTCCCTTCTTGTGGGAAATATCTAATATATATATTTTTGTGTTTAATTGTGTTTAAAAAATATAACTTTAGCAACTACATATATAGACACTTTGATATATGCATGAACATCTGTTTCGAAGGTTATTTTCTTTCTTTCTTTCAAAACAACTTGAGATGACTCAAGTGGGCGGCAAAGCCAAGAAAATCCACTATCAAGAACATTGAAATTACTTAAAGGATATTGCCGAAATTTTTTATAGAGTTTTCATAGCTTGCTTGGTTCTTGTAACATCTTCACCGAAGGAAATGACTTGTCCGCCATTTTGGTATACTGCGGTACGCATGCAAGACGACGTTTGTGGTTGCGATTTCAACTTACTAAAGAGATAGGAACCTTTTGAGGAACTTATGATTCTTACTCGGTAAAATAAAAAAATAAAAATAAATAAATAGCCTACCCCGCCTGACGTCATCACAATGAAAGTTAATGAGTTAAGTATAAATTCAAAAAGACCGACAATTCATTGTAACTTGTAGCTTTTAGTAATAATATTACAAATAAAATATGGAAATTTTGTCACAAGATTTTATTAAAATATCCTCTAATTAAACGTACTTAGCTTTACGAAACAATAAAGCATGTTCTAGTAACACAAGCCTAAATAATCTATTACCACAAGAACCTACACCCACAGGCGTATATCTCCAAATGCTAGCGTCCAAATAAAATGACTATGAATTATTTGAATGTGATTATGTGTTTAGCAGCATATATAGTCAAAATTGATTTTGAAGTCGCCTCGCTTCGACACTTGCTTGGCTTTCCAAACCTAGCCATTTTTTTAAACCGCACGATAGTCTTGGCGTGAACGATCGATTTGTTGTCGATGTTTGAAACAAAGGCGCCGCCTATATAATTACTTTCTGTTTCGATACAACGCTTAGTTAGAGTACAGAATAAAAGTTATTTTCAATACAGAATGCATATCAGTAAAACGCATCAGACTTTTCAAATCTAATAATGAAAACTGTAATAATTTCGAAACAATTCTGATTTATCTTCCGTACTATGCAAGAATAACCTCTTGAAAAACTACTAACTTCCGGTTTCGAGTAGACTAATCGCTAATCCTATTGGATTATGAAATAAATAGACGCATATCGATCGAAACCTAAGTTGGAGTTTTCCAAATATTTGATGAAATCAGTGACCAACTGACAAATTTGAGCAAATGAATTACTTAATATTTTTCGGAACGCTTCTATTGTCAAGACTGTAATTTTGTCCAATCGAAATAAATCGTGGTCGCTTGTGACATATTTGTGACCATCAACACCTCATTCAACTTCCTGTTTCTTCGTGCTAACTTCAGCAGCTTATTCGACTTTCAGCTTTTTTGTACACAAGAATTTTTGAATGTACGCTTTTAAGTCCAATGTAGATAAACGTTGGAAAGGACAGCGCCACAAAGAAAGCGACCGCCAGCATTAAGCCACTCGATATATTCTTTAAAGAAAACGTTTTTCTCGTATTGAGGGATGAATCTCCCATTCTACGATCCTTCTTCGAGATTTCAAATAGCTTATAGTTCACAAACAACATCGGAGGAACGACGATAGTGAGAAAATGAATAAACCAACATCGCGAGAAATTAGAATGTTTATATATGCATCGCCCATAAAATTAATTCGAGGGAAATGAGTATTGTAAGAAGAGCTAAAAGTTTGCCCTTTGTTACATATGTTCGATGATAGATGGGATGATACGTCGCTAAATATTGATCAAAACTCATGACCTCTGTTTCGGAGGTTATTTGTTTTCTCGCTTGTAAAACAACATGAGAGGTCTCAAGAGGGCAGCTAAGCCAAGAAATTAAACTGTCAAGAAACATCAAAACTTAAATAATATGAATGAGCTTTGCTGGAAGAAGCAATGAAGCACGTTCTAGTAACACAGTTAAAGGTCTATTTCAAAGGCCGAGCATTTCATATGCTGGAAGCACTAATTCCCAACACACGCCAATATAATCTATTACCACATGACCTTATAACAACGCATCCATTATTCGCCTTATCCCGACTGATTTATTTTGTTAGTAGCCTACGTCATAGACTATACTCGTTCCTCGTAGAGTCTATGCAACTTCGGCGAATTGCTTGCCCCCGCATACGTCACATCCGTTTGAGCTGTTGCATGAATTATACTGCGTTATGTAAAATTTATTAATTCGTCGATATTAACCAAAAGAATGAGTTGTATACAGACCAATATCGTCTCTTCTTTTGTCAATTTTGCGTGTATATTGTGCTATAAAGTGCCTTCTACGAAGAATGATATAAATTTCCTGAAAGAAGATATAAAAACAGAGTTGGATGCCATTCCTGTGGCTTTGGCCCCAGCGCTAAAATGCATATGTAAATCATGCTTATCTATGATCAGAAAGAGAAAGAGTTCTATTATCAGAGAGAGAAAAGCTAAGAGAACTCGATAGAAATATTAAAATTTTACATCAAGCACCTTTATCTGATTCTGGTTCAAGACCTGCAGTGGCGAAGAGACTAGAATATGAAGCAACTGGTGATATAAATCGCCATTTTGAAATTATCAATGAATAAATTTTACATAACGCAATATAATTCATGCAACAGCTCAAACGGATGTGACGTATACGGGGGCAAGCAATTCGCCGAAGTTGCATAGACTCTACGAGGAACGAGTATAGTCTATGACGTAGGCTATTTTGTTAGCTGTTGTTTCTACGGTTGTACGAACATAACTAGAAATACATGCATGCAGCAAGCCCTCGCCATTTTAAACGAAGCAAAATATTTCGTGCGCTACCCAGTCCCAGACCTAACTTTCTACGCTAATATTATGAAATAACTCGTGCACATTTTTCGGAAACAAAGACAGTCGTAAAGGTGAACAGAAATCACCTGTTTGCCTGCTGCATTACGTTGCAGTTTATGTGAGTGTTAAACTTTTCCATAGCTAAACCTTCAAATTTCAAAACATCAAAACAGCACAAATAATTATAATAACCATACAAGCACTAAACGTCGAAAGTTTGTTTTTCGATTATTTATTTTATTCAATGATTTTAGTGACTATATAAGCTGCAAAGTGATATTTGTTTTATCAAAACTCTGAAGTACACTTTTGAGAACTCTTTTTAAGGTTTAAGCGATGATGTAAAGCCTTAAACGGTCTGTTAGCTCCTTGTAAAATGACATACCAAGCTCCTACTTGTCAAAATAACAATGCATTCTTACAGCAAACACTGAATAAGCCAAATATAGACACCTACCACTTCAAAGATATAAACTACGAGTCGTTCCTATTTCACCAACTGTTTCTGTGCTGTGATGATCTTTAAATCTTTTATTATTGTTTTAATATTTGACTCCATGATTTCATTTTATATTTTTAAAAAATAGTTTGCAAAATGACGGTTAAAATGCTGACGCTCTCACGCATTCTCTCTTTCTGTCTTAGCCAATCAGCAAGTTGTAGACGACCGTTCTTTCTTTGTTCAAATCTCGCGCATGCGCACAACTACCATGACCATTGAACGTCCATGACATTTGGGCAACTTTGGATTCGCCGATGTTCTGTCAGAATACCCGGGTGTAATTCCTAATCTCCGGGCGGAATTAGTACCCTCGCACGGTGCTCCGCACCGCCTCGGGGAATATATAAATATATCCCCCTCCCCCCCTCTTCAAGCGACGGTTCTAAATGAGCTATAGAGAACGGTAATTTCTTACCGGTTGTAATTCTATTATTTAGACTACAGGGGCTGATTGTACGAAAGGCGGATAGCCCTATCCATCGGATAGTATTTTTTTCAACCGTTTTAAACATGCCTGAAAAGCAATGAAATTACACTTAGAATATTAAGGTTTAAGCTAGTTTATGCCAAACAACGAGCAATCTTAGAGTGTTTGAAAAGACCATTATCCGGTGGTTACTACTATCCCCCTTTCGTACAACCGGCCAAAGATTTTTTCAGATTGAAGCACTTTATACAATAATACATTACACCTTCTTTTATTAGAAATCAATGATTTTAGTCTCCCAGAGAACAAGTTCTGCCAGTCGGTCGGGCGTTTAAATTAGTGTTACTCTACTGCTGCAGTTTTACTCACTATTTATTTTATCATGACAAAAATTTCAATTTAAGAGTTATTATTTCAATTTGATAAAACGTTCAGTTTGCTGTCCCTGGAATCCGTGGCTCAGGATACTCTTCCGACGTTGCGGGTTTCTGCCGCAGAATGCTTTTAATAACTTTCATTCCCTCGGTGCGTAAGATCGCGTTTTTCCAGTAAAAGATCAAGCAGTTAAATGTACCATTCATGGAGCCGATGGTTATAATCCACATTGCAAAAATGCTTCTAGTATTATCAAAAGACAAATTCTTATTCGAGTTCATCTTTTGTCCAACTCCAATGTAGATAAACGTTGGAAAGGACAGCGCCACAAAGCAAGCGACAGCCAGCAAGCAACTCGATAAATTCTTTAAAGAAAGCGTCTTTCTCGTATCGAGGGATGAAGCGCCGTTTCTGCGATTCTTCTTCGCGATTGTAAAGAGCTTATAGTTCAAAAACAACATCGGAGGAACGACGATAATTAAAAGAATGAGTAAAGCAACATTGTGAGAAATTACAGAGCTATGACGCATCGCCATCGCACCTAATTCCACGAAAATGAGTATTGCAAGAAGAGCTAAAAGTTTGCCCTTTGTTACAGATGTTCGATGATAGATGGGATGATACGTCGCTAAATATCGATCAAAACTCATGACGAGAAGTGCGAACAAAGAAAAACCAATGAAAGCCTTTGATATCACGATTGCATTATCTACCCAGGTAATACTACGAGGATTCTTATTTCCAGTCAACCAAAACATGGTGATAAAAGCCCCCAAAGAATTATTAGTTGAGATCGTAAGCAAATCGCAACAGGACAAAACCATGATCATGAAATAACACAATTTCTTTCGAAGCTTGGCTGATCTCCAAAAACTGATTATCACCAAGGAATTTAAACATATTCCCGAGAGAAAGAAACATATATTCACAACAAACAAGAATATCAAGTTGAGAAAATATCTAAAATCCATCTTGTGATTTTATATTGTGTGCGAGTTTATAGCTGACTGCCAACTTGTATTGTGGTCTCTCGTAAGACTAACGGGAAGGCTTGCTTCGTACCGATGATGCTTCGTACCCAGGATGCTTCGTACCCAGGATGCTTCGTACCCACTGCTTCGTGCCCAGGATGTGGAAGTGAAGGGCCTGGAAATGAGATACCGAAAGTTAGGCGTATAATAAATATAAAGCTTTACGTATGTTCATTTTAGACGGTGTGATGAGATATTTCATTACACGAGCTACCTCCTCTGCAGGCTCTTTTCGGGCAAATATGGCGGGCGGTGATATATTGCGGGTGGAAATTTAGAAACGAGAGTGAGAGACCCATAGTGCATTCCGTCAATTTTGCCCGCCACAGATTCCCGCCAGTAATTTTCTTGGGGAAAATTTGATCGCCGCATGACAGATTGAGTAGAAAATAAGAAATACACAATAATTATTACTTCACCGCCACAGCCCAGAAGGCTACAACTAGTGAATGGATACATAAAGAAAATTACTGCACTTACTACCAGTTACTAGTAAATATTAATATCATTATTGTAATATCAACGTTTTGAATTGGTTTTGCCCGTCGTATGACTGGAAAATTCTATATTTGAGCATAATTAATGGCTAAAAGCCTATTCAACATTAACAATTCATGTACTGCATCGAAAATATGTGGTCAACGACTCAACGCAATAATTAACATTCAGAAAACTGTCAAATCGTTCCAACAAATCGTATAACGAGCTCGATGGGTTCTAGTGTGGGTACTGTAGATTCTTTACGCAAATATTTTTTGGATGTAGTACAGCACATCATTAACCTTTACACATCTATGCCTTACAGTCCTGTCCATACACACACGTTAGTTTTGAACTTTTTAATTGCCGAATATATCATTTTGCCTACATCTAATGGGCCATGGTAACTACAGCAAAAACGGCATTCGGACGTCACTTTCTTTAATTCTTTTGATGACTTTGCTAGTACTGTTTGCTTTCATAGCAGGTCGATCACACAACACGGGAGCTCGGTGTTTCTTCAAACCTTTCTCTTTATCACCATTAATGTAAAGATTAGCCACCTCTTTTATGATTCTCTCTCCCTGTAAGACATTGGGTAAACACCAGTCGAGTTTTGTACGAAGGGACAACGTCTCATTACTTTGGCCTCCTGGCTGCTGCTGCGATTTCATGGTTGAATAGTATGATTCCACAATAGATTCAGGACCTCCTTTAGCCAAGCCAATGTCGATTATGAGACAGACTTCTTTCCCACACATGGAATAAACCTCTTCTTCAGTATACAGCGATCTGTAGACTGCATCCTCGTTTAGTTTTACAACATGCTCTCTATCATCATCATGAAACACTGCAACAAAACATTTTTCAACAAACGGCTGGTTTTGAGATAGTTTAAACGACATAAGATTTCCACAGCTGTTGGGAAGTACTTCATCCAGAGGTTTCAATTTCAAGGTTCCTTTCTGTATTACGGAAAACCAATGTACCGCGATCCTTTTCATGTCCCATAGAATATTCTTTAGTGTTTGTTTCAGCCTTCGGTGGATTACATGACTCAGCCGGGAATCAATTTCTAACAATCCTTCTTCAACTGCGGCCGCAACATGCTTCTGAGAACATACATATTCCACAAATTTCTTGAAGTAAACTGTACCGAATTCTTCAAGTTCAACCTCCGAAATCGATGGCTTGCCATTTATCCGTTCTCCGACGAGTAAACAGAAGAGACTTTCCAAATCGATAGCTGTCAAATATTTGCACATATCTGAAACGCAGTTAGTGTATCTGGATATAAGTGAATCAAGCAAATCAGCAATAAATTGATGTAGATCAACTTCACAATCTTCCACTTCTCTCGCCAGCCAGTTTTCCTCACCTTCCGTGTATGACTCGACCAACCAGCCGATCTTGAGAGGTTGATCTTTAAACTTGTTTTTCTCTATGATATCTTTGATATTAGTGTTGAGAATCTTCATAACTTCTGGTGGATTTTTGATACTAACAGTCTTGAGTTCCTCAAGAACCTTCTTCACAGCTGGCCACCAAACACATATCTTCCAACATGGACAGCTTAGCGCTTGAACCTTGACCATCAAATCAATGACAATTCTCATAACATCGGTGATTGAACACAAATCGATGACAAAATCATCACCAAGGATCTCGTATTCTTTAACTTCACTGTAACCAAAAGCTCTGAACGCCTGTACGTAGGCAGCAAAACTTTCGATAATTATGTTAAACTCCTCGAACTGGGATGACCAGAATCTTGTGGTGCAGCTACCCTTGCTCATTCTCAGCTTTAAATGTTCCTGCTTAGAGAGATCAATTGCACTGCTTAACATCTTGCCGCGTTGGAACATGGTATGAATATTCTTTGCCCTTCTCACAATTTGCTTGAGGTAAGAGCTTGAAGACCCAACCTTTCCGTCACGGATATCAAGAATGGATAGATTTATCCAGTGCGATGGGTCCCAAACAATTGCTGAAAAAAGTGGATCAATTGGCGAATCTAGTTCTTTGTGCAAGGTCTGTTTAAATTCTTGCGCTTGATATTGACCATCACAGGAAGTCCCTTGCCATGCACTTTCTAGTGAAAAGTCTTCGCTATCTTCGTACGCTTCCTTGACTGTTTTTACAATTTGGCTAGCTAGCTGATCTGCACAACCACCCGACACACTTCCTGGATTGCAATCTTCTTTGGAACTGTAAACAACAGGGGAATTTACAGGAATTGTAACTCGTTTTCCATCAACCATGGGGCAAAGCATAATTGCCTGATTTGAAATTCTTTGCGGAGTACTCTTATCTGCTGTGATATAAAAATGTGGTGGAAATGATGTTGCTTGCAATGGCTTTGAAAGGTGTTTACCTGTCTGAGAATCAATCCAAACATTCATCGCAGAGAGTATCTCATTAAAGTGATTTCGGGAATGACACATGTCCCCTAGGTCACTACCAGTAGAGATATGTGAAGCAATCTCATTCTCATAATGCTGAGCAGCTGACTTAGATTTGATGACACTCCAGGCGATTCTAATTAGGTTTTCTGTGACTCTTACTCCTCTGGCTTTCCGTTTCTTTGCGGTAGCTTGGTGCTGAAGTGCCTCAAAATGCAATTGGGAATGGTCACCAGTGCAACTTACATGCTGTTTTACACACCTTTTGATCTCGTACCAATACTGATTTCCACCTGTGATTACATTTTCTGTTTTCTCAGGTGAAAGAAGTAGGCCAGATGAAAGGGACCCAGAGTACTTTCCAATTCCTTGTAGTGCAATCTTTGTTGGGTTTTCAACTTTCTTTGAACTGTTCATTCTATCCATTAAGAGGATGTGGCATGCCTCACAGCGAATTACGGATGGGATGTTGTCAGATGAATCACCTGCATAGAATTGTATTTCAGATATTTTGTCAGTCAGATCAATTATGTTCTTTATATCCTTCCAATCGTTGGAATTCTGGGCCTGAAAGTCAAGCGCTGATTGTCGAAGAGTTGGCCTATCATCTTTTGAACCCACATTGGACAGCTTAAGTTCTTTCACTGTTTGAATCAAGTGATCCACTTTTAGATTCAAGGAAGCCAAGTCTATGTTTAAGGCACCTTCGGAATTTGAAACATTAGTATATTTGCAATCAGTTTGGCTTTGATCTATCACATGACTGTTACTTGGGACATCTCTTGCCGTGCACAAATTAAGATCAGTTGATTCTGTGCCCTTACACTGTTCTTGTGTTTTTTTGGAGGATGTGACATCGCTTTGTGCAGAATTAAAGACATGAAAAACCTTTTTTGACTCTGCAGGTATTAACAATTGATTTATGAATACTTTTGAGGGTTTCTTTGCATTCTTTGGGCTCTTATAATATAACTGACGAGCCTGCTCTAAATCACTTGCATGGCATTCAAAGTTATAAATTTGGATTTCGTTCAATGTTTTTTGAGGATGACGTCTTTTGACATGTCTCTCTTTTGTGCTAGGGTCTCGCCTAGACATCACAAATACGTTTGGATCTTCATTGTTGTGATAGCATTCCAAACAGATACAACGTGTTTCAATAGTTTTAGCACTAGATTTAACTTGTGTTGCTTGTGGAGCCTTGTGCTTAAGGTTTGTATTGGAAAGATATTTTATGCACCAAGAAGTGGTCTTTTTTACAGGTGGCTCACCATTTTCACAGTTCTTGCATGTTACTTTGGATCCATAGCCTTCATCACTGTCAGTCAATTTGCTACCACAAAAAGCATGTACTGGATTTTTACAAACATAACATTCATGTGCTCCAGTGCTTTCCTTGTTACAAACACAGCAGGTTTTGTGAATATTCTCTAACTTTTCCTAGAATAATGCCAGATTGCGTAAAGTAACTTTTTTAGTTTCTATAGCAGTAAGCGGCTAAGCGCAAATCCTGTGCAATGCAATGCAAATTAATGCAATTATGCAATCCTATGCAATGCAAAATTGAAAGTTGAATAATGAATACACGTATTAAATATTTAAATTAATTGATGTAAATTACAAAATAATGACTATGTCTATGATTACCATAACTTTTCATTTGCATTTCAAATTTCTTTAAGTTCAGACTTGTCAAGTGTCAACTTGAAACTTTGCATAACTTTGCATTAATCAATAATCATTATTGTGTATTTGTGTAAATTGTGTTGACTGTTGTCACCATGTTTCCACTTGGAGAAAATTTCCTTGCAAGAGAAATTTAATTCCTTGACTTTCATTTGACGAATTTTGAAAAGTTTTAAACTATAAAATTCTTCTAGTTCGAACTGTAAAAGTCGAACTGTAAAAGTCTTCTATTTACAATTACACTGTCCAAGATAAATATATTTGTATAAAATATTAAGTAAATATTTAAGATTCGCAAAATATGAATAGTTTTCCGCTACGCTGCCAATCCGCCATCTGCGCCATGGAAGCTTGTTTTTTTTTCTCCCGCCAAATGTTCATAATCGCCGCCAAATTTCCTTGGCGGGAGTTTAATGGTAGAGCTGCCCACCACAGATCTGTGGCGGGAGACCCCTAGAATGCACTATGGTGAGAGACGAAGAGCCTGCCATATAACATGACGAAAATCAGGAATCCAAAAAAATCTTGTTGAAATTTCGTCCATCCTTAGTTCAGGCCTCAGGGTAATTTCTCACGCAAGCTGGCTTAATTTTGGATTTGCTGGCAAAATTATATTATGGAAATACGGCAAACAAAGAAAGGTATCGATATAATATTTAGACCTACTATTTAGACGAGAATATAGAAAATACGAAGAAATATTAAGTTTAAAGTGTGCCAAGATCTAACAGTCAACCACATCCAACATAACATCTTTTATTTTCCGATTTGTTTCGAATTACATTCTGCAGGAATTTGATCCTCAGAAACATGAAACGGTATTTTGGGCGATATCGTATCACCGAGAAATCTGCGATAAACATTGTCGACAGCGATAGCGATGTGGATATTCTCAATGTATCGTTTCATGAAAGATGTATGTGGAGATGTATAGATTCATATTTATGTATAGAATTTATGGTTTCTGCTATAAACTCTCTAAAGACAACAAAGAACAATGGTGCAATAAGTCGACGCTCTAGTACTTTCTATTTATGTAGTAAAAATTATAGCTATTTACATTGTGAATGGTCTTTGGGATAAAAGGATAATGTTGATCTTTCAATGCCTTCAATGTTTCATGCAAACTGATATTTGGATCTTTTCTGAGCTATTTGGAATAGCTTATAACTGCTTATTACAGCAAAATATGTAGAAAGCAGATACAATAATATTGTTTTATGTTTGCAAGCTTAGTAGGCTGTAGGCTTATAAGTAACTTAATAAAAAAGACATTAGTAAAGACATTAAAGACATTAGTAAAGACTTAATGCTATTTAGAGATCATTGCTGATATGCATATTGTATATTAAATCATGATATTAATAAGTAAAGAATAAATTAGAATATGTTTTTGACAATGGCTTGTTGCCATTTAAAACAATCACTCTGTTCTGTATGGTGTTTTACCCACCGACAATATTTACAAACAACTTGTTGTTGGTAAACAACAACTTGTTGTGTTGTAACACAACAATCAGCTAAAGCCATGTCTTTTTCTATTTCCTTATACTCTCAAAACAATATTATTATGAGATATATTTCTGTTAATGAGTTAATAGAACCACATACCAAGACCAGCAAGTTGTCCTGTAGTATGATTTTTGGCAATTTGGCGATATCGAAAAAGCATAGGTTCGATTTCTGCTGGAGGACCTATATTATAGTTGACTCATTTTCCCCATTCAACTGTTCCTTGCTGGCTGGCTTGAATTTGAAGTGTGTTTATTCCACTGGAATTTAAGACCCCTTAAAACCACTAGAATCTGTGCTGTAGTATGTTTAAATATAGGGCTATTTGATTTAATTTGCACATGCCAAGTTCTTGTATTTTGCAGTAGGGCATATGGTTGTTATGTCCAACAAATCTGTGGAAAGTAGGGTCACAATTATCAGACTGGGGAGGTGCATATTGATACCACCTAAACATTGGTTTAAACTTTAAAACATCATGTCATGTCATCATTAAAACCAAAGACATGAGCCACATGACATAGTGGGGTAGGGGAATTCTGAAAAGATGCCACCAAGGTTGGCACTGAGTGAACAATTTGTTTTTGATTTGGATTAGAAAAATTTTATTATCTTATAGTTTATTATGTTTGAGCAGGGCTAATGCCAACAATTTTGTTATCTTTACTTTTCTTGTGGATTATATGACCTTCAATTGATGGCATCCGCCATCTTGAAAAGTTAGTTGGCAGGCGCTCTCGCCAGTTCACTGGCCCTCGCTTGTAACCCGCATTTTCCGAAATCGCCCGAAAAGCTCCCTAGCGCCTGTGGATGAGGTAGTTACTCGAGCTAAAGCGAGAGTCTTAAATTTGGTCTGTTTTCTTTTTTCGCGTAATACCTATATTCTCCCACGCGCCCAATCTTAGAAATTATGATGTGGTCTCAATGGTTAACTAACCTTACACAAGTCCTAGATAAGCATGCACCTCTTAAGAAGAAACGTATATAGGTAAAAAGAAGTCTTTCGCTTTCTCGTTTGGATAATCTTTAGTAATAATAATTCACTCTCTTACATTCTCGATTCAAGGAACTTCCTTGGTGGTCATAATTATAATTTAAGACATGAATCATCAACGAGACCCTTTGTGAACACCGAACGATTCAAAAACTTTATAACTGTTAAATATTTTTAATATGTTTATATTTTTCTTATGTGTTGAACATTAGGCTTTAATTATTCACTCTGTGTAATTCAGTTTCTACTGCAATACGGTTTATTAAACATGCATTATTATTATTATTATTATTATTATTATTGTAGATGTCAATACCCAGCAAATATTTGGGATAGTGCTTCGCGAAATTATTTGTAAAGATCTTCACCCGCGTTCATGAACTTTATTGGCTCCATTTCATATTTGTTCATTTCGCCGCGCTAGCAGGCACAAGTGCAAAGTTCATGCATGATTACAATTTATTAATATCCGGAATTTAAGGTAAGCAGCTGTCAAATATAAATTCTAATATACAAATAATAGAGTTCTAGATTTTCGCTGGCTAAACGTGTTTTTTTCTACCACTCTGAACGCATTTTATATCAGCGAGCTAAAATACATTTCAGCCCGGCAAATTTATCATTTTAGTCCGCAAAATGCGCCACAATGCCCGCTAAGGTTAATATAATGTTCATTTTCTGATGAATTAATGACATGCGCCTTAAAAAAGTTGAGATCTTTCAAATGTGGCACGATATATAGCGAAAAATCCGAGAGGTCAAACTTAAATGTTTGTAATTATTATCGTGAAATATTGGTTAGGCTTACGCTGGATGTGTTGCAGCTTGGCAGCTTGCCCTTTGGGGAGTTTGGGCTGGTGCCAGTTGTGCGCAAGGACTGCACGAACTTGGTTAAAACATGGCTAAAACTCAACTTCATTAAACACGAAATTTCTAGACCACGTCTTTGTTTGTTTATGCTAGATTGTTTAATATCCACAAAACCTAGATGGTATAATATAGATTGTAATTTCCGGTTTGTTATTTTTCACGCGTCTCTAATTATGTTCAAAAGATGGTATGGTTTGTGTTTTGTGGATTATCAAAGTCTAGCTTGGCTAAATTTCAGTGAACAATATTGTGATGTTCATTGTGCGACGTCTTTGTGGTTTTATTAGTTTCATTACTCTCATACCATCTCTATCATTTGTAAGATTTGAGCCTTTCCGCGTTTCACGTTTCCGATTCGAGGAGTCAGTCGAGGATAATTAAATTATAACCAAACAAGACGCCTACTTCGCATGCAGCGAAATATAATGCATGTAGTTAGGGAGAATGTTGCCTCTAAAGCACGGTTCTCATCAGCATAGTTCTTTATTTATAAATCGCAATCATGTGCGATGACCATGCATTGAATAAAGAGAAAACAAATCAAGATATTTATGCTTTGTTGCACTAAAATGCATAATCTCTCTTTCCTTAGAAGATCACATTGTGCTGAAATGGGCATAGATCAATGTATATGAAGAAAATTTCATGAATTGAAAGTCTAAATAAATTTGAGAAATGCATGAGTTTTATTCATGCCAGATCAAGTCTTTTTTATAAAACTTATATCGTTTACAAGTAACATAATATCAGGCCTGATAATATGTAACGCACAAATTCCTCAATTCATTTTAATATCGAGTTTTGTCTGTTTTCATAAATTTAGAGATTTCCGACAGTTATGCAACTTAAGGTGGTTCCCCAGAGTAATTGTAAGGCTGCGTGGGAAATTCGTGTGATTGTTCAAGGTGCGTGAGAAATGTCACGCATTTCGCGGGTGCGGGAAACTTGCGGGAAATTTAAATCTCCAAATGTAAACAATATGGCGTGTTTTTTAAATCCTTTTTTACGACGAAAGTTAAATCTATGTGTTATTTCTACAAATGACAAACGATTGGTGAGACGGGTTAAGTATTTAGAGGGCCGAAAAAGTGTGACTCATAACTTTCAATATAATTTACTGAATTTTAACTGCGAGCGTTCAAGGGACTCCCGTGGTGACAGATGGTTGAACTATCCGAGGATATTTGCAGTGTTTGGTGTTGCATGCAATTCAGTAAGCAACGAGAAAGAGAAGGAAGCTTTAGAGCTAACCAATGATGATTTTACCGAGACTCCCCCCAGTAATAGCCGTTTTAACGAACGGAATTCGCGCGGCAGATTTACAAATTCAAAACGCCAAGTAAAAAACCTCCTCCCCTTTCATGCTGGTTGTGCTAGATGGCAAGCAAAACGGAAACTTGTTTTCGACGAACCGGACGAGGATGAACCTCCTACAAAGTGTCAAACAAGAATGGAAAAGGTAAACTGAAAACCAAGTGGATTGTTATTTCATTTTCTGCATAGTAAGGTTTTTCATTTTTAATTAGATATATTTATTTATACTATACTGTAGGCTACTGCTATCAAGGAACCTAAAGGAACTCGTATTGTCGACTTTGATATATTGCTAAACAATTTAAAACAATGCAGTAAATGCAATTCAGGTAAGATTACATTTACCTAACATAAAATCTCTGCTAGCGGGACAAACAACTCTACAAATAAATTTGTGCTTACAGAATAAAAAATACAGCTCTCATTTGAAAAAAAGCTTTTTCAATTTTTGACGTGAAATTTGACGTTAATGTCAATAATGATATAATAGCATGCACTGAATAGTAATATGACCTTTCATGCCTAGCCATCGTTCTAAGTTAACCTGCGCTGTTCTTTCAGTGCCTGTCAATCTTCTACTTTTATTTATAAACTTTCTCCGGTAATAAAACACAAGCAAAACACCTCTTTAGCTCGAGTAAACGCTTAGCAAGCGTCTTGTTTTTATTTTTAAAGAATCATCATGCATTCATATTTATAAATATTTTCCTATACATTCTTGTCAAGTCGATAACTCTTCCCACTCGGCGGAGAAAGAAATGCGAGGCATCTAGCCCTCTATACCAACTTCGACCGAGACTATGCCATAGGGTTTGACGGATATTTTAGCGCTTTTAAATTGCCAGTAATATTTCACTTCTGTCACAATACGGACCGAAATTTAACTGCCTACCTTGATTTGGGAGATTCTTTAACACCTTCTGAACAAGCCCTTCGTCTGTACTTCGTTGCCTTCTTTTGTCGGAATGGTTTAATGGTTTTTTCTGTAAAATTGTGCCAGCCTGCCAGGAAAATATAAGTTTAGCACCACACAGACAGTCAGATGCATGAACATCTGTTTCGGAGGTTATTTGTTTTCTAGCTTCTAAGACAACGCGAGAGGTCTCAAGAGGGCAGCTTAGCCAAGAAATTAAACTGTCAAGATACATTAAAACTTAATTAATATGATAAAATACGCGACATAATAAAAAATATACTCTTAATATGAACGGATTTTGCTGGAAGAAGCAATGAAGCACGTTCTAGTAACACATTCAAAGGTCTGTTTCAAAGGCCGCACTGATTCCCAACATAAGTCTATATATTCCATTACCACATGATAACACCAAATTATAACTGTAAGTGCAAGTGCTCGCTTCTTAATAAAACAAGACGCCTGTTCTGGCGTTAACTCCGGCGCACGTGCCAGTCTTTAATATAGAGCTTCTGAAAATAAACAATACAGTTCATATTCGCATTTAGATGCCTTACGAAGCTAAATGTTCGATCGCGAAATTCAGCAGCACATCGTACTTTAAAAAGTATAGAAGTTCAATTGTTCGAAAATGTAAACAAACTGCATGATACATTCGCTTTGTCTCACACTTAGCCTTTGGAATTCGCGCTTATATATTATATCTTCAATCCTGTGCAAACTACGACGTGTCAACGCGCCCATACACGACCGCATCATCTTGTTAAACGGCGAAATAGCAGCGATATTATTAAAATAGGACCAGAATCTACATGTATTAAATATATTCTTACTCCAATTCAATCTAAACTTAATCGTAGAGCATGAAAACAACGGTTTGTTTGTTCCTCTTGAAGGAATTGCCGTATCATGCGAGCGAAATCGAATCGCGCATCGGAAAATTAGCCAAAGCTGTGCACCACAACTCTTAGGAGATAAGACTGGGAGGTAGTTAAATACAGTCACATACACACTTTAATTACTAGAATGTTTCCCGCCATTTCAGACTTGCGACGACGAAAAATAAAAAAAAAAAAAACAAAAAAAAAACAACAAAACAAAACCGGGGCGAATTTTCAACTCCGTCGCTGACGCCGGAGTAATTACCATAAAGTATTTTAGCAGCTACATTATTACAGCAGCTATTGTCAAAACTTATATTTTACGTATTCACTCGCTATATCTGCAAACCTGGTGATTTTTTACAAACAGCAATGTATTCAAATGATCATGTGATCGATATATTCAATATAGTGAAGTATGTATATGTCTGACTGGGTATTTCTCATATTTTTATGTTTATTATATAGACATATGCAGTGGCGGATCTTGGAGTGTGCAGAATAAATCACTACAGCTTAAAATCGGAGATTCGTAGATTTTAATGAAAAATATTCTTTTCAAATCTATGAGCAATAGCGTTGTTATTAAGGTGTTTTGAATTAAGCTGTGTAATTTATTCTGCACACCCCTAAATCCGCCACTGGACATAAGCGACCCAAAATTGTACTCTTTCGATTGGTTTCATCAATTTTAAGCGTTTATAACCCTTCAGTGGCGTAGCCAGACTGACGATTTAGTCGTGCTATGCAAATTTTATGTTATTATAATTTTTTATTTCTTTAAAAATTCATTGTTTTCACAGCCCTTGAAACCAAAATATTAGCATAACTGAAGAAAATTGTCGGGCCGGCTACGCCACACACTAACTGTGATCCTTTTCATAGCTCACGGAAGCTGCAGGAGTGGCGTTCTACTTTTATTTATAAACCTTCTTCGGTAATAAAACACAAGCAAAACACCCTTTAGCTTGAGTAAACGCTTAGCAAGCGTCTTGTTTTTATTTTAAAAGAATCATCATGCATTTATATTTATAATTATTTTGCTACACATTGTTGTCAAGACAATAACCTTTACTTCATATAAGCGTAATTAATTTTAAAAACAAGCGCGCGCGTAAGATGATAAAATCCAAATTGTGATGATTTTAACTCCGCAGAATAGTCTAAATAAACTCGGGCCGTCACTATAAGCTTAATTGGGGGGGGGGTGTATTCATACATTCGACTGATTTCTTTTCTTATACAGTATAGCTATTGTTTCTACAGTTGTACGAACATAAATATTAACTAGAAATACATTGCATGCATGCATGCAAAGGCCCCTCGCCTGAAGCAATAAACATTACTGCCATCACTGAAATTCTATAATACTCGTTTCTGCTGAATGATCGAAGTTGTAAAGTAAAATCCTATATCTTGGAACAATTGTAATCATAATTGTGCTACGAATAGTTTTAAATACTACAATTTTTAGCGAAATTTCAATTCCTTTTAAACTGATTCACCTTTAAAACAAATACTTTCCAAATAAAAATCGTTTCAACGAAATTGACGAATAAATTCATAGAAGTGTCATACATTTGTTGATAAATCCAAATATTAAACTTACAAATTACTTGCATGCTTTAAAATACAAAATCTGCCCATTTACCCGAGTGTTAAAAAAACACTTACTACAAAATCGTAGATTTTTTACCATCCATTTGAATGAGAGTTTTTCTACCCGAAGGCATCTTTTACATTATATTTTAATCAATTTTACGACTCAATTTGTTTTGTATATTTTTAAGACCATCCAAATGAAAAATATTATGTAAAAAAAAGTTTTGCTGAAATAAAATATCAGTTATGCTGACGTGAACTCAAATTTTAATTTAGCCAATCGCACGTTTTTCAACGTTTGCTAGTTACCAGTTTTAACTCGTCTTAAACTCACGCATGCGCATAACTTACAAAAAACGCCCAGCGTCCATGACATAATGGCGGACAACTTTCATTTCGCATTTGCATTCCCGGGCGTAATTAAAATCTCCGGGCGGAAATAGTACCCTCGCCCGGTGCTTGGCACCGGCTCGGGGATTAAGAGTTATTCTGCGAGTCGAGTCGTATATATGTGCTATAGTCATAAACGATGAGAGTGAACATTTTATTTAGATTACAGGTTTTTCAGAGATGAAACGCTTTATACAATAATACATTACACGTTTTTTATTAGAAATCTATGATTTGAGTATCCCAGAGCACAAGTTCTGCCTGTGCAGTCGGTCGGGTGTTTAAATGAGTGCTACTCTAGCTGCAGTTTTACACACTATTTATTTTATCACGAGAAAAAATTCAGTTTAAACAATCTTGACAGTTATTCATTTCAATTTCATAAAACGTTTAGTTTCCTGTCCCTGGAATCTTTGGCTCATGCAGGATATGCTTGTGGGCATGCATACAGTATTTGTGAATGTACGCTTTGTCGCTTTCTGTGTACTCGTTTGAAGCTAAACGGTACTGCACACATATTTCGTGTACTCGATCTACCGTGTATATTTCAAAATTTAATAATATATTATATATGTTGCTAAAATGGGGAATTGATGATTTACAGATTTCCCATTCCCTCGTTTAAAGCCGTTAACTTGCCCTGTTCTTTCAGTAACTACCAATCTTCTGCTTTTATTTATAAACTTTCTACGGTAATAAAACACAAGAAAAACACCCCTTTAGCTCGAGTAGACGCTTAGCAAGCGCAGTTGTTTTTACTTTGAAAGAATCATCATGCATTCAAATTCATAATTATTTTCCTCCACAATGTTGTCAAGTCGATAACCCTTCCCACTGGGAGGACCGAGACTATGCACAGAGTCATCTTATAGCACTTTTAAATTGCCAGTAATATTTTACTTCTGTCAATACAGACCGAAACTGCCTACCTTGATTTGGGAGTTTCTTAACACCTTAGTACCAATCCCTTCGTCCGCATTTGGTTGCCTTCTTGTGGGAATGATTTAATATTTTTTATGTAAAATTGTGCGAGGAAAATATAAGTTTAGCACCTATATATACACAAACACATCTGTTTCGGAGGTTATTTGTTTTCTCGCTTGTAAAACAACGTGAGAGGTCTCAAGAGGACTTTCCCAAACGCTCTTGCACAGGTGAAGACAAAAAATTTACAAGTGGCTTGACAATCAAAGATACCACTATAACCATGATATAAAGAGCTGCTAAATCTGAATAAAGGGAATCGTCTATTTCACAGATGTCTGGGGCAACGGAACATAATATATTTTGAGAATTTTTTTTTGGAATTTCAATGCTCTAGATCTTCGGAAATGGCCATTTCAGAGTGTTACTTGCTGCTTTCATCGTAGTTTTTCATGGGCAAACACCGCAAACTGAAACGGCACAGCGCGTGTTGTGATATCTTTTGCATTTGAAAAATCATTTCTCAAATTCTCAAAATAATTTCCAAGCAAAATGGCGGTCCGAAAATAATAACAATAATTATACAACCACGAATAATCTGCCGTTAAAGACAACTATAAAAGATCAAAGAAAGTCAATTTACATTCACTTGATCCGTATCACAAATCACAATATAGGATATCATATTAGCATTTGATACGCCGGCGAGCATTAATTTGACGATTTCGTGGTAACCTAATTTGTATATGTAATCTCCCATTCTGGCATTCTTAATAAAATTTGGGGGGGGGCTAAAGCCTCCCTAGCCCCCCTCTCCCCCTTTCCGCCGCTCCTGACAGATGTCTCACGTAAATGCCGTAATTACATACGTATTTATTTCTTCGAACAAATTTCAAGGCCCATATGTTACAACTGATAAATTACCAACCCTTTACAGTGACAAAAGGGCCCATTCTATCAGGAAATCAAGGTTAACTACTGGGGCAGATACAGGGCCTACTGGGGTAAATGCCCCAGTAGTTATACAGTTAAAAAATGCCCTGTCCCCTTTCGTACAACCGGCCCAGGTTTTTCAGAATGCAGTGCTTTATACAATAATTTATTAGTGATAGTGATTATTAATGATTTTAGTGTCCGATGAGAGAACAAACTCTGTCGGTCGGGTGTTTAAATGAGTGCTACTCTAGCTGCAGTTTTACTCTTTATTTATTTTATCATATGGCAAAAAGTTAAATTTAAGAGTTTTGACAGTTATTATTTAAATTTCAAAAAACGTTCAGTTTGTTGTCCCTGGAATCTGTGGCTTAGGATACTAGTCTTCGGTCGTTGCGGGTTTCTGCGGCAGAATGCTTTTAATAACTTTTATTCCCTCGGAGCGTAAGATCGCGTTTTTCCAGTAAAATATCAAGCAGTTAAATGTACCATTCATGGAACCGATGGTTTTACTCCACATTCCAGCAATGCTTCTAGTATCTTCAAAAGACCGATTCTTATTCGAGTTCATCCATAGTCCAACTCCAATGTAGATGAACGTTGGACAGCGCCACAAAGCAAGCGACAGCCAGCAAGCAACTCGATATATTCTTAACAGAAAACGTCTTTCTTGTATCGAGGGATGAAGCGCCGATTCTGCGATTCTTCTTCGCGATTTTAAACAGCTTGTAGTTTAGAACCAACATTGGAGGAGCGACGAAAATGAGAAAAATGAGTACACAAACATGGTAAGAAATTACAAAGTTTAGATATATTGCCAATAAAACTAGATCAAAGAAAATGAGTATTGCAACAAAAGCTAAAAGTTTTCTCTTCGTTAAAGATGTTCGATGATAGATGGGATGATATGTTGCTAAATATCGATCAAAACTCATGACAAGAAGAGCGAGCAAGGAAAAACCAATGAAAACATTTGATATCACGACCGAATTATCTACCCAGGTAATACTATGAGGATTCTCATTTCCAATCAACCAAAACATCGCGATGAAAGCCATCAAAGAATGATTAGTTGAGATCGTAAGCAAATCGCAACAGGACAAAACCATGATCATGAAATAACACAATTTCTTTCGAAGTTGTGCTGATCTCCAAAAACTGATTACCACCAAGAAATTTAAACATATTCCCGAGAGAAAGAAACATATATTCACAACAGACAGAAATATCAAGTTTAGAAAATATCCGAAATGCATCTTGTTTTTATATTCTCAAGTTTATGCCCGACTGACAACTTGTATTATGGTCTTAAGACTACCGCGTAAAGCCGATCGAATTACTGCTTCGTACCCAGGATGCGGAAGTGAAAAGCCTGGAAATGGGATATAGAATGTTAGACATATTAATTATAAAGCTTTACATATGTTTATTTTAGATGGTGTAGTTTCGTATTTTAATTTTAATTAATTTATTTTTTTTTCACGTGAAAAAATCATCATACATTCATACTTATAATTATATATCTTATAATTATATATATACACCCATTTGCAAAAACGTTGGCCGCGGGTAGATAGATAGATACTCAAAATCTAAATAAGTTAGAATTACATATGTTGTGTAATATGATTGAAATCCCATGCAAATGTAATCATATGCAATTCTAATTAGACTTCCAGTATCTATCTATCTGCGGCCAACGTTTTTGCAAATGGGTATATATATATATATATATATATATATATATATATATATATATATATATATATATATATATATATATATACATATATATATATATATATATATATATATATATATATATATATATATATATATATATATATATATATATATATGATCTATTTGATGAAAATTCCATGTCCGGTAATAATATAAGGATTAAGAGATAAAACTTCAACGGACATACTTTTAAAACCATTTATTGAAAGGTTGTTAAAAACTAGCTACCAGACGTTTCGCTATTTACAGCTTCATCAGTGGATTAAAAGATTTTATCACTATCGTCCTCTATTTATACAAGTGAAGCCAATTACAAAATCCATTGATAACTAAATACTGATAATCCTACCTATACAACCGTTCATCAGATGCTGGGAGCATTTTTGAATTTCAATAGCCTCTATTATCTTACGTTCATTATAATGCCTAACGTTATTATGCATAATTTCCCATGTAATATGAACGCCCTCCTGAGGGTTAACATCATGTGATTTTAAATGTAAATCCCACTGTACGACCCGTTTCTCCTATGTACTTAAGATCACAATGGCCACAGAAAATCCGATATGTTGGATTAGGAAAAATCGGATTTTCTGTGGCCATTGTGATCTTAAGTACATAGGAGAAACGGGTCGTACAGTGGGATCTAGAATAAAGGAACATTTAAAGATGAACAAACAAACAGTATATTTACATTTAAAATCACATGATGTTAACCCTCAGGAGGGCGTTCATATTACATGGGAAATTATGCATAATAACGTTAGGCATTATAATGAACGTAAGATAATAGAGGCTATTGAAATTCAAAAATGCTCCCAGCATCTGATGAACGGTTGTATAGGTAGGATTATCAGTATTTAGTTATCAATGGATTTTGTAATTGGCTTCACTTGTATAAATAGAGGACGATAGTGATAAAATCTTTTAATCCACTGATGAAGCTGTAAATAGCGAAACGTCTGGTAGCTAGTTTTTAACAACCTTTCAATAAATGGTTTTAAAAGTATGTCCGTTGAAGTTTTATCTCTTAATCCTTTTATATATATATATATATATATATATATATATATATATATATATATATATGTACTTTTGCTCTTAATTGAGCCATGTGTTCACTTGTGGGGTTATGTGTAATATGTGTTTTTATATGTTCTTTCTACACAAGTATAACAAACCGGGCAAGCAGAAAATTCTTTATAATTATTTTCCTTCACATTGAATTCAAGTCGATAACCCTTCTCACTCGGCGGAGAAAGAAGTACGATGTATCTAGCTCTCTACCGATTTTGACGGAGTTTATGCCATTGAATTTGACAGAAATTTTAGCACTTTTAAGTTGCCTGTAATATTTCACTTCATGTCACAATACGGAACGAAATTTAGTAGCCTACCTTTATTTGGGAGTTTCTAAACACCTTTTGACCAACTCCTTCGTGTGGATTTCGTTGCCTTCTTGTGGGAATGATATAATATTTTTTTTGTAAAATTGTGCGAAGAAAATATAATTTTAGCATCTACAAAGACACTCAGATGCATGAACATCTGTTTCGGAGGTTATTTGTTTTCTCGTTGTAAAACAACGTGAGAGGTCTCAAGAGGGCAGCTAAGCCAAGAAATTAAACTGTCAAGAAACATCAAAACGTATATGAACGGACTTTGCTGGAAGAAGCAATGAAGCACGTTCTAGTAACAGAGGTAAAAGTCTGTTGTAAGGGCCGAACATTTATATGCTGAGCCTGCTGGCACTAGTTCCCAACATAAGCCTATATATGTATAGGTAATAGTATAATTTCGAGTGCAATTACGGATTAACAGGCACGAGTGAGTTTTTAAAAGCTGCAAAATAGCGCAAGTGGGAAGGACGAGCGTTATTTGCAGTCTTTAAAAACTCACGAGTGCGTGTTTATCCGTAATTGCACGAGAAATTATAGTATTACGTATTAATGATATATGCAAAGAAATCTTCGAGAATATATTTGTAACATGATTTTGCTCTTTTGTTACATAAATTTGCACTGTTGTTACAGAAATTTGCACTGTTGTTACAAAAATTTCCACTGTTACACATTTTTACACTACTGTTTGAAATTAACTGCACTGAAATCCACCAATCAGAGTCGAGAAAAATTTACTTGTATATTGTTTAGTCTATTACCACATGAATAGCAAAAAATTATAACTAACTGCAAGTGCAAGTGCTCGCGTCCATTATTCGCCTTATCCCGACTGATTTATTTTGTTAGCTATTGTTTATACGGTTGTACGAACATGAATGTATAAGTATATCCCCCCCCCCCTCAAGCGACAGCTCTAAATAAACTATAGACATGCCTTGGTAATTTCTTACCGGTGGTACGAAATGCGGATAGCGCTATCCACCAGAGAGTTATTTTTCAACCCTTTTAAACATGCCTGAGAAGCAATAAAATTACAGATTTGGAGCCGAGTTATGAAAGAGATTCCCCAACTTAAGATTATTAAGGTTTAACTTAGTCTATGCCAAACAACGAGCAATTTTAGAGCGATTGAAAAAAACACTATCCGGTGGATAGCGCTATCCACCTTTCGTACAACCGGCCCAAGGCTTTTCAGAGTGCAGCGTTTTATACAATAATACATTACACCTTTTTCTATTAGAAATCTAAGATTTTAGTGTCCCAGAGAACAAGTTCTGTCGGTCGGGTTTTTAAATGAGTGCTACTCTAGTTGCAGTTTTACTCTCTATTTATTTTATCCTGGCAAAATGTTCAATTTCAACAATTTTGACAGTTATTATTTCAGTTTGATAAAACGTTCAGTTTGCTGTCCCTGGAATCCGTGGCTCAGGATACTCTTCCGACGTTGCGGGTTTCTGCGGCAGAATGCTTTTAATAATTTTCATTCCCTCGGTGCGTAAGATCGCGTTTTTCCAGTAAAAGATCAAGCAGTTAAATGTACCATTCATGGAGCCGATGGTTTTACTCCACATTGCAGCATTGCCTCTAGTATCTTCAGAAGACCCATTCGTATTCGAGTTCATCCTTAGTCCAACTCCAATGTAGATAAACGTTGGAACGGACAGCGCCACAAAGCAAGCGACAGCCAGCAAGCAACTCGATATATTCTTAAAAGAAAACGCTTTTCTCGTATCGAGGGATGGAGCTCCGATTCTGCGATTCTTCTTCGCGATTGTAAACAGCTTGAAGTTTAGAAACAACATCGGAGGAGCGACGATAGTGAAAGGAATGACTGCAGCAACATTGTGAGAAATTAGAAAGTTTAGATGCAACGTCAGTGTAACTAATTCCACGAAAATGAGCATTGCAAGAAGAGCTAAAAGTTTGCCTTTTGTTACAGATGTTCGATGATACATGGGATGATACGTCGCTAAATATCGATCAAAACTCATGACAAGAAGAGCGAGCAAGGAAAATCTAATGAAAGCATTTGATATTTCGACTGCATTATCTACCCAGGTAATACTACCAGGATTCCCATTTTCAATCAACCAAAGCATCGTGATAAAAGCCATCACGGAATGATTAGTTGCGATCGTAAGCAAATCGCAACAGGACAAAACCATGATCATGAAATAACACAATTTCTTTCGAAGTTGTGCCGATCTCCAAAAACTGATTATCACCAAGGAATTTAAACATATTCCCGAGAGAAAGAAACATACATTCACAACAAACAGAAATATCAAGTTGAGAAAATATCTGAAATCCATCTTGTGTTTATATATTGAGTGCGAGTTTATAGCTGACTGCCAACTTGTATTGTGGTCTCGAGACTATACCGGGAAGACGATCGAATTACAGCTTCGTACCCAGGATGCCGAAATGAAGCGCCTGGAAGAAAATATAAATTATAAAGCTTTACATATGTTCATTTTAGACAGTGTGATGAGGTATTTTATTACTCGAGCCAAAACGAGAATCTTTAATTCGGTCTGTTTTCTTTTTTCGCGTAAGACTTAGTCACCGACGCGGCCGAGCTTATAAGTTTGGCCCTTTAGCACTTTTAAGTTGCTAGTAATATTTCACTTCTGTCACAATACGGACCGAAATTTAACAGCCTACCTTGACTTGGGAGTTTCTTAACACCTTCTTACCAATACCTTCGTCTGTATTTCGTTGCTTTCTTGTTGGAATGATTTAATACTTTTAATACTACGTACAATTGTGCGAAGAAAATATACGTTTAGCACCTACACAGACACTCAGATGCATAAACATCTGTTTCGGAGGTTATTTGTTTTCTCGCTAGTAAAACAACGTGAGAGGTCTCAAGAGGGCAGCTAAGCCAAGAAATTAAACTGTCAAGAAACATCAAAACTTAATTAATATGAACAGACTTTGCTGGAAGAAGCAATGAAGCACGTTCTAGTAACAGAGTTAAAGGTCTGTTTCAAAGGCCGAACATTTCATGTGTTGGAAGCACTAATTCTGAACACAAGTCTATATGTAATCTATTACCACATGACCCTATAGCCACAAATTATAACTGCAAGTGCAAGTGCTCGCATCCAAATAGTTTCAAACGATCACCTAATCGATATCTTTTATATTTTTTTGTTTATTATATAAACATAGGACACACAAATTTGTGCTTTTTTTATTAGTTAAATCAATTTTATGCATAATAATCCTTCAGTGCCGTAGCCAGCCAGACGATTTTGTTCGGCTATGCAAATTTTATTTTTTTTAATTACTTATTTCTTTAGAAATTCATTGTTTTCACAGTCAATAAACACCAAAATATTCGCATAGCGGGACAAATTAAATGGTCGGACCGGCTACGCCACGTACTAACTGTAATCCTTTTCATAGCTCACGGAAGCTGGCGTTACACTGTATTTGTCGCCAGATGGTCGCTGTAGACTCGGTACAATCTGGCGCGACGTTCGTGTAGTTCAATCAGTTTAATATATTCCAACGGTGGGCGACTCTCGTCGATATAAAGTATACAAATAATTAGCGTTTAATAAAAAGCGTTTAAACTTATTACATCGCTACAATTTTTTTAGTTTTAAAGTCTTTTCCGAAGTAGTGTGAGTTTTTGAGCCTTTTGTAGATCTTTTTGCCAACCCATTCAGTGGTTTCGCTATTTTTTTGAATGCAAACTCTTGGCCTATAAACAAAAAATCTGCTTTGCAGTTTTGATGTATTTCATATCGAGCTTGATTTCCATACATATACATTCATGTGTTCGGTAATCCTTGATGTAATCCATTTTTTGCATCAAGGTGATCAAGTGTTGTATAAAAGCTGCCTGAAATAGACCATAGGTCTTTCAATAGTTTTAGGTCGAACTGTTGAAAAGTTTTTGCTTTTCTTTTTTGGCAGTTTTTATACCAAATTCGATCCAAAGTTGTCAAAAGACGCTGCATGCTATGCACGCTGTCCTTGCGTATTTTGGAATGTCACTAATCTAGCTATTCTTCCGCCTTTCTTCAATGACGAAGGCGTTCGAGAACCATACGACTTTCGAGGACTTTAATTTTTTTTGTTTGGCCGTTTCCATGACAGGGAAGAAAGAAATATAAAGTCTCGGTTAAATTTGAAGGTTATGCAAATTGAGCTCAGTAACAGGGATCAGAGGTTATGTAAATTCGGCTAAAAATAAGCGAAATATTGTTGTCATGTTTGTTTTCTATGTTTAATAAAACCACCGCCTATAATTACATTTTTATATGTTACAGAACGCCTTCAGCAAATATATTTCATGAGCTATAGTTGGAGTACAGAAAATATTCGTAATTTTTTTTCGCGAAAATCTTGGAGTCGCGGCAATAGCAGCGTTCCAAAAAATATCGAATAATTCATTTTTCAAATTTATCAGTTGGTTTACGGAGTTCATCAAATATTTGAAAAACTCTTTGAAAAACTCCTAACTTCCGGTTTCGAATTGACGAATCTCTAAACCTATTGGATTAGGAAATAAAAAGACGCATATCGAAACGGAAACTAGGTGTTTTCCAAATATTTGATGAACTCCGTGACCAACTGACAAATTTGAGCAAACAAATTACTCGATATTTTTCTGAACGCTGCTATTGTCATGACTGTAATTTTGTCCAATCGAAATAAATCGTGCTCGCTTGTGACATATTTGTGACCATCTTATTGGCGTTCAGCGGCTCATTCAACTTCCTGTTTCTTCGAGCTAACTTTAGCGGCTTATTCGACTTCCAGGCTACTTTGTGCTTAACATCAGCTGCGGGTGAGGACTTTCTAGCACTTTTACGACACGTTTATGTACGTTAACAGAAAGTGTAATAACTTTCGAAAATAACGAAAAGGCGTTTTATTATTTTTACCCAGGTATTTTTGAATGTACGCTTTTAAGCGTGCTCAATCGAAGCCACTGCGACACTGCACGCATATTCTGTTTATACTCGATCCGAAGTTGAACAACAATGCACGCATATTCTGTTTACTCGATCGAAACTAAACTGGCAACTGAACGCATAATTCTGCACGACCAAAGTTAAACGTCTGTACGCATATTCTGTGTACTCGGTCACAACTAAATGACTGCGCGCATATTTCGTGTACTCTATCTACCGCATATATTTCAAAATTTAATAATATATTATATATGTTGCTAAAATGGGCAATTGATGATTTACAGATTTCTCATTCCCTCGTTTTAAGCCGTTAACCTGCGCTGTTCTTTCAGTGCCTGCCAATCTTCTGCTTTTATTTATAAACTTTCTTCGGTAATAAAACACAAGCAAAAACACCCCTTTAGCTCGAGTAAACGCTAAGCAAGGTTCTTGTTTTTATTTTAAAAGAATCATCATGCAGTCATATTTATATTCCCATTATGCCCGACTGATTTCTTTTCTTAGCTATTGTTTCTACAGTTGTACGAACATGAATATTAATTAACAGTTATTCTGCGAACTCGAGTCGTACATGTGCTGTTAGTCATAAACGATGAGAGTGAACATCTTATTTAGCTATATATATCTACAGATTTTTTAGAATGAAGCGCTTTATACAATAATACATGACACGTTTTTCATTAGAAATCTATGAGTTTAGTGTCCCTGACTCCCAGAAAACAAGTTCTCTCGGTCAGGTGTTTAAACGAGTGCCACTCTATACTCTAGCTACAGTTTTACTCTCTATTTATTTTATGCTGACAAAAGTTTCAATTTAATTTATCATTTCAATTTCATAAAACGTTTAGTTTGCTGTCCCTGTAATCTTTGGCTCAGGATACGCTTGTTGCAGGTTTCTGTCGCAGAATGCTTTTAATAACTTTCATTCCCTCGGTGCGTAAGATCGCGCTTTTCCAGTAAAAGATCAAGCAGTTAAATGTACCATTCATTGAGCCGATGGTTTTACTCCACATTCCAAAAATGCCTCTGTTAGGCTCATCCGTAATGTACAATTAGTTAATTAATCTATGACGTAGTTTTGAACTGACAACTGACAGGTTGAAGTACTGTTGAGATATCATATATCATAGGAGTCTGTAGTATTATTGTTGTAGTTTTGAAGTCAGATATACACAGGGGAAAAGGGTGTATAATCACCAGTATTAATAAAGAGTTTCGGAGTACAACGTGTAGTTTTGGAGTATATACATATATCAGGACCTGTACCAACGAGGCTAACATTTGGCGACCCCACCAGGACAAGGTTATTTAGACAATTTATTATCGAAACGAAGCGAGACAGCGAGTCAAGGACGCGCAACTTATTCGAGGTGAGATCGTTTTAATTTGCTTGTTAAAGGAAAACATGTTGGTAGAAAAAGTTGACGCTTCGTGCGTTTATTCGTGAAAGAGACTGCATGAATCGGGAATTCGCTTTAAAGAACGATAACATTGCTATTAGACAATCGAACAGTGTTTGGATCAATTTAATGCTAGTATTAATATACTATAGTCTGTATGATTGAATTTGCGAAATCTCGCGTTAATTGTTAAAACGGTAAAACGTAGACATTTTAAGTATTAAACAACATGACTACGGAAGAGCTCGAAGAGTTACAGTTTGAGCTAGAGTCCCTATTATACACTAAAAACCAGGGTGAATTAAAAGAATTCGCGGGTTGGATTAAATTAGACGTTGGACTCGAGGGTAAAAGCAAAATAGCCGCAACGAAGCTTATTCAAAAAGCGATTGAGCAAAGTCTAAATGCAGAGGGAGAATTGGCACAGAAAATCGAGTGGGTTCAAAACGCTATTAAGTCTTTGAAACCTGAATCGCAGAAAAATAAACCCGACGATGCGCTAAGCGAATTAAAGAAACAAATTGATGAGCTAAAACAAAAACAACAAGCGGAAATGGACAACATGTTGTCTAAACTAGAGACAAAATCGAAAGATAACGCAGATAAACCAGAAAGCCCTAGAGAAACAAAACTTTCTGCCAGCGAGTCAATTTTGCGTCGCGAATTTAAGATTTCAGGACAAATTGGCGAGCCAGGTCAAACGGACAAATTAACATTTGTGTCACTCACTCATCAAATCGATTCCGGATTAAAGCGCAAGTATAAGGAATGCGAAATTGTCGGCGCTGTAATTCGCGCTATTTCCTTGCACAGCAGCCTACGTAGTTACGTAGAAACATTGAATGATTTGTCCCTCCCCAAGCTAAGAAAGATCCTTCGCGTGCATTATCGAGAGAAATCTGCATCGGAACTGTACCAACAGCTGGCTACGATCTTTCAACACCCGAAAGAGACAGCACAGCAATTTCTCCTTCGCGCGCTCGACTTGCGTAACAAAGTAGGTTTCGCAAGCAAAGAATCAGACTGCGAAGTCCACTACGATGAACCTCTAATCGAAAAGACGTTCATGAAATCGTTTGAGACCGGTCTTCGAGACGATATTCTCGCGGCGAATTTGCGGCCCATTCTTCGATCAACGCCATTGACAGACGAAGATTTAATGAGACACGTCAACGAGTTGGCGTCCCATCAAGCGGAAAGACAAAACAAGCTCGCATCTGAAAGAAGGCTGGCCAACATTAACTCGTGCGAAATTGACGAGTCGAAGAAATCTATGGAGGGGGATTGTGGACAAAATTGTGAGACGCTGTATGCCGTACAGTGTACTATGCTGTAGTCTATTTTGTAATCGATATGATGCGATGTCATAGCCGGAAGGATGAATGTTTCAGAAAGCGGTCGGACCGAAACGTACCCAACAATGCAATATCGTATCCGGAGTTGTAACATGTCGTATCTGGAGATGTTATGTCGTATACGGAGATACAACACGTTGTGTCCAGAGATGTAATGTCATTTCCGAATATGTAATACGTTGTATCCGGAGATGCAACATCGTATCCGATGATGCAATATCATGTCCGGGTGCAACATCTTGTGTCCGGGGACCTAATGTGTTAGGTTAATGTGTAATATCGTATCCGGGGACGCAACATGTTGCTCTGGAGGTGCGATATCGTATCCGGGAGAAGCAATGTTGAAGCCATTGCATTAAAATTCATCTGTAATTTGGCGCGAAAATACTGATCACATGACAACCACCTTTTGTATTATAAAAGCAAGATGGCGGAGAAAGATCTTGTAGACAAGACAACCGAAAAAATGAGTGAAAAAAGAAAGCGATAAAAAGGAATTTGAGGTGAAAAAAATGGAAGGACAACACCGCACGCCAAATGAGTTAGTTTACATCAATATTAAGGAAATACTGAACAACATCATAAGAAAATTGGAAAGTCAAGACTGTGATAACAAAGCTGAATACGCTCATTATAAAGTTGAATGGCTTATTGTGTTGCTATTGCGATTGGGTGGACCGATGGAAAATTGTTTGCTACCATCCCTACTTGAAGCCCAACATATGTTAACGGCCGCGGTGGACAAGCAAGCAGAGAGTTTCGCTACAATTTTACCACCAGTCACAAAAACAGGATTTAAAGGTAGACCGAAATTTGATATACCAATTGATCAGCTGGAATACCTATTGGAAAACGGATTTAAAGTAAGTGACATCGCGAGTTTGTTCTGCGTTTGTCAGAAGACTATTCATAGACGACTTCAGGAAAATGGAATGTCAGTACGTAATACATATGAAAAACTTACTGATGAAGACCTAGATATTTTGGTAAAAAACATACTGCAAGAATTCCCCAATTCTGGTTATAAAAGCATGCGTGGACATTTGTTGTCAAGAGGTTACAAAATTCAAGAAATTCGGATCAGAGAATCAATGAGAAGGTGTGATCCAGAAGGAACTATTGTTAGAGCACTTCAAATTCGTGTCACACACAGGCGATCATACAGTGTAAGGGCCCCTGTCGTTATGGCATATGGATGGGAATCATAAATTGATAAGGTAAAACTACATACTTTTGCTTGCATGTATGATATATAGATGTATATGTATCATATATGATATTCGTACTAATGTACTGTTTTTCTCAAGATGGAATTTTGTGGTGCATGGGTGCGTGGATGGTTACTCGCGAAAAATTAGTACCTATCATGCAATGGAAACAACCGAGCTGATACTGTTTTAACACATTTTTCAAATGCAGTTGCTACACATGGACTTCCTTCCAGGGTGAGAGCTGATCATGGCGGAGAGAATGTACAAGTGGCACGGTACATGTTAAATCACCCTTTGAGGGGCCGAACAGGGGAAGTTTTATTACGGGTGCTAGCGTTCATAACCAGCGAATTGAACGGTTATGGCGAGATGTCTTTGTGGCTTGCCTGTATATATACTATTCTGTCTTTCAATATCTAGAAGAAAATGGCTATTTAGATTTATCAAATAACATCCACAAGTTCTGTTTACATTATATTTTTGAGCCACGGATAAATGCACATCTTCAGAGATTTGTAGAATCATGGAATAATCATCCCTTACGAACAGCTGGAAATAAGACACCAAATCAACTATGGATATGTGGCCTTGCTCTGCTTTCTAGAAGTTCTGACCTTGCTGGGATTGAATTGCAACAAGAATTAATGCAGGTAATAATGCCTTTTGCTTATATTATAGGTAAATATACTTAGTACTATAATTGCAGAATGTGATTAAAGTGAACACACATGTAAACGTAAATTGGTTTTTAGAGTGACAGTCGAAAGCAACCTTAACACTATTATTCATAAATGTGTGTGTTGGAGCAGGGAGGGGGGGGGGCATTCATTTAAACAGGATTTTTATTATATGTTGAGTGTTCATTGGAATAAATATGGTATTCATTTGTTGATAACTCAGGCTTTTTTTCAGGACTGGAGTGAATATGGAATAGATTGTGAGGAATTAAATAATGCAAATGAGGAAACTTCACCCATAGATCTACCAGACGTAACAAACCCATTGTCAGAGAGAGACTTTAATGAGTTGCAGGTACAAGTGAATCCAACTGCACATGATGAAGCATATGGTATTGATCTATATCATCAAGCCTGCATATTTGTCACTGGACGAGTCCATGATTATATTTAAGTACTTATACTTAAAACCTACCATAAAAAAACAGAACCATTAAGACAATGCAAAGATACTTTAAACTAAGTACAAAATTCAAACAGCTTACTAACATGTACAGTAAACTTTACAATATATCCCCTTGTCTTTTTGTACGAATGAAACAATATATCCCTTGTCTTTTTGTACGAATGAAACATTAAAAGGAAACAACAATATCAACTGTTTGTTCTTGCAATAATACGTCAAAGGTCACGGTTAGAAAGCAGATCAGACCATACCGTATCCAGGTCCTTCCAAGATATCATCAGCCAAACTGGATATAAAGACACCATAATCTTCATTAGCATATCTGGAAGTAATTGGAAAACAGAAGGAATTGGCGCATGTGTTTCCTTTGGCACGTGTTCCAGGTAGTGCACCATGGATGAATTCCACTGTGCCTTTGCATCCACCAGGAGGTGGGTAACGCAACCCAGTTGCAAACTGGTAAACATCGTTCAGGGTTAATATGTGCGTGGCCTCTTCTTCAAAAAGTTGTTCACCAAGTATGCCATCCAGGTTCAGCACAGTTCTACTAACTTCTCCCTGGCTGCACTTTTTCAGAAATTGGTTGAAGTTGAAGATTACAAGTTCTTCTTTTTCCCTCTTGGACGATCCTTTGACCGAGAATGTCGGCACGAAGGGTTTTCTGACATCTTCAACGGAAAGCTGGCTGTATGTGAGCTCTTTGAATGCTTCTTCTGGGTGTTCTCTCAAGACACTTAAGACACCAAATGTCGACAAGCCTTCTTGAAAGCTATGAATTTCTTCCAATGCCGAGCTAATCATGATGTGTTTAGCAACAGCTTGTATTAGCTCCTCTTTTTCCCCGAATAAGATTTTTGCGCTGTTTATCCCCATGTCAAAGCGTTCGTCAAAATTCAACAAGGCCTTCGTCCAATCATCTGGGTTTGTGCATCCATTTAGGCTCTGTAGTTTCGTAACTATTTCAGCTTGATCACCAGGAATCTCCTTGATACTTCTTCCGCAATACACTTTTTTTCTATGCCAAGAATAAAATTTGCCAAGCATGAAGAAAAAAGATGTGGGCCGCCAGCTCCATTCAAAAGTGAAAGGGCTACCAATTGCCCGAATGCTTTGTAATAGCCGCTAGCTAGTGCATTCTGATCATGTAGAAAGGTGATATACGGGAAAGCACCTCTGGTGAGCTTGCAATCAATAGATTGGCGAAAAGCAATCGAGAACATTTCTTTCGTGGGCCCCCCGTGTCAACCGCTGGCTCTCCGACGAACTCGACTGAAACTTTACTAGTTATCATCTTGCATGTTTTGACATCTTCAAAGGCATTTTTCAAAACGCATCTTCTCTGAACAAAAAACTCAATGTTCTTTTCTGTTTCAGGTCGAGTCTTCAATGAAAGTTTATTGAGATCGAGCATTTCAATTCTTCTGTTTGGTCAGAGATTCCACAGCACTTTATCAATTCCAATTCATCTCCATCATCTTCAGCTAGTAGTTCAGCAAACTGTCTATCAGACTCTATTTGCTCTAAAACAGAATGCCCAGGTTCTGTAAAAAATTGATTATACAATCTGAGTTGGTTTTATAATTGAATATTAACATTAGCATAAGGGGCATTAACCATTTATGTTTCTTAACAAAGAAATGTGAAGTTTTGCAAATTTTAAAAATGAAATTCCAAACTTAATTATTTTCATTTCATTTCATTTCAAAAGCAAACATACTTTGTAAGAAATATACTTGCATAAGGGGATTGACACAACAACACTACATATATAATATATATGAGACTTATGCAATCCTTACAAGTTACAAATATCTTACCAGAACTTGATGATGGTGTGCATCCAAGTGAAGACTGCCCTTCAGTATTTCTGTTTAAATAGTTGAAGGGTATATATATGGTAAAATATATTGCTGTCTTGCACAATGTATAATTTTGGGACATACAATTAAAGATGCAACCAATATTTTACATGAAATTATTGAAAGAATCTTACCTTTGCTGGCATTCCTGCCTATGTATCTTAATTTCAGAAAAGTCCAAGGATTTGTTACAAAAAACACAATTTACAGTTGGGTGGCCACTTCTGGTATCCTATCAAGAAGATACACAGCGCAATTGTAATATAGTGCAGTTCAGTGAGTGCAGTGTAGTGTAGTGCAATGTATTGCTAGAAACTTTATGAAACTCACGTGATGTAACAATGGCGATTCATCTAGGTCAGCTTGTAATGGCCTCATATATACTGCCGCTTGAGAGAACCGCTCTTTTATATATGGCAAAGAATACCCATCCTTCCCAGGTGGGATTAAATGGAGAGCTCTGGATCCACCACCACCACCAACAGCCCTTAACACCTCGAATCCACCACCATCTTTCAACCTTGGGAATTTTTCATTAAGGAAACTACAAACTTCAGAGTGGGTGGCTTTCTTGTTCGGGAAAACTAACTTCATTTTCCCTAGGCCAGCTCTCATCAGGACTTCCATTCTTTCTCTGTCAGGTGTTGTATTCTCATCACATCTTGCAAGCATACACACGTCATGTGTCCATGTTTCCAATGGAGTAAAGCTTACGGGTGTATACCCCTGAAGCCTGGGTCTTTTGGGTTTTGGTTCAATTCTTGGCGCAGTATATGTGCTTAATCCTGGCCGATGTGCTGAAGGATGAACAGGAGTCTTTGCAACATTTCTGCTACAGAGCCCAGGAAATACTCTTCTGCAAGAAAACATGACATTTTAGAAATAATTTACACAGTTACAATCAATACAGAGATTAATAAGACAAAAAACCAAATGCATATGAATCAATTTGTACAGGAATGCAAAAATGTCATATCTTAAGAGAGTTTATTTCACATGGCTTTTCTTTTATATGACCCCCTCCCTTCATGCAACCATAAGATTCAGACATCTCCTATATTATCAAGGCTTTAATTAGCTGGTAGGGGGACAATAATAGCAAATAATAGGGGGCCATGATAATAAATATTTCTAAATCCTAAAATTCATATTATCCTGTTTTTAGCAAAGAAAAAAATACCCATGCAACCATCTAAACTATAGTAAAGCCCTAACAGGGCCTCAGTGTCATTAGTGAAGTCATGTGGCATTTATTTTGAAAGGACAAAACTGTGTCAATTAAGCATTTGTTAGAAATATTTTGAAAACATTATTTATTTCTTGCCAATATCAATTTCTGAATTTAGGGAGTGAGATTTTCATACCTTCAAATATTATTTCGTACTAGTATACGAGCAAAATAATTTTTTATGTAGCTTTGCACTCTCACCAAATCTGTTATCTATAACTTTAAACTATCACTATATTTAAATTATGTTATCTATAAACATAAATTTTGGTCAATACAATATGAAGTTAACCTTAGCTATTCAACTGCTTTTTGAAACAGATTTATTTCAAGATAATGACTTTTTCAGTAAATGACGTAAATTAAATAAATGTTTATCATTTCATAATTATAATATAGCAATTCAATGCTACGTAGTACATTCATTTACATATTTTAATGAAAGGTTATTATAAATAGCACATACCTAAAGTTTTGCGCAGCTAGTTGCGGCGTTGAAGCTATCGATGACGCTGAAGATGTCGATGGCTCATTAGATCTTGAATTTCCATTCATGGAATCTTCCAGTTCTTTTATCGCATTCTTAAGTATCGCAGTTGTCTTTTCTACAAGATCTTTCTCCGCCATCTTGCTTTTATAATACAAAAACGTGGTTGTCATATCATTTTCGCGCCAAATTACAGATGAATTTTAATGCAATGGCTTCAACATTGCTTCTCCCGGATACGATATCGCACCTCCAGAGCAACATGTTGCGTCCCCGGATACGATATTACACATTAACCTAACACATTAGGTCCCCGGACACAAGATGTTGCACCCGGACATGATATTGCATCATCGGATACGATGTTGCATCTCCGGATACAACGTATTACATATTCGGAAATGACATTACATCTCTGGACACAACGTGTTGTATCTCCGTATACGACATAACATCTCCAGATACGACATGTTACAACTCCGGATACGATATTGCATTGTTGGGTACGTTTCGGTCCGACCGCTTTCTGAAACATTCATCCTTCCGGCTATAACATCGCATCATATCGATTACAAAATAGACTACAGCATAGTACACTGTACGGCATACAGCGTCTCATAATTTTGTCCACAATCCCCCTCCATAGAAATCTGTTGACAGCAACCAACAAATCCTGGCAGAAATTCGCGAAGTGAGGACGGAAGTTGAAAACCTGAAACGACAACAAGCCACTCGAGGTGATTATGTGTCGAATGACGATCGGAACGAGTCGTATCACGATCGGGGACCACCAAAGATCACGCGGTTCCGTGGACGAGGGTGTCAAGCCTGCAAAAAACGTAAAATTGGCGCCACCTGCAGACACTGTTTTGCATGCGGAGAGTTGGGACACATCGCGTCTGAGTGTGAAAAGAATATGCCTCGACAGAATCAGGGAAACGGAAGACGGCTACCCCGAACGTGGGACAGGGATTAGCCGAAGAAAAGAAAGGGTCCCATCAGTGCAACGGCTGCAATCAAGTGTTGGAAAAGACTTTTTGGCGTTGTGAATGTTGTAAACTTGTAAACTACTGTGGTACGAAATGCCAGCGGAAACATTGGTCACAGCATAGAATATTATGTAATGCCATCAAGCAGCACATCCAAAACAGGAAACAGACGACGGAAGACGCAAATTCGGGTATTTTCGTCAGCCATCTAACACCAGAACAACACCGAAAGGTAGTTAGCCTGGTAGGTAGGAGATGTTCAATCAAAGCGAAGCTTAACGGGAAAAGAGCAGAAATTCTGTGGGACACCGGGGCCCAAGTCTCTATCGTTTCGGCCAGCTTCATAAAAAGGAACTTTCCTACCATGTTGGTTAGAGATGTTAGTGAGTTACTGGATGGTGATCTTACCTTGACTGCAGCCAATGGTAGTAATATACCGTACAAAGGATGGGTTGAACTGGATCTCCAAATCGGAGATTCTGAGTATGTACTTTCTGTTCCATTTTTAGTAGCAAGTGAGGAAATGGAACTTCCATTGATCGGTTTCAATGCAATAGAGCATTTGATCAAAGTCAATAAGCTACAAGGTAGCGATATGGCAAATGCTTTAGTTGGCGTGAATGTTTGTAATGCGACGGCTCTTGTTGATTTCGTAAACAGAGTAAATCACGATGAACTATGCTTCGTAAAGACCTGCAAAAAAGATGAGGTCATACCACAGGGAAAATGTTTGAAAGTGAGCTGCAGAGTGAACACTGGTCCGCTAGATAAACCCACACCAGTTTTGTTCGAAGCCGATGAGAGCGGTCAGTGGCCATCTGGTCTCCAAGTTTCCGACACATTATTGACAGCAAAGGCTGGGAAATCTAGCCGTGTGGAAGTAGAAGTGAAGAATACCACCAAACATGATATAGTATTACGGAACAGGACGGTTCTAGGACGCCTACAACTTATTCAATCAGTTACCCCAGTCGAGGTGAAATTAAAGACAGACACAGTTGAAAAGTCATCTCCAAAATTAAAGGAAGAAACCAAAATCCCTAACGACAAGGGTGAGCAAACAACGAACTTGCCAAAACACTTGGGCGATGTGGATTTGCGAGATTTAAACGGTGAACAAAAGAAAGCTGCGACACAGCTGCTTATGGAAGAGGCTAGTGCGTTTGCTGTAGATGATGATGACGTTGGGTGCATCACAGAGCTTCAAATGGAAATCAAACTAACCGATACCACACCTGTTCAGAAGAATTATGTCGCCGTGCCACGACCACTATATCCGGAGGTGAAAGCATATATCGAAGACTTGTTGAATAAACACTTTATTCGCAGATCGACTTCATCTTATAGCTCGCCTGTGGTTTGTGTCAGAAAGAAGGATCAGAGCCTACGCCTGTGTGTCGACTACCGTGAGTTGAACAAGAAAAGCCAAGTAGACCGTCATCCAATACCGAGGATCCAGGAAACCCTTGACAATCTCGGCGGAAGCTCGTGGTTTTCAGTACTTGATCAGGGTAAAGCCTACCATCAAGGGTTCCTTAAAGTCGAAAGTCAACCTCTTACTGCCTTTATAACGCCATGGGGGCTGTACGAATGGGTTCGGATCCCATTCGGACTATGCAATGCACCAGCATCCTTCCAACGTTTCATGGAAACATGTTTGGGAGATCTACGAGATGACATATGCGTGCCATACCTGGATGATATCATCGTGTTCAGCAAATCCTTTGACGAACACATTGAACATCTCCGGAAAGTGCTCCAACGCCTCAAAACACACGGTGTCAAGCTAAAACCCAGAAAATGTACCATGTTTAAACGTGAGGTCTTGTTCCTTGGAAGAGTCGTGTCTGAAGAAGGATATAAGTTGGATCCATCTACGATTGCTCCAATCCTTCGCATGAAAGAAACTCCACCAAAGACTGTAAACGAAGTCCGCAAACTAATGGGATTCCTAAACTATTATCGTCGGTACATTGAGAACTTTTCAAGAATCGCCAAACCGATATACGACCTCGTCAAGCTGGTTGACCATGATGAAACTGACGTTAATCTCAAGCGGAAATATCGCAATCAGCCACCCCCAAACCAACAAATCACTTGGACGGTATCCCATCAATCGGCCTTGGAGAGACTCATTCAATGTCTTGTGAGCGTTCCAGTAATGGCTTATCCAGAACCTAATAGTCCATTCGTGTTGCACACTGACGCATCCGAAAGCGGTCTAGGCGCTGTTCTATACCAACAACAGAATGATATTCTACGTGTCATCGCTTACGGTTCGCGCACGTTAACGACAGCTGAGAAAAACTACCATCTTCATTCCGGCAAACTGGAGTTCCTCGCGCTAAAATGGGCAATTTGTGAACAATTCAAAGATTACCTCTATTATGCACCAAGTTTTGTTGTATTCACCGATAACAACCCATTGACGTATGTATTGTCGAGCGCGAAATTGAACGCAACAGGTCTTCGGTGGGTCGGAGAGCTAGCAGACTTCAACTTTACAATTCGCTATCGACCTGGGAAAGCAAACGCTGACGCCGACACATTATCTCGAACGCCAAAAGACATGGAGAACTACATGAAAGTATGTACTAAGGAGACAACACAAGACGAGTTACGGACAATAGTCCAAACAGTAAAACTCCAAGAGCAGGGAAAGATAAATTGGGTATCTTCATTGATCGACGACCCAAGCATCCTAGAAGTCGACGCATCAAAAACCCGAAAGAGCAACGAATCAACATTGGGGGCGGACGACATAAGACAAGCCCAAATCGAAGATAGTGTTATTGGTAAAGTGTACTCCTTTATTAAAGCAGGTAAGCGTCCAACGACAAATGAGCGAGCCCGTGAATCAACAGAGACACAATCGCTTCTACATGAATGGCAGAGACTGTCAATTGGTTCTGACGGAGTGTTACGGCGGAAGAGAGGAACACACGATCAAATAGTTCTACCCAGAAAGTACCACGCAATGGTACTAAGAGAACTCCACAACAACATGGGTCATCTTGGTTCTGATCGTGTTCTACATCTAGCCAGAGATCGATTCTACTGGCCTCGCATGCAACGAGACATTGAACATTACGTGAAGAAAGTGTGTCGCTGCGTGAAACAAAAACCTCCACGGCTGAAAATACGAGCTCCACTACAACCGATTATAACTTCGTCGCCATTCGAGCTGGTGTCAATCGATTTTGTTCATCTGGAGAAGTCGAGGTGGGTTTGAGTACATCTTAGTGATCGTTGATCACTTTACGCGATACGCTCAAGCTTACGCTACTCGAAACAAAGCTGGAAAAACCGTTGCAGAGAAGCTTTACAACGATTTCGTGTTACGCTTTGGGTTTCCCGCCAAATTCCATCACGACCAGGGCGGGGAATTCGAGAACCAACTTCTCGGAAGGCTGGAACAACTTTGTGGTGTGAAGCATTCCCGAACCACCCCTTACCACCCGCAGGGCAACGGCCAAGTGGAAAGATTCAATAGGACGTTGTTGGATATGCTCAGAACACTTCCTGAAAATCAAAAGTCACGCTGGAAAGATCATGTCAACAAAGTTGTACATGCATACAATTGTACACGGAACGACACAACCGGGTATTCACCATTCTTTCTCCTCTTTGGACGTCATCCCCGACTACCAATTGACCTTCTACTAGATCCCGACCTAGTAACCACCAGTAAGACTTATCCCCAGTACGTGTCAGAGTGGAAGAACGCTATGCATGAGGCATATCGGCTGGCTGGACGAAAGGCGAAAGAAAAGGTGAGAAAGCGAAGAAACACTACGATCGTTGGGTACGGAGTTCAGTGCTACAGCCTGGCGATAGAGTATTGGTACGGAACTTGAGTGAACGGGGCGGTCCTGGGAAGCTGAGATCATACTGGGAAAAGGACGTTCACGTTGTTGTGCGAAGGAAGAGTACAGAAAGCCCAGTTTACGAGGTTAAACCTGAAGGTACTGGAACGAAGAGAAGAACATTGCATAGAAATCTTCTCCTTCCGTGTGATTTCTTGCCAATGGACAACCAAACGACCGGTGAAGCTCCATTACCACGCCCAAGTAAAAGACGGCGACCGGAACTCGTTAATACGAGAGCAAACAGTAGAAACAGTAGCGAGTTCTCGAGTGATGACGAAGTCGAAGTCGTAGTAAATGTCAATCCCAGAGATACAGGCCCTAACCCTCCAGTCGAGAACGAGAACGCAGTCGAGAACGAGAACGCAGTCGAGAACGAGAACGCAGTCGAGAACGAGAACGCAGTCGAGAACGAGAACGCAGTCGAGAACGAGAACGCTGTTGAGAACGAGAACGCAGTCGAGAACGAAGACGAAAACGCAGTCGAGATTGAGAATAGGAACGCATTCGAGGACGAGAACGCAGTCGCGACGGAGGTGGTACCAGACGTACCAGAACAGAATGAACAACTAAGAGCAAGAAGATCAAGACACGCACCTGACCGCTTGACATATTACGGCCCTGGCCAGGTCGAACCAGCAAATGTATTCTACATGACAGCAACAACCCCACCACCACCTCCAGTTATGTGGCCACCTCCCATAACGTTTCCAGTGAATAGACCCTTTCCCTTTGTACACCTACCACCTGTGTATTGGCCACCCTTCGTGGACAACCCACCTTACCCATTTCCCCATTCAAACATACCCTTTCCACCAGCCAACCACCAGCAACCAGTGTATGGACAGCCAGCGATGCCGTATCAAGCAAACTGGAATTTCAATTATTAGATAACCTTTACTATTTTTTTATATAGAAAAAAACGCTCCAAACTTTACAAAATTATTTAGGATGTACAACATCCAGAAGCTATCGAGCAAGATAAGTAGACGTTTACACCACGGTGATACGAGCTGCAGCGTATTATTTTGGTTACGAAGTTAGCAAAGTAGATATTTGATAAGTAGGATCCTGGAAAATACTTAGTAGCGCTGTGATAGATTCATGAGAAACACACGTTTCTGGACTAACAAAGTACCACATAGTACTGTAATTAGAGTAGGAGCATGTTGAAAAATCCCAAGTGTCACGGGACGACACTTATTTCAAGAGGGGGAATATGTTAGGCTCATCCGTAATGTACAATTAGTTAATTAATCTATGACGTAGTTTTGAACTGACAACTGACAGGTTGAAGTACTGTTGAGATATCATATATCATAGGAGTCTGTAGTATTATTGTTGTAGTTTTGAAGTCAGATATACACAGGGGAAAAGGGTGTATAATCACCAGTATTAATAAAGAGTTTCGGAGTACAACGTGTAGTTTTGGAGTATATACATATATCAGGACCTGTACCAACGAGGCTAACACCTCTAGTATCTTCAGAAGACCCATTCGCATTCGAGTTCATCCTTAGTCCAAATCCAATATAGATAAGCATTGGAACAGAGAACGCCACAAAGCAAGCGACAGCCAGCAAGCAACTCGATATATTCTTAAAAGTAAACGTCTTTCTCGTATCGAGGGATGAAGCTCCCATTCTGCGATTCTTCTTCGCGATTGTAAACAGCTTGTAGTTCACAAACAACATCGGAAGAGCGACAAAAATAGAAAAAATGACCAGGGCAAAATTGTGAGAAATTAGAAAGTTTAGATGCATCGTCAGTAAAACTAAATTAAAGAAACTTAGTATTGCAAGAAGAGCTAAAAGTTTGCCCTTTGTTACAGATGTTCGATGATAGATGGGATGATACGTCGCTAAATATCGATCAAAACTCATGACAAGAAGTGCGAGCAAGGAAAAACCAATGAAAGCATTTGATAGGAAGACTAAAATGCGTACCCAGGTAATCCGATGAGGATTCTCATTTCCAGTCAACCAAAGCATCGTGATAAAAACCATCAAAGAATGATTAGTTGAGATCGTAAGCAAATCGCAACAGGACAAAACCATGATCATGAAATAGCACAATTTCTTTCGAAGCTGCGCTGATCTCCAAAAACTGATTATCACCAAGGAATTTAAACATATTCCCGACAGAAAGAAACATATATTCACAACAAACAGAAATATCAAGTTGAGAAAATATCCGAAATCCATCTTGTGCTTATATATCAAGTGCAACTTTATGGCTGACTGCCAACTTGTATTGTGGTCTCAAGACTACCGTGAAGTCGATGGAATTACTGCTTCGTACCAAGGATGCGGAAGTGAAAGGCCTGGAAATGGATACAGAAAGTTATAGGCATATAATTTATTAATTATAAAGCTTACATATGTTCATATTAGACGGTGTGATGAGGTATTTTATCACTCGAGCTAAATTCCATCTGCTTTCTTTTTTTGCGTAATACTTATTCTCCTACGCGATCAATCTTAAATTTAACCAATCAAAATAAATCGTGGTCGCATGTGACATATTTGTGACCATCTACTGTGAACATCAGCTGCGGGTGAGGACTATTTTCTTGCATACGAAACGTTTAAACGTTAACAAAAGCCCCGTTTACACCACACAAGATTTAATTGCGGCACGGCACCCGTACCGATGTCATGCATCTGTGCTCGGCCTTTGTTTTGGTATTCTGAACACTAAACAAATGGATACGGGTACCAATTTTAGCCGTGCCGTGCCGTGCCGATAAATTGACTGCAGTGTAAACTGGGCTAAAAAGTGTAATAATAGTGCGTTTTATTATGTGTACCCATGCATGCACTATTTGCAAATTAATGTACGCTTTCTAAGCGCACTCGTTTGAAGCTAAACTATACTGCATGCATGCACGCATATTTTGTGTACTCGGTCAAAACTAAACGACTGCGCGCTTATTTCGTGTACTCGATCTACTGCATATATTTCAAAATTTAATCGTACAAATTATTATGTTGCTAAAATAGCTTTGGGCAAACAGCGATTCACAGATTTCCAATTCCCCTCTTAGAGATAGTCATCGTTTTATGTTAACCTGCGCTGTTCTTTCAGCGCCTGCCAATCTTCTACTTTTATTTATAAACTTTCTTCGGCAATAAAAGACAAGCAAAAACACCCCTTTAGCTCGATCAAACGTTTAGCAAGCGTCTTGTTTGTTTCTTTAAAAGAATCATCATGCAATCATATTTATAATTATTTTCCTACATATTGGTTTCATGTCGATAACCCTTCCCGCTCGGCGAAGAAAGAAATGCGACGCATCTAGCCCTCTACCGACTTGAACCGAGATTATGCCATAGGGTTTGACGGACATTTTAGCACTTTTATATTGCCAGTAATATTTCACTTCTGTCAAAATATACGGACCGAAATTTAACAGCCTACCTTGACTTGGAGTTTCTTAACACCTTTTGACCAATCCCCTCGTCTGTATTTCGTTGCCTTCTCTTGTGGGAATGATTTGATATTTTTATATGTAAAATTGTGCCAAGAAAATATAAGTTTATCACCTACACAGACACTCAGATGCATGAACATCTGTTTCGGAGGTTATTTGTTTTCTCGCTTGTAAAACAACGTGAGAGGTCTCAAGAGGCCAGCTAAGCCAAGAAATTAAACTGTCAAGAAACATCAAAACTAAATTAATATGAACGGACTTTGCTGGAAGAAGCAATGAAGCACGTTCTAGAAACAGAGTTAAAGGTCTGTTTCAAAGGCCGAACATTTCATGTGCTTGAAGCACTAACCCCCAACATAAGCCTATAATTATGATCTATTACCACATGACCCTATAGCCACAAATTATAACTGCAAGTGCAAGTGCTGGCGTCCAAATAAAATTACCATAAAATATTTTAGCAGTTATCAGCAGCTATTGTCAAAACTTATTTTACCCATATATTCACTCGCGTGAATTAAATTTCCAAACCTGGGGTCCGTTGTTCAAAGCTAGGTTAGCGCTAACCCTGGGTTAAATTTATTCAAGCGTTTTAGTTTATGTGCTTCTGAACCACGTTTGTTTTAAAACTTTAGAAAATATTACTTCTATCGGTCCAGAAAATATTTATGAAACAAGACATTCAACTTTGTAAACAAGTGATTAAAAGTATTAACGTAAAAATTTGTTATACAAGTTGGCAGTCAGCTATAAACTCGGCGCACTCAATATATATAAACACAAGATGGATCTCAGATATTTTCTCAACTAGATATTTCTGTTTGTTGTGAATATATGTTTCTTTCTCTCGGGAATATGTTTAAATTCCTTGGTGATAATCTGTGGGAGGAAAATATAACTTTAGAGCCTACATGAACATCTGTTAGTTCGAGCTTATTACTTATTAGTTTTCTGCATGTCTTAGAAAACAACATGAGACGTCTCGAGAGGCCGGCTAAGCCAAAAAATTGAACTGCCAAAAACATCAAAACTTAATTAATATGATCCGATATTGCTGAAAGAAGCAATGAAGCACGTTCTAGCAACAGAGTTAAAGGCCTGTTTCCAAGGCAGAACTAATTTCCTATATTAAAGGGATTCTAAATAGTTTTCCATGCAGCATAGCGTGATACTGTACGCGGGATATTGCGAGACTTTTGGAAAAAAGCCTTCAATAGTTTTAGGTCGATTCCTCGAGAATTTTCGATGTGAAGTTGCCAGAAGACGCCGCGACGCTGCTCCTTGGTTATTTTGGAATATAGCTAATCTATTCTTCCACTTTTCTTGAATCATGAAGTTTTATATAACCACGACTTTTCAGGATTTTATTTTTTCTTTGTTTTTTTATTTTTTCGTATTTGCAAAGTCCCGAATTCAACCAGTGAAAATACTTTTTGGCTAGCTATTTGGGTTATTTGGGGTTTGGTTTATTTTCTGTGTATATTACAGACTTAATGCATATATATATGCTTCCGAGGGAAATAGTGACTTTTGTTTTCCGAAGAGTCTGAATGTTTCCCGACATTCACGAAGTCGAGGGAAACATTGAGACTCGAGGGAAACAAAATTCGCTATTTCCCGAGGTAGTGTACATTGCGTGTTTTGTTATAGGAACAAAAACATTTATGTTAAACGACAATTTATTTAAAAAAAAACACTTTAGTTTATTATGACAAGAAGCGGGCAACATTTTTTCACTTGTGTCCTAGGCGGGCCGGAAAGTCATGTGACTACGAATGACCCAACCGCATTTAAAATACAACGCACCTATATAATTATAACAATTGTCGTTAATAAGAGTGTGAGCGCGTGTTCAAGCAATCTGAGATCGAGTTAAATGATGAGAACGACCATCAATGATGAGTTCCGACTATCTACGGAATCGAAATTTGCGTCACCGTCCCTGCAATCTGCGAATCAGACTCCGACGTCGTTGATTTCTGCCACAGAGTCCTTTTAATAACTTTCATTCCCTCGGTGCGTAAGATCGCGTTTTTCCAGTAAAATATCAAGCAGTTAAATGTACCATTCATTGAGCCGAATGTTTTAATCCATGTTCCAAAAACGTGTGTAGCATCAAAAGACCGATTCCCATTCAAGTTCATCCTTAGTCCAATGTAGATAAACGTTGGAATGGACAGCGCCACAAAACAGGCGACAGCCAGCAAGCAACTCGATATATTCTTTAAAGTAAATGTCTTTCTCCTATCGAGGGATGGAGCTCCGATTCTACAATTCTTCCTCGCAATTGTGAACAGCTTATAGTTCACAAACAACATCGGAGGACCGACGATAATGAAAGAAATAATTAAAAAAACAAAGTAAGAAATTACAAAACTAAGAAGCATCGCCAGTAAAACTAATTCCAGGAAAATGAGTATTCCAAGAAAAACTAAAAGTTTGCCCTTTGTTACAGATGTTCGATGATAGATGGGATGATACGTCGCTAAATATCGATCAAAACTCATGACAAGAAGTGAGAGCAAGGAAAAACCAATGAAAGCATTTGATAGGAAGACTAAAATGCGTACCCAGGTAATCCGATGAGGATTCTCATTTGCAGTCAACCAAAACATTGCGATAAAAGCCATCAAAGAATGATTAGTTGAGATCGTAAGCAAATCGCAACAGGACAAAACCATGATCATGAAATAACACAATTTCCTTCGAAGTTGCGCTGATCTCCAGAAACTGATTATCACCAAGGAATTTAAACATATTCCCGAGAGAAAGAAACATATATTCACAACAAACAAGAATATCAAGTTGAGAAAATATCCGAAATCCATCTTGTTTTTATAGCTGTGCGAGTTTATAGCTGACTGCCAACTTGTATTGTGGCTTCAAGAGTACGGCAAAGCCGATCGAATTACTGCTTCGTACCCAGGATGCGGAAGTTAAGGGCCTGAAAATGAGGTAGAGAAAGTTAGGCGTATATTATAAAGCTTACATTATGTAAATTTTATGGACGGTGTGATCTAAAGCGATCGAGAGTCTTAAATTCGATCTGGGTTTTTTTTCGCGTTTTCTTTTTTTGTGAAAATCTTAATTTTAGTTAATCGAAACGAATCGTTGTCTCATATGACATATTTGTGACCATCTTATTGGCGTTCAGTGGTTCATTCAACTTCCCGTTTCTTCGAGATAACTTCAGCGGCTCATTCGACTTCCAGCTTCTTTGCGTTTAACATCAGCTGCGGGTCGGGACTGGCATACGACACGTTTATGTACGTTAACAGAAGGTGTAGTGACAATGCGTTATATTATTCGTACCGAGGCGCATATTTTGTGTGCCTGGTCTAGCAAAATCACCCCTTTAGCTCGAGTAAACGCTTAGCAAGCGTCTTGTTTGCATTCAATTTTATAATTATTTTCCCACACAATGCTGTCAAGTCGATAACTCTTCCCCCTCGGCGGAGAAAGAAATGCGATGCATCTAGCCCTCTACCGACTTGGACCAAGACTATGCCATAGAGTTTGACAGACCTTTTAGAACTTTTAAGTCGCCTGTAATATTTCACTTCTGTCACAATACAGACCGAAATTCAACAGCCTTCCTTTACGTATGACTTGGGAGTTTCTTAACACCTTCTGACCAACTTACCTTCGTGTGCATTTCGTTGCCTTCTTGTGAGAATGATTGAATATTTTTAATGTAAAACTGTGCCAGGAAAATATAAATTTCAGTAGCATCTACACAGACACTTATGTATGAACATGTGTTTCGGTGGTTATTTGTTTTCTCGCTTGTAAAACAACCTGAGGGGTCTCAAGAGGCCAGCTCAGCCAAGAAATTAAACTGTCAAGAAATGTCAGTCTTTAAAACTTAATTATTATGATCGGACTTTGCTGGAAGAAGCAATAAAGCACGTTCTAGTAGCAAAGTTAAAGGTCTGTTTCAAAGGCCAAACATTTCATGTGCTGGAAGCACTAATTCCCAACACAAACCTGTATAATCTATTACCACAACACAACCCACAAGTTATAAATGACTTATAACTGCAAGTGCTTGTGTCCAAATAAAATTACCATAAAATATTTTAGCAGCTACATTATTACAGAAAATATTGTGAAAACCTGTTTTATGTATTTACTTATATTTCCAAACGTGGCTATTTTTACAAACAGCAAATTATTCAAACCCCACTGCAAATTATTGGCGGGAAATGATCACGTGATCGATATCTTCATACTAGTGAAGTATTTATATAATTATCTTATTTGGTATTTTTCATCTTTTATGTTTAGTATATATAAACATAGACGACCCAAAATTGTGCTTTTTCGATTGGTTAAATCAATTTTATGCATAATAATCCTAGCCTGTAATCCTTTTCATAGCTCATGCACGGAAGCTTGCGTTACACTGTATTTGTCGCCAGATGATCGCTATAGACTCGGTACAATCTCGCGGGACGTTCGTGTGGTCCAATCAGTTTAAATATTCCAAAGGTGGGCGACTCTTGTCGATATAAAGTATTCAATTTATTTATATATCATGCAATGATAATTATTAAGACAAATCATTTCAACACAATAATTTACCACATGCATTCATACTATTTCTTAGACATACGTTTTAAATTCTTTTCCGAACCATGTGAGTTTAACAGCCTTTTGTAGGCTTTTTTGCGAGCCCATCCATTGGTGTCGCCTTTTTTTGAATACAAACACTTGGCCTATTAGCAAGAAATCTGGATCATATATGAGTAGAGTGCTCGATATACCAAAGTATAGAGCTAATAAGACGATATAAAATACAATAAACTTGATTTACTTCATATGATTTTATTCACGACAAATTTGTTTCGTATAACAAGCAGTGCTTGCCACATTTATCAGGTGAACTTAAATGTAGCGCTATCATTATCACAGCGATCGGTGGCACTGCACACATATTCTTGTTGACTCGATCAAAACTAAACTGGCGACTGAGCGAGTCATAATTATTCTGCGCGACCAAAATTAAACGTCTGCATCCATATTCTGTATATACTCGATAAAAACTCGATGTAAGCGCTTTACCCGTATTTATTCTATTACAGAAAAAAATTCAATCCGAACAATATTGATAATTATTATTTCAGTCAGTCAAACGTTCAGTCAGTCGCCGTCCATGAAATCTGCAAATCAGACTTCTGCGACGTTGCAGATTTCTGCCGCAGAATGCTTTTGACAATTTTCATCCCCTCGGTGCGTAAGATTGCGTTTTTCCAATAAAATGTCAAGCAGTTAAATGTACCATTCATTGAGCCGATGGTTTTACTCCACATTCCAACAACGTATATAGTATCCAAAGGCTCACTCCCATTGAACTTCATACTTACTCCAATGAAGATAAGCGTTGGAACGGATAGCGCCACAAAGCAAGCGACCGCCAACAAGCAACTCGATATATTTTTTGAAGAAAACGTTTTTCTCGTATCGAGGGATGTATCTCCAATTCTGCGATTCTTCTTCGCGATTGTAAACAGCTTGTAGTTCACAAACAACGTCGGAGGAGCGACGAAAATGAGAAAAATGAGTACAGCAGCTTGAAAGAAATTACAGAGTTTAGTTGCATCACCAGTAAAACTAATTTAAAGAAAATTAGAATTGCAAGAACAGCTAAAAGTTTTCCCTTTGTCACAGATGTTCGATGATAGATGGGATGATACGTCGCTAAATATCGATCAAAACTCATGACAAGAAGAAGGAAAAACCAATGAAATTATTGGATATCATGATTGCATTATCTATCCAGGTAATACTAATAGGATTCACATTTCCAATTAACCAAAACATCGCCATAAAAGCCATCAAAGAATGATTAGTTACGACCAGAAGCAAATCGCAACAGGACAAAACCATGATCATGAAATAACACAATTTCTTTCGAAGTTGCGCTGATCTCAAAAAACTGATTATCACCAAGGAATTTAAAAATATTCCCGAGAGAAAGAAGGATATATTCAAAACAAACAAAAATATCAAGTTGAGAAAATATCCGAAATCCATCTTGTGTTTATATATGTTTAGTTCGAGTTTAGCTGTGGCTGAAGCAGTTAGCTGACTGGCAACTTGTATTATGGTCTCAAGACTACCGCGAAGCTGATCGAATTATTGCTTCGTACCCAGGATACGGAAGTGAAAGGCCTGAAAACCGAAAGTTAAGAAGAATAAATATAAAGCTTTACATGTGTTCATTTTAGCTTGTGTAATCTGTTTTTTTTAAGAATATTTTTAACGTTAAAGAATCATAATACTGGCCTCTCTATAGCTACATCGTTGCGAAATCGCGATAACCCTTTCCATTCGGCGGAAAAAGAAATGCAGTGCATCTAGCCATCTATAGTGACTCTGACTGGAACTACGGCATAGAATTTGACAGATATTTTAACCCTTTGGTTCACAAGAAATATTTCACTTCTGTCACAATACGGACCAAATTTCAACAGCTTACCCCGTTTACGTATTACTTGGGTTTTAACTGCTTCCGACCAGTCCCTTTGTCTCAATTTCGTTCCTTTCTTGTGGGAATGATTTATTATTTTGCATGTTAAATTGTGCGATGAAAATATATAACTTTAGCACCTACATATAGCATTAACATCTGTTTCAAAGGTTATTTATTTTCAGTCTTGTAATACGACATGAGATGTCTTAAATTGTATGCATGTCAACAAATTTCAAAATTTAGCTAAGGGATATTGACAAAAAAATTTTCGGTTGTTTCATTTCGCAGGTGTTATACCAAATTCAACGCAAAGTTGTTAAAAGACGCCGTCATACTGCCTCTTTGTTATTTGGCCATGAAAAGTAGCTAATATTTTCTCCGCCTTTTTTGATTCATGAGAAACGTGGACGACCAGGGCTTTGGAAAATTATATGTTCTCGGTGTGGTTCTTTTCATAATGTTGTGAAAGAGTAAATTCACGATAAGAATGTAATTCTAAAATCGTAAACAGAAGGTTATGTAAACTTACCTCAGTAAACTTGATAGATTATGCCAATTTAGCTAAAAAAATAAGCCAAAAATCGTTGTCATATTTGTTTTTTTGTTTAAAGTAAGAACTTTTAAAAATCATATAAATCTGACATTCTATAACAGAATTCTTGGTCGCCCTCGCATGTCTCTGGGGTGAATTTCATTCAATGACTTTGGACTAGCAAGATTTTAGATGGAAACAATTTTATAGCCAGTTTTGACCCACAGTATAAGAAATGCATAGAAAGGAAAAATATGATTTTGACTATAGTAAGCGTTAGATTCATATTCGAATCCGCATGGGAACAGACAGGTGCATGCAATAAAAATTCATGTGCAAAATATAAAACTCGATAGCCGTAATTAAAAGCGTAATAAGGTTTCCATGTCAAGGGGAATGATTTAGATCAGTATAGATGCAAAAGCTTATCATAGAAAAATTGTGCCACTGATTGATGATTTTGGAAATTCAGTGTGTATTTGCACACTGTATACACTGTACACATGTATACTTGCAGCGGATGCAACATTAATTATTTATAATTCTTGGGGTTTTGTGGAAAACTAATCGAAGAAATCAGCATTTTAACTACAATTTTAACTAGAAAACCACCCTGAAAGAGGCTTCATTGTCTCTTATTATTTTCTACTACAGTTTTCTATTTTAGTGATCTTTACAACGCGTACGTGCGACAAATTTGACCCAAATTTCCTTCCCTGATGCACGTTTTAAGTTCTCGACGGACTAGCTTTAAACTAACATATAAAAAATGATCAAAATTCGTTGATTGGGGCAAGGCACTGGCGAAGCAACTAAAGATGTGTTGAGTTTGGTCGATAATCATCACAAATGGACAAAACTATACAAAGACAAAATACATACGCATTCTCTTGCTCATTAGTCGTCGTATTTAGATTTAAACTCCATTTGTGTGTTCCATTATACCACAATAATTTATTTTATTAATTATTTCATTGTGTAACGGCTTCTTGAAAAGTGGCATTGTTGAAGTGCTAACATTTTCTATAATCATTATAATTATAACCGTAATAATTTTGTCTCACGCGGTATATCCCGGTCTAGTTCTCCACATCAGATTCGCTTCCCAATGAATCATCTTGGAACAATAAGGTGATATTCACTCATATTCAGGATTAGCCATTAGGTATAGTTTTAACGCACTAATATGTATGCCATTGCTTTGGCGTTGATTGCGTCCGTTGTCGGATTCACAATGGGCCAAATTGCCTACTGTGTTGAGGGTGCGGGAAGTGCCATCCTCACCCTCCAGTCCATGCAAGAATCAGCTGACCTACAATGATATTGATTATTTGCCATAATGCCTAACCTAATTCTCACATGCACGTCATTAACGAACACGTTGAGTTCCTCTGTATTGCAATTACGCCCGGACCTATAGTTGACTCATTTTTCCATCAACTGTTCCTGGCTTGAATTTGAAGTGTGTATAATATCACTCGAAATTAAGACCCTTTGAACCACTAGAATATTCCGGCATCGAGTGAAGTGCCAAAAATCATTATTGATTTTACCCTCACCTATTCCCGGCATTACCATTTATCTATACACATTATAACCACGCTTGCTCTTGTCAGTTACCTCTTTAGCTCAGTGGCAAGAGCATTGCACCGGCATCGCAAAAGCGTAGGTTCGATTCCTGCCGAATGACCTATTGTTGACTCATTTTTCCATCAACTGTTCCTGGCTTGAATTTGAAGTGTGTATAATACCACTCGAAATTAAGACCCTTTAGACCACAAGATAAATATTAAATGGCCTCCCCTGCCTGACGTCATCACAATGAAATATAACGAGTTAAGTATATGAGTTCACGGCAAGGTATATAATCCATCGTAATTATCGCTACTCTGGTTTTAATAAATGAAAGTAATCACCACACAAAGATTAACTTTCACGACCCAACGTTTCGACACTCCGGTCTAGTGTCTTCATCAGGGGTGATCTGATGTTGAAACTCAGTTCCTTATATATTCTCAAAATGACGTCATCTATCAATCAGACGTCATCTATCAATCAACTATCAAAAGAATTTTTACATCTGATTGATAGATGACGTCATTTTGAGAATATATAAGGAACTGAGTTTCAACATCAGATCACCCCTGATGAAGACACTAGACCGGAGTGTCGAAACGTTGGGTCGGGAAAGTTAATCTTTGTGTGGTGATGACTTTCATTTATTAAAACCAGACTAGCAATAATTACGATGAGTTATAAGTATAAATCCAAAGAGACCGATAATTCATGGCAACTCGTAGCTTTTAGCAATAATATTACAGGTGAAATATGAAATATTTGAAATATTTGAATGTGATTATGTGTTTGGCGCAAGTATAGTCAAAACGTCCAAACCTAGCCATCTTTTACAAACCTAGCCATCTTTTACAAACCTAGCCATCTTTTACAAACCTAGCAATCTTTTACAAACCTAGCCATCTTTTACAAACCTAGCCATCTTTTACAAACCTAGCCATCTTTTACAAACCTAGCCATCTTTTACAAACCTAGCCATCTTTTACAAACTTAGCCATCTTTTACAAACCTAGCCATCTTTTACAAACCTAGCCATCTTTTACAAGCCTAGCCATCTTTTACAAACCTAACCACCTTTTACAAACCTAGCCATCTTTTACAAACCTAGCCATCTTTTACAAACCTAGCCATCTTTTACAAACCTAGCCATCTTTTACAAACCTAGCCATCTTTTACAAACCTAGCCATCTTTTACAAACCTAGCCATCTTTTACAAACCTAGCCATCTTTTACAAACCTAGCCATCTTTTACAAACTTAGCCATCTTTACAAACCTAGCCATCTTTTACAAACTTAGCCATCTTTTACAAACCTAGCCATCTTTTACAAACCTAGCCATCTTTTACAAGCCTAGCCATCTTTTACAAACCTAACCACCTTTTACAACCTAGCCATCTTTTACAAACCTAGCCATCTTTTACAAACCTAGCCATCTTTTACAAACCTAGCCATCTTTTACAAACCTAGCCATCTTTTACAAACCTAGCCATCTTTTACAAACCTAACCACCTTTAACAAACCTAGCCATCTTTTACAAACCTATAGCCATCTTTTACAAACCTAGCCATCTTTTACAAACCTAGCCATCTTTTACAAACATAGCCATCTTTTACAAACCTAGCCATCTTTTACAAACCTAGCCATCTTTTACAAACCTAGCCATCTTTTACAAACCTAGCCATCTTTTACAAACCTAGCCATCTTTTACAAACCTAACAATCTTTTACAAACCTAGAATTCTTTTACAAACCTAACATCTTTTACAAACCTAGCCATCTTTTACAAACCTAACCATCTTTTACAAACCTAGCCATCTTTTGACAAACCTAGCTGTCTTTTACAAACCTAGCCATCTTTTACAAACCTAACCATCTTTTGCAAACCTAACAATCTTTTACAAAACTAGCTGTCTTTTACAAACCTAACATCTTTTACAAACCTAGCCACCTTTTTACAAACCTAGCTGTCTTTTACAAACCTAGCCATCTTTTACAAACCTAACCATCTTTTGCAAACCTAGCATTCTTTAACTTGTTGTCTATGTTTGAAACAAAGGCGCCGCCTATAATTACTTTTTTGTATTTGATACAACGCTTTCATGCAGCAAATATTATATATGAATAATAAGCGCCACAAAGCAAGCGACAGCCAGCAAGCAGCTCTTTGAAGAAAACTCCTTTCTCGTATCCAGGGATGAATCTCCAATTCTGCGATTCTTCTTCGCGATTGTAAAGAGTTTATAGTTCACAAACAACATCGGAGGAGCGACGATAGTGAAAAAAATGAGTAAAAATACATTGTGAGAAATGACAAAGTTTAGACGCATCGCCAGAAAAACTAATTCGAGAGAAATGAGTATTGCAAGAAGAGCTAAAAGTTTTCCCTTTGTTACAGATGTTTGATGATAGATGGGATGATACGTCGCTAAATATCGATCAAAACTCATGACAAGAAGAGCGAACAAGGAAAAACCAAGAAAAGAATTTAATAGCGCGACTGGAATGTGTATCCAGGTAATACTACAAGGATTCTCATTTCCAGTCAACCAAAACATTGCGATAAAAGCCACGCAGGAATGATTTATTACGACCGCAAACAAATCGCAAACGGACAAAACCATGATCATGAAATAACACAATTTCTTTCGAAGTTGTGCCGATCTCCAAAAACTGATTATCACCAAGGAATTTAAACATATTCCCGAGAGAAAGAAACATATATTCACAACAAACAGAAATATCAAGTTGAGAAAATATCTGAATTCCATCTTGTGTTTCTATGTGTGCGAGTTTATAGCTGACTGGCAACTTGTATTGTGGCTTCAAGACTACGGCGAAGCCGATGGAATTACTGCTTCGTACCCAGGATGCGGAAGTGAAGGGCCTGGAAACAGAAAGTTAAGAATAATAAATATAAAGCTTTACATATGTTCATTTCAGGGGATGTAATCTGGTATTTTATTTTTATTTAAATATTTTAACGTTGCAGAATCATAATATTGACCCCTATACTATAGCTACATGGTTGCGAAATCGCGATAACCCTTTCCATGCATTCGGCGGAGAAAGAATGCGGTCCATCTAGCCATCTATAGTGACTCTGACTGAAACTATGCCATAGAATTTGACCGATATTTTAACCCCTTAAGTTCGCCAGTAATATTTCACTTCTGTCACAATACGGACTAAAATTCAACAGCTTACCAAGTTTACGTATCACTTGGGTTTTAACTGCTTCTGACCAGTCCCTTTGTCTAAATTTTGTTCCTTTCTTGTGGGAATGATTTAATATACCTACATAGCATTAACATCTGTTTCAAAGATTATTTATTTTCAGTCTTGTAATACGACATGAGATGTCTTAAATTGCATGCATGTCAAGAAATTTCAAAACTTAAGGAATATTGACAAAAAATTTTCAGTTATTTTATTTCGCAGGTGTTATACCAAATTCAATGCAAAGTTGTTAAAAGACGCCGTCATGCTGCCTCTTTGTTATTTGGCCATGAAAAGTAGCCAAAATTTTCTCCGCCTTTTTTGATTCATGAAAAACGTGGACGACCAGGGCTTTGGAAAATTATATGTTCTCGGTGTGGTTCTTCTTTTTATAATGTTATGAAAGAGTACATTCACGATAAGAATTAATTCTAAAATCGTAAACAGGAGGTTATGTAAACTCACCTCAGTAACATGGTTGATTAATTATGCCAATTTAGCTAAAAAAAATAACCCAAATATCGTTGTCATATTTGTTTTTTTTTGTTTAAAGTAAGAACTTTTAAAAATCATATGAATCTGACATTCTATAACAGAATTCTGGGCCGCCCTCGCATGTCTCTGGGATGAATCTCGTTCAATGACTTTGGACTAGCAAGATTTTAGATGGAAACACTTTTATAGCCAGTTTTGACCCACAGTATAAGAGATGCATAGAAAGGAAAAATATGATTTTGACTATAGTAAGCGTTAGATTCATATTCGAATCGGCATGGGAACAGACATGCAGGTGCATTCAATAAAAATTCATCTGCAAAATATAAAACTCGATAGCTGTAATTAAAAGCGTAATAAGGTTTCCATGTCAAGGGGAATGATTTAGATCAGTATAGATGCAAAAAGTTATCGTAGAAAATTGTGCCACTAATTGATGATTTTGGAAATTCAGTGTGTATTTGCACACTGTATACAGTGTACACATGTATACTTGCAGCGGATGCAACATTAATTATTCATAATTCTTGGGGTTTTGTGGAAAACTAATCCAAGAAATCAGCATTTTAACTACAATTTTAACTAGAAAACCACCCTGAAAGAGGCTTCATTGTCTCTCATTATTTTCTACTACAGTTTTCTATTTTAGTGATCTTTACAACGCGTACGTGCAACAAATTTGACCCAAATTTCCTTCCCTGATGCATGTTTTAAGTTCTCGACTAGCTTTTAACTAACTTAGAAAAAAATTATCAGAATTCGTTGATTGTTGCAAGACACTGGCGAAGCAACTAAAGATGTGTTGAGTTTGGTAGATAATCATCACAAATGGACAAAACTACAAAGATAAAATACATACGCATTCTCTTGCTCATTAGTTATCGTATTTGTATCTAAACCGGATTTGTGTGTTACACTATACCAAAATCATTTCTTTTATTAATTATTTCATTGTGTAACGGCTTCTTGAAAAGTGCCATTGTTGAAGTGCTAACATTTTCTATAATCATTATAATTATAACCGTAATAATTTTGTCTCACGCGGTATATCGAGGTCTAGTTTTCTACATCACATTCGCTTTCTCAATAAATCACCTTGGAACAATGAAATGATATTCACTCATATTCATGATTAGGTATAGTTTTAACGCACTAATATGTTTGCCACTGCTTTGGCGTTTGTGCGAGGGTGGAAGTGCCACTCTCGCGCTCCAACCCAAGGAAAGAATCAGCTGACCTACAATGATATTGATTATTTGCCATAATGCCTAACCTAATTCTCACATGCACGTCATTAACGAACACGTTGAGTTCCTCTGTAATGCAAGTACGCTGGAAATATGATTCATGGATCAGCAGTGTCTCCATTGTGAATGGCCAATGTGTGCTTGTGGGTAGGCACCGTCGGCGATCAGATCGACAAGGACGATGCTAGATATGAGAAAGAGAAGACTCTAATTTTACCTAATTTCATTATACCATATTTCATTTCGACGCACGGAATCTCATCGAATGAAATTTCCCAATATGTTGATCATTTATATTGTCGGTTGTCTAGACCGCCGTTTATTCCATAGTCATTGTCCGTGCAATAACCAAAATTGATAATCGCGCGAGTAGGACACGCGTGTCTGAAGGTAAAGTCCCGCGAATTTTGGCTTTACAATGGAAAATTAAAACTTCGGTAGTGGAAGCACCACATGGTCTTTTTGGAGCTGAAGATCAGTGATTGCAACATTTGGACTGCAACTGGTATTTTTGCTGCAATATGGCATTCAATGCAGCGAAGTTGGCGAGATGTGGTCTGTTTTCTGGTGTTACGAGATCATTTCTTCCTCGAGTTCATGGAAAATGTTTAAACACCGGTAAACTTTTTGGGTACTTTTATTGTGTTAACTATAACATATTCATGAGGTGCTAAAATAGTTGGTGCCAGGCAAGAGATTTTAGATTTGATTGCACTAGATCCTTCGAGTGGCCATTTTAGAGAATGGGTACATTTGTTACCGCAGGTTGTACATAGGTTGTAACCTATATACAATTTCGATACCAAAATGTGGTACAACAGTATTATTTTATAGGATAATATTGTTGGTCATAGTATTTAATTGCCATTGCCAATTCTCATTGAAGACATGTCATGCCCACTGTCCAAAGTCTTTCTGTAATATAAGTGGGAAATGAAAGCACACAAACCTAGCAATCTTTTATAAACCTAGCCATCTTTTACAAACCTAGCCATCTTTTACAAACCTAACCATCTTTTACAAACCTAACCATCTTTTGCAAACCTAGCCATCTTTTACTTGTTGTCTCTGTTTGAAATTTGGCGCCGCCTATAATTACTTTTTTGTATTTGATACAACGCTTTCATGCAGCAAATATACTCCATGGTTAAAGTACAGAATAAAAGTTATTTTCAATACAGAGTGCATATCAGTAAAACGCCTCAGACTTTTTAAATCTAATAATGAAAACAGTACTAATTTCGAATCAATTCTGATTTATCTTCCGTATAGTTATAATATGCAAGAATATTGTGGTATTAGAAAGCGTAAGCAATTTTTAAACGGCAAGCGCGCATGAGATCATATATATATATATATATATATATATATATATATATATATATATATATATATATATATATATATATATATATATATATAAGCAAGCTCGTGACAAATAAACTATTGCAGCTCTTTATTGGCCATCAACTGATTATTAATACATTTTCACTCTGAGAAATCGATGATTTTAGTGTTACAGTAAACAAGTTCTTTAGGTTCGGTGTTGGAATGAGTGATACTACAGCTAGAACTTTATCCCTATTTATTTTATCTCAGAAAAAAAGTTGTACAGATGATATAAAGTCCGTTCTGCGCATATATACCGCGCATAACAATGTTTTTTAAGTTGTTATATAATCTTTACTTGACGTTATGTGTCGTTTTAATTTTCTTATTTTCCTCTCGTTCCCGCTCGACCGGCTGTGATGATATGCCTATTTTATATCATATTTTGAAAAAGATATAAAGCGAAGCTTGTAAATAAACCGTTATTTAAAACTTTATATATTTGTAATTGTAGGACAAGCGAGAAAGTAATGTCTGTAGCGACAAAATGAAATAGCCTCGCCATCTCGTGTCCTCATTCAACAAATAAATTCTTGAAGCAATCCTTTCAGCACAACATTGCTTTTTTCTAGCAGGCTTATCTTCGTCACTCGCAATTCGAACCTCTTCGCCTGGCGACATGAAATAAAATAATTGTGCTCCCGAACTGTCCGTTTGTAATACAACGCGCTAATATCGTATATCATTAACATTCCAAAAGTTGCTCCCCGACTAATGGAATGTGTTGCTGCGCCGAATATATGCGCAGAACGGACTTTACATCATCTTTAATCAAAAACGTTCAGTCAACGATCGCCGTCCTAGAATCTGCGAATCAGACTTCGGACGTTGCGGGTTTCTGCCGCAGAATGCTTTTAATAACTTTTATTCCCTCGGTGCGTAAGATCGCGTTTTTCCAGTAAAATATCCAGCAGTTAAATGTACTGTTCATTGAGGCGATGGTTATAACCCACATTGCAAAAACGCATATAGCATCCAAAGACCCACTCCCATTCAACTTCATTCTTAGTCCAACTTCAATGTAGATAAACGCTGGAACGGACAGCGCCACAAAGCAAGCGACAGCCAGCAAGCAACTCGATATATTCTTTGAAGAAGACGCCCTTCTGGTATCCTGGGATGAATCTCCAATTCTGCGATTCTTCTTCGCGATTGTAAACAGCTTGTAGTTCACAAACAACATCGGAGGAGTGAAGAAAATTAAAAAATTGAGTAAAATAACATGGCGAGAAATGACAAAGTTTAGCTGCATCGCCAGTAAAACTAATGTAAAGAAAATTAGTATTGCAAGAAGAGCTAAAAGTTTTCCCTTTGTTACAGATGTTCGATGATAGATGGGATGATACGTCGCTAAATATCGATCAAAACTCATGACAAGAAGTGCGAGCAAGGAAAAACCAATGAAAGCATTTGATATCACGATTGCATTATCTACCCAGGTGATACTGTTAGGATTCTCATTTCCAATTAACCAAAACATCGCGATAAAAGCCATCAAAGAATGATTAATTGAGATCGTAAGCAAATCGCAACAGGACAAAACCATGATCATGAAATAACACAATTTCTTTCGAAGTTGCGCTGATCTCCAAAAACTGATTATCACCAAGGAATTTAAACATATTCCCAAAAGAATGAAACATATATTCACGATAACCAAAAATATCAAGTTGAGAAAATATCTGAAATCCATCTTGTGCTTATATATTAAGTGCAAGTTTATAGCTGACTGGCCGGCAACTTGTATTGTGGCTTAATTCAAGACGAAGCCGATGGAATTACTGCTTCGTACCCAGGATGCGAAAGTGAAAGACCTGAAAACAGAAAGTTATAAGAACAATAAATATTAAGCTTTACACATGTTCACTTTATAAGGGGTGTAATTTGGTATTTTATTTTTATTTAAATATTTTAACGTTGAAGAATCATAATATTGGCCTGTATAGCTACATCGTTGCGAAATCGCGATACCCCTTTCCATTCGGTAGAGAAAGAAATGCGGTGCATCTAGCTATCTAGTGACTCTGACTGGAACTACGCCATATAATTTGACAAATATTTTAACCCTTTGGTTCGCAAGAAATATTTCACTTCTGTCACAATACGGACCAAATTTCAACAGCTTACCCCGTTTACGTATTATTTGGGTTTTAACTGCTTCTGGCCAGTCCCTTTGTCTCAAAAGTTTCGTTCCTTTCTTGTGGGAATGATTTGATATTTTGTATTTTAAATTGTGCGATGAAAATATATAACTTTAGCTTATTTATTTTCAGTCTTGTAATACGTCATGAGATGTCTTAAATTGCATGCATGTCAAGAAATTTCAAAATTTAAGGCCGAATATTTACAAAAAATTTTCATTTGTTTCATTTCGCAGGTGTTATACCAAATTCAATGTAAAGTTGTTAAAAGACACCGTCATGCTGCCTCTTTGTTATTTGTCCATGAAAAGTAGCTAATATTTTTTGCATCTTTTTTCAGTGATTCATGAAAAACGTGGACGACCAGGGCTTTGGAAAATTATATTTTCTCTGTGTTGTTCTTCTTTTTATAATGTTATGAAAAAGTAAATTCACGATAAGAATTCTAAAATCGTGAACAGAAGATTATGTAAACTCACCTGAGTAACAAGGCTGATAGATTATGCCAATTTAGCTAAAAAATAAGCCAAATATTGTTCTCATATTTGTTTGCTTTGTTTAATTAAAAAAGCCGCAGTTTATTAATACAATTTTGCATGGGCTACAGATAGAGAATAGAATAAAAGGTATTTCGAATAAAGTGTGCATGTATCAGTAAAACGGATCAAACGTCTATTTAAGAACTTTCGTTCAATTTACATTGGACTTAGGATGAACTCTAAAGCAAAAAAAATATTTCTTTAGATGGTCCATATCTTGTTGGGATGTGGGTTTAAACAATTGCAACAATTGCTTGATCTTTTACTGGAAAAACAGGATTCTACGCACAGAGGGAATGAAATTTATGAATAATATGAAAAACCTTTACCAGATTACAACTCTAAACGTACAGTTATAAGTTATTCTAGATCATCAGCGGCTGACAGTCGATAACAGAATTCTGGGCCGCCGTCGCATGTCTCTTGGATGCATCTTGTGCACTGACTTTGGACAAGCAAGATTTTAGATGGGAACAATTTTCATGCCAATTTTGACCCACAGTGTAATAAATGCATACAAAGGGAAAATATTTTAACTATAGGAAACTCAATGCAGCGAAGAGTCATGTTTATCGAATCCGCATGCATGGGAACATGAGGACAGGTGCATTCAATAAAAATTATATTGCAAAATATAAAACTCGATAGTCGTAATTAACAGCATAATAAAGTTTCCATGTCAAGGAAATTTTTTAGATCAGTATATATAGTTGGAAAAGTTATCATAGGAAATTGTGCCACTAATTGATAATTTTGGAAATTCAGTGTGGATTCGCACACTGTACACATGTATACATGCAGCGGATGCAACATTGATTATTCATAATTCTTGGGGTTTTGTGGAAAACTAATCGAAGAAATCAGCATTTTAACTACATTTTTAACTAGAAAACTACCCAGAAAGAGGCTTCATTGTCTCTCATTATTTTCTACTACAGTTTTCTATTTTAGTGATCTTTACAACGCGTATGTGCGACAAATTTGACCTAAATTTCCTTCCCTGATGCACGTTTTAAGTTCTCGACGGACTAGCTTTAAACTAACTTATAAAAAATGATAGATCAAAATTCGTTGATTTGGGCAACACACTGGCGAAGCAACTAAAAATGTGTTGAGTGTGGTAGATAATCATCACAAATGGACAAAACTTCAAAGACAAAAAACATACGCATTCACTTTCTCATTAGTCATCGTATTTGTATCTAAACTGGACTTGTGTGTTACTTTATACCACAATCATTTCTTTTATTAATTATATCATTGTGTAACGGCTTCTTGAAAAGTGGCATTGCTGAAGTGCTAACATTTTCTATAATCATTATAATTATAACCGTAATAATTTTGTCTCACGCGGTACATCGCGGTCTAGTTTTCTACATCACATTCGCTTTCTCAATAAATCACCTTGGAACAATAAGGTGATATTCCCTCATATTCAGGATTAGCCATTAGGTATAGCTTTAACCCACTAATATGTATGCCATTGCTTTGGCGTTTTTGCGTCCGTTGTCAGATTAAAAGTCTCAGCAGTGTCTCCATTGTGAACGGCCAACATAAGTTTGTGGGTAGGCACCGTCGGCGATCATATCGACAAGGACGATGCTGGATACGAGAAAGAGAAGGCTTTAAGTTCACCTTATTTCATTACACCATATTTCATTTCCACGTGACTGAATCTCATCGAATGAAATTTCCCGCTATGTTGATCATTTATATTGTCGGTCGTCTAAACCGCCGTTTATTCCATAGTCATTGCCCCTGCAGTAACCAGAATTGTTTTTGAAAGTACTCTAAGGGGGGGGGGCTGGGGCTGTTTGAGTCTCAAGTGACAGAACCAGACAACGTAGTGAACTTTCCACCCTTCGACCCATTGCCCTCGACCCACACAAATGAACGCGCGAGTGGGGCACGCGTGTCTGGAGGTAAAGTCCCGCGAATTTTGGCTTTACAATGGGAAATTACAACTTCGGTAGTGGAAGCATCACATGGTCTTTTTGGAGTTTGGAGCTGAAGTCAGTGATTGCAACATTTCGAGTGCAACTGGTATTTTTGCTGTAATATGGCATTCAATGCAGCGAAGTTGGCAAGATGTGGTCTGTTTTCAGGTGTTACGAGATCATTTCTTCCTCGAGTTCATGGAAAATGTTTAAACACAGGTAAACTTTTTAGGTACTTTTATTGTGTTAACTATGAAACTGATGCAATCATTTTGGCCTATTGGACGTAGTACGTTCATTACACCACGTAAATTATTCCTGAGAGCTTACTTTGTATTAACAAAGTCGCCGTTCACTGCCGACATCTCTGATATGAGGATTCTGCAAACAGTATACTATTTGGACTTGTTTTATCTAGGGAGTGTTGAGGGTTAAGGGGGGGGGGGAGTGACATAGTCATGAGGTGCTAAAATAGTTGGTGCCAGGCAAGAGATTTTAGATTTGATTGCACTAGATCCTTGGAGTGGCCATTTTAGAGATGGGTACATGTGTTACTGCAGGTTGTACTTAGGTTGTAACCTATGTAAAATTTCAATACCCAAATGTGGTAACAGTATTATCTTATAGGATAATATTGTTGGTCCTAGCATTCAATGAATTACCATTGCCAATTGTCATTAAAGACCTATCATGCCTATGTCTAAAGTCTTTCTGTAATATGAGTGGGAAATGAAGGCACAGCTGCAAACAGCTTAGAAGTTGAGCAAAAAATCAACCTTGCAACCAAAGTTAAAAATGCAATTTCTACTAACCACTATTATACACCTCTCTTCCAGGTGATCCTTACAATTTCCTAAAGGTTGAGAAGACCGGCAAAGACAATAATGTTGCTTTAATCTATTTAAACCGCCCAGATGCTCTTAATGCATTAAATAATGGGATAATTGGTGAACTAACTTTGGCATTAGATGATGCCCAGAATGATACAGATGTTGGTGCTATTGTTATAACTGGAAGTGGACGAGCATTTGCAGGTATACTGGCATATCATAAGAGAAAATTGTCTTAGGCACAAACATGAATTCAATACATACATTGATTCAAGGAAAATAAAAATCTCAGATTTGTTTATTTTTCTTTGAGATGCATTCTCAGTAATGTTTAGATGGTGTAATAGCAGGGTGATCCTAACTCATTGACTACTATATTTTGATTCTCAAGATGTCTTGTTTATTCGGAATTTGCTTTTTACTCACTGACTACTCTTTGTGTTAAATCAGAATGAAAAAAAAAGGCTCACTAAATAAGGTGTAATATGATTCCTGCTTGGCTCAATCCTTGTTTCTTAGAAATCCTACAAGGGTATAGATGAATGTCGTGATCCAGATATTTGATATTGAAATTCATTACATTCTAGCTGGTGCCGATATCAAAGAAATGGAAAACAAAACCTTTCAGGAGTGTATAAAGACAGGATTTCTAGGTCAATGGGACAGTATAGCAAAATGCACAAAACCAACTATTGCAGCTGTTAACGGTTTTGCAGTAAGTTGACTGACTTAGCTCTTCTTAAACTTGTCTGGTTTTAAATGAAGCAAAATACTTTAATGCAGTCATTGCATGGTTTATAGCTTGGTGGTGGATGTGAATTAGCCATGATGTGTGATATCATTTACGCAAGCGACAAGGCAAAGTTTGGACAACCGGAGATAAAACTAGGAACCATTCCAGGTAAGTGGTGCATTAATTCCGAAAAAAAATATAACACCGCATAGCAGATAGCATTTTCAAATAATTTCTCATCTAATGTGGTAAATTATGAAGATGGTGTACTGTTCAAGTTAAAGAAAATCTATGCATTTACATTTTCAACTACAATATTTGCTAAAATGTATTTCACTGACTACTTTCTGGATATTTGCTACCGTGTTGGATTACTATATATCCTATGCTGGGGGAGTTTAACTAATTTACTTTTATTATATATTAGAATTATATAATTGTATTAGTATTACCAAAAATGACGTCACCTCCGTTTTGCATATAAAATGTCCCCCTGGGGGCAGTTCACTTCTGGGGATACAGTAAACGTAAAGTAAAGTAATTATAACGACCAACAGGCAATTTTAGAGCGATTGAAAAAAATAGTCAACCTTGTACCCGAATACTCCAAATAAAAATTTGGAGTCACGTGGGCAGCCCAGACTAGTCCCTAGTCCTCCTGAGCATGCCTTGCATTCTTATGACGTCACCGGTTTGAACGCGCGAGAGAGCATAATTAACAGCATAACAGCATAATATTATTAGCATAGTTAACAGCGCGCGCTTACAAGGCCTGGGCCTAGACTGTGGGCAGCCCCCTACGAGAAGGCCCCCTTGGGTACGAGGTTGCTGCGCGCTTAGTGGCCAACTTTGTCATATACTTATTGTCATATTGGTTAGGTGCTGGTGGTACGCAAAGATTAACAAGAGTTGTGGGAAAATCATTAGCGATGGAGATGGTGTTAACTGGAGATCATATCTCGGCACAGGAAGCCTTGCAAGCAGGCCTGGCTAGTAAAGTTTATCCCGCAGAGGAATTGTTAGAAAAGGCTGTAAAAACTGCCGAAAACATCGCGGAGAAATCGAAACTTGTTGTTAACATGGCTAAAGAAGCTGTTAATACCGGTACGTTATAGTATAATTACAGTCGTGATTATTGAATGAGAATTGTGGTCAATCATTGGTCGGGCGACCCATAACTTGGTCGCCATCTTTACCTTGTAACGATTGTTATCTCTAGCTTACGAGACAACATTAGCCGAAGGAATTCACTTCGAAAAGAAGATATTTTACGCCACGTTCGCTACGGTGAGTTTTTTGAACAAATATGCAGTATAAAGCAAGCTTCCTTTTTAAATTGTCTGCTAGATTATTGGATATACTTGAAGGCATTACTTGTTGTGATATATTGAATTGTACTGTAACCATGTCGTAATTATTGCTTTTTGGAATTTGCCAATTCAGAGCCCCCATTCATGATTAATCTTTCATGAATTGCCGACATGAACGTGGGGGTTATAGGAATGTATACTTAGAGCCCTAGATGATTTGAAATTCGGGGACTGCGGGGATTGGTTCGAGGGTGGGGTGGGGGCAATGACAGATCGTCTCCGGTGGAAGGCAATAAGAAATCCTTGGGAACCCGAATCAGTTGAAGCGTCGGATATTGAATCAAACTCGTCAGTAACCGATGAAAGATATTCTTATAAATGAGTACAAAACACAGGCTACTGAGGGAGGGGGGGGGAGGACCTGTTGACAGTTTTTTATTTAGCAGTTTAATGTAACCTCGCCTTGGCTAGAAGCCTAGAATAGGTTGTCAATGATGATATTAAAAAAGAATTGTTTATCTTCAGGATGACCGCAAGGAGGGTATGACCGCGTTTGTGGCTAAACGGCCCGCTGAATTTAAAGATAATTAGAACGCTAGTATATAAAACTTATATAATATATATCAGGTCAACATGTGCCATGTAGCCATTATGTAAAAGTTTCTTCAACTTAAAGATATAATTCTTTATTTTCGTACTCGTGTTGTGGCTTCTTCTGAAGCAAACCTGAGTTATGAGCTGAAATACTTAACTTCACCCCAAACATTTGGTCATATACCCAAATGGAGTTAATTGAAATTCTATTCTCTGTGAAAATTTAAAGAGTTCAGCAAAAGATTTCAGGTAAGTATTTTTTTTAAATATGCAAAAATAACTGTCATTCGGCGAAATAAACAGCAAATAATGTCCATTTAATAAATTAGCAGTATAACTCTAGGATATGAATGTCTCTTGTTCCCGTTACCAAGTACCAACGTGGCAACGTACTCTGTGAAGTGTAGTGGTAAATGACCATATTATACAGTTCAGTCGGCAACTAGCCTGCGAATAACAGAATCTATTTATACGCCTATTCCACGGTGGGATAATATCGCGTTTCCCCCACCCCAGGCTAGTGCCTAGTGGACAACTGGCATATAATCACGCATATGCCATGTAATTTCCTCGCCCACTGATCTATAAGTAGATACTGTAATGCGTATACTTATTTTTCGCGGGAAATTCTCTCCATTAACGGCTACCGCCAGAATATAAACATTCCAATGTGTCCGTTTCACATATTGTAACATTTAATATTTTGTATGTTTTCACAAAATGTGTTCGGAGAATCAGAGAATCAAACTGTCTTCAAGCAGTATGATAAATGCAAGCAAAGTGACTAACATTCACCTTTTGCCTTGTGAAATACAACATAATGGCGAGGCAAATGTAGATAAATATTTTCAATGCACTGTCAAAGATCAAGATGCAGATCAATCGCCCGATCAAAGACGCAAGGAAGGTTTGTTTCACTTATGTCATAATTTTAATATACAGCTCTGACCCAAATACAAACCAGCGGTGTTAATTTCCATTTTATTAGTATCTGCATATCCCCTTTATATAAGCAAAAATACTGTTTACAACTACATATTCCGTGCATAATATTCAAGTTCACTTATTCAAGAGAGGTTTAAGAGTGATTTAATTTAGACTTATCCATCGTTTAAGCTAAACGGGTCTGATACAACCGGCCCTAGGATGGTACATATGAAATTCCCCTTAATTAAAACATCAAAACAAAAAAAGATTTCCTAAATTCTGAGACATATGTTGAGGAATATTGACAATAAATTATCCTTCCCTCCTTGGATAAAACCCCCTGTAAGAAATTAGGATGACAGAACAATTCATTAGTCAGACAAGTGTGGTCAGACACTCCGTTGCATATGTTAGGCATAATGGTTTTCACAATGTTCAAGCCTGTAACAATATACAGTTTGGCTAATTATATACATAATAGTTCAACAAAGAGTGGTGAAACACAATGAGAGATCTACACATATGTAGCTGTGCCTAGTTCTTTGATACCATTCTCTGAATCTTATTGCTTCTTAGCTACTTTCCGTGGTCGGATACTTCGGGGTGAATCTCTTAATGTGGCAGAAGGATATTGTGGTAAGGTGTTTCTGCTTAACTTTGAAAGTGCTCTTTAATTCACATAGAGCTGTAAAGGGGTCTTGCCCTAGCTGGTGAGAGGGCTTTCTCAAAATAGTTAATCTGGCCCTGAGGATGATGTACTTACTATATAAAATTGGAGGTGTGCAAAATCTTTTGGAAAATGCAAAAAAGGTTGTCTATGTTTAGTTGTCTTAAACATTCATATTATTTGCATGCAGGTGTACAGAATACAGTAACCTATCAATTTCATTATATTAAGATGTTATGAGCCCCACACTTGTATATAGTATTTAGCAAGGGCAAAGGAGTTTCTCAAATGTGGGGTTTCTTGAATGCACAAGCTTCAGATGTTTAGTGGCACGTATTAGTGCAGTGAAAAGCATAAATTTAAAATTGAGCCTACTTTCATTAAGGTTATATTTTGACAGAGGACCGAAAACCAATAACTGAAGAAGAGGTATTACACAGTGAATTTAACCCTCTTTTAACTGTTAACTTTTGTAATTGAACCAGTTTTATCTGTTTTTAGGATCGTAATTTTAAAGTGTCCAATAAGTTCTCGAAGTTCACCTATTGGAATCTTGAGGATACACCTTGTCTTAATGACAAGATACGGAAAGCGATGCAATGGCTGGATATTTCATCTGCGGTAGGATATTTTCATTTTGTAGAAAAAATGGCATATTGTGAAACACTGTTAGGTTACTTATATCATGGGATGCTAGAGTGCCTCAGAAAGAAATCAAGTGGCTGAAAAACAACAATTTTGAACAGGAATATGAGCATCTCTTACAGTCCTGACCAGAGTTCTGTCCCAACATCTGCCAAGCATTTATAAAGATTTATAATTTAAAATTTGGTAGTGTATTATGTACAGTAGAAATAATATAGTTGTAAAAACCTGGCTTTTTTGGCCAGTTGATTGAAATTTTCACTCAATATAATAATGCAGTGTGGCCACTGATCTGATAATACACTGGATATAGCATTAATATATCTATTAAGAAACAAATTAAAAAATTAACTGTCAAAGACCCTAAAAAAGAATCCTCTTATGTGTTTGGCTGAGTTGCCATAGGCCTTAACATTGATTTGCCTGATTGAATTTGAACCTGTTACGAACTTAATCCCAAATGGGTCTAACCATTAAAATAGATGATAGATCAGAGAAACACTTCCTAGAGTCCGCGTGACGTGTCAATTCTTTATTATTTGCACCCTGGAGTTTATTAATTATGGTATAGTTGCCATATACAGTGTATTATGAGATCAGCAAGTTTACAGTGTATTTACTGTATTATGAGATCAGCGAGTAAGACCGAAATACGGCATGTTGCATCACACGTGTATTACCCAGAGTATATTTGTGTACTTCTGTTTAGATTCATCGACGAGTGGATGTTGATACAGACTCTGAAAATAACACGCCCGATACAATAAGATGAAGGTTCAGTATGATTCATAAACAGATGATTATTCATGCTTGGATGATAATGAATCAAAGACTCTATCCTTCTAGCCTTTATATGTGAAGACAATTCTCTTTGCTTCACAAAGGAATGCAAAATACTTGGATTAAGGGCATACAACTTGTATGTATTATTGATACAAGTCGAAGTATACAACACTCTTCTTGTGTGTTGCAATTTTATTGATTATTATCAAGCGGAACAAGCGCCATTTAAATTTGTTGTGTGTAATTATAACTCCGTAAGTTTTCTAATCGTAAGGTTCGTGTCGTCAGACTTAGGGGCGAATTTTTTGCCCAAGTATCTGACGTAACACTTTGTTAGACCATATGTCATGTCTGCAGGAATCCTGGAAAGAAATCTCTGACATGATTGTATTAGCATAATAAAACAAAGTCGAACAAGGTCCTGACTTTAGTGTTCGCAGACAGCGGAGTATGAGCAGACAGCAAGTCTGACATGAACGTTAGAATGTAGCGAAAGGTCGTGGTGCGCTGCTAGGTTGAATCTTTTATTAGGGATGGGTGGATATCGATAGTCGATACCATATCATCATTACGCTTTTAAGAAGGTGATACTGCCCTTCATTTTCAACATAAAAAATCTTTAAATTCGAACAGGGTCAGGGAAAAGCCGAATGGCCAAACAATTCCCTTGGAGCTAAACAAAAGAAAACGCCCAAATCAATTTGGCGGCAAACTTTACAATCCTGGTTTTAAACAATCCCACGCATGCGCAGATTTCACCTATGTTTAGTGTAACTACACTTAATTTATATAGTCAGGACTTTGCTAAAATTGGTATATCTACCCAGTGCTTAGATTAGCACTTATGAAATTGGTACAGGTACGAATAAACAATTACCTAATGATTTTCGTGTTTGGATGGCCTGGTCCAAACACGCAGGAATGTTGCGATTAGATTATACGACTAAAAGAAATTAAGGCTATAGTATAAAGATATTACACTACACTTGGTAAATATTGAAAACAGACTGGCATCACCACGTTAAGCATATGGCTATGACATAACTCTGTGTATGTCGTTATATCGGCGCCTTAGCTTTTGCTTCTTAAAGATTATACAACAACAAATAAATGCAACTCTTATTATTCTCGAGGACTTGCGAGATGAAATGGAACTTTTTAGGGAGTTTCTTTGGTAAAAAAATTCTCTTAGCAACAAAATCGATTGCTATTTAGACCGCGGCTTCGGCTTGTTTTCATAAACGTGTGATAACTTCTCAGAAGAGAGCAGTTGGATATTTTCCACGAACGATCGAGGATAATTTTTCCACAATGAACAAAGCTGTAATTCTGTGTTTCCTTGTTCTGGCTGTTACTGCCATCTCGTGTTGTAAGTATGAACATTTCTTTATTTATTTCAGTGTTGTTACAGCATCATATAAATATGGCTAATCCAATAAAGTTTTTAAACTTTTTTAACCTTTAAAAAGGTTGTCATTTTGAAAATGCATGCATGCATGTAAACCTTGAACTCTTACGATTTCGAACGTGAAATTTTGTGAAGACACTCACTATTAAGTCATTGCTTTCGTTGATTTGTCCTTGATCGGCCATAATAGCACTAAAAACAAATAAGTAACCTTGGTTGCATTATTTTAGCTTCAGAACTGTCGGAGGAACGCGGCTATCGAAAAGAGAGAGCAATCCCAATGAAACCAGGATACCCTCACGGTAGGAATTTAATGTTTTATTATATCCCTAAAAAACTTGCACAATTTTTTTGACATTTTTATGGACGACATATAGTTAAACCGGTTAATATATTAAGTATTTCATGCACTTTAAGTGCCTTTGAGAAAATAATTATGAGTTTAGGAAATACAATGGCAACTGCAACGTCCTTAACAATGTCAATGGCATTGATCCCGGGTAGGATCGCAGCTCCTCCCAAGAATGATTTTCATTGGCTGAACTTTACAATACATTTCTGTATAATAATATTTATATTTCAGAGCAAGCGAGTGAAGGCATCAAAAAGGTTTGCTTCCAAGGTAACTTTGATATAAACTTTGTAATTTAAATATTATAAGTGTATTAAATGTGTACTCGATACAGAATAAGGTAGGCCACCGATGATACAGTGCAAGAAATGGAAAAGATATCACAACGCATTCAATATTCAAGAATTAAATTAGTTTTAACGGCCTCTGCATGCATGATAATTTTAACGCGATTATTTTTTAAGTTGTTGTTAATCCTACTGGTAGATTGTCACTGTAGATGGTAGCTATAGACTGCCCACGCTGCTGGTGACAAGCGAAAATAACAACACCGCAGAAATTGGTGTTTTCCTGATGTTGCATGGCTGTGGCGTGTGCACTAATTTGCATTTAATCTATACATGCACATACTATATTATCGAGCTTTACTCTAACGTGCATACATTTAGTGACAAATTAATGTAAAACGTAAAAACGTCAGAACCACAGACTTCGAGCACTGTTTGTTGACCCGGTTTTGGTATGATTAAGATTTGCGTTTTATAGAAGGTTTATAGAAAAAAAATTTTAAGAGAACATTCAGTTTTTAGAGAATAGCAAACTTGGCTTTACCTATAGTTGTTAAGCGTTCGTCGTACATGTACTAGAATTGTCTGAATAAAGAGATATTCCAAAAGCCCGAGTCTAGCGTGAATTAGCCGAACTATAAACTGACGTTTGAATTTTTTATGTCTTACAAGAGTGCCGAAAAGTTCAAAGGGCAGGACTGACCGTGACATGCGGTCAGGATGAAATTGCTGTGGGATGTGAAACAGCTGGTTTTGGTCAGTGTGAAGCTAGTCGGACCTTCAACGCCAAGGGCTGTCTAATAATGAATTGCAATGATGGTGGAATGGGAAAAATCACGGCATTGTGTTGCATGCAAGCTGGAAAACGACACAACGCGTGGGGGGTCGCTGTGTAGTCTGAGCGATATATGTTTTAAAATCTCTCAAAATCAACATTTTTTAAACATCGGCATTTCGCTATAGAAAATATACACCATATTATACAGTGGCATTTGTTTTAGTGTTTCTATTAATTCCTACACTCATTTTCGTAATAGCCTTTCTGTCGTGAATTTGACCACTCCGATCTACGACTTCATTCAATGAACGAGTCTTTCTCGTCAGAGTACTTTATAGTCGCATTAGTTTGAATGTTTTAAAAAATCTCCTCACGCAGCACTTATATGTTTTAGAAGGCTGGCTCTCATGAGTCACCCATAACATTTCGTAGCTCTTACGTTAATGAGCTTGAAACGTCTCGGCATTTTCAGTTTGCCCGAATTTTTGGCTGAACTTTGCGCAAATTTCTTGATTCCCGAAGTTTTCGGGATGGGATAACTTTCTTCCCCCTGCCCCCCTTTCTCGTACGCCTATGAGCAAATTCTACCCGTTTGCAACAAACAGGACCCATTCGTGACTGTACGATTTACAATGCACGGTATGCACCTATTACAATTACTCCACCTATTACAACTACACATACATAAATATACCTCCCACATACAAGCAATGCGGGCAAATTATTTGGTAAACACAAGTTGTTCTTCTTTTAGTTATTACACTGATTACTATCACGTATTATGCAAGTATTCATTAGAAAGCACTTGTAGTTGTGGTTAAGGCTATATTGTAGCTATACCTGCTTGGGTGTTTAGAAAACATTGGTAAAGCATGTTAAATTATTCACTTTCAAGTTTCAACAAATCAAGGGAATCGTTTGCCGCGTGAGCGCCGTGTCGTTGTTAAATTTGTCTCATGAAGTCATTATTCCCTGTTTGAAAAGAACCCTTTTAAAAAGGTAGGTGATAAAGTATGCTAAATACTTGTCTGTCTGAGCATAAGAATTTACTGAACAACTACGACAACTATACGTTATACAAAGTTTCGAATTTGGAATTTGGAAGGCTTTTCCCAGCTGATAGGATTTTGTACACGACTTCGATAGGGGTTTTTCCTTGATTTGTTCGATCAATATTTCTTTATGTTTCCTGATCTTGTTACCAAGACCTGTGCGTAAACGCGTCCGAATTTATAAGGGTTAACATTTCTTACTGCATTGAAAACAAGCTGGGCAACGACAACGTACATAAGGTTTGATATATGCCACGCTCTGCAATTATATATGCCGTTGTCACAATCATTTTATATTCAAGTATAGGTATACAGGGTGCATGTGTGAGAAAATGTACCCCCTGTATCCCTACATTGAAAAATGTATCCCTATATTGAAATTTTGGATCCATGTTTATACTGTACTGTTGTAAATAGCATAGTGCACGCATTTGTCCATAGTTTACATACTGGTGTACGATTGGATTGCCCAACCACAAAATATTAATTTTCATTACAAATTCTAGATGTCTTTGTTGCTATCTACTTATGGTAAGACATGTTGCGTTATAATCACACTCGCTGTTCTTCATTGCCGTGCCGAAGTATCGGCTTCAAAATCATTTGAAGCTTGTCAAACTGATTCTTCCTTCAACGTAGTCCGAAATCTCTTCAATGGGCGCAGATATAGGTCACGTGTATCGCAGAGCGAGCCAATCAGTGCGTCGTACGAATGTCACATGAAGTGCGTGGAAAACTGCAATTGTCTGTCGTACAATGTTTGCAATGGCGGCAAATTGTGCGAACTTAATCCAGAGAAAAAGGAGAACAACATCTCCCTGTATGAGACCAGCGATACTTGCGATTACTATGAATTAGGCTTTAACCAAAAGGTGGGTGAAATCTTCTAAAACTATTAATATATCATCGACTGTTAATATTCTTTTACCAATCGCAATATTCCAATCGCGGCTTGTCTTCTCTTAGCATCTCTATCATTTTTTGCTATTCGCTCAGCACGTTGACTTGCTCGTAGTTTGCCTGATAATAACAAAGCGGGCAATGTCCTCTCTATGGTGGTATTAGGGACCTTAACCATGGAGGACGCCAACGCGACGAAGACGGCTATCAATACAGTGGGTCATCGAAAAGAAATGAATAATTAAAGACCATGATGGGTTTTAGAATTCGTCTTCGTTCTGTTTACAACGGAAAAACGTCGTTTTTTACGTCTTGCCTAGAACGGTTGCATTTCAGGCCCAGCGAGCCCTACCTCGAATTAGGCTCTCTGGAATTGTCCTTAAACATAAACACAATGTTTTTAACGGCTTACATCTCACTGAATCGGAACAATTAATAATATATAATAACGTAAAGAATTCAAGCAATTTCATTGGTCGAGAGCCATGATCTATAAGAGGACAGACGCACGGAATGACATCACAGCAATTTTCTTTTTACCGGTTTAATTTTGGATTTTTTTCAGTTTTATTATATAAAACAAATAGATTACAATGAACCGTTGTCTGTTCAGTTATAGATACACGGTATGACGCCATAAGTGATAAGAACAAAAGAGTGACAACTCGCCCCGGCGGCTCGTGGCCACTTTTTTTGTTCTTATCACATATGACGTCATACCGTGTATCTATAACTGAACAGACAACGGTTCATTGTAATCTATTTGTTAAATATACAACAACCACTTTGCCATAGCATTTATTTAAAGGAGAATTTCAGCCGCGTCATCGTGTTGCCGTCCTACATGCTTAAGGTCCCTGTCTACGATTAAGAAACCTCTCAATTTTTTCATTTAAGAAACAAAATAAAAGGAGATACCATACACTCCCTTTTTCCTTATTTCAGCAATCAAGTGATTGCAAGGATCAATGTTGTTCTACTTCGAAACCTTGTCTTAACAATGGTCGTTGTGAAGCAACGTGTATGAAGAATGGGAGACGGTTTCTCTGCGATTGCGCAGAAGGCCAAGACGGTGATCAATGCGAGAGCGTGGCTAGAGATTGCGGATTTTATGCTAATTCTGCCAACAAAACTCACGGTCTTCGCGTGATCTACGCGCCTGACAACACCGCATACCGGGCTTTTTGTTATTTCGGCAACAATATCCTTACGTTGGCCATGTCATTTTCGGTGGAAAACCAACGGTTGGTGAGTGCACCGCTGAGCAACGACCAACCCGTGTTTGAAGACTCGCACAACTGGGAGGAATATCGTCTGGGGCTGGCACGCATGACAGCTTTGCGTGATGGGGCATATAAATGGAAGTATGCCTGTGCCTATGACCAGCTTGACATAAAAGATACAGATTCAGTAACAATTTTTTTGGCTAAGTTGGATCCATTGAAAGTTGATGGAATAGTGTGTTCTGCGGCTCAAAGTATCAGAATTTATGGCGAAACCTGTCCGAAATGTGTAGTAGGTATGACCATTTTGAATTTTCTTTATCGATATCTCAGTAAAATCGTAACTCAAAGTCGGAAATTTTGAAAATATATTTGCCGCACAAATTGAACACCGCGCGTACTTAATATCTGGAATAATTTAGTGGAGAGCGGCAAGCCGAGAGGATGCTGAAGGGTTTAGAAAGTGGCTAAATAACGATAAGCCATTTCCCGACACTCGCAGTCAGTTTGGCGCTAAAGAGTCATTTTGACGACTTTTTGTGCCGGCAACGGTGTTTTTAGCCCGTATCTCACTACCCCAACCCCCCCCCCCCCGATGACAACGTGTTTGACAAGGCTTACGTAATCTTAGAATATGAAGTTTTATTTTTTTCTTGCGGTCCGAATTCATATTTTAACGTTTCTTCCAATCTCATTGGCTACGCGAGCGGTCCGTACGGCCTCAAAAACTCTGCCTCGGGCTGTTTTTGAGACCTCGGGAAATATTTCGGGAAATATATATATATATATATATATATATATATATATATATATATATATCCAAATAATTGACTGTAACAGAAAGATCACAGAACTTGACAATGGTTGGAGAGCGCTCAATACCATTACTGGCAGAGCGATAATATATATTTATTGAAAGACTAGCTTAGCTACTCGGAGTTTCACGCTATAAAGCGATCATCAGGCTAATGGCAGGTCTGGTTGCTATTCTCTATATTTACATCGTGATATAAGGTGTCGAATTACGTGTCTACATTTCGTAAAGAGTTCAGAGCGTTTGTTCAGCAGTGTTCTAGTTTTGTCTTTCATGATATGGAGTTTCTCCTCAAGGCAGAGGTTGCATCTTCTTGAACCGGCTTTGTAGGCTGGGACAGTTTTCAGTAGGGACCATGAAATCGAAAAATCTTTCTTAGCTTCCTTCAGCTTCCATATGTGTTTCGACAGTTCCGTCTCCTTGGCATACTTCTTATTCGCGAAAGATTTTGCGTGATTTCGGTAGCGTGTTTTGAAAACGTCCGCAGTGACTCCGATGTACCTGGCTGGTGGATCGTTGTTGCGCGTGGACACTTCGGCTTGGTAGACTACGTTTGATGTGAGGCATTTACCTTCAGCTGGGCATTTTTCCGGTAGTCTGCAGTTGCATTGTCGTTGTTTGCTTGTGTCGTTTGTGTTTGCGTTTGTCTGTTTGTGTGTTTGTTCAGTATTTTCTTGTTGTGTTTGTTTATGAATGAGCGCATGTTGTCAAGACAGCCGTAGCTGATTCGTACGTTATGTCGATTGAAAATTTTATGGAGTTGATTGGAAGGTGGGAAGTGTTTGTCTAACAGATGTAGGAATTGTTGTCCGATGTTCGTTTTTACGTTTTTCGAATAAGGGGGGTTATACCAGATTATATGGCGATGCCGTTTACGTTTTTGCGTTGTGTTGCTGCTGTCGATGTCTACGTTGTTGGTTGGTTGCTCGTACGTAAGTGTTGCGTCGTAGTTGCTTTGTCTCAGTGCGTTGTTGTACAATTGAGACGCAGCGTCAAAAGTTGTTTTGTCGCATGATAATTTGTTGATTCGCTTGTTGATGGATGATGGAAGTTGTCGTGTGATAGCGGGTGGGTGATTGGAAAGGCGGTTGATGTATAGTGGGTCGTCGTTGGGTTTTCTGTAGGGTTTGTGTGTTCCGTTAGCCAAGTCAAGTGTGACGTCAAGAAAATTTACCCGCTTCAAGTTGGCCGTGGCGGTGATTTTCAGCCCGAAATTCGAGAAAGTTTTAGTCAACTGTTTTCTGGCTTTGTCACATAATCTGCCTGATGTAGTGCGTATAACGGCGAGGCCGTCATCGCGGTACAGTCCGACGTTCTCCAGTTGCCCTTCAAGTTTATTCAAGATGAATAGACCGACGAGTTCGCAGATTTCGGCCCCATCAAAACTTCCCATCGTGACATCAAAAGCGTTTGCGGCATTCGACTTTGTCCACGTTTGGTTGTTGTTGAATAATAGTGATTGTCTGGCGTGCTTGATTATTTTGATGTCCTGATCACTAATTTTGGAAAACTGTTTAGCCCATTCAATTGCTTTGCCACGGCCAACTTGAAGCGGGTAAATTTTCGGCCAACTTGAAGCGGGTAAATTTTCTTGACGTCACACTTGACTTGGCTAACGGAACATACAAACCCTACAGAAAACCCAACGACGACCCACTATACATCAACCGCCTTTCCAATCACCCACCCGCTATCACACGACAACTTCCATCATCCATCAACAAGCGAATCAACAAATTATCATGCGACAAAACAACTTTTGACGCTGCGTCTCAATTGTACAACAACGCACTGAGACAAAGCAACTACGACGCAACACTTACGTACGAGCAACCAACCAACAACGTAGACATCGACAGCAGCAACACAACGCAAAAACGTAAACGGCATCGCCATATAATCTGGTATAACCCCCCTTATTCGAAAAACGTAAAAACGAACATCGGACAACAATTCCTACATCTGTTAGACAAACACTTCCCACCTTCCAATCAACTCCATAAAATTTTCAATCGACATAACGTACGAATCAGCTACGGCTGTCTTGACAACATGCGCTCATTCATAAACAAACACAACAAGAAAATACTGAACAAACACACAAAACAGACAAACGCAAACACAAACGACACAAGCAAACAACGACAATGCAACTGCAGACTACCGGAAAAATGCCCAGCTGAAGGTAAATGCCTCACATCAAACGTAGTCTACCAAGCCGAAGTGTCCACGCGCAACAACGATCCACCAGCCAGGTACATCGGAGTCACTGCGGACGTTTTCAAAACACGCTACCGAAATCACGCAAAATCTTTCGCGAATAAGAAGTATGCCAAGGAGACGGAACTGTCGAAACACATATGGAAGCTGAAGGAAGCTAAGAAAGATTTTTCGATTTCATGGTCCCTACTGAAAACTGTCCCAGCCTACAAAGCCGGTTCAAGAAGATGCAACCTCTGCCTTGAGGAGAAACTCCATATCATGAAAGACAAAACTAGAACACTGCTGAACAAACGCTCTGAACTCTTTACGAAATGTAGACACGTAATTCGACACCTTATATCACGATGTAAATATAGAGAATAGCAACCAGACCTGCCATTAGCCTGATGATCGCTTTATAGCGTGAAACTCCGAGTAGCTAAGCTAGTCTTTCAATATATATTATATATATAATATTTATATAATATATATATATATTATATATATAATATATTATATATATATATATATAATATGTATTTAGAATCATATATCAGTAGGGTGCTCGGTATATCAAAGTATAGAGCTAATAAGACGATATAAAATACAATAAACTTGGTTTACTTCATATGATTTTATTCACTACAAATTTGTTCCGTATATCAAGCAGTGCTTGCCACATTCATCAGGTGAATTTAAATTCTATATATATGCATGTGAACACGTGGCAGTATAGTACTTACACCTCGTGCTTTAACCTTGATAATGCGACCTTGTTTTTCTAATCTTGCAGCAATGGCACAGGGGTTTAATGCATTAAATATGGCGTATCATTACGTAGAAAACTGTCCTTCAGCAATCCAGGTTTTACGTGAGAAATCGTGTCCCACAAAAGGAATATATTATTATTATGGCAACTACGACCCCGACTGCTTGGACGAGAATTTCTTGTGCACCAGCTCATTGAAGGCGACAACCCAACTATGGTTCGTACATTGATCAGTGTAAAATACAGTAACGTCTGAGTCAAAACCCATGCAAAGACCGGTTTCATTCACCATTTGAACAGATATCGTGGTTATTCCCCACCGGAAAGGAAATGGAACTGAGCAAGTGTATTTGGGTGGCTCGCTCGGATATTTTCAGTGCACTTTTCGTCTTTCGAGAGATGTGAAAGAGTAAATAGTTGCAGTGGAATAAGCGTATATATATATATATAATATATATATATATATATATATATATATATATATATATATATATATATATATATATATATATATATATAAATAGATTCTGTTATTCGCAGGCTAATAGTTGCATGTGAATGCGCTTTAATGTATAACAGTATAAGTGCCCTTACTTGAGCACCTTACATAAGTCTTATGCACTCTGTCACATCTATCAAAAGAAGAAAATTCATTGTTGTTTTACTATTGTAATTATTTAATCTTATTTACAAATTATTTACGCATAGACGCTTTGTCTTATTACACGAAGTTTTGAACTATTGCAATGTTCAAAGCTTGCACAGTTGCACTTGGCCATTAGTTTTCACCGCATGGATCTCTTATGTATTAACTATTGCACTACATATTCTGGATTTCTTGATGATTTTAGAGGCAGAGCTTCGTTTCAATAATTGCAATTAAATATTACTTATTAGTCAAGCTTGTATAAATTAAATGAGTTTACAGTTCGAATTTATTTCATTTTTTATTTTGGATCATAACACGTTTCGTCTTTTGACGTCGCATGCCAGTTTTACGAAACAACCTTGAAATGCAATCATATGTTCCTTTGCAAGGCCTATATCGGGCTATAATTTCGGTTCATGAAATACGACTTTTTGTCCCAGACATCCAGTCACAAGCAGCATATGAGTTGGAGAAAATTTGCAACAGCAAACGGGCATTGGATGACCGAAGAGGCTCTTGACTTCCTTCAGAGGTTTTATTATTGTATCTTTCCTCCATAAAGAGCATTCTGAATCGAATGCCAGAATTCGTACACCATGAGCAAATGGCGAGGCGATGACACGACCATCTGGACTAAAACTTTGGTCTTTTATAAACCCAGGTCCGGCTTCACTCTCCTGTATGTAATGACTAAGTCGTCTTTCCTTACCTATATTGTGTATCACAAAATTTAGTGAATGGTGGAGAACAACTTTTAAGGGAAACACGTCCATTATAGTAATTTTACATCAAATTATGTAACGTTGAAGTCGCATCTCTAATTTGGACATTTCTCCATTATTTATCACTTTAAAATAATTGATCGATCTCTCAAATAAGGACATTTCTTTTATGTCATCTCTCTGATATAGTCATCTCCATAATGTTAACCTCTCTAATGTGGAGTCACCTTAGTGATATGGCCATATGGGACATCTTTGAAACAGTTGGTAAACTCTTCAAAATGGCCATCTCTCTAATTACTGATCTCTCTAATGTAGACATTTCTGTAATATGGTTATCTCTCCAACAAAGACATCTCTCTATTCTGTAATTTAGACATCTCTCTAAATGTGATGGTCTGCTCTGTAATACTGATCTCTCTAATGTGGACATTTTTGTAATATGGTAATCTCTCCAACTAAGGATTCTCTCTAATATAGACATTTCTCTAAATGTGATGGACTGCATGCTTTCTAGTAATAGACTTCTCTCTAATATGATCTTCTAATGTGAATATATGTTTCAAAAATGGTTGACATTAGTACTGCCACATGCCATATGGAACTCCATCTAATAAAAAAGAGCCTTACAAGATGAATCATATTGTATGTCATGAACTGTGGTATAGTCATACACTGCTGTCAAATATCTAGACACCAAACAAGAGCCATCAGGATGAACCGCAAAAGAAGGAATGTATAATGGAGGAACAGTAAATTCATAATTGCCATTTATTACACTTAGATTGTTGCGGTAGTCATTTTTTGCATCTACATTATTTTCAGTTGCTTGTAGATCTTCTGAAAAATGTTCTAAGTCAAGATTATGGACCAATAGAATCTCATCGTGATGATCAATCTGACTGAAGCATGACATGATAAGCTTATCACCAGCATGACTGAGTTCCATGCGAGATATGCCACTTTCGTTGGTAAACAATTTTTGACCTATTTCATGTAATTCATTCTCTGAATAAGTGGATTTGTTAATATCCCAGGTGCGAATAGTTCCGTCGAAGGCTGAGCTGAGTAACAACCGTGTTTTGCAATCATAGGCTAAACTCTTCACCCAGTCTGTATGTCCTGCAAGCCGCATAACATTTTCACCCAACTTTCGTGCATCCCACAATGCTATAGTACAATCATCAGACCCAGTTGCAAAAATTCTTTCATCACAGAAGCATATGGAGTTGACTGCATCATTGTGGGCATCTGATATTTGATGCAGGCATTTTCTTGTGTTTGGATCATAGAGTGAAACGGTGTTTTGTTCGCAGGCTGCGGCCAGCATTTTACCACTGGGTGAAAACTCCAGGCTAAATACTCCACCACGTCCTAGAGTAATGTTATAAATGCTTGATGACCTCTTAAAATGTTTGTAATATCTGGATGTCAAAGTATCACAAGTTAAAGAAAGCAGCCCGATTTCTCGCTGTCTACACATTTCTATTGTCGAATACCTACGCATCGTGAGCCAGGCAAAACCAAATTACCGTATCATTTTTAAAAAAGTTTGAGAAACCAAATAAGTATCGAAAGTCAATCTAGTTACTCAAGTATATTAAATAAAAATTCGAATTATTACATAAAGTACTCTACGTATGCACTGACACGAGGAGTTCACGGGCTCACAAACTTTCAGTGAGGTGTAAAATCTCTTCAAAAAGTCAACGTCGAAAATTCTCTCAAATTTGTTTGCAATTTTTTTAATTTCTTTCGACTTGTTCACATAAAATGGACGACGACTGGGCAGCAGCAGTCACCGCGCAAGAAAATGTTTCGGAAAAGGTATTTGTAAGCAATTGTTTTCTGCGTTTGTTTGTATTTGCGCCTTATGCCAGACGCTCACGTGTCTATGTTTCTCTTTGACATTTCGACGATTTTTATACCCAAGTGTTTATCCTCCTATGAGATTGTTATAAGATTGAATCACCGAATAACAGAGTTGCACTTTAGTAGTGAATTAATCTAGTAAACTGGTAAAAAGTGGAAAAAAAATGCGAACTATAGCATTTCTTGTATAGTTGACCTAGGTCGGGATGTGAATGAAATATTTTCCCGATGTTAGAAGCGAAACCAGAGATAATTATGTCTTTAAAGGCTTTTAGCAGAGTGAATTAGTTGTACAGTGATAAATATTCAAAGCCAGAGATTGTCTGAAGTAATCATAGATCTTGGTTTCACTTATAACATTTTTTAGGGGGGAAATGCATTGGTTAGGTGCATTTGCTCCTGATATTAAAGCAAGCTGTAATAATTTTATTTTATTCAATCAATTTGGAATGTTTAAAAATTCCCTTGCCTTAATAACACAAGTCATGATAGCAGACTTGTAGGATGAATTTGCATTTATCATTAGGAAACCATTTGTAACTTTTAGTATATTTTTACTGATCAAACCAATGGAGCCTTGGTGTCTTATTATTTGCATGTTTACTATGTTATAGGTGAAACAGATGACCATTGGTAGTAACAGTTCATCAAAGCCTGCTCCGGCGGCACCACCTTCACCACCAAGTAATGATCAGGCACCTAGTAATGGTAAGGAGTTGCTGTGGATTTGTGTTCCAAATATTCATTCACATTATATTGAAACAATTCCTTCTGGAGGAAATTCAGCAAAGATGAATAGAATATAACAGATTCAACACTAGATTCAACCAACAAAATATACCTTCTTATATATTCTATAACAGAATATATTCTTTGTTAAACTAAATCGCTCCTGAACATGGCAAAATCACAACTCAAAATGACCTTGATAAACAACTACCATCACACATTGCATGCTTGAAAGCAAAAAGGGAAAGGATCTATTCAATGTCTTAAGTTTTGCCTATGATTAGTTGCATTGGTGACTTTTAAGAATCCTAAGTTCAAAAGTCATGTTAGACGTTTTTTTGCAGAGTAATCGTACATAAGTGAAAATGTTATTTTGTTTTTATAAGATCTACAACCTTAGGCAATATAATTGTTCTCTCAAAGTAAGTTACATACCCCTATACCTCTATGAAAATACAATTTTATCCAGCAAGTACAGATTCTGTGTTTCAACATTTGATATGTTAAGATTAGAATTTTATCTATGGCCATTAAATTGCTATCAAAATTCAACTGTCTTAAACACTAAACTTTTGAGTGCATGATTTTAAGCATAAAGTTGTCAAACTCTAGCATGGCATATCTTACCAGGACTTTGATTTTTACTACATCCTACCTCAACCTATCAGACTATTTACTGTTGTTGTTGTTTTAGTTGTGTCTGATGAGAAACCCTTATCAAAAGAAGAAAATTCATTGCTCACAAAGGTCCTCAGAGCTAAACTAGTTGAATCAACAAAAGAGGTTGAAGTTCAACGCAAAGACCCCAACTCTCCACTGTATTCAGTTAAATCATTTGAAGAATTGCCCTTGTGAGTAAATCTTCTACAGTGTATTTAAATTGCAAAATAATTGACATATGTAATTCATATCAATAGGGCAAAGCAAACAACAAGCATTAGGTCATCAGCAAAATTAGGTTTAAATCTTGCCTGAGATTGCAAAACTTAGCTAATTTTTGCTGGGAGTGTCTGGCATTAGGCGAGAGAACTGCAGTTTTGTTGACTGATTATTGTCTTTTTGTTGACAGGAAGGATGCATTGCGTCGAGGCGTTTATGGAATGGGTTTCAACTCGCCATCAAAAATACAAGAAACAGCTTTACCAATGCTCTTAGCTGATCCGTAAGTAAAGGAGAATTTTGTGTGTTGTAATTATTCTTCAGCACATGAGAAAATTATCGAGGTAAAATTGATTTTACAGTTACCAGATGCAAAAATAACGCCAACTAGACACACTTTTATGTTTTTACCACTACTGTATTATGTGTACCAGTGCAATATCTGTTGTCATGCAAGGAAGGACTAGTTGTAAAATGAACATCAATTTCTTAATTAAAACAACTCAATATCTTCTAAATATACTTTACTTCGATTGATTTCAAATTTCTGTCACACTCTTTGATCTCTATTCAATGAGTCAACTTGAATATTATGCACTGAATATGTAGTTGTAAACAGTATCTTTGTATTAAGGTCAAAAATATTTAGTTTGCTTGTTGAATAAAACGATAGGCTTGCTTTCTTTTTTTTAGCTTATCCACCGTTTAAGCTAAACGGGCTTGATACAACCGGCCCCTGTAATACAGGGACTGTATGTGATACTGTACTGTGATTGATATTTTCACAATTACTCTGGCATTCAGGGGTTATTCTAAGCTGGAGTTGCTACCACTTTTTGAAATTGTACGAAGATCTCACGAGGAGAAAATTAGTAATAATTGTATGACTATCTTAAGCTACCCATATAATAATTTCCACCAGAAATTTTCTTACCATTTCAAAAAGTGGTAGCAACTCCAACTTAGAATAACCTCTGCTGACATTTATCTCCCTAACAGAGCCAGCAACATGATTGCCCAATCACAGTCTGGGACAGGAAAAACAGCAGCGTTTGTTTTGACGATGCTGAGTCGCGTAGACCCTGCAGAGCATTTTCCACAGGTAAAACTACGAATTTTTATTGACTAAACATTCGTAAAATAACATTTGACGTTTAGTCCTTGAGGAATTGGTAATTTGTGAACTTTCAACGAACATTATTATCTTAGGTGATATGTCTTTCTCCAACCATGGAGTTGGCAAAACAAACGGGAGCCGTGGCTGAACAAATGGGAAAATATTGTCCAGAAATCAAGATCGCTTATGCTATACGAGGAAATAGACGTAAGTTCGACACTGGATTCTGTCCATTTAACGTTTGTATTTTAGTGACTATAATACGAATTTTCGTCCCAAATGTTCATGGGAGGTTGCCTTGTGAAGGTCGCCTAAATGACAACCTCTTTTATCGATTTTGCTCGTACAACTTTACTTGCTTTTTAACCAGGTTTAACTAACCTCTGCTTCATATTTAAATATCACCGGTTTGATATTTCCTGATTTTTCTTCCACAATAACATTTTGTGGGCAATCAGTAATCTTAGCATTTGTCAGTGGCATGTAACTATTAAGAGCTCAGATTGGACGAACCCGGGAGCCCCCTGATCAAAATTTACTGTACAAGAATTAGGTTGAGGATTGGTACAAGCCGATTTGAAGAGTTAGTCCCAGTCCAATTTTCCAATTTTGGCTCCGTGGTTGACGATCGCGCCAACGAAAGCAATAAAAAGAGCCTGGCACCGTTTTCAATTCTGCCTTAGCGATTGCAGTCCGGACTGAAGTCACTAAAATTCTATGTATCGCTCGTTTACATTACTCTTTGTTCGAATACTCAGATATATAAGTGCCTTTCTTTTATTAACTAACCTCAATATCTATTATCTAATCTACTTTCTAAAATCCTAAAATATATACGGTTGAAGTTATGAATTAATTATGAAAAGTTAAGAAATTATAAAAAGGTTTTCGCGATTCTCTTCTTTTGATAGATGTGAACGAGTAATTAGTTCTGGATGCTCTGGTGTATAAGAGCTCTTATTTCAACATCAGTAACTAATTCACTCGTTCACATCTATCAAAAGAAGAAAATCGCAGCAAAGATTGCGAGTGTAAACGGGCCTGTAGAGAAATATATAACATTTACAATTATTTACTGTTCTGTGAACTAGTTGCTCGTGGTGAAAAGATAACAGCTCATATTATCATTGGCACGCCTGGCACATTGTTGGACTGGATACTAAAGATTAGAGCGTTTGATCCACGAAAAATCAGAGTGTTCGTTCTTGACGAGGCTGACGTCATGATCGATACACAGGGTCACAAAGACCAATCAATTAGGATACACAAGTAAGTTAAATGACATTTTCAGACATCAGACATGGTTATCGTTTTGTAAGAGGCCGCGGGGGGGGGGGTGCGTGTGCGGTCTATATAGGGGTAGGTAATAAACATCAGCTGACTGTTTGCATTACGTTCTGTTCAGATTCTTACCAAAGGTTTGCCAAATGTTGCTTTTCTCCGCCACTTACGAGGAACAAGTGATGAAGTTTGCTGAAAGCATCATTCCCGATCCTATAATGATACGATTAAGACGGGAAGAGGAGAGTTTGGAAAACATCCGACAGTTCTATGTCATTTGTAATGGCATGGAGCAGAAGTTTGAGGCTTTGAGTAACATGTATGGTGTCATCTCTATTGGACAGTGCATTGTTTTTTGCCATGTAAGTTTAATTCCTTTTGACTTGATTTGTCTTCTGTTGAAAATAACGCATTATCTAGTGTACGTTGCAATATAACCAATGAGCAGCGTGATAGCGTCTTCAAATAACTTAGCATCAAATGTGGTATAATAACCGCCTAAAATAGACAAAAACACTTCTCGACGTTTCGACCCAAGGGCCTTCGTCAGAAGAGTGTAGACGAAAGTCACTTTCATAACGAAGGCCCTTTAGGCAGTTCTTACACATCCCACAATTAATCTGATGTTTACTCTGTCTTGTGCTATATAACACAAAAACACTATAAGCAACAGTGTTCGGGTCCCCCAGCGGCAGTGATCTCTATGTGAACCGGAACGATAACTCGGTCTCCATCTTTGAAGCGGAATTGAGGGCCAGTGGCAGTCAATTTCTTTTATTTTGGTTCTTAATTCGGCTTTAAAATGGTCGAATAGTTAATGATTAACCATCAGACAATTTGATGAAATTCGAAATGAAAAAAACTGAAGATTTGGGTTATCAAGTGTGTTCCGACACCCAACTGTTGAGTTTGTAAATGATGTTATATTCGGAGTTTGTTTCGTTTTATACGTTGTCTTGTACATGTAACTGGCTCCAAAATGTTTAGCTGGTTCATAGTTTGCCAGTGCATAAATATCTATATGTACTGTGTTAGAAAAAATTGGATTAAATATCCTTTAATTCGATGTTTTTTTCCAGACGAGAAAGGCTGCCTCGTGGCTGAGTGAGAAGATGGCTGCAGAAGGTCACTCTGTCGCACTGCTTTCTGGCGAGATTACTGTCGAACAAAGAATAGCTGTGCTGAATCGCTTTCGCGCTGGTAAAGAGAAGCTCCTTATCACAACGAATGTATGCGCAAGAGGAATTGACATCGAGCAAGTTTCCGTCGTTGTAAACTTTGACCTGCCTGTGGATAAAATTGGCGCGCCAGATTACGAGACGTACCTGCACAGAATTGGGCGAACCGGGCGTTTCGGTCGCTATGGACTTGCTGTAAATTTCGTGAACGAGGGTCGTGATTTGCCGACGTTAAAGAATATCGAAAAACATTTTGGGCGACCTATTGAGGAACTGAACACTAACGACGTAGATGCCTTAGAGAAATTGAACGAGTAATTTAATACCAAAAGGATGGGATTCATAGGAAAGATACATATTTCTCCAGTCGGAGTAGAAATCATCATTTAAAAAGACAATGTTCGTTGGAAAATTGGTTATGTTGTTGTTAATATAAATATTTTAAACATTCGTAAAAATTTTAACACTCAGCAGTTGAGTTTAGTTAAACAACGTTTTTTAAAGCGATTCATACGTGGTCCCGACTTTACTTTTGACTTTAATTATTTCACCATTCCTTCTTTTCAAACTCTGCAGATACCGTGAAAATTTTTTTAAAATCCAGCCCTTACTCAGAATGCTACTACTCGTATTAATTAGGGCTATGGTTAAAGTACATCCAAGTTTCGCGCACAACCTCCAGGGTCCAGCGTGAATCGTGTTGTGACCTCCCAGCTGCGTGTGTTTGTATGCGTGTTCCTCGCGAGAATCTCGGAGGCAGTGAAGGTAGCCATAACTGGCCATAACTTAAATAGTAGCAAAATAAACACTATGATGAGTTGAGAATTGTGCTTGATGCTTTAGTGTTGAAATTTATTTTAGTGTGGGCTTTATATTAAAACAAAAATTCCATCTCAATTTAATGAAACATTGCGAATATGGATGTAGGTCCATTGGATGAGAGGGCACTGTATGGAGCGACTGTGTAATCTGTGTAAAAGTGTTAGTGCACAAAGAACTTTGTGATTTGATGACAACAGCAGGTAAGTTTTCTACTTTAAACTCTTTTCAGCGTATAACGAGTACTCTTTTTGAAACAAGACAAACGTATTTAGTCAATTCCTGTAATTTTGACTTTGTTTACCGTGTCTGCCCGCGTTCCAGGACTGAGTACGAATTACCAGTTTCCCCGCCGAAGCTCGCGTTTCCTCGCTTTTAAGTAATATTCTGTATTCAGCCAAAATAAGATTCGGTATCAGTGTGAGCAGAAAAGTTTTAATATATATTTATATATAACATATTGGAACAACCTTAGGACAACTTACTGACATCGACAGTCTTCTGGCAGTCATCCTGCAAATCCTCTATGTTTCTGCATAATTTTGGTATAGCAATTGCCTGATTCTACTTTTTGAAATAAACTTTTGGGCGTTTTGATATTCAAAGAGCCTTTGCCTTGCATGCGTAAGATGTCGACTATAAATATTTCACCTTGAAAGACCTTGTTTATATTTTATACACCCACGATCATATAGTTGCCATCTACATTTTCGCACTAATATCTACATTGTTTGCCAACTTTTCTTACCAATCTAACGAAGATATATAGTTAGTATTGATGATGATGATCAAATAGATTCATTGATCATGATCAAATTGATTTATTATGATCAAATTGCACTGATAAAGTGGTTTACCTACAGGCTACAAGCTAATTTACTTATTTTCCCATAAGTGTCCACTACCTTATACCACAGTTAATACATGGTTTGGAGACGAAATAAAAGCACAATACAACTCATTAACTATGTTATTGTCCAGGTTTATGCAAAAAATGGTTCCTTTCTCGTCACGTGTCTATTGTATTTTAGACAAATTCGCCAATGGCATTCATCTTGCTAAGCTTCTCAACCTTGACTTGAAAAATATGTTAATTATAAGATTGCTATTTGTTTATCTGTGCAAAATACAATAGACATGTGATGCGAAAGGAACAATTTTTTTGCATAAATCTACCTCAACATAGTTAATGAGTTGTACTGTAGTTTTATGTTGTCTCCAAACCATGTATATTCTATTAACTGTGCTTATACAAACCAGGTTGTCGATTATTATTGGTGTACCCAGCACATCATGACATTAGCTCGCTACAGTCGTCTCCATGGTAACCGTTCGGACATTCGCAGGTGAATCGTTTCCAGGCCTGATCAAGGGAGTTCATTGGTTTACAGAATCTGTTCTTCGGACAGATGCCTGATACTTCACAACAGTTGTTTCTCATGTAACAACCTAATCCTGAACATTGGCCTTCCAGATTCTAGAAGTATAAGGAATAATAAATTCTGCCATTAGTATTGCTTATGCGGGAAAACGTTCAAAACGCAAAATCTTTACGGCGTACCACTCAAAGTTGATTTATTACAGGCGAAAAACTTTAATTAGATCTAGCAAAACCCTCGACTTCGTCTTGATTGACCTTGCCTTCGGTGACGAATAATTGTTAATTGTTACCATACCTGTTTCGATGTTTCGATCAAATTTCGCATCTCGTACGTAACATAGAGGCAGTCATCTTGGTCATGAAGCAATGAACTGTTTTCTTCCTTGTGACTTGAACACAGTTGACATTTTGTATTTTGGCAAATTTGAAACGACTGGCATCGACAGTCCTCTAGACAGTGTTCCAGACAATCTGCTATGTTTCCATCTTTTATCACGAACGTTTCAATGAGACAGGATTCGTCAAACGCCTTGTTATTTTCGGCCTTCATGGTGAATTGTGGTTGACTGTTGTGCACAGACGCGTTAGTGTAGATCAGTTCCGCCAGCATGACGGCGATAAAACTGAGAAGAACAAACGTGAAGTTTGAACATTCTAAAGAGCTATTATTTACGCTATTTATATTATAGAGTAAATCAGTTATGATTTTTGTTACTTCACTCGATGCATGTAAATTGTAGAGGTTTAAAGGGTCTTAATTTCGAGTGGAATTATACACACTTCAAATTCAAGCCAGGAACAATTGAGAAAAATGAGTCAACTATAGGTCCTCCGGCAGGAAGGTATTCCGACAACTCTGATTTCCTAAAGTTGAAGCTGTTGTTCGACCAGGAAATAATAATATTCTGTGATGATGTGACCCTACCTGAAAAGAATCACGTTCATCTTTGTCTGTAACTTTCGGTTTTCTATTTGTGACGATGTTGCTGAATCGTATATCTTCAGATGAAAGATGTGTCAGTATACCTTTTGACATCTTCAATAGACAGGGCACCTGCTAATCATTGTTCAACTTGTTCCATGAAGGACAAATAATACGGAAATTGTATGTAAATTTTAATGATAGTTCATACTGTACAACTTTACAAACTTATACAATTTACTTATTATAAAACGATTTAATTTATTTATAAAACGCCAGTTTTTTTAGCTATCAGCGTAAGAATAGTTTTTATGCATTTCTATATTGGTTCTATACATGCTAAATGATAATATATCGATACTGGCCATGCAGTATATATACTTGTATTATTATAGCCTTGCTACTTGCATGCTAACTATATGTTGATTAGATTCAAACTATACTATATTATGTGTGGCTCATGTGCATCGGTCCTGCTCCTAGCATTCGGTAGGCCACTCGATTTAGGGGCTGTTTACATGAGCCCGGTTAACCGAGATTCAACGAAGCGTGAGAAGACTTTGAGGTATTGAAATAAGTCTTTATGACACAAAACAAGCACATGCTATTGTTATGGTGATTATACGACTGTCAGGATCATGTTATCTGCTCATTTCAATACTTCAAAATCATCTCACGCTTTGTTTATGGTTCCGCTTTGCCAAACCACAGCTGAGTCGTGGAGTTTTTGTACCGTACACAAGAATGTATTTTCGTATAATAGCCTGGATAGAACCATGCCGACTTGAATGGCATTGACGTACAATTATTATGCCCATAGATGTCAACATGCAAAGCCCCATTCTGATGAAGACGTATTTCAAACCGATTCAAATTATTTTCGCCACTGATCTTACCACGAGGCGAAAATACACGTAAATCAAAATAATCGTGCCAAATTCTATCATTATATTTCCATGGTACTGAAATTTCAAGAAAATCCGAATTAGTGATGTTATAGTGTTTCTCGTACTCGCACGTGAACAGGAAAGAAGTTAAATTTCGTTTTATATATTTCATTCTATCTTTCCTAAGTCGGTAGCCGCTCCATGTTAACGCGTTTTCGTTAAAAGGAAAATCTTTAAATAAAGGACGTCGGAACTTAAAAGAATTTTCGTAACTGTAAGATTGCACCAGAGTCCAAGCACCGTACGAATCGAAATGACAGTATACTTCATAAACTTTGCCTTCAGAATCAACTACTTTGTACAAACCATGCTGTCGATGACCATGAGCGTACCCAGCACATGACGTGATCGATGTGTTGCAGTTGTTTCCATAGTAACCGTCCGGACATTTGCAGATGAAACGTTTCCAGGGCTTATCGAGCGAGGTCACCGTCTGACATGTTTGGTTCTCAGGACAGATACCTGGTACTTGACAACAGTTGTACTTCATGTAACAACTAATGCCTGAACATTGATCGTTGAAATTCTGAGAAGAGAAAGTATCCTGATTTAACTATCCGTTCTGGGCTGAGGAATAAATATTTAGCTGACAGTGGCGAATTTTGATCAAGCTAGTGTATTTAGAAATTTTTTTAAAATTAATATACATTTAAAAGTAGGAGCATAGGTTTTGACCAAAATTTAAGAAGCCTTAATTATCATACCTGATACATTTCCATGGATTTTCGCATCTCGTACGTAACGTAGACGCAGCCATCTTGGTCATGAAGCAACGAACTGTTTTCCTGCTTGTGACTTGAACAGAGTTGACATTCTGCATTTTGGCAAATTTGAAACGACTGACATCGACAGTTCTCTAGGCAGTGTTCCAGACAATCTGCTATGTTTCCATCTTTTATCGCGAACGTTTCAATGAGACAAGATGCGTCAAACGCTTTGTTACTGTCAGCCATTATGGTGAACTGAAGTTGACTGTTGAACACAGATGCCTTTGTGTCAGCAATCATGGCGATGATTAAAAGCCTGTAAAAGAAAAACAGAACTGGTATAAACAATGTTGCATCGCCTGAATGAACTTTGCTCACAGTCATTGCTCTTAACAAGTTGTAGGAACTTTTAATGTTTTGCGTATATATAGCATGTCGCTGCAAATTGAATACAACCATTTTCGTGGAATATGGAGTACATCTTTATTGTTTATTTCTGCCTTACCAGGAATAATATGGACGTTTTCAGTTGTGTAGCACGAAGTTATTTTTAGGTATTGCAGAATTTGTCGAAATTACATTAAAGTAGAAGTCCGCACTTCAGTAAACAAAAGGTTAATTTTAAACTTTGATATTTTTTAAAAGACGATTACTGTGTGAATATCTAACACTATTTACGTTCGCTATGCAGCCTATGCTTCCAAAAATGAATAAAAAACAAGGGTTTTTGTTGAGAAAAATTTGAAACATGCGAATTTAGCCAATTGGGGCTCATCAGTAACCGTCTAACCGAGGCGCAGAGCGGCCTAGATTCCACTTCAAATTGCCACTTAGACAAGTATTTTGCAACACAACTAGCACATGGCGTATAATTTTTACGGCCGTAAAAATGCTTGAAAAGCCATATAGCATTGACAGGTTTAGCTGCAAAATAAATTACAAATGTTCACATTCGGATATAAATATTTTCTTTTTGAAATGTTTTAAAATTTTCTATATAATCCAGAGGTTCTTAGTACAATTGGAACGTTTGCGGCATAATTAATTTGCACTAGCTTATATTTGACTGGCGACGTCGAGATAGAAATATTTGACTAGCGATGTCGAGATAACTGCGTCGTAGATCTTTAGGTGAAATTATATTCAGTGCAAAATCAACTGAAATCTCGCTGAAATACAAACAGTCAAGGGGAACTGCGCCATCTTGTACTATAAGTAGAAATTGAAAACCCCCTTTAAATTCCCTATTTGTCCTATAAAGAAGCTGCAAATGCGCACTTAGCTACGCACGGTGCTTTGTAAAAGCGCATAAGCTACATACTGTGAGAGGTAAGACATCAATCTGGCCATCCACACACGCTTGTTCAACGATTATATACGACTCAAATGATCTTTTATTACAATAACTTAACGCTAAATCTTACCTCAAAAGTCTTGTGATTATCATCTTCGCTCCGTATCTGAAAGTCTGACTTGCTTTTTGCGATGTTTTATGTTTTAAAGCATGTTATATAATTATACCGCCGCTAAAATTGACACGATGTTTAATAGCTGTCAACATGCCGTGTTATCCTAATAAATTGATCTGAAAAAACGTGACTTGTTGTCTAAAGAGCATAAGTCAGTCCCTCGCGCATGTGGGACTCGTGTAAAAGTTCTTATATCGATCGTATAATATCGCAGCTTTGCACGAAACAGTAGATATTGGAAAAACAGTCCTTCACTTCATCTCGTTAAATTTGATCCTTCAAAATAAACAGAAAGTATTAACAATTTTCCAATTTATTATTTTACCTCAGGGGAGTTAATTTATTTTCTGAGTATAGTGAACTTTTTATATATCACAATAATTATTATATTTTACTGAAAAAGTCAGGGAGATATTAGTGTTCAAGTTAATTCAAACAATACATAAAGAGATGATAAACCTCATTAGGCTTCATTACCATTTCATTATCTGTATTGTTTGAATTTCATTCGATGCGGCCAAAATGCGACGTAAGATAATATATATATATATATATATATATATATTTATTATATGGCAAGCGCTTGTTTTGGTTAATTCTGCAATTTGATTGGCTGCTGACAGGTCCGGATTTCCCCGTATTGCCCACGGGCAATACGCAATTCTTATTGCCCTGTGAAAACAAGGCAAAACTCACGGCAAAAACTAACTAAATTTAAACTGAAAAACAGATTAAATTCTTAAACGGAAAATAATGAATTTGAAATAAAAATAATAAATTTATATTTTACAAAATAGAGCGGTTTTTTTCACTTTAGGCCGATGTTTTGGTGTCGTGTGCCCGGATGAGATTGATCATTAAAATTACTCATAAAGAATTAATTATTACAATGTCTGCATGAAATATGCCATATAATAAAAAACTTACTAACTTCGACTGTTCGGTCTGTACGGTAAAATATCAAACCTCGGTCTTGGTGTATTGACCTCGCTATCGCTCGGTCAATACGGCACGACCTCGGTTTGATATTTTACCGTACAGACCTCACTCTCAGTCAGTAAGTTCTTAATATATATATACCTGAATTAAGAAATAGAAAACATTTTCCGTGTTTCTATACAGTTATAGAAAAACGCGTGGGAGTTTGGGAGAACGAGAAATAATCAGTGGGAAAACGAGCCCGTATATAGGGCGAGTTTTTCCACGTTATTTCGAGTTCTCCCAAACTCCCACAAGTGTTTCTATAACTGTATAGAAACACTGGAAAAAATTCTTTATATTTCTTTTATAATATAACTCAATAAAAAGATTTTGTACAAATATTATGATTCGATTCAATTACAAATTCTCATTACATCGCTTCGCTTGTCAAGTTCGGCGGGAAAATTCCCGTGTTTCTATACAGTTATAGAAACACGCTTCTCGACCAATCAGCACGCGCGTACTATAAATGTTATATTATGATTTAAATTGAAATATGTAAGCACAAATCATGTACTACATAACAAACAAAGGGAAAAATTATATTTGGCTAATGACAACATTCCTAAATCGATCAATTCTTAGTCCCTGTGTTTCACATTTAACATTTGGCAAATTATTCCACAACATTGCATGGCTGCAGAAAAATGTATGCTCCTTTTCATAAAATTGGTTTTAGGCTTCGGAATTTGAAAAGGGAGGGGTGAATGATTACAACTGGTATGGAATATCGACATGCATGGAAGTCTATACAATGAATAATATATAGGAGCAACTGATGATATAGTATAATACATCATTGAAAATTAAAATTACCACAGAATTCATTTAAATAGTTTGATATGATGTAAGGCAAACCGAACGAAAGATTAGTGTTATCAATCAATAACTTATCAGATCACAATTGATTCAATTTCCTCAAGCCGCTGACAAAACTTCACGTTTTTAATCATAAGCATTATGTATAGTCTCAATGTAAAGAAACGCTTTTTCCATTTTGGAATGCTGTATTTCCTAAAGTATGATGTATATACTGTCAGAATATTAACTATACATTGGCTGACTGCACCGGAACTTATAGGAATCGTTTCTAGGAAACGTTTCTAGACAATTTTCTATATACGAATTTTGCTGTGAACTTAAAATCTTTATTGCACCCACTACAACCTGTGTTGAAACATATGAAAAATGCAAAAAATTGATGCTTTTCGATCTGGGCCTGAAACATATTACCTACGATGCTAACTTTAAACGTGATCTTACTAAAATTTAGTTTTCGAAGGAAAAGGAGCTTAGTAATCTATACTTTATAACATAAAGGAAATATCGATCACCTTTGACATTTATCTGCATGAAAACATCTACATTAACCTATATGTATTCGAATAGACCTAAATGCTAAGTTTAAATTAAGTGGACATCCACTAAACCACAAGTATAGATATTCAGGTTGCCGTTCACTGTAAATATTATAAGTACACATATTATATAATATTTTATAAACATAACTTATTTTCACTCGTAACTTATATTAATATATAATAGTCAGGTTACTGTTAACTTTAAACACTTTATTCGATAAAAAAGAGTATACTGCGGTTGAATTGATAATAAATTATATAGCCTAACATTTGAATTAATTTTCTGAATGGTGAACTTATTATATCACAATAAATATTATATTTTACTCAAAAAGTCACGGAGATATTAGTGTTTAAAGTCAATACAGCACGTATGTGTGTAGATGTGTCTAAATTATGCAAAAAACGTCGCATAGCTATTGCAAATAATGATTAAGCATGCTTGCGTTAAAAAAATGGACATTAGCGTAACTTATGATTCAACAAATTAACGCGAGAATTTTTAATGACACATTGTTTTAAAGAATAATGTTAGCATAATAACAGTTTGTTAAGTGCATGTCTGCTGATAATATAATGCGTGCTTTAGTTGAGAAATTTTTTTATACAGTATTTTACATATATTTCATGCAGAGACATCCCGAAATAATGTATTGATTTTGAAAGTATAATATCTCTAAAAAGTTTTTTAAATAGAACTATAAAATATCTAAATATAAATTTGTCTCGCTTTTACCTAACGAAACCTCTCTAATTTTGGTAACTTTACCCATAGCTATATGACTCGCCCCCAATACAGTGGCCCAAATATTTCAAACATCACTCGTACTATTAAGAGGGTCGTGATTTGCAGACGTTAAAGAATATCGAAAAACATTTTGGCAACGTATCGAGGAATTGAATACTAACGATGTAGATGCATTAGAGAAATTGAACGAGTAATTTAATACCAAAAGGACGGGATTCATAGGAAAGATACATATTTCTCAAGTCGGAGTAGAAATCATCATTTAAAAAGACAATGTTCGTTTGAAAATTGGTTATGTTGTTGTTAATATAAATATTTTAAACATTCGTAAAAATTTTAACACTCGGCTGTTGAGTTTAGTTAAACAACGTTTTTTAAAGCGATTCATACGTGGTCCCGACTTTACTTTTGACTTTAATTATTTCACCATTCCTTCTTTTCAAACTCTGCAGATACCCTGAAAATTTTTATAAAATCCAGTCCTAACTCAGAATGCTACTACTCGTATTAATTAGGGCTATGGTTAAAGTATATCCAAGTTTCGCACACAACCTCCAGGGTTCCGCGCGACTCGTGTTGTGACCTCCCAGCTGCGTGTGTTTGCATGCGTGTTCCTCGCGAGACTCTCGTAGGCAGCAATAACTGGCCATAACTTAAAAAAGTAGCCAAGTAAACAGAAAGATGAGTTGAGAATTGTGCTCGATGCTTTAGTGTTGAAATATTTTTAGTGTGGGTTTTATATTAAAACAAAAATTCCATCTCAATTTAATGAAACATTGCGAATATGGATGTAGGTCCATTGGCTGAGAGGGCACTGTATTGAAGCGACTGTGTAATCTGTGTACCAGTGTTAGTGCACAAATAACTTTGTGATTTTATGACAACAACAGGTGAGTTTTCAACTTAATGGAAACAAGACAAACTTATCTAGTCTCTTCCTGTAACTTTGACTTTGTTTACCGTGTCTGGTGGCGTTCAATTTGGCGTGAAAAGACTTAGTATACGAATTACCAGTTTCCATGCCGAAGCTCGCGTTTCCTCACTTTTAAGTAATCTGTGCCCGGCCAAAATAAGATTCCGTATCAGTGTGAGCAGAAAAGTTTTAATATAAATATATATGTTGAAACAACTGACATCGACAGTCTTCTGGCAGTGTTTCGGACAATCTTCTATGTTTCCGCATAATTTTGGTATAGCAACTGCCTAATTTTATTTTTTGAAATAAACTTTTGGGCGGTTTGATAATCAAAGAGCCTTCGCCTTGCATGGGTAACATGTCGACTAAATATTTCACACAGTTCAAAGTAAAGACCTTGTTTATATATTTTATATACCAACGAACATATAGTTGCCATCTACATTTTCGCACTAATATCTATACATTGTTTGCTAACTTTTCTTACCAATCTAACGAGGATATATAGTTAATATTGAAGAGGATGATCAAATTGATTGATTGATTATGATGAAATTGCACTGATGAGGTGGTTTAACTACAGGCTACAAGCTAATTTACTTATTTTCCCATAAGTGTCCACTACCTTATACCACAGTTAATACATGGTTTGCAGACTAAATAAAAGCACAATACAACTCATTAACTATGTTATTGTCCAGGTTTATGCAAAAAATAGTTCCTTTCTCGTCACGTGTCTATTGTATTTTAGCTAAATTTAGCAATGGCATTCGTCTTGCTAACCTCCTTAACCTTAACTTGAAAAGTATTTTAATTATAAGATTGTTATTGGTTAATCTGTGCAAAATACAATAGACATGTGATGAGACATGTGATGAGAAAGGAACAATTTTTTGCATAAGTCTACCTTAACATAGTTAATGAGTTGTATTGCAGTTTTATGTGGTCTCCAAACCATGCATATTCTATTAACTGTGCTTATACAAACCAGGTTGTCCATTATTATTGGTGTACATAGCACATCATGACATTAGCTCGCTACAGTCGTCTCCATGGTAACCGTTCGGACATTCGCAGGTGAATCATTTCCAGGTCTGATCAAGGGAGTTCATTGGTTTACAGAATCTGTTCTTCGGACAGATGCCTGATACTTCACAACAGTTGTTTCTCATGTAACAACCTAAGCCTGAACATTGGCCTTCCAGATTCTAGTATAAGGAATATCAAATTCTGCCCTTAGTATTGCTTATTCTTGATTCTTTTCATCTAAACATGACATGACTGTAGAAAAGTAAAATACATTCTAGTAAAATACTTTGAATGGGGATTTTTATGTCGCGAATTTTGGCGGGAAAACGTTCAAAACACAAAATCTTTACGGCGTACCACTCAAAGTTGATTTATTACAGGCGAAAAACTTTAATTAGATCTAGCAAAAACCCTCGACTTCGTCTTAGCGATATTGATTGACCTTGCCTTCGGTGACGAATAATTGTTAATTGTTACCATACCTGAGATGTTTCGATCAAATTTCGAATCTCGTACGTAACATAGAGGCAGCCATCTTGGTTATGAAGCAATGAACTGTTTTCTTCCTTGTGACTTGAACACAGTTGACATTTTGTATTTTGGCAAATTTGAAACGACTGACATCGACAGTCCTCTAGGCAGTGTTCCAGACAATCTGCAATATTTCCATCTTTTATTGCGAACGTTTCAATGAGGTAAGATTCGTCAAACGCCTTGTTATTGTCGGTCTTCATGGTGAATTGTGGTTGGCCGTTGTGCACAGACGCGTTAGTGTAGGTCAGTTCCGCCAGCATGACGGCGATAAAACTGAGAAGAACAAAAGTGAAGTTCGAACATTTGTTCTGAGCTATTATTTAAGCTATTAATTATATTATAGGGTAAATCAGTTATGATTTTTGGCACTTCACTCGATGCAGGTAAATTCTAGAGGTTGAAAGGGTCTTAATTTCGAGTAGAATCATACACACTTCAAATTCAAGACAGGAACAGTTGAGGAAATGGGTCAACTATCGGTCCTCCGGCACACATAGGAAGGTTTTCCTACAACTATGATTTCCTAAAGTTGAAGCTGTTGTTCAACCAGGAAATAATATTCTGTAATGATGTACCCTACCTGAAAAGTTTCACGTTCATCTTTGTCTCTAAGCTTTCGCTTTCTATTTGTGACGATGTTGCTGGATCGTATATCTTCAGATGAAAGATGTGTCAGTGTACCTTTGACATCTTCAATAGACAGGGGACCTGCTAATCATTGTTCAACTTGCTCCATGAAGGACAAATAATATGTAAATTGTATGTAAATTTTAATGATAGTTCATACTATACAACTTTACAAACTTATACAATTTACTTATTATAAAACGATTTAATCTATTTTATTAAACGTCCATTTTTTTAGTCATCAGCGTTAGAATAGTTCTTATGCATTTCTATATATCGGTTCCATACATGCTTAATAATATAATATCGATAATGGCCCAGTATATATACTTGTTTATAGCCTTCCTACTTGCATGTTAATTATATGTTGATTAGATTCAAACTATAATATTAATATGAGTGGCTCATGTGCACCGGTCCTGCTCCTTGCATTAGGTAGGCCATGCACTCGATTTAAAATTGCTGAAATTTAACAAGTTTCTTTAAATAACTAATTTTTTTTTATGTATGGATCACACTCGGCTTGCACCGGGTTTTTCCATTCCAGAAAAAAGCTTCTGCCTAATTCTTCTGCATGTAAAGCCTGAAACGCGTGTATATGCGTACAAAAGAAACCCGTCCGACAAAACAGAATATATGACCCCGCCCCTCCAATCATCGCGATAGTTTCAACACTGTGGACGGGGTATTTCGTTGTTGGGGGGTCTCAAGAAGGATATGGGGTGTTTAAAGAATGGCAAAAAGAGCGTCACGTTTTTCTGAATGCTCCTTCCCCCCCTATCACATTTAAGCGTTATAATTATTGTTGAGTAATTCTGTTTCATATACTATTCAAGGTTCATCAAATGAAGTAGAGTTGACTATACATTATAAAATATGAATAATGTATATTTTGCTCCGGCAGATCATGTCATTACAGTTGGTTATGGTCCCGCTTTGCCAAACCACAACTGAGTCGTGGAGTGGCTATTCTGTACACAAGAATGTATTTTCTTATTATTAATCGAGGAATGCCGATAAGGGCCTGGAAACAACCATTTTGACTCGAATGGTATTGACCTACAATTCTGCCTATAGATAAAAACACGCAACGTCATTATATCACGAAGGAGTATTTCACACCGATTCAAATTATTTTCGCAAATCTTACCACGAGACGAAGATACACGTAACTTAAGATAATAATTGTTCCAAATTTTATAATTATATTTCCATGGTACTGGAACTTCAAGAAAATCCGAATTAGTGAAGTTATAGTGTTTCTCGTACTCGCAGGTGAACAGGAAAGAAATCAAATTTCGTTTTATATATTTCATTCTATCCTTCCTAAGTCGGTAGCCGCTCCATTTTAACGCATTTTCATTGAAAGGAAGATCAATAAATAAAGGACGTCCGAACTTAAAAGTATTTTGATAACTGTAAGAGAGCACCAGAGTCCAAGCACCGTAAGAATCGAAATGACAGTAAACTTCATAAACTTTGCCTTCAGAATCAACTATTTTGTACAAACCAGGATGTCGATGACCATGAGCGTACCCAGCACACGATGTGATCGATGTGTGACAGTTGTTTCCATGGTAACCTTGCCGACATTTGCAGATGAAACGTTTCCAGGGCTTATCGAGCGAGTTCACCGTCTGACATTTTTGGTTCTCAGGACAGATACCTGGTACTTGACAACAGTTGTACTTCATGTAACAACCAATGCCTGAACATTGATCGTTGAAATTCTATGAAGAGAAAGTTTCCTGATTTGACTATCGGTTCTGGGCTGAGGAATAAACATTTAGCTGACAGTGGCGAATTTTGACCAAGTGCATTTCAATTTTTTTTAAATATACATTTAAAAGTAGGAGTATAGGTTTTGACCAAAATTTAAGAAACCTTAATTACCATACCTGATACATTTCTATGGATTTTTGCATCTCGTACGTAGCATAGACGCAGCCATCTTGGTCATGAAGCAACGAACTGTTTTCTTCCTTGTGACGTGAACACAGTTGACATTTTGTATTTCGGCAAATTTGAAACGACTGACATCGACAGTCCTCTAGGCAGTGTTCCAGACAATCTGCTATGTTTCCATCTTTCATCGCGAACGTTTCAATGAGACATGATTCGTCAAATGCCTTGTTGCTGTCAGCCATTATGGTGAACTGAAGTTGACTGTTGAACACAGATGCCTTTGTGTCGGCAATCATGGCGATGATTAAAAGCCTGTAAAAGAAAAACAGAACTGGTATAAGCAATGTTGGATCGCCTGAATGAACTTTGCTCACAGTCATTGTTCTTAACAAGTTGTAGGAACTTTTAATGTTTTGTATTATATAGTATGTCGTTACAAACTTAAAACAACCATTTTCGTGGAATATGGAGTACATCTTTATTATTTATTTCTGTCTTACCGGGAGTAATATGGGCGTTTTCAGTTTTGTAGCACGAAGTTATTTTTGAGTATTGCAGCATTTGTCGAAATTACATTAAAGTAGAAGTCCGCATTTAAACAAAAGGTAATTTTAAACTTTGATATTCTTAAAAAGACGATAACTGTGTGAATATCTAACACTATTTACGTTCGCTATGCTTCCAAAAACGAATAAAAAACAAGGGTTTTTGTTGAGAAAAATTCGAAACAATCGAATTTAGGCAATTCGGGCTCATCTGACGACATCACATTGCAACCGAAGCGCAGAACGGACTAGATTCCAATTCAAACTGCCATTTAGACAAATATTTTGCAACACAACCAGCACATAGCGTATAATTTTTATGGCCGTAAGAATGCTTGAAAAGCCATATGCATAGCATTGACAGGTTTAGCTGCAAAATAAATTGCAAACGTTCACATTCGGATATAATTATTTTCTTTTTGAAATGTTTTAAAACTTTTCTATACAATCCAGAGGTTCTTAGCACAACTGGAACGTTTGCGGCATAATTAATTTGCACTAGCTTATTTCAAGCGAAATATTTGACTAGAGACGTCGAGATAACTGCGTCGTAGATCTTTTTAGGTGGATTTATATTCAGTGCAAATCAACTGAAATCTCGCTGAAATAAAAACAGTCAAGGGGAACTGCGCTATCTTGCACTATAAGTAGAAATTGAAAACCCCCTTTTAGAATAGATTCCCTATTTATCCTATAAAGAATCTGCAAATGCGTACTTACGCACGGTGCATTGTAAAAGCGCACAAGCTACATACTGTGAGAGATAAGACATCAATCTGGCCATCCGCACACGCTTGTTCAACGATTATACGATTCAAATGATCTTTTATTACAATAACTTAACGCTAAATCCTACCTCAAAAGTCTTGTGATTATCATCTTCGCTCTGTATCTGAAAGTCTGACTTGCTTTTTGCGATGTTTTATGTTTTAAAACATGTTATATAAATATGCTGCCGCTAAAATTGATACGATGTTTAATAGCTGTCAACATGCCGTGTTATCCTAAGTAAATTGTTGGCTCAACAGAAAAAAAATAATGAAACATTTTGGCAGGTGGAAAAAAATATGACTGCTTTGCCCTATCTGGATAATTTTAGTTCCCTGCATAGCTAATATATTCATGATTATAACTTCAAAGTTTCAAAGAACCATGTGTAATACATTCAGAGATATTTGCTTTCTTGTAATACCTTAATTTTTGGTGTCGTCAAAATATGGGTTGAGTGTCAAAGTTATAACTCATGTCCCTTTCATTTACTGTTAACAAATTTTTGTGAGGATAATGTTAAGGAATAAACACTTCTTCTCAAAAAAAAATGGTTGCATTTGGTTAAATCTTTCATTGTCATTTGAGCTATCGAAAATACCTATTTTTTCCTGTTGAGCCACCTTATGAAAAAACGCGACTTGTCTAGTTACTGAAGTGGACAAATCAATCCCCCGCGGATGTGAGACTTGTGTAAAAGTTTTTATATATCGATCGTATAATATCGCAGCTTTGAACGAAACAGTAGATATCGGAAAAACAGTCCTTCACTTCATTTCGTTAAATTTGATCTTTCAAAATAAACGGAAAGTATTACCAATTTTCCAATTTATTATTTTATCTCATAAAAGTGAATTAATTTTCTGAGTAGTGAACTTATCATATATCAGTATAAATATTTTATTTTGCTCAAAAAGTCCCGGAGATATTAGTGTTTAAAGTCAATATAGCATGCATGTGTGTGTATAGATGTGTCTAAATTATACAAAAAACGTCGCATGGCTATTGCAAATAATGATAAAGCATGCTTGCGTTAAAAAAATGGACATTAGCCTAACTTATAATTCAACGAAATTAACGCGAGAATTTTTAATGACACATTGTTTTAAAGCATAATGTTAGCAAAATAACAGTTTGTTAAGTGTCTGCTGATAATATAATGCGTGCTTTAGTTGAGAAAAGCTTAATAAATTAATCTAATTTTTTTATACAGTATTTTGCATATATTTCATGCAGAGACATCCCGAAATAATGTATTGATTTTGAAAGTATAATATCTCTAAAAAGTTTTTTAAATAGAACTACAAAATATGGAAATATAAATTTGTCTCGCCTTTACCTAACGAAACCTCTATTTTTGATAACTTTACCCATAGCTATATGACTCGCCCCCAATAAAGTGGCCCAAATATTTCAAACATCACTCGCACTATTAATTAAGAGGGTCGTGATTTGCAGACGTTAAAGAATATCGAAAAACATTTTAGGCGACGTATCGAGGAATTGAATACTAACGATGTAGATGCGTTAGAGAAATTGAACGAGTAATTTAAAACCAAAAGGATGGGATTCATAGTTAATATAAATATTTTAAACATTCGTAAAAATTTTAACACTCGGCAGTGGAGTTTAGTTAAACAATGTTTTTTAAAGCGATTCATACGTGGTCCCGACTTTACTTTTGACTTTAATTATTTCACCATTCCTCCTTTTGAAACTCTGCAGATACCCTTAAAATGTTAATACAATCCAACCCTAACTCAGAATGCTACTACTCGTATTAATTAGGGCTATGGTTAAAGTATATCCAAGTTTCCCGCACGAATAACCTCCAGGGTCCAGCGCGACTCGTGTTGTGACCTCCCAGCTGCGTGTGTTTGCATGCGTGTTCCTCGCGAGACTCTCGCAGGCAGCAATAACTGGCCATAACTTAAAAAAGTAGCAAAACAAACACAAAGATGAGTTGAGAATTGTGCTCGATGCTTTAGTGTTGACATTTATTTTAGTGTGGGCTTTATATTAAAACAAAAATTCAATCTCAATTTAATGAAACATTGCGAATATGGATGTAGGTCCATTGGCTGAGAGGGTTCTGTATTGAAGCGACTGTGTAATCTGTGATACCAGTGTTATAGTGCACAAAAAACTTTGTGATTTTATGACAACAACAGGTGAGTTTTCTACTTAAACTCTTTCCAGCGTATAACGAATACTCATTTGGAAACAAGACAAACTTATGTAGTCTCTTCCTGCAACTTTGACTTTGTTTACCGTGTCTGGTCGCGTTCCATTCCGCGTGAAAAGACTGAGTACGAATTATCAGTTTCCATGCCGAAGCTCGCGTTTCCTCACTTTTAAGTAATCTGTGTCCGGCCAAAATAAGATTCCGTATCAGTGTGAGCAGAAAAGTTTTAATATAAATATATATGTTGAAACAACTGACATCGACAGTCTTCTGGCAGTGTTCCGGACAATCTTCTATGTTTCCGCATAATTTTGGTATAGCAACTGCCTAATTTTATTTTTTGAAATAAACTTTTGGGCGGTTTGATATTCAAAGAGCCTTCGCCTTGCATAGGTAACATGTTGACTAAATATTTCACACAGTTCAAAGTAAAAGACCTTGTTTATATATTTTATATACCCACGAACATATGGTTGCCATCTACATTTTCGCACTAATATCTATACATTGTTTGCTAACTTTCCTTACCAATCTAACGAGGATAAATAGTTAGTATTGATGATGATTATGAAATTGATTGATTTATTATGATCAAATTGCACTGATGAAGTGGTTTACCTACAGGCTACAAGCTAATTCACTTATTTTCCCATAAGTGTCCACTACCTTATACCACAGTTAATACATGGTTTGGAGACGAAATAAAAGCACAATACAACTCATTAACTATGTTATTGTCTAGGTTTATTCAAAAAAATAGTTCCTTTCTCGTCACGTGTCTATTGTATTTTAGCCAAATTTACCAATGGCATTCGTCTTGCTAAGCTCATCAACCTTGACTTGAAAAGTAGGTTAATTATAAGATTGCTATTGGTTTATCCGTGCAAAATACAATAGACATGTGATGAGAAACGAACAATTTTTTGCATAAATCTACCTTAACATAGTTAATGAGTTGTATTGCAGTTTTATGTGGTCTCCAAACCATGTATATTCTATTAACTGTGCTTATACAAACCAGGTTGTCGATTATTATTGGTGTACCCAGCACATCATGACATTAGCTCGCTACAGTCGTCTCCATGGTAACCGTTCGGACATTCGCAGGTGAATCGTTTCCAGGTCTGATCAAGGGAGTTCATTGGTTTACAGAATCTGTTCTTCGGACAGATGCCTGATACTTCACAACAGTTGTTTCTCATGTAACAACCTAATCTTGAACATTGGCCTTCCAGATTCTAGTATAAGGAATATCAAATTCTGCCCTTAGTATTGCTTATTCTCGATTCTTTTCATGTAAACATGACATGATTGTAGAACAGTAAAATACACTTTAGTAAAATACTTTGAATGGGGATTTTTATGTCGCGAATTTTGGCGGGAAAACGTTCAAAACACAAAATCTTTACGGCGTATCACTCAAAGTTGATTTATTACAGGCGAAAAACTTTAATTAGATCTAGCAAAAACCCTCGACTTCGTCCTTGCGATATTGATTGACCTTGCCTTCGGTGACGAATAATTGTTAATTGTTACCATACCTGAGATGTTTCGATCAAATTTCGCATCTCGTACGTAACATAGAGGCAGCCATCTTGGTCATGAAGCAATGAACTGTTTTCTTCCTTGTGACCTGAACACAGTTGACATTTTGTATTTTGGCTAATTTGAAACGACTGGCATCGACAGTTCTCTAGGCAGTGTTCCAGACAATCTGCAATGTTTCCATCTTTTATCACGAACGTTTCAATGAGACAAGATGCGTCAAACGCCTTGTTATTGTCGGCCTTCATGGCGAATTGTGGTTGACCGTTGTACACAGACGCGTTAGTGTAGGTCAGTTTCGCCAGCATGACGGCGATAAAACTGAGAAGAACAAATGTGAAGTTTGAACATTCTAAAGAGCTATTATTTAAGCTATTTATATTATAGGGTAAATCAGTTATGATTTTTGGCACTTCACTTGATGCAGGTAAATTCTTCAGGTTTAAAGTGTCTTAATTTCGAGTGGAATTATACACACTTCAAATTCAAGACAGGAACAGTTGAGGACAATGAGTCAACTATAGGTCCTCTGGCAGGAAGGTATTCCCACAACTCTGATTTCCTAAAGTTGAAGCTGTTGTTCAACCAGGAAATAATATTCTGTGATGATGTACCCTACCTGAAAAGTCTCACGTTCATCTTTGTCTCTAAGCTCTCGGCTTTCTATTTGTGACGATGTTGCTGGATCGTATATCTTCAGATGAAAGACGTGTCAGTATACCTTTTGACATCTTCAATAGACAGGGCACCTGCTAATCATTGTTCAACTTGTTCCATGAAGGACAAATAATATGTAAATTGTATGTAAATTTTAATGATACTTCATACTATACAACTTTACAAACTTATACAATTTACTTATTATAAAACGGTTTAATTAATCTATTCTATTAAACGCCCATTTTTTAGCCATCAGCGTTAGAATAGTTCTTATGCATTTCTATATATTGGTTCCATACATGCTAAATAATATAATATCGATAATGGCCCAGTATATATAATTGTTTATAGCCTTCATACTTGCATGCTAACTATATGTTGATCAAACTATACTATATTATGTGTGGCTCATGTGCATCGGTCCTGCTCCTAGCATTCGGTAGGCCACTCGATTTAAATTGCTGAAATTTAACAAGTTTCTTTAAATAATTAAAATTTTTTATGCATGGGTCACACTCGGCTTGCACTGGATTTTTCATTCCATAAAAATGCTTCTGCATAATTCTTCTTCATGTAAAGCCTGAAACGCGTGTATATGCGTACAAACTAAGAAACCCGTCCGACAGAACAGAAAAAATATGAACCCTCCCCTCCAATTGTTTCCATAGTTCAACTCTGTGGGCGGGGTATTTGGTTGTACGGGGTCTCAAAGAGGGGTACGTGGTGTTCAAAAAATGGGAAAAAGAGCGGCACGTTTTTCTGAATGCCCCTCCCTCCTATCACATTCAAGCGTTAAAATTATTGTTGAGTAATTCTATTTCATACGCTATTCAAGGTTCATCAAATGAAGTAGACTTGACTACATTATAGAACATAAATTATGTATATTTTGCACCGGCAGATCATGTCATTATAGTTGGGTTATGGTTCCGCTTTGCCAAACCACAACTGAGTCGTAGAGTTGCGATTCTGTACACAAGAATGTATTTTCTTAACCGGGGAATACCAAAAAGAGCCTGAAAAGAACCATGTTGACTCGAATGGTATTGACGTACAATTCTGCCCATAGATATCAACATGCAAAAACGTATGTTGATGAAGGAGTATTTTACACCGATTCAAATCATTTTTGCCAATCTTACCACGAGGCGAAGATACATGTAACTCAAAACAATGATAGTCCCAAATTCTATCATTATATTTCCCTTTTACTGGAACTTCAAGAAAATCCGAATTACTGAAGTTATAGTGTTTCTCGTACTCGCAGGTGAACAGGAAAGAAGTTAAATTTTGTTTTATATATTTCATTCTATCCTTCCTAAGTCGGTAGCCGCTCCATGTTAACGCATTTTCATTGAAAGAAATGTCTGCATAAAAACCACGTGCGAACTTAGAAGTATTTTTGTAACTGTAAGAAAGCACCAGAGTCCAAGCACCGTAAGAATCAAAATGGCAGTAAACTTCATAAACTTTGCCTTCAGAATCAACTACCTTGTACAAACCAGGCTGTCGATGACCATGAGCGTACGCAGCACATGACGTGATCGATGTGTTACAGTTGTTTCCATGGTAACCTTCCGGACATTTGCAGATGAAACGTTTCCAGGGCTTATCAACCGAGTTCACCGTCTGACATGTTGGTTATCAGGACAGATACCTGGTACTTGACAACAGTTGTACTTCATGTAACAACTAATGCCTGAACATTGATCGTTGAAATTCTAAGAAGAAAAGTATCCTGATTTAACTATCTGTTCTGGGCTGAGGATTCAAACATTTAGCTGACAGTGGCGAATTTTGATCAAGCGCGTTTCTAAATATTTTTTAGATATACGTTTAAAAATTCCCCATTGGTGAGTAGGATTTGACAAAGAGAAACCTTAATTATCATACCTGATATATTTCTATGGATTTTCGCATCTCGTACGTAACATAGACGCAGCCATTTTGGTCATGAAGCAATGAACTGTTTTCTTCCTTGTGACTTGAACACAGTTGACATTTTGTATTTTGGCAAATTTGAAACGACTGACATCGACAGTCCTCTAGGCAGTGTTCCAGACAATCTGCTATGTTTCCATCTTTTATCGTGAAAGTTTCAATAAGGCAAGATTCGTCGAACGCTTTATTGCTTCCAGCCATTATGGTGAACTGCGGTTGACTGTTGAACACAGATGAGTTTGTGACAGCCATCACGGCGATGATTAAAAGCCTATAAAACAAAAATAAACAGAACTGGTATAAACAATGTTGATCCATGCATGAACTTTGCTCATTGCTCTGAACAAGTTGTACGAACTTTTAATGTTTTGCATTATATAGCATGTCGCTGCAAATTGAACAACCATTTTCGTGGAATTTGGAGTACATTTTTACTGTTTATTTCTGCCTTTATAACCCGGGAGTAATATGAGCGCTTTCGCGTTTTCAGTTGAGTAGCACGAAGCTATATTTGGCTATTGTTGGTATTTGTCGAAATTACTTTAAAGTAGAAGTCCGTATGGCGTATATAAACGAAAAGTAGATTTTAGACTTTGATATTTTTTAAAACACGATAACTGTGTGAATATTTAAACCATATACGTTCGCTATGCTTCCAAAAATAAATAAAAAAACAAGGGTTTTTGTTGAGACAAATTCGAAACATGCAAATTTAGGGAATTCGGGCTCATCGGACGACATCACAATGTAACCGAAGCGCAGAACGGACTAGATTCCACTTCAAATTGCCATTTAAAAAATCTTTCGCAACGCAGCCAGTGCATGGCGTATAATTTTCATGGCCGTAAAAATGCTTGAAAAGCCATATAACATGGACCAGTTTAGCTGCAAAATAAATTACAAACGCGTTCACATTCGGATATCATTATTTTCTTTTTGAAATATTTTAATTATAATCCAGAGGTTCTTATATTAACACAATTTTTATTGGAACATTTGCGGCACAATTAATTGTGCACTAGCTTATTTCAAGCGAAATATTTGACTAGCGACGTCGAGATATAACTGCGTCGTCTTTAGGTGGATTTCCATTGAGTGCAAAATCAAAATCTCGCTGAAATACAAACAGTCAAGCGGAACTGCGCCATTTTGCACTGAGTGGAAATTAAAATCCGCCTTTAAACTCCCTATTTGTCTTAATAAGAATCTGCCACTGAGCACTTACGCACGGTGCTTTGTAAAAGCGCAGAAGCTACATACTGTGAGAGGTAAGACATCAATCTGGCCATCCGCACACGCTTGTTCAACGATTATACGATTCAAATGATCTTTTATTACAATAACTTTACGCTAAATCTTACCTCAAAAGTCTTGTGATTATCATCTTCGCTCCGTATCTGAAAGTCTGACTTGCTTTTTGCGTTGTTTTATGTTTTAAAGCATGTTATATAATTATGCCGCCGCTAAAATTGACACGATGTTTATAATAGCTGTCAACATGCCGTGTTATCCTAAAAAATTGATCTGAAAAAACGTGACTTGTTGTCTAAAGAGCATAAGTCAATCCCTCGCGGATGTGGGACTCGTGTAAAAGTTCTTATATCGATCGTATAATATCGCAGCTTTGAACGAAACAGTAGATATCGGAAAAACAGTCATTCACTTCATTTAGTTAAATTTGATCCTTCAAAATAAACAGAAAGTATTAACAATTTTCCAATTTATTATTTTAACTCATATTGACATAAGAGTGAATTAATTTTCTGAGTAGTGAACTTATTGTTATATCACAATGGATATTATATTTTACTCAAAAAGTCATACAGAGATATTTGTGTTCAAAGTCAATATTATAGCATGTATGTGCATGTAGATGTGTCTAAATTAAGCAAAAAACGTCGCATAGCTATAGCAAATAATGATTAAGGATGCTTGCGTTAAAAACTGAATGGACATTAGCTTAACTTATTATCGCAACAAATTATCGCGAGAATTTTTAATAACATGGCATAATGTTAGCATAATAACAGTTTGTTAAGTGTCTGCTGATAATATAGTGCGTACTTTAGTCGAGAAAAGATTAATAAATTAATATTATTTTTTATACAGCAGACATTCCGAAATAATGTATTGATTTTGAAAGTATAATATCTCTAAAATTTCTTTTAAAATAGAACTAAAAAATATCGAAATATAGATTTGTCTCTCCTTTACCTAACGAAACCTAACTTTTATTTTGATAACTTTGCCCATTAACTTTATGACTCACACATGCATGCAGTGGCCCAAATATTTCAAACATCACTCGTACTATTAATCTCAAATTGTACTCGCGTACTCATAGTATTATGATAATACTTATACTAATCAGAAATTGGTTGATTCATCTCTTTTTTAAGGTTTTTTTGGTAAAAACAACCAAACGTCGAATATTTTATGTATGTTTAGTTTTTATGCGACTATTAAAATCGTCTGAATTGGAAGTCAAAACAAAACAATCCGGGTCGAAATTCGTACATTCGTTTTCATGCCGGTTTCAAACACCGTCAATTTACAATATAGAAGTTGTGGACAGCGCGTCAAAACAAAATGAAAATAGACCGTCAAAAAGATTTTGAAAACGTTCGAAAACGACGCTCAATCCAGTGAAATACCTACATGAAAGACTAGATGTATATATACAAATAATGATAAAATTGGTTTTAGGCTTCGGAATTTGAAAAGTGAATGATTACAACTGGTATATCTACATGGAAGTCTATACATGCAATGAATAATATATGGGAACAACTATTACGCATCATTAAAAATTAAAATTACCACAGAATTCATTTAAATAGTTTGATATATGATAAAAGGCAAACCGAACGAAAGATTAGTATTATCAATCAATAACTTATCAAATCACAATTGATTCAATTTCCTCAAGCCGCTGACAAAACTTCACGTTTTTAATCATATAAGTATTATGTCTAGTCCCAATGTAAAGAAACGCTTTTTTCATTCTGGGATGCTGTATTTCCTAAAGTATGATGTATATACTGTCAGAATACTAACTACATTGGCGTGCTGCACCGGAACTTATAGGAATCGTTTCTAGGAAACGTTTCTAGACAATTTTCTACATACGAATTTTGCTGTGAACTTGAAATCTTTATTGCACCCACTACAACCTGTGTTAAAACATATTATAAAAAAATACTAAAAATTGATGCTTTTCGTCACGGAGGTATTATAGTGTTCAAAGTCAATGTAGCATATTTGTGTAGATGTGTCTAAATTATGCCAAAAACGTCGCATAGCTATAGCAAATTATGATTAATGCCTAACTTATATTTCAACAAATTACCGCGAGAATTTTTAATGACACATTGTTTTAAAGCGTAATGTTAGCATAATAACAGTTTGTTAAGTGTCTGCTGATAATATAATGTGTGCTTTAGTTGAGAAAAGCTTAATAAATTCATATGTTTTTTTATACAGCGTTATACAGTATTTCGCATATATTTCATGCAAAAATATATCACGAAATAATGTATTTGAAAGTATTATAATATGAATTATGAATTTGAAACTATAATATCTCTAAAAAAATTTTTAAATAAAGCTATAAAATATCGAAATATAAATTTGCCTTGCCTTTACCTAACAAAACCTCTCTGCATGATTTTGATAACTTTACCCATTAACTTTATGGCTCGCACATGCAGTGGCCCAAATATTTCAAAACATCACTCGTACCCTAGGTAGCCCAAAGGTATTTGTGTTTTAATCTAAAGCGTCCATCCAGTTTAATATCGCGGTCTGTGACGTAAACACCAATTGCTATATTTGTATTATAATAAGATAAGGTTGGCAACTAAATATAAATTAACGACGTACACCCTCAAAACTATCGACAAAAAACATTGAAAATATGCAACATAACTCACAAAAAACATCATAACAATAAAATTTGATATTTTTAATTGCTTCCCAGTACATTTTCTTGTTGAAAACAACTCTAGAAATACGAAAAATTTTGCGATACTTTTCGTGTTGTCATGAATTTTTTCGCCGTAACGATGCGGGATGTCTTTTGCCTAGCACTGGTTTTCGATTCAAATGGCGAAGCAGCGACCTCATTGGCTCTTAAAATTGGCGAATAATTAAATTGGTGTTCGCCAATTTTAAGAGCCAATGAGGTCGCTGCTTCGCCATTTGAATCGAAAACCAGCGCTAGGCAAAAGACATCCCGCATCGTTACGGCGAAAAAATTCATGACAACACGAAAAGTATCGCAAAATTTTTCGTATTTCTAGAGTTGTTTTCAACAAGAAAATGTACTGGGAAGCAATTAAAAACATCAAATTTTATTGTTATGATGTTTTTTGTGAGTTATGTTTCATATTTTCAATGTTTTTGTCGATAGTTTTGAGGGTGTACGTCGTTAATTTATATTTAGTTGCCAACCTTATCTTATTATAATACAAATATAGCAATTGGTGTTTACGTCACAGACCGCGATATTAAACTGGATGGACGCTTTAGATTAAAACACAAATACCTTTGGGCTACCTAGGCTCGTACTATTATTAATCTCAAATTGTACTCGCCATCGCATGATCATACTTATACTAATTAGAAATTGGTTGATTCATCTCTTTTTGAACATTTTTATTTGGTAAAAACAACCAAACGTCCAATCATTTATGCGCGGAATACATAACGATGTATTTTTAGATTATATGCGACTGTTAAATCGTCTGAATTGGAAGTCAAAACAAAACAATCAGGGTCGAAATTCAATACCGTCATTTTACAATAAAAGTTGCGGGCAAGGCGTCAAAACAAGTAAAATAGACCGGCAAAAACGATTTTGAAAACGCTTGGCATGTTGACAGCTATTAATGATCGTGTCAATTAAACGGGAGGCATAATTATACAACAAGCTTTAAAACATAAAATAATCCAAAAAGCAAGTCAGCGAGAGTGATAATCACAAGACTTTTGAGGTAAGATTCAGCCTTAAGTCAGTTGTAATAAAAGATCAGTCGAATCGCAAATCGTTGAACAAGCGTGTGCGGATGACCAGATTGATGTCTTACCTCTCACAGGTATAGCTTCTGCGCTTTTAAATGGCACCCGTGCGTACAGTGCGCATTTGCAGATTCTTAATAGGACGAATAGGAAGTTTAAATTTGAAGTGGAATCAACTCTGTTCCGCGCTTCGGTTACAATGTGATGTCGTCCGATTAGCCCCAATGGCCTAAATTCGCATGACTTGTTTCGAATTTGTCTCAACAAAAACCCCTGTTTTTTATTCATTTTTGGAAGCATAGCGAACGTAAATGGTGTTATATATTCACACAGCTATCGCGTCTTTTAAAAAGATCAAAGTTTAAAATTTACCTTTTGTTTAAACACGGACTTCTACTTTAATGTAATTTCGACTAATGCTGCAATAGCAAAAAATAGCTTCGTGCTACACAACTGAAAACGCTCAAAATTGGTGGGATGCAACATTATTTATCAGTTCTGTTTATTCAATCGGGAAAACTACTGAAAAGTCAATGTTTTTATTTCACAGGCTTTTATTCATCGCCATGATTGCTGACACAAACGCGTCTGTGTAAATGTGTTCGATACCAACTGTTGAGTTTGTAGATGATGTCATATTCGGAATTTGCTTCGTTTTATACGTTGTCCTGTACATGTAATGGCCCAAAAATTTTTTGCCGGTTCATTGTCTGCCGTACTGTGATAAAAAGATTAGGATTGAATATCTTTTATTGCGATGTTTTTGTCCAGACGAGAAAGGCTGCCTCGTGGTTGAGCGAAAAGATGGCTGCGGAAGGTCACTCTGTCGCACTGCTCTCTGGCGAGATTACTGTCGAACAAAGAATAGCTGTGCTGAATCACTTTCGCGCTGGCAAAGAGAAGCTCCTTATCACAACGAATGTATGCGCAAGAGGAATTGACATCGAGCAAGTTTCCGTCGTTGTAAACTTTGACCTGCCTGTGGATAAAATTGGCGCGCAAGATTACGAGACGTACCTGCACAGAATCGGGCGAACCGGGCGTTTCGGTCGCTATGGACTTGCTGTAAATTTCGTGAACGAGGGTCGTGATTTGCCGACGTTAAAAAATATCGAAAAACATTTTGGACGACCTATTGAGGAACGCGCGACTCGTGTTGTGACCTTCCAGCTGCGTGTGTTTGCATGCGTGTTCCTCGCGAGAATCTCGCAGGCAGCAATAACTGGCCATAACTTATAAAAGTAGCAAAATAAACACAAAGATGAATTGAGAATTGTGCTCGATGCTTTAGTGTTGAAATTTATTTTAGTGTGGGCTTTATATTAAAACAAAAATTCCATCTCAATTTAATGAAACATTGCGAAGTTGGATGTAGGTCCATTGGCTGAGAGGGTACTGTATTGAAGCGACTGTGTAGTCTGTGATACCAGTGTTATTGCGCAAAGAACTTTGTGATTTGATGACAACAACAGGTGAGTTTTCTACTTTAAACTCTTTGCAGCGTATAACGAGTACTCATTTTGAAACAAAACAAACTTATTTATATTAGTCTATTCCTGTAACTTTGACTTTGTTTACCGTGTTCTGGCCGCGTTCCATTCCGCGTGGAAAGACTGAGTACGAATTACCAGTTTCCCTGCCGAAGCTCACGTTTCCTCGCTTTTAAAGTAATATTCTGTCTTCAGCCAAAACAAGATTCTGTATCAGTGTGAGTAGAAAAGATTTAATATAAATAGATATGTTGAAACAAATTTAAGACAACTGACATCGACAGTCTTCTGGCAGTGTTCCGGACAATCTATGTTTCTGCTTATTTAAGTATAGCATTTTACTTTTTGAAATAAACTTTTGGGCGATTTGATATTCAATGAACCTTCGCCTTGCATGCGTAACATTTCGACTGTAAATATTTCACGCAATTCAAAGTGAAAGACCTTGTTTATATATTTTATATACCCACGAACATATAGTTGCCATCTACATTTTCGCACTAATATCTTATTTATATTGTTTGCTCACTTCTCTTACCAATCTAACGAAGATATGTAGTGAGTATTGATGATGGTGATCAATTTGATTGATTGATTATGATCAAATTGCACTGATGAAGTGGAGTACCTACAAGCTAATTTACTTATTTTCCCGTAATTGTCCACTACCTTATACAAACCAGGTTGTCGATTATTATTGGTGTACCCAGCACATCATGACATTAGCTCGCTACAGTCGTCTCCATGGTAACCGTCCGGACATTCGCAGGTGAATCGTTTCCAGGTCTGATCAAGGGAGTTCATTGGTTTACAAAATCTGTTCTTCGGACAGATGCCTGATACTTCACAACAGTTGTTTCTCATGTAACAACCTAATCCTGAACATTGGCCTTCCAGATTCTAGTATAAGGAATATCAAATAGTATTGCTTATTCTCGATTCTTTTCATGTAAACATGACATGACTGTAGAAAAGTAAAATACATTCTAGTGTAATACTTTAAATGGGGATTTTTATATGTCGCGAATTTTGGCGGTAAAACGTTCAAAACACAAAATCTTTACGGCGTACCACTCAAAGTCGATTTATTATAGGCGAAAAACTCTAATTAGATCCCAATGTGATTAGATCTACTAAAAACCCTCGACTTCGTCGTAGCGATATTGATTGACCTTGCCTTCGGTGACGAATAATTGCTAATTGTTACCATACCTGAGATGTTTCGATCAAATTTCGCATCTCGTACGTAATAAAGAGGCAGCCATCTTGGTCATGAAGCAATGAACTGTTTTCTTCCTTGTGACTTGAACACAGTTGACATTTTGTATTTTGGCAAATTTGAAACGACTGACATCGACAGTCCTCTAGGCAGTGTTCCAGACAATCTGCAATGTTTCCATCTTTTATCACGAACGTTTCAATAAGACAAGACTCGTCAAACGCCTTGTTATTTTCGGCCTTCATGGCGAATTGTGGTTGACCGTTGTACACAGACGCGTTAGTGTAGGTCAGTTTCGCCAGCATGACGGCGATAAAACTGAGAAGAACAAACGTGAAGTTTGAACATTCTAAAGAGCTATTATTTAAGCTATTTATATTATAGGGTAAATCAGTTATGATTTTTGGCACTTCACTTGATGCAGGTAAATTCTTCAGGTTTAAAGTGTCTTAATTTCGAGTGGGATTATACACACTTCAAATTCAAGACAGGAACAGTTGAGGACAATGAGTCAACTATAGGTCCTCTGGCAGGAAGTTATTCCCACAACTCTGATTTCCTAAAGTTGAAGCTGTTGTTCAACCAGGAAATAATATTCTGTGATGATGTACCCTACCTGAAAAGTCTCACGTTCATCTTTGTCTCTAAGCTCTCGGCTTTCTATTTGTGACGATGTTGCTGGATCGTATATCTTCAGATGAAAGACGTGTCAGTATACCTTTTGACATCTTCAATAGACACGGCACCTGCTAATCATTGTTCAACTTGTTCCATGAAGGACAAATAATATGTAAATTGTATGTAAATTTTAATGATAGTTCATACTATACAACTTTACAATCTTATACAATTTACTTATTATAAAACGGTTTAATCTATTCTATTAAACGCCCATTTTTTTAGCCATCAGCATTAGAATAGTTCTTATGCATTTCTATATATTGGTTCCATACATGCTAAATAATATAATATCGATAATGGCCCAGTATATAGACTTGTTTATAACCTTCCTATACTTGCATGCTGACTATATGTTGATTAGATTCAAACTATACTATATTATGTGTGGCTCATGTGCATCGGTCCTGCTCCTATAGCATTCGGTAGGCCACTCGATTTAAATTGCTGAAATTTAACAACTTTCTTTAAATAATTAAAATTTTTTATGCATGGGTCACACTCGGCTTGCACTGGATTTTTCATTCCATAAAAATGCTTCTGCATAATTCTTCTTCATGTAAAGCCTGAAACGCGTGTATATGCGTACAAACTAAGAAACCCGTCCGACAGAACAGAAAATATATGAACCCTCCCCTCCAATTGTTGCGATAGTTCAACTCTGTGGGCGGGGTATTTGGTTGTACGGGGTCTCAAAGAGGGGTACGTGGTGTTCAAAGAATGGGAAAAAGAGCGGCACGTTTTTCTGAATGCCTCTCCCTCCTATCACATTCAAGCGTTAAAATTATTGTTGAGTAATTCTATTTCATACGCTATTCAAGGTTCATCAAATGAAGTAGACTTGACTACATTATAGAACATAAATTATGTACATTTTGCACCGGCAGATCATGTCATTATAGTTGGGTTATGGTTCCGCTTTGCCAAACCACAACTGAGTCGTAGAGTTGCGATTCTTTACACAAGAATGTATTTTCTTAACCGGGGAATACCAAAAAGAGCCTGAAAAGAACCATGTTGACTCGAATGGTATTGACGTACAATTCTGCCCATAGATATCAACATGCAAAAACGTATGTTGATGAAGGAGTATTTTACACCGATTCAAATCATTTTTGCCAATCTTACCACGAGGCGAAGATACATGTAACTCAAAACAATGATAGTCCCAAATTCTATCATTATATTTCCCTTTTACTGGAACTTCAAGAAAATCCGAATTACTGAAGTTATAGTGTTTCTCGTACTCGCAGGTGAACAGGAAAGAAGTTAAATTTTGTTTTATATATTTCATTCTATCCTTCCTAAGTCGGTAGCCGCTCCATGTTAACGCATTTTCATTGAAAGGAATGTCTGCATAAAAACCACGTGCGAACTTAGAAGTATTTTCGTAACTGTAAGAAAGCACCAGAGTCCAAGCACCGTAAGAATCAAAATGGCAGTAAACTTCATAAACTTTGCCTTCAGAATCAACTACTTTGTACAAACCAGGCTGTCGATGACCATGAGCGTACCCAGCACATGACGTGATCGATGTGTTACAGTTGTTTCCATGGTAACCTTCCGGACATTTGCAGATGAAACGTTTCCAGGGCTTATCAAGCGAGTTCACCGTCTGACATGTTTGGTTATCAGGACAGATACCTGGTACTTGACAACAGTTGTACTTCATGTAACAACTAATGCCTGAACATTGATCGTTGAAATTCTAAGAAGAAAAGTATCCTGATTTAACTATCTGTTCTGGGCTGAGGATTCAAACATTTAGCTGAGAGTGGCGAATTTTGATCAAGCGCGTTTCTAAATATTTTTTAGATATACGTTTAAAAATTCCCCATTGGTGAGTAGGATTTGACAAAAAGAAACCTTAATTATCATACCTGATATATTTCTATGGATTTTCGCATCTCGTACGTAACATAGACGCAGCCATCTTGGTCATGAAGCAATGAACTGTTTTCTTCCTTGTGACTTGAACACAGTTGACATTTTGTATTTTGGCAAATTTGAAACGACTGACATCGACAGTCCTCTAGGCAGTGTTCCAGACAATCTGCTATGTTTCCATCTTTTATCGTGAAAGTTTCAATAAGGCAAGATTCGTCGAACGCTTTATTGCTGCCAGCCATTATGGTGAACTGCGGTTGACTGTTGAACACAGATGAGTTTGTGACAGCCATCACGGCGATGATTAAAAGCCTGTAAAACAAAAATAAACATGCAGAACTGGTATAAACAATGTTGCATCCCATGCATGAACTTTCTTCATTGCTCTGAACAAGTTGTACGAACTTTTAATGTTTTGCATTATATAGCATGTCGCTGCAAATTGAACAACCATTTTCGTGGAATTTGGAGTACATTTTTACTGTTTATTTCTGCCTTTATAACCCGGGAGTAATTTGAGCGCTTTCGCGTTTTCAGTTGAGTAGCACGAAGCTATATTTGGCTATTGTTGGTATTTGTTGAAATTACTTTAAAGTAGAAGTCCGTATATAAACGAAAAGTAGATTTTAGACTTTGATATTTTTTAAAACACGATAACTGTGTGAATATCTAAACCATATACGTTCGCTATGCTTCCAAAAATAAATAAAAAAACAAGGGTTTTTGTTGAGACAAATTCGAAACATGCAAATTTATGGAATTGGGGCTCATCGGACGACATCACAATCATGGCGAGAAATTGTGGACACGCATGCGTGTTAATCGTGTGGACTTTAATTTTTTTTTGTAAACAAAATGGCGACGCGTTATTATAGAATTGTATTGGAGTTAGGAATAAAATTGTGTTTAACGTAAACCTTTAAGGGAAGCGTAAAATGTCGGACCTAAAATTGGTAGATCATGGTGACAACTTTTATCGACGGAAAATTTGTAATATAACCATATACAAATTTCATTCGGTATCACGACATTTAACTATGAACCAGGGGTGAAATAAAATATATAGCCCGGTACGTAAATACCTCAAAGCGGCCCAAATAAATGCCATTTTCTAACCATTGTGATTGGCGAATACTAAGTGTCGCATCTCCCTTAGCTTGCCAGTACAGTGTGTTTCAATCGGTAAATCTTCCCAAATCTGTACGATTTTTACGTAGTTCGGTATTTTAAACTAACTTTAGTGCAAAATTGGTATATTCCAGCCGTGAAATTTGACCCCCTGAGCAAAAGCGCACTGGAATGGTTAACAGAACAAACTAAATATCGGCCTTTCTTGCTCGAATATGCATCCATTTTGCTTGTTTTTAGTACAAGCTTTGTGACCAAGCCTTAGTCTCTAGGCAAACTTAATATATTCATAAACATTGCCGTCTATGGCTGGAATATTACATAATTATATTGAAACCGGCGAAATTTTGAAATTAATTTCGCGCAATATTCATAACAACAAACGCAGTATATTTTAGCGTCTATAGCACTTAGGTTAATGTTTTTAAAGCATATAGAAACAAGCTCTTAAATGTCTGACGCAACTATTTCATTGGCGAATGTTAAAGTGCTCTTAAATGGAAATGTGCCGTCGAATATGTTGTTCTACGTCGCCAAACAAGCCATATCAGGTGACCATGTTATATACTGTATGGCTATTCGCAATAGCGTTTTGCTACAATGGCATAACGCATAATCCAAGCAGGAAAATTACATAGACTTTCTCAACAAGAGTCGAGATAATTCCCGATGAATCCGTCCGGACTATGCGCGCTGCGCGCATCGTTTAGCTTCCTTTGGATTTTTTTTGCTGATCTGCGGAATACTTTGTGTATGACCCTTGAAAGTCAGACACTTAACTCCTCCCACTTATGTCCACATTTTCTCGCCATGGTAACCGAAGCGCAGAACGGACAAGATTCCACTTCAAATTGCCATTTAAAAAATCTTTCGCAACGCAACCAGCACATGACGTATAATTTTCATGGCCGTAAAAATGCTTGAAAAGCCATATAGCATTGACAGGTTTAGCTGAAAAATAAATTACAAACGTTCACATTCGGATATCATTATTTTCTTTTAGAAATGCTTTATAATCCTGAGATTCTTAACACAATTTTTATTGGAACATTTGCGGCACAATTAATTGTGCACTAGCTTATTTCAAGCGAAATATTTGACTAGCGACGTCGAGATATAACTGCGTCGTCTTTAGGTGGATTTCCATTGAGTGCAAAATCAAAATCTCGCTGAAATACAAACAGTCAAGCGGAACTGCGCCCTTTTGCACTGAGTGGAAATTGAAATCCGCCTTTAAACTCCCTATTCGTCCTATTAAGAATCTGCCACTGCGCACTTACGCACCGTGCTTTGTATAAGCGCAGAAGCTACATACTGTGAGAGGTAAGACATCAATCTGGCCATCCGCACACGCTTGTTCAACGATTATACGACTCAAATGATCTCTTATTACAATAACTTAACGCTAAATCTTACCTTAAAAGTCTTGTGTTTATCATCTTCGCTCCGTATCTGAAAGTCTGACTTGCTTTTCGCGATGTTTTATGTTTTAAAGCATGTTATATAATTATGCCGCCGCTAAAATTGACACGATGATTAATAGCTATCAACATGCCGTGTTATCCCAATAAATTGTTAATCTGAAAAAACGTGACTTGTTGTCTAAAGAGCATAAGTCAGTCCCTCGCGCATGTGGGACTCGTGTAAAAGTTCTTATATCGATCGTATATATAATATCGCAGCTTTGAACGAAACAGTAGATATCGGAAAAACAGTCCTTCACTTCATTTCGTTAAATTTGATCTTTCAAAATAAACGGAAAGTATTAATAATTTTCCAATGTATTATTTTAACTCATGGAGTTAATTTATTTTCTGAGTAGTGAACGTATTATATATCACAATAAATATTCTATTTTATTTTAAAAGTCACGGAGATATTAGTGTTCAAAGTCAATATAGCATATTTGTGTAGATGTGTCTAAATTATGCAAAAAACGTCGCTTAGCTATAGCAAATTATGATTAAGCATGCTTGCCCAATGCGTTTAAAAAATGGACATTAGCCTAACTTATTACCGCAACAAATCATCGCGAGAATTTTTAATTACATATCATGTTAGCCTAATAACAGTTTTTTAAGTGTCTGCTAATAATATAGTGCGTTAGTAAATTAATATCATTTTTTATATACCACTTATTAACCGAATTTGAGGTCCGTACTAGAAAAATATCAGACTGAGGTCTTGATACCGAGCGATAGCGAGGTCCGTACGTAAAAGACCGAGGTCTGATATTTTTTCAGTACGGACCGAACGTATTCGGTTAATAAGGGATTTATTATATGGCGTACAGTATTTAGTTTATTTATTCACAGGTAGCCCGCGCTATTGGATTTGCTTTTAGTTAAATATTAAACACATTCTATGCAAAACGACATGAAGTGTCATCTTCCTTCATTCACTGCCACTGTTCACTGCCAACATATTATCGCAGGCGCCAATTCGTGCGGTGCAGTGTAACTGTGTAACCTTTATGTATATATTATATACATAAAGGTTACACTGCACCGCACGAATTGGCGCCTGCGATAATATGTCGGCAGTGAACAGTGGCAGTGAATGAAGGGAGATGACACTTCATGTCGTTTTGCATAGAATGTGTTTAATATTTAACTAAAAGCAAATCCAATAGCGGGCTACCTGTGATTTATTTATACAATGCGCTGCAGCATTCTTGCCGGCTCTTTCGCCAGTCAGTCGCCAAGCAAGCACTGAAGTGGCTTCCAAAACTTTGTTTTTTACCCGTTAAATGAGAATGATGCAGTAATATAAACAAAAATCAAAGATGAATAAATATCAGTAATATTCACATGTACAAAATAATGCTCTTCTTTGTCCATTCTCCGTGGATATTTTTCGTGTCAAAAATAAAAGTGCAAGCTTGTTTTTGTTCAAAAATATGAGAGTTGGACCGTTACTACGGTTACTGGGGGATTCCAGACCTGCAAAGAACCAATCAGCGCACGCCATTTTAGTCGCGAGACCGCGTGCCATACAATAAACAGCGTTATTCCATATATACATTTCATTGACAGACATCCTGAAATGTATTGATTTTGAAAGTATAATACCTCTAAAATTTCTTCTAAATAGAACTAAAAAATATCGAAATATAAATTTGTCCCTCCTTTACCTAACGAAACCTCTTTGATTTTAATAACTTTACCCATTAACTATATGACTCGTAGCCCAAATATTTCAAACATCTTTCGTACTATTAATCTCAAATTGTACTCGCCATCGTACGATTATACTTATACTGATCAGAAATTGGTTGATTCATCTCTTTTTGAACTTTTTTTTTGGTAAAAACAATATTTTATATATTTTTATATTTTATGCGAATATTAAAATCGTCTGAATTGGAAGTCAAAACAAAACAATCAGGGTCGAAATTCGTACACTCGTTTTTATGCCGGTTTCAAACACCGTCAATTTACAATCGAAGTTGTGGACAGCGCGTCAAAACAAAATGAAATAGACCGACAAAGAGATTTTGAAAACGTTCGAAAACGACGCTCAATCCAGTGAAATACCTACATGAAAGACTAGATATATACAAATAATGATAAAACCTAACGATTTCATTTCAAGGAAGCGATTTTTTTCAAGGAATAACTTAACTAACTCAATTCACAAACGATTTCTTTTCATCAAGTCACTGACAGAGTTTCACGTTTTTATTATATATATAAGCATTGATATACTATTCAGGCTGCATAGTAATAAACAAACGCTCTAATTGCTTTAGACTGTAGACTGCAATATTTCTTTAAAACGTGATGTTCTGCCAGAATATCTCCAACAACATATAAATTGTATAGGCTTGCTATGATTCGGAACAATTAACACTAAGGGAACAATGCACAGGTCCGACGCTCTGCTGTGAACTTGAGATTCATATTGCACACAGTAAAACCTATTAAGAAATGCATATAAAATGTGAAAAAATGATGTTTTTTATGTGAGCTAGCTGTCTACATCCTGTGTTATCCTAATAAATTGTTCATCTGATAAAACGTGACTTGTTGCCTAAAGAGGACAAGTCAATCCCCGCAGATGTGGGACTCGTGTATAATATCGATCGTACAATATCGCAGATATATATATATATATATATATATATATATATATATATATTTATATATATATATATATATATATATATATATATATATATATATATATATATATATATATATATATATATATATATATATATATACGATACAGTAGATATCGGAAAAACAGGCATCCAGTTCATTTCATTAAATTTGATCTTTCAAAATAAACAGAGAGCATTAAAAATTTTCCCTTTTTTCAGTAATATTTAAATATTACCGGAAACAATTGGCAGTAGTTTGATTTATGTCCACAACAGCTGCTTTTGCCGGAAATTTATGCGGTTATTTTTATTATATAGATTACGAACGGTAGCTCTTAATGAAAAATGATCTTCGAAGGGGTAGTTTGCGTTTTGGTCGCGTCGAATGCAATTCAAACAATACATAAAGAAATGATAAACCTCATTAGGCTTCATTACCATTTCATTATCTATTGTTTGAATTGCATTCGATGCGGCCAAAATGCGACGTAAGATAATATGTATACCTTAATTTAAATTGAAATACGTAGGCTAAGCACAAATCATGTACTACATAACGAAATAAGGGAAAAATTATATTTGGCTAATGACAACATTCCTAAATCGATCAATTCTTAGTCCTTGTGTTTCACATTTAACATTTGACAAATTATTCCACAACATTGGCAGAATTCATTTAGATCATAGTTTGATAATGATATAAGGCAAACCGAACGAAAGATTAGTATTATCAATCAATGACTTATCAAATCACATGCAATTGATTCAATTTCCTCAAGCCGCTGACAAAACTTCACGTTTTTAATCATAAGCATTATATGTCTAGTCCCAATGTAAGGAAACGCTTTTTTCATTCTGGGATGCTGTATTTCCTAAAGTATGATTTATTTACTGTCAGAATACTAACTATACATTGGCTTGCTGCACCGGAACTTATAGGAATCGTTTCTAGGAAACGTCTCTAGACAATTTTCTATATACGAATTTTGCTGTGAACTTGAAACCTTTATTGCACCCACTACAACCTGTGTTAAAACATACTATAAAAAATACAAAAAATTGATGGCTTTCGTCACGGAGGTATTAGTGTTCAAAGTCAATATAGCATATTTGTGTAGACGTGTCTAAATTATGCAAAAAACGTCGCATAGCTATTGCAAATAATGATTAAGCATGCTTGCGTTAAAAAAATGGACATTAGCCTAACTTATGTTTCAACAAATTAACGCGAGAATTTTTAATGACACATTGTTTATATATATTTATATATATATATATATATATATATATATATATATATATATATATATATATATATACGCAAATTTGGATCTGTGCGTAGTAAATCAGAGTGCTCAATACCAATACAATAGTAGAGCAAATAATCAACAATTACAATCTTAAAATTTTTTAAAATTTTATTTCGCTACACTGTGTTTCACGTACTTCTACCGTGTACGATCATCAGGCGATTACTAACACGCAATTAAGATGTAACGGTTATGCACACGCGTTTCTGATTGTTAACGCAAGCGCTTAAATGTACCAGTTTGCGCGCGCTTAACATAACAGGCCTTAAAGCCAAATCTATGTCGGCATCTACTGAATATTTCAGATCTTTTGTTCAACGACTCTTCTTTATTAGATAACATGATAAGCCTTGTGCCTACTGAGACACAGTAGTTTTAACACCACATTGAGTTACGAGCAGAATACTAATGATTCTAAACCAACAAGAAGAACGCGTTCAAGGAACATTATTTGGTACAACCCACCCTATAGTAAGAACGTAACGTAGCGGGAAGGTTTCTTCGTCTGATTGATAAGCATTTTCCAAAATCGTGCCCTCTTCATAAAATTTTCAATCGGAACTCGGTGAAAGTGAGTTACTCCTGTATGAAAAATGTCAGATCGTCAATATCAAGCAGCAACCATAGAATTCTAAAGCAACAAAATACTAGCTCTCAACCTACCTTGAAACCATGTAACTGTCGAGTTAAAGACGAATGCCCATTAAACGGCAATTGCCTAACGAAAAGCTTCGTATACAAAGCAGAAGTCCGATCTAACAATGGGAAAGAGATCAAGCACTACATTGGTATGACAGCAGGCAGCTTCAAACTAAGATACAGCAACCATCTAAAATCATTCAAGCATGAATGTTACTCCGGTGAAACGGAACTATCAAAATATATTTGGAAGCTTAAAGCGCAACACGAACCATTCCAAATAAAATGGTCGATAATGAAACAAGTTCCCTCGGCGAACCCCGGAATGAATGTTTGCCCGCTGTGTATTGAGGAAAAAAGGCTTATCATGTTATCTAATAAAGAAGAGTCGTTGAACAAAAGATCTGAAATATTCAGTAGATGCCGACATAGATTTGGCTTTAAGGCCTGTTATGTTAAGCGCGCGCAAACTGGTACATTTAAGCGCTTGCGTTAACAATCAGAAACGCGTGCACTGTAAAAAATGAATGGTTGAAACAACCAAAAAAAAAAGGTTCTCCTGGATGCAACCAGGACAACCAATTAAAATTTGGTTATTTTTTTACCAAATTCGTTTTGGTTAAAATTACCAATATTAATATTGGTTGAATCTACCAATATTTAATAGGTTGATGTAACCTATATTGAATTTGGTTAATGTAACCAATGTGCAATGGTTTTTTTGACCAATTATTTCAACCAATTAAGGATTGGTTAAATTATCCTGAAATTCAGAGCACTTCAAATCAAATTTTGTCAAAACACACATATGTATTATAAAAGATCTAATATAATAAATAAATTATCCTAATGGTTATTTGCATTTATACATATATACAAATTACTACATTCAAACACTTATCTTACTAGGATTCATCTATCTATACTTAAGTCATTTCCAGGTTCTCAAAGCTGCGGTAAAAAGTTTTTAACTCCAATTGGAATGTTCGTTTTTCCGTCTGTTTGTAGTAATATCTGGTCCAGAAGAAGGAACACATTCTTTGTCTACCCCACCTCCATCTTTAGGGTTCTCTGCGTTGGATACATACAATGCAGTCAGCAAACACACAACAGCATTTAAGATGGAAAACTGCTTAAACTTTATTGCTACCATGCCTTCAGCCAAAAGGTCCAGTGAATGGATGTAACCAAGAGATCCAGTTAATAGCAACTTCGGGAATGTTCTTTTTTACAATGGTCTAAATTTCAACACCACTGTCATCCTAAAATAAAAGTTAAAAATTATAAAACTATTCCTAAGCTTGGAAATAAAACATTTACATATGGCAAAAATCCTGGGACACAAAAGAGCAAGAGACCCTACACATGACAAGCAGCCACTTGAGCATATTTTTAGTTCTTATGGAGTAACTCTTGAACTATAGTTTATTTACAGGGACAATTTCCCAAAATAATTGTCCAGGTCTTTCTCTGCCTCAACTGATGCAGCGGGGCAGTGTAGATGCATGGTTTTCAATTTCTATTAAATAAGTTTGATTACAAGATTCAGCAGGCAACATAATAAATGTGATTTGCATAGTTCAACATTGTATATTATATACATATATATCTGTAGATACCTTTTTCTAGTTCGGGTGACAATCCTCTAATAGACCAATAATGTGTTGGACATCTTTGTTCTTGTTCTTTTCCAGAACAGCCAGCATTGATGGCTTCTTTGAATCAATGTTTGGGCATCTTAACCATGTGCATCGAAATGATGCTCTACACACAGAAAAGTAAAAGTCCATTAGATAAACCAAGTATGTATAGATATTAACTTCCACAAATAGTTACAAATTACTACTTACCACATATACTCTTAACTTCTCTGGGTCGAGTTGGGGTTTTGCATCCTTTTCTTTAAGGCATAATTTGAAAGTTTCCCAGGGATGGATGATGAGCAAAGTTGTTCTTGCATCCTTGACATGCCCATAATTGCATAAACCAAATTTTGACCTTTGGTTAATATTTTGGATATACAAGAAAATCTGTAAATTTTAACAGTAAATATGAAATTTAAACATTTGACACCTTATTCATTCTTAGCATGATGCCATGATATAGCTATAGAATTTATAAATGTACTGCAAAAGCATTGACAGAAATAGTGTGTAATGGCCCTATTTATAATGAATAAATAAAAGGTATATTATATTATCTATATGATTCACCAGAAGTAGAGATTACAGTTGTTGAGTTTTGACAGCATAAATACAATAATACTTGCCATTTCTGATTGCATCAGAATTTGAGGATTTCTGATTCAGCATCAGAATTTGAGGATTTCTGATTCAGCATCAGTCACAAGAATCTTGCACTTAAAGGTGATCTTGAAGCCTTGATGGAGTGAATAAAGTAATCTTTTATTAAAATGACTCAGTGCATGGTTATATATAGAGGGCATTTCATATTTAATTAATACTAGTAGGCATGTGACAGCTAGACAAAGTTTTGAAAAAGTGTCCAGCAGCCATACAAAGTCTGATCTGAAAAAATAGTCAATATTTTAAATATAAACATATACTATATACAAACACACTCACCACTGAATTATAATACTTTAGCTGTACACATGTTGTTGTTGAAATTGTAGATAGTTGAATGGAACCTTTGATTATTTTCTTATCAACTTTAGAAATTCCACATGGCCATGACACAATTACTTCTTCCTCGCGATCACAGTCACTATTCACAAATAATCCGGATCTCCTCGCATATTAATCCAGCGTGTTTCACCAATTTCGCATGACTACTCATTGACAAATTCAAATAACGCGTATTTTATGTTAAAATACGAAAGAAAAACTCACTAAATTCTACTATAAAACCTTGAACCGATGACAAAGAGTCAAAGACGCGCTCAAAATTTGAAAATAACGCGTGTCGGTTATACAAGTCCCACATAACCTTGCGGTCCTCTTTGGGCAAAACGCCCGCCACGTAACCTGCGAACAGGTATATTATGAAGACAGTTTACAGATACATGCATGTGTGATTTGTCCTTACAAAACGAGTGATTTTTGCTGAGAAATTTAATTTTAAGATTTAATATTCTATAGGATTTGTAAATTCTATAGGATTTGTGAATTCTATATCGGCAATGGAATTCTATATAGCATAAGATCATAAGAAGTCCTATAGAATATTCTATAGCCATAGGATTTAGAATGTGCTATAGCATTCTAGCATATTTTATTGGATTCAATAGAACATAGAACCAGAAGTCTACAAATATACCCCATTGACCACAAAGAGTAATTGGTAAATTTAACCAAATTTTATTTGTTGCTACTAAATATATTTGGTTGTTTTTACCAATATGAGCTTTCATATCCATTTTACCAATTTTTTATTGGTTATTTCTACCATTTTAATTTGGTTTTAACCAATTTAATTGGTTGAAACAACCATTTTAAATGGTTGCAACCTTTTTTTTTGGTCATTTCAACCATTCAGTTTTTACAGTGTGTGCATAACCGTTACATCTTAATTGCGTGTTAGTAATCGCCTGATGATCGTACACGGTAGAAGTACGTGAAACACAGTGTAGCGAAATAAAATTTTAAAAAATTTTAAGATTGTAATTTGTTGATATATATATATATATATATATAATTATATTATATTATATATATATATATATATATATATATATATATATATATATATATATATATATATACAGTAGGAGGCAAAAGTTTGAGTCCAGTCGTTGTAGAATTCCATTATTAAATCCTGGCAGTGTATTCGAGCTAAGACATGCGTATTAGTGTTTCAATACTGTAAACCATATTAATTGCACACTCGGTTTTGGTCCCAATGATCTAAATTATAACAAAATAAAGTTCTTATTCCCTTACACTGCCCAAGATGGGTGGGAAAAAGGGCAAAGTGATGGTGCACAAGGACAAATAGTTGCATTAAGTATTGAAGGATTCTTTCCTCGTAAGATCGCAGAAAAAGTGAGAATTTAAAAAGGTGGTATGCAATAACCTTGGAGAGGTTCAAAGAAACTAAATCCTACTCATGCAAACGTTTAGCTTCTTCGGTCATGCTCGGTTTGGCAATTGGCAATATTGAAAGATATAGCTAATAGGATCCTAATTAAAGAAAAGTATCATCCAATTCTTCAAGGACATGGAATTTCATCTGGGACAAAGATGATCGCGCGTCTAACTATACATGATAATCCCCTAAGCACCTGCACATCTTCTATGTGCCAGAAATCTTTTAGAAACAAACTCGTTCTGGTGATCTCGTTCTCATGGCTTTCCACCTCAAATTCCAGATCTGAAACCTATGAAGCACTTGTAGGACCGTTTTAACCGGAAAAGGGCGAGGCACAGACCCACCAGCAAGGATGACTTAAGGCAAGTGGTCAACGAATGCTGGCAAGGTATTGAACGTGCGACATTAAAAAACCTATGGAGTCTATGCCAGCAAGAATAAACGTCATTTCAAGAGCAAAAAAGAGGGATACTAAGCATTGATATGTAATGCATTTTTGCAGATTAACATACGTAAAATGAATATCATAACATCTCATAGTTGTTGCACAGCATGTATTTTTCTGTTTACTCATTTACTTTTTTGTAGTTCACTTATCGGTAAGGTTTTCTGTAGAATATTAATATATGCTGCTAAAACAATGAAATACAGTAACTGGACTCAAACTTTTGCCTCCTACTGTATATATATATAGAGGCAAAAATGTTCTCCGTGTTTACTATACTCACCCTTGACAGGCATATTCAAACCTAAGAATGTAAATTTGTCCCTTTCCCTCACCAGCTCACTCGTTAAGAGTGCCTAGGCCTTGGGACCCTAGGAGGCGGTTTAAAAGGAGAAAGGAACACACATGCACACAACCCAAGCCATACATCCATCCAAAGCGTTCATCAGCTTGAATGTGAGAGATCGATTTTACGTATTTATCAGTGCCTACGCACTACGCCAAGGCCTAGGCACTCTTAACGAGTGAGCTGGTGAGGGAAAGGGACAAATTTACATTCTTAGGTTTGAATATGCCTGTCAAGGGTGAGTATAGTAAACATGCACGGAGAACATTTTTGCCTATATTATTACCTGTGTTGCAACTCCAAATTTATTTTGGAGCAAATCATGTTCAACAATATATATATATATATATATATATATATATATATATATATTATATATATATATTATATTATATATATATATCCAAGTGTAATTGTTTGTAATGGATAAAAGAGTGCTCAATACTAATTACAAGTAGAGCGAATTATTTATTGAATTTATCTTAAAATATTGTCGTCGCTACACGGTGTTTCACACCTGACCTTTTACAGTCAGACGATCTTCAGGCGACAAATTCAGAATTGAGTTCAATCATGGTTCAATGTTTGCTTGCGAAGCATCTTCAACGGTCTGCTGACGCGCGCGCGCGCTTAGATGTTCGCGCCCATTCTGCGTGCGTTTGAACCGCCCCGCATTGAACTTGTTCCGGTGGCAGCACTTCGAGAACAGTTCGCTTCTTTTGTTCAAGGATTTACTATGGTCTGCTTGTATTATGCATAGTTTTTCTGAAAGGCATAAGTTGCAGCACTTTTTACCAGCAGTGCGGGGTGTGGCGCGTTTCAAAATTGACCAGTTGATCTTGAATGGTTTCCCACTCGTCTTAAGGTTCCAAACATGTTTCGACAGTTCTGTGTCTGTAGCGTAGCGTTCGTTGTTGATAGATCTCTTGTGATTCCTGTAGCGTTCTTTGAAGGTCGTAGCCGTCATTCCAATGTACTCTTTCGTCTCCTTTTCGTCCTTAGTCAGTATTATTTCAGCTTTATACACGATGTTCTTCGTCAAGCAATTTCCTTGAAGAGGGCAGCTGTCCTTGATTCTGCAATTGCAGTTGTTGTTTTCGGTTCTTCCTGTGTTTCGTGCGTTGTTTAGTAGTCGATGGTTGTGGTTTGAGATCGCGCTTTTTATGTTTCCCATACAGGAGTAGCTCACTTTTATTGAGTTCCTATTGAAGATTTTGTGTAATGGGGATGATTGCGGAAAATGTTTGTCTAACAACTGTGAGGAACTTGCGTGCAACGTTCGTACTGACATTTTTGCTGTATGGTGGATTGAACCAAATGATTTTCCTTCGACGCGCTCTTTCTGGTGACGAGGGGTTGATGGTGCGTTTAGTTTGGTAATGCATTTTGAAGTTGTAATTGCTGCGTTTGAGGGCATTCTCATAAAATGATGTTGAGGAGTCGAAGGATGCTTGGTCAGATGACAGGGTGGATATTCGATTGTTCACTGATGTTGGGATTTGTTTGATAATTGATGGAGGGTATCAATCAGAATCCAAGGCTTTTAATTCCTGGTCTCATTCAGCATTACCAGAAATTTGCGACATGATAATTTGCATTTATACTAATTTGCATTTAACTTTCAGCATAATGGCCTTCAACTTTTACTATAAAATACATATAGTAAATATACAAAACCTAAAAATGCCTTTGCCCTAGACGGTGCCTACTGTTTGCCGACCTCTGGGTCAATAGAACAACCGTTTCCCAACGTTTTAATGATCGAATTACTTACCTTAGGTATTTCTACGTTTGGCCAACTGATTGTGAACAAATGTGTATATAGCCTTTGTATTGTTCAAGTTCCTGATAAGACTGATAATATTTTTTAAAGTGATTGCAGTGAAAATCCGAGCCGTACAGAAAAGTTTATACGCAAATGCAAAAGAAAATATCTTTAACAATTTTTTTTGGTATATTACACGTCAATAATTTATCAACTACCTGAATCGAGATATTCGAATCAATGTGAGCGATTTTATAAGTTCGTTGACAGAACACGGATAAAACTTTGAGCAATATATTTTTAAATTTGGCAGATTGCAGAAATGCCCAAGCTAAAAAATTTGGTCACCAAAACGTTTCTAAACAGCTGCTCTACCGATCTAGAGGTCGGCAAACAGTAGGCAAGGTCTAAGGCAACGGCATTTTTAAGTTTTGTATATTTACTCCATGTATTTTATAGTAAAAGTTGAAGGCCATTATGCTGAAAGTTAAATGCAAATTAGTATACATGCAAATTATCATGTCGGAGGTTAGCGGAGGATTTGTGAGCGCTTTGTGTGCGTTTAAATATATTTTACGAAGGACAAACGGGAATAAGGTAAGCGAACGAAATATTTATATATTACGGAACTAGACAACTTCGAGTAATAACGTCAAGTTTCGTTGGCAAATTTTGTCCGCCCATGTCATTTTTATCGCCTGTTTTATAATCATTGCCATCTATTTGACATGCATTATTACAGTAATGGTCGTATAGAAATCTAAATTTCATAAAATTCGGAAGGGACAAGTCGCGATTTGTAGAATACGATAAGTAGTTAGTGGGCAATGTAGGCCGACGCTTACTCTACAATGCCTTGCTTTCGTTTGTTGTGGTTCACAAACAGTTTAGCTAATATTTTGAATGAATTGTGCTCTTCTGATACAATTTCACATAAAAAATATTTTAATTAAAGCAATTAGATACGTGCGTTCGAGGTGTTACGCAATCGCATGTCGCGTTTTTCTGGTGATGCAAACGGTTTGCTTTTTGGACTAGCATGTGAACAGAAACGACTGAAAACACTCGCGGTTAGGAGTGAAACGATTTTTTACTGAAAGAATAATATGATCAATGCGGAAAACAAAATGAACTCAATCCTGAATTTGTCGCCTGAAGATCGTCTGACTGTAAAAGGTCAGGCGTGAAACACCGTGTAGCGACGACAATATTTTAAGATAAATTCAATAAAATTATATATATATTATATATATATATATATAATATATATATATATATATTATATATAATATATATATATATATATATATATATATATAATATATATATATATATATATATATATATGTATATATATATTTCATGCAGAGATATCACAAAATAATGTACTGAATTTGAAAGTATAATATCTCTAAAAAAAATTTTTAAATAAACGTATCGAAATATTAATTTGCCTTGTCTTTACCTAACGAAACCTCTCTGCATGATTTTGATAACTTTACCCATTAACTTTATGACTCGCACATGCAGTGGCCCAAATATTTCAAACATCACTCGTACTATTAATCTCAAATTGTACTCGCCATCGCATGATTATACTTATACTAATTAGAAATTGGTTGATTCATCTCTTTTTGAACCTTTTTTTTTTGGTAAAAACGACCAAACGTCCAATCTTTTACGCGCGGAATACATGACGATGTGTTTTTAGATTTTATGCGACTGTTAAAATCGTCTGAATTGGAAGTCAAAACAAAACAATCAGGGGCGAAATTTAATACGAGCAATTTACAATAAAAGTTGCGGGCAAGGCGTCAAAACAAGTAAAATAGACCGGCAAAAACGATTTTGAAAACGCTCGGCATGTTGACGGCTATTAATCTTCGTGTCAATTATAGCGGGAGGCATAATTATACAACATGCCTTAAAAACATGCTTTAAAGCAAGCCATGCAGCGAGGATGATAATGACAAGACTTTTGAGGTAAGATTCAGCCTTAAGTTATTGTAATAAAAGATCAGTCGAATCGCATAATCGTTGAACAAGCGTGTGCCGATGGCCAGATTGATGTCTTACCTCTCACAGTATGTATATATAGCTTGTGCGTTTTTAGGCTTTTGCGTTCTTAATAAGACGAATAGAGAGTTTAAATTTGAAGTGGAATCTACTCCGTTCTGCGCTTCGGTTGCAATGTGATGTCGTACGATGAGCCCCAATAGCCTAAATTTGCATGTTTCGAATTTGTCTTAACAAAAGCCTTGTTTTTTATATTCATTTTGGGAAGCATAGCAAACGTAAGTGGTGTTAAATATTCACACAGCTATATCGTGTTTTAAAAATATCAAAGTTTATAATCTACCTTTTGTTTACATTTGGTCTTCTACTTTAATGTAATTTCGACAAATGCTGCAACAGCCAAGAATAGCTTCGTGCTACACAACTGAAAACGCTCAAATTACTCCCGGGTTATAAAGGCAGAAATGAACAATAAAGATGTACTCCATATACCACGAAAATGGTTATTTTCAGTTTGCAGCGACATGCTAATGCAAAACATTAAAAGTTCCTACAACTTAATTGCTAAGGCCTAAGAGCGATGGGCAATGTTGATGGGGTGCAAAATTGTTTATATCAGCTCTGTTTATTCACTCAGCAAAAAATGAAAAAGTCAATGTTTTTATTTTACAGGCTTTTAATCATCGCCATGATTGCTGACACAAACGCATCTGTGTTCAACAGTCAACTACAACAGTTCGCGATATTGGCTGACAGCAACAAGGCGTTTGACGAATCTTGTCTCATTGAAACGTTCAGGATAAAAGATGGAAACATAGCAGATTGTCTGGAACACTGCCTAGAGGACTGTCGATGTCAGTCGTTTCAAATTTGCCAAAATAGAAAATGTCAGCTGTGTTCAAGTCACAAGCAAGAAGACGCTTCTTTGCTTCATGATCAAGATGGCTGGGTCTACGCTGCGTACGAGATGCGAAAATCCATGGAAATGTATCAGGTATGATAATTAAGGTTTCTTAAATTTTGGTCAAAACCTATACTCCTACTTTTAAATGTATATTTAAAAAAGATTTCGAAATACACTAGCTTGATCAAAATTCGCCACTGTCAGCTAAATGTTTATTCCTCAGTCCAGAAACGATAGTTAAATCAGGATACTTTCTCTTCTCAGAATTTCAACGATCAATGTTCAGGCATTAGTTGTTACCTGAAGTACAACTGTTGTCAAGTACCAGGTATCTGTCCTCAGAACCAAACATGTCAGGCGGTGAACTCGCTCGATAAGCCCTGGAAACGTTTCATCTGCAAATGTCCGGAAGGTTACCATGGAAACAACTGTAACACATCGATCACGTCATGTGCTGGGTACGGTCATGGTCATCGACAGCCTGGTTTGTACAAAGTAGTTGATTCTGAAGGCAAAGTTTACGAAGTTTACTGTCATTTCGATTCTTACGCTGCTTGGACTCTGGTGCAGTCTTACAGTCTTGCAAATCGTCAGCATATGAAAAAGTTCAGACGTCCATTATATGCAGACCTTCCTTTCAATGAAAATGCGTTAACATGGAGCGGCTACCGACTTAGGAAGGATAGAATGAAATATATAAAACGAAATTTAATTTCTTTCCTGTTCACCTGCGAGTACGAGAAACACTATAACTTCATTAATTCGGATTTTATCGAAGTTCCAGTACCTCAGAAATATGATGTTAGGATTTGGCACGATCGTTCTTTTAAGTTACCTGTATCTTCGCCTCGTGGTAAGATTTCTGAACATAATTTGAATCAGTGTGAAATAACCCTGCATCATGCGTGTTGCTTGAATATTTATATCTATGGGCATAATTGTTCGTTAATACCATTCACGCCAGCACGGTTCTTTTCGGGCTACTATTACTCGGTTGATAAGAAAATACATTCTTGCGTACAGAATGGCAATTCCACGACTCAGTTGTGGTTTGGAAAAGCGGAACCATAACCGCACCATAATGACATGATCTGCCAGAGCAAAATGTACATGCATAATTTATATTCTATGATATAGTCATAAACCTTGAATAGCATATGAAACAGATAAACTATACGCATGCAGTGTTTAACTGAGTTACTCAACAATAATTATAACGTATTCACAAGAAACGCGCTGCTCCTTCAGCCATTTTTGAGACCCCCGTACCACCAGATACCCCGCCCACAGGGGTGAAACCAGCGCGATAATTGGAGGGGGGATCAGTGGCGTAGCCCGCCTGACAATTTAGTCATGCTATGCTAATATTTTGGTGTTCATTGACTGTGAAAACAATGAATTTCTAAAGAAATGAATAATGGTAATAACAGAAAATTTGCATAGCATGACTAAATCGTCAAGCTGGCTATGCCACTGGGGGGGGGGATTCATATAATTATTCTGTTCTGCCCGACGGGTTTCTTTCGTTCGCATATATTTCAGGCTTTACATGTAGAAGAGTTAGGCAGAAGCATTTTTATGGAATGGAAAAACCCGGTGCGAGCCGATTGTGATCCATACTTAAAAACATTTAATTATCTAAAGAAACTTAATTGTTAAATTTCAGCAATTTTAAATCGACTGTGGCCTATCCAATGCTAGGGACTGTATAGTATAGTATAATATAATTCAATATAGACAAACAGGAAGGACTATGCAAGTATATATTATGGTGGCCCATATCGACATTACATAGAAATGTAGAAAATGCATTAAAACTAATGCAAAAAACTAGCAACCATGCATATTATGTGGAACTAGGACTGTATGGAAATCGTTTTAAAATATGTAATTTGTATAAGTTTGTAAAGTTGTATAGTATGAACTGACATTAAAATTTGTGCAACGTGTTGGAGAGACAAATTTACATCGTTTTCACTCAAATTTCCATGTTCAGATGAAATTTGTCGCTGCGACGTGTTTCAGCGTTTTTTCACCTTTAGATATACTGTGTATATCATTTGAGATCATAAAGGGATATCTCCCTATCTCACTATGCACGATCACCTCTGCCTGTGTCTTCTTTGCTTGTTTCGCCTCGTCTAGTGTCGCCTCTGCCTGGATTTCCTCAATCTCCGTCCATTCCTCCCCGTTCTCCGTCTGCGCCCGGTCGTTATAGTTGGCTTTTCGTGACATTTGTTTCCATTGTAATTCTTCGGACAATTGCAGAAAAAAAGCTTCCATGGCTGTTCCAACGAAGTCGTTGGTTCGCATATTTTGTTCTGACAGATACCTGATACTTGACAACAGTTGTAAGTCATGAAACAGCCTATGCCTGAACATTGGTATGCCACATTCTAAAAAAATTCTATGCCTCAGAATGAAGAAAGCCGCTAAATTTTTATGAAATAAGAACAAAATGAATTGAGAAAAATTAAGCTACGCAGCTGCTGCGAGTTCGAATTGAGAGCTGATTGGAATTGCATGCAAAGCATGCATGTGTCTTGTTCGATTGAGGTTAAACAATTAGTTAACTTACATGCATGCACCATACCCTCGCCATTTTAAACGAAGCAAAATATTTCCTGAGCTAGCCAGACATTACCCTCTATTTCTAAGCTTATATATCATGAAATGACTTAAATTAGCCCATATCTGATTTGAATTTTGCGAAAACAAACACATTGTCGTAAAGGTGAAGTAAAATCACCCGTTTTCCTGCTGCATTTAGTCAGAGTTTATGTGAGAGTAAATACTTAACTATATAGCTAAACCTTAATTATAAACAGCCAAAATAGCGAAATTCAAATTAGCTGCGAACTTCTGGCTGGAATATGACAATTCCCATGTACAATCAACAAAAACGATTTGATAAAACTGTTCTTTTGTATTACAGAGCTTGACTGCATGTATAGGAAACCTAGCAAATTATTTCGGTTCAATATGGTTTATTTTGCATACTTTTTGCCCACTGTGCAAGTATTCCAAAATTCTTAATGTTTAAAACATAATCAAACATGTGAATTGGTTAAAGCTTCATACTCGAGCGCAAATGGTATTATTTCTGCTTAGTATAACATAATTCGTTGTAGTTCACATGTCATAAATCTTTGAAACTCGTTGTTATGTGAAATTTCACATATGAAAATCGAATTACCACAAATCACATCAAATCAGTTACGACATGTGAATTACCGCGGACGTTTTATTTCATTCCATTGTTTTCTAGCTTTGTTTTTTCTTATGCTTATATTCTTATGTCCGAGCATGTGAAAACCAAGCTGTTTGATATTTACTTTTTTAATTATAGTCGTAGTTAGGCAGGCCGAACCACATCTGGGGCGTGGAGTTGGCATACTGTACACAAGAATGTTTTTTCTCAAGACATTTAGCACCATCGTAGCCTCCAAAATACCGACCATTTTTAGGACAAGTCGATGGTTTGAAGTTACATTTCTCAACCCCATAATCAATACGAACATGGAGAGCTGACGTGGATGTCATGCCAAGCTTAATTTCACAATGATCCAGATTACTGTTTCCAATCTTACCACGATGTTTAGGTATAGTGGACTTCTCTTCACTAGGAGAAGAACCATCTGTGTCACTTTTACCAGAAGTGACAAAGCCAAATGGCTTTTCAAGAAAATCCGATTTACTGACATTATAGTGTTTCTCGTAATCACAAGTGAGGAGACGAAGAACTGAATTTTTTTTGAGAAATTTCTTTCTGTCCTTGCTAAGTCGGTATCCATTCCATATTGGTGCATTTTCATTCAGAGGAAGATCTTTATAAAGAGGACTTTTGAAATGCTTCATAGTTCTATTTGCAAAACTGTAAGACTGCACCAGAGTCCACGTACCGTAAGAATCAAAATGACAGTATACTTCATAAACTTGCCCGTCAGGGTCCACTACTTTATACAAACCAGGTTGTCGATGACCATTGGCGTACCCAGCACATGACGTGATTGGCTCGCAACAGTTGTCTCCATGGTAACCGTCCGGACATTTGCAGATGAGACATTGGTTTTCTAAGTTCTAAGAAGGAAGAGTGTCTTTTACATTTTTTGTCGATAAAATTCTTATTAGGTGCATTTTTAAACACTCCTACACATTCTAATCTTTACTTTGCCCATTTAATTAAATCTTTAAGAACTAGAAATACATGCATGCAGCATCCCTCGCCATTTTAAACGAAGCAAAATATTTCCTGGGCTAGCCAGACCTTACCCTCTAAGCTTATATTATGAAATGACTTAAATAAGCCATAAATTTATGCAATGATTACAGTCGACCCTATATAAGCTTTAAAGTGATCTTTTCTTTTATCAAAACTCCGAATTACACTTTCAAGAATTCTTTTTAAAGTTTAAACGATGATGTACATCCTTAAATAGTTTTGTAGGTCTTCGTCAAACGACATACTAAACTCATATTTATGAAAATAAAATGCATTCTTACAGCAAACACGAAATAAACAAAATAGACACCTACCACTTCAAGGATTATAAACTACAAGTCGTTCCTGTCGTTCCTGTTTCACTAACTGTTTCAGTATGTGTTCTGATAATCTTTTAATCTCTTCCCAGTGTTTATATGATTGTATTTGATTCCATATTTCATTTTGATTAAAGTTTACGAAACATATTCGATGTTTTTAAAAGAAATAGCTTGCAAAATGACAGTTAAAATGCTGACGTTCTCATTGAGATACAAACTTTCTGTCTAAGCCATTCAGCAAGTTTTAGATTACCGTTCTTTACTCGTTCAAATTTCGCGCATGGGTACAAACACCATGGCAATTAAGCGTCCAAGGTCCATGACATTTGGGCAACTTGGATTCCGCTATGTTCTGTTAGAATACCTGGGTTTAATTCCTAATCTCCGGGCGGAATTAGTACCCTCGCACGGTGCTCCACACCGGCTTAGGGCTTACGTTTTTGGATAATGTATATATTTTTAAGCTCATAGCTAGCATGATATTTTGCCATTTTTTGTCAAGAATATTTTAAAATCTCTTTCATACGAAGTAGCCATTTCATTTTATTTCACCAAATTTATCAACTGTATAGATCCACCACCACGGCAATTCAAACAACGGTAGCCCAGAAGAGGTACAAAGGTATAATTTAACCAGTATAGACAGTGCTTTATATACAATTAGGGCTGCTTTCCTCACTCGCGTTTTTTGCACGCACGTACACGCACGTAAAGCTTTTCGATAAAATACTATGATGAATACATTAAGTTGGGGAAGTTTGATGGGGTTGAAGGGATCTAGTGACGTTTTAGGGCGGTTTCCCGGCCACTGCACTTAATTTTTGATCGAACGAATTTAAATTTTCAGTTCATTTTCTTTTGAATTCTGACTGGTCAGGGGAATCCACTACCTTCAAATTTTTACAATTGAAAGAAAATTTCAAGCGAAAAATTTCGTTCCACCAAAAAATTCTGTCCAAGCGCATGGGAAACCACCTGTTAAGACGTTATTTTCAAAATCATCATCATGCACGTTTATGATACCTGAGACGTTTCTATGTAATTTCGCATCTCGTACGTAACATAGAGGCAGCCATCTTGGTCATGAAGCAATGAACTGTTTTCTTCCTTGTGACTTGAACACAGCTGACATTTTGTATTTTGGCAAATCTGAAACGACTGGCATCGACAGTCCTCTAGGCAGTGTTCCAGACAATCTGCAATGTTTTCATATTTGATCGCGAACGTTCCAATGAGACAAGATTCGTCAAACGCCTTGTTGCTGTCGCCTTTTAGGATGAATTGTGGTTGACTGTGCAGGACAGACGCGGCTGCGTTAGCCATCGTAACCATGATTAAACAACTAAATAAAAAAAGGAACGTCGACATAGACTTTTTAGCATGACCGATAGTATACGAGCCTATGTTTTGCTGTGACGCTAAAGTGCATACATAGAAACAAATTTAAAGCTTTTTGCAGCAGGATAGCCATGAGAACACTTGAAAAGCCGCTCTTCAAGTAGCTATAGAGCTGTGGCCGATAAATGATTCAAAATAAATAATTTAAAATTTACAATTAACGCCCAAAATTGGATGTTATGTTTGTCTTTTGAAAACGCCTTAAAAGCTCAATTATATATTGGTCTTGAGAATTTATATAATCAATGACATTCAGTTTTTCAGGCACTTTGAAGAACCGATTTCACTACACTCGATTTCTTGGCACGGCACGATCGGTGATCGGTCTTTCTTTTGGCAGCCTGAAATTGAGTGTAAACGGCTTTTGAATTCAAAACATTTTGCTGGTGTCTAACGTTGCACATCGTTCTGAAATATAACACAAGCTATAATTTCTGGGAAACTGCTATCATTCATTAGAAAACTCCTTGTCGCTAAGTATGTTACCTCAAAAGTCCTGCAGTCATCTTTTTTCCGTATATGAACATCTCAATAGCCTTCTGAAGGAGATTTTGCATGAATAAAAGTTATCCCTGCAGCTTTTAACGTTATGATTGCTGCAGCCCACCTGGTGTTATTCTAATAATGTGTTGGACTAACTGTTTGTCAAAGCGGATTTGAGCTCCATGCGGCTAGCACGGATATCGAACCCAAGCAAGATGTTATCCGCACTAGAAGATTCGAATCGAACCTAATTCGGTCCTCTTCTCTATATAAGAACAGATATTATAGCACCCTTTCCGTTGAATTTGACCTCCAAAATAACACGAAAAAAAATTATGAATTTATTCATAGATTGCGGACTAAAGCAACGTTTACACTACACTCGATTTACTGGTACGGCACGGCTAAAATGAGTACCCGTGCCCATTTCATTCGTGCCAGGCCTGTGGTACTAAAATTGGGCACGGGTACCCATTTTAGCCGTGCCCTGCCAACAAATTGAGTGTCGTGTAAACGAGGCTTAAGATGAGAATATATTAGTTTATATTGGCAACAACTAAAGAGTTGTACAATTAAAGAAACCTCGTCAAAATTAATGATGACGAATAGAATTTACCGTGAATTATTGTTAGAATGATAATGTAGTATAAGAAAATTAACGAAAAGTTATCAGAGATGTGGCATTTAAATAATTTGGGATGTTTATTACATGCCGTTTTTTAATTTGGATTATATTGCTATTATAAATCAACCTATCACGCGTTTCCACGCAACATTTCCCCTTTAAATTGAATGTTGTTATTGTTCGTAAAGTAAACAAACGTATTGTTTTTATTTGAAACTGTTATATTTATTAAAATATGATGTATTGTTTGCAAAACTACCAAATTTTCATGCTATAAGCTTCGGAACATAGAATATTAAAAAATTAAATTATAATTTCTCTATGTAGAATTTTATATTATAGAAGAACCGATGCGCATGCATGCGGTAGGCTTTCAAATCCTCGCCGGATACGTGTGGACCGAACATGTAACCGTAAATATATTCTTGCGTTTTAAATATTCTTGGTTGGAAAACGAGCGTGATAGGGTAGTTGTACTCTATACACTTTGTGCTGAGTACAAAACATTTTCTAGTTAAACTTTATTAACACAATAACTCCATGATATCAGGATGAAGGCATCTCTTTATTGCCAAAATACTTCTACACTGGGTGCTTCTATAACTAAATTGTACACACTCAATACACTAAAAATTTAATGTTCTTGTATGAAAAGAATGCCGCGAATGGTATAATTTCTCAACCACACCCTCAAAGTCCCTCTTAGGGACTCCTTTCAACAATCAAAATTGTGTACATTCCGTAACGCTAAAAAATTCATTTACTTTGCACAAGGTGTCCCAAAAAATGTCCTCCTAAATTAAAATGAAGCCTTTGTCAGAAGATGATTGCCTTAATACTATGATAAACCCAATCGAAATACAAGCAAGCAAGACGCTTTATTTGAATGCGTCAACCTAGTAACTACAGGGTGTCCCAAAAAAAACGAAAACTATTGAAATCACTCATTGTTAAAATTTGAATGCCGTGTTCACGAATTACAGCCCGTGGGGATTTAATGCAACTTATAAATGCTAAATGCTTTGTGTTGCTAGAGAAAGGGGACATGTTTAAGGTCATGGTCCTTGAGATGCACATTTAAATAATGTTATCCATATTTGTAAATTGTAAATATTGTTAATAAATATCATTTTGCGAACAAGCAAATTTTACTGCATCATATGCATGCATAAAAATGACTACATGGCAAACATTTTTCACCTATGGGTCCCAACAGAGTGCTTAGGCATTCAAACTCTAACAATTGCATTGTTATGGGTGATTTCAATAGTTTTCGTTTTTTTTGGGACACCCTGTATATGCTATTTACACACTACATACTGCGTTGACCTTGCATTTAAATTCCAACAAAAGCTTCATTTCAATAGGGAGGACTTTTTTGAAGTAAAGTGAGATACAGCTTTAATGAGCTTTATCACTTATTATCTATACTTTGAATTGAATTTGATGCAATGTAGGGGTGTAGTCATTACAACAATGTTCTTGGGCTTTTTTGGCGTCATTAAGACTCATTTTCATACCTCAAAATCATCTCACACTTTGTTGAATCTCGGATAGCCGGCTCACGTAAACAGCCTTACAACCTCTCTCACCCATACAAAATGGCTTCGTTTAAGCTTCATTACCATCTCCTTATGATCTTATATCTATTGTATTCGAACGGGACCATGTAATCAGCCCATAACCGATGTAACCGATCCGGTATAAAAACAAAAGAACCCCGATTAACTATATGCAGTGTTTTACAATAACGGCAAAAAAAAATGTCCTCAGCATTAAAAACAATACACAATTAGTCGATATTCCTCTCATTATCAGTTGTTATGAGGCATTCGATGCAAATATGTGTGAAGCACCGTGTTAGAAACAGGCCCAATTCAAATGCATATCGCTTGACTCACAGTCAATTGCTGCATGATGCTAGTAAGAAAAGTTAAAAAATATATGCGACAATTCTTATATTATAAGAGTGAACATACATGATGTATTTATATTGTCGGATATATCAAGCTTTGGCGTTAAAGAAAACCGATTAATCCTGCAAACCTGGCAAGTTTGAAATTCCGAAGACCGGCATGCAAACATGTGCATGTGATCCTGAATGAACCTTCATCAGAACAAATCCACAATGTCTTTTAAAATATATATTCGTCTCATGGTAATTGGTAAGTCGAATTACATTTTTTTATAACTGATATCAAAAAGAAGCCAATTTGATAAAGAAAAGCCATATTGTGGCTCAGAGATCAATGAAAATAAGACAACTATATACATATAATTATTATGTACATGCATGCGTAAATTTTTATTGCAATATGTTTATCACAAACTGCTTTCTAAAGGCCTGTACTTCGAATACATTCCAGTAAATTAGTGCAATTATAATATAATCGTTTCGTACATGCATACATGTGGCTCTAGAAGTATAGATATGTTGTGCATGAACTTTCCAATAATTATAATGAATCGCCTTCGTGATTGGAGTCCATATTGATTAGGCGATCTACCTTGAGGTAGGCTTTGTTTTGGTCTTGGTCTCTTCTTTGTTTTCACAGCGGCCGTGTCACATATTATTCAAACACATATTGTCGTGTTGCCATGTATGTTTACTTTAATTTACAGCCTGCCTATCGGTATAAAACCTGCTGCATGGGATCAGTTGTACGAGTGCTGGCCATAGCGCTATCCACCGGATGGTGATTTTTCGGCAACCGTTCTAAAAATGCTTGAAGAGCAATAAAATTTCAGCTTTGGAACAAACAATTGTTAAAGAAGACCCTCAAATTTGGAATACTAAGATTTAATCAAAATTATTCCTATAACAAGCGATTGAAAAAAACATTATCCGAAGGATAGCGCTAAAAAGTATCGATGTGGTTTGGCCAGCCGATAAAAACGTATAATTATGACATACAATTAAATACCAATTTCCAGTTTACGCGGTATACGTCTTCAACATTTACTGTCACAGAGAATATCCCTGTGATGTATATATCCTAAGATCCTTCAGGTCAGGAGGAGCGAGGGTAAATCTGTCGCGCATGCGAACTCCAGCTGTTTAAAAGCATGTCGTTTTTCTACTTTGTGAGCGATTTGAAATTCCGGACTGCGATCTTATCGCGAAAACACTGCAAGATAATTTTTCACGTTTTGTTAGGTATCCTTACTCGTATTATGTGAAACACTTCAAGATCAAAATTATCTACAAAAATCCACTTACCTTCTCAATAAACAGCCGAATAAGAAAACCCGAAATGCCACGCAAACAACAGCTTAGCAAAATATAGGAATCTCGTAGAATCAGGACCCGGCACGAAATTAGGAAATAGGAGCAAAAGCAAAACATGAAAGCGAGGCGTCAATACGACATAGCATCCAGCCGTTACGTCACGATTATGAAGCATTCTTCTTTGTCCGGAACGCAATTATAACTTGGAACTTACCAACTCCGAAATAGCATTGTTGTGATAGTATAACTTTCTCCTTTTCTAATCAGCAGCTGGGGGAATTCCCTGCGTCATATTGGCTACAGCAGCGAGCGGGATTTTGTGATATCTCACCACATTCAGCCGGTATATCGTATTATATCCAGGATCAATATAATGATAAATAGTAGCTACTAAAGTTTCTTTAAACAGTATAAGAAGACCGCGTTGCAATTTGGTTTGCGATTGGTTGATCACAAACATCGGGAGACGACGTTGTGAGGTTGATTTATACTATCACATATCGGTGTCACCGAAAATTTAACCCCCCCCCCCGAAAGAAAGAAAAATTGCTAACGCGTTGCTGAGATGACATTACTGGGATAAAAATATGAAAAAAAATGTCATAGAAGTACTGTTCTTCCCGTCTTCAATCGAACTCCGCAACTGCTATATGTAAGACAGAAGTTGCTTTATTTTCAAGTTTTGTCTCGTGCCTTATATAATTCTATAACAACAAGTCGGCCATCTTTAATTGCGAAATCGTGGCCTTATGAACTATTATATTATATGTATTATTATACATTTCGTGTGTGTTGTCGTTCCTGATTGGTCAGAAAGCACCGGTTAATTTTCATTATTCTGTATCTATTAAGTAACTTCAGCTGCTGACGTGCTCAGCGTCCCGAAATTTTGGATCGAATTTGTATCCAAAAAACAATTATTGAACTGTTGATCGTTCCCATATCTTTGCGCGACAGCAACTTGAACCCAATTCTTCAAATATATTTGTCTGTAAATATACGATGTTAGTGCCATTTTGGGAAACGTTTTGATGTCGTATCATTTAGTAATCGTAGCAGGTGGCACCGCATTAAGCTACGTTGTATGCTAAGAGCTAAGCTGTATGCAAATATTAGCGAATGTGTGAAAGTTTTAATGAATAATGTACAGCACACGGTCAGTTCATTTTTAGCATGTTTGGATTCACATATTTAACAAAGCAAAATTAAAAACAAAAGCGCACAGTATTCTATTCGTACACACAGATCGATAAAGCTCAGTCCATTACCATTTATTTTATGGCAAGAGAAATTGCTTTAAAACTTTATTTAACCTTTACATGCATCCATGCAATAAAACCCATAAATGCTTGATAATTGCCTTGCAAAATTTGCAAACTCGTATGCTTTTGCTGCCAAAAGAGAAAGATAAAATTTTCAAACATACTTTTCTTATTGGTTGGAACGATTGGTTGGTTACACAAAAACTGAAGGAATATCGTTTCGCTAGTTTTATATGCTAAACATAAAATTTTACTGGTGAATAAAATTTACACTACAGAGTTGTTATAGGCCAGTCAAAACATGAGATGGTTTTCTCGTCACAGTTGTCTCCAAAGTAACCATCAGGACATTCGCAGGTGAAACGTTTCCAAGACGGAACAAACGTCGGTTGACAGGTTTTGTTTCCCGGACAGATATCTGATTTCTGACAGCAGTTATACTTCATGTAGCAACTTATGCCTGAACATTGGTCATCATCATTCTAAAGGGAAAAAAATATTTCAAAATTCCGTTCCATAACATCTCTTTCTTGTTTCCTCTCATTTAAACAACTGATATTATCAAACTCTTCTTAATGAAAATTGATAGCCCAAAAATAGCGAAAACTGAGGTCATATTCTGTTGCTGCCTCCTCCGACCTGCGCGGTGAAATGTTTATCATTGTCTTTTACTGGAACTTAAATCTTTGTCTTTTCATGAAACAAAGCTCATTTATGGAAAAGCAGTAAATTCTTAAACTCGCGTATGAGCATAAAGTGCTCTTATGACAAGAACAACATTGAAATTCGCATTGTAAATTAGTGAGATAAATATGCGTTAATATCCGTGCGTATAGTACCGCGCACGTGCGTTCCGTGGCGTAGCCAGGTTAGAAAATTTGGGGGGGGGGCAACAGTGAGTGAGGAAGCCACAAACTATCTGGGGGGGTCCGGGGGGCATTCTTCCCCGAGAAAATGTGGGATTTCTAAGGCTTGGAAACGCCATTTCCCGCATTCTGATACGAGCTTTTAAAAGTAATCGTAAGGCTACAAATGACAAAATTCTGTCATTATTACATTAGATCAACGAACAATACACGTGAAAATCTCTTTAGATTTACTGATTACTCGTTGCTTACCTAACTTGATCCCCCCTCCTCATATTCTCCTGGATTTAAAAATTTTCATGAAAACAGTTTTAAAGACAATTGGGGGGGACCGCCTCCCCCCTCTTGCCTACCGCCCCCCCCCCTTGCCTCCCCTTGGCTTACGCCCCTGCGTGCGTTCGAAAATCTACATTACTTCTTGAAATACCTGGAAAGTTTGCACCAAATCTCGCATTTGGTACGTGACGTAGACACAGCCTTTCTCTTCATGAAGCAATGAACTGTTTTCGTCCTTGTGACTTGAGAACAGTTGACATTGTGTATTCTGGCAAACCTGAAACGACTGACATCGACAATCCTCAAGGCAGTGTTCCAGACATTCTGCTATGCCTCCATTTACTATCATGTACTTTCCAAGTGAGAAAGATTGGTCAAATGCTTTGTTGTTGTCGACCGTCATGGAAAATTGTGGTTGACTCTTGAACATGGATGCGCTGCCTTCAGCAATTGTTGCCAACAGTGCGACGAATAAACTTGTAAAAATTAAACAAACAAACTCAAAACACGTGAAAAACTTCATAAACCCTGACCTAAACTTCACACAACTCTTTCGAAGAATGGTCGAAACTTTGGTCGAAACACTGCATGAGATATTTGTTGTGCAAATGGTTTAACTGTTGTAAAAAAATTGTGCAAACTGCTATGTGAAAGTACAGATTTTTTGACGGGAATATATACAAAGCGAGATAGCGTTATAATTTCGTGTGCGCTTCACAAATTCCGGGAGTACCACACTGATTAGGCAGTCAAAATAGTTCGACAAAATGAATACAGGCAGATTATGCTTACATAGGCCACTCGATCATTTTGCGTCTCATAATAATTTTTCACTCGTGTGCACCCCCATGCAAAAATTATCATGTTGATGCAAGTTGCCGGTTTAAAAAAGGTGAGCGAACAATGTTGTGTTTTATCCAGTGAACAGTATTGTTAACAATATTGTTGAACCTTGTTGAACCATCAAATGCTGTTGCAATAATATGTTGCGCGCGTCAACTGTGCATGGCAACATTGATGATTCAACAAGATTCAATAATATTGTTAACGACACTGTTCACAGGGTGCAGCACAACATTGTTCACTCTTGATGCGACAACCTGATCAATTTGTGGCCATGTAATTGCGAAGATCGCACAAACACATCATGCAGGCATGAAATTTCACGTAACAAATTAAGAGATGCCTGCCTAAGTACAATTTTCATACCAAGTGTACTTGCATAGCAGTGCGATTGTTTATCATTTTCAAAGTATATCCTAGAACTTACATTTACCATGCACTGCAACTATTTCGAAGGCATTTAAACCTTTAAAATGTAGGTAATATACTCGATGTATTCGAGTTGTGGTAATTTACTCTGACTAACGGTAAATTCATTGGCAACACAGTGTTAAGTAAAACTATACTAAATTACTAGATTATTAATGATGTGGTCGCTTTAAGTTAGTTAATAATTGTACTTTACTACCTCAAAAGTAAACCAAGCATCTTCTCTGTGACTTTTCGGGACTTTCAGAACGTTATATGACAAACCTTGATGCAAGGATGCTGTGTTCGCACGTTTTGACGTAGTTATTTCTATATATTTTTAACGTAGTTATTGCCAGACAGACCACCTGGTGTTGTGTGTTAATGTCATCTTGATGCATGAAGGAAATTTGCATTCCAATTATATTTGCATTAACGTCGACACACACCGGACGTGATCCGCCAATGCGACGCGATTTTTACAAATTTTTCTGTTCCAGAAGCTGCTAACTTTGAAAATGTTGTGATATTCTTGGTAATTACCGAGTGATAGTACATTTTGACTGGTCTGGTACCCATATCTCTAAAGAGGTTCTTTCAGAATCGAATCTATATTTGCTTTTGAAAATGGAAATTCACGTCGCGTTAGGGAATCGCGTCCAGTGTGTGGACCTTTATTGTCATGTTGACTTGTGCGAAACGAAACATATACTTTAGTCGCCACGTTTTTACAGTGTTTACGATGCTGTACAACATATTGCGACGTTGAAAATACGTTAAAATTAAGGATAAGCCGTTCGGACTCCTGTTATTGGCATTTTTCCTACCAGAGAGTCAACAATTGCTTTCCGTAGCATAGACTACTTAAGTCTTTTGCTTAGCCTAAAACGTTAAGATGCCTTTTGCCGACAAGAATGTGTTTGTATTGAAAATTAAGTCTAACATAGGTTTAAAAGCAGTAGCGGCGAGCACGCGGCTAAGGTTTTTAGATTATTAACTAAAATGTTAATCAGTCTTTTATTTGTCGTTTTTATAATATGCCCTACTTTTTACCCGTTTTAATATATACCGAAATGGTCGATTATATATGTCAAACACTTAGATGTTACCATGGTTTTATTTCAAATGCTTTTTTATGCACTTCAACGTGGCGCTTTAATTAAAGAAGCGTTGCGAACTTTGTAAATAATGTAAATAAAAAAACGCGCTTTTAAGAGTTTTGTCCCTGAAGCTCAAGTTATTTAAATAGAAGCATGTTTCGCGTTTGACGAGTGTGGGTCAGCTGTGTGATTCAGTTAAGCTTGGCCCCAAAAACGTTATTTTACAAGAGGTCATTAATACTTCGATCGAAGTTTGTTTGCCTGAGTCAGTTTGATCGATCGATCATAAATTCTGCGCGCGCATGGATCCATGTTACTCCGATGGCCTTCTGTGAAATTGAGAGTTAAATCAAGTTTATGTCGAAAAGGAATTCGCTGAAATTTGCTTTCGTCATCCAACCTTTACACGATAGATCTTTATCAACAGAATAATTTTGAAAAATTCTGTTTATATCTGCGATATAAACTTTATAAACTTCACTAGCGGTTGTTTTAATTGAAACGTCTCTGTTGCCATAGAAATGGTTGCTAAGTGCAAGTTCTGTATAGATTTTCGCTCGAGAAACATTCCCGGAAAGGTTTATTAAATTTTAGTTTTTAGCCAGAAATTTAGACGTTTGAAATCCTTGTTAAAAATGTACATTTAACCAATTCAAGAAACTGTAGCAAACCGCATTGAATAAGAATTTTGAAGTAAGGAGCCGGTTGAAAGTCGAAAGGCTCGGTATAACGCCATTCAACATTGAATTTTTCGACAATGAAATGAAACGCTGAAATGAAACACTACTGAGCGACTGCATGCATGCAGCAGTATATATAACCTGGTTCCCAATAATAGACCGAACATTACCTCAAACTTCTTGCGACCATATTCTCTCTGCAATGACGTTTCTAAACTTCTCATTTGCTGTTTTCAGGAAGTTGTTAAATATGCTTTGATGCTTTGATGCATGTTGTAGTATGTTGTCCGTTCCTTTTGAACGTAACTGTTGACATAGACCATCTGCTGTTATGCAAATATGGTGTTAAAGGAGTAAAATTTCACGTTCATATTTTGTCTGCCTGATAGTCATGTTGATTTATGAGAAAACATGGCCAATAAATTTGAGCATAATTTTTCTTGCAAAGTCGAGTTTCCGAGCTTACGACAACGATCGAAAGAAAAAAGTTGACTGAGAAGCTTTTCAAAGATTTGACTTGTCTTGAAGAATATAAAAAGGACTCATTACTCAGTAATTCGAAAGTTTTTAATTTTAATTTCTGTTCACTTTAGTCCTTATTTTGTCTGAATTAATGTACATCTTTCTACTTCAGCTCTTTAAAAACTATATTGGTAGCTACGAAACAGGCTTCTAGAAATAGAGCAAATTTGGACATATCAATGCAAAAGAAAATTCTTTCACATAATTTCTGTATTGCACAACTAAGAAATATAGTTCACATGCGACCGGGTTTTTTATTATTTGTCCAAATTAGGTAGCGTTTTCTCATCATTACCACCACCGCCTAACACGCTTCCTCTGGCCTCCACCGGCTCTCTCTGGCTACTTCCCCCTGGCACACTTTCCTGTCTTCCACTTCCATGCGATACTGGGGGCATTGGGCGACAGTCGTCTCCATGATAACCTTCCTCACATTCGCAGGTGAAACGTTTCCAGGGCTGATCAAGCGAGGGCATTGGAATACAAATTTTTTTCTTCGGACAGATTCCTGACACTTGACAACAGTCGTAGCTCATGTAACAACTCATGCCGGAACAATGGAAACTCTAGAAAGAGAGAATGACCCTAAGATTTGTCCATGGAATGTCCTGGTAAAAAAGAACATAGCGCGAGAAAATGGAAATAGCCACGTATAGTATACAAATAAGTTATAGGTTTTTTCAATGTCAATGACTTCCAATATACGAACAAATTTGAGCAGGCTATATTGCTCAACATAGAATATTCGTTACAATTGAATTCTTCGCTTCTTGCAGAAATGTAGAAGTACCAGGCAAAAGACAACGCGTTAAACGAGTTCATTAACATGCACGATTTTCACTTATACTATAGGTGGGGGCAACTTTTATCCATTTAAGCAGTTTGTCTCGACCGCAAGGGCTAACTTTTGCAAACGTCGCGTGCGTAATAGGCAATAGCCAATAGAAAATTTATTCAAAAGACAACATCGCGTGCTTTTTGCTTGAAATTTTATCATATAAACGCTTGGTAAAGTTTTCCCAGGGATGTTTCTGGTACCCAAAATCTCATAAACAGCGCCGGCCTTACTATCGTTTCTCTCTGCCAATAAAAACATGTTAATTAGGGCAAAGCAACTCTAAAAATGCATGCACATAATTATAATACCTGAAAACTCAAGTCTGAATGTTGTATCTCGTACGTAGCATAGACGCAGCTCTCATTGTTATGAAGCAATGCACTGTTTTCTTCCTTGTGACTTAAACACAGTTGACATTTTGTATTTTGGCAAATTTGAAACGACTGACATCGACAGTCCTCCAGGCAGTGTTCCAGACAATCTGCTATGTTTCCATCTTTTATCCGGATCGTTTTAATGAAATAAGATTCGTCAAACGCCTTGTTATTGTCAGCTTTTATGGTAAATTGTGGTTGACCGTTGAGGCCTGACGCGCTGGTGTTAGTCAGTGTTGCCAACACGAGGAGAACGAAACTATAAAATACAAACGTGAAGGTCAACACACACTGAATGCCACTCGCCAACGCATTTTTTTCACGCGAACCTTTCTCAGTTTGATATTTTTCCCAGATATGTTTAAATATACTATCAAGAATATGCAACATGATCAAACATAGTTGCTATTGATTACTCAAAAGTTCATAAAAATCTCGTCACGGTTGGCAGATAGGGTCCGGTGTTTGTCGGCCTTGAAGGTTGGCTTTTAACATAGCACTTTAAACCATTATAGGATTTGTTCGGTTGAACGCCAATAGCTATACTGGATATATATAACGGGTTGTGAGGAAGCATCCCAAGCAAGAAACTTGTGGAATTTGAATGCTCACGAGTAATCTCCTGAAATCCTAGGCTAGTGTTTGGACGCCAAATATACTTCAGAGTTTTAAGTATTATATGCAATTATGCATGCATATGTGAACGTTCTAATCATCTTTTTACAAACTAGAAATTTTTACATAAAAACTAGAACTTTTTACAGCAGTGGTCTTTGACAGGTGTAAAAAATAATAGCTATTAAAACAGATCTTAGCAAAATCGAGGGTATGATGCAGGCAGGATATATAAAGACATTTGTTCTGAGAATTCTGACAATGTAATCGATTCTACTCAGCCACGAAGAGCATGCAGGGAACTTAAACACAATTAGATAGTCTGGTTGCCGTTAAATAAACTATTATGTACTTTACCTCAAACATCGTCCAACCATCTTTTCTCGTCTCTGAACTTTTTGACTTGCTGTTTCAGTCAAAATGTTTTACAACATGCGTTGATGTATGTTGTGTTCGTATACCTTTTAAGTAACAATTGACGGGTTGATTGAGGTCCACCTGGTGTTTATGTTAATACAGTGTTGATCCAATGAAGAAAAAACATTTTCATTTTATTTATTCTTTTGCCATGTTCATTTGTGCGAATCGAAATATCTATTGTGGTCGCAACGTTAGTGAAGAACCCTTCTCATTCGGTTCAGCTTTCCCACTCAAAAGTATGCCAACAATTCTTTCGGACGTGTGTACCATCGCTATGATCGAGTTTAATCATTAAATTGCTGCTCTGATGAATTTAAACATGGCCAGAATTCGCGGATATATGGAATATGCAGATTGCCGTAGATAATTTGCATATAATATATAATAATAGTAATATTGTTAGTACTTTGAATTATACAGTTTAAGTGGAAGTAGAGTATTAGTTTTGTCCGAGTATTCTAGCCCTAAGTTCAAATGAACGGCAATTTCGATAATTGAGTTGAAATGAACCCACCGTTAAAACTAAATATTGCCTTTTTAACCTGCTTAATCTAGCTACTAAAACGGGTAAACAAAAACCGCTTAAAATGTAGCCAGTTTTGATGCATGCTGCAGTTTAATTATGCACTTAAAACTTTTTGTAAACTTTGTAAATATTGCATGTAATAAAATAAGACGCACCGTTTAGAGTTTTTTTGCGTAAATAAAGCTTGAATTTGAGTCAAATGAAGCTCCATCCATTACAAAGTATCAGAGTTTATGGTTTTAAAATAGGCATCTCTGCCAATGCAGTTGCGTCACACAATTTTATGCATGGACGCTGACAGCTCTCGGAGAAGTTATAAAATATTCATAATGCGATTATGTGCATTAATACGATCGCATGAGAGAAAACACAACGCCAGTTTTGTCGGAATGATTCGAGGAAAATTCGAAAAATCATTATGGCAGGGAAAAAATTTCTTGTAGTCAGTTTTCCGAATTTTCAACCGCTAATAAGAAATTTGTCGACGATGACGTCTATCTGGCTTTCCGCCTCGATGTATTATAAAATTACTCCATATATATATTTATAACGAATGCACTATACATGATAAAGAGAAAATATCCTAGCATCTTAGCTATTTTCCATTTTTCAATTGCAGCGTAGATAAAACACAGTTCGCTTCAGGTTTGGCGTTTGCCGGGATTAAAAATAATATAACAAATTAAATGTTGAAGATCACAAATTTCTGTCATTTAATTAACGACACCTTGCAAAACTTCAAACAAAAATCCTCGACAGTTATAGCTATACTGTAAGTCACTACGGTAAAGGGCTCTCGTGCAAGATATGTCTATTTAAAAATCGTGAAAAATCAGTTTCATCCAACCATACCGTAGACTGTAACTTTTACATATCAGTGTAAAAAAATCTTACGATTACGGTTGCACTTACTTACCAAACCACAACTGATTCGTGGAGTCGGTATCATATACACAAGCATGCACATTTTTAAGACACTCATAACCGGCGCTACGAGGAGAGCTTTGAAAATACTGACTATAAGTAGGACAAGGCATATAACCAGTGCTTTCGACATGAACATGTAAAGGCCAAGATGATTGATGGAGCGTTATTTTGCAATGATCCAAATTAATTGCACCAATTTTTCCCCGAGGGGAGAAAATAAAACTTGTTTTTTTGTTGAGATGAAAAATATCTTCTTCTTGGCCACGAGGAACCTGAATATCTCTTAGTGGTACTTGAAGGAAGTCCGAATTGCAGACGTTATAGTGTTTCTCGTAGTCACAGGTGAAACGGAGAAAATCTGATTTCCGTTTGATAGATTTCATCTTATCTTTGTCAAGTCGATAACCGTTCCATGCAATTTCACTTTCTCCATGACCAAAATTTCTAAATAAAGGCTTTTGAAACTGCCGAGAATTAGCACGGCTGTACGACTGCACCAGAGTCCAGGCACCATCTGAATCAAAATGGCAGTAAACTTCATACGCTCGTTTGCGAGAGTCCAGTATTTTATACTTGCCAGATTTTCGTTGACTATTTGCGTATCCAGCGCATGAATTGATTGGCTCGCTACAGCTGTCTCCATGGTAACCTTCCGGAAATTCGCAGGTGAATCGTTTCCAGGACGGACCAAGGAGGCTCGAGTTCTTTGGTTTACATTTCTTGTTCGTAGGGCAGATCCCTGATACCTGACAACAGTTGTACTTCATGTAGCAACTCATGCCTAAACATTGATCATTTTCATTCTAAATTAAAAGAAAGAAAATGCGCTTAGAATTTTTCATGTTTTTCAAAAGTGTCATAAGAACAGAATATAGGAACAGAATATCCCAATATTATAGTTTATACACTCCTTTTATCAACCATAATGCGACACATTACAGTTGCGTTGCAGCTGTACAGCTAATCCATCCTAATTAGCTTATTTAGATAAAATGCTAAAAGCCCTAATAGCTTTAATAGTACTTACGGCTTAAATAGATCAAATTGCAAAACGGTGTTATTATTACAGAATTATTACAGAATTATTAAAATTTATATAAATATTTATATAGAGGATTAAAATTATTGACTATACCAAGCAAATTTTCTACAGTTTTAATTTTTTACTGTTTTTTTGTAGTCTTAATTGCTATATCCATTATAATTTCATCTTCCTTCCTAATTTTGTTTCAATTTGCCGATTTATGCTTGATCGAAAACGGTAAAATTTGCTCCGAAGTTGAAATGAGTTATACTTGTCACTTATAAGAATTCTACTCCTAGCTACTTGTTGAATTTAAAAACATGGAGTGTGACTTCTGTGAAGTTTCTAATATCTATTTATTACAAATACCGAAATGCCCCCTAAAATGCTGAGGAGGAGATTGAGAAAATTTTCAATTGCGTTTGCTTAGTGCGTAAGATTTTTCTCTTGATGCAGTATTTGATGTAAAATGTACGAACAGAAAATCTGCATTCGCATCATTTGGCTCTGGTGATACCTGAAATGTTTCGATGAAATTTCGCATCTCGTACGTGGCATAGATGCAGCTCTCATTCTCATGAAGCAAAGAAGTGTTTTCTTCCTTGTGACTTGAGCACAGTTGACATTTTGTATTTTGGCAAATTTGAAACGACTGACATCGACAGTCCTCTAGGCAGTGCTCCAGACAATCTGCTATGTTTCCATCTTTTATCGTAAACGTTTCAAACAGACATGATTCGTCAAACGCCGTGTTGCTGTCGGCTTTTATGGTAAGTTGTGGTTCACCGTTCATCCCTGACGCGCTGGTGCGAGTCAGTGTTGCCAACACAACGACAATGAAACTATAAAATAGACACAAACATTGAAATACATAACCAAATCCAAGTCATTATATAGTCAATTGCGCAGCTGAATGTTGAAAGCTATATGCTGAATGTATATATTAACGCCATCCATCATTGAGAACAAGTACAACATCAGTATCATTATCATTAAAACAGTGACATTTAGGAAGTAAACGTTGATTAAGGGTTTTGGGGAACCATCCCGAGCAAGAAACTTCTCAACTTTTCCGTTGGAGTAATTTCTTTGGCCTTTGTTCAGTCGTTATTATAAATTATATGATTATGCGTAACGAAATATTTTTTCAATTCCCCACTCCGAAATTTTTACATGAAATGAACTTACCGCAATAAGCTTTAACACGTGTAAAAAATAAAAGAACTGAGGGCATTATCAGCCGAGCCCAAAATATATTTTATAGGCATTCGTTCCGGGTCTTATGACAATGCTATCGACCCTACTCCGCCACGAAGATCAGTGAACAGAACCACATTTTAGACCGTGCGGTTGCCTTTAAATAAACTATCATGTACTCTACCTGAAAAATCTTCCAACCATCTTTTCCCGGCTCTGAACTTTTTGACTTGCTGTTTCAGTTAGAATGCTTTACAATATGCCTTGATGTATGTCGTGTTCGTACTTTTCAATTAAGTAACTATTGATTGGTTGATTGAAGTCCACCTGGTGTTTATGTTAATACAGTGTTGATCTAATGAAAGAAAATCGTTTTCATTTTATTTACTCTATGCCATGTTCACTTGTGCAAATCCAAATATCTATAACCAGTCTTTGGTTCCTTTTACTGGCATCCTTCTCGCGCTCAAAAGTATAGGAACATTTTCTTTCTATTCTATTACATCAACCACTTTGACATATAAGTGTAACATTGCTCTCTAAATACTTGACGTGTTCCGTTCCATGATGTTGGGGCTAACTTCTGTCGGCTTCCGCTATTCGCGTCTCATTCTGTGACGTCACGGAAAACAATTCTCCGACTGAAATCTTCAAATCTAACTAACTAATTAATGCATATGGCAGGTATCGCCAGTGATCTCACAATTTAAATATGCATACTTTTTACTGGCGGGAAGGATTCTTTGAATAAGCCTAGACGAAGAACATTTGAAAAGAATACCATTTGAAAAGAAAAGAGTCAAACTTTTCTAAGAAAATTTCCTTAGATGTGAGAACACTGGGTATCGCATCGTTTTAAAGCAAATTTTTACATTCAAGTAATTATCATGACAGGTGTTTCTTATCTGATCCGTGCCAATGCAGTGACAGTGTAAACGGGGCTTTAAATACGTTTTAGATAATATGGCATTGTTTTTAATTCTCTGATTTGATGTGATTTCTAATTCAACCGAGATAGCCATATTGATTGCATAAGATCTTCCAAAACGGAATTCGCAAAAAGAAACTTTATATTATACCCAGTGGCGTAGCCAGCCTGACGATTTAGTCATGCTATGCAAATTTTGTTTATTATCATTATTCATTTCTTTACTGAGAAATTCATTGTTTTCACATTTGATGAATACCAAAATATTAGCATAGCATGACTAAATTGTCGGGCTGGCTACGCCACTGGGTATACAAAACCAGTACTTTTGTTGGCATAGCGTTCTGTAAAATAACACTTTTTCGCGTTTAGTTGTCTTCCGCGTGAAACGAAATTAAAAAGAAACAAAATAAATAAATATTTTTGAATAAATCTTTAATAAAACGTTTCACATTTCCATTTTTTTACACATTTTTATTATATTTACTCACTATATATGTAGTTGGCTAGATATTTTTCCTAATATAACATCATGCTTAAAGTTTAACTAAATTTATAATTACACGGCAATACATACAATTCATTATATATAGTATGCAGTGTTTTTTTGGCGAATCCACCATTGGGAAAAGCGGCAAAAACACATGTGCGACTATTATTCACCAATCAGGAGTCTGGTATACGCACTCTGGGGAATAAACAACTTTTAAAAAACTTTTATTATATAAAAAAAACAATTGGGCGAACGAGTGAGATATCATTCTGAACATGAGGAATAAATTCCATATTTTCGCGTATCCATGTATTATATATTCTCTTTAAAATAACGAGAACTTCTGCGAGTTTAGCGGGATCATATGTCTTTAAATGCACAACAGCACAAGTGTGAACCTGTGGTTTTTCGAGTTTTTTTTTTAAAGCATTCTCTGTAAAAAGTTTTTGTGGTCTGTTGACTTTTACACGTTAATTATATACCACGCAACTTGGCCTTTTTTCGAAATCAAAATGTGGTCATTGTAAGTGATACATATAAATGAATTGTGAGAAAAGTCTGATTTGATGAAGCTATATATCTTCAAATAGAACAGGGGGTATATACTTTAGGATAATATCCTGATATGATAATATCAATTGAAACTTTGTGTCAGAAAATCGAATATTTTTCCCCAATCGTGGTTGGAGGCTATTGAATACCATTGTACGGAAAATTTTTATGTCGAATTTAAACGAGGTTTACTTAGACTTAAACGAGGTTTACTTTGTACAGTGTATTACATGACGTACATTTCTTCCACATCATGTCAGTACATACACTACTTTTATGGTTGGCCTTCGCCAAACCACAGTTGAGTCGTAGAGTCAGCATCGTCTACACAAGAATGTTTTCCTTTTAGACACGTATCATAATTGACGTGGTAGCTTCCAAAGTAATAATTAGTGTCACCGGCACAATCACTTGGCATGAAGTTACATTTATTACGGTCGAATATGATGTGAATATGCAAAGGCCAATCCCATGCAGAATGAATCTTTATTCCACACTCATTCAAATCATTTTCGCCAATCTTGACTCGAAAAGAACTGGTCTCTGTCCGTAATTTTTGGCTGAAAATATCTATCTCCCCAGATCTCAGAGTACCTTTCAATTGGAGATCGACAAAATCGGATTTACTGACGTTATAATGTTTTTCGTAGTTGCACGTGAAACGAAGAAAAAATGAATTTTTCTTTATAGATATCATTCTTTCTTTGCTAAGTCTGTACCCACTCCATTTCAGCGCATTCTCGTTGAGAGGAAGGTCCTTATTTAAAGGTCGCTTTAGGTTTTCCACAGTCTTGTTGGCAAAACTGTAAGATTGCACCAGAGTCCAAGAACCATAGGAATCAAAATAACAGTATACCTCATAAACTTGCTTTTTAGAGTCCATCACTTTATACAAACCCGGTTGTCGATCACCTTCAAGATACCCAGCACAGGACATTATTGGCTTCTCACAGTTGTCTCCATGGTAACCCTCAGGACACTTGCAGGTGAAACGTTTCCAGGAGTGATCAGACGAGATCGTCTGTTCACAGATCTGATTATCAGGACAGATACCTGATATTTGACACCTGATTTTAAATAAATCGAGGAAATAAAGGCCAAATGTATTTTATAACCATTCTTTTCGGCTCTCTTGATAATTGCTCCCATTCGACTCCACGAAGATAACGCATGATAAACACTCTAACGCAATACAACTTCCTAATGTGAAGCTAGAAAATGATCCGTTAGAAAATGATCATGAACTCTACCTTGAAAATCTTCCAACCATCTTTTCTGGTGTCTGAACTTTTTGACTTGCTGTTTCAGTCGGAATGTTTTACAATATGCCTTGATGTATGTTGTGTCCGCAACTTTAAATTATTATTGAAGGTTGATTGACGCCCACGTGGTGTCATGTTAATACAGTATTAATTAAAATGGAAGAAAACGGTATTCATTTTATTTGCTGTATTGCCATGTTGACTGTTTGTGCGAATCCAAATATCTATTCTAGCCGCGACGTTAGTGAAGAATCTCCTCACATATCACGAATGTACAAATGTTCGATGTATGAGTGCGCAGTACTCAATCTTTTTTCACAAAATGACCAACCTTCATTCTGGCTGTGATCGAGTTTACATTGACTGAAATGCTCCTGTGATTAATTTATTTAGGTTCCAATAAACAGTTGCAGCGGTGAACTACGCGCGTAGGGTATTGTGATTTCGATTGAAAAGAACCCGTCCGTTACTTTGTTATCTAATTTACCTTTTTAATCTTGCCTGAGTTATTAAAATAGAGGCATGTTTTGTTAAGTAACTGCAGCCGATTTTGTTGTGGTTTCCTTTAAAGCAGTCGAGCTTACTAAAGTTTATAGCAGTCGAGTTTACTGCGAGTGCTCTAAATTTAGATAATCAATGCATGCTATCCGTTAAACGAAAAGAGTTTAGTGTTTTAACACAAGAGATCTGCCGATGCATAGTTACGTCATACTATTTTATGCCAACTCCCAGACGATGAATAAAATATTTACAAATGAATATACACATTAATTATTACATTAATATGATCGCGTGAAAGAAAACGAAACGCCTTTTTCTTCGGAATATTAAATGCAAAGAAAACTCAGTGATGACGAAAAAGCAGTGATGAAGAAAAATTTCTTGTAGTTTTTTTCGAATTTTAACCGCCAATTAAAGTATGCCGACGATGACGTTTACCTCGCTTAATTCCTGCCTCTGTTTATTAAAAATTACTTCACATTTAACGAATACACTGCACATGAAAGAGAGAAAAATTGATAGCATCTTCTTGTATTATTCAATTGGTATTCATATTATAGAAAAACGCTTAAGTTCTAAGCAACCTTAATATCATCAAATAAGAATATTAGAATAGAAATTGCATTTAGCTGCAAACACTTTGCTCTTGCAGAATAATAAAGTAAGCAAGTAATTCGAGCAGATGTATATTTAAAAAACATGCGAAACAAGGAATTGTCTCTCTTATAAGTTCACCTCAACAGACGCATTCGGTAACTTTGATGTTCGCTGTGTTTTCAGACACTGTTTAAATAATATATGGCATGTTATTATAGACACTTCATCGGCGAAAAGTTAATTGAGCTGTCTTCCATGTCGGGAATGTTGCTTTCATTTTGGATATGAGGAGGCTTTCGTAATTGAGCAATTTATGGCTGTCTGAGCACGAAGATAGTATTTTGAATTCTTTGCAGGGGCGGATCTAGGGTAAGTGCGGTCAGTATTGCAACTTAAGTGTTTTTGGCAGCAAAATGACAAGTAAATATTGAAGTTTATTAAATTTTTGTTATATGAATAATTAATTTCCTTCACGATTGTAATAAAAAATTACAATCATAGTCCAGTTTGAAGAGTTCAGTTTCAGAAAAACATTATTTTAGCTAGAGCAGCGGTAATATGCCAAAAACTCGTAGAATCGGGTGGCCAATTCGTCGATAAGCCATTTGGATTTATCTCGACTGATTTTAAGGGTGGCCGGACTGATTTGCACTTAATTAAAGGGAGCGAAATCAGTCCTGCATTGTGATTCGTAAGATAGGTAAGATTGGTAAGACTGCGTTGCAAGATAACTGACTTGATAAACTTTATCATGATTCAGAGATTTCATGCGCGAGAAAATTCTTGATTTTGTAATCTTGGTTTACAATATTATATAATAAATTCTCGGTTTTTCACATTTCCGCCGCATGCCTCTGCGAAGTTGCATACTAGGAATAATTTGACATTAAAATCGGCAATTAATTGTGTAACATTATAGCATTTTAACTCAGTAGGCTCGTTGAAACCGGCCCACCTTTCGCAAAATCCAGTTTACGGCAAGCCTCTTATACGATCTTTTTGTTCGGTAATTAATATGCAGATGTAAATTCTGAGTAGCATAAAAATAAAATACAATATAACCAGGGAGCAGCGTGGCAGTATGACATGAGTTATCATACTAACCCACCGTCTCAGGTCGAGAAGTGTTTTGTCTATTTTAGGCAGTTGTCATACCGCATTGATGCTAAAAATACCAGAGAGGTGCTGAAATCACCTAACGCTCGCCTGCACTGTTTGTCTAGAATAAGGCTAAACTCTGTATGAAAGGTATCTGTATGCCACAATTACCGATCTTTTTATTACAAATTACAAGGCTAAAATCCGCGTTGGAAGGTAATATTAAGCACAAACTTCAGATATTAGTTGTGACCTCAGAATTACTGGCCAAAACTGGCCTCGGAATTACATTAGTTTTATTTGTGACCAATATTTCTTCCGTTTCTCGCAATCCGCGCACGTGATATCAACAGGTAAGTTAACGGACCAGGCAAAAGTCCCTGCTTTATATTAAGCCGGGCGCACACACAACGATTTTACGGTAGTTCGTCCATTCAGGTTTAGACATACAGGCAGCCCTTGCCCAGACATGTTTTCCTTCTCGCGGCGCTCGCGCCTCGCGCGTGTACGCGATTATTCTTCTTCTTACTGTGTCGAAACACACACTCTTTATTCGCTTGTTTTGTACGACGAGTGCTTAACCAATTTTGCAATAGATCACATTCATAAGCACCGTTAGGAGCAAATAACTAAAAACAATGTAACCTTTATTATTATTATTATTATTATTATTAAAAAATACACATACAGTAGCTTAGACAGCTAAATTACAATGTGATTTACAGGTTCATAAAAATAATTTAAGAAATATTACAATTTTTAGAATTACATAATTCATACTCTAATCTATATTACAAAGCTAGAAGTAAATTACAAAAGCTATATTTTAAATATTAAGAAACTAATAAAATAGTTAAGAATCATCAATTTTGAGATTGTACTTACGAATCGCATATACTAGAGGACTATTTCTAAAGCGCTCTGTTCTGCATTTAAAATTGTAAATTTTATTTACATTAAGTCTCGTGTCTCTCTCCCGTAATTGACCTACAGTTGGTGGTAGCAAATCATTGAGTTTATGTGAAGGGTCCTTTATATCCTTTATCAAGTTTATGCACATTAACTCTCTTCGACTTTCCAAAGTTTTAAAACCACATTCAGTTAATGCTTGTTCATAATTCTTTTCCGGGCATATAATTTTCATTGCACGCTTTTGATTCTCTCTATTCCCTAGATTGTTCCTCTGTCAAACTCCCATGCCAAATTTGAGCTCCATATTCTACGATTGATCGAATTGCCGAAGTATAAATAGTTTTCAAGTCATCTCGCGGAGCATTATATCCTTTTAAAATTTTTAAAAGATATAATCGTTTAGCTGCCTTTTTGACAATGTATTCCGTATTTGTTCTCCATTTTAGATCATCGTCTAACCACAATCCAAGTAATTTATACGAGCTTACTCTTTCTAGGATGCATTCATCGACTTCTGTTGCAGGAATAGCTGTTCTATCCTTTCGAAAGTCGATAATCATCTCTTTGCACTTTTTTGGGTTTAACTCCATTCTCTCAATTTCCGCAAAATTCTTTACCGAATTAATTTTTTGGGGTATATTACCAATTTCCGTGCCAGAGATATGATTGTGAACATCCAGTGCCTCACTAATCGTTGTATCGTCCATGAAGAGAATCGTATCTTCATCCACAACGACATCATTATTTCCATTTCCTACAACAGCTTCTGCTATAACACTAGGTAACATATTAATTTTAACCACAAAAGCAATAGGTCCCAGCTTACTGCCTTGCGGAACGCCTCCCATAACATTCGCAAAATCAGATACTTCGTTTCCAAACTGTGTAAAATGAGATCTCTCGTCCAGGTACGATGCATACCATTTGATCAGAGCAGGTCTTACACCAATTTCTCGCATGTTTTCTAAGAGTTTATTATGATCGATAAGGTCAAATGCCTTTCGGAAATCCAAAAAGACTATTCTTATCACTCTGTGCAGTTCATCCAATGATTTATGCCACTTGTGTATTAAATTAACCAGCGCATTAATTGTCGATGATCGTGGTAGACCCCCATATTGAGAATCAGAAATTTTTTCATCGGTATCTTCATATATCCACTGAACAGCAAAAGATTCTTGAACCTTTGCTAGGACACTAGTTAAAGCAATTGGTCTTAACTCTTCAACATGCGTACATGGTACAGATTTAGGGATTCCAGATACCTTGTATTTTTTCCAGATCTCAGGAAAAATTTTTGATTGAAAAGATTCATTAAAGATTTCGGTCAAAGGTACAGCAAAATATTTTGTAAAAATCTTCAAGATCTTCAGAGAGGGATCATAAGGACCAGGAGCTTTATTAAGGTTAATTTTACGCAATTCTCGTTGTACCTGGTCGACAGTAATTAGAGGTAGATTCTCTATACATTGAAATTCCAACCAATTTTCGTTCACTTTCGGATAATTCTTAGTTAAGTTTGCAAAATAATCGTTTATATAATGAGCAGACTGCTTATCATCCATCTGAAACCCAGTATTGGGATCCAACATTATTGGTTTAGCAGTTTTCTTGCCGATCAAGCCCTTCATTTGTTTCCACCAAGATTTAGGGTTGTTTTTAAAGTTTGGACTTACTTTATTCTCGTAGAAATCAATTTTCGCTTTCCGAATTTCTGCCGAGACTTGTCTTCTGAGACTTTTCACACGCTCAACTTTTTTATTTTTAAAAGCCATATTCCTTTTAAGAATCAACGATTTTATTTTAGCTGTCATAAAAGGTTTATCCTTACTATAAACTTTAACCGTTTTTTCCGGAAAATATTCAGAAATCATATTCTCAGTGACCTGAAGAAAGGTATTGACTTTTTCATTGATGTCGGAGGTGTAAAGAACCGAAGACCAGTTATAACTTGCTAGTAGAGATTCGAAATTCTCTAACTGCTGCTGTCGGATTTTTCTCACTTTGATTTTAATCGTAGTTCCTTTCTCCGTAATATGAGACTTGGACTTCCAGCTGATGATATTATGATCCGACGTTGACAGTGGGGCTAGGATTTCCGGAGTTTCGTAACAGTCAGCCATGTCAGTGAATATTAAATCAAGGATGTTTCTGTTTCTGGTAGGTTGCGTTACAATTTGTTTAAGATGACAATGCCTCTTTAAACGGTTTTGTTGGAACCCATTACTATCTGGATTGAAATCGCCTCCTAGAATAATTGCCGTATGTGGGCTTTCTAGACAAAGCTGGTCATAACAGTTGTTGATATAATCATAGAAATTGTCAATTTCAGATACATTTAGGTTTGGTGGAAGGTATGCGCATCCTACTGCAATCCTTGAAATTGATCTTGGTAACCACTTTGGGCGGATAGTAATCCATAAGCATTCAAACAGTTGATCGTTTAAATCATCACGCGTTTTTAGTGGTATACTTTCATTGACATATATTGCTACCCCTCCACCTCTACCACACAATCGATCTTTTCTGATAATGTTCAGACCAGAAACATTCACAACCTCATCAGGGATTACATCTCTAACCATGTTTCTGTCACAAGAATTAAGTCAGCAATATACTTATCTCTAAGGATTTCAAGTTCATTTACCTTATTGACTAATGATCTTGCATTCAGCATCATAATATTAGGGACAGCTCTATTATTATCCAGGGGGCGTTGTGCTTTTTCAGGGTGGATTCTGATACAGTTATTAACGCAATGCGTTCTGACATTGTTATTTGGTGAACTTTGTCTCTGTTCTGTTATTCTAACAGGAATACTTTGTGTGTTATTTACCTCAGTACTGTCCGACAATGTCACAGGAACAAGGTTTCCTGTATTACGCTTTGATAAACGTGAGCGATATTTACGTTGGGTTATCACAACGGGAATATTATTGAATCTGATTGGAATGTGAGCCATTAGACGTATGTTGAAAAATTCCCATGATGGGTGGTGTTAAATTTGATTTCACGTCTAATGGAATTTCTAGTGCTTTTCGATTGCCACAGATTACATTTGACAAATCTTGGCCAGAAACCTTCCGATTGAACTTCAGACCACATTGAAGATGGTATGTGGATTTTAGCAGATTGGGTTCCTCTTCGTTGACTTCGAAACAGAGCAATGTGAGTAGGTATTATATTTCGTTGCTCTAAATAGGATAAGATCTGATTCTCTTGCACGCTCTCGTGTATTCCAGACAGGAAAAGTTTCTTTACTCTTTTCCGCCTTCTGTCAACCCCAATAAAGCCATCACCTTCAGTATTTCTTTGTAATGGGACACTTAGTAAAGTATCTTCAGGGTTATTAACCATATTTGGTTTTTCCTTAGGTTTACGGGGTTTTGGATGCCTTTTAACCACTTGGGCATAGGATTCTCGACGCGCCACAACACAGCCAACTTCTCTATCAGTAAGAGTCTCGTCAGATTCATCCGACTGACTAGTGAATCCTGCTTCATTGCTTCCTATAGAATTTTTTAATTGATCTGACACTAAGGTGTCATTAGCGTCAGTTTCAATACAGTCTTGGGCAATAACTTGATTTACATTTTCTCTTTCTTCGTTATGGTTAATCGACTTTGTCGAAGACCCCTCTGTAAGGCTTGTTTCATTCTTCCTGATGAAATCTTGAAATTCTGAAATTACTGAAGTTATGTGCAAGATAGAGTTCGACAATGATTGAATTGCCTCGCTATTCACTTGTTGATCTTGCTTCATACATTCTATATCAGTGTAGAAATCAGGCGATTCACCCGAATGAACTTTGCCCATGTCATGTACAGACACAGGTTCTGAGATGTCGTCTTCACACTCACATATATGCTTACATAATTCCTTCTTGAAGTTGTTAGCTTTCGATCCATTAAAGGACAACAAGTTCTTACTCTTTCTCCAGAGGATCGTCGAATCTTCGGTTGTGAAAAGCTTTCTATCCCCGCCGGGTTGAGACCAAACACCATCAAGTTTGAAGGTTTCATAAACAAACCTTTTCAACGATTCATAGTCCCCGTTCCAAGCTAAACTTAGCTTGTTTGTTATCGCCATAGCATAAATCAAATAACTTATAACTCTTGTACCAGTTTGGAGCTTATTAGACAGCTTATTAAGTTGAATATGTTGAAATCTTATAAAGAAATTTATCGGAGCTAAATTTTCACGTCCGCCATGTTCATTCGTTATCGCGCTGATATGAAATTTACAATATAAAATTTCGGCATCATTGGACTTCATGATAACAACGGTATAGTAGCTCCATAAGCTTTTATTAGGCTGAGAATGTAGCTTTTAAACCATAAACGATTTTCAATTTCTGCGGGTTGTAAAAGATGCAGAGTTGCGCAATAAATATACTAAAACATTTTTATTTATAGGAGATTTTGTACAGTCAATTAAGACATGAATGTATTCCTCTTCCTCTGCAAATTAAACAAGTTGATTGTAAATTGCTTATGCTACACACATTCAAATACATTGAACATTTTTTGTGCCGAAGATTCACTGTTGTTCGGGGAATGATTATAGTTGAATATAATTGAAACACTAGCCCAGACTCGGCAAATGTGTACACGGAAGTTTTCATTTTGGAAGCAATATTCTCTTGTGTAAAGTGCCTGTCGAAACAACGAGACGAGGATCGAGGGTAAACTGTAAAGTCGAGGATATGTTTTAATGCATTATTAATGCCAACGCCTGGTTTCATACCATAATCTGGCTTCGTTACTATTAATACAATCATATCATGTAACTTAGATCGCCCACTAAATGGGTTAACGTCATTATCTAGCTACAGATTAAACTAATCAAGTAGAACTTTAACTACGAGTAAACTTAAGGAAGTTAAATTTCCCTTCGACTCTCCTCCCTATTTAAATGAGGCAGTATCTGATCATCTTCCTTTATCATACGTGTGACCACTGACCACCCCGCTTTTACCCATATCAGGAATAACGAGACGTTACGTCATTCAGTTGAGACTTTAAGCTACACAACAGTCGACTTCCGAAGTCAGCAATATTAAATACAATCACAACTGAAGGTAATAACACATTTTTCACAAAACCAAGAAGATAGATACGTGTCGAAAGATATGCAGGTGAGACTTATAAGTTCTATACGTGTATTAGGCAATGATAGTTTGATGCTCACAGACGCAGTAGGTTTCGTTGGAATAATGAAATAACAAATAGTTAAAATTCGTTTCGTTCTTTTATAGAAATGACGCAACGTTAATTGAGATTATTTGGTAGACCAATCCTGTCAACTTTCTGGTAAGCAAAGATAAAGAATTTGAAATTAAACTAAGATTTTAAGTGATATTGTGTTCATTATTTTCGTGAAGGCTCAAAGTGTAGGCGACAGGTGTGGTCAACAAAGAATATTTCGTAATAGATCTTTACTTGTTACGGTCGTGTCAACGTTGCACATTTCATTTACCAGATGCATTAAGCAGTCATATGTTTGTCATGAGTGCTTCATTAAAATAAAAGTTCAACGTTTCTCACGATTCCATTACCAAAAGTCAGCAATATTTGTTGGGAGTCACTGAAGAAGAAAATATATTTAAAATAACAAACGAGTTTCGGTTCAGTCGAGGGTCGAGGGTGAAGTCGAAGATACATTAATTGGCATTATTATGAAAAATAATGCCCGACGTAAAAAGTCAGCAATATTAGTGACAATCACAGAGGTAATAACACGAAATGAAAACGGCAAGAATAAAAATACGGGTCCAACGTGAGATTTATAAGTCCTGCATGCATGTGTATTTTGACGTTTACAGACGCAGTAGGTTTCGTTGATATAATCGAATAACAAATAGTTGAAATTCTTTTCGTTCTCTTATAGAAATGACGAGAGGATAATAATATCGTCCAGGAACAATTCCCTCAACTTATTGGTAAGCCTAAATGGAGCATTTGAAATGAATTTAAGATTTATATTTATACTGTGTTCATTACCTTGATTACGACTCAATATGTAGGCGGCAGATGTGTAAGCAAGAATATGTTGCAATAGACTTTCACTTGTTGCGCTCGTTCTCATGTACCTAATGCATTGAGAAGTTTTTTGTTCTCTTGAGTGGTTCAGTGCGAAAAAAGTACGTCTGAGACAGGTCTAAAGGCTTCTCCTCATGATTATTTTGCCAACAGGCAGTAATGTTTTATCGGCGGCCACTGACGAAGAAAATTTATTCAAAATAACGTTTTGAATTTAAGTTTGTCGAGGGAACTTGGTCGAGGGTCGAGGTTGAAGTCGGTGCTTGACGTTTATCGCATTTTTTAAACTAGCGATTAAGCATGGCTTAAAATTATGTTCAGTTGTCAGTAATTAAGTCATCCATTATTCCACGGAAAGATTAATCAAATCAATCTTTATTAAGAAATTGTTTCAGTTGTTTCGGCATCATTACCACTCTTGCGAGCAACGCATCTATCTTTTTTATAGTTTAAGAATAACCAAGTAACGTTACATCGAAAATTTGGCAATTTAAAACGATACTCGATCATCTTCAATAATTTGAGTCATCGGCAATACTACAAGTTGTTTATATTTTACTCAGTATTTTATGCCATCAAACAATTCCACCAAAAGGCCTAGTTTACAACAGCGTCAAAGTGATATTTTCCAGGAAAAACCTTTTCTTATATCGGCCCAAAGTGGCATTTTAAACTTGTGTAAATTTGATTGGATACAAATTTTAGTGAGATTATTATCGTGACTTTCTTCTGGCTGTACTTACATTTAATTCTCATTAATTTTGGAAAAATAGCCTGACCCATTATGATATATCAAAAATCAAATCACGAAGAAACTATGTTATTTAAATTTTCCCAGCACTTTTTATCAGTCTTGTCCACTCACCCGTAAAAATAACGATTGTCTCCGAGCCGGTGCGAAGTACCGACCGAGGGTACTAATTCCGCCCGGAGATTTTAATTACGCCCGCAATGCAAATGCAAAATCAAAGTTGTCCGCCATTATGTCATGGACGTTGGGCATTTTGTAAGTTATGCGCATGCGTGAGTTAAGACGAGTTAAAGCTGGTAACTAGCAAACGTTTGCAAGCCAATTGCAATTGGCTAAATTAAAATTTTGGTTCGCATAACTGATATTATAAAAGCTTTTTTTAAATAATATTTTTCATTTGGATGGTCTTGAAAAGATACGAAAAATTGATTCCTAAAATTAATTAAAATATAAACTAAAAGATGCTTTCGGATAGAAAAACTTTGATTCGAATAGATGGTGAAAAATCTACGATTTTAAAGCATTTTGGAGTGTTTTTGAAAAAATAAATAGGTAGATTTTGTATTTAAAGCATGCAAGCATTTTGTAAGTTTAACTTGTAGATTTATCAACAAACGTACGAAACCTCTCTTAATTTATTCGTCAATTTCGTTAAAATGATTTTGATTGGGAAAGCATTTATTTTTCAAGGTGAATCTGTTTAAAAAGGAGTTGAAATTCCGCTAAAAGTTGTAGTACAGTATTTAAAACTATTCGTTCCACAATTAATGAATTATGATTATAGTTGAATGTGATAGCACGAGAGTCGACTTTATAATTGTACTTCATATAGGATTTTACTTATACGATTTCGATGTTATTCAGCAGAAACAAGTAAAGGAGCAAAAATGTCCGCTGTACCATGGGAAAGCGAGGAAAGTCGAAACTACATCTGTATGGATTATATTGTCACCAATGTTGCAAGTAAAGGATTGAGAAAAATATTTATTCAGGAATGGAACAGTCGTTACCAGGCTTCCTTTGGAAAATGGGATGACACCAACGTAGGTGGTAATCAGTTGTTTCATAGGGAAAAATCACGTGCCAGGCCGAACAAGAACACACTCCAGTCTAAATTTCAAGATGGTGATACAAATGAGTGGGATTGTACTGTGCTTTCTGATGCAATTCTTTACTCCAATTCCATTGGAACAAGTCTGAATCCAACGATACGGATTGCAGTCGACAATATCAGAACATTACGAAACGAAATTAAGCACATTTTTGAAGCAAAACTCGACGACAAAGACTTTCAGTCCATGACAACCCGTGTTGAAAATGCGTTTAAAGCCCTGAGTCTTCCAATCTATGAGGTTCAACGAATCAAAATTGAGCGGAATCTTTACAAGTCGTTTCAAGTTTTGCCTCCTAAGCCAACTCATGAAGTTGTTCACCGTTCAGAGTTGATACATGATATAAAATCTGATCTGGAAAAGCTGCATCAAGATAACGAAAATAAACTCACATATTTCTTTATCTCTGGGAATCCAGGAAGTGGAAAATCTCAACTCGCTAGACAAGTCTGTGAAGATATTTACAAAACTGTTAATTGGGCAACAGAGGCTATTTTTTTCATGACATTAAACGGAAGAGAATTAGATTCACTTTTGAATTCATACGAGGACTTTTGTCGCCGGCTAAATTGCAACGAATCTGTATTGGAAAGCGTGTTGAATTCATCAAAAGCAAAAGATGAGAAAATCAAAAACTTAAGATCGCAAATATCCAGCAGAATGAGGAATTGGAAAAAGTGGTGGATCATCGTGGACAATGTAGAAAATCCCGAGCTCATTTTCCCACTTCTGCCACAGTTAGGCGATGAACTTTGGAATAACGGTCAAATCATAGTAACAACACAAAACAGAAATTGTCTTCCTGATGACAGTCTGTCAACTAAACAGATTTCCCTCAGTTCAGGTATGAGTGATCAAGAATGTCGCAAACTTCTTACTCTCTTATCAAGAAAAGACGTCAATTATACATTACTAGATGACGTTGCAGAGAAGTTGGATCGCCAACCATTGGCAATGGCTTCCGCAGCCGTGTACATGCGGCAAGTCATCCAAAGTTCCCCGGATTTTTCGTGGCAAGAATATTTAGGAAAACTAGAACAGGATAAGAGAAAGATGACGGAGGGACGTCTAAAGCAGATTAATTTGGTAGCATATTCCTCAAGCATGACAACAGCTGTGCTTTTAGCTGTTGAAAAATGCACCGAAAGCAACAAAATTCTTGAACACGCATTCACCCTATTCTCTTTCATATCGTTCGAACCATTACCACTCGACCTTGTTGTAAAATACATTCAGCTGCAAGAAGAATCACTTGATGCCGAAGACATCATTCTTGCAATAAATCTTTGCTCCTTGTTCGTTCATGTTGAAAATATGGAGAGAGATGTCCGTCTACATCGTGTTGTTCACGAAGCAGTCAAAATATATTTTCTTTCCACAAAATGTGAAGATGACACGATTTCCGGGACTGAAATATTTACTAAGAAAAGAACAACGGAAAATAATTTGAAAGTTGTAATGTTCAAAGTTTTGAAAACAATTTATTACTTCAAAAATCGGAAAGACAAAAATAAAACGATTCCACATTTGAAAGCATTGCACAAAGAAATTTATAGATTGTTTCCAAATCAAGGGCTATCATTTTTGAGTTTCGAATTTCATGAAACAGAAATTTCTGAAATGTATGGGTTTTTTGGGAAAACTCTTCATTACTTTTGCGAAATAAAACTCTCAATGGAATTTTATCACCAAAAATTGAATATTGAAATAAAACGATTAGGACCAAACCATATTGCTGTCACTGATTCATACAACAACCTGGGTCTTGTTTATCATGATAAAGGTGATCTGGAAATGGCTAGTGATTATCATGAACGGGCGTTAAAAATTAAATTAGAACAATTAGGGCCAAACCATATTGACGTTGCTGTTTCATACAACAACCTGGGTATTGTTAATCATGATAAAGGTGATCTGGAAATGGCTAGTGATTATCATCAACGGGCGTTAAAAATTAGATTAGAACAATTAGGGCCAAACCATATTGACGTTGCTGCTTCATACAACAACCTGGGTATTGTGTATTATGATAAAGGTGATCTGGAATTGGCTGGTGATTATCAAAAACGGGCGTTAGAAATTAAATTAGAACAATTAGGGCCAAACTATATTGGAGTTGGTCGTTCATACAACAACCTTGGTAATGTGTATCATGATAAAGGTGATCTGGAAATGGCTAGTGATTATCATCAACGGGCGTTAAAAATTAGTTTAGAACAATTAGGGCCAAACCATATTGACGTTGCTGTTTCATACAACAACCTTGGTAATGTGTATCGTAATAAAAGTGATCTGGAAATTGCTAGTTATTATCATAAACGGGCGTTAAAAATTAGATTAGAACAATTAGAGCCAAACCATATTGACGTTGCTGCTTCATACAACAACCTTGGTAATGTGTATCGTGATAAATGTGATCTGGAAATGGCTAGTGATTATCATAAACGGGCTTTAAAAATTATATCAGAGCAATTAGGGCCAAACCACATTAACGTTGCTGCTTCATACAACAACCTGGGTAATGTGTATCATGATAAAGGTGATCTGGAAATGGCTAGTGATTATCATAAACGGGCTTTAAAAATTAGATTAGAACATTTAGGGCCAAACCATAGTGACGTTGCTGTTTCATACAACAACCTTGGTAATGTGTATCGTGATAAAGGTGATCTGGAAATGGCTAGTGATTATCATAAACGGGCGGTAAATCTATCCTCCCATGCAGAGCACTTTTCATTTACTGGATGACGTTGCTGTATATTATGATAGCACAGAATTATTATCAAGGAGCAACGAGTTTATTTTGAAAGTGCTAAAGATAATCATCAATACGGGCGCTATGACTATCATCGAACACCAAAAACTATTTTAGAATGGGACGTGTTTGTGTTGAAAAAGACAATGCGGAACATGGCATTGATAATTTCAAACTGAACATAGTATTGGGTTAGGATTATGGGGATATAGAACTGTACTGACTCTACAACTTTTTATTGCACGCAATATATTATGCATTCACCATTTACCATTCGGCAGGACACCATTGAGAAAGTTCAAAACTTTGCCTACCTGGATAGCACTGTGTCTACAGAGCGTGGAACTGATCAGGACATCCGCATTCGGATAGGAAAAGCTGCAGGAACCTTCAATACCCTTCAACCCATCTGGCAATCAACGAAGCTGTCCCTCAACACGAAACTTAGTATCTTCAACTCCAATGTGAAAAGTGTCCTCCTATACGGCAGTGAAACTTGGAGAGTGCTGAAGTCGTCGATGTCCAAATTACAAGTCTTTGTGAACCGCTACGTCCGCCAGATCCTTGGAGTGCGGTGGTACGGCAGGTTGAGTAATGAAGAGCTGTGGAGAATAACATCTCAGGAGCCAATCAAGCAAAAAATCAAGAGACGCAAGTGGCGTTGGCTCGGACACACGATGAGGAAACATGCAGACAATATCACACGAAGAGGGCTACGGTGGACACCCCAAGGGAAGCGCAAACGAGGACGGCCGAAGACCACCTGGCGGCGCTCAACGGAAGCCGAAGCGAAGGCCGCTGGCCTGACATGGGGACAGCTCGAGCGGAAGGCCCAGGACGGAAGGGGATGGCGTTCTCTGGTGGACGACCTATGTTCCGTACGGAACGACAGGAACAAATATATAATAGACTATGCGTTGTCTTACATTAGAGCGAGACAGGACTAATTAGCGGTTAAGAAGTTCACACAGTTTCCGTAACCTAAAGCTTATGTTGCTCATCGCAGTTCCTGTACTTTACTTTATCCCTCGTTTATTTCAAGAGATTTTTTCGTGTTATTCATTAATTTATATATAAATGGCTAAGAGTGTGTTAAGTGCATTAATGCAGTGTTTCATTTTATTGTAAATTTGTGTGACATAACGTTATTGTTTGTTTTACATTAGTAAGATTATAGAAAGAATCTAGGCTCTGGTAAGTGGAAAACGTCGAATAACAACGGGGGAATTGCGAAATCCTAAATATGAACAATGTGGGTATCTTTTGCGCGAGCCGGCATGGTGTTGATAGAGACGTGTTTTGTAGTTTTTTTGAAGTCATTGCAGCCGATTTAGTTGTGGTTCTCCTCAAAGCTGTCGAGTTTACGCTGCGAGTGCTCTACATTTAGAAAACCCATGCATGCATGTTATCCGTCCGTTAAACGAAAAGAGTCTAGTGTCTTAACGTAAGAATCCTGCCATTGTAATAGTTACGTAATACATTTTTATGCAACTCCCAGACGAAGTAATAAAATATTTGCAAATGAATATATACATTATTACTTTAAAATGATCGCGTGAAAGAAAACGAAACGCCTGTTTCTTCAGAATATTGCAAAGAAAACTCAATGATGGCGAAAAAGCAGGGATGAAGAAATATTTCTTGTAGTTTTTTTTCAAATTTAAGCCAATCAAAAGTAAGTCGACGATGACGTTTACCTCGCTTAATTCCCGCCTCTGTTTATTAAAAATTACTTCATATTTAACGAATACACTGCACATGATAGAGAAAAAAATTGATAGCATCTTCTTGTATTATTCAATTGGTATTCATATCATAGAAAAACGCATAAGTTGTAAGCAACCTTGATATTATCAAATAAGAATATTAGAATAGAAATTGCATTGGCGATTAAACACTAGATTGCCCTCGCAGAATAATAACGTAAGCAGTTATTCGAGCAGATGCATATTTAAAAAACATGCAAAACAAGGAACTGTCTCTCTTATAAATTCAGCTCAACAAACACCTTCAGTAGATAGAGTTCAGTTTCAGAAAAACAATATTATTTTAGCTAGAGCAACGGCAAAATGCCAAAAACTCGCAGAATCGGGTGGCCAATTGGTCGATAAGCCATTTGGGTTTATCTCGACTGATTTTAAGGGTGGCCGGACTGATTTGCACTTAATTAAAGGGAACCAAATCAGTCCTGCATTGTGATCGGTAATTTGTAAGATTGGTAAGACTGCGTTGCAACATAACTGACTTGATAGACTTTATCATGATTCACAGATTTAATGCAAGTAGCTGCGTTTTGTTTTCCAGTCCTCTGGATTGTAGGCGTGAGAATGTTCTCGATTTTGTAATTGTTTCCAGGCATTTTTTCACATGCCAGAGGCATGCGCCTCTACGAAGTTGCATATTAGGAATAATTTGACATTAAAATCAGCAGTTAATTTTGTAACATTATAGCATTTTAACTCAGTAGGCCCTTTGAAACCGGCCCACCTATCGCAAAATCCAGTTTACGGCAAGCCTCATATATCTTTTTGTTCGATCATTAATATGCAGATGTGACTTTTGAGTAGCATAAAAATAAAATGCAATATAACCAGGGGGCAGCGTGGCAGTATGACATGAGTTATCATACTCAGTGGCGTAGCCAGCCTGACGATTTTCTCCCGCTATGTAAATTTCGAGTTATTATTATTATTCCTGTCTTTAGAGATCTATTGTTTTCACAGTCAGTGAACACTAAAATATTAGCATAGCGGGACAAATCGACAGGCTGGCTACGCTACTGCGCGTATTACCTACTGATCATACTAACCCCCTTGACGAAGGCCTCAGGTTGAAACTTCGAGAAGTGTTTTGTCTATTTAGGCAGTTTTTATACCACATTGATGCTAAAAATAAAATGGTGTTTTAAGCTAAAGTGGGGAGTGAGAATTTGCAGGAAACTCCAACGACAATGAACACGAATAAATATTCCGGATATACTGAAATGTGTATCAAAATACATAACTTGAAACATGCTTTTTCATAAGTTTATCGGTATTAAAATTTTCAACTTTACAAAGTGCGTCGAAACAGTTTGTTCGGTGAACCGAACAAGGTGGGGATGAAATTGTTCTTTATGAATAGTAATTGTCTTCAATAGTAATAGTAATTGAATATCAATTCAATAGTAATTGAATATACAATTTCGGCCTCATTGGATTTCATAATAAAGAACGCGGCATATAGTAGCTCCATAAGCTGTTGTTAGGCTGAGAATGTAGCTTAAACAACAAACGATTTTCAATTTCCGCGGGTTGTAAACGATGTAGAGTTGTGCGATAAATATACTCTAACATTTTTAATATTTATTGAACATTTTGTACAGTCAAATAAGAGATAATTCAAATTAATGCGAATCTTTCTCTTCAAAATATAAGAGAAAACATACTCCGAAAATAAACATCTTGTAAACCCAAGATATGAGTTGTTTAAAACAAGACACAATATTCAAGGTGATATTTCGACTCTATTTCAAAGTCATTGTCAAACCTAACTATTTACAATCAAGCTGCGATCTTTATACAAATTTGTCAGGAAGTAACGATGACGTAAATCAGCGAGTTAATAAGAAATACGAGAACATGGCATCACGAGATATTTGCATGCATATAGTGATACAGTCTAAGGAAAGATTATAAGTTCCTTTGATGCCTTTAAGCCACTATTGAGTTCTGGCTTTTTAAATTTTATATGCGGTGCTTCGAGGAACAACAACAGATTAGAGTTTGTGTGGTTGAGAGACTGGAGTATTTTTGTATTGCTAGGTACGAGTTCAGCGTAAGAGTAAAAGGAGCCAGAATCGTTAAGCTTGTCAAAAAAATTGTTCATGTTAAGTAGGTAGTTTGCGTCGTCACAGTCCATTAAGTGTTTCGAAACTGCGCTTTTTAGTGGATCCAAATGTTCTGAAAGCCTCGTTGCCAAATTTCGCTCAGTTTTTCCAATATACGACATATTGTAGCCCGGACAAGTGAATTCATAGACTAGATTGTTCCGCGACATATCCGGAATTTTATCCTTTTTAGGAAGGAAATAAGAGATCTTTTTGGTTTGGTATATAACAATAAATTTAACCGGTTCCGTTAAGTTGCGCTGGAGCTTTTTAATAAGCTTTTTGACTAAAAATTCACCTTGTTTACCTAAGAAAGGAGTCCTTAACCAGATTTTTTGCCTAGTGTCCTCGGGATTTTCAGTATTTCCGGATGCCGAATTACCATTAGTTTGATTATCTTCATTAACGGAATTTGAAAAAGTCATTGTTGATGATTTAATACGATCCGGTGTCTTAAAATTTTACCGCCGTTATGTTGATGACACAATTGTGTTAATAAAACCCGCTGATATACCTTTTGTTCTGAGTAAATTTAATAACTTTGACAAAAACCTCAAGTTCACTGTGGACACTTTTGAGGATAGTAAAGTGCATTTTTTAGATTTAGAAATCTCAAGTTCGGGCATTAATGTTTTTCGTAAACCAACACACACCGGCCAGTATACACATTTTGATAGTTTTGAGCCATGGCCACGCAAAACAGCGTGGATCAAATCACTGTTTTTCCGTGCGGCTAAGATTTGTACCAACTCAGCGTTTCTCAACAAACAAATCTCGCAAATTTCTAAGTTTATGGCCTGGAATGGTTTTAAAGCAAATTTTCGCTTTTCCATGATACGGAGACTAAAACAAAGGTATGCGGTCGATAATGAAGATAATCAAACTAATGGTAATTCGGCATCCGGAAATACTGAAAATCCCGAGGACACTAGGCAAAAAATCTGGTTAAGGACTCCTTTCTTAGGTAAACAAGGTGAATTTTTAGTCAAAAAGCTTATTAAAAAGCTCCAGCGCAACTTAACGGAACCGGTTAAATTTATTGTTATATACCAAACCAAAAAGATCTCTTATTTCCTTCCTAAAAAGGATAAAATTCCGGATATGTCGCGGAACAATCTAGTCTATGAATTCACTTGTCCGGGCTACAATATGTCGTATATTGGAAAAACTGAGCGAAATTTGGCAACGAGGCTTTCAGAACATTTGGATCCACTAAAAAGCGCAGTTTCGAAACACTTAATGGACTGTGACGACGCAAACTACCTACTTAACATGAACAATTTTTTTGACAAGCTTAACGATTCTGGCTCCTTTTACTCTTACGCTGAACTCGTACCTAGCAATACAAAAATACTCCAGTCTCTCAACCACACAAACTCTAATCTGTTGTTGTTCCTCGAAGCACCGCATATAAAATTTAAAAAGCCAGAACTCAATAGTGGCTTAAAGGCATCAAAGGAACTTATAGTCTTTCCTTAGACTGTATCACTATATGCATGCAAATATCTCGTGATGCCATGTTCTCGTATTTCTTATTAACTCGCTGATTTACGTCATCGTTACTTCCTGACATATTTGTATAAAGATCGCAGCTTGCTTGTAAATATAGTTAGGTTTGACAATGACTTAGAAATAGAGTCGAAATATCACCTTGAATATTGTGTCTTGTTTTTAACAACTCATATCTTGAGTTTACAAGATGTTTATTTTCGGAGTATGTTTTCTCTTATATTTCGCAAAACTGTCTGCTGGAAAAGGTTTTCTCTGCAAATTAAACAGACTATTTATGGTTGCCCAAGTTTTGTTAAATCATTCATTATAAAGTTGATTGTAAATTGCTTATGCTGCACACATTCAAATACATTGAACATTGTTTATGGCGAAGATTCACTGTTGTTGGGGGAATTATTTTGATTGAATATAATTGAACATTAGACCAGACTCGGCTAATGTGTACACAGAGTTCTCTTCTGTAAAGTGCCTGTCGAAACAAGGAGTCTCGCGAGGGTCGAGGGTAAAGTCGAGGATATGTTTTAATGCATTTTTTCATTCCAACGACTGGTTTCATACAATAATCTGGCATCGGTACTATTAATACAATCATATCATGTAACTTAGATCGCCCTCTGAATGAGTTAGCGTGATTATCTACAGATTAAACCATATGATTAAACTAAGCAAGTAGAACTCTAAATGAGTAAATTTAAGCAAGTTAAATATCCCTTCGACTCTCCTCTTTATTTAAATGATGCATTATCTGATCATCTTCCTTTGTCATACGATAAATTCGTGTAACCACCCCCGCTTTTACCTATTTTAAAAATAATGAGACGTTACGTCATTCAGTTGAGATTCGTAGCTTAATAACAGCCGACTTCCAAAGTCAGCAATATTAAATACAATCACATCTGAAGGCATAACACTTTTTTCACGTGACCAAGAATAAAGATACGTGTCGAAAGATATGGAGGTGAGATTTATAAGTTCTGTGCATTAGGCAATGATAGTTTGATGCTCACAGACGCAGTAGATTTCGTTGATATAATAAAATAGCAAATAGTTAAAATTCGTTTCGTTCTTTTACAGAAATGATGCAACGATAATTGAGCTTATTTGGTAGAGCAATCCTGTCAACTTTCTGGTAAGCAAAGATAAAGCATTCAGTGAAATTAAACTAAGATTTTAAGTGATATTGCATGTGTTCATTATTTTCGTCAAGGCTCAAAGTGTAGGCGACAGGTGTGGTTAACAAAGAATATTTCGTAATAGATTTTTGCATGTTACGGTCGTGTCAACGTTCCATATTTCATTTACCAGATGCATTAAGCAGTCATATGTTTGTCATGGGTGTTTTATTGAAATAAAAGTTCAACGTTTCTTATGATTCTATTGCCAAAAGTCAGCAATATTTGTTGGGAGTCACTGAAGAAGAAAATTTATTTAAAATAACAAACGAGTTTGGGTTCAGTCGAGGGTCGAGGGTGAAGTCGAAGATACATTAATTTGCATTATTAATGCTAACGTCTGTTTTTAAAAAGCTCGTTCACACTCAGTCCAGTGCATGTGACTTGAATTTGTATTCAGTATACCTCACCAATTAGAAAGTCATTTCTTACTTGATGGCAAACATGCCATGTTTGAAGCTCTTATTCAAGTGGACATAACCTGATAGAATCTTTGCAACCATACAATGCAACAGAGATCTCCCACTTCAATGAAGTATAGCATCACTATAATATTAAACCAGCTCTGGTTCTAAGCAAGAATCTTAGATAGCTTGTTTCAAAGCGAAATAAAATTCCCCTCCCAGCCTCTTACCCAGGCGCTTTGAAAGCTTTTAAAATGGCGTGCGTGGCGTATCTGATCATCTCCCCCGCTTTCTCACGCGATAATTTCTTGTGACCACCCCTGCACACCAGTTTAATGTGTACACGGATTTTATTTTGGAAGCAATTAATATTCTCCTGTGTAAAGTGCATGTCGAAACAAGGAGTCGAGGGTTGAGGGTAAACGGTAAAGTCGAGGATATGTTTTAATGCATTTTTAATGCCAACGCCTGGTTTCATGCCATAATCTGGCATCGGTACTATTAATACAATCATATCATGTAACTTAGATCACTCACTCAAAGGGTTAACGTCATTATCTACAGATTAAACTAAGCAAGTAGAACTCTAAGCGAGTAAATTTAAGCAAGTTGAATTTCCCTTCGACTCTCTTCCCTAGTATTTAAATGATGCAGTATCTCATCATCTTCCTTTGTCATACGATAAATTCGTGTGATCACCTCCGCTTTTACCCATATTAGGAATAACGAGGCGTTAAGGCGTCATGCAGTTGAGACTTTTAGCTACACAACAGCCAGACTTACAAAGTCAGCAATATTAAATACAATCACAACTGAAGGTATAACACTTTTTCACGAACCAAGAATAAAGATACGTGTTGAAAGATATGGAGGTGAGACTTATACGTTCTGTGTATTAGGCAATGATAGTTTGATGCTCACAGACGCAGTAGGTTTCGTTGGAATAATGAAATAACAAATAGTTAAAATTCGTTTCGTTCTTTTATAGAAATGACGCAACGTTAATTGAGATCATTTGGTAGAGCAATCCTGTCAACTTTCTGGTAAGCAAAGATAAAGAATTTGAAATTAAACTAAGATTTTAGGTGATATTTTGTTCATTATTTTGGTCAAGGCTCAAAGTGTAGGCGACAGGTGTGGTTAACAAAGAATATTTCGTAATAGATTTTTACTTGTTACCATCGTGTCAACGTTGCATATTTCATTTACCAGATGCATTAAGCAGTCATATGTTTGTCATGACTGCTTCATTAAAATAAGAGTTCGACGTTTCTCATGATTCTATATTGTCAAAAGTCAGCAATATTTGTTGGGAGTTACTGAAGAAGAAAATGTATTTAAAATAACAAACAAGTTTAGGTTCAGTGGAGGGTCGAGGGTGATGTCGAAGATACATTAATTGGCATTATTAATGCTAACGTCTGTTTTTAAAAAGCTCATTCACACTCAGTCCAGTGTGACTTGAATTTGTATTCAGTATACCTCACCAATTAGAAAGTCATTTCTTACTTAATGGCAAGCATGCCATGTTTGAAGCTCTTATTCAAGTGGACATAACCTGATAGAATCTTTGCAACCATACAATGCAACAGAGATCTCCCACTTCAATGAGGTATAGCATCACTATAATATTAAACCAGCTCTGGTTCTCAGCAAGAATCTTAGATAACTTGTTTCTAAGCGAAATAAAATTCCCCTTTCACTCCCCACCCAGCCTCTTACCCATGCGCTTTGAAAGCTTTGAAAATGGCGTGCGTGGCGTATCTGATCATCTCCCCGCTTTGTCACGCGATAATTTCTCCTGACCACCCTCGCACACCAGTTTGGCAACATGCAGTTTGAGATTCTGAGCTGAAAAATAATAGACGACGTAAAAAGTCAGCAATATTAGTGACAATCACAAAGGTAGCTGATAACACTAAATGAAAACGGCAAGAATAAAAGTACGGGTCCCAACGTGAGTTTTATACGTCCTGCATGCATGTGTATTTTGACATTTACAGACGCAGTAGGTTTCGTTGATATTGTCGAATAACAAATAGTTGAAATTCTTTTCGTTCTCTTATAGAAATGGCGGAAGGATAATAATATCGTCCGTGGAACAATTCTCTCAACTTATTGGTAAGCATAGATAGAGCATTGGAAATGAATTTAAGATTTATATTTATACTGTGTTCATAACTTTGATTACGACTCAATATGTAGGCGGCAGATGTGTAAGCAAGAATATGTTGTAATAGACTTTCACTTGTTGCGCTCGTTTTAAGCGACGAAATTCTCATGTACCTAATGCATTGAGAAGTTTTTTGTTTTCTTGAATGGTTCAGTGCAAAAACGTACGTTTGAAACAGATCTAAAGGCTTCTCCTCATGATTATTTTGCAAACAGTCAGTAATGTTTTATCGGCGGCCACTGACGAAGAAAATTTATGCAAAGTAACGTTTGAATTTGAGTTTGTCGAGGAAACTTTGTCGAGGGTCGAGGGTGAAATCGGTGCTTGTTGTTTAACGCATTTTTAACTGGCGATTCAGGATGGCTTAAAATTATGTTCAGTTGTCAATAATAAAGTCATCAATTATTCAACGGAAAGATTTATGCAAATCAATCTTTATTAAGAAATTGTTTCAGTTTTTGCAATTGGAAGTATCAATCGGCATCATTACCACTCTTAAGAGCAACGCTTCTATCTCTTTTATTATTAACTTTGTCGAGGGTCGAGGGTGAAATCGGTGCTTGTTGTTTAACGCATTTTTAACTGGCGATTCAGGATGGCTTAAAATTATGTTCAGTTGTCAATAATAAAGTCATCAATTATTCAACGGAAAGATTTATGCAAATCAATCTTTATTAAGAAATTGTTTCAGTTTTTGCAATTGGAAGTATCAATCGGCATCATTACCACTCTTAAGAGCAACGCTTCTATCTCTTTTATTATTTAAGAATAACCAAGTAACGTTACATCGAAAATTTACCAATTTAAAACGATATTCGATCATCTTCCATAATCAGAGTCATCGACAATACTACAAGTTGTTTATATTTTACTCAGTATTTTATGCCATCAAACAATTCCACCAAAAGGCCTAATGCAACAGCGCCAAGGGGATATTTTCCACCTTTTCTTATATACAATACTATACAATACAAACAATTTATTTAGACCCGGAGGAATCTTCAGTTAAAAAATGCAACTGGTTTACAAAATTGCCGTGAGAGAGTCGTTATATATATTAGTAAAATAATCATTTGTAGCTTTCTTAAATTGAGGAAAGTGGGTTAAATTACGCATTTCTTCAGGAAGGCTATTCCAAAGCAAAGCCCCGTTATAGCATAAGCTATGTGTATGATTATTTCTAAAATCATGCTCAGGATTTCGAATAGAAAACAAGGTTTGTAAATATGGAGGCATATTTACTTTTAATATTTTAAACATCAACTGAGCCTTCAATTTTTTACGTCGTATATAGAGATTATCTAATTGCAAGCGATTTAAGAGAGCACAAGCGTTGGCATCATAACTTGACCTCGTTATGACTCGAACTGCTCGGTTTTGTAGTTTTTGTAATTTTTTTTGCAAGTGTGTCCCCTAATTCATCCCAAACCGATCAGCAGTAGTCAAAATGTGGTTGTATTAATAACAAATTGCATTTTGTCCAATGAATTTCAAGTGTGTAAATTTGATTGGATACAAAATTTTAGTGAGATTATTATCGTGACTTTCTTCTGGTTGTACTGAGATTTAATTCTCATTCATTTTGGAAAAATAGCCTGAACCCATTATGATATGTCAAAAATCAAATCACCAAAAAACTACGTTATTTGAATTTTCCCAGCATTTTTACCGAATAAATATCAGTCTTGTTCACTCACCCGTAAAAATAAAGATTGTCCCCGAGCCGGTGCGAAGTACCGGGCGAGGGTACTAATTCCGCCCGGAGATTTTAATTACGCCCGGGAATGCAAATGCGAAATCAAAGTTGTCCGCCATTATGTCATGGACGTTGGGCGTTTTTGTAAGTTATGCGCATGCGTGAGTTTAAGACGAGTTAAAACTGGTAACTAGCAAACGTTTGCAAGCGTGCGACTGGCTAAATTAAAATTTTGGTTCGCGTCAGCATAGAATTTGTATTTTAAGGCATGCAAGTATTTTGTAAGTTTAACTTGTGGATTTATCAACAAACGTAGGACACCCCTTTGAATTTATTCGTCAATTTCGTTAAAATGATTTTGATTGGGAAAGCGTTTTTTTTTTCAAAGCGAATCTGTTTAAAAAGAAATTGAAAACCACAAAACCACGTACCACAATTAATGAATTATGAATATAGTTGAATGTGGTAGCTCAAGAGTCGACTTCATAATTGTACTTGATATAGGATTTAACTTATACGACTTTGAATATTCAGCAGAAACGAGTATTATAGAATTTCTGGATTGGAAATATATGTTTATTGCTTCAGGCGAGGGGATTTTGCATGCATGTATTCCTAGTACTAATTAAATAAAAGGTCTTCATGAATCATTCTGAATATATAGTATGAAAATTACAGGAGCAAAAATGTCCGCTGTACCATGGGAAAGTGAGGAAAGTCGAAACTACATCTGCGTCGATTATATTGTCACCAATGTTGCAAGCAAAGAATTGAGAAAAATATTTATTCAGGAATGGAACAGTCGTTACCAGGCTTTCTTTGGAAAATGGGATGACACCAACGTAAGTGGTAATCAGTTGTTTCATAGGGAAAAATCACGTGCCAGGCCAAACTGGAACACACTCCAGTCTAAATTTCAAAATGGTGATACAAATGAGTGGGATTGTTCTGCGCTTTTTGATGCAATTCTTTACTCCAATTCCATTGGAACAAGTCTGAATCCAACAATAAGGACTGAAGTCGACAATATCCGAAAATTACGAAACGAAATTAAGCACAAATCCGAAGGAAAACTCGATGACAAAGACTTTCAGTCCATGACAACCCGTGTCGAAAATGCATTTAAAGCACTGGGTCTTCCAATCATTGAAGTTGAACGAATGAAAATTGAACGAAATCTTTACAAGTCGTTTCAAGTTCTACCTGCTAAGCCAACTCATGAAGTTGTTCACCGTTCAGAGTTGATACATGATATAAAATCTGATCTGGAAAAGCTGCATCACGATAACGACGATAAACTCACATATTTCTTTATCTCTGGGAATCCAGGAAGTGGAAAATCTCAACTTGCCAGACAAGTCTGTGAAGATATTTACAAAACTGTTAATTGGGCAACAGAGGCTATATTTTTCATGACATTAGACGGAAGAGATTTAGATTCACTTTTTAATTCATACGAGGACTTTTGTCGCCGGCTAAATTGCAAGGAAAGCGTGTTGGAAAGCGTGTTGAATTCATCAAAAGCAAAAGATGAGAAAATCAAAAATTTAAGATCGCAAATATCCAGCAGAATAAGGAATTGGAAAAAGTGGTGGATCATCGTGGACAATGTAGAAAATCCCGAGCTCATTTTTCCACTTCTGCCACAGTTAGGCGATGAACTTTGGAATAACGGTCAAATCATATTAACAACACAAAACAGAAATTGTCTTCCTGATGACAGCCTGTCAACTAAACAGATTTCCCTCAGTTCAGGTATGAGTGATCAAGAATGTCGCAAACTTCTTGCTCTCTTATCAAGAATAGAAATCAATGATGCAATACTAAACGAGGTTGCAGAGAAGTTGGATCGCCAACCATTGGCAATGGCTGCGGCAGCCGTGTACATGAGAGAAGTCATCCAAAGTTACCCGGATTTTTCGTGGCAAGATTATTTAAGAAAACTAGAACAGCATAGGAGAAAATCGACGGAGGAACATCTTAAGCAGAAAAATTTGACAGCATATTCTTTAACCATGACAACAGCTGTGCTTTTTGCTGTTGAAAAATGCACCGAAAAAAACAAAATTCTTGAACACGCATTTACACTTTTCTCTTTCATATCGTTCGAACCATTACCACTCGACCTTGTTGTAAAATACATTCAGCTGCAAGAAGAATCGCTGGATGCTGAAGATATCATTCTTCAAATAAATCTCTGCTCCTTGTTTGTTCATGTTGGAAATATAGAGAGAGATGTCCGTCTACATCGTGTTGTGCACGAAGCAGTCAAAATATATTTTCTTTCCACAAAATGTGAAGATGACACAATTTCCGGGACTGAAATTTTAACTAAGAAAAGAACAGCGGAAAATAATTTGAAAGCTGTAATGTTCAAAGTTTTGAAAACAATTCATTACTTCAAAGATCGGAAAGACAAAAATAAAACGATTCCACATTTAAAAGCATTGCACAAAGAAATTTATAGAATGTTTCCAAATCATGGGCTATCATTTTTGAGCTTCGAATTTGACGAAACTGCAATTTCTCAAATGTATGGGTTTTTGGGGGAAACGCTTCGTTACTTTTGCGAAATAAAACTCTCAATGGAATTTTATCACCAGGTATTGAAAATTAAATTAGAAGAATTCGGACCAAACCATATTCATGTTGCTGCTTCATACAACAACCTGGGTAATGTGTATCATGATAAAGGTGATCAGGAAATGGCTAGTGATTATTATGATCGGGCGTTAAAAATTCAATTAGAACATTTAGGGCCAAACCATACTGACGTTTCCACTTCATACAACAACCTGGGTATTTTGTATCATGATAAAGGTGATCTGGAAATGGCTAGTGATTATCATGAACGGGCGTTAAAAATTCTATTAGAACAAATAGGACCAAACCATACAGACGTTGCCACTTCATACAACAACCTGGGTATTGTGTATTGTGATAAAGGTGATCTGGAAATGGCTAGTGATTATCATGAACGGGCGTTAAAAATTCGATTAGTACAATTAGGACCAAACCATACTGACGTTGCCACTTCATACAACAACCTGGGTGCTGTGTATTATGATAAAGGTGATCTGGAATTGGCTAGTGATTATAATGATCGGGCGTTAAAGATTCGATTAGAACAATTAGGACCAAACCATACTGCCGTTGCCGCTTCATACAACATACTGGGTGCTGTGTATCGTGATAAAGGTGATCTGGAAATGGCTAGTGATTATTATGAACGGGCGTTAAAAATTCGATTAGAACAATTAGGGCCAAACCATATTGACGTTGCTGCTTCATACAACAACCTGGGTAATGTGTCTTATGATAAAGGTGATCTGGAAATGGCTAGTGATTATTATGATCGGGCGTTAAAAATTCGATTAGAACAAATTGGACCAAACCATACTGGCGTTGCCACTTCATACAACAACCTGGGTATTGTGTATCGTGATAAAGGTGATCTGGAAATGGCTAGTGATTATCATGAACGGGCGTTAAAAATTCGATTAGAACAATTAGGACCAAACCATACTGACGTTGCCACTTCATACAAAAACCTGTGTGCTGTGTATTATGATAAAGGTCATCTGGAATTGGCTAGTGATTATTATGATCGGGCGTTAAAAATTAGATTAGATAGGACCAAACCATACTTGACGTTGCCACTTCATACAACAACCTGGGTATTGTGTATCGTGATAAAGGTGATCTGGAAATGGCTAGTGATTATGATGAACGGGTTTTAAAAATTAAATTAGAATAATTAGGGCCAAACCATAGTGGCGTTGCTGCTTCATATAACAACCTGGGTAATGTGTATCGTCGAAAAGGTGATCTGGAAATGGCTAGTGATTATCATGAACGGGCGTTAAAAATTAGTTTAAAAAAATTAGGGCCAAACCATACTGACGTTGCCACTTCATACAACAACCTGGGTATTGTGTATCGTGATAAAGGTAATCTGGAAATGGCTGGTGATTATTATGAACGGGCGTTAAAAATTAAATTAGAAAAATCAGGGCCAAACCATACTGATGTTGCCACTTTATACAACAACCTGGGTGCTGTGTATTATGATAAAGGTGATCTGGAAATGTCTAGTGATTATCATAAACGGGCTTTAAAAATTCGATTAGAACAATTAGGACAAAACCGTTTGATCTTTGCAAGATCAGCATCTCATGAAACTAGTCATCGAAATAACCATGTAATCTGTTTTACAAGAATAACTTTACATACTCCATCACTGAAATATACAATATTTACAAAGTATTTCCAAAACATTATTTTCAAAATATGATACTGCAAAAATTCAACGCGCAATTTCTGCGTGGTTTTAAAGCACTCTAAATACTTTAAATGCATGTCGATTTTATTAAAGACCCTTAAAGACTCTTACATGCAATTTGCCTTGAATTCGAGGGAATGTTTAACAGAAGAGAATGTCCAAGATAGACTATGGATCCACCTTTAAATATACACAAAATATTGTTGTTATGTGGTTTCTTTTATATATGAGGTACCTATCTTATTTTGTTTATTACTGTTATTCAATTTTTATTAATTCGTCCACAATTCGTGAATTTATAGAAGAACCATATTTCACCCGACCATATGCTATAGAAATTTTGTGGAAATAGATTTTATCTTAAAGTAAGAAAATTATAGATATAATTTATATCGCATGCAGACATACAACTATTATGGATATTCGTATAGTGTGGATCTTGAAAACTTTGCTAATCTTTAATTCAATAGTGCTTTTTAAATTCTTCGGGGTAATCAAGCGAAACTTAAAGCAAGGTAAACAAAAACCAATTAATAGTTGCGTATTTGAAAGGAAACGTATATAGAGTGCGTTTTACCTGCAGAGAATAATGAAATTAGCTGACGAGTTCATTGCCTTGGTAAACCTGGCCCGTCATTTTGTCCTTTTTCCTATTTTGAACAGAGTTTTTTAACACATCCTATAAAAAAGGATAACAATTGCCTATATTTTAGATCAAACTGCACGGACGAGTAACCCGCTTCTATTATAATTAATTCATTTTTTCAGTATAAACGCTCGTTAAGTCCAAGCAGTAGCTATGATTATAAACTTACACGTCAAATCATTTTTTAGTCGACATACTCGATATATAGTGCAAAAAAATATTTGCCAAATGTTAAGTGAACTTGACTGACCGGCGGCCAATATGCTAATAACGTTGCTATAGTAAGTACATCGGAACGATTTTTCGAGGGGAGTGGTTGAAGCTTTCGATTGGTCAATAAACGAGCGTGAGGCAATAACATCGAATTAAACGGCAATTTCCGTGCATGGAATTTTGGAAAGTTTCGAAATGAAAGGCCATTTTGTATGATAAACGATGTGAAATAAAATTAAGCAAATTGTAAACATTTTAGAATATCAGGCAATGTTTGATTATTCAATTTAGGAATAAACGTAGTCTTACCACTGCCAATCAATCACATTGAGAGTCGAGATTCTGATGTTTGAAATACAATGATCAGCTGAGATACCTGATACCATGGTCCATGGCATCTGAAACAAATATTTCGATTATGATGTTTCAGTTTATACGGTTGTATTATTTCATTATCATGTATTGCATTGAAGCGAAGATAAATAAATCAATACATCTGTAGGAACCGAACGAAGTCAAACTTAAATAATTCTTTGCCATTCGAAATTGTTCGTAAAACCTTTCAAAAGTGTTTAATTCATAAAGAATTGTAGCTACGTGTTTACGTGTTTCCGCTCTTTATTCATCCAAGTTAACCTAGGAATAAAAAGTTAAGCCACCCAGCTAGCAGGGTTATTTTTTATTAATTTAACCCAAGGTTAACGCTACCGTTGCATTGCGCATACCGTTCATTAATATAAAAAATTTTCTGCACAATAAAAGCCATGATACATGACGTATCGACGTGCGGTAATTTCTAGGTTTCATGCACGCTTTTGCACTTTTTAAAATGGCGACAAAGTTTTTTACTTTTAGGGATTCATCTGGGTGTTTGTAAAACTGTAAGTTACAAGAACAAAAGAACCATGGCGATTAGATAACTGCTAAAATCACAAGAATTGTATTAAATAGCATTCCAAAATGCGTCAAATAGCATCTCAGAGATTCCAGTTTTCAATTTTGAGATTTTGAGCCTAATGCCTTCCATTGTAAATTTCTTAAAATATCCCTTAGCCAGTTAGGTTAAGCACTTTTAATTAACCCCGGGTTAGCCTTAGCCGGCTTTTGTACCACCGGCCCCTGGTTAGTTGGGTAGTGTAAACGGGGCTTAATGTGTTAAATATGAAGTCGGAAGTTAAGTCAGTTAATGAACTCTGCCGTTTCGTTTGCTGAAATCGTAAAAGTTTTACTCCCAGAACACATTGCTTCCATCATTGATTTACTGAAAATCTAAGGCTTGTAATTGAAACTGTGTAACCGTATGCTGTATTCACCCAGGCCAAGACATAATATTTGTATTATTATATATTATATTATAATGTATACAATGTCAATTTTTAGCTCGCCTGCACTTTAGTGCAAGAGAGCTATTGCTATAGTCTTGGCGTCCCCGTCCCCGTCCCCGTCCGCGTCCAGACTATATGATAAGTAGAATGTTAAGATGCCACTTTTATTTTCCCATTATTTTCAACTTATCTACTTAAGGAGTCTATTTGTTGCAAAAGAACCATTTACCAGGGGGGCGTGAACATTATACAACAAAATATAATGATAATGATAAGGTCAATGTTAAAATGCTATATATTTTTTGTATACTTTGGCTTTACATCAGAGGAATCATCATCAATGTAAGTCATCAATATGCATTGTGACTATTTAGTGCCATTTGGTACACATTTATACAATAATAAAGAGAGTTTTGTTCAAAATTATAAAATGATAAGGTGAATGTTACGCTAATTAGCATAATGATAAGGTCAATGTTAAGATGTTATATTTTTTTATTATTATTATTATTAAATATTATGGCTTTACATCAGAGGAATCATCATAAATATAAGTCGTCGATATGCATTGTGACTATTTAGTGCCATTTGGTACACATTTATACAATAATAAAGAGAGCTTTGCTCAAAATTATCAAATGATAAGGCTTAATGTTAAGCTTATTAGCATTATGATAAGGTCAATGTTAGAGTTATCACGCTCATTACTTATGTATGCATATAAAAAAAAAATTGAGTGTATAAGAAACCATCATTTGTCAGCAAACCATACAGAATGATTTACTTGGGCACTACTTATGATTTTCAGGGGTATTGTCTAGCACTGTTTTTTTAGTTCAAAGTTGTAGCTTAATCATATTTAACCAAAGTATTTGTACAATCCTAAGCCAAATGAGAAACTTTCAAATATTTTCACCTGTATGCTACCATTTGTTTGTTTGTATTGTATTTGTATTGTACATGTACAATTATAAATTATGAGATTGTGTTGTGATATGGCAGATATGCCGTATCAAAATTCAATCACTTAATATAGAAATGATTGGGAGTGAATATATATAAAACATAGTCCAACGTTAAAGTTTAAAGAATATTGTCAGATAATTCGCAATTACCATAGGCAACCCAGAACTGATCTCGCTGACCTCGCGCGGCGCTCATGTTGTCTGAACAGTCTTATATTATTACAAGGTTGGCAACTCTCACGCCAAATAAGCTAAAAACGCACGACGGTTGACTCAAACACCTTCACAAAACCGCAAATATTTCATAAAAATATGGCGAATAAGAAAAAAAAGTACAACACATTAAACTTCAATAATTTTACTACATTTATACTATATTTTTAGCATTCAAATGTATTCCTATGCATGTATAAAACGTGAATGTTTTTTAGGTTTGTGGCCAATATATTTCAAAACCTATGCTGGGGACACCTTGCCTATACCTTCGTCATATTTTTAAATTGAAAATAGAAAGCTGATTGGCTCTTTTTAAACGACAGCCTTTTTTTTATTTCATATTTTTATGAAATATTTGTGGTTTTGTGAAGGTGTATGAGTCAACCGTCGTGCGTTTTTAGCTTATTTGGCGTGAGAGTTGCCTACCTTGTCATAATATAAGACTGTTCAGACAACATGAGCGTCGCGCGAGGTCAGCGAGATCAGTTCTAGACCGCCTATGCAATTACAAGCTTTAGCACATAAGTATTTTATAAGTACAAAGCCGATAGGCTTGGAATGCAAAGGCAAATGGCAATGCATGTGACATATATTTGCATATTATTTATGTAGATTATTATTTATGTAAAGTTTAAAGAATCTTGTCAGATAATTCGCAATTACAAGCTTTAGCACATATTAAGTATTTTATAAACGCATGTGACATATATTTGCATATTATTTATGTAGATACACATGCAAATATATTATTAAACTCAGCGGTAAATTGTAGACAGGGCCCTTTGAACTACCTACAAGATTTATGTACATACCCTCTCGTTGTTTGATGCATAATCCTTTTTTGTGTAGACATAAAAATCCAATCTTGTTTATTTCATAAAAGCTAGGCGCACACACGACGATTTTAGTCGGCCGACGGCCGACTCCTGTCTAGATGGATGTTTTCATCAAAATGTGGCGATCTAGATGAGCCTACAGATAATATTACTGATTATTTTTGCTGAAAGCATCAATCTAAACCTGAATGGACCAACTACCGTAAAATCGTTGTGTGTGCGCCCGGCTTAAAGCAGGGACTTTTGCCTAGTCCGTTAACTTACCTGTTGATATCACGTGCGCGGATTGCGAGAAACCATAGGCAGCCCAATGCCGAATGGTTTTTCGCCATTGGGCGAAAATGTACACTTTGATAAAATCACGAATTTCACGAATATTCTCGCAACCAAGCTTGTTTATTCATGCAGTATTAGTATATAATAATAACCGACCTACAGTATCTATAGCAAAACTTTGTTCGAGCATCCTCAGGTGCTGATTGGTTAAGATTGCACAAACGTCACTAACTCATTTTTGAGTCAGTGGCTGCGAATTTAAGAAGTCCGTTTTTCTTATGGAAGGCAAAAAATGATACGGACTTTGAAAACGTCTATGTTTCACATATATTAGGCAACCTTTAGATTATTGACTGAACGAAGCTAATGTATGAAAGACATAAATAAGCTGCTTTTACTAATTTGAATATCTCCTGATAAAACCCAGTAATGCCCTTCCTTGAAATTAACTAATATCAATACAATGACCTTTTGTAAGTTGTAATTTGTAATAAAAAGATCGGTAATTTGTGCTTCATACAGATACCTTTCATACAGAGTTTAGCCTTATTTTAGACAAACAGTGCAGGCGAGCGTTAGGTGATTTCAGCACCTCTCTGGTAATGTATATCATAAAATGGCTGTCTTCACAAAGATAACCAAAGAGCTGTGATTTAATATAACCTAACCTTACTAATCTTTTTCTTATCTAACGGCTTAATATATAGTTCACCAAATGATTAAATGTATTACTATACTCTAAACTATAGTTTATGCTCGGTGATAATGTTTCGTCTTCGTCGAATTGTAAACACTCCAAGCACAAAGGCTTTTGTATGGTCTGGCCAGCATATATATACCTTGTCTTCTCGTTGAACGTGCCATTTCTCCTGTGGAGCAGCCCTGGTGTTATTCTCAACCTTCTCTAAGATTTGCTCAAGTCAATCCAACCTATTAAGCGTTTCTTGAAGCACAGCAGGGTCCATTTTGACTCGACATACCCGTTACGAACGACCTATTGCCGCTAGATGTAGCTAGTTACGAATGAAGCCGGAAACAACAGCGGAACAAGATAACGAGTGCACTCGCTTTAAAGTACTTCATTAATTGCAAAGGATTCCAGAAAAAGTCCCTGATATGTTCATATATATGCCATATGTCTCACTAGCAGAAAAAACTGGTTTGAAGATGTTCCCTGGTTGTGACAGTTTGACACAATGTAACTTGCAATTGAAAGAGCATATTGCTCAAATTGCACATTACAAAACCTGATTTTTGATAAAAATATTATTTTTGATGTTTAGCTGTTTGACGATAAGCTGCACCAAGCAGAAGTTAAATGCGGAGGTAATCCCTGCATTTTATATTTGCAAACAAATTCTACTCATACTCAACTATACTTATTAATTATTCCATGATCAATCAACCCCTCTTGATTATTCCATGATCAACGAACCTCGCTATTTATACGTGGGTGAAACAATATCCCTCACATTCAATTAAATCTTGCATCAGCTTGTTTCGTATATAAAACAAACACATTTCGATAAAGCCATGGAGGCAGACGCTGTGGCCTACGATAAGCTGTCCCTACCACAACTTGAAGTGGGAGAGGATTTTATTGGCCAATTAAACCTTTCCAAGGGAGACAAAGTCCTTGATATGGGCTGTGGAACAGGCAAGCTCACTAAATACATCGCTGATATCGTTGGCCCTGATGGCGAGGCGGTTGGCGTTGATCCTGATGCTGCGAGAATTAAAATCGCAGTTGAAAAATACAAAGAATGCAGTAATCTACATTTTCATGTTGGGGATAGTGTTGCTGGGTTTCCACACGATGATCAACCGTATTACGATGCTCATGTGAGTACTTGTGTATTTCATTGGGTGCCCAATGACCAGAAAGCGATTTATTTACAAAAAGCTTACGAATGTTTGAAGTCCGGAGGAAAGCTTGCTATCAGGTGTACTGAAAAAAAAAAGTCAACTGATTTTGAAAAATGTATAAAAAATTTCCAGCCTTTAACCCAAGAGGACTATCGTGATTTGTTCCAAGCTGTTGATCTATTCAACAATGTTGCGATTAACAAAATTGTTCATCCATTTCGATTTGAATCATTTGAATACTTCAAGCAATGGTACAGGGCTTCATTCCATCAGAACTTGGAGGATTTAGATTCAGCGTATTTTCAGCAGCAATTTATCACAACAGAAAACGATGGGACAGTGATATGGAGCCGACCACATATTACCATCACAGCCTGTAAAGCTTGATTTGTCATTCCTCGTTGCTTTTGTCTCTTCGTCACTGATAAAAATACGTTTGCCTCTTTTCAACCGTAGATTTTATAAGTATATCAATCAAATGATTTTAAATTTTTACGTACCTCTATACGTAGGTGCAAAACGCGTACGTAGCTAGTGCATCGAAAGCAGTCCTTAACGATGTTTTCCACTCATCGCAAAATGAACTCGTAAGCCTGCTGCGAGTGTTTGCATTTATTAAAATGAACTGTCAAGCATTGTGATTGGACGAAATTTCTCCCAGCGAGCTTGCGAGTTAGTTTTTGCGATGAGTGAGTGATATGGCTTTATCACGTCAATTTTTTTCAACCGTGCCGTTTACTCAGAAAAAAATAACGCAAAATTAATAGAGCATATCTTGGTATATTTTCAGGATTATTATAATTTTTTTATATAAATATTATATTTCTACCTGACCTCGATCAGTTTCATCTTGACTGTAAACAGCGCTCATAATTCCAGTCTTGGAAGTGTTTGCATAAAGAATATACGCATGTAAAAATTAGGATAGTGTTTTAGGACCCTGTAACTGTAAATCAAAGCTATAAATTTTCTTTGAACACGTACAAATAGCATCTTATATTACAAAAGAATGCATTAGCACAGTAAATGCAACTTGTAACCAGGGACCGCGTAGAGTTTTTCGTATTGCTGGGGCTTGGAACCGTGCGCCTGCTAGGAGAGTTCGGGAAAAAAATCGATCTCTGAAATCGCCGCAAATGCCTCTCAATTTAATGATTATTGGGAAATAATAGATGGTATGTAAAGTTTCCAGCATGTTTGGCGCTCATAATAAATCATAAACAATATAACCATGCTTTGGTTATGATGTCAAATATTTTGAAATGGATAACCCATGTGTTTTAATGGTCAAATGCTTGTCCTATATGTAAAGTTTCCAGCATGTTTGGCGCTCATATACAAACATTAAACAATATAACCATGCTTTGGTTGTGATGTCAAATATTTTTACATGGATAACCACGCTGTTTTAATGGTCAAATGCTTGTCCAATGTAAAGTTTCCAGCATGTTTGGCGCTCATGTACAAACATTAAACAATATAACCATGCATTGGTTATGATATCAACTATTTTGACATGGATAACCACGCTATTTTATTGGTCAAATGCTTGTCCTATGTAAAGTTTCCAGCATATTTGGCGCTCATGTACAAACATTAAACAATATAACCATGTATTGGTTATGATATCAAATATTTTTACATGGATAACCACGCTGTTTTAATGGTCAAAAGCTTGTCCTATGTAAAATTTCCAGCATAATTGGCGCTCATGTACCAACATTAAACAATATATCCATGCTTTAGTTATGATGTCAAATATTTTGACATGGATAACCACGCTGTTTTAATGGTCAAATGCGGTCCTATGTAAAGTTTCCAGCATGTTTGGCGCTCATATACAAACATTAAACAATATAACCATGCTTTGGTTATGATGTCAAATATTTTGACATGGATAACCACGCTGTTTCAATAGTCAAATGCTTGTCCAATGTAAAGCCGGTTTCCAGCATGTTTGGCGCTTGTATTGCTTGTAAATTTTAGCTTGTAAATTTGAGCTAACTAAAAAATGTTCAAAATTAAAGAGTAATTACGGAAAAATTATTGGTGGGGCTAAAGCCCAGCGAGCCACCCTGATCCACGGTCCCTGGTAACTACATGCAGACTAGTGTGTGAACACGACAGTAAGAAACTTTTTCAGTCCCAACCACAAAAGGATCGCCATGTATGCACCATTTATTTGTACCCTGTATTGTTGTTTATCCCACGGAACCCCTCCCTCCATTCAATGTATTGTTCTGTTAAATACTGAGTTAACTCCTAAACATGTCGGAAGTGCGTATTTAGGTACAAGTCGCGTTTTTTAAACAAGCAAAAAGAAAGACAGAATGCTTAATCGCTAACAACATAAACGCTTTTACTATAGAAACTCTCCCTGTGAAGAAACGTCCGCGCCCGAACACGAGGTTTTTTGGCCGATATATACTAGTCTTTATAGTCTTTATATGGAAAGATTTATGCAAATCAATCTTTATTAAGAAATCGTTTCAGTTTTTGAAAGTATCCATCGGCATCATTACCACTCTTACGAGCAACGCATCAGTATCTTTTTGTGTTGAATAACCAAGTAGCGTTACATAAAAAATTAGCAATTTAAAACGATACTCGATCATCTTGAATAATCTGAGTCATCGGCAATTTTGTGCAGTCAATTAAGAGATGAATGCATTACTCTTCCTCTGCAAATTAAACGGACTATTTATGGTTGTCCAAGTATTGAACATTGTTTATGGCGAAGATTCGCTGTTGTTTAGGGAATGATTTTGGTTGAATATAATTGAAAGACTAGCACAGACTCGGCTAATGTGTACACAGAGAAGTTTTTTTTGGAAGAAATATTTTCCTATGTAAAGTGCCTGTCGAAACAATGAGTCTCGCGAGGGTCGAGGGTAAAGTCGAGGATATGTTTTAATGCATTTTTAATGCAAACGACTGGTTTCATACAATAATCTGGCATCGGTACTATTAATACAATCATATCATGTAACTTAGATCGCCTACTGAATGAGTTAGCATCATTATCTACAGATTAAACTATATAAGCAAGTAGAACTCTAAGCGAGTAAATTTAAGCAAGTTAAATATCCCTTCGACTCTCCTCCCTATTTAAATGATGCATTATCTGATCATCTTTCTTTGTCATACGATAAACTCGTGTGACCACCCCCCATTTTACCCATATTAGGAATAACGAGACGTCAAGTCATTCAGTTAAGGCACACAAAAGCCCGACTTACAAAGACAGCAATATTAAATACATTCACAACTGAAAGTAATAACACGAATTTTTTTTGTACGAAACCAAGAATAAAGATACGTGTCTAAAGATATAAAGGTGAGACTTATAAGTTCTGTGTATTAGGCAATGATAGTTTGATGCTCACAGACGCAGTAGGTTTCGTTGATATAATGAAATAGTTAAAATTCCTTTCGTTCTTTTACAAAAACGACGCAACGATAATTGAGATCATTCGGTAGAGCAATCCTGTCAACTCTCTGGTAAGCAAAGATAAAGAATTTGAAATTAAATTAAGATTTTTAGTGATATTGTTTTCATTATTTTGGTCAAGGCTCAAAGTGTGGGCGACAGGCGTGGTTAGCAAAGAATACGCGTCGCAACGTGAGATTTATAAGTCCTGTGTATAGCAATTCTTTTTAAAATATATGACGTCAGGGGAATTTTTGGTTAAACCTGCAGGATATAAAAGCAAGCCAGCGAGAGATTCAGCTTAAAACTGAGACGTTTCTGGTGTATCATCGATCAGCTAGCCTTTGCTGCATATGAAAGCAACGTGAAGAGAACGTTTAAGTTAACATACAAGTATAGATAAGGGAAAATGAAGTTCTTAGCCGTTTCAACCTTGAGTGTATTTATTGTTCTTTCTATTGGTAAGTAAATTGTCTAATTTTTTCTCCTTTGCGTATTGAAAGTTTACACAAATGAGTAGTGCCATGGATACGTGTCCGGATTCAGAAATTAGGAATCGCGAAGTGACGTCTTAAACATAGAGAAACCGCTAACCTTGTATAGCAATTTCGTCATACATCGTTAAATTAAAAATCGCGAAGTGAAACATGAAACATGTTTTAAACGTTTGTGGCGAGGTCCATTTTTCCTGCCATGGCCAAAAGCTGTGATAATAACGTTCACGTTAACATATAAATATAGGAGAGGGAATGAGATTCTTATAGTTATAGCGATTTTGACGTTGATTGTATTTCTTCTCTGTTCTACTCGGAGTTAAATGCCCTATTTTTTCACTTCTTTTCTTCTATTTACGAGGAGAGATAGTTAGCCCAAGCACAGATAATCCAGTCCAGCTGGTGTAGTTCATTTTTTGTAATGTGTATTTCCCTGTGTTGTACAGTGTCAAGGACGCTGCCTCCAATCTGCATGTAGTCCCCAACAAGTCACAATCACTTGCAGTTTTATAAATGATTATATTTATTAAATGATCACAAGTCACAGCGCACGGCTAGTGACAATTACACACCCCACTTTCTCTCACCATTCAATATATGGATCATAACGAGGATGTTACGCAACCCCTGTCAAATAAATTTCGTAATTACGATTAACTTGTAAACTATGATGAAATATATTAGACAGTATAAAACTTAACAATTCCCTATATCCATGTACTAATCTCAGTCCCCAACAATACTGCGTTGCATTTTGCTGCATGTGCTGTATACTGTTTATGTTTATTAATCTGAGCACACTCATCATATAACCTCAGTCATTCCGAATTACGATCACCCGCAATTCTTTCAAAACTGCAGCTTGGCCAAGCGTACAAGGAATAGATTTTCAAGGTGTAATAAATGACATAAAGAAAGGAGTCAACGTGGCAAATAATTTCCTTGGCTAGAATGGAGAGGTAATTGAAATGATTATTCAACTTTGACTTTAGTCTATCCACATTCATGGTAACCTAACGTGTATTTTTATTCCTTATTTTATCATGCCAAGCTGCATTTTCGTCATTTTTATCGTAAATATTACTAAATGCATGCATGACTCTCGACCCTGACTCAAACTATCTCAAAAATATTACTTTTTTTTAATACATTTATGTTTGAAATGTTAAAAAAAACAATCAAGAAAATTTGCCAAGCAGCAAGATAAAAGGATTATCCAATTTTCAAAACATGGGCAAAAAGTTCATAAATAAATAACAGTATGCAATTAAATTATAATCACTATACATGCTACACTATTGACGTTTTTAGTTGAGTTCTTATTGTTCGATCATTGAAAAGTTAAAGAAGTGCTCTAGCTTCTAAACGAGATACTTTAATAGAAGACTTCCCTTGACCCTGTATTCACCCCCCTGCATTCAAATGGTATATTACCTGTGATTGGTGACACCCCCACGATAAATTCTCGTTTCCACCCCCCTTTTTACATAGCAGAAATAATAGCCGTCACGGGCGTTCTTTGAGAGCGCCTGCAGTAACTTTGTAACGCGGATAACTGAGCTACTGGCAATCTTTTCGGTCGGCAAACATTCATAGTAATTGCGGGAACTTTCAAAATTCAACTTTGTCCTCTTTAAAATATTGCGGGAAATATTTTTGAGATGAAAGGCCATTTTGTATGTTAAACGATGTGAAATAAAATTAAGCAAATTATAAACAATCGGATTTAAGGCAATGTTTGATTGTTAAATTCAGAAAAATTTACCATTGCCAATCAAGAGAATCGAGATTCATTTGAAGTTTAAACAATGATCAGCTAAGATACCTGATACAATGGCATCCAAAACAAATATTTCGATTGCGACGTTTCAATTTGTACGGTTGTATGTATTTATCATGTATTGCATTGAAGCGAATTAGCGAAGAGAAATAAACCAATACATCAGCTGAAACAGAACGAAGTCAAATTTAAATAATTCTTTGTTGTCCGAAACTGTTCGTAAAACCTTTCAAAAGTGTTTAATTCATAAGAATTGTACGTGTTTACGCTTCTTATTCATCTATTTTGAATCGAAGTTAACCTAGGGTTAATTTTTTTATTAATTTTAACGCTAACTGCGCTTTGTGCAACGCAAATCAACCGAAGTTTAAAATTTAACCCTGAGTTAAGCACTTTTAACCCTGGGTTAGCGTTAACCTGCTTTTGAACAGCGGCCCCAGAACTTGAAATAACCCAAATGACCCCAATCAACCCTTAGTTTATAATACCATTTTATATCAAGTACCTTTTGTTATTCAAATACATCCGCGTTACGAAGTTACTGCGGGCGCTCTCGAAGAACGCCTTGATGAAGTCAGACCCTACAACAAAATGAACAAATGCTTGCAAGAACAACAATATTGAACTTAAGTACAAACTACAAAGGTATAATGAACTAAACTTTTTCGTCTGAAATCAGGAGTAATAATACAATTCGCAGGAGTTATATAGGTAAGAATAATAAGCGTTCTGTGTTCGAAGCAGTCGTAGTTTGATGTTTACAGACGTGTATGTTTTAGAATAATATCAAACGACATTTCCGTAAGCGTATAAAGATTTGTTTCGTTTTGATATAGAATTGACCACGGTTAAATCGATTCTCAACCTCTCATAATGTAAACCTCGCTTATCATGTGAATACCTTGGCTGGTAGAGCAATTCCGTAAACGTTCTGGTAAGCAAATATACGAAGCATTTGAAGGTGTATTTTGCTTATGATTTTGGTCACGTCTCAGTATAATATATGCGTGATTAACTAGAAATATTTTAACTTATAATCCTAACCTCATTGGACCATTGTTTGTCATATGGCAATAATACTTTTGATATGTATGCACATCTACGCTAATTCCTGTTGTAGCAACTGACTTTGGCAAATTGTAACATTAATAGGGTCGGTGAGAGGATCATATATTAGTTAAGTCTTTTGTATTTATATCATAATGAAATTTTTAATTTGAGCAAGGAAGCAAATAATCCCGCGTATGTGGGACTGTGCAGCACAATGATGCACGCCATTTGTATAAGGCCGTATAATTCTGTAAAACATAGACGTATACACAGAAATTGCAATAAACCAGTTCGGTTTATGCCACATTTATGTGGGTCAACCACTTCTCACACAGTGCCCCAAAATAATAATCAATTTACTCTGTAAATCTGTATAAAATCGACTGCTTTATTCTAATTACAGTCTAGCAATGCATAAATAAGCTATACATCTTCGTAATTTTAAAGCTTGAACGAAAAAATGGCTAAAAAACCTGTTATTATTAAATAACCAAATTCTACTTTTGAATGATTGAACACAGTTGAATGTGAGGCCCAATCTGAGGCCGAATCCGCGGCTAGCTTCACAATGGTGATCTGATTAACTAGAACTATTTCGCAACATGGAGAATTTACTTGTCATGCTCCATCGAAGCAACGCACTTTTCATGTACCCAACGCATTTAAGTCATCTGCTGTCTGATATCTCAGTGGTAAAAAGTGCGACGTTTAAGCCAAATCTAAATCATTGATCCGAACGACATCACATGGCTGTCTGTCAGCAACATAATTATCATAAGGCTTATCATATATATATATGTATGTATATATATATATATAAATATATATATATATATATATATATATATATTTATATATATATATACATATACATATACATATACATATACATATACATATACATATACATATACATATACATATACATATACATATACATATACATATACATATACATACATATACATATACATATACATATACATATACATATACATATACATATACATATACATATACATATACATATACATATACATATACATATACATATACATATACATATACATATATATATATATACATATGTATATATACATATATATATATAACCATATATATATATATAATATATATATTAATATTATAATATAAATATATATTATATACAATATATATATATAATATATATAATTAATATATAATATATTATATATATATATATATATATATATATATATATATATACAGCCGCTGTCATTAATGTTGTCCAAATCAAGTATATCAATATACCTGTCATGTGACTTATTGGTATGCACGAACTCGAGTGTGCTTGCTATGTAAATGTATGAAGCACCCGCATAGCAGATACATTTACATAGCAAGCACACTCGAGTTGGTGCATACCAATAAGTCACATGACAGGTATATTGATATACTTGATTTGGACAACATTAATGACATTGGCTGTATATATATATACAGGGTGTCTCAAAAAAAACGCAACCACTTAAATATGCAAGAATATTAATATTGTTCCCGTTTACACCATAGTTCAGCTAAAATGCTTTTAGCATTTTAAATGAAGGATTAAAAGCCATTTTCAATTCCCAGAGGTGCTTATCTATTGCACTTTAGAGCTGTATTAATGTTCTTGCATATTTAAGTGGTTGCGTTTTTTTTGAGACACTCTGTATATATATATATATATATATATATATATATAATATATATATATATATATTATATTATTATTAAAGGTTTATTGAATATATAAGCACCGAAGTGAAATACTTTATATTTACAAGTATTGTAACTCTATTAAAAACAAATATATAGTAGCAGATAATTTAAATATAAATATTCTATTTACATGATTTCTACTACATACATGCATTAAATGTTACAAAAAGTTGTAACGATTATAAATAACTATATAGATAGTGTTAAAATATTGACGATTTGGATATATACTATATGTCCTACATACGTTAAAAAATATTATAATTAACTGGATATATTATTTGAATATTGGGTTAACGCTGGAAAGAAACTGCGTTTAAATCGGTCCGTACTACATTTAAAAATAGACAAGCTATCCGAGTTGCGGAGTGATCGACCATGTTCACTGAGCCTTGAATTAGGTATAAGTGCATTGAGTTTGTTATCACTATTTAACTTTATCTTTTGGAAGAGATTAAAGCACAGACGTTGTCTATTTTCATCCAGCCGCACGCAATCTGCAGCAGACAGTGCTTCTCTGTACGATAAACTTGGGTAAATTATTCTTAGAACTCTCCTCTGTAACCGTTCAATTTGGTCGCTAAGATACGATGGTAGGTTTGTGTGCCAAACTGGGCAACAGTACTCCAAGACCGAACGAATAAGTGCAGTATAAATTGTTAATAAATCATCTGCGGTCATACCACTTTTCTTTAAGGTGCGTATAATGTGAAGCCGCTTAGCTGCTTTCTTTGTAATCATTTTAACATGATCAGCCCATTTTAGCGAACTATTTAATACGGTACCAAGAACCTTGTGGCAGTCAACAACATCTATTGCTGTTCCGTCAATAGTTAGCGGTTCTAACATAGGCGTATCACGGAAGAAACAAGTCCTTAGCTCTTTACATTTTTTCACGTTTAACTTCATATAATTTGCGGAGGCCCAAGAGGATATATAATCAAGATCTGACTGGATTGTTGAGATGCCATGTTTGGGTATGACTTCGGAAGCAGTGAGATCATCTACATATTTCCAATAATCGCAGGTTGGTAGGGCGAGATCATTGATCATAACAAGAAACAATATAGGGCCCAATTTTGTGCCCTGTGGGACACCAGCGTTCGCCGTGAGCCATTCCGACAAAGATTTACCCAACTTAACCCGTTGTTTACGATTTGACAAGAAACTGCATATCCAGGGCAAAAGTGACCTTCGTACTCCCAAAAGGAACAACTTGGTGATCAAGATGTTAAGGTTAATGCGGTCAAAGGCCTTGCTAAAGTCTAAGAAACAAATTCGCAAATACTGACCGGGCGTGTCCAGATTTAACAGCCAATTATGAAACATGTCTAAAAGGCATAGAGTTGTAGATGTGCCCTTTGTAACGCCGAACTGTTTATGATCTATCTTGTGTGCGATATCTTCAAGAATCATTTCTGCTACAAATTCCTCCATTATTTTAGAGATGCAGGGCGTTAAAGAGATTGGTCGTAAGTCGCTTTCCTCTTTCGGTGGTTTTTCTTTAGGGATTGGAATAATATTCGCAGATTTCCAAGTATCAGGAACGATTCCAGAAGATAAAGAAAGGTTAAAAAGATCAGTAATTGGTTCAGCCAGTTCATGAGCGAATTCTTTCAAAAGACGCGGTGGAATATTGTCTGGACCCATTGCTTTATAAGGGTTGAGATTTTGTAATTTCATACAGACTTGATAAGAATGTATCACCGGTACTTGCTCAGCCGCTGGCAGAAATGCTGGTAACTCGTGAATATCAAGGGGAGGAATATCTGCATTCACCGCGATATAAAATTCATTTAAGGAGTTTACTAATTGATCGTCCGTCAAAGTTACTCCATTTTTTCGAAATGAATTGGCGCTATATTATTAGATTGACCAGATATTCGCTTGACAAGCTTCCACCAAGATCTAGTATCGCTCTTCTTCAGATGTTGAACTTTATCTGCATAAAACTTCCGTTTTCTTTCTATTATCTCTAATCTTACTTTGTCTCTATAGTGGTGCCAAAGATTTGTATTTCCACTGTGAAATGCCCGTTGCCGTAGTATAATCAGATTCTTTAAGGATGTTGTCATCCAAGGCTTATCAAGGATGTAGTTTGACAGTTTTCATAGGGAAAAATTTATCTATAGCTGCCAAAATATTTGAGGTGAATGCACTGACGAGCTCTTCTATGGTAAGGTTTTGACCATCGACAGGCCAGTCTTGGCGAGTCGCCCACCGGCCAAAAGCTTCTCGCGCGGACTGTGGAAAGCACCGATAATGTCGTTTACTGGCAGTCGTTGATATGTTAACATGTGCATTAATTCTGGGGAGCCATTTCACTATTTCATGGTCTGACGTGCCGAGGGGGGCAATTGTTGTTGGAATATTGTAAAATGGGTAAATATTTGTTATTATTAAGTCTAAAATAGCGGAACCCCTTGTGGGAGTGGTTACCACTTGAGACAAATTGTGGCAGCTAAGTAACTCAGAAATATCTAAGTTGTTAAAATCGCCTAACAGAACGATGCCACATTCTGGGTGCATATTTCGAACAACATCCAAAGTTTCAACTAGGTACGCTACAAGGTCGCGTTGCTCTTGTATAGGCTTGTCAGGAGGGCTGTAAACAATTCCAATTATTATCCCAGTGATAGATCTTGGGAGACGAAAGGGTCTAATCCATACCCACATACATTCATACATACGATTTTCGAGGTCGTCACGTCGCCTGGAAGGGATGGTTTCTGATACATAAGCACAAACTCCTCCTCCTCTACCGCATAGTCTATCACGTCGAAAAAAGTTATACTTTGGGATTTGTAGGAGATTATTATCAATACCGTCATGTAGCCATGTTTCAGAAATAGCTACAAAATCAGCGACATTATGTTGTAACAATAAATCAAGTTCATCCACCTTTGGGAGAAGGGATCGCACATTAGCAGACAAAAATTTCGGTAGTTGCGACCTCGTAGTAGCTGGAGTTGCTGGTTTAATATTTATTAAATTAGAAGGATTTCTAAATCTTTTATTATTAACCATAGGGGAGTAACGTGATATAGAACAGTGGGACTTTCGCGAGGTTACCCGAACCGGGATATGATGATTAATACCATTATTTACTATCGTAATGTCGCACGGACAAATGTCAGGTAATCTTGCCAACTTGAGTCCCGTTTCCGTCTCCAACAAAAATCCCGATCATGCGTTGTGGCTTACTTTTAACTGATCTTTTCAGCTGGTTGGTTTGATTTTGTTTAGTTCGTAGCTGTTGTTGTACGAAACGGGTTGTATGAGGTGGAAACTTGGGTACATTTATTTCGATTACTTTAGGACCTCTGGGTTGGCTCTGGTTAGGTGGGTAATTCTGATTTTGGGTAGTCTGGTTTACAGGTGGTATGCCTTTTTGTCTACGATGTGGAGGTTTTTCTTCTGCGGGTAAGTAGTTGTTGGCTTATATATGCTTGAAAGACCCTTTCCATGCTTTTTACGGTGGTCAATAGGTTCTTTGGAAGGACTACTGGATGGATTACGCTTTTGAACGTGAGCGTTTTTTTTATAGGACCTCTTATAAGCTATCACGCTTGTTTGCCTTCGATTATTAAGTCTCTCCTGTTGGTGACTTGATGGGGTTGTTTGATTGATTAAAAATCTACTGTTATGCCTTTCACGATATTGAGAGATTTGCTCAGAGAAAGAATCAGCAGACTTTGACGCTCCAATATTCACCCGACTGATCTGGCTATGGGGTGACTCGTCACTGTTATTAGAGCTTCTCTTTTGGTTTTGCGGATGGGATGGTAGATTGGTTTGCGCCTTTAAATAGTTGCTTTTTTGCTTTTCTCGGTAATCGTTTAGTTGTACATTTATGGCATTACATGACACTTCGTCGATATGCTTTTGTGTTTCTATTTGCGTTGTGGTAATTAAGGGCATAATAGGTATTGTTGTGTGGGAGATGGTTTCTTTGTCGGCATACCCATTTAAATTATGCAAAGATTGGAGCAATTGATCGTTTAAGCACCCGAGGTCTTGACTTAGTTGTTTTGCTTTATTAATTTCGCTTCGAAGCTCTTCTTTTAATTCGCCTATTTCCAAAAGTTCGTCGCTTCTGCTAAAACATATTTGTTGCGTATTTGCCAAACTTTGCAAAGAGTCAATCCTTACTTGTAGAATTTCCAAGGCTAGTTTAATATCCCCTAATTCCTCTGCACTATCGACATGACTACAAACGGGGTTTGAGTTTCCAGCGTCTTCCTCAGTGGGTGTTTCTATATGAGGATTTGACAGAGACAATTCCTGGCAGATCCCAAGTACAATTTGCTCAAAAGTCTTACCAGATTCTCCGTGGAATACCATAGTTTGTTGCTTACCCTTGTACCAAGTTAGCACAAGGTCTGAGAGCGAACTCGTAAATCGCTTTGCACTGCCGCCAGGCGATGACCACTTGCCCGATTCTGCGATAACATCGTCGACGAAATTTTTCAATAAATCGAGGTCACCAGACCATTTTAAACGTTCATCATTATGTGAGAGGTGTATGCAATATTTAATGTGATTGTATAGACGGGATTTCCACTTTCCAGCGTTTTTAGATGAATAAGTTTCAACACAGCTATCAAAAGGTGTTGCCGCCATGTTGTCGAATTACTGTAATAAAAAATACAGTGTATATATATATATATACACTGTATTTTTTATTATAATATCAGCGAGCTTTCTATAAACAAAAACAATGACATTCCATAAATGTGATAATCATAGATAATCCATACATGAAAATTTTATTGAATAATTTCTGAATACGCAAATATAAACCATATAAACTATGATGTAATATGAAAAATGATACAATACATGATGAAATTCCTCGCGCACGAAAGCCGTAAAGCCGTAAAGACCTTTGCAGTGTGACACAGTGCACTCTCCCTAGTGGAGACGAAGCATGGGAAGAAGCTTTAGTTAAGCATTGTAGTGTTTCGGTTTAATTCCGATTTCTGTAGGACAGAGGCCGGCCTCGCTTATCATGTGAATATCATGGATTGCATGTTTGAGAGAGCAATTCCTTTAACGTTTTGACTAGCAAATATATATAGCAAATATATAGTGTATTTTGTTCATGATTTTGGTCACGGTCTTATTCCAGCACCGTCCTTTTGAAAAAAATCCAGACGTGAAGTTAAGTTCAAATTTGGACTATGAAAATATAAATTTGTCGAAATTCCTCGCGTGGTCGCAAGGTCGTGGTTATTTATGTACCCAGTTAAAAACATGCAGTGCGTTCCTCGCATATTAAACTATTATAAACATCGTTTCCGAAAGAGACCGACGGCAGAGGAAGAAGGAGAAAAACATTTCGTTTACTATACCCTGAATTAGGAATTTTAAACAAGATCTAAACCATTACGCGCTTTGTATATAGGTGCAGTATGTAAGTTGAAACAATCATAATCAAATTCAAATAGGACGATTATAGTCGGTCAAAAACTGCAAAGGTTTTGGGAATCTCGAAACGCAGTGACTACGCATAAAAAACTGAGGTATAAAGCAATGAGGTTATACTTCTAAATGAGCATAAATTGACGTTGTTCAAATCTTGTTATTTGCGGTATTTGCCGTACTGTAGTTTTTTGTGCGCAAATAATTCCGTAGTCATTAGTCGTAATTGCTTTGCCGATATGGGTTGTCTATTCGAAATAGGTTGGTTTTCCAATAATATGGGTTGTTTTGCCGATATTTGTGTGAAGCAGGCCTGAAAGATTACTTGGTATTGAGAATGTTCTCAGCCTCCTAGCGTGTCCATGTTCTTGTTCATATGCGTTTGACGAACGGTTCTATATCTACAGCCTGCTTGCAGGCAATAAATTCCTCTACAGCCTGCTCGCGGGCAATAAATTCCTTATTCTGTCATAATAATTATGCGGTCGTGAATGTATAGGTTAAGGTTCGCACTGTCTAAAAGATTAGCGAAACTAAAATCAATTCATGCTCCGTTTTGCGGGTAAGCAGTGTAACGAGCCGAGCTTACTTCACACACACACACAACAGGTCTACATCCAACCCTCTTATTCAAATTTTACATTTGTTATTGATACTCTCGTTCTATAGGGCGTGTTAGCTTCCTTTAATTATCTATAATGCTATTCTCTATTATTAACTGCTATATTTATATATTAATCTCGGAAGCACTTACAATGGTGTATCCGCGGCAACTTGCTTTTCCTTATTCCATTAGGTTAGTCTATATTTATAGTTAATCCATTATCCGATATCCGTTACACCATCCTCCTCCTTATGTTCTCGTCCCGAGTACATGCTTTTAATCAAATCCGTATCTTAATGGCGGATTAATGTTTTGTCTAAGTCTGGCAGGTCGAGCACGAGGAAATCCGTCAATTCCGTCTTGTTGGGGTGTAACATCAACCACCTTGAACTCACCTACTTCCCTACTATAGGGCAAACTGGTTCGCCCTCTTGAAACGGGATAAAACTGCGCTTCAACTGGTCGTGGTGAACGACCATCACCTTCCCTCCCTTTGAAACAATACGATAGTCCACCCTAGCCCGTTTTAGGATTTTATAAGGCCCCACCAATCTATGGCCGAACTTCCAGCCTTTCGTAGGCCAGAATGGGAGAGCAGCATAATAATTGTTTTAATCGTTGAAACGCCTGTTCGCATGCAGCACTCCAAATAAAATTCGCTGCTTTTTGCGTTAATTGTAGTAGCGGCGCCGCAATGGGTGAGAAACCGGGAATAAACTTACGGTAGTAACCTGCAAGTCCTAAAAAGCTGCGTACATCTTTGACGTTGCGTGGGCTGGTAATGTTGTTGACAGCTTTCGCGGGATCAGGCATGATACCAGCTTCGGAAACTAAATGTCCTAAGAATGTAACTTTGCGCGCCGCAATTGTACAATTTTCAAGTTTTACGCGGAGATCATGGGAACGCAATCTCTCTAAAACCGTCTTAAGCCGATTGTAATGTTCACAAAAATCGCGACCAAATACGATGACATCGTCTAAGTAGCATAAGCAGATTACCTAAGAAAACCACTAAGGGCAAGATGGCTCTTTGAAACGTTGTCGGCGCGTTAACAAGACCGAACGGCATTCTATTAAATTCAAATAAACCGCGTTGTGTGACAAAAGCAGTTTTATGACGATCTTTTTCGTTCACAGAAATCTGCCAGTAGGCACTTTTTAAGTCTAATGTTGAAAAATATTGCGCGTGTCCTAATGAATCCAAAATATCATCAATGCGAGGCAAAGGGTGCGCGTGGCCAACAGTGACAGAGTTGAGTTTTCTATAGTCGACACAGAAGCGCATTTCGCCGTCTTTCTTTTTAACCAATATAATAGGACTAGACCAGGGACTAGTCGACTCGCGTATTATGCCTTTTTCGAGCATTTCAGCAATCTGACGCTCAGATTCTTCACGATGAGCAAACGCGAAATGCGGCGAGGGTGTTGCTTAATTGGTGTGAAATTTCCGGTGTTAATTTCATGTGTCAAAATGTTGGTGTGCCCTAGATTATTATCAAAAACGTCGGAAAACTCAAGTAACAAACTCCTTAGCTTGGCCCTATCTTCCCCTTGTAAAGACGAGTCAATTATAGACTCGATGTTATCTGATATAACGTTCGATGGTGACTTATTCCTAACCGCCCCGCAAATGTTGGTTCGAGACAGGCACGACTCAATCAAAGGACAAAGTTCTGCTAAATTTTCACTTGCAGTCAATTCAATCGGGCTATTAGACGTATTGAGAACACGGAAAGGCACAAGTCTGTTGTCAGGCTTTACGACAACACGTGCAATACTAAACCCTTGTCTAGCGGCGTTGCTGCCGCCAGAACGTGGCTCTATTAAACCTATGCTACTGTTGGCACGTTTGGCCAATTTCCCCTCTAAAATAATTTCCGTTCGTGGTGGAATCATTACGCTCTCAACCAAAGAAACACCGGTGTTCCCTTGAAAACGGGATTGACACAACAAACGTCCGACGTTCGAATCCGCCTGCACATGTGGTGGACTCGACTCAATGACTCCTGCTCGATCTGCCTTCGTAGACGATTGCAAAGGGGTTATGGGGGTAGCCCCATGTTTGTCCACTAACATATAATTACCTAGGTTAACATCTTTACATATAGATAAATTATTCTGGCTGATAAAATCCCAGCCAAGAACACAGTCATATGGTATATTATTACTAACTAAAAATTTGCCGTTAAAACATGCACGAGATTCTAAGAATTTGACAGTACTAGATAAATGTCCTTGAATATTTATAGGGTGTCCGGTAATAAAGACACATTTCTCTTTCTTGTTTTCGTTCAATTTTTGCTCATCAAAGTCAATTGTTCTCTGAACCGCCTTACTAGGAAATGATTTCATTGATCCTGAGTCAATGAGAGCACTAACACGAACTTGGTCGACAAAACAGTCAACAAATGGGTGGATAACTGTACAATTATCAATAATATTTGTACTTACGACAGGATGGGCGCGATTTCCACCGACTTTCCGTCCATCCCTTAGTAGTTTAAATGACGCGATGAGCGGCATTCTCGTGCGATGTGATCAGGTTTCCCACAATTGTAGCAAGTCATCGTTCGACGCGCACTGAAGGGTCGCCTACGCGTACAATCTCGAGCGACATGTCCTGGTAAACCACATGAATAACAGGTACCAGTGGACGAAGGCCGAGGGGAGGGATTCGCAGAGGTCTCTGTACGGTTCAGGCGGTTCTCGAGTGCTTATTGTTTCTCGGCGATGCCAGCAACCATGGTGAGATAACTGTGGATCGGGTGGATGCGGTGGGTGAGCAATAGCGTCGATGTGAACACGAGGAGTCTCTGGCACGGTTGGTAGGCCAAGCGCACGAAATCGTTGTGTGAATTCAACCATTTGCGCCAGAATAGGTGTAGGGTTGTGCTCCAGCATTTTTAACTTCAGGGTCGGTGGTAGACCTTTCGAGAACTGCCTCGTCAACAACGCGGACTTAGCATCATCGGAAAGAGATGGGTCAGCTTTTGAAAGGATATTCTCTAATTCCCATTTGTATACGGCCGGATCCTCCTCGGGTCGCAGGGTTCGCAATTCGAAATCAGCAAAGAAATTTTCGCGTTTAGCTCGTCGCATCGACTTCACGGCATCATCGTAAGTCCGCCTCTCAGCCACAGGAATAGCATGGAAGTTACTTGCGGCTCGACCACGTAAGAAAGCGGGGAGTTTAAGGATCTTTACATCACTTTCCTCGGTGACTTTCCAACCGTTCGCGGTGCAGCAGGCATCAAACTCTCGTAACCAAGCGTCGAAATCGCCATCATCAAATTTTCCCGGAAGAATTGCAGTTCACATTATGCACTTTTCCGCTGCCACCAGTTGTAACGAGCCGAGCTTACTTCACACACACACACACAACAGGTCTAGATCCAACTCTCTTATTCATATTTTACATTTATTATTTATACTCTCGTTCTATAGGGCGTGTTAGCTTCCTTTAATTATCTATAATGCTATTTTCTATTATTAACTGCTATATTTATATATTAATCTCGGAAGCACTTACAATGGTGCATCCGCGGCAACTTGCTTTTCCTTATTCCATTAGGTTAGTCTATATTTACAGTTAATCCATTATCCAATATCCGTTACATGCGCATGAAAAACTGAGGTATAAAGCAACGAGGTTTTACTTTTAAATGAGCATAAATTGACGTTGTTCAAATCTTGTTATTTGCGGTATTTGCCGTACTGTAGATTTTTGTGCGCGAATAATTCCGTAGTCATTATTCGTAATTGCTTTGCCGATATGGGTTGTCTATTCGATGTAGGTTGCTTTCCCAATAATATGGGTTTTTTTGCCGGCATTTGTTTTTGAACCAGGCCTGAAAGATTACTTGGTGTTGAGAATGTTCTCAGCCTCCTAGCGTGTCCATGTTCTTGTCCATATGCGTTTGACGAACGGTTCTATATCTACAGCCTGCTCGCGGGCAATAAATTCCTTATTAATAATTATGCGGTCGTGAATGTATAGGTTCGCACTGTCTAAAAGATTATCGAAACTAAAATCAATTCATGCTCCGTTTTACGGGTAAGCGGGATCATGTAAATAGCCCCAAGGTAGCCGCGATAGAACCTAATTAAAAAGTAAACTGCTATTTACCAACGAACATAATAATACTAGTGCATCATTCGAGGTTCCCGCAATCAACAAACCACCGTCATTTCCATTAAAATATGTCCTCATTTTTTCCTTTTTTACACAAAATGAGGACATTTTTTTCACAAATTGAGGACGGATTTTTCCCGTACTGAAGTTTTGGCTGATCTCACGGCAGATAGCGTGGTGCCATCCCCACCCATTAAAATGTGCGTCCGCCCAAGTCGCGGTTAAATTATTTCTTTAAAGCCCGAATATATTTTAAAATTTTCCGCGCGTAAAAAATGCCTCAGTGGAGACGAGCCCTAAATCTAAGGGCGCTTCCCATTAAGCGGCCAAAATGGTCAGACCGGTCGTATTTTTAATTGAAATAGAGTATTTCGTTAAGAATATAGCGATGAAACTAGATTTCCCGTGCTAGGCAGATGTAAATAACGATATACTTGAATGCAGAGTTCTTGAAACACTCCAAAATACCAGTAATCTGTCTGTAACGAAATACAACAGGACCAGTCTGGCCGTTTTTTCCGTATAAAGGAAAGCGCCCTAAGGCTAAGTGGCGTATCTGGGGAAGTCAAAATGAATCAGTTACTACAGCTTAAAATGAAATCCATCACATAATTCGTAAGTCTGCTATTAGTCTTCTATTCTTCCATCCCTACCCATTAAATGTGCGTCCACCCAAGTCGCGGTTAAATTATTTCTTTAAAGCGCGAAAATATTCCTTGTTTTTAAGTCGGTTTTCCACTAGCGATATTTTTCGCGCGAAGCGACTTCATTCCTTTGTATTTCAGCAATTTGTTCCAGATGGTTGCAGTTGAGAGCTCTGAAACAAAAGTAATATGTCGCTTCACGCGAAAAATATCACTAGTGGAAAACCGGCTTTAAATGGGACATTTGAGAGTCTTTAGAGCTGCCTTCCAGCGTCGCGTTTTTCACACGCACGTGCACGCTGAAGTCTAAATCTTATATATGTCATATTTGAAAAAGCTGTCATATTCGAAAAAAAACTTAGCTTCCGCAAATTTCAGTATGTATTTGTTGATAATAAAAACTATGAAGCATTTAAAATTTTCCGCGCGTGAAGAAACGCGCAAGCACTTTCGCGTTTTTCATACGCACGCACAGGTAGGTAAAAGTGTAAATTAATAATCCTTATGAACTGAACTGAAACTTTTATATAATCTGAAACTTTTATATAATCTGAAACTTTTATATAATCTGAAACTTTTATATGATCTGAAACTTTTATATAATCTGAAACTTTTATATAATCTGAAACTTTTATTTAATCTGAAACTTTTATATAATCCTTATATATGTCATATTTTAAAAAAGCTAGGGTCAAATCAAAACAACTGAGTTTTCCGCATAATTTAGTGTGCATTTGTTAATTGATCCATTTGTGAAATAATAACAAAAGTCGGAAGCATTTAAAATTTTCCGCTTGTGAAAAAATGCCCCAGTGAAGACCAGCCCTAAATCTTAGTAGCGTATCTGGGAAAGTCAAAATGAATCAGTTACTACAGCTACTACAGGGAATCAGTTACTACAGGGAATCCATAAAATAATTCTTTGTGAAAGTCTTCTATTAGTTTACGTTTTCTGCCGCCTTTATGGTTTACTAAATGTTTCTACCGAAACTTGAATGCGGTCGCCGTGACAACACGAGACCTCTCGAAATGTAACTCGTTAAATGCTGGTAAATCTTGTTGCCATATTCAGTGCGAGTATTTATTTTGTATTATATTTGTAGGTTTGTCATTGCACTCTGCAATATGACAATATTTGCACGCACTTTGTTTCACGATTGAGTTATTGATTTCGATCAACATTCGCGCTATGGTTTATGCAAGAAAAAAATTACCCACGATCACTCATGACCAGAAATTCAAGACATTGTATACTGAACATGCGCACCAAATAAAAAATATGGCGCCCAGAAATAACCAGGAATTACTATACATATTTCACAAAAAGTGAAAAAAGAGTCTTCCTGTAAAATGATTCAAATTTGTCCAACTCAAGGCATATTGCATGCATACAAACGGTGACGTTAAGTTATATTTGGAGTTTATATTGATTAATATAACCTTTCCAAAATTTATACAAGCCTTTGAAATACAATAACTTTACAAACCTCAATTCGTTCAATTCGCCATTTTGAATATTTAGGCAGTTAACCGCTGGCACATAATAAGGCTCAATGTCTTGAATTTCTGGCCATGACAGCGGAATCCCAGAGGTTTAGCTTCGATACCCGCTGAAGGGAGTAATTCACTCATACTAAATGTTCAACATAATATTTAATCCTCGTGGAAACTTGGTTGAAAAACGCTGCAATGAGAACACAACGGTAGTAGGCCAGCTATAGTCTCCGTTCCCAGGTTCAAATTTATGTTTCATATACTTTATTGCTTGCATGTAACCTACTTTCCCAGTTTCCCGCATAAACAATCACGCTTTAAAAATGCCAGATTTCCCTTGGTTGACACAGAGCTTAAATTCTTTCAGGACAAACCTAAGATAAACGTGAGATAAAATGTCCGCTGTACCATGGGAAAGCGAGGAAAGTCGAAACTACATCTGTATGGATTATATTGTCACCAATGTTGCAAGTAAAGAATTGAGAAAAATATTTATTCAGGAATGGAACAGTCGTTACCAGGCTTCCTTTGGAAAATGGGATGACACTAACGTAAGTGGTAATCAGTTGTTTCATAGGGAAAAATCACGTGCCAGGCCAAACAAGAACACACTCCAGTCTAAATTTCAAGATGGTGATACAAATGCGTGGGATTGTACTGTGCTTTTTGATGCAATTCTTTACTCCAATTCCATTGGAACAAGTCTGAATCCAACGATATGGACTGAAGTCGACAATATCAGAACATTACGAAACGAAATTAAGCACAATCCTGAAGGAAAACTCGATGACAAAGACTTTCAGTCCATGACAACCCGTGTCGAAAATGTATTTAAAGCCCTAGGTCTTCCAATCAATGAAGTTGAACGAATTAAAATTGAGCGGAATCTTTACAAGTCGTTTCAAGTTCTACCTCCTAAGCCAACTCATGAAGTTGTTCACCGTTCAGAGTTGATACATGATATAAAATCTGATCTGGAAAAGCTGCATCACGATAACGACGATAAACTCACATATTTCTTTATCTCTGGGAATCCAGGAAGTGGAAAATCTCAACTCGCTAGACAAGTCTGTGAAGATATTTACAAAACTGTTAATTGGGCAACAGAGGCTATATTTTTCATGACATTAGACGGAAGGGATTTAGATTCACTTTTTAATTCATACGAGGACTTTTGTCGCCGGCTAAATTGCAACGAAAGCGTGTTGGAAAGCGTGTTGAATTCATCAAAAGCAAAAGATGAGAAAATAAAAAGTTTAAGATCGCAAATATCCAGCAGAATAAGGAATTGGAAAAAGTGGTGGATCATCGTGGACAATGTAGAAAATCCCGAGCTCATTTTCCCACTTCTGCCACAGTTAGGCGATGAACTTTGGAATAACGGTCAAATCATATTAACAACACAAAACAGAAATTGTCTTCCTGATGACAGCTTGTCAACTAAACAGATTTCCCTCAGTCCAGGTATGAGTGATCAAGAATGTCGCAAACTTCTTACTCTCTTATCAAGAATAGACATCAATGATGAAATACTAAACGAGGTTGCAGAGAAGTTGGATCGCCAACCATTGGCAATCGCTGCGGCAGCCGTGTACATGAGACAAGTCTTCCAAAGTTGCCCGGATTTTTCGTGGAAAGATTATTTAGAAAAGCTAGAAAAGGGTATGAGAAAATCGACGGAGGAACGTCTTAAGCAGATAAATTTGGCAGCTTATTCCTTAACCATGACAACAGCTGTGCTTTTAGCTCTTGAAAAATGCACCGAAAACAACAAAATTCTTGAACACGCATTCACACTTTTCTCTTTCATATCTTTCGAACCATTACCACTCGACCTTGTTGTAAAATACATTCAGCTGCAAGAAGAATCACTGGATGCTGAAGATATCATTATTCCAATAAATCTCTGCTCCTTGTTCGTTTATGTTGGAAATATGGAGAGAGATGTCCGTCTACATCGCGTTGTCCACGAAGCAGTCAAAATATACTTTCTTTCCACACAATATGAAGATGACACAATTTCCGAGACTGAAATTTTAACTCAGAAAAGAACAGCGGAAAATAATTTGAAAGTTGTAATGTTGAAAGTTTTGAAAACAATTTATTACTTCAAAGATCGGAAAGACAAAAATAAAACGATTCCACATTTGAAAGCATTGCACAAAGAAATTTATAGATTGTTTCCAAATCAAGGGCTCTCATTTTTGAACTTCGAATTTCATGAAACTGCAATTTCTGAAATGTATGGGTATTTTGGGGAAACTCTTCTTCACTTTTGCGAAATAGAACTCTCAATGGAATTTCATCACCAGGAATTGAAAATTACATTAGAACAATTCGGACCAAACCATATTGGCCTTGCTGCTTCATACAACAACCTGGGTAATGTGTATCATGATAAAGGTGATCTCGAAATGGCTAATGATTATTTTAAACAGGCGTTAAAAATTGAATTAGAACAATTAGGGCCAAACCATATTGACGTTGCTACTTCATACAACAACCTGGGTATTGTGTATCGTCAAAAAGGTGATCTGGAAATAGCTAGTGATTATCACGAACGGGCGTTAAAAATTAGATTAGAAGAATTAGGGCCAAACCATGTTGACGTTGCTTTTACATACAACAGCCTGGGTAATGTGTATCGTGATAAAGGTGATCTGGAAATGGCTAGTGAGTATCTAGAACGGGCGTTAAAAATTTTATTAGAACAATTAGGGCCAAACCATATTGACGTTGGTGGTACATACAACAACCTGGGTAATGTGTATCGTGATAAAGGTGATCTGGAAATGGCTAGTGATTGTTATAAACGGGCTTTAAAAATCAGATTAGAACAATTAGGGCCTAACCAACTCTTTGTTGCTGGTTCATACAACAACCTGGGTAATGTGTATCATGTTAAAGGTGATCTGGAAATGGCTAGTGATTATCATAAACGGGCTTTAAAAATCAGATTAGAACGATTAGGGCCAAACAATATTGACGTTGCTGCTTCATACAACAACCTGGGTATTGTGCATTATAATAAAGGTGATCTGGAAATGGCTAGTGATTATCATGAACGGGCGTTAAAAATTAGATTAGAACAATTAGGGCCAAACCATGTTGACGTTGCTGCTTCATATAATAACCTGGGTAATGTGTATCATGATAAAGGTGATCTGGAAATGGCTAGTGATTATCATGAACGGGCTTTTAGAGTCAAATTAGAAAATTAGGGCCAAACCATATTAACGTTGCTGCTTCATTCAACAACCTGGGTAATGTGTATTATGATAGAGGTGAATGTGGAATTGGCTAGTGATTATCATGAACGGAGGTTAAAATTTAGTTTAGAACAATTAGGGCCAAACCATATTGACGTTGCTGCTTCATACAACAACCTGGGTAATGTGTGTATCATGATAAAGTGCTAAAGGTGAAAGTGCTAAAGATAATTTCTATACGGGGCGCTATGACTATCATCGAACACCAAAAACTATTTCAAGATAGGACATTGTTGTCTTGAAAAAGACGATCCGGAGCATGGCATTGATAATTTCAAACCGAACATAGTATCGGGTTCGGACTATAGGAATATAGAACTGTTCTGACTCTACAACTTTTTATTGCATGCAATATATTATGCGTAGTCTTACATTAGAACGAGAAAGGACTAGTTAGCGGTTAACAAGTTCACACGCTCCCAGTTTCCTTAACCGAAAGCTTATGTTGCTCATCGCAGTTCCTGTACTTTACTTTATTCCTCTTTATTTCAAGAAATACGTATTTTTCATTATTTTATATATAAATGGCTAAGAATGTGTTAAGTGCACTGTTTCATTTTATTGTAAATTTCGGTGACATAAAGTTATCGTTTGTTTTACTTCAGTAAGATTATAGAAAGAAAGATAACGGCTCTAGTAAGTTGATAATCTCGAATAACAACGGGGAAATTGCTAAATCATATAATTGAATAATGTGGGTATCTTTTGTGCGAGCCGGCATGGTGTTAATTTGATTCAACGTACCAGCCACCGCATGGGGACAGAGCGTCCACTCGTGACAACCTATTCAAGTGTGAAACAGTTTTGGAGTCATCAACTGCAGGTGAGAAAAACAACTAAATGACAAAATAAAATTATGCGCTATAAAAAGGAACAAAATATGTGCCGTTCGCTGCCTCCTCCACAGGCGCTAGGGGGCATTTCGGGCGATTACCGCCCGCCATATTTGCCCGAAAGGGCCTGCGGAGGAGATAGTGCCGTTCGCGTGACGCGTGTAGGCAGTTTCTCAAAAAGTGCGATAAAATTTAGTGTGGTAATGACTAAAGGCTTTTGTTTTAAAGCTCAGGTTAAAGAAAAATGAAGATAAAAATATGATATAAAGGTAATTTATGTAAGGTACCATATGTATAAAATCAAATCATATAATTAGTTATTATAATGCATGCACAATATAAGAGAAATAAAATTGCACAAAATCGGATTCTTAGAAGTACAGAGACGAGTTTCTCTAATGGATGGGAAAATTTAAGAACAGAAAATAATCCAAAAAGTCCTTTATTGAACTTCGCCTCACTCCGCGAATGTGCCTACCAAAGTTATCTTTGGACAAGAAATAATAAACATGACAAGATGACAGGAAAACCCAGTATTATATAATATGTTATTGATCGATCCGAACACGCGTATCTTAATTGTTGAATTAAAGGATCAAATAAACTGATGAGTAAAATGCAGAAGATTCGCACAGGTTCGCTTTTGGGATGTTATCTCCTGGTTCATAATTCAATTTATGTTTCTTTTCCGGTCTATCCACGGTCAGTTGATTTTTGAAGTTAATCCTTGGATCCCATTGTTCATTCCACACGACATCCTTGGCAATAACAATTAATCGTACATTGTCGTGAGCATGCATGTCCAGGTGGTTGATGTATTTGAATATTGCTATCCGTATGAATTCAACAATGAAATTTATAGACAAAGAATAGTAAAGACAATTCAAATTTTCATCGGTGCTATGATTCCACATCGGTGAAGTAACTTGTTGACCAAAATTACAACTATAGCTAACTCTCCTGACGAAGGCCTTCGGGTCAAAACGTCGAGATGTGTTTTTGTCTATTTTCGGTAGTTGTTATACCACAGTTGATACTAAGTTAATATTGAAATTGTGTGAAGTCGGTCAGGTCATTTGAACCCAGTTAAGGATTTTAACCCAGGATTAGCACTAACTCTGCATATACTAAATGAAATTAAGCACTTTCAGAATTAGTCGAAATATTTATTTTTTATATTGAAATCAGTCATTGGTCACGACAATTACGAATAAAACAGAGAACCATTATAGAAGCTTATTTAATTCCACGCTTGTTATTTAAACCTGCATATTTTAAAACTGTGTTGTTCAAATCAGGGTTAGTTAAACCAGGGTTAAATATTTAACCTAGGATTAAATCAACCCAAGACCCTGGGAACGAGGTTGGGATTAAATGTATTTTAAGGACTAAATTGGATATAAGAACGCTTTCGATTGGTCAATAAACGAGCGTTAAAACATTTACCGATGAGGAAATATTGTCAATCGAAAAATTATTTGCCGTGAGGGAAGTAACGTTGTATTGAACTGCAATTTCCGTGCATGAAATTTTGCAAATTTCGAAATGAAAGGCCATTTTGTATGTTAAACGATGTGAAATAAAATTAAGCAAATTATAAACATTTTAGAATATCAGTTAACCCAGGATTAAAAAGTTAAACAACCTAGCTGGCAGGGTTAACTTTTTTATCAATTTAACCCAGGGTTGACGCTCACCGGGCTTTGTGCAATGCAAATCAACCGAGGTTTAAAATTTCACCCTGGGTTAAGAACTTATAACCCTGGGTTAGCGTTAACCGGCTTATATATACCACCGGCCCCTGGTTAGTTTGCATAGTGTAAACGGGGCTTAATGTGTTAAATATGAAGTCGCAAGTTAAGTTAGTTATTAATGAACTCTGCCGTTTCGTATTGCCGAAATCGTGAAAGCTCCCCGAACACATTGCTTCCATCATTGATTTAAAAACTAAGGCTTGTAATGGAAACTGTGTTACCGTATGCGGTATTCTGACCCAGGCCAAGACATAATATTTGTATCAGTTGTATTTCCTCAATTATAATTTATACCATGTCAATTTTAATGTATATCATAAAAAGGCTGTCTTCACAAAGATAACCAAAGAGCTTTCATTTAATAACCTAACCTTACTAATCTTGTTCTTATCTAACGACCTAATATATAGTTCACCAAATGATTAAATGTATACTCTAAACTATAGTTTATGGTCGCTGATAATGTTTCGTCTTCGTCTAAATTGTAAACACTCCTAGCACAAAGGCTTTTGTATGGTCTGGCCAGCATATATATATACCTTGTCTTCTTGCTGAACGTGCCATATCTCCTGTGGAGCAGCCCTGGTGTTATTCTCAACCTTCTCTAAGATTTGCTCAAGTCGATCCAACCTTTTAAGCGTTTCTTGAAGCACAGCAGAGTCCATTTCGACTCGACATACCCGTTACGAACGACCTATTGCTGCTACAATCTTGGAAAAAATATTGGGAGACTTTTTTCGAAGTCCAATCAGATTTCCAGTTATGTACAGCAAATGTACCAATTCTCTCAACTAAAAGACAAGTTGCCATAAATTCCCCCCCCCTCCCCCAATTACAATGTTGTTCAGTTTAATGACAATTTGGAAGAGATACAACACTAGTTCAACATTGTAATGGGGGGGGAGGGGGGAGGAAATATCAAAATTAGGAAAGTCTACGAATTTTTTTCCAGGATTGTCTGAAGAATGGGAAATAGCTAAAAGTTTGTAATGGTAATTAGAAATAAATTTGAAACTATAATTCCACAATTTTGCAGTAATATAATCGTGGCAACTACTTTTCGGTTGCAGTAGGCATTTTGGGGATGATGGAGGAAAATCGGGGGGGGGGGGACGGTTAATTTGCGTTCAATTTTCTACATAAATGATATTTTCTAAAATGAGCGTTTTGTATACGTTTTGATTTTACTGGCATAAAAGGTCGCGAGTTGGCAATATTTAAAAAAACTCTTATTGCAATTTCTTATTTTTATGTATCTTGTACTTTAGATGGTTAAAAAAACTGCCAAAAAGGTGTCTTTGGCGCATTCTGCTCAAATTAGGGCGGCATATCAGCTTTCAAAAGTCCGCGGGTCGAGGCTTTTAAAAATGTTTCCTCAGTACTCTAAAGCTGCTATATATAAACATGCCAAGAAACCTTTAAATGGTGAGCCTGTTTTTGATAAAAGAAGACAAAATAAAGGAAGACCAACAAAGTTATCCCCTCAAGACAAAAGGAGTGTGGTACGCTCGTTAAAAAATCTCCGAAAGAATGAAGGTTCGTTTACGTCCAAGCGTATTCAGCTGGACAGTGGTTTAAAGCATGTAACCAGCCGTACGGTACGGAATCATTTAAATGCAGAAGGCTACTGGTATTTACAAACAAGAAAAAAAGGTCTTCTTCATGCCAAGGATCTGAAATCTAGAGCCAGTTTTTGCAGAAAGATAAGAAGGCAACAATTAGGTGTCGAATTTTGGAGAACTGGTATATCCTTCTATTTAGATGGGAAAGGATTTCAGTACAAACGTAATCCTTACGACCAAGCACGTGCACCAGGTGCTCGAGAATGGAGGAAACGGGGAGAAGGTTTAAAATTCAATTGCACAGCCAAGGGAAAAAAGGAAGGTGGTATTAATGTCAATTTCATGGTTGCTATATCTTACGGCAAAGGCGTTGTCTTGTGTGAGCAATATGATGGAACGATTACTGGGAATAAGTTTGCCGAAATTGTTAAGTCATCTTTTCCCGAAACATTTAAAAAATCTTCAAACCCAAAAGGAAAACGATTCCTCATGGATGGATGCCCAAGGCAAAATTCCAAGATGGCAAAGCAAGCTATCAAAAAAGTCGGTGGTTTAGTGTTTAAAATTCCTCCTAGAAGCCCTGATCTTAATCCAATTGAAAATTTTTTTCATTCGCTTACTGTTCGTTTAAATCATGATGCATTTGAAAAACAAATCGTAAACGAAAACATTAAAGAACTGTCTAATCGGGTCAAAACAACCATGCTGAATTTCAGTCCTGAGGAAATTGATAAAATCATTGACAGCATGGATGGAAGGATTACGGCGGTTATAAGAGAAAAGGGTCAAAGAACCAAGTACTGAGTGGATAGTTTAAAATGTCATTTATCCTTTGTAGTCTTTGACAAGAGTGTTGAACTTTTACCAGTGTAAATAACTCAGCTAATTGCACATTATACGTGCTTTAATGCTAATTTTAACTCATGTATAACTATTATGCAGAAACATTTGCTTTTTATAAACTTTTCCATGTAAAAACTAATATTAGTTCTAGCAACACTCTAAGCATACAAGGCTTAGACTAAAATTATCGCATGTTACATCATGTTACACTGTGTGTTACACAACGTGTTACACCAAAATTACTATATTTTACTATAGTTTTTGATATGTTACAACATGTTACACCTACTTTTTAAAGAAACTATAGTTATTTAAAGACTAGGTGTAACATGTTGTAACATGTTAAAAACTATAGTAAAATATAGTAATTTTAGTGTAACATGTAGTGTAACATGTAGTGTAACATGGCGTAACATGTATATTTTAGACTTCTTATAAAGTGTATATAGTATAAAGCACGAAAGTAATGGTTATTAAATTAATGTTTCTAGTCCAAACAGTATCTCACACACGAGAATTAAAATAAACACAACAGTATCGTAGACTCCATTGTTACCGTTAGCGCTTACTAACAGAACAGCTTATGAAAGGTGTAAGTTTATAACGTACTCTAGTTTATTTCACCTAAGAGAGCAAGCTCAGCAAAGCATTTTGCACAGGGTGCCATATCTTTCTGCTGGCTTTCCGGTATACCATATGAAAAGTAAAACACTTTCCATCTTGACGCCATCATTGCGTCCTCATTTTGATCTTCTGAGTTGTAATTGCCCCTGTACTTAATTATGCACTTTGAAGTAGCGAATACCGGAGTGTCCTTATCGATACAGACATCGGCGCTGAAGTGGTTTTTTGGAGCAGGTAGTTTTACAACGTCTCCTTCCAACAGCAACAACAAGCTCTTCCATTCAATAACCTCTTTGCTCCATCGAAAATCATTCAACAAAATAATCTCGGCGGTGTCGGCTCCAACCCAAGCGTATTTGTCGGCTGCAGGGTTTAAGAATGTCTTAAAAATTAACTGCAATGGCTTCAATAGGAATGTTTTGCCACAGTTCGTCGGGCCAACTATAATAATATTCCTATGTTTTCCTCTTCCCAGCAACAGTAGCTCTCTCACAGCAGCAGCAAAAACTATCGGATGAACTTTATTATTCATAAGCACTTCGTGAGCACTTTTTAACCATCGGCCTTCACAGGTCGTTACACATTCGCCACTAGCTGCTTTCCGTATTACGTCAATTCGTGATTTCTTTTCTCGTTCTAGGGTCGAAGAGGCGTCATTCATCTTCCATGTTTGCTGGATAAGGTCGTTAAGACATTTACAATTACGCGACAGCACAAAATCTGCGAGATCTTTCTTTCCTTGTTCGCGCCGCTCATTAGCAATCGCTAACAATTTGGTCTCAGATTTAATCCCTTCGTTGACTAGAAATTCAGCCACTTCTAAATTCGACAGCTTTTTCTTTCTTTTCGAAGCTGTCGAACATTCACCAGCGTTGTTCAACGTTGAACATTGCGTTTTCTCACGGCGCCGTTTGGCATATAATTGTTGACATCTCTTGGTTTTGGGAGAGCCAATTTCCTGCAGGTTTGGGTGGCCTGTGCTGTGATAAACCGTATCATCGCATTTGTTTACATACTGATACGCGCTGTAGTATCCATCGTGGTCAGAGAAATTGACAATTATACGGTGTTGTGCTTCAAGACTTTTTTTGGCTTCCAGCCATCTTTTGGGACCACTAAGCTTCAAGGCTACGTGGTAATGAAGACCACCATCTGAGTGCTTTTCTAAGCAACATGCCCAATGTTGTGGAACGACTTTGCTGCGGTTCGATGTAAAAGCCGCGACTACAACTTTAGCAAAAGATTCCCTTGAAGGAAATTTCTTCAAATCCGCTCTACTGTAAGTGACCAAATATGTTCGTCTTGGTTTAGATTTATCAATTTCATCCATTAAACTTTAAATAACATAGCAAACTCGTGAACAAATAGTTTAAAGTTACCACTCAGAATGCAAAACAAAGATCGCACTGAGCCTTCTACATGGTGGTGAGACGTTATGTAATATTTATATAGACATGTATCCCCCCTTTATAAACTCTAGCTCCCCCCCCCTAAAAACGCAAAAACTTGTATTTACGGCACCCTGGCATCTCACACTTAAAAAAAAGACCTACACAGCAGAACTTTATCATAAACAACGAATAGGCTAGCGAAACGTTTTTTAACTGAATATTTAAACTGAGACAATCTTGGAAAAAATATTGGGAGACTTTTTTCGAAGTCCAATCAGATTTCCAGTTATGTACAGCAAATGTACCAATTCTCTCAACTAAAAGACAAGTTGCCATAAATTCCCCCCCCCCCTCCCCCAATTACAATGTTGTTCAGTTTAATGACAATTTGGAAGAGATACAACACTAGTTCAACATTGTAATGGGGGGGGAGGGGGGAGGAAATATCAAAATTAGGAAAGTCTACGAATTTTTTTCCAGGATTGTACATGCAGTGTAGTTACGAATGAAGCCGGAAACTACAGTGGAAAAAGATAACGAGTGCACTCGCTTTAAAGTACTTCATTAATTGCAAAGGATTCCAGACACAGTCCCTCATATGTTCATATATATGCCATATGTCTCAATAGCAGAAAAACGTTTATAGATGTTCCCTGTTTGTGACAGTTTGACACAATGTATCTTGCAATTGAAAGAGCATATTGCTCAAATTGCACATTACAAAACCTGATTTTTGATAAAAATATGATTTTTGATGTATAGCTGTTTGACGATAAGCTGCGCCAAGCAGAAGTTAAATGCAGAGGTAATCCCTGAATTTTATATTTGCAAACAAATTCCACTCATACTCAACTATACTTATTAATTATTCCATGATCAATCAACCCCTCTTGATTATTCCATGATCAACGAACCTCGCTATTTATACGTGGGTGAAACAATATCCCTCACATTCAATTAAATCTTGCATCAGCTTGTTTCGTATATAAAACAAACACATTTCGATAAAGCCATGGAGGCAGACGCTGTGGCCTACGATAAGCTGTCCCTACCACAAGTTGAAGTGGGAGAGGATTTTATTCGCCAATTAAACCTTTCCAAGGGAGACAAAGTCCTTGATATGGGCTGTGGAACAGGCAAGCTCACTGAATACATCGCTGATATCGTTGGTCCTGATGGCGAGGCGGTTGGCGTTGATCCTGATGCTGCGAGAATTAAAATCGCAGTTGAAAAATACAAAGAATGCAGTAATTTACATTTTCATGTTGGGGATAGTGTTGCTGGGTTTCCACACGATGATCAACCGTATTATGATGCTCATGTCAGTACTTGTGTATTTCATTGGGTGCCCAATGACCAGAAAGCGATTTATTTACAAAAAGCTTACGAATGTTTGAAGTCCGGAGGAAAGCTTGCTATCAGGTGTGGTGAAAAGATAACGTCAACTGATTTTGAAAAATGTATAAAAAATTTCCAGCCTCTAACCCAAGAGGACTATCGTGATTTGTTCCAAGCTGTTGATCTATTCAACAATGTTGCGATTAACAAAATTGTTCGCCCATTTCGATTTGAATCATTTGAATACTTCAAGCAATGGTACAGGGCTTCATTCCATCAGAACTTGGAGGATTTGGATTCAGCGTATTTTCAGCAGCAATTTATTACAACAGAAAACGATGGGACAGTGATATGGAGCCGACCACATATTACCATAACAGCCTGTAAAGCTTGATTTGTCATTCTTCGTTGCGTTTGTCCCTTCGTCACTGATAAAAATACGTTTGCCTCTTTTCAATCGTAGATTTTATAAGTATATCATTCAAATGGTTTTAAACTTTTACGCGTGCGTCTACGTACGTGCAAAAAACGCGACAGTGCATGCATGGAAAGCAGCCCTTAAGGATGTTTTCCACTCATCGCAAAATAAACTCGTAAGCCTGCTGCGAGTGTTTGCATTGATTAAAATGAACTGTCAAGCATTGTGATTTGACGAAATTTCTCCCAGCGAGCTTGCGAGTTAGTTTTTGCGATGAGTGAGTGATACACTGTTAATTTTGAGGTGCTAATTTGACACCAAAAAGTGGTGCTGAAAAAAAAGGTAGAATATAGCACCATTTTTAGGTGCTGATTTAGCACTAGTGGATTTGGTGCTGAAACAACACTTTCTTAGTGCTAAATTAGCACTGGTTATAGTGTTATTTTAACTCCAGATATGATGCTAAAACAGCACATACCTAGAGCTTAATTAGCACTCTTTCTGCGAGTTAATTCAACACTACTGGCAGTATTAAAACAACACTCCTTTTAAGAATTTATTTAGCACCTTACAACTAGTTAACAGCCTGTGTTATTTAAGCACTAAACTATCATATTGAAAAAGCACTCAAGTTTGTTATCATTCTATAGTGCCATGTAGCAGAATGATATCATACATTCAAATGCCAAAAATATTACAAGGAAACAGAAAAATAGTATAATATTTCTTTAATTTTAACACTATAAACATTTTTTTGCAAGACACATAACAATACATTAACATTATAATATTTGTATACACTGTTCCTTCCATTTAAGTAAATTAACCTATGCTGCTCAGGTCAGCAAAAAACTACTGTATATTATACACCACAAAATTCATAAGTGCGATTACAGATACAGTGAAACTTACAGTATCAGGGAGCTTGAAGTCCATTACCCAAGGCAAAGCTTATGAATGATTCTTGTTTCTTTAATCGCAAAGTCGGGTGATGAGTTCTGAGAAGGTGCTATCACTGTACCAGGTTTTTCTTGACAAAACTGGTGATGTGTCTGGGTGATTCAATACCACTCTTGTGGTCAAAATGAAATTCTTCCTCATTGTCAATGATGATCACTGAAGGTATTTCAGTCGTAGATGCAAAGGTGTACTGCAAAGGTGTATACTGAAGGTGTCTTGGGTGTACACATGCAGATCACTGATGGCAGCCTTGTGCAGATCCATGGTGGTTCAGATTCAATTGTTAGAACCTATATTAAATTAAATATTTGTGAGTAAAATGAAAGTTGACAAAAATATAGATTTGTTAAACAAAGCAATTTATCTCATTGGTAACATTCCCCTATGCTTTATAAGTAGAATAATCTGTGAAATTACAGTTAAATTAAATCATTCTTACCACAGCATCTTTATCTTTATTACCTATAGTACTACTTCTTTAGTCATTATTACCAGGGCATTATGGATACAAGTGACTTGGAAAATTTTATTCCACAATGCTCAGAGGTGTTTTGTAAAATGTCAACTGTGTAAAAAAATAAATAGACTAGATTATTTCCTAAAATATGAAAGTTGGCCTTACAATGTTTATAATGAACATTATAAGACAGTCAAAGCTGAAACATTGTCATGGCAGCATATATTCTTAGGTATACAATATTACACACACATATTACATAATTATAAACCAAATATTCTGGGTCAACTAATCAAGACTAATCATTAAGACAGCACAAATTTGCATCAATAAATAGCTATACAGCATAGACCCATACTATAAGTTTCGCATAGGGTGGTTGGCTGATATTAATGCAATGTTGACAATTTGAATTATATTTTAAACCTAAACTCCTAGATACTACTTATAACTATACTTGCGCTGAGGCGCATTTTAAGGCAAATTCTGACAAATTCTTCTCCAGTCAACAAAATAACGAGTGAAGATACGATTATATCACGTCAATTTTTTTCAACCGTGCCGTTTACTCAGAAAAAAATAATGCGAAATAAATAGAGCATATCTTGGTATATTTTTAGGATTATTATAATTTTTTTATATAAATATTATATTTCTACCTGACCTCAATCAGTTTCATCTTGACTGTAAACAGCGCTCATAATTCCAGTCTTGGAAGTGTTTGCATAAAGAATATACGCATGTAGAAATTAGGATAGCGTTTTGGGACCCTGTAACTCTAAAACAAAGCTATAAATTTTCTTTCAACACATACAAATAGCATCTTATATTACAAAAGAATGCATTAGCACAGTAAATCCAACTTGTAACCAAGGAGCGTTTTTCGTATTGCTGAGGCTTGGAACCGTGCGCCTGCTAGGAGAGTTCGGGACCACGCTGTTTTAACGGTCAAATGCTTGTCCAATGTAAAGTTTCAAGCATGTTTGGCGCTCATGTACAACAAACATTAAACAATATAACCATGCATTGTTTATGATATCAACTATTTTGACGTGGATAACCACGCAGTTTTAATGGTCAAATGCTTGTCCTATGTAAAGTTTCCAGCATATTTGGCGCTCATGTACAAACATTAAACAATATAACCATGTATTGGTTATGATATCAAATATTTTTAAATGGATAACCACGCTGTTTTAATGGTCAAAAGCTTGCATGTCCTATGTAAAGTTTCAAGCATAATTGGCGCTAATGTACAAACATTAAACAATATAACATGCTTTGGTTATGATGTCAAATATTTTGACATGGATAACCACGCTATTTTAACGGTCAAATGCTTGTCCTATATAAAGTTTCCAGCATGTTTGGCGCTTATGTACAAACATTAAACAATATAACCATGCTTTAGTTATGATGTCAAATATTTTGGCATAGATAACCACGCTGTTTTAATGGTCAAATGCTTGTCCTATGTAAAGTTTCCAGCATGTTTGACGCTCATATACAAACATTAAACAATATAACCATACTTTGGTTATGATGTCAAATATTTTGACATGGATAACCACGCAGTTTTAATGGTCAAATGCTTGCCTTATGTAAAGTTTCCAGCATATTATGCGCTCATGTACAAACATTAAACAATATAACCATGTATTCGTTATGATGTTAAATATTTTGACATGGATAACCACACTGTTTTAATGATCAAATACTTGTCTTGTGTAAAGTTGCAAGCATGTTTCATGCTCATCTACAAACATTAAACAATATAACCATGCTTTGGTTATGATGTCAAATATTTTGACGTGGATAACCACGCTGTTTTAATGGCCAAATGCTTGTCCAATGTAAAGGCGGTCTCCAGCATGTTTGGCGCTTGTATTGCTTGTAAATTTTAGCTTGTAAATTTGAGCTAACTAAAAAATATTCAAAATTAAAGAGTAAATAAGGAAAAATTATTGGTGGGGCTAAAGCCCAGTGAGCCACCCTGCTGCGCGGTCCCTGGTAACTACATGCAGACTAGTGTGTGAACACGATAGTAAGAACCTTTTTCAGTCCCAACCACAAAAGGATCGCCATGTATGCACCATTTATTTGTACCCTGTATTGTTGTTTATCCCTCGGAACCCCTCCCTCCATTCAATGTATTGTTCTGTTGAATACTGAGTTAACTCCTAAACATGTCGGAAGTGCGTATTTAGGTACAAGTCGCGTTTTTTAAACAAGCAAAAAGAAAGACAGAATGCTTAATCGCTAACTACATAAACGCTTTTACTATAGAAACTCTCCCTGTGAAGAAACGTCCGCGCCCGAACACGAGGTTTTTTTGGCCGATATATACTAGTCTTTATAGTCTTTATATGGAAAGATTTATGCAAATCAATCTTTATTAAGAAATTGTTTCAGTTTTTGAAAGTATCCATCGGCATCATTACCACTCTTACGAGCAACGCATCAGCATCTTTTTGTTGTGAATAACCAAGTAACGTTACATAAAAAATTTAGCAATTTAAAACGATACTGGATCATCTTGAATAATCTGAGTCATCGGCAATTTTGTGCAGTCAATTAAGAGATGAATGCATTACTCTTCCTCTGCAAATTAAACGGACTATTTATGGTTGTCCAAGTATTGAACATTGTTTATGGCGAAGATTCGCTGTTGTTTAGGGAATGATTTTGGTTGAATATAATTGAAAGACTAGCACAGACTCGGCTAATGTGTACACAGAGAAGTTGTTTTTGGAAGAAATATTTTCCTATGTAAAGTGCCTGTCGAAACAAGGAGTCTCGCGAGGGTCGAGGGTAAAGTCGAGGATATGTTTTAATGCATTTTTAATGCAAACGACTGGTTTCATACAATAATCTGGCATCGGTACTATTAATACAATCATATCATGTAACTTAGATCGCCTACTGAATGAGTTAGCATCATTATCTACAGATTAAACTATATAAGCAAGTAGAACTCTAAGCGAGTAAATTTAAGCAAGTTAAATATCCCTTCGACTCTTCTCCCTATTTAAATGATGCATTATCTGATCATCTTTCTTTGTCATACGATAAACTTGTGTGACCACCCCCCATTTTACCCATATTAGGAATAACGAGACGTCAAGTCATTCAGTTAAGGCACACAACAGCCCGACTTACAAAGACAGCAATATTAAATACATTCACAACTGAAAGTAATAACACGAATTTTTTTTGTACGAAACCAAGAATAAAGATACGTGTCTAAAGATATAAAGGTGAGATTTATAAGTTCTGTGTATTAGGCAATGATAGTTTGATGCTCACAGACGCAGTAGGTTTCGTTGATATAATAAAATAGTTAAAATTCCTTTCGTTCTTTTACAAAAACGACGCAACGATAATTGAGATCATTCGGTAGAGCAATCCTGTCAACTCTCTGGTAAGCAAAGATAAAGAATTTGAAATTAAATTAAGATTTTAAGTGATATTGTTTTCATTATTTTGGTCAAAGCGCAAAGTGTGGGCGACAGGCGTGGTTAGCAAAGAATACGCGTCGCTACGTGAGATTTATAAGTCCTGTGTATAGCAATTCTTTTTAAAATATATGACGTCAGGGGAATTTTTTGTTAAACCTGCAGGATATAAAAGCAAGCCAGCGAGAGATTCAGCTTAAAACCGAGACGCTTCTGGTGTATCATCGATCAGCTGGCCTTTGCTGCATATGAAAGCAACGTAAAGAGAACGTTTAAGTTAACGTACAAGTATAGATAAGGGAAAATGAAGTTCTTAGCCGTTTCAACCTTGAGTGTATTTATTGTTCTTTCTATTGGTAAGTAAATTGTTTAATTTTTTCTCCTTTGCGTATTGAAACTTTGCACAAATGAGTAATGCGTTGGATACGTGTTCGGATTCTGAAATTAGGAATCGCGAAGTGACGTCTTAAACATAGAAACACTGCTAACCTAGTATAGCAATTGCGTCATATATCGTTCATATAATTTTATTTCGGTTCCTCGTATCTATTGAAAACCGCTAGTCGTTCTCTTAAAATATATGATACCATTATCAGTTAAACCACATATTAATTTAAGAGCAGGCCAGTGAAACATGTTTTAAACGTTTGTGGCGAGGTCCATTTTTCCTGCCATGGCCAAAAGCTGTGATAATAACGTTCACGTTAACATATAAATATAGGAGAGGGAATGAAATTCTTATAGTTATAGCGATTTTGACGTTGATTGTATTTCTTCTCTGTTCTACTCGGAGTTAAATGCCCTATTTTTTCAATTTTTCACTTCTTTTCTTCTACTGATGGGGAGAGATAGTTAGCCCAAGCACACATAATCCAGTCCAGCTTGTGTAGTTCATTTTTTGTAATGTGTATTTCCTTGTGTTGTACAGTGTCGAGGACGCTGCCTCCAAACTGCATGTAGTCTCCAACAAGTCACAATCACTTGCAGTTTTATAAATGATTATATTTATTAAATGATCACAAATCACAGATCACTAGCGCACGGCTAGTGACAATTACACGCCCAACTCTCTCTCACCATCTAATATATGGATCATAACAAGGATATTACGCAACCCCTGTCAAATGAACTTCGTAATTACGATTAACTTGTAAACTATAATGAAATATATTAGACAGTATAAAAATCCCCTATATCCATGTACTGTTAATGAATTAATCTCAGTCTCCAACAATAGCGTTGCATTTTGCTGCATGAATGTTATATACTGTTTGTGTATTTTGTTGTGTTGTGCTGTATACTGTTTATCTTTATTAATCTGAGCATAACTCATCACCTAACCTCAGTCATTCCGAATTACAATCACCCGCATGCGCAATTCTTTCAAAACTGTAGCTTGGCCAAGCGTACAAGGAATAGATTTTCAAGGTGTAATAAATGACATAAAGAAAGGAGTCAACGTGGCAAATAATTTCCTTGGCGAGAACGGAGAGGTAATTGAAATGATTATTCAACTTTGACTTCAGTCTATCCACGTGGATTCATGGTAACCTAACGTGTATTTTTACTCCTTATTTTATCATTCCAAGCTGCATTTTCGTCATTTTTATCGTAAATATTACTAAATGCATCTCGTAGCCAGCCTGATGATTTTGTCTCGCAATGTAAATTTCGAGTAATTATAATTATTCATGTCTTTAGAAATTTATTGTTTTCACAATTGCACAGTCAGTGAACACTAAAATATTAGCATAGCGGGACAAATCGACAGGCTGGTTACGCTACTGATATCATGGTATAAGAATTAATTCTTCTAAGGATTTGTTTTAGAGAAAGAAGGAAAGGTTTTCAATTAGCTATCTATATGATACTGGTTTAATGCTGTTGTTTTAATTTAACAAAGTCCTTTTTTCTATGCAGTTTCCTCGTAAGCCAGGCTGCAACGTCAGGTGGAACATCCAAGGAAGCATCCGTGGAGTGGAATGGGTGTGGATTTGCACTTGTATCGACGCCTGCACAGGCATTGTCGAAGTTCAAACGAAAAGTAGTCGGGAAGGTGCCATGGAGCATTGTTATACTCGACTGTTCTCGAAGCTTGAAAGTAAAAATGTCCTCTGATGCATCAAATTTCAACCGATAATGATGTGGAGCAAGGATTATGATCGTATTATTTGTTGATTAATATTGTGTAAATGTTGTCATTGTTAAATGTGATTTTCAGACTCTAGACACGATGGTCGCCAGTTACATGAAGTTTACATAAACACATTTTATAGCATGTTTCAAGATTATTAGGGTATGGCTTTACATGGACAATTTCATCATATTTATACCAATCTTTCTATGGCTCGTTCATGTGCTGCATAATCTAGGCGAGGATTAATTTTAAGCTGAGCCCAACTTAGGAGCTGTTTACATGAGCCCGGTTACCCGAGATTCAACGAAGCGTGAGAGGACTTTGAGGTATTGAAATAAGCCTTTATTACACCAAACAAGCACATGCTATTGTTGTGGTGATTATACGACTGCTCATGTTATCTGCTCATTTCAATACCTCAAAAGCATCTCACGCTTCGTTGAATCTCGGGTAACCGGTCTCGTGTAAACAGCCCCTTAAACCACTGAATAGTGAGTTTGAGCAAGGAAACGAAGTACGAAGACGAAGACGTGTTTCGGCCGAGGTAGACTGGGAATAGTAGTCTTCGTCTTAAGTCTTCGTGCAGCGGGATATTTGAATTCAGCGGTTCTGTCAAAGTTATACGGCTACGAATACAGTACTAAAATTGTAAACATGAAAAAAATTGAATACGAGATGGCTATTTTAGCAATGTTTTCAGAAGATGCTTTGGAAGATGAAGATTTTATACTTCTTTACGGTTTACAAATCTCAAAAAACATTTATATTTCAAACAAGAACTATTCAGGATTTGACTTGAATATGTTTTACCTTGAAAACTTCGTTCTGACCACAACAAACTTTGTCAAAATATTCGTCCTAAACCAGGACAACAGGACGAAGACGTTAAACCCTCACCGCTGACCTTAGGCGGAGTATGCGCAAAATGATGCGCAGACGTTAAAAAATTGTGAAGTTTGTCTTCGTCTTCGTACTTCGTGCCTTTCTCAAACTCCCTAATAAAATTCCTAATGACACCCACGCATAGGCAATGCAGGCAAAAAGTTCAATATATAAATAATAGCATGCAATTAAATTATAATCACTATACATGGTACACTTTTGATGTTTTTAGTTGAGTTCTTATTGTTCGACCATTGATAAGTTAAAGAAGTGCTCTAGTTTCTAAACGAGATACTTTAATAGAAGACTTCGCTTTGAACCTGTTCTTCACCCCCCCTTCGCATTCAAATGGTATATTACCTGTGACTCGTGACACCCCACAATAAATTCTCGTTTCCGCCCCCCTTTTTACATCAGTACCAGAAATAATGACTAGCAAAGCAGTTTTAAGTAAATACATCAATAGCTGACTTACAACATAATTATGCTAACAAGAACAACAATATCGAACTAAACTTTTTCGTTTGAAATCAAGAGTAATGATACAATTCGCGGGAGATATGTAGGTAAGAATAATAAGCGTTCTGTGTTAAAGCAGTCGTATTTTGATGTTTACGGACGTATATGTTTTAGAATAATATCAAATGACATATCCGTATGATTTCTTTCGTTCTGATATAGAATTGACCACGGTTAAATCGATTCTCAAGCTCTCATAATGTAAACCTCGCTTATCATGTGAATACTTTGGCTGGTAGAGCAATTCCGTAAACGTTCTGGTAAGCAAATATACGAACCATTTCAAGGTGTATTTTGTTTATGATTTCGGTCACGTCTTGGTATAATATAGGCAACAGATGTGATTAATTAAAAATATTTCGCAACATCGAGAATTTACTTGTCACGCTCCATCGAAGCAACGCACTTTTTATGTATACCTAATGCATTTAAATCATCTGCTGTCTTTGATATTTCAGTGGTAAAAATTGCGACGTTTAGGCCAAATCTAAATCATTGATCCCAACGACATAACATGGCTGTACTGTCATCAACGTATTATTCATAAGGCTTTATATAAATCTTTTCATGCACTGGGGCTTCCGTCTAGGGTACCACGACATATATACACTGTATTTTTTATTATAATATCAGCGAACTTTCCATAAACAAAAACAATAACATTCGATAAATGCGATAACCATGGATAATCCATACATGAAAATTTTATTGAATAATTTCTGAATACGCAAATATAAACTATGATGTAATATGAAAAATAATACAATACACTGATGATGAAATCCCTCGCGCACAAAAGCCGTAAAGCCGTGAAGACCTTTGCAGTGTGAGTGTGTGACACAGTGCGCTTTTCCTATTTTAACTGCTGTAAATATCGTTGCACTTAAGGCCCGACTTGACACAAAGCATAAAAAGAAGCTTTCCGGTTGAGCATTGTAGTGTTTAGGTTTAATTCCGATTTCTGTAAGACAGGAACCAAACCTAAGCAAATATGTGTTTTGTATAGGCGCTGCATGTATATGGGTTGAATCAGTAGGATAATATGCCAAAAATACGACGATTAGATGCTTAAAAACTGCCGATGTTATTTGCGGTATTTGCCGTACTGCAGATATTCTTGATGTGCGGCTTTACTTGAATAGCTTCTGTATAACGTATACTATATATTCATAATTCGTACTTGATATGTATATGATAATATACATTACTACAAATGAACAAACTGTATGCAATGATATACTATAAACGTGCGATAACAAAGTATCTGGTTAATCCAATAGATATCTCGCCGTTTTTTATTAGCTGATGTAAACATGTTTTTATTAATTTGTGGTTGGTGAATATGCTGGTTATCTGCATCTCATGTTTGGGGGCAAATAATTCCGCAGTCATTAGTGCATGGTGATTGCTTTACCAATATGGGTTGGTAATTTAAGGACCGAAGCGAGGAACTACGCATGCTGTTGCGATTCCCTAAGTATAGTAAGATATAGTTGTGATTATGCATATATAGTATATAGTACATGCATGGATGTATATACAGGGTGTCCCAAAAAAAACGAAAACTATTGAAATCACTCATTGTTAAAATTTGAATGCCGTGTTCACGAATTTCAGCCCGTGGGGATTTAATGCAATATATAAAATGCTAAATGCTTTGTGTTGCTAGAGAAAGGGGACATGTCGAAGGTCATGGTCCTTGAGATGCACATTTAAATAATGTTATCCCAAATTTGTAAATTGGAAATATTGTTAATAAATATCATTTTTGCGAACAAGCAAATTTGACTGCATCATATGCATGCATAAAAATGTTTATGGCAACCCCGATTTATACACTTGTGGGCCCAACAGAGTGCTAAGGCATTCAAACTCTAACAATGGCATTGTTATGGGTGATTTCAATAGTTTTCGGTTTTTTTGGGACACCCTGTAGATTCGCACTTGCTAAAATATTATTGATACTGTAGTTATTTCATTTCATAAATCATTCATTCGATTCCTCGAAAAGGCTTCAATTCAATGTGAATTAAACCGAGCTCGTATTCGAATGGGTAAGAGAAATTTATATTTTCTAAAGTCCTCTTACACAATCGCAGTATAGCTACTACTTTCTATCGTAAATGTACTACAATCCTACACGCACAACTATTAAAAACAATAGTCTTGTTTCTAAACAAGATATCCCGAAATATTACCCTTCGACGGCCTACCCTTCCTTAACGTAATACGATAGCTGATAAACATCATTTGTCATACGATAAATTCTCGTGGCCACTCCCGCTGTTACCAGTGAACTGTGAAGTAGTGTAAGCAAGACGAAGTGCTTTATTACTAGCCGTCGGTCTATACAACTGAGGACGGAAAGATTGAAGACAAATATAAAGGTAATCCAACTGAACGTTTTCTTTCGTCGGAGATGAAGAATAGAAATACGTGGAGAGACATATGCATGTGAACTTAAAGTTCTGTGTTTTCGGCAGCCAGTCGTAGCTTGGTGTTTACAAACGTAATAGGTTTCGAAAATAGTTTCGAATGACAAATCTTTATAATTCGTTTCAACCCTCGCTTTATCATGTGAATATCTTGGCTTGCATGTAGAGTTATTCCTTTAACGTTACGTTCTGATAAGCAAATATATAGCATTTGAAGGTGTATTGTGTTCATGATTTTGGTCACGTCTTTGTGTAAAGGGAACGGATGTGATTAACGAAAAATATAAACTTGTCGAAATTCCTCGCGTGGTCGAAAGGTCGTGGTGATTTATATACCCAGTTAAAAACATACAGTGCGTTCCTCGTAATTTAAATTACTATAAACATCGTTTCCGAACGAAGTCGACGGAAGAGGAAGAATGAGAAAAGCATTGTTGCGTTTACTTTACCCTGAATTAGGAATTTAAATTAAACAAGATCTAAACCATTACGCGCTTTGTATATAGGTGCAGCATGTAAGTTGAAACAATCATATTCAAATTCAAATAGGACGATTATAGTCAGTCAAAAACTGCAAAGGTTTTGCGAACCTCGAAACGCAGTAACTGCGCATAAAAAACTGAGGTATAAAGCAACGAGGTTATACTTCTAAATGAGCATAAATTGACGTTGTTCAAATCTTGTTATTTACGGTATTTGCCCTACTGTAGATTTTTGTGGGCAAATAATTCCGTTGTCATTAGTCGTAATTGCTTTGCGGATATGGGTTGTCTATTCGATGTAGCCGGGTTGCTTTGCTAATAATATGGGTTGTTTTGCCGATATTTGTGTGAACCAGGCCTTAAAGGCTACTTGGTTTTGAGAATGTTCTCAGGCGTGTCCATGTTCTTGTCCATATGCGTTTTATCAAAAGTTTATTTATTTATTTATTTATTTATTTATTTATGACAATATTTTAATAGGAAACTCTCTCACGTAAAGTGATTTTCAGAGAGGTCCTATATATAAATATATACATATATAAATATGAGTCATAAAATTAGTAACATCAAATATTAATAAGGTTAAGAATCAATAAAAGTATGCCTAGTGTTTGAGTTACAAGAAGACTAAGAGCTATGAGCTATCTACAACAATAAAATAGATATATTTAGATACTAAATAGAATTTTGAGAGTACGTCAACGTGCTATGAATGTTATAATACAATATTAATAAGTTTTAAAAAAGTTCCTTTTGAACTTAACAATTGAGTCTGAGTATCTGGTCTCTTCATTAAGAGTGTTCCAGTCGTTTACTGCATGATATTCCAACCTTTGCTTGCCCCAATTTCTTTTAACTTTAGGTAAGCGTAAATTGTTCTTATTTCTAGTGTTATAGGAATGAATTTCTCTTTGTGATTTCAAAATTAGCTTAGACATAGATAGACCATTCAAACATTTAAAAATGAATAAACATCTATGATAAAATCGACGATGGTGAAGCATGATCCATCCCAACTCACCCAACGCAGCACTAGACGAGGAATATGGATGATAATCAAGGACGATTTTTGCCGCTTTATTCTGAAGAATTTGTAAATTGCCCATCAGTACGTCATTGTTCTTATCACCCCATATCAGGTCACCATAGTCAAACAATGGTAAAATCAGACTCTTATAAAAAAGTAGTCTTGCATATCGCGGTAGCAGATGTTTAATTCTCTTTAGGAGCCCCAGGCGTTTGCTGATACTTGAACAAAGTTGGTTAACATGTTCAGTCCAGGTCATACTAGTTGAGAAGGTTACTCCAAGATACGCGAATTCTTCAACTCTTTCTATATTACTGCCAGCTACTTTTACTGTGACAGAATCAATATTAGAAAGTTTGCGGCTACTCCCAATAATCATAAATTTGGACTTTTTTGTATTCAAGGTTAGTTTATTCTCATTAAGCCAGACACAAACATTACGCAGGTCGACATTTAGTTTCTCCCCCAAATCCTGCGAGGTGTTAGAAAAGTAATACAGGACAGTATCATCTGCGTAAAGAGATAATTGTTCATATTTAATGAAACTTGGCATCTCGTTGATACAAATCAAAAAGAGCAAGGGGCCAAGAATACTGCCCTGCGGAACACCAAAGTTACAAAGCAATGGTTTAGACAGTTCAGGACCGCAAACAGTTCGAAGCGGTCGAAAACTTAGATAAGATGCAAACCATGCCAAATCGTCCTTAGAAACACCAATGGCAGACAGTTTCTTCAGCATAATAGTGTGATCGACCGTGTCAAAAGCCTTGGACAGGTCCAAGAACACGGGCGGCACCGCACACTTCTCCCTTTTCCATGCTAGCCAGGATCTCATCAGCAAAACTCAAGAGTGCTGTTGTTGTAGAACACTTTCGGCGAAAGCCAAACTGATTATCATTGAGAATGTTATTTTCTGTTAAATAATCATAAAGTTGAGTATAAACAAAGTTCTATATATACAGCCTGCTTGCGGGCAATAAATTCCTTATTCCGTGATAATAATTATGCGGTCGTGAATGTGTGGGTTCGCACTGTCTAAAACATTATCGAAACTAAAAACAATTCGTGCTCCGTTTTACGGGTAGGCGGGATCATGTAAATTGTCCCTAGGTAGCCGCAATAGAACTTAATTAAAAGTAAACTGTTATTTACCAACGAACATAATTCCACTAGTGCATCATTCGAGATTTCCGCAATCAACAAACCTCCCTCGTTTCCATTAAAACATGTCCTCATTTTTTCCTTTTTTTACACAAAATAAGGACATTATTTCACAAATTGAGGACGGATTTTTCCCATACTGAAGTTTTGGCTAATTTCACGGCAGATAGCGAGTGCGTCCAATGCGATACCAATGTGCGTCCGCCCAAGTCGCAGTTAAATTATTTCTTTAAAGCGCGAAAATATTCCTTGTTTTAAGATGGGGCATTTGAGATTGTTTAGGGCTGCTTTCCAGCGTCGCATTTTTCACACGCACGTGCACGCTGCAGTCTAAATCTTATATATGTCATATTTGATAAAGCTGTCATATTCGGAAAAAGACCTTGCTTCCGCAAATTTTAATATACATTTTTTGACCCAAGTATGAAATAATAAAAACTATGAAGCATTTAAAATTTTCTGCGTGTGAAGAAACGCGCAAACACTATCGCGTTTATCATATGCACGTACACGTAGGTAAAAGTGTAAATTAATAATCTTTAAAATTATATGTCATATATTTGAAAAATCTAGGCAAATAAATCTAAAGAACTGAGTTCTCCGCATAATTTAGTGTGCATTTGTTGACCCATTTGTGAAATAATAACAATTTGGAAGCACTTAAAATTTTCTGCGCGTAAAAAAATGCGCTAATAGAGACCAGCCCGAAATCTAAGTGGCGTATCTGGGGAAGTCAAAATGAATCAGTTACTACAGCTTAAAATGAAATCAATAACATAATTCTTTGTGAAAGTCTTCTAATAGCATACGTTTTCTGCCGCCTTTATCTTTTACCAAATGTTTCTACCGAAGCTGTAGATCAATAAAGTTTTGATTCATTTTGATTGATTGAAGCTAAATGGAATCGCCGAATAGCTGTTCTCGTGGATGAGCATGACAACACGCTAACTCTCGAGATGTAACTCGAAAAGGCGTGGCAAAGATTGTTGCCATGTTTGCGAGTTTTAATTTTCTATTATATTTAATTTATTACCCAAGATCACTGCACCGGAATCCCAGAGATTTAGCTTTGATACCCGCTGAAGGGAATTATTCACCCAAACTAAATGTTCGACATAATATTTAATCCTGCATGGTGGAAACTTGGTTGAGAAACGCTGCAATGAGAACACAACGGTAGTAGGCCAGCTATAGTCTGCGTTCCCATGTTCAAATCCATGTTTCATATACTTTATGTTTGCATGTAACCTACTTCCCCAGTTCCCCGCATAAACAATCACGCTTTAAAAATGCCAGATTTCTTTGGTTGACACAGCGCTTAAATTCTTTCAGGACAAACCTAAGATAAACGTGAGATAAAATGTCCGCTGTACCATGGGAAAGCGAGGAAAGTCGAAACTACATCTGTATGGATTATATTGTCACCAATGTTGCAAGTAAAGAATTGAGAAAAATATTTATTCAGGAATGGAACAGTCGTTACCAGGCTTCCTTTGGAAAATGGGATGACACAAACGTAAGTGGTAGTCAGTTGTTCCATCGGGAAAAATCACGCGCTAGGCCGAACAAGAACACACTCCAGTCTAAATTTCAAGATGGTGATACAAATGAGTGGGATTGTACTGTGCTCTTTGATGCAATTCTTTACTCCAATTCCATTGGAACAAGTCTGAATCCAACGATACGGATTGAAGTCAACAATATCAGAATATTACGAAACGAAATTAAGCATAATTCCGAAGGAGAACTCGACGACAAAGACTTTCACTCCATGACAACCCGTGTCGAAAATGCATTTAAAGCCCTGAGTCTTCCAACCAATGAAGTTGAACGAATAAAAATTGAACGAAATCTTTACAAGTCGTTTCAAGTTCTACCTCCTAAGCCAACTCATGAAGTTGTTCACCGTTCAGAGTTGATACATGATATAAAATCTGATCTGGAAAAGCTGCATCACGATAACGACGATAAACTCACATATTTCTTTATCTCTGGGAATCCAGGAAGTGGAAAGTCCCAACTTGCCAGACAAGTCTGTGAAGATATTTACAAAACAGTTGATTGGAGGACAGAAGCAATATTTTGCATGACATTAGACGGAAGAGATTTAGATTCACTTTTGAATTCATACGAGGACTTTTGTCGCCGGCTAAATTGCAACGAAAGTGCGTTGGAAAGCGTGTTGAATTCATCAAAAGCAAAAGATGAGAAAATCAAAAATTTAAGATCGCAAATTTCTAGCAGAATAAGGAACTGGAAAAAGTGGTGGATCATCGTGGACAATGTAGAAAATCCCGAGCTCGTTTTCCCACTTCTGCCACAGTTAGGCGATGAACTTTGGAATAACGGTCAAATCATATTAACAACACAAAACAGAAATTGTCTTCCTGATGACAGCCTTTCAAATAAACAGATTTCCCTCAGTTCAGGTATGAGTGATCAAGAATGTCGCAAACTTCTAACTCTCTTATCAAGAATTGACATCAATGATGCAATACTAGACGAGGTTGCAGAGAAGTTGGATCGCCAACCATTGGCAATGGCTGCGGCAGCCGTGTACATGAAACAAGTCATCCAAAGTTGCCCGGATTTTTCTTGGCAAGATTATTTAGGAAAGCTAGAACAGGATAAGAGAAAATCGACGGAGGAACGTCTTAAGCAGATAAATTTGGCAGCATATTCCTTAAGCATGACGACAGCTGTGCTTTTAGCTGTTGAAAAATGCACCGAAAACAACAAAATTCTCGAACACGCATTCACACTTTTCTCTTTCATATCGTTCGAACCATTACCACTGGACCTTGTTGTAAAATACATTCAGCTGCAAGAAGAATCGCTGGATGCTGAAGATATCATTCTTGCAATAAATCTCTGCTCCTTGTTCGTTCATGTTGGAAATATGGAGAGAGATGTCCGTCTACATCGTGTTGTGCACGAAGCAGTCAAAATATATTTTCTTTCCACAAAATGTGAAGATGACACAATTTCCGGGACTGAAATTTTAACTAAGAAAAGAACAGCGGAAAATAATTTGAAAGTTGTAATGTTCAAAGTTTTGAAAACAATTTATTACTTCGAAGATCGTAAAGACAAAAATAAAACGATTCCACATTTAAAAGCATTGCACAAAGAAATTTATAGATTGTTTCCAAATCAAGGGCTCTCATTTTTGAGCTTCGAATTTCACGAAACTGAAATTTCTGAAATGTATTGTTTTTTTGGGGAAACGCTTCATTACTTTTGCGAAAGAAAACTCTCAATGGAATTTTATCACCAGGTATTGAAAATTAAATTAGAAGAATTCAAACCAAACCATATTCATGTTGCTGCTTCATACAACAACCTGGGTGTTGTGTATTATTATAAAGGTGATCTGGAAATGGCTAGTGATTATTATGATCGGGCGTTAAAAATTCAATTAGAACATTTAGGGCCAAACAATATTTACGTTGCCACTTCATACAACAACCTGGGTATTGTGTATCATGGTAAAGGTGATCTGGAAATGGGTAGTGAATATCATGAACGGGCTTTAAAAATTCGATTAGAACAATTAGGACCAAACCATACTGACGTTGCCACTTCATACAACAACCTGGGTAATGTGTATTATAATAAAGGTGATCGGGAAATGGCTAGTGATTATTATGATCGGGCGTTAAAAATTAGATTAGAACAATTAGGGCCTAACCATGTTGACGTTGCCACTTCATACAACAACCTGGGTAATGTGTATCGTCATAAAGGTGATCTGGAAATGGCTAGTGATTATAATGAACGGGCGTTAAAAATTAAATTAGAACAGATAGGACCAAACCATACTGGCGTTGCCACTTCATACAACAACCTGGGTACTGTGTATCATGATAAAGGTGATCTGGAAATGTCTAGTGATTATTATGAACGGGCGTTAAAAATTAGATTAGAACAATTAGGGCCTAACCATGTTGACGTTGCTGCTTCATACAACAACCTGGGTATTGTGTATCGTGAAAAAGGTGATCTGGAAATGGCTAGTGATTATCATAAACGGGCGTTAAAAATTAGATTAGAACAATTAGGGCCAAACAATACTGACGTTGCCGCTTCATACAACAACCTGGGTATTGTGTATCGTGAAAAAGGTGATCTGGAAATGGCTAGTGATTATCATAAACGGGCGTTAAAAATTAGATTAGAACAATTAGGGCCTAACCATGTTGACGTTGCTGCTTCATACAACAGCCTGGGTATTGTGTATCGTGAAAAAGGTGATCTGGAAATGGCTAGTGATTATCATGAACAGGCTTTAAAAATTAGATTAGAAAAATTAGGGCCAAAGCATAGTAAGGTTGCTGCTATAAAGGTGATCAAAGGTGATCCGGAAATGGCTAGTGATTATCATGAACGATCGGTAAATCTCTCCTCCGTTGCAGGGCGCTTCTCATTTACTCGACGACGTTGTTGTATTCTATGATAGCCCAGGTGATGCTAGCAACGAGGTGATGTGGAAAGTGCTAAAGATAATCATCAATACGGGTCGCTATTACTATCATCGAGCACCGAAAACTATTTCAGGATGGGACATGTTTGCCTTGAAAAAGACGATCCGGAACGTGCCATTGATAATTTCAAACCGAACATTGTATCGGGTTCGGACTATGGGGATATAGAACTGTACTGACTCTACAACTTTTTATTGCATGCAATATATTGTGCGTAGTCTTACATTGGAACGAGACAGAACTAATTAACGGTGAACAAGTTCACATAGTTTTCGTAACCTAAAGCTTATGTCGCTCATCGTAGTTCCTGTACTTTACTTTATTCCTCGTTTATTTCAAGAGATACCTACATTTCTTTAATTCTTAGTTGGCTGAGAATGTGTTGAAATCAGTGTATCATTATATTGTATTACATTATATATATTGTTTTACTTCAGTAAGATTACAGAACGTAAGATAACGGCTCTAGTAAATCGATAACCTAACGGGAAAATTGCAAAATTACGTCCTGCGGCGACGAAACTTCATTGTCTGTAAGAAATTTCAAAACAAAAAACTGAAGTACTACAAAATTTTCACCCGCTTTTTTCTTTCAATTGGAACATGTCCGTTTTCACGGAGAATGAACAACCAGAATTCTGTTTCTACAATCGTTTACTGGGGCTTTACAGTGAGAATCAGCCAGTTATTGCTCTTAAAAGATAGGGCGAGGTGAAAACCAACATTTAACATTAAACGCAGACAAATATAGGCGTTTCCCTTCAAGACATGCATTCATTTATTGCGAGTCGTGTGAAGGTCATGTGGGTTTTCGTGGGGCGCGGGAAAAAATTTACACGTTGGAGCCCAGGGTTAGCCTGCGCGCGCGTTCACACTACGGTGTAAAGTTGTCACCGGTGGAGGCAATCCCCCCAATCGAAAAAAAAGCGAAAATTTAGTTGCATCGAAAATTCCGCTAATGTGATCTCCATGATAAAAGTTGGGTGGTGCAAATAAGCTTTTTTATTGGCGTTTTTATCCTTACAAGATCAGCATCTCATGAAACTAGTCATCGAAATAACCAAGTAATCTGTTTAACCAGAATAACTTTACATACTTCATCACTGAAATATATAATATTCATAAAGTATTTCCAACACAATAATTTCAAAATATGATACTGCAAAAATTCAACGCGCAATTTCTGCGCGGTTTTAAACCACTCTAAATTCTGCATGTTGATTTTATTAAAGAACCTTAACGACTCTTACATGCAATGTGCCTTGAATTCAGAGGAATGTTTAACAGAAGAGAACGCAAAGATAGACTATGGATCCACCTTAAATTAGAAACAAAATATATAGTTGTTATGGTTTCTTTTATATTTGAGGTACCATGCATGGTATGGAGACATACAACCATCATGGATATTCGTAGTGTGGATCTTCAAAACTTTCCCAATCTTGAATTTAATAGTGCTTTTTAAATTATTTTGGGTAATCAAGTGAAAATTAAAGCAAGGTAAACAATAAAACCACTTATTCGTTGCGTATTTAAAATGGGTCAGGTATGTTTTAGGCAAACGTATTCTATAAAATAGAGTCGTTGTACCTGCAGAGAATAATGAAATTGGTTTGAGAGATCATTGCCTTGGTAAAAATCCTCCACCAGGCTCATTTTCTTGTCCTTTTTCCTATTTTGAAGAGCGTTTTTTGACACATCCTGGTAAGAGATAACGATTGCTTATATTTTAGATTAAACAGCATGGACGAGTAACCCGCAATCCTGGAGATTTTGGTCTGGCTACGCCATGGCGTCACACATAAAGATGCTGCCAAAAATGTGAAATTTAAAACACGACACACTTCAAAACTATAGATCAATAAGTACCTCTTGAGCATTTTCTTCAGTTTTCTGTTTATTCTGCGATTTCAAAGACTTTTTCTGTTGATATTTTTCATCATATTCTGCAGCTAATCTATCATATTCTTTTGTCACTCCATTCAAGAACGTATTTATTTTCCTAACCTGAAAGAAAGAATGGTAATAATTAAGAAACGCAACTAGCGATAATTATGTTAAATTATGAACATGCTGGCCTGGTTCATAAATAAATTGGTTAAAATTAAGTTAGATTTTGTATACTATAGGTTATATGTATTGATAAATGCACAATTTCAATTTTTTAGATAGCAAATGCATGCATGCTGAAAATTGTTTTTTCAATTATTGAGTGAATATGACAGTCATATAAGAAAAACAATCTTTTAATGTTACGGGCTTACCATTTTTACCTTTATCGTGAGCAGGACTGTAAAAATAAGATGAAGGATAACAACAATTCCTCCGAGAATACACAAAGAAACTGTATCGAATTTGTCTTGATTTTCCGCCGAGACCTTTCCTCCAATGGTGTTAAGAATGGCTATAACACACTGGATTACCATACAGCTTATCACATATTGATCCTAAAAACGCATGATCAATCGATTATAGGCGCATGCATTGAATATACTTTTTATATAAAGGCCATTTCAAAGCCTTTTAGCATCAAATGTGGTATAAAAACTGCCTAAAATAGACAAAACACGTCTCGACATTTCGACCTGAGGGCCTTCGTCAAAAGAGTTAGTATGAATTCGAAACATGCTTAGGATAGAACGTTAAGTATCATGGCTTATCACATATTGATCCTGAAAATGCATGATCAATCGATTATAGGCGCCTGCATGCATTGAAAATACTTTTTACATAAAGCCTTAAAGCCCATGCTTAGGATACAACGTTAAGTATCATACCAAGTATGTTAAATAGCTGACATTAGGAAGACTCTGGGCTACAACAAACTTGAATGCGACCGATGTTAGAAGCAAAGTTAAAGTTACACCAAGTCTTTCTTCCGGTGAAGTGATGTCAACAGCGAAGGAACAAAACGTCAGTGCCATGATAAGGCTCTAGATGTTGAAAGTGATATTATATTGATCATTACACTACTGATATACTGCCAAAAATGCCTAATTTTACTATAATTCGGTTATAAACATAAATTAAAAAGATATTTTTGAAGGACTCGTTAGTAATCCCAACTATGGTAGTTAACGTCTGATGATATGAATCACATGATCTAGGTGATATGAAATGGTGGGAATGGACCGGGAAACCATTGCACTGTAGGTAAACTGGAACGCCAACTCCTGACAAACATCTCTATATTAGCTTGAATTATGAGCTAAAAACGCCAGACGTTGGGCTGTTTATCAAAACAAGGCTACTGAAAAGTTTTATGTGGAAATTTCAAGACTTATAATAACTTCACAGGAATTATATAAAAAAACCAAAAACAATTACCAACCAGGAAATAACCGGAAATTTTTCAAATATTTTTTAGATATTTCCCTTTAAGCTAGAGTTTCGAGGTTTCTATACGGAATAGAACTTTTTAATAGCTTTAATTTCATGTACGGCTCAATATTTGGCGTCAAGTATTTCAGCTCATCACTCAGGAAAAGTAAAAAACATGCACTGGCTTCAATTTTCCTTCCTGAATTATCGTTCCAGTTTGTTACAGTTCAATGGCTGAAACTACTTATATCTCTTGAGTATACTTCGGATGTACATTTCGGATGGTATAGTTCTTAGTTCTTATATAACTAACCATGATCACAAAATTCAGACTAGTTTTATACTGAGTAACTCAGTCAAATACTGCAGATCGAATTTCTGTTTCGAAAACCCTCCGCAACGCTGATCGCCTCCTAAATTATGAAAACGACATCACCTGGATACTAAAATGATCACTACACTCCATGTATGTCTTTACAGCAATTAAAACTTCATGGTCCAAATGTATGGTTGCTCAGTGAGACTCATCGAATATCAACTGATTGATCGAAGGCGTTGCTTTACCTCGTACTGAGATAAACCAAAATTTAATAGTTTTAAAAACTTAATAATAATAATACCGTCATATTTTTGTGGATAATTGGACTTGCATCTTTGAGCTTAGCTATATGCTTGAAAAGACTTAGAAGACGAGCCTCAATTTTATTTCCATGAATAGTATTTAGTAGTAGAACATTTAGTAAATAGTTCACCATTTCCTGTTTTTCATTCCACGTATTTCTCCAGAAAAAACAGGGCGAGCTGGAAGCTTAATTTGGGGGGGGGTGTATATTCATTAATTCATCTTACGCCCGCCTGATTTCTTTTGTACGGTATTGTTCCTGCGGTAGATAAACATGAATATATGAATATACCCCCCTCCCAAATTAAACGGTCTAGCTACGGCCCTGAGAAGAAAGCTATGTCTGATTTGGGCACCTACCACAATTAGCGCAACATTCCACGTGTAGAAGTTAGGTTTTCTCTTGACATGGCACGTGATTGAATAATGTGGGTATCTCTTGTGCGAGCCGGCATGGTGTTGGTTTGATTCAACTCTACCAGCCACCGCATGAGAACAGAGCGCGTCCATTCGTGACAATCTATTCAAGTGTGGAACAGTTTTGGAGTCATAAACTGCACGTGAGAAAAACAACTAAACAGATGTCAAAAATATGCGCCATTCGCGTGAAGCCAGTGTCACATTTAGTATGACAATTTATGTAAATATGACTGTACAGTTTAATATGTAAATTAATTAGCATTAGGATATATAAGGGATTGTTTTGATAAGTCATGGCATATATATATACTTTGACATTGGGAAATTAAAACGTATTTTACATGGTGTCAGGTGTGGGATTATGGATAGCTTTCATAAGCCGAGTTCTTTAAGTTTCGAAGGAAATACATCAGAAAATTGGAGACGATTTAAGCAGCAGTATCAGATATATTTGGTCGCGTCGGGAAGCGAAGACAAAGACGACACAATTAAAATAGCCATATTGTTGAATTTTGCCGGCGAAGATGCTATAGAAGTTTTTAATACTTTCGAGTTTGTTGCTGGCGATGAAAAAAAATTGGATAAGGTTATCGAGAAGTTTGAAAGGTATTGTAACCCCAGAAAAAATGTTGTATTCGAGAGATATCAGTTTTGGAAAATTACACAGAGAGATTCAGAGACGGTTGACCAATTTGTCACAAGATTAAAGAACAAAGTAAAATCGTGCGAATATACATCGGTTGACGATATGGTAAGGGACAAGTTTGTGTTGTTACAAGACGTAGCTGTGAAAGAAAGGTTATTACGAGAAGAGAAACTAACACTGGAAAAAGCTATAAGTATGGCGAGAGCAGCCGAAGCGTCGAAGGAACAGATTAAAGTCATGAATGTTAGGGGGCAATCAAGCGAAGCAAATCAGTCGGTAGATGTTCTTCGATATGGTGCTAATCAAGGAAAAGAGCAGACAGGCGGCCGCCGTGAAAAAAACAAAGTCCGAAAAGTGTGGATTCTGTGGTATGGTTCACGCATCAAGGTCTTGTCCGGCGTTTGGCAAAACTTGTAATTATTGTAAGAAGACGGGACATTTTGAGCGTGTGTGTCGAGCGAAGCAACGACAACGTGACTATAGACCAAGAGAAATGAATGTTGTAGGGGAATTCAAAGACGGCGAAGTTAGTGATGATGATTTATTGACATTTTCAGTAGAATCAAATAATGAAGGCGGCTCAAAGAATGACTGGCATGTCGTGCTTAAGTTGGGAAGAATGGATTTGAATTTCAAATTAGATACAGGGGCAGATTGTAATGTGATTTCGCAATCATCGTTTGAGCAATTGTCATTAACAAATACAAGGATTGTTAAAAGCAAAAGCAAGTTGAAGATGTTCGATGGCCGTAAGATAAATCCGAAAGGCAAAGTCAGTTTAGAGTGCGAGTATAAAGGCAAATTTACTGTGTTAGACTTTGTACTAGTTGAGCAAGATCTACCATCGATTTTAGGATTGAAATCCTGTTTAGAGCTCGGATTGGTAAAGCGAGTTTATAGTTTGGAAATGGATCCACCGAAGATCGAAACAGAATTCAGTGACGTTTTCGAAGGTCTGGGAGAGATTAAAGATGTTCAGTACCAGATTAAGATTGATTCATTGTCTAATCCAGTGGTGCATCCTCCTCGAAGAGTTCCTATGGCACTTCGAAAGCCACTAGAAGAAGAGTTGCGTCGAATGGAGAAGTTGGGGGTGATTGAGAAAAAGAATGAACCCACCGCTTGGGTACATAGCCTAGTCATCGCCAGAAAAGCAACAACAAAATTAGAGTCTGCATGGAATCCTAGTGATTTAAATAAAGTGATTATGCGAGAGCATTTTCCTATGCAGACTGTTGAAGAGGTCGTCAGCAGAATGCCCAATGCCAAGGTGTTTAGTGTTCTTGATGCGAATCATGGTTTCTGGCAGGTTAAATTGGCCAATGAAAGCAGTGACTTAGCCACTTTTAATACTCCATTTGGACGGTATAGTTATAAACGCTTGCCGTTTGGAATAGCTTCGGCTCCGGAAGTATTTCAGAGTATTATGTCGGACATGTTTTCAGATATAGAAGGAGTTGAAGTTATCGTGGACGATTTAGTAGTCTGGGGAGAAGACGTAATGAAACATGACGAACGACTTCGTATGGTTTTAGAACGCTGTCGTGATAAAAACCTTAAGTTGAATCCAGAGAAGTGTAGATTTCGCGTTCCTGAAGTAAGTTATGTTGGCCATGTTTTGAGTTCAGATGGACTGAAACCAGACCCCCGGAAAATTGAAGTGATTAAAGAGATGCCGCGGCCCACAAATAGTGAAGAGTTGAAGAGATTTTTGGGCATGGTTACGTATGTCGCCAAGTTTATTCCAAATATGGCACAGATAACAGCTCCGTTGCGTCAGTTGCTGGAGAAAAATGTTGAATGGTTTTGGGAACAAGAGCAAGAAAAAGCGTTTACAACTTTAAAGGCAGCAATTATCGATCCACCAATCCTCAAATTCTTTGATCAGAAAGAACCTGTGTGCTTGTCGGTTGATGCCAGCTCGAAAGGTATGGGTGCAGTGCTTCTTCAGAATGATCGTCCAGTAGCGTATGCGTCGAAAGCGTTAACTTCATGTCAGCAGAACTACTCACAGATTGAAAAAGAAATGCTTGCAATAGTTTATGGTTGTGAGCATTTCCATCAATACCTATATGGGCAACGCGAGGTTCTCGTGGAAACTGACCATAAACCGTTAGAGGCAATAATGAAGAAACCCATCCATCAAGCTCCTCTTAGATTGCAGAAAATGATACTCAGAATTAAACCTTATGCGATTAAAGTGAAATATACTCCAGGTAGTCAGTTATTGATAGCAGATGCTCTTTCTAGATCTCAGATGCCCGTACAGATAAACGATCCAGATCCAGATGAATTCGAGGTCAATGTTTTGGAATCGGGTCAGATTTCTGAGACTATGTTTGAGAAGTTGGTTGAGGAGACCAAGAAGGATGTTGAACTTCAGCAGTTGCATAGAGTAGTTATGGATGGTTGGCCGCAGACAAAGCCTGAAACGCCCATAGAAATTCGATCTTATTGGAGTTACAGAGATGAAATAAGCAGTTATGATGGTTTGATGTTTAAAGGAGATCGTGTAATTGTTCCACATGTTCTTAGATCAGAAATGTTGGATCGTATACATGCAGCTCATTTGGGAATCGAGAAGTGTAAAGCACGGGCGAGAGGTTCAGTATTCTGGCCTGGAATGAATAGTGCAATTGATGTAATGGTTTCAGAGTGTAGAACATGTTTACAATTTCAGCGAAGGAATCAGAGAGAGCCGTTGATGCCGCAGGAAATTCCAGAGAGGCCGTGGTCAACCGTTGCAGCGGACATATTTTATTATAAAGGAAGAGATTATTTATTGGTAGTTGATTATTTCTCGAAGTATCCTGAAGTGACAAGGATAAATCACAAGAGTAGTGAAGCAGTCATTTTAGCAATGAAAGAAATGTTTGCCCGTCATGGGATTCCAGAAAAGATTATAGCCGATAATATGCCTTTTAACAGCCTTAGATTTAAAGACTTTGCTAGAGAGTGGGAAATTGAGGTTGTGACAAGCAGCCCGCACTATCCGCGCTCGAATGGACTTGTGGAAAGAAATGTTCAGACAATTAAACTTCTGTTGAAAAAATCAAATGATTCGAAACAAGATGCATTTTTAGCTTTGTTGGAGTTTCGTAATTCTCCAATTAGTGGTATGGAACAATCGCCTGCAGAACTGTTGATGAGTAGAAAGCTGAGAGCTAAGTTACCAATTCCGAAGCATCTTCTTAAGCCGAAGTCACAGCCAGTTGAGGATGTTCGCCAGAGATTGAGAGTACGTCAGTTGCGTCAGAAAACAGCATACGATCGGGGAACGAAACAGTTATCCAGTTTACAGCCAAAAGAGTCGGTGAGAGTTCGACAGGGAGGTGTATGGAATCCGGCTGTGGTCATTGAACAACATAAATCACCTCGTTCGTATATTGTGGCAACTTCAAATGGAACGCAGTTACGTAGAAATCGCCATCATCTAATGCCAACTAACGAACCACCAATGACCATTACACCACCAATGGAACCTGTCAGTGAAGAAGAATGTTGTCCAGTTATAGCCCCAACTATTGAACGTTTACCAGTTGTTTCTCCAGTTATATCCCCGAGTACAGAAATAGAGGAAGACGGAGTACGACCACCTTTGAGAAGAAGTACAAGAATTCGAAGAGCACCATCCCGATTGATTGAAAACATTTAGCTAAGTATATTTGAGTTTGAATTTAGTAGAAATAGGACGTATTAAATTTAGTTCAGGTTTGAACATCATTTATAATACTGGTAATATAATTTAGGAACTATGTATGATTATTGTGAAAAAAACTGAAAAAACGGGAGATGTCACATTTAGTATGACAATTTATGTAAATATGACTGTACAGTTTAATATGTAAATTAATTAGCATTAGGATATATAAGGGATTGTTTTGATAAGTCATGGCATATATATATACTTTGATATTGGGAAATTAAAACGTATTTTACAGCCAGTGTAGGCAGTTTCTCAAAAAGTGAAATAAAATTTAGTGTGGTAATACGCAAGGCTACCTGACTAAAGGTTTTTGTTCTAAAGCTCAGGGGCCGGTTGTTCAAAAGCAGGTTAAATTTAACCCTGGGTTAGTGCTAAACCTGGGTTAAAATCCTTAACCTTAGGTTAGCTAAACCTGGGTTAAAATTGTGTTGTTCAAAGCAGGGTTAGCGGTAGGGTTAGTTAACTCAGGGTTAAAATATTTAACCTAAGATTAAATGTATTTTAAGGACTATAATGGATATAAGAACGTTCTCGATTGGTCAATAAACGAGCGTCAAAACTTTACCCGACAAGGATATATTGTCAGTCGAAAGATTATATGCCGTGAGGGCAGGGTCGCAGGGACGTTGTTTTGAACAGCAATTTCCGTGCAAAGAATTTTGGAAAGATTCGAAATGAAAGGCTATTTTGTATGATAAACAATGTCGATGTGAAATAAAATTAAGGAAATTATAAACAATCTATTTTAAAATTTCAGACATTCTTTGATTATTCAAAATTCAGAAACAAACGTAGCCTTACCACTTGCTGCCAATCAAAAGAATCGAATTTTGGCATCCGAAAAACATCCGAAACAAATATTTCGATTACGATGTTTCAATTTGTACGGTTGTATTCATTTATCGTGCATGTATTGCATTGAAGCGAAGATAAATAAATCAATACATCAGCTGAAACCGAACGAAGTCAAACTTAAATAATTCTTTGCTGTCGAAATGATTCCTAAAACCTTTCAAAAGTGTTTAATTCATGACGAATTATACGTGTTTACGTGTTTCAGCTCCTTATTCATCCATTTTGAATCGAAGTTAACCCAGGGTTAGAAAGTTAACCCACCTAGCTAGCAGGGTCAATTTTTTTATCAATTTTAACCCAGGGTTAACGCTAACCGAGCTTTGTGCAACGCAAATCAACCAAGGTTTAAAATTTAACCCTGGGTTAGGCATTTTTAACCCTGGGTTAGCGTTAACCGGCTTTTGAACAACCGGCCCCAGCAGTGGCGTAGCCAGTAACGATAATTGGGGGGGCGAATATTCATATATTCATGTTAACAGACTGTAAAGACAATTGATTTGAAAAGAAATTAATCCTGCGTATCACGAATATATGAATATGTGCCCCCCCCCCCCAATTATCGTGCTGGCTACGCCACTGAAGCTCAGGTAGTCGAGACTTCTAAAAGTCCAGTTTGGAGATTTAAATTCTGAACGGATGAGGTTCAGCAGTAGAATCGTATGAGAGCGATACCGGGACCATTTAAGATGTTACCAGTATCCTTTCTGTTCCACTGATGACAAATTATGATCTACGACAGTGTCACGTCAATAGACCTTTTCAGCTTGCATTCAAATCAACCCATTTCAGATGTTTTGACCATGGAATAACCAATAAAACTTAACCATTTCAGACCATGTGACTTGAAATGGGTATTTTAGTTAATTTGCATACAAGGTGAAAAGGTCTATGCGTCTTTTTTCCTGCCTTGTACATTATTTTTGCCCATTACCCATTCAAATTTTCCCCATTACCTGCGAATGTCCGTAACACAACACTATCTTTCATTTCATTACTTTTTTCTAGCGACAGAATAGATTCTGGCCAGTCTGAGTCCAACTGTATTGTCAAGTTCTGCATTGTGAAAGAAATCACACATGGCACTAGGTGTTATGTAAACTACTTTTTCGACTGAAGATTTTATTAATTCTAAGGGTGTATTATCGTATCAGTGGCTTCGGTTATATACCTGGTAATCAAATGAAAAATCATCCAACTCGAAGATTTCCTTGAAAGTCCCAGCGACATAAATCGCTTGATTAAAAACAAAATGAACATCGAATGATTAGGTAAATTTGATTTCCTGTATCAACTACAATTGTACAAAATCGTATTCTTAGAAATAGATTTTCTAATCGATGGTGAAAATTTAATAACAGAAAACGAGCCAAAATAGTCCTTTGAACTTCGCCTTACTCCGCGAACATGCCATACCTCGTACAACGTAGTTTAGTTGTGTTTTTTGTAGCTGATTTTCATTGAGAAAGTAATCTTTTGGACAAGAAACTCCAAACAAGACATTAACGAAAAAGATAACAAAAAAACCCTTTATCATATGCGCCTGTATTCAAAAAGCTCACTCGCACTCCTTGAGCGTGACATACAAATTTTATTTTTACTGATCAATGAGAAAGTTCTTTCCTAATCATTGGAAACATTCACGGTAAAACACTGCATCAAGCTCGCTCTTATTCGAATGGGAATACCTTTATGGAAACGCTATGAGAAAATTATGATCGCCCGCTCAATGGGTTTGAGTATGAGTAAGCTTTTAGAATACAAACGATAGCATGTTATTGATCGATCCAAACACGCGTATCTTAATTGTTGCATTAAAAGATCAAATAAACTGAGTAAAATGCAAAAGATTTCATACACAGGTTCACTTTTGGGATGTTATCTTCTGGGTTCATATTTCAATTTATGTTTCTTTTCCAGTCTCTCCACGGTCAGTTGATTTTTGAAATTAATCCTTGGATCCCATTGTTCATTCCACACGACATCCTTGAGAACAATAAAAAATCTTCATTTAGTGCTACATTGTCGTGGTGATGTCAAGGTGGTTGATGTATTTGAGTAATGCTATCGGTGCAATGAATTCAATTAAGAATAAAGACAAATTTTCACCCGTGCTATTCCAATCGGTGAACTAACTTGTTGTCACTTACAACCAAATGAAAACCAGCGCTTTCAGAATTAGTCGAAATATTTATTTTGTTATATTGAAATCAGTCATTCAGTCACGACTAATTACGAATATAAAAGACAACCATTTGAAGTCTATTTGAATTCCACGCTTGGTTTTTAAGCGCGAAGTCGCGGTGGTGTGGATAATTTCTATCCAACCAGGATTCAGATTACCTGACCGTCTTCACACAATTCAATATTTATTCATGATTTACCAGTGGCTGGCGGCATTAATAACTAGTATAATATCGCCTAACTTACACAGAGTAAACACATGCACTAATTAAAGTAGGTAGATAAACACCTTGCATGTGAAATCCTATTTCAATTTATAACTCAAATTTACAACTACCTCTCGACTCATTCCCTTCAAACGCGGTTCCCTCCATTCCAAGAACAAAATAAAGTACAAATAAAACTGCTGATTCACATTATCTATGTCACCAACAGTCTGAATGTTAATCCGTACTGAGATATTCACCTATAGAAAGATGGAATATGCAACCTTTTTTAGTGCAATTTCTCTTCTCCACACAGACTATAGACTATCCTGCCTGTTTACTGGGTAAATAACCAGCGTTATCCGGCAAATTTCAACAATTGTTATAAGAATGCATTCGCCTGCTTTTTCATGCAAGGCTGTCAACAGGTTTTGCTACAAAGCTCTGTGTTGTACAACAAACTTGTTAGCAACAAATTGTTCTCTAGCACTTGGTTGCTAATCGCTTATTAGCATTCTTATACAAAAATAAATAAGCTGACATGATCGAGGTTTTATACCGATATACACGAGTATTCAGGGTTATTGCACATTTGAAGACTGTTTATACGGTGAGTTTAAAGTTAATGCGTGCGGCATATACGCTTGCAGAGGAAGGAAAAGTATAATCTTATAAAGGATATTCTCGCTGCTCAAAAAATAGTATGTGTATATAAGAACATATTTGAGGTTGGAAGGTAAATATGAAGTCGCAACTGAAGAGTGGAGAAGTTATTAGGAATTCGGCCGTTTCATATAATTATATATATAAAAACCGTGAGGCATGGCTGTGATGGAAAGCTGTGTAGACGGCCAAAAATTGATCAGGTTGTCGCATCAGGAGTGAACAATGATGTGCTGCACCCTGCCTGGGAACAGTATTGTTAACAATGTTGTTGAAGCTTGTTGAATCATCAATGTTGATGCAATGTTGTTGTAACAAGTTGCAACAACATTGATGTTTGACGAGTCAACAAGCTTCAACAACATTGTTAACAATACTGTTCACATGCAGGGTGCAGCGCAACATTGTTCACTCCTGTTTTTAACAACTTGCATCAACAAGATGATTTTTACGCGTGTAACCGAACGAAACATTTACAATAAAAAAAACGTGGTGTTTCCCTAAGGCCAAGCCATAATATTTGTATTTACTTAAGCAAGTTGTATATCACGCCGAGAGTATATAATTATAGCAACTGAAGACGCCAAGCTCCATTTATACAGGCTTAACCTTCGGTTCCCAATTTTGTTCTTATCTAACGGCCTAATTCATAGTTTACCAAATGATCAAATGTATACTCTATAGTCTATACTCTAGTTTATGGTCGGTGATAATGTTTGGTCGTCGTCGAATTGTAAACACTCCTAGCACAAAGGCTTTTGTATGGTCTGGCGGCCAGCATATACATACCTTGTCTTCTCGCTGAACGTGCCATATCTCCTGTGGAGCAGCCCTGGTGTTATTCTCAACCTTCTCTAAGATTTGCTCAAGTCGATCCAATCTTTTAAGCGTTTCTTGAAGCACAGCAGAGTCCATTTCGTCTCGACATACCCGTTTCCAAACGACCTATTGAGTAATGTCGCTAGATGTAGTTACAAGCGAGGCCGGAAATTAGAGTAGAGCGGAACAAGATAACGAGTGTATACACACGCTTTGAAATACTTCTAGCAAAAATTACTTCGTGGTTCAAAATACATATCATGTAATTGCAAACATACAATATGCTTTATCGATATGTATTCATATTTAGTATTTTGTTCCTGTGGCAACGTTATTATTGTAATGTTGCCGACTAGGCTGTTGACGACGTGCAGATAATTTGAAAAATATTACGGAAATTTGAATTATATGCTTAAATTGGCGCCATTGGACAATGGACAAGCGTTTATATCCTTCTTGCCGCTTTAAGGGTAGTGCTTGAATAAAACAGTCTTAAAAGAACAGTCAAAGACTCTTAAAACCTTGCGATTTAGCTAGCTGCAATGTATAAGCAAAATTTGATTTTTAGGTATACTTTAGAATTTAGTAAATTTATCTCTTGTTTTTCGCTAGGAAACTGTAAGACCCTTCTGAAATGCCGGACAGGCCAAATTCGCTACAGCTACTAGAATCCGAGTACGTTGCATTTTGTTGTCTTTGAATGACTAACTACGTTTTTGCCATCCTAAATGGCAGAGGGCTATAAAAACGAATTATGTCTATTAACGACATTACAAAGGCTAAATTCGTTAGATTAATATCTATACGCAGTTTGTGATAAGAACGAACGTATAACTTTCCTCAAACACTTTGCGATTGTGTAGTTGTTACTTATGTCGTAGGAATTTAGTATTGCGGAGCCGTTTATTTCTATTTGATTCTGAATTTAATTAATAAATTCAAAGGTCCAGATTGAGATTTCTATTAAAACCTTCCCGTTTCACCCAATGTACAAATCTGTTCGGAGTTCGGTTCCCAACAGTTCAACAGTACTGGTTCCCACGATGACGTCATGATTTTTTAGGATAGCTTGTGACGTCATCTATTTTCCCCACTGACTGGTCATATTGTGGGCTCACTTGGAGCGACCACGTGTGATGTGTGTTGCAAATTTTGTAAATAGACTGTTTATTTTTTATTTTTGAAAATCGTCAAGCGAAAATTGAAGGAAAGTAGCAATTTATGAAATTTAGCAACAAGGTATGGATAAACATTTCATTTGCATGGAACCGTTTTTGAAACAGTCGGAGTTCGATGATTTTTGTCTAAATCATAGAGGCTAGTAGACCACATCAAATAAAATGAGTCAATCCCGAGGGTATCCTGAATCCTGATGAATCAGAATGCATGTTTTTATTCATCTGCATGATCATATGTGAACTCCGTGCCTAAAGGGAAAGAACTTGTGCAGACACAGTGCAGTGTATGTGATAGACTGATACATTACAATCAAATGTAAGGAATATTGCGCCAGTTATATAGTTAGGGTCAAGGTGAAGATGATGTCTTTTAAGTCCTTATGTGCTATTTACCTGTGAAGTGATGTTCAAATTGGATACCACTGCTACCCTATGGTGACCTATGATGTTACTGGTTAACCTGATTAACATATTGTATTTAATTGAGCCAATGCCCTGCCGATGATGGTAGTTATGGTAGTGAACTTGATTATAACAAAGCTGAATTTGACTATTTGTTGAGCCGCCTATGCCTATCTTAGCATTATGCTGTGTCTAATGCCAAATGGGTTAATATGTTTGCATTTTATTCCTTAGCTTTGGGAATTATATGATTAATATCATAGTAATAATTGATGTTTGTTTACATTTGCAATTTTCATATTAGTTAATCTGATAGACTTAATGCATTTCATTTGTTCATGGCTCCTAGAAGATAGCTACAGTCATAGACATACTTGCATGCTGTAGCTATTCAGATAAGCCAATTCCTAAATGCAGATTAACGAATGAGTCTTACTGGTCATTGCTTTTCGCTGGTATGTTATACATGAGCTTCATGAATTTATGAGCACCAGCCCCAAAATGGCGATAAATAGTTCCAACTGTAAACATACTAGTGCAAAGTATGATGGTTTAGACTCATTCTTTAATTGCCAACAGAAGCATTTGACACAATGGACCTTTATATTATTGCAGGCTGCCAAAGAAGATGAGGTTAAGCCTGCATTTCATTATACTCTGACAACAAAGAAAGCTTGTATTGACCCCCTACTTTTGAGGAACTGAACTCATTGAAGGAGACTGAAAGCTTGTTTCATTCCAGCCTGTTTCACATGCAGATAAATGAACTGCTTGCTGAGGTTTAAGCTAGAGCAGACATTGCACCTTTTGAATGAATTGTTAACATCAATCATTGCCGGATGGAGAACAACAGGATGTGAGTCAACCTCATTACCAATGCAAAAACAATTAAAATTCTCTTTTCTATAATGGGTAACAAATATCAAATCAATTGTGTTTTCAGATCAGTGATCTGAGTTGGATGGCAAAGAATGGTAGTATTCCACTTTTTTCCTTGCCTGGTCCAATAAAAGGAAAGTTCATCTTTAAGAAACTGGAATCTGTAAATGTTATTGGCGGTTACCAACTTGGAACTTTGTGTATACAATATATCAAAATCAACCTGGCAGTCCAGTTACCCAAGGTATATATAATACAGTGGCTGTAAGACTTGTACTGATGACTGAAGTTCTCATTTAGTGCAAACTAGCTGTCTGTCTAAAGGTGCTTTTACACTATGCAACTTTCCTTGCAACTTGCAATGAAATTCTACTCCTGAGGCATCTAAAATTAATTGACAAATACAAACATTTCTTAAGGCCCATTTACACTACACAACTTTTGCTTACAACTGTTGCATGCAACCTGCCTACAACACGACTTGCTCATGATCCACACTTGTACAACTTTGAATTTACAATCACCAGGAGTTGTATAGAATTTCGCGGATTTTGTCTCGCAAAGGACTGGTGTTGAGGACAAAACAAACATGGATGATATTCCTAAAAGAGTTGTTGTTTGCACAGCTATCACTGCGATTATAAAAAGGCGAAAAAAAACTTAAAAAACATTTTGAAGTTATAAGTTAACATGTATTGTAACCAAGTGTAGCCCCAGAAAGGAGCATATTTGTGCACAATACGCCACTTTTTTACCATATTTGGCTACAACAGTCGTGGAGTTTTAAAACATGTTTCAAAATCGTACAACTTTTTTCGTGTTGCACGCAGTTGTCGTAAGCGTATTGTGGGCTTGATTTACACTGTGCAAGTCGTGTTGTAGGCAGGTTGCATGCGACAGTTGTAAGCAAAAGTTGTGTAGTGTAAATGGGCCTTTACACTCTTTACAAATTAACATCCCTCAAAATTAGAATTGCATTGCAAGTTGCAAGGAAAGTTGCATAGTGTAAAAGCACCTTAAGAAGGTGATTGCCTGATTGATATTTAAATTATAAATGAAGGAAATAGACCTTTTTTTGCCATATTAGCTAGTTAACAGCTACAACCTCAACCAACCTGAGCTCAGCTTAGGTATAGGTAAATGTTAGGCTGGTAAACTTTAAGATCTCCAGTTTGACCCTAATGCAGTAATTATTAGCATTTGGGGGTTTGGTAATTCAGTACCTATACAGTTCCATGGGCAGCCCAAATTTGCCTGACAATTTATACAGGAGAATGTTTTCGGAAGTTTATAAAGATATAATAAGATACATTATTATTTATTTAAAAGAATTCACAGTCTGTGATTGGCTAATAGCCATGTGTTAAATCGTCATATCCAACGTGTGACGTCATAACGTGTGATACGACTTTTTTTAGTGTGATAAATAGTCATATTATATCTCAACTGTAAATCATCCAATCAGAAAGCTCGATTTGTACCACGTGATCAGTAAATTAATCATGGAGTTCCATCGAATTTTTTCACATTATGCTATAAAAGTCGAGTTTGCGTGTACCACGCGTGGATGCCTCGCACACGACTCGAGGTTGTCAACAATTTCAAAATGGAGGCAAAAGAAGCCATTTCACCCAGCTTCTGCGCTTCCCTTGGGGGTAATATTTCGTCGAATTCCCCTCGTTCCAGGTCTATAAATGATAAGTATCCCACGTTTGACGTCACACGAATGGCGAAGACATCAACACAATAGCTTCCTTTAAGTGAAAGGTTCGGCAACTTTACGGCAAGGAATACATGTTCGTTCTTTTAAATAAATAATAAAACATTTATTGAATTCGGTTTTCACATGATATGAAGAATTATCAAATCTCAGTTTGTCAAATCTCGGCTTGATAATTCTTCATATCATGTTCAACCTCATTCAATAATTGCTAATTATTACACCCTATATGTAAATTGAAAAATTTATGAAAATATTTCATGTACAATTGTAATTTCCAACACCATTTACTACTGCAATAATTCTTCATATATAGGGCTTAATTCACAGTAAAGACCATCTTTATCTACGCTATGACTACAAAAGAGATATATATTTGGCAACACCTTCTTCATTTATCAAAAAGAGCAAGCTCTTCAAGAGTGTTGCATTTGCCTGTCACAACGGAGAGTATAATTGAAACCTATTCTTTTATTGAGACCAAAAGGTAATTATGAAAATTTTAAAAGGTTGTAAAAAAAGTCATATATTGGGTTAGAACTATACTTCCAGTTTACTAGGCATTAGTCAAGATCAAAATTAAACGAAGCATGGAATATGACTTTGAGGTATTAAAAGTATATATATAAGAAGATCATGGCAGTGGTGTAGTCGTCCTAACAATAGCATTTTCCTGCTTTGTTTCTTATTAAAGACTTGTATTTTTCAAGGCTTCAAAGTAATCTTGGAGGACCGGGCTCGTATAATCCCCCCTTAAAACCACCAAGGAGTAGATATATAATGCCTCAATTCATAATATGTTGAGTTTTCATCATAATTGATAGCGTTTTGATGACAAAATCTCCCATAATGGCATAGGCACCCCGGTGAATGCGGCTACGTCGTAACTGCTATCTTATCTATGATATAATGGTCTGTTATATCATTGATTACTTGTTATGTGCCGGAGTCAGTTGCAACAGGTCAAAATAATGAAGAACCTTTCTTTTGATGGTTTTTAAAGGGTCTTACGTAATTTGGGTAGATCAATTACGATTTTGTGGCGCTTCACTCGATGTAGCGTAAAAAACTCAATTCAAGCCAGGAACAGTTGAGAAAAATTAGTCAACTGGCGGTCCTCCTGCAGGAATTGAACCTCTGGCTTAAGAGGATTCCACTCGAAATTAAGACCCTTTAAAACCTTTAGAATTTACCTACATCGAGTGAAGTGCCACAAAATCGTAATCAGTGAAAGAAATCGAAATCTTGGGCGGCAAGACTTTAATCAACTGGCTACCATTAACCCCCAGACCATTACGAATGTTTTTCTTAGATCACGGGCAAAATTGGTAGCCCCAGTGCTCTACAAACTCACTTGCATTCTACGTTTGTTTACTCAACTTTAATTTGCCATCAAAAATGGCGAAAGACTACAAATATGAACTACAAATGGGAGGTTAGAACCCTTTTACATTTAATCTGGCCCACTTCCCTTTCCTATAGGCACCTACACCTTGGAAGCTTAACTGCGTCAGTTACAAGCCAAAATAGAGGGATATTTTCATAATTGAAAAAGTGTGTGATTATGCGATTAATATGACAATCCTAGATATTGTTTAAAGCGTCATCAGAGTTTTCTATCTTCGTTTAAACCTGAGCCGGATTGGTGTATCTGGTCTCATTATTCCGCCTATAAAACTTCTTTTCACCTCTTTTTCATCAGCGTATTCCAGACGGTAGCTGAGTAATATTTTGCTTACCAAAGTGTAGATAGTGGATTCGGCTACCCGCTTACCTAGACACATTCTTACGCCATGACCGAATGGCAACGAGCTGAAAGGGTTTATCTTGTGTTTCTTTTCCGTTACATCGTCCCGCATCCATCGCTCCGGTTCAAATTTCTTCGCATCTTCACCATGACAATCCTTATTGACTGATAGCAGATGATTCTGGATTAATACATTCACACCTGCTGGGATGTGATATCCATGAAGCTCGATGTCTTTGTCAAACGCACGGGGAACCACGGAAGCGGTTGGGTATATGCGTTGCGATTCTTTCAGAGCTGCTTTGAGATACAATGGAATCTTGTCAGCTGAGATTTCCTCGTCCGGACCAAGGGAAGACGCTAATTCCTGGTAGAGTCTTTCCTGGATTTCCTGATGCTGGGCCAGTTGATAGAGAAGCCAAAGACAGGTAGTGCTTGTAGTTTCAATCCCGCCAGCCATTAATCCACTGATCACCCACACGATCTCGTGCGGTGTTTTCCCCTGAGATGAAAGGTATTGATGAAACGTTTGTTTTTGTCTTATGTCCGTTTTGGCTTGCTCTCCGCTCGTCCCAAACCTATCGTAAATCGCCAAATAGGTCTTGTGCATTGTAAGTAAACTGGTCTTAAATGTATCACCAGCTCTTGTGTATTTATGAAATGGACCACTGTGGAGAATCTTGGTCAGACTGCTCAACATTTTCATGGCTGCTTCAGTAAACTCGACTGCTATAGGATCCGGAGGGTGATCGTAGAAACCAAGACGATGATTAAACAAAAACGCGGAGGTTGATTCAATGGACCAAAACGTTAATTCATCTTCAAAATTTCTTACTGTCTCGTCATGTTCGCTGAGGTGGTTTAATCGCTTCATAAAGTCATTCGCAACGCTGTTCAGCAGAGGGAATTGCTTCTTCACCTCCTTCGGGCGTAAAAGTCGAGGAGATACCAGAGCCCGATGTGGTTGCCATTCGTCGTAATTGTTTGACGTAATCTTAAAACTTTCACCGTCTTCAGAAATTTCGTCTATAATCTCGTTAACCGCTTCAAGGCCAGGTCGCATCTGAAATCTCTGGTCGGTACGAAGGACTTTCTCCACCGTCCTGGCATCGGCTATGTTTACACATCGCATACCCAGTAGTTGCTCTTTGTATATCGGGCCGAATTTTTCAAAACGTTTTGATACGATTTCAAAATGTGAGCCTTGGCCAAGTGCGTAGCCCAGAATGTTTCGGATTGTTCCGTTCGGGCCAGGTATTGAAGAGAACGGCAACACTTCGCTTTGCTTCGATCCAGCAACGGCAGATGAACTTCGGAACAAGATGGTAAGAGATGATCTCAGAACCCGTTGGGAGAAAAGAAATTTGGGCAAGGTTAGGAACGCCATTGCTACAGTGTTTTGTTCAAGGAGGTTTTATTTCTTTGTGTAATATACACATTAATTCCCTTTGATTTCCTGAGAATTCCTTCAACGGTATGTTTATCCTTATATGTAGCCCCGAGCTAGGGCCAAATTCCAACACCAAGCGTGGTGTAACTATTTGATAATTAACATTGATTATTGAAATATGATGCTACTGGTGGTGGTGTTTTTTTTAAGCTTGTTAGAATAGTTTGAGATATTCGTTAAGATTTAAGTCCCATTTTTTAGGAGAGAACACGGGCCGTGCAAAATTAGTGTAATATATATGCGTTCAATCATGCATTAATTTATAAGTATATCATTACTTATATTATATAGACCCTTGTTACAATGTCCCGCATTCGCATGGTCACACGACGTGAGTTTGAGTTTGACTTGTTTTAGGGTATCTCTTTCCTAAAATATTTTTATAAATTGGCAGATCATGTTTTGAAGCAATCATGGTATCATACGTTTGGGGATAAAACTCGCTTTGACATGGCAAATTTTGATGTCGTGAACGTGCGAATAATATCGTTTATTATGTATTCAAATTTTATTTTCGTCCGGGATTAGTGGAATTGGTGGTGTTTCAAGTGAGGTGGTGTTTGACGTCAAAAGCGATGATATAAGAAAGATCTTTATCCAGTTTATCGGTCTTATTTTTCGAAAATATAAAAATTGTATATATATCAAATGATATATTGGTATTGATATTTGCAATTATATTGATGTTTAGAGCAGAGGCACTTGCCGTAAAGTTTCTTTAATATATTTTAATTGAAAATGCACGTTTTATAAACGGAATATGCTGCATTTTAAAGAACGGGCATGGATTTTTCAATTGAGAATCACTGCATTTTTGGTCTTTCGCATTGAATATCGTTCAAATTTATCCCCAAGCCGGTGCGGAGCACCGTGCGAGGGTACTTATACCGCCCGGAGATTAGGAATTATACACCCGGAATCCGGGAGAACATAGCGGAATCCAAAGTTGTTTGGTACATCGGTTACAATTTTTGTGCGATGAGCAGTTGAGCACACGCTCAAAACTGCTCATGAGCAGATGCTCACATGCTAAATGAGATCTTTCAGACCCACTGGAAATTCTTGGCGATAAAATTAAACTGAGGTGGGGAAGAAAGAAAATTTCCGACATGTAATAACGATTTTAAACGTTTATATTTGTCTTGCAATTAGTTACAGCAAAAAATTAATTTCTTCTACATCGTTTTAATCGCTTTTTGTTCGTTTGCCATGGTTTCCTTCGGTAAAACATTGGACTATAAGTTTAAATTCTAATCATGATCATCGTCATCATCAGCACTGTCTTTATTTTCTTCATCGTCTTCAATCTCGTGGTCGTTTAAAAGCCTTTTAATAAGAAATTTTCTCTTATCAACTTTCTTTTCTTATCCGAGGCGCTTGAAATAGATATTTTCTTATTATTTCTTAATGCTAGGCATAACATTCAAGTATAAGCTTTCTCTCTAGCGGAGTGCTAATCGAAAACTCTGTTTATAGGGTTTTCTTTCATTTTTTCGAAAGCTGTATTACTTCTTTGTTTTGCTTTTTCTATTAACGATATCCGGGGATCCATTTCTTCTTCAGATTTTGAGGCAGTCGCCGTCGAACTTCCAGACTGCTGTGTGGGGAGGTTGTCGAGATATCGTCTGAAAAATCCCTTTCTTGACTGTATGAGTCTGTTTGAGACATGCTTCCTTCTTGTTCTCGTAGTGGACAGTGTTCCCGTTCGTGTCTGCGTTGATTGTAACCGCGGCTGAAGTATCTTCCGCAAAATTGGCAGGTCATTCCCTTAGCACGAGACGTGTGGAAATGCCTTGTTATCGAGCAGTAATATTAATGCAGTTTTATGAGCAAACAAGACGCCTACTAAGCGTTATATGATCGCGTCGTTCACAGCGGTGTAGCCAGCCCAGCTATGCAAATTTTGTGTCGTAAATGTTCTGAATAATAAAAATGAACAATATACCGAAGTATAGTCGCATGTTGAAAGCAGGAGAAACACACAACAGCCCATTTTGAAACTGCTTGAAATCCTTAAGTGTAGGCTTACTCTGCTCGGCGTGTGCAGTTAGTTGTATGTGTAATGAGTGTAAAGATAAAGATAGCATTTTGATCGCTTTATTGAAGGTGAAACGAAATATTCCCAAAGTGAATACAACACGTGATATAACTAGCAACTTACCTGTGCGCAGGTTCCCGATTAGGGTGATATGGCCTGAAGCTAGCGACGCTGGGGGTCGACCCGAGAGGAAAAAAATAATAAAAAAAAAAGCCGAAACTATAGATCGCTGTCGCTACGCGATGCGATCAATGAGTATGTTCTCATAAGTAGTTATGAGCATGTGCTCATATCTGAGAACATGATCAGTCTGCTGCGACATTGCTTTCTAAATTGAATAATATTTATTATAGGAGTTTGGGCCTGAAAAATCTCAACGAACCGGGCAAAAGGAGACTTTGAAGAAGTTAAAGGAGTTTTATATATTTATGTTGAAAGAAGACATCGACATCGTGTTGAAATTGAGGTAACAGTTGAAGATACTCCCCAACCGAGAATATGGGATGCGATTGAAAACTTTGACACATCACTTTTAGACAAAAAACCTAATCTGGATGTAAAACGAGAACAATAATGATCCAATTTTATTAACTGAATGTAGACGGAACATTACACTTTAATAGCGTATAGTAATAAACCTAATTAAAAAATGTCAATTTGGTCTCATTGTCCTCGCTCAGTGATTATTAACCCAGTTAGAGAGATAACTTAAAACGGCCTGGTAGTCAAAAAGGCCTGAAGTTTGCTTCAAATCCATCAGAAAATCATGGGTTGCTTCGTGCTCTCTCTTGAAGTTCTCAAAATGTTCAGCTGCGTACTCTTTATAATCCAATTTCATCACACGGATAGCCTCAATAGATTCTTTGCAAAGTATTCCGGACATCCGGACAATGGCCTCCAAACCATGATCCAACCTTTTCCCGACAACATTATACACTCGTTTCTCCTCTGACTGGGGCTATCGAACTCACAAGCTCTACAGCTCTCTGCATAGTTTTCCAGCCTCCTTTAATAGTAAAATAAATAACGTTGTACTCAGTTATTGTATAGAGGTCAGTTAAAAAAAAAGTCATCCCAAGCACCCCCGTGCGCTCGCCTTAATTCAACTGACCTCTATGCTATAACTGAATGCAACATATATTTTACTATTAAAGCGCCTGGGTACGAGGCTGATAGTTTTCGATCTTCGCTGGAAACAGCCTTTCTGAATATCGCATTCATCAAATCGCATTAAGTTTTTAACTTCATTTTTGACTAACACGTAGCAGTAGTGAATCAGTGAATGCGTCGCGAGTATTTGGATTAACTAGTGACGTCATCAATTTTCCCCACTGACTGGTCATATTGTGGGCTCACTTGGAGCGACCACGTGTGATGTGTGTTGCAAATTTTGTAAACAGAGAATGTATCGGATAGTGTGTTGATTTTTTATTTTTGAAAATCATGAAGCGAAAATCGAAGGATAGTAGCGATTTAGAAATCGTCAACAAGGTATGAATAAACATCTCATTGGTATGGAACCGTATAATTTTGAAATTCGATGATTGTTAGGTAAAGGAATGCATGTTTTTGTTCATCTGCATGTTCATATAAATCATATTTAAACTCCATGCCTAAGGGGAAAGAACTTGCGCAGACACAGTGCAGTGTATGTGATAGACTGATATATCACCATCAAATGTAAGAAAGGAATATTGCCAGATAGTAGGGTCAAGGTGAAGATGATGTCTTTTTAGTCCTTATATAAAATTTTATGTGCTACTTGCTGTTACATGTTCATTGTAGGCCAATAATGCCCCACCGATGATTGTTATAGTGATGGCCGTAGTGAACTTGATTATGACAAAGCTGAATTTGACTATTTATTGAGCCACCTATGCCTTAGCATTATGCTGTGTCTAATGCCAAATGGGTTAATATGTTCGCATTTTATTCCTGAGTTTAGGGAATTATTTTATTAATATCATAGTAATTTTTGTTTACATTTACAATTTTCATATTAGTTATTCTGATAGACTTAATGCATTTCATTTGTTCATGGTTCCTAGAAGGTAGTCGTAGACATACTTGCATGCTGTAGCTATGCAGGTAAACCAATTCCTAAATGCAAATTAACGAATGTGTCTTATTTGTCATGAGCTTCATGAATTTACGAGCACTGGCCCCAAAATTGTGATAAATAGTTGCAACTGCAAACATAGTAGTGCAAAGTATGTTGGTTGAGACTCATGCATTCTTTCATGGTGAATAAAACCATTTGACACAATGGACTTCTTACATTATTGCAGGCCACCAAAGAGGATGAGGTTAAGCCTGCATTTCATTACTCTGACAACAAAGAAAGCTTGTATCGACCCCCTACTTCAGAGGAACTGAACTCATTGAAAGAGACCGAAAGCTTGTTTCATTCCAGCTTACTTCACATGCAGATAAATGAACTGCTTGCTGAGGTTTGCCTTCGCAAGAGAAAAAAGAAGCTAGAGCAGACATTGCACCTTTTGAATGAATTGTTAACATCATTGCCGGATGGAGAACAACAGGATGTGAGTCAACCTCCTTATCAATGCAAAAACAATTCAAATTCCCTTTTCTATTACCAGTAACAAAGATCAAATCATTTGTGTTTTCAGATCAGTGATCTTAGTTGGCTGCCAAAGAATGTTCATATTCCCCTTCCTTCCTTGCCTGGTCCAGTAAAAGGAAAGTTCATCTTTAAGAAACCAGAATCTGTAAATGTTATTGGCAGTTACCAACTTGGAACTTTGTGTAAACAATATATCAATATAGACCTGGCAGTCCAGTTACCCAAGGTATATGTAATACAGTGGTTGTCAAACTTGTACTGATGTTCTCAGTGATTGCCTGACTGATATTTAAACTAATTGAAGGAAATAATACATGCAGCTACAACTTCAACCAACCTGAGCTCAGCTTAGGTATAGGTAAATATTTAGCCTGCGTCACAGTCCACTGGCTAGTAAATATTAGGCTGGTGAACTTAAAGATCTCTGGTTTGATCCCAATGCAGTAATTATTAGCATTTGGGCGGGTTTTGGTAATTCAGTACCTATACCGGCCATTCCATGGGCAGCCTAAATTTGGTAATTCAGTACCTATACCGTTCCATGGGCAGCCTAAATTTGGTAATTTAGTACCTATACCATTCCATGGGCAGCCTAAATTTGGTAATTCAGTACCTATACCGTTCCATGGGCAGCATGACAATTTATACAGGAGAATGTTTTTGGAAGTTTATCAAGATATAATCACATACATTATTACATTCTGTATGTAAATTGACAAATTTATGAAAATTTTTATGTACAAATTGTCATGCAAATTTGGGCTGTCTATGATAGTTTACAACTGTTCGGAGAGATGACATATATCTTGCGTTGTTATATACGAGAAGACAAATGTTGAAGGGTTCACCATATATATATATATACATATACAGGGTGTCTAAAAGAAACCCGAATCCATCTTTGGCACGTTATTGTGCGTTGATTTATAGGTTAAACGAGCGTAATTTTTTTATATTAATTAAGAAAGATCAGGCTTTTACCTGTTAAATGACACACTTTTCGTACCAAATAAAGGAAAAGTGAGGGAATACGCCGAGTTCAACGAAAAATATTGGTCAAAATCGCATTCTTTCACCTCCGCGCGTGATTAATGCATTGAGAAACAAAAGAATAACCAATTAGTCACAGATGTGTCAAAACTGCAAAACTAATTGATGATTAATTTACAATTTAAACTTAAGAACATTAATTAGGCTCCTACATCTTCGACATGACCACCGTCTCTTTTGATGCACAGTTGACATCGTTTTAACATTGCCTGGACAGCTCTTCTGATAATCGGTGGGTTATTTTGCAAAGCGTTAACTTCGTCACGAGTGCGGTTCCGCAAATCGTTGAGATCAACCGGCGGTGTTGTGTAGACCTTGTTCTTCAGGTATCCCCAATGGAAAAAGTCGCAAGGGGTAAGGTCAGGGGATCGCAGTGGCCATTCCACGTCATGGTAGAGGGCAATGATACGTTGACCAAACAGTTCTCTCAAACGGTCACGGACGGCAATTAATAAACGGTGTGCCGGAGCTCCATCTTGCACCCACCAGAGATTTCGGAATGCTCCTCTCCTTTACATCTGGAAATTTTGTTGACGTTGTGGTACCACGTCGTTGTTCAACATTTGCAGATAGTTTAATCCACTTTCATTTCCGTCAAAGAAAAATGGCCCAATTATCTGGCCGTTGCCACAAAGTCCGATCCAAACTGTCAGTTTTTGTTGACTAGAATTGATTTCGAAGTTAAATGCGGGCGGTTGTCCTGGAGCAGCATACTCCCTAACGTTGTGGGTGTTAACTTGGCCGTTCATGGCAAAACCAGCTTCGTCTCCAACAACGAATGATCGCAGGAATTCTTCGTTTCGTCTGCAACGGTCAACCAGCCATCGCGCAAACTGCAAACGCCGAGCATATATAGTCTCGAGGAAGGAGTTAATGTCGGATGTGCATGCTGTAAGGGTACATTTTCAGATCTAACCTCGTTATGCGGTTGAACGTGGCATGTGGTAGGCCAACACCATTCCGTCTTGCGCTTGTGTCTGTAGGATGATCAGCTAGCCGCTGTCTGACCACCTCAATGTTGGCTTCTGATCTCCCCGGGCGCCTTCTGCCAGAATTCCCCTTGTTTCGGTTTAGTGTTGTGCCATGTTCAGAAAACTTTCTTACATTTGACCAAATTGTTGAGAGTGCAGGCGGTTGCCGCTCAGGAAAACGTTGCCTGAAACTCTCCCGAGTTCTTTGCAAACTTCCTGTTTCATGAAATGTTTTCACAATAAATATTCGTTGTTCTGTTGTGAGTTGAACCATTTTTGCAATAACAAAATTATGCGTATGCAACTGCATATGCAAAGTTAATTGACTAACCTAATTCCCAAGAGACTTACGTTTACAGTCAGTTCTCTGAGGTGAAAGAATGCGATTTTGACCAATATTTTTCGTTGAACTCGTATTCGCTCATTTTTTCTTCATTTGGTACGAAAAATCTGTCATTCGACAGCTAAAAGCCTGGTCTTTCTTAATATAAAAAAATTACGCTCGTTTACATATTAATTTATGCACAATAACGTGCCAAAGATGGATTCGGGTTTTTTTGAGACACCCTGTATAGCTTCATTTTGGATGCAGTGACCGCTGACTTGTAGCGTGGACATATTCATGTACAATTGTAATTTGTAACACCACTTATGATTTACCACTGCAAATATTCTTCATAGAGCTTAATTCACAGTAAAGACCATCTTAATCTACGCTATCACTACAAGAGGGGTATATATTTGGCAATACTTGCTTCATTTATTAAAAAGAGCAAGCTCTTCAAGAGTGTTGCATTTTCCTGTCACAACGGAGAGTTATGGAAACCTATTCTTTTATTGAGACCAAAAGGTAATTATAAAAATTTTAAAGGGTAGTAATAAAATGTCATATATTGGGTTAGAATTATACTTACAGTTTACTAGGCATTAGTTTAAGGAGATTTTTACATCATCCTGGGGCTGGCTGTTAAAATAAACAAAATGACTTTCAGGTATAGAAATGAGTATATGACAAGATCATGGCAGTTGTATAGTAATCCCAGCAAAGTAATCTTGGGTGACCGGGCTCATATAATCACCCCTTGAAATTTCAAAATTTTTCAGGACAAGTTGGTGATAAGGTAATCATCAAGATTTTTATAACCCTTGGAAGCGATGCTTTTAAGTTGGCAAGAATGTCTCCTAAAATTAACAATCTTCAATATAATTGGTTCTTCGGTCAAGAAAACGGAATGGTTGAAACGGCAGGTATAATTAAACGGCGTGTACCTAAAGCTTAATACAATATTCCATATCAAATTTATAACAATGGTAACAATTGAAATCATATGGCCCGTTTATGCCATAGGCGGCCCAAAATTGCGCGATATTTTTTCGCGCGAAAAATTTTTCGGCAATTTGTCAATGTAATGTTATACACTACATTGGCAAATTGCCGAAAAATTTTTCGCGCGAAAAAATATCGCTTAATTTTGGGCCGCCTATGTTTATACTTGCAATTTTAGGTTCGATTTTATTTGCGATTTTCTTCTTTTGATAGATCGGAACGAGTAATTAGTTACGAATGCTCTGATGTAAAAGAGCTCTTATATGAACATGCGTAACTAATTCACTTGTTCACATCTATCAAAAGAAGAAAATCGCAGCAAAGATTGTAAATGTAAACAGGCCTGTATAATTTGCCATGTATACCCAAATAATATTAAAACTTATAGTTGTTCTTAATCATTGTTATTTTTTTACATTCTTTAGACCCCGTACCAGCAACGCCACACTATAATGCTACGATTTTAACGGACATGTTAATGGAAAAACATCTTCATTTTCTCTACGGGAAATTGGCTCAGCACCAGTCTCTTATTGATGCCATTGTGTTGTGCAAAATCTGGTTACGTCAACGACATCTAGACGAGGTACATATTTAAAAAGTTGTTTTTATTGTATAATAGCTGATGCCAACGAATGATTCCATATAACTTAAAGCTAATTCAAAGTAATTCAAAGCCACCTAAGTTGGCGGCCTGGTGCCTCACTCGCGTCAGTTACAAGCCAATTTTTCAGCGATATTTTCGGGGAAGACACTAATTCCTGGTGGAGTCTTTCCTGGATTTCCTGATGCTGGGCCAGTTGTCTCCGCTCGTCCGAAACCTATCGTAAATCTTCAAATAGGTCTTTTGCACTTTAACTAAGCTTGTCTTAAACGCATCACCAGCTCGTGTGTATTTATGAAATGGACCACTGTGGAGAATCTTAGTCATACTGCTCAACATTTTCATGGCTGCTTCAGTAAACTCGACTGCTGTAGGATCCGGAGGGTGGTCGTAGAAACCAAGACGATTATTAAACAGAAACGCAGTGGCTGATTCAATGGACCAAAACGTTAATTCGTCTTCAAGATTTCTTACTGTCTCGTCATGTTCTCTGAGATGGTTTAATCGCTTCATAAAGTCCTTCGCTATACGCTGTTCAGCAGAGGCAATTGCTTCTTTACCTCTTTCGGGCTGAAAAGTCGAGGAGATACCAGAGCCCGATGTGGTTGCCATTCGTCGTAATTGTTTGACGTAATCTTAAAACCTTCACCGTCTTCACAAATTTCGTCTATAATCTCGTCAACGGCCTCAAAGCCAGGTCGCATCTGAATTTTCTGGTCGGTACAAAGGACTTTCTCCACCGTCCTGGCATCGGCTATGTTTACAATTCGCATATCCAGTAATTTCTCTTTGTATATTGGGCCGAATTTTTCAAAACATTTTGATACGATTTCAAAATGCGAACCTTGGCCAAGTGAATAGCCCAGAATGTTTCGGAATGTTCCGTTTGGGCCAGGTATTGAAGAAAACGGCAGCTTTGCTTCGACGCAGCCACGGCAGATGAACCGCGGTACCAGACGGTAAGAGATGATCTCGGAAGCCGTCGGGAGAAAAGAAATCTAGAAAAGATTAACGCCATTGCTATAGTGTTTTTTTCAAAGATATTTTATTTGTTGGTGTAATTTCCGCAATAATTTCCTTAGATTTCCAAATAATTCCTTCAACGATAAGTTTTTCCTTATATGTATAGCCCATAGCTAGGGTCAAAATCTAACACGAAGCCTGGTACGGTTTTATCGCTTTATAATAAGCTAATTATACTTGAACAACAGAAACACATTTAACAGTAAACATTGATTCTTAAATACGATGCTATACTGGTCGTATTCTGAGTATATGGACGCTTGACAGGCTCAAAAGCAATGCTTGTGGGGAAAAATGAATAACCGTGTAAAATTAGATTAATCAAAATATATATGCGTGTAAACATGCGTTACTTTATAAGTATATCATTACTTATATATAGACCCTTGCTACACTGTTCCGGATTAACATGGGTACGTCATCAGTTTAACTTGTTTTAGGGCATCTATACCCAAAATTCAACACAAAGCCTGATATACGGTTATATCGCTTTATATGTATAATAGCCTATATATTTGAGCAACAGACAAAAGTTAACAATAACAATTGATTGTTAAATACGATGCTACAAGTCGTATTCTGAGTATATAGACACTTGGCAGGCTCAAAAGCAATACTTGAGATATTGGTCCTAATATAAGTCCTATTTCTAAGGAAAAAAACGAGAAACGTGTAAAATTAGTAAAGTGCATATGCGTTCAACCATGCATTATTTTCTAAATATATATTATTACTCCGGCGTCAGCGACGGAGTTGAAAATTCGCCCCGGTTTTGTTTTGTTGTTGTTTTTTTATTTAACAAAGTTATAGTTTTGTCCTATTTCACTCTTCTGAAGACCCGTTCACATTCGCAATTTTTGCTGCGATTTTTTTATAGATGCGGACGAGTGAATTAGTTACGGGTGTTCATATAGGAGCTCGCGTACTGTACACATCAGAGCATTCGTAACTTATTACTCATTTACATCTTCCAAAAGGAGAAAAACGCACATTAACTCAGAGCAATAATTGCAAGTGTAAACGGGCCTTAATATTGTGAATCTTGAGCGGCAAGTGTTGAATCAACTGACTGCCATAAACCCCCAGACCATTACGAATCTGTTTATTCGATCACAGGCGAAAGTGTTATTTCTAGTGCTCTACAAACTCACTTGCATTCTACATTTGTTTACTCAACTTTAACTCGCCATCAAAAATGGAGTAGGACTACAATGTAGGTTAGAACCTTTTCTACATTTAATCTGATCGTTATAATTATCCTAGATAGTGTTTAAAAATTCATGAGAATTTTCTATCTTCGTTTAAACGTGAGCCGGATTGGTGTATCTGGTCTCATTATTCCGCCAATAAGACTTCTTTTCACTTCCTTTTCATCAGCGTATTCCAAACGGTAGCTGAGTAATATTTTGCTTACCAAAGTGTAGATCGTCGCTTCAGCTATTCGCTTACCTAGACACATTCTTGCGCCGTGACCGAATGGCAACGAGCCGAAAGGATTTATCTTATGTTTCTTTCCCGTTACAACGTCCCGCATCCATCGCTCCGGTTCAAATTCATTCGCATCTTCACCATGACAATCCTTATTGACTGATAGCAGATGATTCTGGATGAATATATTCACGCCTGCTGGGATGTGATATCCATGAAGCTCGATGTCTTTGTCAAACGCACGAGGAACCACGGAGGCGGCTGGGTATATTCGTTGCGATTCTTTCAGAGCTGCTTTGAGATACAATGGAATCTTGTCAGCTGAGATTTTCTCGTCCGGGGCAAGGGAAGACACTAATTCCTGGTAGAGTCTTTCCTGGATTTCCTGATGCTGGGCCAGTTGATAGAGAAGCCAAAGACATGTAGTGCTTGTTGTTTCAATCCCGCCAGCCATTAATCCACTGATCACCCACACGATCTCGTGCGGTGCTTTCCCCTGAGATGAAAGGTATTGATGAAACGTTTGTTTTTGCCTCATGTCGGTTTTGGCTTGCACTCCGCTCGCCCCAAACCTATCGTAAATCTTCAAATAGGTATTGTGCATTGTAACTACGCTTGTCTTAAATGCATCACCGGCTCGTGTGTATTTATGAAATGGACCACTGTGGAGAATCTTAGTCATACTGCTCAACATTTTCATGGCTGCTTCGGTAAACTCGACTGCTGTAGGATCCGGAGGGTGATCGTAGAAACGAAGACGATGATTAAACAAAAACGCAGCGGCTGATTCAATGGACCAAAACGTTAATTCGTCTTCAAGATTTCTTACTGTCCCGTCATGTTCTCTGAGATGGTTTAATCGCTTGATAAAGTCATTCGCAACGCTGTTCAGCAGAGGGAATTGCTTCTTTACCTCTTTCGGGCGCAAAAGTCGAGGAGATACCAGAGCGCGAAGTGGTTGCCATTCGTCGTAATTGTTTGAAGTAATCTTAAAACCTTCACCGCCTTCACAAATTTCGTCGATGATCTCGTCAACCGCCTCAAAGCCAGGTCGCATCTGAAATTTCTGGTCGGTACGAAGGACTTTCTCCACCGTCCTGGCATCGGCTATGTTTACAATTCGCATATCCAGTAGTTGCTCTTTGTATATCGGGCCGAATTTTTCAAAACGTTTTGATACGATTTCAAAATGCGAACCTTTACCAAGTGCATAGCCCAGAATGTTTCGGAGTGTTCCGTTCGGGCCAGGTATTGAAGAAAACGGCAACACTTTGCTTTGCTTCGACGCTGCCACGGCAGATAAACCACGACACCAGACGGTAAGAGATGATCTCGGAAGCCGTCGCGAGGAAAGAAATCTAGAAAAGGTTAACAACGCCATTGCAGTATAGTGTTTTGTTATTAGATATTTTATTTCCAACTAATTTCCTTAGATTTTCTAAGAATTCCTTCAACGATATGTTTTTCCTCGTATGTAGCCCATAGCTATGGCCAAAATCCAACACAAAGCCTGGTACGGTTTTATATATCGCCTAATTGTTGAACAACAGACAACATTTAGCATGCTATAGCAGTAAACATTCATCATTAAATACGATGCTACTGCATGGTCGTATTCTGCATGAGTATGCACGGTCGGCAGGCTGAAAAGCAATTGTTTGAGATATTCGTTATAAGTTTTACTAAGCAAAAAACAAAAACCAATCAGTAAAATGTTTGCAACCTTTGATCACTATAATTTATTACTAAGGCCCTGTTTACATTATACCGCATTCGTGTGGTCACGACCTCAAAACTAGCCGTTTAAGAACGATTTCGTCACCATGTGAATCCGATATAGTGCATGTAAGCGTGGTCTAAAGCTATATGCACACGGTAACGTTTTCGAGCGTTTTACATTCGTTTTCATCCCAAAACGATTTCAACCGCCGACATATTTACAATAGAAGATGAAGCTAAAAATCCTGTTATACGGTGCAATATTTCCTGCAACTTGCAATGCAATTCTTTTGAGAGATGTAAATTTGGCAACTACCAAACTTTTGTCTTTATTACACTCCATGTCGTTTCTTACACTTACATTTTGAAGACTCTTCACTAATTTGCATCTCTTAAAAGTAGAATTGCATTGCAAGTTGCAAGAAAATTTGCACCGTGTAACATGGCCTTAACTTAACAGATTGGGCATATTTTTCCTCACGTGTGGGCGTCTAAACAGCATAATAGACAAAAATATTCGTATGTATAGCCTAGTTACCCGATACACGATTTCGTATTGGATTATCTACGTCGTTTCGATACACATATGGTATCGGATTTGTCTCGATTACACGATATCGGATTGATTCAAAAGATAAACAAAATGACGGGCAACGAAGAGCATGCAAAAAGCCCAAAAGAAAGTTCTTGCGGACAGACAGTGAAATGGAACTTCTTTTGGAATCGGCTACCTTTGCAAGCGTTTGATGTCCATTTATTTTTCCCTCCAAACATATTACTTCCCGGATTAGAGCGATTACAAGTACGGAAATAGAAATGTACCGAATCATTTTCATGTCACCTCCAGAGTGGAGTGATTTTCATTCCATGGAGCGCACCGGAACATCTCGTGTAACCGCAACGCCTGTCTGATATGGAAAGTAATCCGGTTCGCTACTAATCCGCGGTATTATGTATCTGGGGCCTTGGTCACGACCTCATTTTAACTTGTTTTACGGCATTTCCGTCTCCAGAACATTTTAGTGCAAGGTTGCTTTGAAAACTTTGCAGTATTTTGATGAGTGGCGGGAATGCAAATGAGCCAGCCATACATTCAGTTTTTTTCGTTCATTCCAAATTAATCTAAAAGGCGGTCTGGAAACCTTTATGGAACGTAGAATAGTACATATAAATAAATAATTTAAATGTGGCAATTTCATTAAAGCAGTGATACCCCTTGTTGAAAAACACTTTTTTCATAAATAATTTGTTTTATAAATAGTTGGTAAAAAGTTTTGTTTTTATTTTAGGGACTTCAAGGATTCAGTGGTTTTCATTGTGCTATGGTCGTGGCATATTTACTGCAGAAACATCAAATCAGTCCACACATGAGCTCTTATCAGATCATCAGAATTTTCTGGCAATTCCTAGGTATACTTACCACGAAAGTGTTTATCATGTTTCGTATGGGTTGTGTACATTTTGAGGAAGAGCTTTGATCATGAATATTTTTTGAATATTCATGAGTATACATTAGACATAAAAGCTCTTTCTCCTTTCCTTCCATCCTTTTTAAAGAAAACACCCACAGTGCATGAGATTATCTGTACAACTATATGTTATTCAAATGGGGGTAGTTTTGCCTAGCTCTGGTTTTTAAGTCACGAGTTATCCTATATGATTCACAACCGAACTTTATAAGTTTGGGTGCTCTTTCAAGCTGTTGTGATAGATTTTCGTACTTTGTTCCCATAAAGAACATTGCTCTTTCTGCAAAAGGCCATTTGCAACAAAGTATGTTTATAAAGAATACTTTCTGTCAATTTTATAGCAACTAGTGATTTAACAACAAAAGGCGTTTCGATGGTAGAAGGAAGTACCTCTGACGACGAACGAATGGTTAGAATAGATCGATTGCGAATCACGTTAAAAAATATTATAGGACGTAGCATGAAGTTCAACAATTTTTATTTTTCTATTTTTGCAGCCATCGATAACGGATTTTCATGGTAGTTTTGAAGTAGTTTTTGTCGACCCCTCTGGAGTGCTGAACTTGCTAGCTAATTCGTCAAAAACGACATTTCAGCAGGTTTGTTTTCAGTTTTATGGTCCGTGCTATAATTTTACATATATTTATGGTTAGAAGTAGGGGTCTCGTCGCCTTTCCATCATAACTGTAGAATTTTGTTCTTATCGGTTCGACATTGCTCTTCACAAAACGAAAATAACGAAATAACACAAACACAAACCCGACGTGGTGCCATCTTTTTTCTTATGGCGAATTGAAAGAGCTTATATCGATTCTTATTTTCTTCATATTTTTCAACCACATAGCTACAAGTGGAATCAAGGCGCGCGTTGGATATCCTTCAAGACGAATTTGTTGACAGTTTTCATCTTTTGTTTATGAAAAGCATGCCGCTGGTCACAAGATATGACGGCTTCTTCCGGTGAGTAAAACCATGAAAACTGGATGTCATGTAGTTAAAGTGGAAGTGAAGCCGTGCTTTTCATAACAATGTGGAGTAAAATTTTTGCCCTCAGATAAAATTTTTGCCCAAATTTCGCACTTTTTGAATTTTTCTCATCAAAAACACTAGTTCAAATTCATTTTAAGGCATCGAACCTAAACGTTAGATTCTCAGACAACACAACGTATTTCAAAAAGTATATACAAAACAAACAAAATATAAACAAACCGTTTTTCTACCTACGGACTTCACTTCCACTTTGAAATTATATATTATTATCGTAGAAATATGTGTGAATAGTGAAGAAACATTAATTGGAGGATATTGTAGTAGTTGCATAAGGCATCATAGATTTTTTCTATTTTTTAAGGCTGAAAGATGTTGATGAGTTAAAGAATGAGGTGAAGAAGAAGCAGCTTAATTCTGAATTGCTCGATTTCTCAGGGGACTGGTTACGGGTGGGCTTGTCTTGGCTCGAAACCCTTCTCTTAAAGGCTCTCGGAGAACGAATTGACATGCTTTTCGTTTGGCCAATAAGTTTTCCCGAGGTACGTTTGAAATTAAAGCCAGTTTAAAATCGGTGTCCTCATGCCTTGCAATTAAATGATTGAGGGTGATTTCTTGACTATTTTCGACTGCATTTTACGTCACATACGGTAACTGCAGTTTGGTTTCAGCAATGGACTATTTCCCTGCTAAACTAGGAAGTGCTAAACTAGAAAAATTCATTGGTTAGCGGGTTTATTGCGTTCGACGAAGGAGAACTCTTCCTAATCGTGGCATCACGGTTGGATGCTATGTCGTTTTGAGATTTTTGTGTTGTGGCATTTGCCTCGCTTTTTGTGTTTTTGCGTTTGCTTTGCCTGCCGGATTTCGTGTTGCGTCCTAATTTCACGTGCTTTCCGTATTTTCTTATTGTTTGGGAGTTAGGACCGGGCAATTGGGCTTTCGTATTCGCCTGTTTCATTAAGAAGTTGTAGGAATTGTATATAGATTATTTTTATTTTGAATTGTTTAAAATATCAGTGAGGATATCAAAGTATCAGGAATCTATCTTCCAGTGTTTCAACAATGAGAAATCCGATCACTGAACGCACTTGCTAATCCTTGATTACTTCTAGTTTTAATTTAATTTAGTGGACATTAAAACAAGAGCCGCCTTCATTAAGCGAATGTTCCATTGTTGTTGGATACCATTTGAATACAGATGCCGCTCACAGCGTCTTGCAAAAGGGACCAAATGCAGACAATGCCGAGGTATAGAAAATAATGTTCTTCTCGAATTTTTTTAGTTTTTCCTAGTTTTCCTTTTTTCCTGATATAACTTACAGTTTGATAACTTTTCCAGGCAAAGGAGTTTCGTGAGTTCTGGGGCGAAAAATCTGAACTTCGTAGATTTCAAGATGGCACTATTTCCGAGGCTGTTGTTTGGGATTGTGAAAATGCATGCGACAAACGAAAGATTTGCCAAAATATTATAAAATACATCCTTCACAGGTAGGAGATTTATCCGTCATTGCGATGTATTAGTGGAATAGAGCATAGTCAATGGGCAAAACTCGTAGTCAATGAGACAAAGCTGTCAGGACAAACCAATCATAATGCCTAAGTTTTCAATACTCCATGTAAATATTATGTACCATTTTAGTCAAGATTTATGCATTCTGATTGGGTTACTGAAAATGTAAGCCGTGAATCCTTTTCTATTTCTGTCTTTCATCTTTCCAGCCATGGCTGTATCGATCCTTCGAATATTCTCTTCACCTCGGACGGTTTGGATTCTTTGTTGAAACAAAAGGTCAAACTAACTTCTTCCAACAAAAAGAACGACAAGCATTTTGAAAACGGCACCGGTGAAGAAGCGATCCAAGCAGTCATACGAAGCTATGAATCTTTAGTTAAACTACTGCGTCAGTTAGATCTGCCCCTCGCCGTTCACTCCATTCAAGGGTTGTCTCCTGTGTTACGTGGAACTGAAGTAAGTGAACCATTCCTATTTAAGCGAAACATATATCTTGGCTACTAGTATGTACAGTATGTGGTTGTTGATATTGCATACTCAAGTGACTTGACCAATCGCAATCGCTTCGTTATATACAGAGGCTCTGACCAGATGAAAGCCCCTCTCACTCCACCAAGCGATTTTTTTAAAGAGCTTACGTCCGCACCCATTTTTGGACACATTGCCCAAAGGCAGTTGAATGAATTTTCTTCGCGCGTGAAACAATGCTGGTGAAAAACCGCTCCATTAACGAAATGTACATTCACGAAAATATTTTAGCATTTAATGTGGTATAACAACTGCCTAAAATAGACAAAACACTTCTCGCGGTTCGACCTGAGGGCCTTCGTCAGGAGAATTAGTATGAAAATCAATAGGGGAGGATACATGTTTTGTATGAGGGCAAAACACGTGATAAAAATGGGCCAATATATAAAAACAAAAAATCAAAGCAATTTGGAATACATTGCATTGCCAAAAAGACGCCTGATTGTGGGCTAAGAATAGCCCACATGCGTTTTTCGTTGCTGATCAGGCTTCCCTCATTCCCTCAAACGTAAATTAAGCTGCCGAGGTTTAATTTTAATCGCGGCTTGCCGTTTGCATTTAGGAGTTTGTTATGGAGGTCATCCGAGGGTCCCAATTTCATAATAAACGTGCATCTCGTAGTGAATTTGGTATAATCTCAGATAGTTAAATCATGATTACGATTAATATCCTGTTTAGGTTTTTCCTGCAGTGCCAATGAGCGTACGAGAAAATGCTGAACATGATAGTCTTAAGAGGACAACCTTACCTGTATCCACTGAGAAATGTCCACCTTGGTGTCCCGCGAATGAAGGTGAGACTTCACTTGAGAGGCTTGCACTCGATAAATATCTGCGTTCGTATTATACTTCATCATCAAACTATTGTCAATCGGTTTCATCAGGAAAGACACGCTAGGCTCGCCAAAAAAAAAGAAATGATAACTTTCACATCAATTTGGAGTATTAATTTGAATTACAAATTTTGCAGGATACTTTTTTTCGATGCTTTTTTCATAATAATCTGCGTTTGTATAATACTTAATCATCAACGCATTGTCAAACGGCTTTATTGCAAAAGACAGGCTAGGCGTCAAAAAAAAGAGATGAGGACTTTGAAATCTATTTGGCTTGTTTTAATTTTTTTGCTCGTTTCCCAATCAAGGTTTGTGAGCTCTCAATTCATCTCTCCCTTCATTCTCAGATCACTGCTTCCCTCAACTGCATGAATGGGTATTTCCTAATAACTTATTTTTTCATCGACTTTCAGTATTAATCCAGTTCGAAACGAGCGGTCAGTGGCCAGATGACCTTGAGGCAATTCAGAGGATAAAGGCAGCATTCCTTCTGAATATTGCGAGTATTCTGAAGAATGATCATCGTCTTTCTGCTGTAGCAACCACACAACATGTTGATGTTCTCAAGGTGAGTATTTTTTTCTAGGAATTCTTTTCGGCGGGTGATGATCGTATTATAAACTTAGCCGGCAATTTTTCAGAAAACTACAGTAATGAGATATTTGCAGCTTATTATGATATTCAAATATATTCGTTACAAACACCTCAGCCAGAGCATTGACATATCGAGGGCAAGATAGAAAAAATGTAGGCAGCTCTAACTTGCAATAACATTGGTAGATTTTTTCAAAAGTATTCTTTAGAAATGAATTAACCACTAACCATAATATAGTTATTTGGAGTTAAAATTAACCCTGGATCCACCACTGTTCCACCAGAGTGTTTCATCGTCTGACCTGAGCCCAGGGCCGTAGCTAAACCGGAGTTAATTTGGGGGGGGGGGAGTGTATACTCATATATTCATGTTTATATACCGTAGGATCAATAGCGTACAAAAGAAATCAGTTGGGCATAAGATGAATATATGAATAGACCCCCCCCACGATTTGCGTCACTCACTCAAAGGTCATACTTCATACCTCCAGTTGTCTTTGACGGAATATTGTTTGACCAGCTGCTAGTTCATAAATTAACTATCTGCCTGGTTTGCGCGTGCGCCGAATTTAGCAAAATATGGCGGGAAATTTGAACATCAATTTATAGAAATAATTGGGTAATATAAATGATCAAAAATGAGCGCGAAAAACCAAGAACGTGCAGACTACTTCATTTAAAGTGGGCGATGGAGTGGAATTTGTGCAAATATTGTTTCAGCCAAAGTGACTTTGCATTTGTGGCAGAAAATTGTTGTGAACAAAGGTTCAGAACACAAAATTTTGAGGACCTTTTAAATGTTCAGCGTAATAATCTACTCAAATTGTACAATTATTTTATATATTCAACTAATTTCTTCACAAGGAAGACTGTTTTTCTTTCTTCAACGCGCTTCTCAACTCGTTATAATCTTTGAACCCGATTTCCCTTGTGACTATCTCGGACCACTTCTTTTGAACGGCTTGTTTGGTGCAATCGTCCATCAATTTTCGTCCTTTTGTCGTAGATCCTGTCGCAACGCGCTTCAATGAAGTGCTTTCAGGTAATCCTATCTTCCTAAGACGTAGTTCGACATACGACGAGACGAGAACTTGTCTTCGTTTTGTTTCATGAAATCAAATTTGCTCATTTCTACAGCATTCGTTATGCGTGCTTCATCATCAATCCCCATGAAAGATGCAACGGCTCTAACTGCGCTTTCCAAATCTTCCAACATGTCTTCGTACAAAACAAACAGCACGTTAGGGTCATTTCGTTTTGCCCACCAGCTGAGTAAGTGCTCGAAGTAATTCGGATAGCTATGTCTCGTTCCTGAGAGTTTCATCTTGTTGACAAATTCGTCTAGGGGTATTTGCCCGTGTGGAAAGAATACCCCTTGAAAGAAATTAAAGGAACTGTAGAACGCGGCACAGGGCTCGCGAAAGACTGAGATGTATCTCCCTCCTTTGGGGCATATCTTCTGCCAAAAATGAGTTGTGAAACACCGCGGCTGATATTGGTGTTCTGCATCGAGATCTTGTTCGAGATCGTGAGCTAATTCGAGCCATGGGACGACGTCATCGATATCTGAAAAGCTCATATCGCCACCGCTTCTTAACTGATGGACGATTTGTTGCATCCAAGTCGTGCCACATTTTGATGGGGTGCTTATGATCACGTCAGTTGGTCGTGGAGTGAAATCTAAACCATTCTGCCTGCTTTCTGGTGTCATCAAACCTGACCAATTCCGTTTCAGCATTTCCAGGGCTTTCCACTATATAGCTTGCGATTCAATTAACTATTTCTTAGTCTTTCGCCCTTGGTCTGAAAGAGTGAAAAATGCACTTAAATAATGCAAAGGATGAGGTTTTTATGATTTATGATGACTCTTACTCAGAGAATCTTCATTTTTCAGTGGCGTAGCTAGGCTAATGATTTAGCCGAGGTTGAACGAGGCTTGGAATAACTTTGTGTATGGTATTGAAATGAGTATATAACATGATCCTGGCAGTCGTGTGTGTATTCATTCTATATCATACTTGTTTTGTTTCATTAAGACCAACTCAAAATCATCTCATGCTTCGTTGAATCCATAGTGTTGAATCTCGGGTAACCAGGTCATGTCAACAGCCCCTAAAGTCCGCCGCACACGAGAGCTAAACACACGAGAGAGGGAAGACTTAAACTTTGGATATTATATATGTTATGAGTCTTTATTTTCTATTTACGCGAGGTAGGAGATCTTTACAATAATTAATGTTCTTAATGATATTTTCTTGATTCGCTCTTTCTCTTCTCTTCTTTTTGATCTTCGTCGTTTTGTGTTCTTGTCTTTATCGTTGTTTCTGTAACGTTTCTCTAACGTTTCACACGAGTTTTACTCCGCTAGTCCACTGAAGGTTCGGGTGTTGTGTATACGCCCTTTTATAGTAACGGTTGAGGGAAACTTGCACACGTCATAAACCAGAGTGGGCTGATTCTTACCCAACCAATCAGCGTTGTAAGTTAGAAATGTGAGTTGGCGTTAGAAGCTCGTTCCAGCTCTCATATCTTGTTTGTTTAAAGCCTGGTTTCCATTTAGTCGTAATTGTCGTGAACATGTCATTTTCGCCGATGAGAAATTGTCGGGATGTAAATTCGTTCTCATTCCTGTATTCAAATCTGTCCTTGTTGACTGCACACGTATAGTATAATATTCTATCACATCAGCCACCTTGACATGTTCACGACACTCACGACTAAATGGAAACCAGGCATAAGGCGTTGTTGCACTAGTCGAGTTGGTCTTCTCCTCAATCGATCAATACTTAAAAATGTTCACAACTTAAAATATTTATCATCAACAACTATTAAAATTATCAAACATTGCTTCTGTGAAACTTATTTTACGACTTAACTACATATACTACTATTTTAATCGAATTAAGCTTTCCCTGACGTAATGCCTAAAATGCTCGACCGTGCATGAGAACTTTGCAGCTGCCTAAAACATGCATATTTTTAAATGCAACAGTTAAACTTGGCAATGACATACGACTGTTGATCCAGATGGGCACGTTCTGACAGGGCGATTGATGTTCTCACCTTACTACTTTATTCGATCCCACGAAATGTCATGCATGAAATGAGAAGTAACCAATGATCGCGAGTCGGGCCAAAAATCCTATCTTTCCTATCTTTACAGCTATTTTTATATGCATATAACTTAACATGATAAAGCCTTGCGTAACAGATATATTCAAAACCCGCAACCATGATGTACTCATAGGCACTTTAATGAATCTTTGTTTGTGTGTATTCGATTCGGCACACGAAAACTATACGCCGTCTTAAACGGGTCTAAATCTTCAAGCTATGCTATACTGTTGATTTTGCTTTACATTTAGATTAAATTATGAAATATAGCATATAGATGCTGCATGATGTCTTGCAAAGATATTGACACGCAGACATATAAACATAAAATATATTGAGCTTTCTGTGGAGTCAATGAATATATTATATACTTTGAATTTTATATAAGACAGTTTCGTATCATATCAATGTATTTTACACAAAAAGCTGGCAAAAGCAACGGCTTTAAATATACGACTTTATAAATATGCATTCGTAGATGATAAGGGCGATATTATTGAAATACGGGGTTCTGTAATAGTGTGATTTCATTCTTGCAATGACATACAGAATTCTTAATAGCATGTCAAAATTATTTTAATTGTACTTAGCTATTTACTGCAATTTCCCATGATACATCTACCCTTTTTTTTAAATTTAACTTTATTCATGTACTGGGAACTAACTGAGAACATGTCAATCATAACAGAGAATCATTTAAATCAATTTTGATGTAATCAAACGTGTCTGTGAACATAATATATCGTTTACCTCCAATAACTGGTGAACTACGTCCCACTTTAGTTAGCTTGTAAAACACTTCGATTCAGATCAAAAATGTGCATGAAATATGGTATATATCAAACACATAATATATATATATATATATATATATATATATATATATATATATATATATATATATATATATATATATATATATATATATATATTATCCGTGTGCATATGGTCAATGTAATTTTCTCCCCACAACAGAGCTTCGAGACTCGCGGTTATTTGAGACCTATTATCGCTTGCAAAAAAAACTTCCGGGTAGGGGCGATTGATTGGCAAGACATGGCCCTGGATTATCGTTCCAGTTCCGTTAGAGCTCACTAATTACATTGAATCCCCTAAATTTCATTTTGAATTTCACATACGCGAGAAATTTATTGATCAAAGGAAGGATTTATTTCAGTAATATCGTTGTTTACTTCCATATTTTTCCACATGGGTTTAATATATCTCAAAAAAGCAAAAGTCACAGATATATAAGCTAAGGGCCTATAAGTATTTCATAAATAAAATTCACAGAGTTTAGCGACAACGTTTTTACTTCGCTGGAATGGTTTTACAAGGAAAATTGTTTTTCTTTCTTTAAAGCACTTCTCAACTCGTTATAATCTTTGAAAGCGATCTCTTTTGTGACCACCTCAGACCACATTCTCTGAACTGCTTTTCTGGTGCAGTCGTCCATGAGATCACGTCCCTTTGTTGCTGATCCTGTTGCAACGCGTTTCCACGAAACATTATCTGGTAATCCCATCTTTGGAAGACGATAACGCGTTGCACGACGAGACGAGAACTTGTCTTGGTTTTCCTTCATGAATTCGAATTTGCTCATCTTCACAGCATTCATTATGCATGCTTCATCATCGATTTCCATGAGGGATGCAACCGCTCTAACTGCGCTTTCCAAATCTTCCAACATGTCTTCGTAGAAAAGGAACAACACGTTAGCGTCATTTCGTCTTGGCCACCAGCTCAGCAAATGCTTGAAGTAGTTCGGATAGCTATGTTGCCACCGGGACAATTGCATGCTGTGTACGTATTCGTGCAAAGAAATTTCCCCTTTTTGGAAGAATATACCTTGGTAGAAATTGAATGCGCTGTAGAATGAGGCACAAGGCTCGCGATAGACAGCAATGTATTTTCCTCCTTTCGGACAGCTTTCCTCCCAAATGTGAGAGGTGAAACACCGCGGCTGATATTGTTGTTCTGCATCGAGGTCTTGTTCGAGGTCGTGAGCAAATTCGAGCCACGGAACGACTTCATCGATATCTGTAAAGCTCATGTCGCCACCGCTTCTTAGCTGATGAACAATCTGTTGCATCCAAGTCGTGCCACATTTTGATGGGGTATTTATAATCACATCAGTTGTTCGAGGAGCGAAATTTAAGCCATTCTGTCTGCTTTCTGGTGTCACGAAATGTGAAAACCTTTCTTTCAACAATTCCAGGGGACCGCTGGTTTCCTTTGAGGCAGACATCTCAACTTCGCAGCTAGAGCTTATATAAGATACATCAAACACAGTTTGTTTGTTTATCGGAAATACATATTAAAATTATAGCTATGTATTTGGCAAATTATAAAAGCTATGTCGCTGTGAGTGCTATAGAGAAGAAAGCTTTGAAATTTTGATATAACCTAACGTACCTCATATAGAGATTATGCAGAAATGTGAATGAAATGTGGTATAGTGTACATTGAACATGTAATCTCAGTTCAGCTCCACGACCAAGACTCGGGTTTCGGTTGGCCGGTGTTTTGGAAAATTTATTTAAAGCGATTGTCAGCAGCACTTTATTTTCCATCCGAAGCGTGCATGCATGCATGCATGTATAAAATATACCGGATCCAGAGAGGGATCCTGAAGTATATATAGGTATATACTTTTCAAAAAGAGACCTAAGACATCTTCGTGGTCTATCGTTTAAGCTTTTCATCTTTTTGCCTTTAGGATGGTTTCGTTTTCCGTGTCAAGTTAGCGCACTATCGAGAAATGGTGTTGTTGAAAAACGGCGAAGGAAATGAAAATTCAGGGGCTGTTATGGAGAATTCTGGACAAGAACTGGAGAGAATTCTAGTGCATCTGCCACTTCTCTCTAGTATTATCCATGGGTAAGTTTGGCATTCCTAAGAAAATTGTTTAACAATGCAGAGGACACGAGGAACTTGTATGTCATCGCAATGCGAAGTTGGTGAAGAAGGCAATTTCATCTCTCCCAAAAAAGGCTTGTGTGCAATAACACTCTGAATTACATCTATCACACCAACATTGCAGAATATAAGTAGCTTGTAGGTATCCTAAGTAAGTATTTAATACTGCAAAGCTTTCGGCTCGTTAACCCGGGTGCAACTACTGTGAAACTCAGGTAATTGTGAACAACTATACGTATTGTTCACCAGTAGTTGCATTGATGAAGGCAGTGCTAAATACTTACGTGGTGCCTATAAGCTAATTTACTTATATTGTAATATCACCATGCAAAATTACAAGAATATTACAGAGGCTGCATGTCACTGTTATAATCAGTGATGAAGCTGTAACTGTTATAGGAAGTGAACAGTGTTTATAAGAAAATTTGTGGTCTTTTATTGTAGGAAAAAAACACGCAAAAACCAATGTTTTATTCGTGTCTCTCTTACCATTTAAATGTGCGTTTGCTGTTTAGAATTCAACAACAATATTCATCCTTTGGTGGCAGTGTTCGACTGGCCAAGCGCTGGGTCTCTTCCCACATGTTGTTGTCCTACTTTCCTGAAGAATGCATTGAACTAATTATGGCTCATATATATCTTCACCCATTTCCCTACACTACGCCTGCGTAAGTATCGTGAATAAGTGTTTGAATAGATTAATGACGAGCCTCAACAGATTCTATAGAAGTATACATGTATTGTGCCCGTTAACGAAAACAGATCACGGATAATATGTAGCAGTCGCATATCATTTGCGCATGACAGTCTTCATTGAATGGCATTTAAAAGAATAGGCATGCAACATTTGGGATGTTTTATAGTATTTGCCATTTGAATTCACCCCTTTCTCTTGAGTGAGGCAGGTGGTAGCATGCTACAGTCCAAAATTACAGGAGTATGGATACACTGTTTAAGTTTCTCTTATCCCGCATGTATTTTAGTTCAGTTTTATATTCTATCTTGCTTCGAATTTCTTTAGATCTCCAACTACGGGTTTTGTAAGGTTCCTTTATCTCTTGTCGACGTTCGATTGGAAAAACAGTACAATGATACTGAATTTCAACGATTCGTTAAAAGGTATACCATAACATCGTTATCTATAGAGAACAGTGGCTTTTATAATGCTACTTTAAAAAGAATGAAAGCGAAATTATATCGTCAATTATTTCAATTTACAGCCGTAGATTGTCAGGAAATACAATCGCATTTCACTAACAACAGGAACAGGTTGCCAGCTATGGTAATTGCCACACCGGAGGATAAATTTTCTTCGTATTGGACAAGAAAAAGTCCTTGCTCAATGGTAAGTTATAACTTTGATTAAACCTTAGTATTCTTAACTATGGGATTTTCTTTTCTTTGGTAAGCTCCAAAGCTGTAACTTCATCCCTTCATCCCTTCTATTTTTACCTATGGTCATGATCGTTTGTTTCCATTATAGATTCTAAACCGTGTCACTGTGTTAGCGAAACAGTCATATTCTGTCCTTCAAAATACGTTGTTGCACTCTGAAAGCAGCACTGACGATTTCAAGGTATGAATTCCATGCTATTAACTTATTTTTATCTGTTGAGGACTTTTTCAAGGAGGGTTACTTACGGCGACTTCTGCGCGCCGGTTCTGCTCATAGAAATAAGAGTCTGGGCGATTTATAATTGCTCAAATTTCCCTTCTTTCCAGTTTCATGGCACGATCGAACTGGGGTTCATATTAATGTATAGAATCATGTAGCATAACATTTTTGTGTCAGATATACCGACTATGCATCGTATTTCGAGAAAAAGGGCAGTTTAAAATTTAGGCAAGGTATTAGTAAGCATTACCCCTGCATACCACGTTTAAGGTGCAGTCTTAAATCAGAAAATTGGTTAGTTCATATTTTCATACGGCCAAAGTGTCTATTTTCACGATAGATCCACAAAAGGACTAAAATTTTTTTGAGGGCACTCATTGGTGCAACGTTTTCTCGTTGTATTTTCAAATTATGTAATAGTTTACTGGAAAGAATGCGATGCGCTCAATCAGTATAATTCTAGCATCTTTACTGGGTAGAAAGTATCATTGACTGGCGAGGAAGATTGCAATCTCGTTTTGTAAGTAGCGTAGACGTTTTTTACAATGAATTGATAGTTTGCCTCTGATCTTTAATTTTAGTTAATATTCCGCCCATCGTTAGAAGATTACGATGTAACAATCTTACTCCACGAAAGATTAAATCCCAGACGTCATCAAGCGGTTGATTCAACCAAGAATTGTGTATATCACATGAAGCCTTTTCCAACGATGTCTTTACCTGTTGTCAATTTTGATCCTGCGGAATGTTATTTTGACGAGCTTCAGGTGAGAATGACCGTACAAGCCATAGGCATCTCAGTTGCATGAAATTAGGCGACAGGCAGTTGACTGTTCGTCAAACGTGTGCCAATATTATTTATATACAAGATAGGAAAGTAAGAAAACTTAAAAGATAGCATTGTGACCAAAAATCATAGACTCTTAAAAAATGCTTCTTACATTGCTATTATTAAACGTATTTAAAACGTCATTTACTCATGGGAAAGGTTTGATTTTTCCCACCGAAATTACTATTTAGCTAATTCGAAATTCTTCGAAAAAGATCAGGTTAAATAAAGAACAAAAGCTTTTCACAAATGATGACTTAATGTCATAATATACCCAAATTTTTTCTTGACTAAATTGATTTGTGTCGGAAAGGACCTTTCATGATAGCAAATATCAATGTTAGTAGGTAAACCATTTCCCCAGTGAGTCTACTGGTCACTCTACTTTTGATCCCAACATCAATTAGCACGATCTGACTGACAAAAGTGCTGATACCCCAAAAATGGCCGATTTTCTTCATCGTTAAAAAGGCTAATTGCGATGTAGAGTGAATATCCCAAAAATGGAAAGAGCCACAGAAATTCTAGCAAAGAGATTGCATTATCGATAAAATATCGCTTCAAAGGCACTTTAAATTTGACTGCCGCAAACGCTTTTCCTATAATGGTAAATTAGAATTGTATTTATCTCAACATTTAGGAAGCTTTCTCAGACGTGGCATTGTTTTTTCGCGATACCTATGGTGGGGACAGAATTGGTGTTGTGTGGAAACCAGAAATTCTTCAGCCGACTCAGTTCAAGGTTTTTTGCTTTATTCATTCTTATATAAGTTACGAAATGGCGATATTCTTCACCTCCATAGAAAAACAATGTAAAAACGAACATTGCATGCATAAAACTATTGCATGAAATACATACATATCAGACCAATACGGGTTGTTTATATGAGTCAGGTTAACCGATCGAGATTTAAAGAAGTGGAATAGAGTAACGCTTGTTTTCAAAAAGCTCACTCACACTCGGACTCATTGAGTGTGACATATAAATTTATGTCAATGCTAGTCAATGAGAAAGTTCTTTATGAATAGGTGCAATGATTTAAGGTAAAACATTGAAAATCAAGCCCCTATTCGAATGGAAATACCGCCATGAAAACGTTATGAGAAGATTAAGATCTCCCACTCAATGAGTTTAAGTGTGAGTGAGCTTTTAGAATACAGGCGTAAGTCTTTTGAAGTCTTTAGATGTAGCCAAACATGCAAGCATAATTATTCCATTATTGGTATGAAACACCAAGCCAGGATCATAATGTTATATACTCATTTAAAGACTTTGAAGTCAGTTTACGCCCTATTTAATCCCGGCTAAGTGGGATAATGTGACAAGTACCTAAGATTCTCGTACTTTTGCGTGGTAATTACAACAGAATTTTATATTACAAATTTCTCATATGCATGGGTTTAGAAATTGTCGAAGATAGCAAAAAGCGTCATCTTAATATGTATATTTCAAGCAACTGAATAAGACAAACTGTGGACTGTAGAGAGACGTGCGTACAAACTATCACGTGTATATTTACCTGAGAAACTATCTTCTCTAGGTTTTTGGCAGTCAGTATCGAATTCCTACCGAAAGTAACAACCAGGTAAAGATTTTGTATGGTACGAGGCCTACGTAGTACTATGTTCTTTACAGCTGTGTGATGACAGACCGAACTGCATGATATATTTCACCTCCTAATTTTCTTGCCAAAATTACGAAAAATGTCTGGCGTGAAGGCGAGGCTTCATTGAGGATCTCATTGCATGTGAGCGATTAATAATGCTTCTTCGGGTAATTCATTTTGTCCAGAAGTCCCTCTCAAAGAAAACTATTGTGTTTTAGTCTTGTAATTCAGCTATTTTTTACATCACCAGTAAAATTGTGTCGTGCTTTTTTTTAGATGAAAGGTGCTAAGAATACTGTCGTTCCAAATATTCAAGCCATTTTGTCGGATTTTCAAATTATTGGCCAAGGACTTGTAAAGAATGTTGAAGTGAGAAATTTGCCAGCGAAAACGTTTTCATAATTTCTATACATGGTATATATACGTAGTATATATTTATATTTACAATATATTTTCACCACTACAAGCTACTGCCTAGTTATTTGTTACTATTGCTCACCGCCTGCTTCTATACAGAAGATTTAGCTATTTTGCGTTTGTAATTAAATTCAAAGAATTTAAAATAAAATAAATAAATAAATAAATTGATTTAGATTTATTTATTTATTTTAAAATTTATTTGCAAGAATAAATTCAAATTAACTAAATTAATTAAATGGTCCACTACAAATTTTTTTTCTTTTATTTTATCAAGTTAGCTTTATTACTTATTGAGTTATCGTGCAAAAATAAGAAGAATTAGAATTTTAGTTTGCTAAGAAAAGCGACGAAAAAAGTTTTGCATGTATTCATAAATTATAGAGAACAATATAATAGAACAATGAAACGATAGAATAAGCCAATTGACCCCTTTAGTTTGCTCCGGGAAAAACCCTAATTAATAAAACGTTTTGTTTAATTCTTCCGTTCTTTGTATATTTTTGGAGAAAAAATATTCAGGATCACTTAGGGATATATTAAAGTTTTCATCCCTTGAAATTTTAAAAACAGAATAAATCGTGATTTTTTGTAGTGGACCGCCGTAATCTGATTTGCAGAGGGAAGACTATTATTTGGAAACTGGGAGTGCCTGCGTGCAAGTCCTAAGTTTAGGACCAGCCAGGGGCGCCGGAATATGGATAATAACGGGGGCAGATATTCATATATTCGTGTTCTGCATTATTAACTTTTTTTGAAATCGATTGTTTTTACGATCTGCGAACACGAATATATGAATATCTGCCCCCGTTATTATCGATATTCCGGCGCCCCTGGGACCAGCAAAATCCTTGCAACAAATTCTGATATCGCAAAGTTCAAAAGGTGTAGCTACATACTTATCGTTTCCTAATTGTGGCGATTAATGATCTTCAAGATATGCAGAAAACATTTCTTTAACGTTTGTTTGCATCACAAACCATCTTTTGCTTTACTTCATAGCATCTTCATCATGAAAAAATAAAATGGAGATCTGATCAAGATTTATGCACAAGGTGCAAGGAGCTAAAAAATAAATTATAAGCCGTGATAATTGATAATTTATTTTTTTTTAACTTTACAAAACTTCGCGAAAAGGATAAAGTAGATTAAATAACCAAAGCCTTTCAGCACAAGATCTTGTAGTCTAGTGGCGAAGACAACGGTCTTCCATGTGGTAAATCGATGGTTCGAATCTTACCATAACCGTTTTTCATTATAAAATTCATGAAAAGGATAAAGTATATTAAATAACCATAGCTTTTCAGCACAAGATCTTGTAGTCTAGTGGCGAAGACAACGGACTTCCATGTGGTAAATCGATGGTTCGAATCCTACCATAACCGTTTTTCATTATAAACTTCATGAAAAGGATAAAATAAATTAAATAACCATAGCTTTTCAGCACAAGATCTTGTAGTCTAGTGGCAAAGATAATGGTCTCCGAAGTGGTAAATCGATGGTTCGAATCTTACCATAACCGTTTTTCATTATCAACTTCGTGGAAAGGATAAAGTAAATTAAATAACCATAGCCGTTCAGCACAAGATCGTGTAGTTTAGTGGTTAAGACAATGGTTTCCCAAGTGGTAAATCGATGGTTCGAATCATACCATATCCGTTTTTGATTATGGATTTCGTGAAAAGGATAAAGTAAATTAAATAACCATAGCCGTTCAGCACAAGATCGTGTAGTCTAGTGGTGAAGACAATGGTCTCCCAAGTGGTAAATCGGTGGTTCGAATCCTACCATAACGGTTTTTCATTATGAACTTCGTGAAAAGGATAAAGTAAATTAAATAACCATAGCCTTTCAGCAAAAGATCTTGTAGTCTAGTGGTCAAGATGATGGTCTCATGTGTCGACTGTCGAAGGTACGAATCTCGTTTTAGATGGAAATTTTAGTTATTAATATTAGTATATTACATGGTAAGGTTATGGAGAATAAGTTGTTGTAGGCTTCCAACAATCACCAGTTAGCCATGTGGTAAAGTCGTTGACTATCAAGTACAAGATCGGGGTATCAAGAACAGTATGGTACGTTCCTCATGGCGGTGGAAAGAAAAATGAAAAAATAAAAATAAAAAAAATGGTGGGAATGTTGATCGGGGGAGGTTTGTATTCGATTAATCTTTGCAAATCAAAGTTAATCTTTAGGGAAATCAGGAGATAGATAGGGTGAATGAGGGGTATATGAGTACAAAAAGACTTAGTAATTGGGCGCCCCCGGGGCAAGGGCGGCTTCGACGCCCCGGGCAAGAAAAAGGGTATAGGTGAGAAAACAGTATATAAAATGTTTAAGTCTTTTTGTACTCATTTAAACCTCTTTACCCCTATTTATCCACCTATTTACTCCTATCTATCCCTACTTTTTCCTATCCTCACATATCCCCAACTATCCCCTAACACAATTAAATGTTTGAAGAAAGCTTGCTTTGAAAGTCAGGAAAGCCGGGGGAACGAGAACCCCCCTCAGTCTTCTCCTCGCCCAAGGCGAGGGCATATTTGCCCTCTCACACTACTCCTCTCACAACTCACAAATTCTCACTTTATTACCTTTTTCTTCTTTTTTGGTTTATCCAGGGCTTGAACCATCGACTGTATACTTCTCAGATCACCGTCTTCACCACAACACCATCAGTTCTTGCGGTGAAAGCCTATGGTTTTTTATTTTACTTAATCCTTTTTTGGAAGGATCTTTGACGAAACTAAATACCTTTTGGTAGGATCTCGAATGAAAGAACAATTTAAATGAGTTCAATTTAATCAATTTTCATGATTTATTTTCTCAAATTTCACACACTGTATTTTTACTAACTTATTCGTAGCTTGTAATTTAATATTAGCCATTTGTGTTGTCGCTAAATTGATCACATACAGGTATGCGGCGCCTTACAGCACCATGTTTCCATAAGTTGGTTATATGCGGCCCAAGTGAAGCTAATGGTTACGGTGCGATTGTTTTGTATTTTTAATGAAGTGAAGTCAAAGTAAAGTACAAGAATTAACAATGTATTTTAAAATAGGTTTACAAGAAAGCCGTAAATACCCGTCCGAATATGAATTGGTACGGAAAATTTTTACGTATGATGGGTTGGGTAATGCGTTATCATTAGGATAATAATTGTGTTTATTTTCCTTAGTTTTGTTCCGTCCTTGACCGTGCTGGTATTTCTGAAACTCTGATTTATCTGTCTACATGCGAGTTTAAGACGAGTTTCTCTTGCAGACGGTATTCCCGTCCAACTTACTCGTCTCTTAAATAAGCGGACGGGAAAGTTAGACGGGAAAATTCAGACGAGTCCCCCGCTTTCGATGAGTTTCCCGTCTCTAATATGAATCCGGCTAAAAGTATAGTCATCAGGCAACAAGCATTATATCTGAAATGGCATGTGAAATCGCAAATATCCAGTTAAACAGACATTGACTATTTATTTCAAGACTTTGTTGTATAAAGAGTCGAAACACTAGCTTGTATTGCAGGTTTGTCGAATATAAAATACGCTAATCTAATATTTGAACCTTTGTACAAAAGAGATCAACGTCTTAACAACTGCTTGACGACCACATCGTTTGTCGATAAGCTATTGTTCTCTATTTGACTTAATCGTTTCTTCGAAGGACTTTTAAATGAATATATATGAAGCGTTGCCGTAATATTGTAGAACCGCTGTTTGTTTGTTTGTTAACTGCAGAAATTGCGCTTTTGAACTGAACATCTTTTTTCTTAGCGTATTTTATATTCGACGAACGTGCTAGACAAGCTAGTGATTTCGACTCTTTATACAACAAAGTCTAGAGATAAATACTAGTTAATATCTGTTTAACTGGATATTTGCTTCAATTGCGATTTCAGATGTAATTTACGAGAGTGCGAGGTGCATGCTTGTTGCCTCATGATTATACGTGTTATACACATTGAAATACATTCTTAATTCTTGAACTTTTTTCTTTTAAACCTATTTTGAAATGCATTGTTAAATCTTGTACTTTACTTCGACTTCACTTCATTAAAAATACAAAACAATCGCACCGTAACCATTAGCTTCACTTGTGCCGCATATAACTAACTTATGGAAACAATAGGGCTTTAAGGCACTTCATACCTTGTATGCGATATTATAGCGAGAACACAAATGGCTACTATGATGTTACAAGCTACGAATAAGATACAGTTGTGTGCGTGTTTTAGAGAAATAAATCATGAACATTAAAAAGAACTCCTTTAAATTGTTATTTCATTTGAGATCCTACCCATACGGTATTCGGTAATATAAAAAAGTACAGCCTTTCGTCGCAATATCGTGCGGTCTACTGGTAAAGGCAGTGCTCTCCGAGTATAAAGGCGGAGGTTCGAGTCCCAGATGGGAATGTTTCTTTTCTTCTATTTCATCAAAGATCCTTCCAAAAAGGATTAAGTAAAATAAAAAACTGTAGGCTCTCACCGCAAGAACTGGTGGTGTAGTGGTGAAGTCGATGGTCTGCCAAGTACACAGTCGATGGTTCAAGCCCTGGATAAACCAAAAAAGAACAAGGTAACAAAGTGAGAATTTGTGAGTGTGAGAGGAGTAGTGCGAGAGGGCGAATATGCCCTCGCCTTGGGCGAGGAGTAGACTGAGGGGGGTTCTCTTTCCCCCGGCCTTCCTGACTTTCAAAGCAAGCTTTCTTCAATCATTTAATTGTGTTAGGGGATAGTTGGGGGTATGTGAGGATAGGAAAAAGTAAGGATAGATAGGAGTAAATAGGAGGATAAATAGGGGTAAAGAGGTTTAAATGAGTACAAAAAGACTTAAACATTTTATATACTGTTTTCTCACCTATGCCCCTTTCCTTGCCCCGGGCGCCCAATTACTAAGTCTTTTTGTACTCGTATACCCCTCATTCACCCTATCTATCCCCTGATTTCCCTAAAGATTAACTTTGATTTGCAAAGATTCATCGAATACAAACCTCCGCCGAGCAACATTCCTTCCATTTTTTTTCTTTTTTTTTTCTTTCTTTCCACCGCCATGAGGAACGTACCATAGCGTTCTTGATACCACGATCTTGTACTTGATAGTCCACAACTTTACCACAAGGCTAACTGGTGATTGTTGGAAGCCTACACCAATTTATTCACCATAACCTTACCACGTTTTATAAATAACGAAAATCTTCATATAAAACGAGATTCGAACCTTTGGCTCTCAACACATGAGACTAATATCTTCGCCACAACACTACAAGAGCTTGTGCTGAACGGCTGTAGCTATTTAATTTACTTTATCCTGTTCACGAAATTCATAATGAAAAATGGTTATGGTAGGATTCGAACCATCGATTTACCACTTGGGAGCCCATTGTCTTCGCCATAACACTGTAATGACTTGTGCTGAACGGCTGTGGTTATTTAATTTACTTTATCCTTTTCACGAAGTCAATATTTAAAAAAAGGGTTAACGTAGGATTCGAACCATTGATTCACCACTTGGGAGACCACAGTCTTCGCCACAACACTACAAGATCTTGTGCCGATGTGCTGTGGTGATTTATTCACGACTTGAACCATGGACTGAATACATGCCAGATCACCGTCTTCGCCAGGATCTCAAATGAAATAACAATTTCTATGAGTTCACTTTAATGTTCATGATTTATTTGCTCGTCTAAAACGCACACAATTGTATCTTATTCGTAGCTTGTAACTTAATATTACTTTGTTAGCCAATTGTGCTGTCGCTAAAATATCACGTACAGTTATGCGGTTCCTTAAACCTGTAGCCTTCCAATAAGTTAGTTATATGCGGCCAAAGTGAACCTAATGGTTACGGTGCGATTTTTTTGTTTTTTTAATGAAGAGTTAACAATGCATTTCGAAATAGGTTTAAAAGAAAAAAGTACAAGAATTAAGAATAGCCGAATTCATATTAGTCAATTAGAGACGGAAAACTAATCTTAGACGGGAAAGTTAAGGTAAAAACCATTCCGAATATGAATGGAGATATGGATAAATTTATCATCGTTTGTCGATTCACCGACCCATCATACGTGGTCGTCAATCAACAGTTAAGACGTTGTTTCAAATACAAAGGTTCAAGTATTAGAAATACAAAAAAATCGCACCGTAACCATTAGGCTTATTTTGGCCGCATATAACTGACTTATTGGAAGAGAGGTTTTAAGGCACCACATAAATATACGTGATGTTTTAGCGACAGCACAATTGGCTAATAAAGTAATATTAAGTTACAAGCTACGAATAAGATACAATTGTGTGCGTCTTAGACGAGCAAATAAATCATGAACATTAAAGTGAACTGATGAAAATTGTTATTTCATTTGAGATCCTGGCGAAGACGGTGATCTGGCATGTATACAGTCGATGGTTCAAGTCGTGAATAAATCACCACAGCACATCGGCACAAGATCTTGTAGTGTTGTGGCGAAGACAATGGTCTCCCAAGTGGTGAATCAATGGTTTGAATCCTACGTTAACCATTTTTTAAAATATTGACTTCGTGAAAAGGATAAAGTAAATTAAATAACAACAGCCGTTCAGCACAAGTCATTACAGTGTTATGGCGAAGACAATGGGCTCCCAAGTGGTAAATCGACGGTTCGAATCCTACCATAACCATTTTCATAATGAATTTCGTGAACAGGATAAAGTAAATTAAATAGCTACAGCCGTTCAGCACAAGCTCTTGTAGTGTTGTGGTCAAGATGTTAATCTCATGTGTTGAGAGCTAAAGGTTCGAATCTCGTTTTATATGAAGATTTTCGTTATTTACAAAACGTGGTAAGGTTATGGTGAATAAATTGGTGTAGGCTTCCAACAATCACCAGTTAGCCTTGTGGTAAAGTTGTGGACTATCAAGTACAAGATCGTGGTATCAAGAACGCTATGGTACGTTCCTCATGGCGGTGGAAAGAAAAAAAAAAAAAGAAAAAAATGGAAGGAATGTTGCTCGGCGGAGGTTTGTATTCGATGAATCTTTGCAAATCAAAGTTAATCTTTAGGGAAATCAGGGGATAGATAGGGTGAATGAGGGGTATACGAGTACAAAAAGACTTAGTAATTGGGCGGCCCCGGGGCAAGGGCGGCCTCGACTCCCGGGGCAAGGAAAGGGGCATAGGTGAGAAAACAGTATATAAAATGTTTAAGTCTTTTTGTACTCATTTAAACCTCTTTACCCCTATTTATCCTCCTATTTACTCCTATCTATCCTTACTTTTTCCTATCCTCACATACCCCCAACTATCCCCTAACACAATTAAATGATTGAAGAAAGCTTGCTTTGAAAGTCAGGAAAGCCGGGGAAAGAGAACCCCCTCAGTTCTACTCCTCGCCCAAGGCGAGGGCATATTCGCCCTCTCGCACTACTCCTCTCACACTCACAAATTCTCACTTTACCTTTGTTCTTTTTTGGTTTATCCAGGGCTTGAACCATCGACTGTGTACTTGGCAGACCATCGACTTCACCACTACACCACCAGTTCTTGCGGTGAGAGCCTACAGTTTTTTATTTTACTTAATCCTTTTTGGAAGGATCTTTGATGAAATAGAAGAAAAGAAACATTCCCATCTGGGACTCGAACCTCCGCCTTTATACTCGGAGAGCACTGCCTTTACCAGTAGACCGCACGATATTGCGACTAAAGGCTGTACTTTTTTATATTACCGAATACCGTATGGGTAGGATCTCAAATGAAATAACAATTTAAAGGAGTTCTTTTTAATGTTCATGATTTATTTTCTCCTCTAAAACACGCACACAACTGTATCTTATTCGTAGCTTGTAACATCATAGTAGCCATTTGTGTTCTCGCTATAATATCGCATACAAGGTATGAAGTGCCTTAAAGCCCTATTGTTTCCATAAGTTAGTTATATGCGGCGCAAGTGAAGCTAATGGTTACGGTGCGATTGTTTTGTATTTTTAATGAAGTGAAGTCGAAGTAAAGTACAAGATTTAACAATGCATTTCAAAATAGGTTTAAAAGAAAAAAGTTGAAGAATTAAGAATGTATTTCAATTTGTATAACACGTATAATCATGAGGCAACAAGCATGCACCTCGCACTCTCGTAAATTACATCTGAAATCGCAATTGAAGCAAATATCCAGTTAAACAGATATTAGCTATTTATCTCAAGACTTTGTTGTATAAAGAGTCGAAATCACTAGCTTGTCTAGCAGGTTCGTCGAATATAAAATACGCTAAGAAAAAAGATGTTCAGTTCAAAAGCGCAATTTCCGCAGTTAACAAACAAACAAACAGCGGTTCTACAATATTACGGCAACGATTCATAATTATTCATTTAAAAGTCCTTCGAAGAAACGATTAAGTCAAATAGAGAACAATAGCTTATCGACAAACGATGTGGTCGTCAAACAGTTGTTAAGGCGTTGATCTCTTTTGTACAAAGGTTCAAATATTAGATTAGCGTATTTTATATTCGACAAACCTGCTAGCAATACAAGCTAGTGTTTCGACTCTTTATACAACAAAGCCTTGAAATAAATAGTCAATGTCTGTTTAACTGGATATTTGCAATTTCAGATGCCATTTCAGATGTAAGCGTGTTGCCTGATGACTATACTTTTAACTGGATTCATATTAGAGACGAGAAACTCATGCATCGAAAGCGGGGGACTCGTCTGATGTATGCATGTGAATCACACACGGGTTTCTCGTCCGAATTTTCCCGTCTAACTTTCCCGTCCGCTTAATTAAGAGACGAGTAAGTTGGACGGGAATCCCGTCTGCAAGAGAAACTCGTCTTAAACTCGCATAGACGGATAAATCAGACGAGTTTCAGAAATACCAGCGCGGTCAAGGACGGAACAAAACTAAGGAAAATAAACACAATTATTATCCTAATGATAACGCATTACCCAACCCATCATACGTAAAAATTTTCCATACCCAATTCATATTCGGACGGGTATTTACGGCTTTCTTGTGAACCTATTTTAAAATACATTGTTAATTCTTGTACTTTACTTTGACTTCACTTCATTAAAAATACAAAACAATCGCACCGTAACCATTAGCTTCACTTGGGCCGCATATAACCAACTTATGGAAACATGGTGCTGTAAGGCGCCGCATACCTGTATGTGATCAATTTAGCGACAACACAAATGGCTAATATTAAATTAAAAGCTACGAATAAGATAGTTACTATCTTATTCGTAGCTTTTAATAGATACAGTAATAATAGATACAGTGTGTGAAATTTGAGAAAATGAATCATGAAAATTGATTAAAGTGAACTCATTTAAATCGTTCTTTCATTCGAGATCCTACCAAAAGGTATTTAGTTTCGTCAAAGATCCTACCAAAAAAGGATTAAGTAAAATAAAAAACTATAGGCTTTCACCGCAAGAACTGGTGGTGTTGTGGTGAAGACGGTGATCTGCGAAGTATACGGTCGATGGTTCAAGCCCTGGATAAACCAAAAAAAACAACAAGGTAATAAAGTGAGAATTTTTGAGTGTGAGAGGAGTAGTGTGAGAGGGCAAATATGCCCTCGCCTTGGGCGAGGAGTAGACTGAGGGGGGTTCTCTTTCCCCCGGCTTTCCTGACTTTCAAAGCAAGCTTTCTTCAAACATTTAATTGTGTTAGGGGATAGTTGGGGATATGTGAGGATAGGAAAAAGTAGGGATAGATAGGAGTAAATAGGAGGATAAATAGGGGTAAAGAGGTTTAAATGAGTACAAAAAGACTTAAACATTTTATATACTGTTTTCTCACCTATACCCTTTTTCTTTCCCCGGGGGTCGAAGCCGCCCTTGCCCCGGGGCCGCCCAATTACTAAGTCTTTTTGTACTCATATACCCCTCATTCACCCTATCTATCCCCTGATTTCCCTAAAGATTAACTTTGGTTTGCAAAGATTAGTCGAATACAAACCTCCCCCGATCAACATTCCTACCATTTCTTTTATATTTTTTTTTTATTTTTCTTTCCACCGCCATGAGGAACGTACCATACTGTTCTTGATACCCCGATCTTGTACTTGATAGTCCACGACTTTACTACAAGGTTAACTGGTGATTGTTGGAAGCCTACAACAACTTATTCTCCATAACCTTACCATGTAATACACTAATATTAATAACTAAAATTTCCATCTAAAACGAGATTCGTACCTTCGACAGTCGACACATGAGACCAACATGTTGACCACTAGACTACAAGATCTTTTGCTGAAAGGCTATGGTTATTTGATTTACTTTATCCTTTTCACGAATTTCATAATGAAAAACCGTTATGGTAGGATTCGAACCACCGATTTACCACTTGGGAGACCATTGTCTTCACCACTAGACTACACGATCTTGTGCTGAACGGCTATGGTTATTTAATTTATTTTATCCTTTTCACGAAGTTCATAATCAAAAACGGTTTTGGTAGGATTCGAACCATCGATTTACCACTTGGGAGACCATTGTCTTCACCACTAGACTACACGATCTTGTGCTGAACGGCTATGGTTATTTAATTTATTTTATCCTTTTCACGAAATTCATAATCAAAAACGGTTATGGTAGGATTCGAACCATCGATTTACCACTTGGGAAACCATTGTCTTCACCATTAAACTACACGATCTTGTGCTTAACGGCTATGGTTATTTAATATACTTCATCCTTTTCACGAAATTCATAATGAAAAGGGTTATGGTAGGATTCGGACCATCGATTTGCCACTTGGGAGACCATTGTCTTCGCCAATAGACTACAAGATCTTGTGTTGAAAATCTAATGTTTTTTAATTTACTTAATCCTTTTAACGAAATTCATAATGAGAAGGGTTATGGTAGGATTCGAACCATCGATTTAAAATCAGGCATGGTTGGACCCGGACCCCCAGTTTGGGATCCGGGAGAGCATTGCCTCACCACTAAACCAGCAGAACTTGTGGCGAATTGCTACACTTATTTATTTTATTGAGCGGCCTTTTTTCGAAGGATGGCACAGAGATTAATGATAATTTATGTTCTTGTCTAAAACGCACATCCCTTGAGCAAAGTTGAATTACTTTACAATAAGCTAGTTATATGTGGCCCAGGTGAAGCTAATGGTCACGGTGCGAATGTTTACGTTCAATGAAGTCAAGTCTGATTTCTCAGGTCGCAAATTGAAATTTGGAGAAAATGGTATTTCATTTGGTAGATTCATTACATTGTTTCAACATTCACAACTAATTCTATAACTGAATAAAGCTCAGATATTAAATAACTCTCTCTCTCTCTCTTAAGGAGAGTTAACATAAAAAGTATTGTCACGTTTGCTCAAAATCGTATGGTAGTTTTCGATATTTTGCAAAGATTGAACACCCTATCAATATTTCACATAAAAAATCACGCCTTTTACGAGGTAAAAGATCGACATCACCACTGGGCCGCGCCAAAATATTTTGAGATCAACAGCTATGTTTTTCTAACTTACCTAAATCTTCCCTTTTACGTCGTCTGAAAACCCTTTCACCATGCAGGATTCGAACCATCAATTTGCAAGTCGCGAGACGATTGTCGTCACCCCGAAACTATTTGCTCTTGGGATAATTAACGTAACAAATCCATAATAAAAAACATTCCTTTCATAATTAAATCCTTCCGCTTAAGACATGCGCGACAGGCTAAAAACTAGAGTGCCATGCACAGTCAAACTTGCAAGAGAAGAAACAAGACAAGAGGGAGAACCGATAGATTGGCGTGTCACCCAATAGATGCGACTCCAACGTCCAAAAGCCGCAAAGGCTTATAATATATGACATTGCTCTATATGTTATGATTGTGGGATTATTATTCGTTCACTGCGAATGCGCGGGGTTTTTTCCACCAAATTTATCACTAAATTTGACTTTTATTGTTTTCCAATAACGTTTAAGTATGTTTCTTAACCGTAAAGTGTCCTTTTTCATTCACTGCAATTATTAAAAGCTAAAACAGGTTGATGGGTTAAGAAATGAAGTGAATAAAGAACATTAATTTTATAGTTTTGTTCATTAATGCAATAGTGCACATAGTGAGCGAATAACAACGTGCACGCACATGCACGACGCATGTCTGCAAATTTCAAATTAGCAGAAAAAAGAAAGCTTTTCAACGATTAGCTACTAGAGCATCAGTCCTTAGTGTTGGCTACATTAATTTTATTCATTTTTGCCAAAATACCTTTTCAAAGTCATGATGAAAATATATTCGTCTCATTCGAATCACAGACCTAAAAGTTACGAGACCATTGTCTTCACCATTTGACCATTAAAACAGTGTGCATGGTTATCCATATAAAAAAATTACATTTCATAACCAAAGCATGCTTACATTGTTTAATGTTTGTATATGAGCACGAAACATGCTTGCAACTTTACATAGGACAAGTATTTGATCATTAGAACAGCGTGGTTATCCACGTCAAAATATTTGACATTCATAACCAAAGCATGGTTATATTGTTTAGTGTTTGTAGATGAGCATGAAACATGCTGGCAACTTTACATAGGACAAGTATTTGATCATTAGAACAGCGTGGTTATCCATATCAAAATATTTGACATTCATAACCAAAGCATGGTTAACTATATTGTTTAATGTTGTGATATGAGCACAAAACATGCTTGCAACTTTACATAGGACAAGTATTTGATTATTAAAACAGCGTGGTTATCCATATCAAAATATTTGACATTCATAACCAAAGCATGGTTAACTATATTGTTTAATGTTTGTATATGAGCACAAAACATGCTTGCAACTTTACATAGGACAAGTATTTGATCATTAAAACAGCGTGGTTATCCATATCAAAATATTTGACATTCATAACCAAAGCATGGTTAACTATATTGTTTAATGTTTGTATATGAGCACAAAACATGCTTGCAACTTTACATAGGACAAGTATTTGATCATTAAAACAGCGTGGTTATCCATATCAAAATATTTGACATTCATAACCAAAGCATGGTTATATTGTTTAGTGTTTGTAGATGAGCATGAAACATGCTTGCAACTTTACATGGGACAAGTATTTGATCATTAAAACAGCGTGGTTATCCATATCAAAATATTTGACATTCATAACCAAAGCATGGTTATATTGTTTAACGTTTGTAGATGAGCATGAAACATGCTTGCAACTTTACATAGGACAAGTATTTGATCATTAAAACAGCGTGGTTATCCATATCAAAATATTTGACTTTCATAACCAAAGCATGGTTATATTGTTTAATGTTTCTAGATGAGCATGAAACATGTTTGCAACTTTACATGGGACAAGTCTTTGATCATTAAAACAGCGTGGTTATGCATGTCAAAATAATTGACATTCATAACCAAAGCATGGTTATATTGTTTAATGTTTGTAGATGAGCATGAAACATGTTTGCCACTTTACATAGGACAAATATTTGATCATTAGAACAGCGTGGTTATCCATATCAAATTATTTGACATTCATAACCAAAGCATGGTTATATTGTTTAATGTTTGTATATGAGCACAAAACATGCTTGAAACTTTACATAAGACAAGTATTTGATCATTAAAACAGCGTGGTTATCCATGTCAAAATATTTGATATTCATGACCAAAGCATGGTTATATTGTTTAATGTTTGTAGATGAGCATGAAACATGCTTGCCACTTTACATAGGACAAATATTTGATCATTAGAACAGCATGGTTATCCATATCAAAATATTTGACATTCATAACCAAAGCATGGTTATATTGTTTAATGTTTGTATATGAGCACAAAACATGCTTGCAACTTTACATAGGACAAGTATTTGATCATTAAAACAGCGTGGTTATCCATATCAAAATATTTGACTTTCATAACCAAAGCATGGTTATATTGTTTAATGTTTCTAGATGAGCATGAAACATGTTTGCAACTTTACATGGGACAAGTCTTTGATCATTAAAACAGCGTGGTTATGCATGTCAAAATATTTTACATTCATAACCAAAGCATGGTTATATTGTTTAATGTTTGTAGATGAGCGTGAAACATGCTTGCCACTTTACATAGGACAAATATTTGATCATTAGAACAGCGTGGTTATCCATATCAAAATATTTGAAATTCATAACCAAAGCATGGTTATATTGTTTAATGTTTGTATATGAGCACAAAACATGCTTGCAACTTTACATAAGACAAGTATTTGATCATTAAAACAGCGTGGTTATCCATATCAAAATAGTTGACATCATAATCAAAGCATGGTTATATTGTTTAATGTTTGTTAATGAGCACAAAACATGCTTGCAACTTTACATAGGACAAGTATTTGATCATTAAAACAGCGTGGTTATCCATGTCAAAATATTTGATATTCATGACCAAAGCATGGTTATATTGTTTAATGTTTGTAGATGAGCATGAAACATGCTTGCCACTTTACATAGGACAAATATTTGATCATTAGAACAGCGTGGTTATCCATATCAAAATATTTGACATTCATAACCAAAGCATGGTTATATTGTTTAATGTTTGTATATGAGCACAAAACATGCTTGCAACTTTACATAAGACAAGTATTTGATCATTAAAACAGCGTGGTTATCCATATCAAAATATTTGACATCATAACCAAAGCATGGTTATATTGTTTAATGTTTGTTAATGAGCACAAAACATGCTTGCAACTTTGCATAGGACAAGTATTTGATCATTAAAACAGCGTGGTTATCCATATCAAAATATTTGACATTCATAACCAAAGCATGGTTATATTGTTTAATGTTTGTATATGAGCACAAAACATGCTTGCAACTTTACATAGGGCAAGTATTTGATCATTAAAACAGCGTGGTTATCCATATCAAAATATTTGACATTCATAACCAAATCATGGTTAAATTGTATAATGTTGTGATATGGGCGCGAAACATGCTTGCTACTTTATATAGAAAAAGCATTTGACCATTAAAGCATTAAAACATGCTGGAAACTTTATATAGGGCTAGAATTAGACCATTTATAGCTTTCCACCGCGACCACCATTTCTGGCGTAAAGTACAGTATTAAAACCGGTAAAGAAACACGGAATGCGGTCGAAATTGGAGCACATAACTTATACAAATTTATATTTTATGTTCAAAGTTTCTAAAAGTTTCAGAGTTTGAGGCCGTTAGGCATCATAGAATAGTTTAATTAAATAAAAATTTCTACCCTCCAAAATGGCGGACTGCCTAACTCAAGGGCGATTTTCTAATTAACTTTATAAGTTACTTATTCAGTGTCAGTATATTCAATAAATAACAAGCAAAACGAATGTATCTTATTTTGGCGCAATATCCGCAAACGTAAACAAACCTAACAAAGTAAATTGTTATCGCAATCCTAAAAAGTTTTTTTATGTCGTTGGAAATATTGAATTTTGATTTAATTGAAGAAAGAAAATGTTGAGGACATCGATTTTCTATAAAGAAACGGGAGTGTGAAATCGACACCAATTCAAACGAACAATCAAAGTCGTAATGTTCATTCTTGTAAATAAATAATAAAACAATTATTGAACTCGGTTTTCGAATGATTTGAAGAATTATCAAGCCTTAGTTTCTCCAGCTGGCTAGGATTCCGCCCGCTGCTGATTTGTTAAAAAATGAAACGTCATATTATTCATTGATGTAGCAATTGAAACGCAAGTATTTATAATAAAGGTTTTAAACTGGCCTTGCATGGCTGGTATGGTCACCCTAGGGGTAAGAGTCACCCGTACCTGTTTACAAAGAGGGAAACCGTAGTGGTTGTCTCGGCCTCGGGGGTTAACTTTCCCAACCGGAGTAACAATGGTACCTCGGATCATATAAACACACCTAAGATAATTGAGATAAATTTCAACCTAGCCTTTTGGACCAGGAACTGGTCCCTAACCGCTGCTAATCTTCTTCTTCTTCTTCTTCTTGTTCTTGTTAGGGGGCGACGCTCTTTAAAAAAATGAAACTTGGCACAATTATTCTAAGCAATATTCCGCATCGATTGACGGAGTTCGAATTTTTACTTTTGACCGTTGAAGCAAGTTACAAGCAATTCTTGACTATATGTGCAGCAAATAATATATACATATCAATAATATTCATGCAGTCTATATATCATTATTATTCAGCCTATATATACTGTATAAGTAAACGCAAACAATTAGAAATACATTGTCCTCTCCATTGTTGTAAATACAATGCGCAGTTCCTGGTCCACTATAGTACGATCGTACTTGTTTACTCCTGAGTCCTGCAGTAAGTATCTACCTGATATGAACGAGTTTTGTGATTGTTTTTTTTTAACAAGAGTGAACAGTGTTTATGATTCGTTTTTTTATAAATCAATTTCCATGCATAGTTCATTGTGTTTTATTGTTATCAGCTTGTTCATATGTAGGTACGTACCGAGTCCTGAGCTTTCTCAGTCTAACGATGATGCTAGCATAATATTATGTTTTAAATTCTAAACTGTGATTTTAAATTCACTTTAAAACCCTAATATGAATATAGATATCTAAAAGTTAACTTGTATGCTGTAGTCTAATTTTGCACGCAATTCAGCTTTGCAGCTGCAATGTGTAACATTATTAATAATGAACTAAACTAATGATAATAACAATCATAAACTACAGAAGATTAGTAATAAAATATAACAGCAAACCACAAATAACTTGCGCTTCTTTTGAGAAAATAATTTCTCCACAAGAGGAGAGATTTCCCCACAAGTGGAAAGACGATTAGGTTGTTATTCTATAATTGTACATGCCGTATATGTGCAAGAAGAAAAAACATTTTAAAGGCCTATATAAAGTGCAGATTATAAAGTACCTTGATCCAAAGCGAACATGCGGGACAGATTCTACAAAGGAGTCTGTAAATAATAAAAATATTACGATTAAACATCGACAAAACCCAAAACCATCTATGCACGTTTCTGTTTCGAAGTATGAGCAACCAGCCGATATCAGGAACCATGGTGCTTAGGAAGCTCAGTTTCTTATAAGATGCTTTTGTAACCATATATTAACAATTATTTTTTATGCAAATTTATGGGGGAAACTTGTTACGATTGCATGTGATACCTCTTTATAATCATGTCTGTTTAGCAGTTCAATGTCTTCATTATGACCAACTTGTTCCCTATTATTGCTTTCTTCCTCCTCTCTGTGGTAAACGGTTCCCCCAGTCTTAAAAAAGTATTTTTTTTCAATTTGATACTTATTTTTACTGATTGCACCACCGCACACAGAGGGTAACGGGGAGGAGGCGCCATTTAGTTGCCCCCGATAGAGAAAAATAAACTTGTATTCTTCATTTTACTATGCTAACTTTTACTGAGACTTACATAGGGTCTCACCACTTTTTAAAGATCAAGTGAGAATAGTGATTACCAAGAAGTGACCTTTTTCTTGTTTTATTAAATATTGGTAAAATATAAAACGCTTGGACACCCTTTTACGAGGCTGAATTGCACAAGTTTACAGAACCCAAATTACACCAAAGTAGTAAGCACAAAACCCAGTGGCGCAGCCACCCCGACAATTTAGTCATGCTATGCTAATATTTTGGTGTTCATCGACTGTATTTCTAAAGAAATGAATAATGATAATAACATAAATTTTGCATAGCATGACCAAATCGTCAGGCTGGCTACGCCACTGACTAAACCTTCAAGCTATTTCTCAACTCAATTTAATGTTGCCTGTCGAATACTATGCAGTCGAAGTATATTAGTTTGCAGCAAGAATGAGGGAACGATGCGGGGGAAAAGGGATTTGCAGATTTTCATGAAAGGACACTCCTGTAGCGGCGTAAAATAAAGAATCTTTGCAAAACTTCGTTTGTTGGAAATCGTATCATCGTGTTTTCTCTCTCCAAATATTTATTTTTAATCTCTTGGTGTTTTTACTAGTAATTTTTACCATGTAAACGCTAAAATGAGCTACAAATGAAAGAGTATGTTGGCCTGGCCCCCATTACCCCTGCCGGTAAAGACAAGCTAAAAGGGGCAGGTGCCCCTCCTGAGCTCCTGCTTCGACTTTTCTGGTTCGCAGTATAATTTTCCTAAATGTACACTATGAATATTTCCTATAAATTTCGGACCTGTTGATCTTCCAATTTTGAAATTCTCCTTCCCTGCTCCTCCTTCCGTATTAATGATTCATAATCATCAGTTTTTCTTTTCAAGTACGCTTTCATTTCTTTAACCTGAAACAAAAAGACATTGTTACGCAAAGAAACTCGATTAGGGCATAGAAACTCGATTATGGATGCGTATTCAAATATGCGCCAACGAACATCTTTCATTTCGAAAGCGAATATTTTTACGGTTATATGAACATGAATTTATAAAATACTCCTAAATATACCCCTCGCCAGTAAGTTTCTATAAAAGGCCCGGGTGTAACCAAAAGTCAAGGTAATTCAGGCGCGATTTTTTCGCAAGTAATTTAATTCAACTGTTGGTGTTTGTTTTTTGTAACCGCGTCTTACCAGGGAAGTGTTTGGGGAGCATTTATAATATACTCAACTCATATTTGGGGTGTGTGATATGTTCAGTTCTGCCAGACGGATTTTCATTGTAAACTTTTTCACATACAAAAGAAATCCGTCGCTAGAACTGAAAATTTGAATAATGCAGTAGAGTAATGAATGACTGAACCTGACTTGCCGGTTTTTTTACCTTTCGCCAGATTTCAATTCCAAAATAAAAATGCATCAAAACAGCGAGCACTCCAAGAACACCAGGGAAGATTTGAACCTTAGTTTTTTCAGAGACTTTTTCTCCAATCACATGAGCCACTGCTATCAAACATTGGATTATCATGCAAAATAATATGTACTCATCCTGAAAAGAATAAGAATAAGTAATTTAGCTTCTAGGTACACCACACGTGAAGGCCGGCCTCCACTTTCACGTACGAACGCGCTGAAATCGCACGTACAGCTTGCGCGTTGACGTCCGCCTTGAAGGTAGACTATACAGTCCTGCTAGGTTAACGGACCGAAACAGGCCTGGTTAACGGACCGAAAGCTTTGCAGTAATAAATACTTACGTGGTGTACCTACAAGCTAATTTACTTATCGTTGATGTCACCATGGAAACTTACAAGATTAATATTAATGAATATATGGTTACTCAAATCAAAGGCAGAATGTACTACGAGTTTAGTTTAGTAGTTTACAGCAAGTTTATCATCTTACCAAACGGGTCAAATAGCTGACATTAGGAAAACGCTGTGATACCACAAACTTGAACGCGACCAATGTTAGGAGCAAGGTCAGCGTTACATTCAATCTGACGTCAAGTGAACTGATATCCACAGCAAAGGAACAAAATGTCAGTCCCAAGATGGAAAACTACATGTTTAAAAAAGCACACATACAAATCTACATAAAAGCAACCAATTGTGATATCGTCCTGCGGCAATTTATATAATTAATGTTAATTATATATTTTCAGCAATGACATTAATGACCATAAAAGTTTATCATGCAAGGATTTCGCAATCAAAGATGGCTGTCTTGTTATAATAGAATTATATAAGGCACAAGACAAAATTTGAAATTAAAGCAATTTCTGTCTTACATATATTGCACTTGCGGAGCTTGATGTAAGACGGTCAGAGACTCAGTACTGTTATGACATTTTTTTCATATATTTATATTACCTTTAACAGGTTCCCCAGTGTAACAGCTTTCAGCTTGATTAAGCAATATGACGCTGTTAATATGACGCGGTAACAAGTTCCAATTTAAAGCATGCAAACTTTGCGTAAATCACGTTTTTCACTCAGTTGGTTTTGTATATTCGTCAAGCACGGTCGCAATTGAAATTCGTGTCGTAAAGTACAAAATAAGGTACTCGTTTATAAGTATTTCGTAGTCGTCGCACCAATAGTGGATATCGTGGTTTGCGCATCGCTTCGACAAGCGGGACTGTTATGTAAGTTTATTTTTACAATTGTTTTAGTTTTAGCAATTTGCATGACCAGAGTTGAACGATCGCCTTGTTTCCATCATAACAGTACTCAGTTTCTGCTCGTCTTAAATCAAGCTCCACAACTCCAATATGTGTCCTATTCGTCCCATTAGTCATTGCCATTATCAATAAACAGTTTGAAAGAAAACCACGTGTCACCGGCCCCCGGTGTTCAACAGTGCAATGATGAGTTCCCGGGTTAAGTGGTTAATGATCGGAAGTTTACAGAAACAAACACGCGTGGTGCACCTGCAAGCTAATTTTCATTATTAATTAATATTTTTTAGTGCTAGAAAAGTTGATATCGTGGTTGTTTATCTCATAGAAATATTTTATCGAATTTTTTGGAAATGTATGATAAATTATATATTTCTGAGGCCTGGGTTAAACGCCCATTTTCGACGCGTCGATTTCCAATGCAACTCAAGCGATAGATAAAACTCATTAACATCTCATCTAGTAATGACGCGACCAAAATGTGATGTTTAACCAAGGCCTGATAGTTTTATTTTACTGACGAATAATAACAACAGCAAAACCTACCACAATAATAACAATATTCAGTAGATAAAAGTTTGGTATTCTTTCCACATGACACTTGATTTTATAATTTGGGTACTTCCTGTGTGTGCCAGATAATTGTTCCTCTTGTTCATTTTGTTCAACAATACTAGCCACAACATGGGGATAAAGTTTCCACTCGTGACAACCTGTGCGTATAGAAAATAGCAATTATGATATAGAAATCGTTCACGCATTTTTCGTGATTATCAAGATTTTAGGATAATTTTTCTTATTTTCACCGTAGGTTCAATCCACTTTTCCCTCTGCAGAAAGCACCTGAAACATGTTTACCTGTAAAAGTGTCCACCGTAATACTATCTTTGACGTCACTTTTTTCGAAAGACATTACTTCGACAGGCCAGTCCGAATCCAAATTTATACAAAGACTCTACATAACGAAATAATTGAAATGTACGAAATTACAAAAACAAACTTCACTGCATCGATTCTATAAACTGTTCCATGGTAATGGAGTAGTGGAAGGATGAGGGATAGAATTGAACTGGAAGCATTAAAACAATCTATCAATATACTTTAACAGCTGAGCGAGGTTTGTTAGGAAAAATATCTTCTTCTTCTCAACATAGCTACTTTGGTAATATTTACACTCGAAAGGGATCATCACTGAGCAGGTGGGAGCCTTCAGTGGGGTCTTCCAAGTTGTATAGTTAAAAAATGCTTTGGCCTTGGCTGAAAAATGATGTTTCCAACACCAATTTGTGAATTTAAAAAAAGACAGCGTAATTATAAAAAAGACCAGAAAAACGGACAAATGAGCCATATACACGATACGTGTGACGAAAAGCAATATACTATAGTTTAGGAAACTATTAAAAGGAAGAAGGAGATATAGGGCTCCGGCTGCAATTAATTAAAAGGGCACTTTAGTTCTTCGGTTCCTTCTCTCTCTATTTTGTGCCTGACCTTGAATCTTTCCAATACTTTTTCATAGCTATGTGAGTGACATATGTCATAGCCGTAATAACTATATTTAGCTTATTAAGCCTGCATGGGACAATAACAATAGAACGGATTGACAGGGAGACATAATATAGATATGTAAGAGAACTAAGAAGATTATTAAAAACAGGCTTTGTAAAATATCATATAAAGGAATATAAAATATACAATTGGAACAAAGAGTGAGAATATCATAGTGAGTGAGTATAATTACCTGGTAATCATATGGAAAGTAACGCAAGTCGAAGATTTTCTTAAATGTTCCAGCAGCAAATATATCTTAAAAAAAGAGAATAAAAAGTTTTATTGCTACAATATTTTTACAAAACCTGACTTCCATATCAAATTTTTAATAGTGGCATACGCGCGTACACGTTCGGAAAATTTTAAATGCTTAGGTAACATGCATGTATAAAGATTTAGACTTTTACGTGCGTAAACGTGCGTATGGAAAACGCATAAGTAGAAAACAGTCTTTAGCTGTCCTTTTTCTGCGTAAGATAATAACAGTGAGGTGAATAAAGTAGTAAAATTACTCATTTTGACTGTCGGAATGTTATCGTTTGGTTCATAAATTAATTCATGAGTATTCTTCAATTTGTCCACGGTCAGTTGATTTTTGAAGTTGACTCTTGGATCCCACTGCTCGTTCCACACGACATCCTAAAACGGAAGGATAATAAACAAATATATCCAGTTGAGTATAAAATTCATTCCGTCTGAAGCCAGATCCTCGACAAAATTGACTTATCATTTATTTCATTTCGTATGACTTCGAAAATTGAAAAATTTGAGCGGAATATTTATAGGCCCTGGCTCCAAAGATTCATCGATGTTCTGAATATATTTTCTTGGAAATTTGTTTTATCGTAGAATGTATTCATACCTACACAGCGATCTTACCTTTTGTTCCTTTCCTCTCAGCAGTGGTTCCTTCCATTTCAAAGTCAAAACAAAATTCGCATAAAAGTGTTGATGTATATTGTCTATGTCACCAACCGTTTTAAATTTTATCCGCACTGAGACAAACACCTATAAAATATCAGTTTGTTCTGCATAATGACATAAATCAATTTTTTAATCTGGATAGAGCCTCGACTATTAATTCACTAAACTCAGGTTGCTGGTGTAATGGAATTCTGTATACTAGAGGTTTAAAGGGTCTTAATTTCGAGTGGAATTATACACACTTGAAAAATGAGTCAACTATACAGGGTGTATAAAAAAAGTAGACAATTTTGAAATGTTTAGAAAACTATAAATTTATCAAAATATCTCATAGATTTGTGCTAGTATAGGTACTTTGGCATCTTCAGGTCATTCTAACACTAAAAACAAACAGAAAAATTAACCTCGAAAAATGGGAGAGCGGTTTGTGGAAGCATCATTTTGAATGGCTTGTGCAAACATGAATGAGAGGTTTAAAATCCAATTTGAATTCAAGGACTGAACGTTTGGGTATTTGTTTACAAAGAAACGAAATTTCAGAAATTTTGATGAAAATTAAGTCAGCCGCGCAACTGCGTAAACGTGGGCTTTTTTCCGTTTAACTCGCAGCTTGAGTAACTTTTTTCATGCACGAATGATTTCATGCATGAATGATTGCTCCCGTGATTAAGCTAACAATGGTGTTGTAAAAACATTCTTGTAAACTGCAGCTCGAGATGGACAACGCACGCCAGGATACTGTTCTTGAAACCTTTCCAGCACTCTCGGCACGTTCCTGTTATTACAGTGGTATTCCGTTACCAAAAAAGCTCTCTGCTGTGGAGTGTACTGCGGCCTTACCATTTTTCAAATGTTTGATAAAGAAAAACAAGCTAGCAAATGAATTTGAATCACAATTCCAAAACAGGACATCCCTCTTGCATTCCCTCAGGTGTAATTAACATAGCCTTTTATTAAACAAAAGAATGAAAACAGAGTATTCACTCTTAGTTTAATCACCCGAGCAATCACTCGTGCATGAAATCATTCGTGCATGAAAAAAGTTGCTCAAGCTGCGAGTTAAACGGAAAAAAGCCCACGTTTACGCAGTTGCGCGGCTGACTTAATTTTCATCAAAATTTCTGAAATTTCGTTTCTTTATAAACAAATACCCAAACGTTCAGCCCTTGAATTCAAATTGGATTTTAAACCTCTGATTCATGTTTGCACAAGCCATTCAAAATTATGCTTCCACAAACCGCTCTTCCTTTTTTCGAGGTTAATTTTTCTGTTTGTTTTTAGTGTTAGAATGACCTATGCCAAAGTACCCATACTAGCACAAATCTATGAGATATTTTGATAAATTCATAGTTTTCTAAACATTTCAAAATTGTTTACTTTTTTTTGATACACCCTGTAGTTCCTGCCTTGAATTTGAAGTGTTTAAACCTCTAGAATTTACCTGCATCGAGTGAATTGGCAAAAATCACAATCGGAATGCTATATAGCCTATATGCCCATTTACCTGCGATAGACATTCAATTTTGGGCACGAAAAATTTAATGCATGGTGTAGACATACAGTTATGTTCTGAAGTTTTTTGTTTGCAAAAAGTTTTCAACCTTTCCTCTAAAGTTTTAAAATTTTTAAATCGACATATGTACCATCTCCCAATAGTTAGTGAAATATTCTATATAATATTATACCGCCGTTATGATACCTTGTTTTCTCTTGGAGAGGGGCAAATCTCATTTCGGATTGACTTGGTGTTTTGTTTTATTTCTTCAAGGATTTGCACAATTTGAGCATTTGAATCCATGTCGAGTCCGCGACATGTGCAGAAAATCTGTCAGTCAGTCTCGTGTGTTGCTCTAAATTAAAAAGCATGAGACCAATTTGTTGAAATTCGTCTACGAAATCCATGTTATTCCAAAGAGTAGCATGAAATTTCTCCTCCTCAGACATGTTATCACAAGGCAGCTAAACTATCGGCTCACATGCACCTCTTCTGTCATCGAGTCTGATAAATTTTATATCGTGCCTTAACCTCGGAAATCGAGAACATATTATGTGGTACAAGTACTGTTTTGCATGGATTGGAAAATTTGTATTTAAGGCATAATGTCAATTTGATTCAATAATATATATTAATATATATATATATATATAATAAACTATATATATATATATATATATATATTATATATATATATATATATATATATATATATATATATATATATATATACACCCGTTTGCAAAAACGTTGGCCGCAGATAGATATATAGATAGATACCCGAAATCGAATTAGAATTGCATATGTTGTGTAATATGATTGAAATCCCATGCAAATGTATTCATATGCAATTCTAATTAGACTTCGAGTATCTATCTATCTATCTATCTGCGGCCAACGTTTTTGCAAATGGGTGTATATATATATATATATATATATATATATATATATATATATATATATATATATATATATATATATATATATTTATTTATTGCTTAATAATATTTACAAATCGCTACTCAGAGTTTCACGCTAATGCGATTTTCAAGCGATTGAGATACTACTCTCTAAGCTCTAACGGGTTTGTTTGGTTCGCGTTCTGGTTGCTGACGCGGTCTTCTTGCGTTTAAAATTCCACGCGCTGAATTTGTTTCTGTGACAGCATTTCGAGAAAAGCTCATTTCGTTTGTTCAGGAGATTTTCCGACTTTGACTTTATAATTTGAAGCTTTTCCTCTGTGCAGAGCTTGCAACGCTTTCCGCCCGGAATATAGGCTTGTGCACGCTTAATTATTGACCATTTTATAGCAAATTCTTTGCAGGCATTCTTTAGTTTCCACACATATTTTGATAGTTCAGTTTCCGATGAATATTGGAGGTGCCTAAATGATTTAATGTGGTTTCCATATCTCTCTTTAAAGGTGTTTGATGTCATTCCTATGTATGTTTTCCGCCCGGAATAGCAATACAGTAAAAACATACATAGGAATGACATCAAACACCTTTAAAGAGAGATATGGAAACCACATTAAATCATTTAGGCACCTCCAATATTCATCGGAAACTGAACTATCAAAATATGTGTGGAAACTAAAGAATGCCTGCAAAGAATTTGCTATAAAATGGTCAATAATTAAGCGTGCACAAGCCTATACTCCGGGCGGAAAGCGTTGCAAGCTCTGCACAGAGGAAAAGCTTCAAATTATAAAGTCAAAGTCGGAAAATCTCCTGAACAAACGAAATGAGCTTTTCTCGAAATGCTGTCACAGAAACAAATTCAGCGCGTGGAATTTTAAACGCAAGAAGACCGCGTCAGCAACCAGAACGCGAACCAAACAAACCCGTTAGAGCTTAGAGAGTAGTATCTCAATCGCTTGAAAATCGCATTAGCGTGAAACTCTGAGTAGCGATTTGTAAATATTATTAAGCAATAAATAAATATTTCTGCTCTGTTACTTTGTTATCATCGAGCACTCTTCATATTAACAACAAAATTGCATTTCTATTTATTTATATATATATATATATATATATATATATATATATATATATATATATATATATATATATATATATATATATATATATATTTATTGAATTTATCTTAAAATATTGTCGTCGCTACACGGTGTTTCACGCCTGACCTTTTACAGTCAGACGATCTTCAGGCGACAAATACAGGATTGAGTTCAATCCTGTATTTGTCGCCTGAAGATCGTCTGACTGTAAAAGGTCAGGCGTGAAACACCGTGTAGCGACGACAATATTTTAAGATAAATTCAATAAATGAATCGCTCTACTTGTAATTAGTATTGAGCACTCTTTTATCCATTACAAACAATTACATTTGGATATATATATATATATATATATATATATATATATATATATATATATATATATATATATATATATATATATATATATATATATATATATATATATATATATATATATATAGTACTGCTCAGAAGTAACCTAATGCGACGAACGCGTTCCAGAACCTGTTTTGAACGCGTTCCCGAACGCGTTCCAGTGTTTTCACATACACGCTTCGCGTGCCTTCGGAAATTCCGAATAAATTATCGAACTGGGGCCGGTTGTTCGAAAGATGGATAACTTATTCAACGGATAAGTCCTATCCAACGGATAAATCTGCTATCCAGTGGATAGTTATTCATTGGATAAAAACGCGTTGCACGAAGCGTGGATAGTGAAGTGGATAGCTATCCAATAGATAAGTTAAAATTTACCGGAAGAAAACAGGATTATCCTGAAATTTCGTGCCACAACGTCAGCTGTTGCTAAGCATTTACAACATTGAATTCATAATCATTACGAATTCTTGAGTATAGTTAATGAATGGAAAAGACTTAAACAAGTGATTTGCTCGAACTTTGCACTTTACATCATAGTGATTTTATTAATTAAACACATTGCAATTTTATTCCTTGACCTTGCAACGCTTTGCCTTTCGGTTCCATAGCAAATTTAGGAACACTATTTTAATGTTCGTGAATTAAATTACTTAGATATAGCAAGTTTCCTTGGAATAGGTTGAATCTTTCTTTGCATATTCGCGTTTATAAACTGATTAGAAGCGTATAGTAAATTTACCGCCTGTTATAAATGCGAGGATCTCCAAAAAATCGCCGCTCGGAACGGAATGTGTAGGCAACGTGAAACGCTGCTGCGACAAATTGCACTTCGAAAACATTTCTAATAGTGAATACAATCATGATGTGTATTAGTTTGTTGAAACACAGTAACAGGAATATGGTATTTTTGTCCTATTTTATATAAATGTTTACAGTGTTACCTTGTATCTTTGAATTTATCCACTGGATAGTGGATTTAAACCACCTCCAGACCTTGGATAAATTTATCCGGTAGATAGCGATTTTTATCCGCTGGATAAAGTTATCCAAGCTTCGTGCAACGCAAATCACACGCTGGATAAAACTTATCCGTTGGATAGCGACTTATCCGTTGGATAGCGACTTATCCACCTTTCGAACAACCGGCCCCAGCTAGTCAACATGCTTATGCCACGGTTCGTTAATTCCGCTTTTAGCATGCGGGACAAGCGCTACTTTACTTCGCGTAAAAATAAGCGCATGTGTGGCTTGTGTATCTCATTCAAAAATGATAGTAATATGTATGTAGCATCTTGAGAAATTCGGACTTGATGGCCTTAGGATATGCTATGCTAAACCAACGCCAGTATTTGACAGGGAAAACGCTGTTAAAATTAGATGACTCTTATTGCCGTCTTTGATCAAAGAAACTTTCGGTAGTTAATAAACCATTGTTTTTAGTTTTTAGTTTGTATACATTTAAACAGTGTATACAGTAGTCACGGTAATTACCGTATTTCGAATTGTATTCATATCATACTGTGCCTTACATGTAAAACAATTGAGGTTCCGATATTGTGAAACGAAGGTCTGAATTATAATGATCGACCGGTGCTCTCAGCTAAGCTATTTCAGTTAACAATTGCATGTTTGTTCATACCTGCACTTAATTCATTGTTGGCGACAACACAGCAGCATTCAAACTGTATCGAAGTCCATTTTTGTATTTTGTGTATGAATTTTTAGTGATGGACTTTAATAATAATGTGTAATAAAGTGGCAAAGAAGTTTGCTTGTTGCTTAGCGTTCGTTTACACGAACAACAATTCATCACATCTGTGACAATGACAATGTGTAATTATTCATGCTTGCCGGTTTTGCATGATATCTTGCGGGCTATCATTAAAACCAGGAACGGGGAATCAAGGAACGGAGAATGAGGAACGGGGGATGAGAATCTCCGGAATCTTTAAAACCCGGAACGAGAATCTCCGGAATCTTTAAAAACGGGAATGAGAATCTCAGGAATCTTTAAAACCCGGAATGAGAATTTCCGGAATCTTTAAAACCCGGAATGAGAATTTCCGGAATCTTTGAAACCCGGAATGAGAATTTCCAGAATCTTTAAAACCCGGAATGAGAATTTCCAGAATCTTGAAAACCCTGAATGAGAATCTCCGGAATCTTTAAAACCCGGAATGAGAATCTCCGGAATCTTTAAAACCCGGAATGAGAATCTCCGGAATCTTTAAAACCCGGAATGAGAATTTCCAGAATTTTGAAAACCCTGAATGAAAATTTCCGGAATCTTTAAAACCCGGAATGAGAATTTCCGGAATCTTTATAGCCCGGAATGAAAATTTCCGGAATCTTTAAAACCCGGAACGAGAAACATGTAAACAGAAGGATCGATCAGAGCAATAAGATAAATCCCGTTCTAAACAAGTTGTGTCATTCGATATCAACTTTTTTGACATAAAAACAGTCAATGTATGATTAAATGAGCCTGCCTCTTGAATTCTGTCGTTGGAATTTTCCAGATTCGGTCTAAAACGTGAAATAATGTTATTTGAATAGCCATTCTACAGTGCTACTTCGCACACGATTTGTTAAATCAATGTCAAATCTGAAATATCGTGAAAATCAAGCGTTATCGGAGTGCTTCTTATCCAGGCGAAATATTGGACCATCACCGAAGCCCTATTTTCTGTAATAATGAGTTTTTCTTCGCCTCGTCGTGGTCCTTGTCCTCGCTGTCTAACCAATATATGAAATGGACATTGGAAATTGGAATACACTGGACAAGTGGCAGAAGGCATTCAATACGATCGAATTATGAAATTAATACATGTCCACATCCGTGGAAAAACGTTACAAAGTGAACTATCTTTTGTGTAGTCAGGTGCATCATATCTTCTGTGATTAAAGCTGTTAAAATTAAAGTAAGTTTTATCAAACCTAATATTACTATTAACAACCCTAAGCTGAATGACAATTGAAATGTCATATATACAACAAAGTGAACACTTGTCAACCCCTTTGGAAAACAAATAGCTAGTGGCAAACCAAGTGCTGCTTTTTTATAACCAAAGACCATGGTATGTGCTGAATAAACAAGCTAAATTAACATTGTTATTGGTAGGCCTTTGATTTCTTTCTTCTGAGGAAAGGTTAATTATGGTTATAATTTCACTTGTTCAAAAGCTGCTCAAATTTTTGGTGTGAATAAATTAGATTGGACTGTCTATGTGCATCCTACTGGCTCTGGTGGAAAAATGTACCAAAAATGTTTATAAATACACTGAGAGTACCCGTCAAACCTGTAACTACAATTATAAGCATTGAAATGATAGGGCAGGGGAGAGGGCAGGGGAGAGGGCAGAGGAGAGGGCAAGGGTTTCACCGTTTCAGTGTTTTTCAGTTTAATATAAATAAGCTAGAACTGAGTGCTAGCTTATCCAAACTACTCTCAATATTAATAGTAATATTAGGTTTGATAAAACTTACTTTTTAACAGCTTTAATCACAGAAGATATGATGCACCTGACTACACAAAAGATAGTTCACTTTGTAACGTTTTTCCACGGATGTGGACATGTATTAATTTCATAATTCGATCGTATTGAATGCCTTCTGCCACTTGTCCAGTGTATTCCAATTTCCAATGTCCATTTCATATATTGGTTAGACAGCGGAGGACAAGGACCACGACGAGGCGAAGAAAAACTCATTGTTAGAGAAAATAGGGCTTCGGTGATGGTCCAATATTTCGCCTGGATAAGAAGCACTCTGATAACGCTTGATTTTCACGATATTTTAGACTTGACATTGATTTAACAAATTGCGTGCGTAGTAGCACTGTGGCATGGCTATTCAAATAACATAATTACACGTTTTAGACCGAATCTGGAAAATTCCAACGACAGAATTCAAGAGGCAGGCTCATTTTATCATACATTGACTGTTTTTATGTCAAAAAAGTTGATATCGAATGACACAACTTGTTTAGAACTGGATTTATTTTATTGCTCCGATCGATCCTTCTGTTTACATGTTTCTCGTTCCGGGTTTTAAATATTCCGGAAATTTTCATTCCGGGTTATAAAGATTCCGGAAATTCTCATTCCGGGTTTTAAAGATTCCGGAGATTCTCATTCCGGGTTTAAAGATTCCGGAAATTCTCATTCCGGGTTTTAAAGATTCCGGAGATTCTCATTCAGGGTTTTCAAGATTCTGGAAATTCTCATTCCGGGTTTTAAAGATTCCGGAAATTCTCATTCCGGGTTTTAAAGATTCCGGAAATTCTCAGGGTTTTAAAGATTCCGGAGATTCTCGTTCCGGGTTTTAAAGATTCCTGAGATTCTCATTCCGGCTTTTAAAGATTCCAGAGATTCTCGTTCCTGGTTTTAAAGATTCCGGAGATTCTCGTTCCCCGTTCATCGTTCCCCGTTCCTTAATTCCCCGTTCCTGGTTTTAAAGATAGCCAGAGAAATCTACTTTTTGAAGGAGTTTCTAACGTTTTTTAACTATTTTTCTCAATATTAATTAACTTGCTTGTTCAAATGAACTCATGCAATTGGACAAAATGAGACATAATGAATAAGATTATTTTCATTCGCTATTTTCATCAGTTCATCTAGTCATTCCTAACAGATGATATACTGTGGCCCTACCTAGTATTATCAAGCAGCACTATAGTATTTTATATTGAAATATCAGTTGAGTTTTAAACACAGCACAACAGTGGAGACACATAGTTGTGTCGAATAGTACTTTATCATTTATTCATAAATTTGTATATGGTATAACTTTCTTTTATTATTTGGAGGTAAACATGCTGTATATGTTTAATACTACACTATACAGTAACTATACATGGAAAACTTGATAAAATTCTTTGAGGTGTGAATGTCCGCACCTTTGCGTACTTTGTACACCTTTAACCCACAGAATCACTACATTATACTGTATATAAACATACAGTATCATACTGTATATATACATACATATCATATTATACATATACATACACTATAGTGTAGAGAAGCATGGTGTAATGATGCAGAATATTTAATCTCATGAACTCTAGTCGTATTCAATAGCAAACCAGTTAATTTTTTTATTGTGTAAATTACTGTCATCTTATGTGGAATATGCAGTATTGTGGACACAGACCACTGTTGTTAACTGTCTCATTACCCATATTCTAACCCCTATCCTACTCATTGTGGATTTTAAATAAATAACCCTTTTTCTAGCGTACACTGACAGCTTCGCCATTTATGGCATGGAGCATAGATTAAACCACAGTGCGATTAAACTAAATCGGGAATATCCGGGTATTGATGACAAGATCCGGAGTCGATAGCCGATGAATATCGAATGCGCGCTGGAACGCGTTCGGAACGCGTTTTTGATTAGGTTATTTCTGAGCAGTACTGTATACTAAAACTGCTAGCTACGAAAATCCCCACGACTTTTATTAAAACAAACATTATTCGGATTATACAATGATCACCGCTAGAAACGAGAGAATATAATTACCGAAATATAATTAAACTCACGAATCATATATGACTTAATTGCCATTCATATTACGTTCATGGAAGTGAAACTTTCGTCTTTCTTTAATTATGACTGTTACTGCTAAGGTCTATAGCTACTCGTCCCTTATGGCTTTGTTTCAAATTGGTAAAAACTCCAAAAATGGAATTTTTGGAAATGCAGGTTAATGGGATTATTTATAGGCTGTAATATTTCGAGAAATAAATATCCAATCATAAATTGAGACATCTACGCACAAATTCGATTTTATTCGAAGACTACAATCTTAATATGCTGTCCACGATGTAGCAAACTTTCCCTCAATAATGCCGAGTGACATTATTGATAAGACAAATTCAAAGATAAACGTCAAATGAACCTTTAGACGATTTTGCCACTATAGACACCGAAGACACCGAAGACACAGAATCCATATATATTCTGATCAAAGAACCTCTAGTTTATTTACATCTGTATTTTTAGCCAGGATTACGTTTTTTAACTGCATTGAACAGGCCAAATTTGTTTTGCAATCACTATATCAGAAACCAAATATAAAAGATTGGGCTAAAATTTCAGCACTAACTGAATCGATAAGGGCTCGTGCTAGAGCTATTTCACTTCAAAGCACTTAAAACGCCAACGAAGCAATATTGCATTTTCTTGAAACCGCCAGTGCCAGTAAAAAATGAAACCATTTAGCATACGAAAAAGCATTCACTTTGATCTTTTCGGCCAGGATTTATTAAATTCTCGCGATTACAGGCCGACAATGTTGAATTTCAGATTTCATTTTTGACAGAAAAGTTATGACTTTAGCTATGTGATTGCACTGATAATACCCCTTTTCAATCAGTTTTAATTCAATAGATAGACAAACATAAAAAGTATACTAAACTTACTTTGAGCAGCTATTGCAAGGCTTGTTTTATACCCCAAGCACAATTTACAGCTCCAAACACAGCTATACGTCTGCGTTTAATAAATAAATAATTAAATTAAATTAAAACACATGAATCGATAAGGGCTATAATCGAACACGGCTATACGGACTGAATCGATAGGGCTCGCACTAGAGCTATATTTCATTTCAAAGCACTTAAAAATTCGACGAAGCAATATTGCATCTTCTTGAAACCGCGAGTGCCAGCAAAAAATAAAACTATTTAGCATACGAAAAAGCATTCACTTTTAATTGTTACAAAATGCGCATATATAATGTAATTTAGCATTGTAAAAAATAGTGATCATGCAGTCAATATTGATGAGGAAATTACTAGGGGAACATGTCATATAAAATGACGTGTAAAGTAAAAATTATCATGACCCTTTGGAATCACAAAATTACTTATCCTGTCATGAGGTGACAGCCCATGGGATTTCCTCCCAAAGAATAGTAGCTACTGTGGTACAAGATTTACGTGTCATAAGTTCTAGGCGGATACTAGTTTGTGTCAATCATTTCTTTGTTTTGTTTTGCTCGGTTAAGCACTTAAAGCCTCAGGTCACTAAAAGCTTAATTTTATAAGATTATTAGTAAAATAGTTTATAAGTTTGAGATATGGTTCACAGAAAGAATAATAATTTGGTAATTGTACTTTATGTATGTCGCATGGTGAGACCAGTAGAGCTACCTGCACCGCGTGCTTCAAAAGAATTTTAGATCAACAAGAAATTTTCATCAAACATTTAAATACGGAGGATAATTAGATATTCGTCCCCTCAACTCTATTAACTGAAGGGACGTTTCCAAATCTCTTCAGGATTGACGCACTTGGACAGTTTGAGCTCTTTCACGGTATTTGTTTTCGGAAAAATATTCGGAAATATCATGATCACAAAAACGAGATGAATTTTTGTTGTTTAACATGTCACGTTATGTTCTGATAAATAATGATACCAATGATGTGTGTTGCTTAGGTCTCGAGAAAAAGAAACCTTCATTGAAAATAAGAGTTTTTAGAAAATTATTTTATGTAAGGCTAACTACACTTTTCCGCCGCTTATAAATATGAACCATTTATTCGGTACTTTTGTAAGTATAATTTTGATTCAGCTTAAAATTGGATTGAATTTACCTGACATTCCAATCTTTCTGTGGGCAGCTGGGTGTCCAGGCCCTTTTTTTCTCTTCAGTTGGACTTATTTTACTGCCTTTAGGGTCCCCAGTCATCTTACTTGTGGGGCTCCAGGCTGACCATTCTTCTCTACATCTTCCACATCGTGTTGAAGCTAGAAAATATAACGAAATAATTGTTTTTATTAATTGGGACATTGCATGCTTGCCGAAGACTTTTTGTAGACTTTTTGAAGGATCCAATGTAGCTAGGTTCTGCTGCAAATACTTCGAAAGTCAAAATTACCGTTACTTATAGCTATTATGACCATAAAACTCGCCCACCTAGGGTTTTGCATTCATATACTTTGGATTTGAGTTTAAGATGCAAAATTCTGGTAATATTTCTGATAAAGGGCTTCAATGTAAGACTTCCCCTATAGTTATATAAATAACTACAGCAAATCCCAAATTAACAGTTTTATTCAACACGTTGGTAAGTATAATTTTGGATTCATATGATTCAACTTTAAATTTGTATTGAACTTACCTGACATTACAATCTTTCTGTTGGTTCCAGGGAAATCAGGCTCATTTTCCTCCTCAGCTCGACTTATTTCACCGGCTCTAAGATTCCGTCCCATCTTACTGGTGGGGCTCCAGGCTGACCATTCTTCTCCACGTCTTCTCTGATGAACTTAAAGCTTAAAAAATTACAAAATAGTTGCTTTTATATATCCAAAGCTGCAAAATTTTGAAATTTCAACCGATTATAAAACGTATATTTTGTTTAGTTCGTTCGATTAAAAATGAAAAGCCAGCACGAAAATATATTCATGAATATTTGATTTTATATAGTATGACGTATTGAAAGCGAATACCCGCGATATTTAGTGTTGTGTTTTATTTAAACACCGTTTATACAATTGACTTCATCAGTTGTGAATGATATGAATGTAAATTTTTTATTCGTGGATGTATGCAAATGCATAATCATTTAACTGCACTTTCTATCTATAGCTATTAAAATAATAAATCATCTTAACCATATTAATTTAGGCTTCGAACTTCTCAGTTGAAGAAGCTAATATAATTGGCCAAAGGCTAAAGTCTTTGTGTAATTGTTCATTTGATTCCGCACATGGAAATTTAAACGTCTCAAAGAGGTCTTGTTATGGTATTATAACAGTTGCGACGCAACAGAACAGAGTTAAGACATGCTTGGACATACAACGCTCTCTTACACAATGAATTTTTGGCTCACAAAGCGTTTCTTGCGTGATAACCCCGCCGGCACAAAGTTTGCGCTTTGAAATTACTTGCTTGTGTGTGGCATAATTAGCTATATAATAGCAGGCGGATAAAGAACGCTTTCTTGCAGAAAAGCAATACATTTGTCAAGCTCCTTAACAGGTGGGCCTTGATATTTGTCCATGCTGATGGTGCGTGTTGGTTAGTTAAGATAGGAGATCTGTTTTGACAGATCTCTGTGTCAAACCTATAGTCTAATATAACTTGAAATACTCAGTCTTAATCTTGGACCTGCATGGCAGTAAATCCGCAATGCCTTCATGAGTCAAAAGAAATACGTTCCTTGTTTATGTCAGTCGTCTTATCTTTAATTCCTGCAGATGCTAAGGTGGAATCTTAATAAAATTTTAGCTATATAGTTTCCTTGGATTTCTAAATTATACCTCGCACTTGCATCAACTGCGACGATTTAGGCACAGAATACACATCAAGGACCGGTTGTATCAAGCCGGTTTAGCTTAGACGGTGCATGGTTGAGCTCAAAATAGAAAGCATGTCTATCGTTTTATTCAACAAGCGAACTAAAAGCTTTTTAAACTGATCGAGCTGTGAAGATTATTCAGTTTTATACACTTTTATAGTTTAAAATATAGCGAGCATTTATCAAAATATCCACCTGATGATAGGTTTAAAATAATTATGCTCTCTGTTTGATATAAAACGCTCCAACTGCATTCGGAGCGCAGCCATTTTCATAATTCTCCTGGGCCTATAGTTGTCTAAAAGACTAGTTAACTTTTATCTGGCCGTATTTCTGATTTAATTAGGATTTAACTATGCCAAATGTATAGTTGAAGAGTTTTATACAACCTGCCCCAGATAGATTTTATATCTCTAATTATATAAAAAAACGAAGTTCGAATATACATTTGCCATGAACGTTTTATTTTGGAATAATCTTCGTGTCACATAACTCTACCACCTAATTCCAATCCGCATTATCCATTCCAATTGTGCATGCCTAAATGGTAAAAAAATCGCGTAAGTGCACAAAATACCAAAAAAGTTATAAGGCGCAGACTGCATGCATTGCATGATAAATAAATTCAGCTTTCGCGATGCAAAGAATCTCAGAAGAAATTTAAGGCGAGTGCAGGTATGAGTAGCTATATAGGAGAAGTGGGATGAACTGAGTCAAAAGTTGTTAATGATATATCAATGTCCTAACAGGATATTACCATTTACGAAGTTCAGATGGAAATCCTGTGTTTTCGATATTAAAATAAAATAAGAGTGTAATAAAAGAAAGAGAGTGCATGATATTTCATTTTTATTCCAAGAACACGGTACTTCAGACAAGTAGAATCCCCCAATCTCATATGCAGGAATGGCGCCTTTAGAATTTTAAGTTATTCATTTTCAGAAAAAAATGAAAGATCATGATCACATAAACCGATGAAGGGAAGAACTTTTGTCACATAAACTTCTGATAAATAATATTACCAATGTATATGTTTACTTATACTTATTGAAAAAAGAAATCTTCATTGAATATAGTAGCTATAGTTTTTAGAAAGTTTTTAATAATATTTTTTACGTAAGACTGACAGCACTTTTCCGCCACTTATAAAATATGAATCGTTTTACTCAATACTTTGGTAAGTACAATTTTGGGTTCACATGATTCAGCTCAATTTTTATTGAATTTACCTGACATTGCTTTCTTTGTGGTGGCGCCAGGGGAACCAGGCGCTTTATCCTCTTCAGTTGGACGTATTCCACCTGCTCCAGGACACCCTGCGATCTTACTGGAGGCGCCCCATGATGACCATTCTTCTGTACCTTTTTCCGATCGTGTCAAAGCTGGAAAATTTAAAGAATTTTTTATATCAACTGGCACATTGAAAGCTTGACGATAGCTTTTGTAAAGACTAGCTTTAATGCAGGGTTTTTTTGTAATCATTACTTTGTAAACATGTAGCATCTCAAACGTACAATGAAGGAATTAATGTTCACTCACAGCACAAAACGACCAAGACCAGTAGCCCAAAAAGACACGAAACAGCTTGATTCATTCTTGTTACAAAATCTAAACCTCTCGTTGAACAGCGTTTAAGAAGTGTGTAATTAACAATGGCCTAGCTTGCCTACATCGCCTGCTTTTATACAGCTTGAAGTTTTTCGGTCATTCTTGTTACGTAAACCGTCTTATTGCGTAAAGAGATATCTGTACAAAACAGTGATAAGTGCTTTTACTCTTTATAGTCTGGCCACAACAATTTAGCTACCATCTTACATAACACGTTTTGTACTTAAGACTTTACTGTATTTCATTGCATCGTCGTTACACGTACAAATTCTCGTTTTAAACTGTCTAAATTTTACTAGTGTTTTAGTAGTAAAGTTTTTAGTATAACTTTCAACTTTAAATTTGACGATTTATTTAGTATGGTATCATGTAGAATAAAAATATTGTATATAAACTTTTATAAAGACACGTAAGCTTCTACTGGTATAAGAGAAGAAAAAGGGTTTTGATAAATTGTACGAAGCATTTAACTGAAACGAAAATGATGGAATAAATGATGCGCTAAGGGCGGTGAAAATTATCGTTTTAAAAAGAATAAGCGAATAGGATGACGCAATTCTTAATATTACACATTTTACATAATTTTCTTCGACACTTATTACAAGATATTACATTAACATTTGTCTTACGAAATTCCAAAGATTCCACAAAATGGGAAATCGATCACGAATGCTGATGAAGTGGATTTCTATGTCGTATATTGAAAAACGAGAAGTTAAAAAAGATGATAATGTTACGCAGGGTTGGTGCATAAATTATGCTCTCAATATATTATGTTCTCTTTCACAATTCCTGATTGTTAATTTTATAGAATATTCACTGTTTCAGACAGACAGGGTTAATTAAGTGCGTTCTTGCAACAGCGAATGTCCAGAATTAAACTGAGAACTAAAAATTAAAGAAATCAAAGAGCTTCTTTCAAAGAATAAGCGTTTTCATGAATAATATATTGTGCAGTATTTTGATTACGATTATATTCCTTGAGAAGGAATACATATTGCATTGTCATTGAATTATATTTTAAAAAGTTACATTCAAAAATTGTATTAAAAAGAAAATTGCTTGCATTTCAATAAAATATTACAAAATAAAGGTGAATATAACTTTATATATAAGCGCCTGTCGAATCGCAAGTGTTAAAACGAGCGAACGAAACCAAATAAACTGCGTAACAGTACTCTTGAATACTTGACGATAAAGGCAAATTTTACTTAGCAACAGGAATAATGAGAAATCAAAACACTGTGTAACTTATTCAAGGTAAAAGGATTGCATTATGCTACTTACTTGGAAGAAAAATTTAAGTTGAAAAACGAGTTTAAATTTTCACACACCCTAACCCTAACCCTAACGGTCATCCGAGATATGGATGCATGAAAACCAGCCGAATATAATGTAGCTTGCACATGCACTTTGAAAGATAATAAGTGATCAATATTACCGTAATACCTAATGCAAATACGTCACTGAGGTGTTTGCATGTTAAATAATACTGTGATATTAATTAGCTACGCCTATACAGGGCGTATAAAAAACTCCAATCACTTAATATTGATCAAATTTATATTGCTCCTTCGCACAGGTCGTCTTCAACTCCTTTGGCGAATGCGGAAGAGAAATCCAACATTTTCTCTCCTTCCTGGGTGCGAAGCTTGCTGACAAAAAGAATCAACCCCATCTATGGTGGTCAGGTGGTTACGACGAAAGATCGCTTTTACTTTGCTTAGAGCTCGTGTGGTGTGTGTTCGATCGTGGCAGTCGAAGTTGGAGCACTGCGTCCATCACATCAACAAAAACACACTTAATCACTTAATCACAAAAAATATTCATATATGTTCGCTTCTATTCAATAACAAAATATCGTAGGCCTCTTGGAATTATTGAGGTTGCAATTTTTTTACACCCTAGCTGTATTATCCTTGAAAGTTTGCTACACTCTGGCTACTTCGTTACACTGGGAAAAATCCGTCTATTTATACTATTAAAAAGGATCGACCTGTTTCGTTACGTAGTTTTATATGTTTTTATAAAGGAAAATATAGTGAGCGTTTATTAAACCCAGTAATACGACAGAAATATCCATCTAATTACAGGTTTATACGTATCATGAATCTGATTGGTCACGCCCTAATGTATAGCAATAATTCTGCTTATTTTGAAAATATTAGCCAAATCAATTATCTTAATCAGTTAATTTAAAATTGCAATCAGTTTCATATAATTATATTGATAAAAGACGCGCTGACTGTGTTGAGAACAACCATTTCAAACTCTAAATTTGTACGGAAAGACTGCACTCGCGAATATCCTGAAAATTTGTTGACCTGAAGCACGAATTCAGCCAGAGAAAGTGTTACGGTTCATGTCGAGGTAAAATTGAACTAGGCAAAATGCATAGCTACTTTGAAGATCAAGTTCCGTTTGCCCTGAGTTTGAACTCTGAATAGTATCAATATTTAATGAGCTCTATGATTAATAACCGAGATATTTTTGTTTAGTTTCGATTCGGCCATAATATAATAAGTTGTGCTTTGCGATCTGCTTGTCTTACAGCTGAAACTCAGGTACGGTATATTATACATATAGTGTCTATATATATATACAAGCTTTAGAAGTCATTCGGCTTCGAGTTGAAATTAAATAGACCTTTTCAGCTTGTATGCAAAGAACCCATTTCAAGTCACATGGTCTGAAAATTCTACTTTCAACAGGATCTATTTTGTAATGACGTTGGTATATCCTTTTGAAAATGAAACCAGGATGACGAACAGTGATCGCCTGGCATTGAAAGACCTTATGGAACGTATTTCTATATGTGAGAAAACTATATTAATCCTTATCACCTTTGGTACACTTTTTGGAAATACCCTGGTCTTGATTGTGACCTGGAGAGACAGAAGTCTTCATCAACCAAACAAGTATTTCATTGCCTTACTGGCTGTCGCTGATCTCATGGTGGGCCTATTCGTTGAGCCGTTCAATGCATACCATTTGATGCATATATCGCTGGAAAAAACGTCAATACACGCGTGTCGTTTTATGGTGTGGATAGATACATTTGCCCTAACAGCGTCCATTTATACTCTGTCATTAATAAGTGCTGACCGATACCTCAAAATCAGCAAGCCGTTTCAGTACAAATCAATAATGACAACTTCAAGATCTTTGAAAATTATTGCTGTCGTTGTGTTTATTTCAATTTCCTTTGCCATATTCTCCGCCACCCCTCGTTCAGGAAGCTTGGGAATTTTGAGCACCGGGATCGATTCGTGCAATTTCGCCATTGACTTGAATGCAGTCAAAATATTTCACCTTTTCATGTCGATCAGTTTGTTTTTTCTGCCGGCATTAATCATCCTGATAATGTACGCTCTCATTTTTCTCGTTGCTCATAAACGAAACAAGATGCTCGCGAGAGGGGAGTTGGGTCAAACAACCAACACTCAAAGCCAACGAACTGCACTACGTAAAGATGTGAAAGTGATTAAGATGTTGTTAATTGTTGCTGGAGTTTTCATATGTTGCTGGGGTCCGATTCATATCTGGATGTTACTGTGGTTTTACTATCCAAATTTTAGCGTTTGGAATACCGCTTCATTGAGCTACTGGAAAGGTTATTTCGTCATTGCGTTCATAGTACGCACACTTCCGCTGCTTAACAGTCTATTCAATCCAATAATCTATGCCTGTCTCGACAAAACCTACAGGGATGCTTTCAAACATCTTTTTCAGCGAATGATTTGCCATTTGACTATGCAAGACAACGGGCGTCAATAGAGTCATGTTCACCGTTAACCTTTTAAGAATGAAGGAAAAGGGTGCATGGTAGTCAAAATATAACATCAAGGTGTATAAAATCTTCTGTAAACCATTTTTGTTGCAAGTACTGGCAAAGTTTGAATTTCCACAGAAGTATACTTTTTGATCTCTTTCTAACGCTTACTTAAATATGATTTATCAAACATTAATATTCATTTTTTGTAAACTTACGTTCTGATTGGTCGATTTGTACCACGTGAGTGAATTTTATATAGCAACAACGCCACGGCAGTGCCGTTATAGGATTTATTGCACGATCAAAATGGCGGCAATAAACAAAAAAATTGCCGAACGGTTAAGAAGAAATTAATGTAATTATAGATGAATCCACACTGAAAAATACTAAACGGGCAACTGGTTAGGGTGTTTTAGTATTTAAAGATAAGCATGTGTTGTTTATTTAAGTTTTAAAATGATATAAAGTCTTTACGAGTTTACTCAAAATGAATATTAAAAGCATTAAAGCACTCTTTGTTTGTGTATTATCGGGTTTTACATGCACTCGTTCAAAAACAAGGAACTCGAAGTTCCATACTGCACTCGGCTTCGCCTCGTGCAGTATTGAACTTCTCGTTCCATGTTTGTGAACTCGTGCATGTAAAACCCGATAATGCAATCACAGAGTAGTTTAATCCTTAAATAATGTATAGCAATATCACTTATTTTGAAAATATTGGCTAAAATAATAATTTTAATTAGTCATGTGAAATTGCACTCAGTTTGATATTGTTATTGCCAACTGAATTGAGAAAAGCCGTTTCAAACTACAAGTTTGTATGGAAAGACGGGACTCGATAATGTCTATCTGTCAATTTTTGAACTAAAGGCAGAGTTGGATGAGCCTCAGAGAGTGAAATTTGATACGTTTAAATTATATTAAAGAGGTAAAATTGAGCTAGTCGGGAAGTGTGCATAATTAAAGATATTGGTAATTTTGCTTCACCCGCAGTTTTAATTGAATTTTTGTTATAAATTTGTTTAGTTCAGTGACTATAATAAAATATCTTTAATGTTAGCAGAATTCTCCAATGCCCTGAATATCAATTACTTTAACCAACTCTGATAGCCACACAACATTTTGTAATTATTTTCTTCAATTTCAGCCAAATGATAAAATTGCCCTTAGCAGACTAATTATCGTTCGGCAGATAGTAACTGGTCAGATGATTGCCTGTCAAATCCATTTTATTTCATGCAGTTCAAACATTTACATTTCTAATATAACATTTATAGTACGCGCGCGCTGATTGATCGAGAAGCGTGTTTCTCGGTAAGAAATAGAAAACATTTTCCGTTTTCAATGCAGTTATAGAAACACGCGTGGGAGTTTAGGAGAACGAGCGATAATAAGTGGAACTTATCTTTTAGCATTGCAAAAAAGTTTCAGCGTTTTTATCAGCCAACATAATAGCGACTCTATACAATATGTGTCTCTGACTGGGGCCAATGATGGTTTTAGTCCATAAGTAACTAAGTAGCAGGGCCGTAGCTAGACCGCTTAATTGGAGGGGGGAGTATATTCATATATTCATGTTTATATACCGTTGGAGCAATAGCGTACAAAAGAAATCAATTGGGCGTAAGACGATTATATGAATCCCCCCCCCCCCGATTAAACTTCACATATGAATATACCCCCTGCTACGAAGGGGAATATTTGAAACATCTGTTTGTTTTATATTTGTTTTGTAAATTTACCATGTTAAAAAGTAACAATGAACTACACATAAACTACAAATGAACTCCACACATGCAATGGCTGGAATCACCACACAGAGATATGTCACCAATAACGGGGTTCCACAACTAACTTACAAATAGACAAACACAAACATACACATATAAGCAAGTTAACAAATTTATAGGACTTTCTCGATACATGAAGAAACAATAACAACTTAATATCAAGTGAAATGATTTAATCGTAAACGAAGTCAAGATTCGTAACTGTTAATTGAATTAAATTGGTTAGAGAAGAAAATCACGGATAAGTCATGTATTGAGAAAGTGCCATAAATTGCAATGTTTGCAGCAGGGTCTTGTTGAAATGATCCGTAATGGCCGAGTTGCGTCACATTTCACACAAACAGATTTGAAAGTTTTAGGATCATCTTGACTGTAAATTCGTTCCGTCAGATCTGCATATTATTTCATTAAAAGCGCTTTGAATGACCCAAGGGATATAGAGATATCTCTCACAGAACATGGAAGGGTGTTCCAAACTTTGGCAGCTCTGATGTAGAAACTGTTTTTAAAACTGACAGTTCGACTCTTGGCTACATTTAACAAAACGCCATTTGACGTGCTTGACGTCCTTGTTTCTCGTAAAGATGACTTTTTACGAATATGATTGTCCAAGTTGTTTTTGACGCTTTTGAATACGTAAACCATGTCTAAATACTCATGCCAGTAGTAGCACAGAGGGTCGATTGAGGGATGTTTGCAATCTGCTTGTAATTTTTATTGTACGGTGATTTGAATAAAACAATATTCGTAATATTTTTTACCCCGAACAGTTCGTGATTTTTGGATACATCATTTTCTTAAATGTGCATGTGACCCAGGAGACATATCTGGTTTCGTACTTACATATGTGGTACAGGTGAATGCATATGGCTTTCTGGCATTGTGTGCCATCCAAATTGTGCTACACTTTTGGTTAATAAAAAACACATCAATTTTCTGGATAAGCTCGTTCCAATTCTTTGCAAATATCTAATCAGATACTGCAACAAAACATCTTCCCAGCGCACCCCTATAATGACAATTATATACATGTGAGTGCACGCTTCGTTCTGCTTAAAATCGCTCACAGAGAATAAAACCAAAGACGTTGGTACGATGTTCTTGTCGTTTATTAAATGATTGTGTACTTAAACACACTATTGCTTAGACACAGTCGTTACTCGATCCGTTCGTTGCTGATATATCACCGTTCTTCGTTTGAATATCACGATGTAGGACAGGTAACGAATACTATAAACATGGTATTTACAATTAATAAAATAGTTAACTCAAAGACATATTTACAAAGTTAACTTACATTTGTGTCCTTCACACGATCGATAAGAGTTTACTCAGGTATCTATATTAGGTCTCTCGCTAGCATTCGCACGCTTGTCGTTTTATATTACGCCCAAACAATTAAGGCTAAAGTTATGCATAAGAAATACATAAATTAAATGGGTCACGCTATTACATTCCCGGTCCCTAAATTTATATAAATTTATACTCTTACTATTATTGTTCTTCTTTAGCTAGTAACAATACGATTTTAGTGATCGGTCTTCGATATTCAGCGTCCTTTGTTCGTACGATAACGGTTCTCACAAATCCCTTGGAGTCTGGTTGTGTATCTACAACAAGACCTAAAGGCCATACGTTACGAGGAGTGTTCTCTTCTTTCAAAATTACGATGTCTCCTGGAGTTAGGTTGCGTTTTGGTTGTTGCCATTTGGAACGTGCTTGCAAAGTGAGAAGGTACTCCCTTTTCCATCTTGTCCAGAATAAGTTGACAAGATACTGGACTCTTCGCCAACGTCGATGAAGGTAGATATCATTTCTTTGGAAATTTCCCGGAGGAGGCAGTATGATACTGGACTTTGTTGTAAGGATATGATTAGGTGTCAACGGGTGCAAATCGGTGGGATCACTTGATATCATGGTTAACGGTCTGGAATTGATCACCGCTTCCACTTCACATAAGAGCGTCCTAAAGGATTCTTCGTCCAGTCGACTTCCGTGTTCGTATAATAAACCTGCTAGAATTTTTCTTATGCTCTTTATTTGACGTTCCCATACGCCACCCATGTGGCTTGCTGTTGGGGTGTTAAATAGCCATTCAATACCTTCGCGGCGAAGTTTTATTTGAATTTGATTATGATTCATTTCTTTCATTGCACGGATGAGTTCTTTATTCGCGCCGACGAAATTTGAGCCATTATCGCTTCTTATTTTCGTCACAGGGCCACGTCTAGATATAAAACGACGTAGGGCTTGAATAAAGGAATCGGAACTTAATGAATTCGCAACTTCAATATGAACTGCTCTACTGACAAGACAAGTAAATATTGCACCATATTTCTTGAGTTCTTTACGTCCTTCTTTTATTATGAATGGCCCAAAATAGTCCACCCCTGTGTGAGTGAAAGGTGGTGCTGGTGTAACACGATCTTCGGGCAAATTTGACATCTTCTGCTCGTTTGGCTTCCCGTGATAACGACGACAAAAAACACATTTAGATAGAACTCTTCGAACTGCTGCATTGATTTTAACGATCCAATAATTTTCTCGAAGTGTTGCGATGACATGGTTGCGACCAGCATGACCGAGTTGTTGATGTACATGGCGAATAATTAATGATGTTACATGGCTCTTGTAGGGTAGAATTATGGGATGTGCGATTTCTTGCGGCAAATTTGCTCGATCAAGTCTTCCTCCAACTCTAAGAACTTCGCCATCCAGATATGGATCAAGACGATAAATGTGACTAATCTTCTTGATGTCGCTTTTCTTTTTCTTTTGTAATTTCCGACATCCAATGTCGCCCGATTCGGTCATGACATCTTGAAGGTAAGTTATCTCCTTATGGTACTCAGTATGTTGTACATATTTCAAAATGGCAATCTCAGATTTCGCTAATTCCTCGGCAGAAAGAGGGAACTTCCTTTCATGCTGTGTATCTTTGTCAGTAGAATTCAGACCAGATTGTCTTCTTGTTCTAAGTATCTTTTTAACGCGAAGGAATACAGCTACTGATTTCTTCAGTCGATACCAATCAGAAATGGAATGAATCAATTTACTGGTGTGGTCGACCACTTCACTAGTTTTGGTTGCACTGCTTTCGATTTCCTTCTTGACTTCTGGATCATCGTAGCTAATTGGACCCAAAAATATTGGTTGATCTGGCCATTCTTGTTCTGGTGTCCATAAAAACTTTGGACCATTGAACCACCGTTGTTGATTAAGAAATTCTGTTCCTTTTATCCCTCTTGAGGCGTCGTCTGCTGGGTTTTCTGCGGTTTCGATATATCTCCATTGGTGGGGATCTGAGTAGTCGCGGATTAACTGTACCCGATTTGCAACAAATACGTGAAATCGGTGTTGTTCACTAATAATATAGCGCAATACCGTAAGAGAGTCAGTGTGGTATATTATTTCATATCGACCGTCCAATTCTTTCTTTAATAGTTCGCCAATACGAACAGACACAACTGCCGCAGTGAGTTCTAAACGTGGTATTGTAATCGCTTTAATAGGAGCTAAACGGGCTTTACCCATTAAAAAGGCACAGTGGATGGTTTCATTGTCATCTACCAGACGCTGGTAAGCAACTGCTCCATAACCAGATTCACTCGCATCTGAAAAAATGTGAATTTGTCGAGAAACTACTGTTCCGAATTGAGTAGGTTTAATACATCGTGGTATTTGCAACTTATGAAGTAAGGGAAGTTCGGTTAACCACTTCATCCATTGGATTCTGTACGCCTCTGGAATATCTTCATCCCAATCAATATCTTTACGACATAGGTCTTGTAGGATTCCTTTTGCGGGCAATATGAAAGGTGCCACAAAACCAAGTGGATCATAAACCGAAGAAATAGTCGACAATATCCCTCGTCTGGTCAATGGTTTATCGCTAAGGATGATGCGGAATTCAAACATATCTGACTCGACACACCACTGAATACCAAGGGCACGCTTAATAGGTAATCGTTCTCGATCCAAATCTAATGTTCTAGTTTCTTGAGAACGTTCTTCAGCTGGAATAGACTCAAGAACGTTACGACTGTTGGAAACGAACTTTGTTAGGTGGAATCCTCCTTTCGTACATACTGTTCTCAAATCATCTATTAACTTTGTGGTGCTTTCTTCAGTTTTATCTGATCTCAAACAATCATCCACATAAAAGTTCCGTCGAATAACTGTGGCTACGGTTGGATAATCTAATTCGTTGTCGTCAGCTGTTTTCCTTAAGGCGTAGTTACATACACTTGGGGAGGAAACTGCTCCAAATAAATGGACTACCATTTGATACTCTTGTATTTCTAAGTCCAGATTACCATCTGGCCACCAAAGAAATCTGAGGAAATTCCAGTGCTCACTTGGAACCCATACCTGGTGAAACATAGCCTCTATGTCAGCCATAAAGGCGACAGGCTCTTGACGAAAGCGAGTGAGCACGCCAACCAAAGAATTGGTTAGATCTGGGCCTTGCAGTAAAATCTTATTCAATGATGTCCCGAAATAGTCAGCACTGCAGTCAAAAACAACACGTATCTTGTCGGGTTTTTTCGGGTGGTAAATGCCGTGATGCGGGAGGTACCAAAGTTTCCCACATTCTGGCTGAGCTTCTTTCTCAGATATCTTTCGAGCATACCCCTTACGAATAATGTCGTTCATAAAGTTGGTATAGTCCGTGTGATATTTCGAATCACGTTGCATCTTTTTCTTTTGCCATAGCGCTCGTTTTAAGGCTTGACTCCTGTTATTTGGCATCACTTGTGAATTCTCCTTGAATGGAAGAGGTAATTGATAATGATTGCCTACCAGACAGACATCTGCATCCATTTTGTCGAGGAAGATCCTATCTTCTCTTGAAAGGCCACGTTCATCAAGACCAACTTTACGATCGTTAAAGTCCATCTCAAACATGTTCTTTATTACTTCACTTGAAATTACTTATTTGATTGAATCAATTTCACGAACTGTAATCTGGTTAGCTATTACGCCAGATTGCGAAGTATCATTCATCAATAAAGGACCAGTTAAAGTCCATCCATGTCGAAGCCGCATCGCAAACGGGCCTTCACAACAACTTGGGACGACTTCCAATGGCTCAAGTGCCGCAGGACAATTGCTGCCAATTAACAGGCCAATGTCAATTCCCTGGTGGAACTCTGGCATCAAGTTGGCGATTCTGGAAAGGTGAGGGCATTGCTCAACCATATTTGGCGTGGGTATTTGCTTTTTTGTCACCGGTATTTCGTTTCTCGTATATAATCGGGGTATTTCGACTGGATTGGAATCGTTGATATCGGTTACTACTAAATCGCTAACAACGGTTGTATCCACTAAACCATGACCAAGCATAGTTCCGAGTTGTAACTTCACTCTTTCGCCTTCAATGCCAAGCTTTTCCAGAAGAGCTTCTGTAAGAAAACAACCTCCACTTCCGTTATCATAAAAAGCGTAAGTGATTACTGGCTCTGTGTCACCTTTCTTCTTTACTTTTACGGGTATGATCGCGTGTAGGATTGCCGCGTCGTAGGATGCCACTGCGTTTGAATGATACATTTGAGTAGGAAGATTAATGCAACCGCTTTTCGTTTTGGTTTTCGTTTCATGTTCTTGATTTGTTAATGTAAAACCGTCTATGTGCAGAGCAGTTGGGTGTGGTTTATTGCATTTTTTACATCTTCGCTTCTCCAGGCAACCTTTCGAAATGTGGTTTTTCCCATAACAAGCAAAGCACATTTTCTTCTCTTTTAGGAATTCTTTTCTTTGTTGGATCGTTTTCTTCAAGAAAAGTCCACAATCATCTAAATCATGAAGGTGGTTGCACAAAGGACAGGCGTTAGTATTTCTGGACCCGGCCCCGTGTGTTAACTCGGTCTGTGTTGCGAAACTACCACTCTTTCGATATTTTGACTGGAATGCATCTTTCTTTCTTTCTTGTTCTTTGTCCTTAATAGAACTCTCTTTACCTTTACCATGCAGAGCTTCTTTTCCGAACACAGGATCATTAGCTGATTCAGCTGCTAAATGCACGAAATCAGCAAGACTTTCAAAGTTTACCATGTTGACTGGGTCTCGTCTCATTTTAACTACTTGATCTCTCCACCTATTTTGTAGATGAAGAGGCAACCTCGAAACCACCGCTTGCATATTTGGTGCATGGTCTAAAATGAGCATATGGGACATATTCTTCATAGCTACTTTACACTTGACCAAAAATAGAGAGAAAGATCTTAAAGCTTTACTATCATCAGATTTAATGGTTGGCCAATTGTACAACTTTTGGATATGTGCCATAGATATTTTGTACAGGTCGCCGTATTCTTTATTCAACAGTTGTCTTGCTTCTCTATAGCCTCGGTCTGGATTCATATGTAAACATCCCTCTATAAGACTTTTTGGCTCACCGTCCAAATATTGATGGAGGTAATACAGACGATCTGCGTCATTATTTACTCGATAATGAATTCGTGCATCAAATGACGCTATGAAAACTTTATAATCTATAAGGTCTCCTTTGAATTTCTGAATTGCTGGCTGAGGTAAAGTCATCGCGGCACTCAGCTGTTGATGAGTTGCTAACATCGTCTCAGTTTGTTGTTGCTGTAGCAAAATCATATTTTGAAGGACGTTTTCATTTGTCATAGCTCTGGCAGTAGAGTCTTCTTGCACATCTTTCATAGACCACAAACCACTGCTGACGTTTGGTGGTAACGTAGGGTTCACAGAAGTAGGGCGGTAGATTTCGGAAGGTCGAATATTTCGTCGAAACGCGTTCTCTTGCAATATTGATTTTCGTATCCCTTCCGTAGATTCACGGGAAACTTGGGGAATTTCTGATTTCTTTCTGTCCGTTGCATTATAGTATGCCTTGCCTCCCTGACTAGGTACTTGCTTTGGAAGCCTTCGCATAGGTATTGATGATGTTGGAAATGCACGGAAAAATGTTGTAGTTGGAACTGATTCAGGTAAAGTCGAAGCTGAATTTACCGATTCTTTCTCACTTAACTCTGCGAGTACTTTCTCTCTTGCTTCTGCCTTGATTATTTTCGTTTCTAACTTTAGCTCCTCTTCAGCATTTCGAATGGCTTGTTTTCTACTTAACATTGATTTCTCAGCTAACAGTTCAGCGATTTTGACTCTTTCACGATTTCTTGCTGACAATCTTGATGAGCTGGAGCTGATCTTGGATGCTCTCGTGTTGGACCCTTTAGAACTTTGAGACTCTAAGTGCTCGGACAAATCATGTTCTGCTTCTTCTATCCATGACATGATTTGACTTTGGAAATTTGTGAAATCTTTCTCCTTTGTTTCATCTATCTCACGCAATCTCTTCGCCTCATTTTCATCCAATTCAATCCGATAAGTTTCACATGCTTTTTTATACTTTACGATCAAATTTTCCATATTAGAGCACTCAGCTTTAACTATATGTAAATTGTTATTGTTATTCAATAGATTGTTTATTTCAGTTCTTTTCCGTGTAACTGCAGCAAGAGTTGTTATTCGTTCTCGTTTGAGTCGCTCAATGTGTACCACTCTACCTTTCTCGGTCATAACACGACGGCGTGGTCCCATGGCTACTAAATGTTCGGAATCTTGACTTTCCTGACCAAGCGCCTGACTTTCGTCTGGGTAATTATGAACTTGAAGTTCTAAAGATTCTATGTCATTGTTCGCTCTTTCGGCGCCAACAAGCGAAGCTTGTGCTTGCTCATCTTCGTTGCTTTTGCAAGAACTCATTCCTTTAAACACGACTTGTTCTCCCTTACAATACCGTCAAACGTTTCGTATAGAGTTCATCGTTATAACCCTTCGCTTTACTTGTACGAAATTATTCGTTACTATGTGAGTGCACGCTTCGTTCTGCTTGAAATCGCTCACAGAGAATAAAACCAAAGACGTTGGTACGATGTTCTTGTCGTTTATTAAATGATTGTGTACTTAAACACACTATTGCTTAGACACAGTCGTTACTCGATCCGTTCGTTGCTGATATATCACCGTTCTTCGTTTGAATATCACGATGTAGGACAGGTAACGAATACTATAAACATGGTATTTACAATTAATAAAATAGTTAACTCAAAGACATATTTACAAAGTTAACTTACATTTGTGTCCTTCACACGATCGATAAGAGTTCGGTGTACGGTTTACTCAGGTATCTATATTAGGTCTCTCGCTAGCATTCGCACGCTTGTCGTTTTATATTACGCCCAAACAATTAAGGCTAAAGTTATGCATAAGAAATACATAAATTAAATGGGTCACGCTATTACAATACATATTAATTTTCCAGGGAAGAACAGTTTTTTACAGCATTGAATTTTGCCACATCGAAGGTAATAAAAGATTCGGTAAGCATCACCCACCTCGAATTTGAATGCCAAACCATTAACGATTGAGAATATAAGTTTTGTTGTATGTCTGATCTTTGGTCTCGACGACGACATGCAGTTGACAACATAACCTTACAAACTACGCCATATTCGCAACTCAGTTCAACACTTCGATAGGTTTTCGTTAACGATTTATGTTGTACGAGTATGAATTCAATATCTGAGCATGGTTGTAATTCGTTAGTTCGTCGAAATAAACTGCTAATAGACGTATTTCGATCGAATAGATCTGCTTTAGCACGTGTTATCGTTGAGGTTGCGATGCTTCGTCACTTTTATCTTTTGTTGTGTATGTGAAATTCAAATCACGTTTACACAAATCGATTTTATTGTTCTCTTACTCAGACTTAATCCCTTTAATCCCTTAAGGTTTTTACCATCACCCCAGTATACAGGGTGTCCTAAAAAAACGAAAACTATTGAAATCACCCATAACAATGTAATTGTTAGAGTTTGAATGCCTAAGCACTCTGTTGGGACCCACAAGTGTGTAAATGTTTGCCATAAGCATTTTTATGCATGCATATGATGTAGTAAAATTTGCTCGTACGCGAAAATGATATTTATTAACAATACAGGGTGTCCCAAAAAAAAGTCCCCTCTATTGAAATCAAGCCTTTGTTAGAATCTGATTGCCTTAATATTATGATAAACCCAATTGAAAGCAAGACGCTTTATTTGAATGCCTCAACCTAATAACTATGCTATTTACACACTACTGCGTTGATCATGCATTCAAATCAACAAAGGCTTCATTTCAATAGGGGGGGCTTTTTTTGGGACACCCTGTATACAAATAAGCATCTCAATCACCATGACCTTCGACATGTCCCCTTTCTCTAGCAACACAAAACATTTAGCATTTTACTGAGTTGCATTAAATCCACATGGGCTAAAATTCGTGCACACTGCATTCAAATTTTAACAATGAGTGATTTCAATAGTTTTCGTATTTATGGGTCACCCTATATACGCCTACTAAAATCGCCAATTGAGATGTAACGGTCCTCGCTCTATATATATCAGCTACTGTAAATCATGCAATGTACATAATTACTAATAAGTACTAAATAATTCTTATTTTCTTCGTAAATATTTTGTTTTATACTTAAGAAACAGTAAAGCATTAAATTACAGGTAAATTCAATCCAAATGACAACTAATATAGCCATCATAGCGTGATTGTATGGTAGAGGTTGCCACATTCACAATACTGATGTGTGTATTTCTCGATACAAATGCTTTGTTGCATTTCAGATTTTATTAATGAGAATGTATTAAGCAGTTATGAGTTGACCTGTGAATGACAAAAGAAGGCTAGTTAAAAAGTTGAAAGTCCCATCAATCAGCGATGCCCAATCCAGCAATATAAAGAAACACTTCTTTTACACTTTGAGATAATAAATTATAATCATGAGGTAAGATATGGAAAACTGCTCGCAAAACGCAATACTGGTTCACTAACAACAATAATTTTCCAGATAAAATAGTGATCGTGTAAGAGAATTCTGTACAAAATATATTTGAAATATACTTGTGATTCTTGTCTTTAAATTTCTATATAATTATAGCGTATACCTATGTTTTAAAAATTAATATGGAATATCGAAGCATTTGTCACTGGTAGGTTTTGTATCACTATTCACTGACCTGTTAACAGTGATCTATTTGGTTTGCCCGCGTTCAAGCGCCATGTTTATATCCTCAACTTGTCTTTTATTTTTCTCTCTCTTCTTACTTCTTGGGGTCTTGTTTCCCTCATCCTGGGAAAATATAACAAACCAGTTATGTCACAACTAAACGTTTCAACAAACTTAAAGTTCGTCCCTGGTATATACCGGACGTTTTTTTGGTGATTTTATGGTATTCAGTGATATTCGATGCCAATATACATTAATTATCAAGAAGCCACTCTGTGGAGACACTTCACGTTTGAAATTAATATTATTGTTATTACTGGAACACAAGGAAACATGTAAAAAGGGGGCAACTAATATATATTGGTATATAAATACGCATGCACTGAAAAATAAAAGAAAATAATCGTTTGATGGTATAAATACAAACGCTCAAACGGTACTAAATATTTTTCAGTAGTTTTTCGAATCTTGGGATTGCTGTAAATTGAATGCCAAAATTTAAAATAAAATGTCTCTTTCAAGTTTGAACCTTTCTTGTACCTGTTGTTCTTGCGATTTTAAATGTTTCTTTTTCTGATTCCATCTTTCATTATATTCCGCGGCTAATCTATCATATTCTTTGGTTATTTTACTCAAAAACGTATTTCTTTTTGCAACCTGAAACAATAAATCTTTTGTAATTTATTCGTATATCAACATGGATAACAACTGCCTAAATTAAACAAAAACACTTCTCGATATATTGATTTTAGGGCTTTTGTAGGTGAGGTTACAAACACTCCTGACGATGACCCTTGGATAAAAGGTTGACAAGTTTGTTTTCTATTTGAGTTCCATGGCTTCTACCTTTATGGAAAAGATAATTCCAAAAATAAAATGTAAGATAACCACACTTCCTCCAAGAACACACACCGAGGCATTATCAAACAACTCTTGATTTTCCTCAGGTATTTTCCCGCCAATCGCATTAAGCACTGCTATGATACACTGGATGATCATGCAGCTGATCACATACTGATCCTAAAAAAAAAATTGCGAAATCCAATCAACATAGACACATCGTTTAAATTTTTGTCAAGCAAAACATCCGACACGATTTAAGCCTCTTACCAAGCAGGTCAAATAGCTGACGTTGGGAAGACTCTGGGAAACCACAAACTTGAAGGCGACAGATGTTAGGAGCAAAGTCAGAGTTACACTGAGTCGGTCTTCTGGCGAATCGACGTCAACAGAAAACGAGCAAAACGTCAACGACATAATGAGACCCTACACATCAAACAAGACTATGATTATAAGCACCGTCATATTCTCCAGAAACGTTTTATTCGTATAGTACAAGCTACCCAGTGTGAATACTGACCCAATGATCAAAACAAGGTAGAGTTCTCGAAAGTATTCTATCACCTGGCTCATTTTAATTTATTTTTGCACAGAAATTATTAAAATACAGGGCAAAAATAAACGCGATATTCTTGCAAAAGAAATCCGTGGTGCCCTATTCCCCTAAATTGTCGCATAAAAATCAAAAGTGCATCGCTTAAAATGCAAATTTGTCTTGGGCATTTACCATAATGAGAGCAACATTCCACATATAGAAGTTTGGTTTTCTTTTGACATGGCACGTGATCTCATAATTTGGATAAGTCCTGTGTGAGCCAGAATTGTTTTTCTTTGGGTCGACTCTACCAGCCACAACATGAGGACAAAGCGACCACTCGTGACAGCCTAAGTGTGAAACAAAAGTATTTTAACCGTTGATGCAGGTGAAAACGAGCTTCGCATATATACACAAACATCCATCAATGAATACCAAGAAATTTCAGTTGAATAACAGATTGAAATAAAAATAATTGCAATGGCGGATCCAGGGTAAGTCAGAATTAATTAGCTACTACAGCTCTAAATTGCAATCATGTTTGTACACAATCATATTTCCTAGAAATAAATTATCAATAGCGTTGTTATCAAAGCATTTTAATTTTGAAATTAGGTCCCCTTTTTCCGGAATCTGCCACTGGATTATGATTAGTGATTTATTAGCAGTTACTTCAACACATTTCTTACCTGCAAATGTTTGTAGTATGACACTGTCTTTTATTTCATTGTTTTTCTCAAACGACATAATGTTGTCAGGCCAGTCTGATTCAATTTGAACGGATAAACTCTAGATGCAAATGAAATGGCATATAATTTGAATGTATTATTTTTGTGTTTAAAGCACTGTACACGGTATGGAAAATGATAGTATCGGTACCTGGTAATCAAATGGAAAATCACTCAACTCTAAGATTTCCTTGAATATACCAGCGGCATAAACATCTTGAATATGGAAAAAATGAAAGTAAAATAGTTCAATTGCTGGAGAATTATGACCAATACAGTACTCAATTACCAAGTAATATCCACATAAAACCATGTGTGTTTTTAATAAAGTAGGTTGTCAATAAACACTTCCCGAATTTATTTTTGGGCAATGAGAAACAACTCACTAACAATCGATTACATTGCCCGCCTCGCTTCCAAGCTATTGTTTTGTGTGCAAATTCTGGAAGTCTCTATTGAAGCTACGATTAGTGTTAGGTGAAACTCCTTGTTTGGGTAGAACTTAGAGAACATAACAAGGTGTCTAGGCCTGATTTACCAAGAGTTAAGTACTATTTAGAATACGAGCGGCTGATCTGTATGGGTATTTACATGCAGATCGGCCGCGAATATTTTAACATGCTTGTCAAATGAATAAATTAGGCTTAATGCATATTAGGACATGTGTGTAACAAAGTTATGAATACTAATTAAGATTGGTTGCATCAAAGTTAATATATTTTTTAACAATACATGAGACCATTATGGAGAATTACAGATGTATACATGTGACCAAAATACTGCGCAATGATTGCAAGTTAGACTCATTAATTATTCATGAATTTCACAAGTTATTTTATTGACCGGCGCATGATATTGTTCATTATTAGGAAAAGGTTTAAACACATACACATATAGACAGTCGGGATGTCATCTCCGGGTTCGTAGCGTAACTCATGATGCTTCTCCAATCTGTCTACGGTCAGTTGATTCTTAAAGTTAATCCTTGGATCCCACTGCTCACTCCATACGACATCCTAGAAAATTAAAAATATCTCAATGTATAATCTCTCACTCTGATAAATACTTCAACGAATCAGGGAATAATGCATTTTTTCAAGTTTTCTATACCTCTCGCTTCATTCCTTTCAAACGAGATTCTTTCCACGTTAGAGTCAAAACAAAATACGCAAAAAACTGTTGATTCACATTGTCGATGTCACCAACTGTCTGAAGCTTCGCCCGCACTGAAACAACCACCTGGGAAATACATAGAAATGGATGCCATAAATTAATCATCAAAGCTTTTGTGTGTAATAAAGTAATAATATGTCAAGTGCAGTCCGGGCGCTCCTGCCTCTTTTTAATCCATCTGATTCAGGATGCAGTGGAAATTTTCTGTAACATAGTGTAATGATCAACACCTACTAATACTCAAACTACATTCGTCTCCACATGGTTACACTTTAGCTAAGAAATTAAAGCCTCGTTTACATTACACTCGATTTATTAGCACGGCACGGCTAAAATGTGCACCGTGCACAGTGCTCAATTTTATTAGTGTTCAGGCTACCAAAACAAAGGCCGGGCACTAATGAGATGGACACGGGTACCCATTTTAGCCGTGCCGTGCCAATAAATTGACTGTAGTGCAAACGGGGCTTAATTTCCATCAAAACTACTCTCCGTCTATTAATTGTTAATCGGAAAGTTTTCCAAATGCATAATTCCTGAGCCGGTGCGAAGCGCTAAGCGAGGGTACTAATTCCGCTGGGAGATTTATTACACCCGAGTGTTTTGAAAGAACATAGCAGAATACAAAGTTTTCCAAATTCTAAGTCATGGTCGATCGGACGGTTTTGTAAGCTATGCGCATGCGCGGAATTAAAGCGAGAGAAGACTGGTAATCAGCAACGTCCTGATTAGCTGAGGCGGATGTATTTAATCGAGAACGTCAGCAAATTATTTAACTGTCATTTATCCCGAATTATTTCCGTAAAGATATTTTACAAAGTAAAATGAGTACATAATAATCTATATAAGCTATATAATCTAGTAAGCTATACCAAGTCTTTTAAACAGGTGGGGTGTCTGCTTCGTTTATTCCGTATTTTCTGTTTTGAAAAAGATTCAGTTTATTTGTAGGCTACATATTGAGCTTGATATGTTGTTTTTGAAAGATAAAACCAACTACGAAAAGCTATCATATCATAGCTTCACCTTATTGAAAAGGGTTTTTTATGTTGAAATTTAAGTTTTAATAAAACGAATGTCAATTCAAAGCTTTTAAAGTCGACTGCAAATATTCGCAGCATATTAAAATATTCGAAGAATCAGTAACTTTTGAGGTTTAATCCCTGAAGATTTTGTAATGTTTTCACGTTTTGAAGCGCCGGGTTTAATATTTAACCATTAGCAAGAGTCCATATATGATTGTAGCTGAGGCATAGACTAATAAATTTCCAGCTTGAAGCAGCGGAAAAACGAATGATGTTAATGATTGTATAAATCAGCCAAACTCTCGTTTCACACAAGTTTTTTACTAACTTTTATGCATGCTCGTATATCATGCTGTAATATAGTTTAATATTCGACACCACTGCATTATGATGACTAACTTATATTTATCTCTTATTAACGTCAAAACCTGTTCATTCATTGATCATCTACTAACTATATATTCAACTGCTTTCTAAAACTAATGAAGATCAGGGTTTTATGCTATCCGTTCTTAATCCTTTTATTCAATCAGAAACAACAGACTTAATTTGTCGCCGGCATCTTGATCGACGAACTGGAACAATGTTATTAAATTTCAGTTTTATGGCTATATTTGACCGCATGTACATTTGACTTCGTATAACATGCAGCATTAAATCAGTTATCGATTCATTTAAGTCATGTCAAAATATAAGCTTAGATTTCGCTAGCTCAGAAAATTTGTGGTCTCCATTAAATTGGCGAGGGCTTATATAAATAAAGGTGTTTAAATAAAGGCGTTCTATCTATCTATTAATCCCAGCATTCATTGTCTTAGTGTAATCCGAGAAGTTAAGGATGCGTTAACATTAACCCCGAAAAACACCTCCGTTTAAGCTATGGGGCTCTAAACTTTTATTAGTCAGTCGCCACCTTTCGCGAACATAGCCTTCAAATAAACCTCTGTTTTGGTCGACCATAAATATAAAAAATCTTTCCAGCAGATTTGGAATCTTTAGATCCCAAAAGCTTTTGTAGCAATATGTTGTAAAATGCTAGTGTTATTATACGTTATAATGATGGACCGGTGCTATAAAAAAACTCAACTCCCTCAAGAAACGTATTTTCTACAAAACGATAAATTTGAACCCTTTACCGACATCGACAGATCAATATCATACTTGTATGCAAGAATTGTCTGTGAACGGACCCGTTGCCATGCAGACATATTAAAACGAAGTTTTAGTTTACAAATAAAACATTTTCAGCACCTGCACATCAGAGTCTAAATTTTCTAGTATTTTGCTAATTCTGTACCTTGTCCTCTCTTGGGACGTGCCAAATCTCATCTGGCGTCGTTTTCGTGTTATCTTTTATTTCTTCCAAGATTTTCTCAAGTCGTTCCAACCTTTTAAGCGTGTCTTCACGAAACTGATCCGAATTCATCACGATGTCGATGCGCAGTCGGTCAGTCGGTAATGTCCAATAGATTATAAACTGAGCGATAACCAATATTTGTAGTGAAGGAATAAGTGTTAATTTCCTAACATGCGATATTACAGTTTTAAAATGAGCATCAAATGTTCTAAATTTCCAAATACTTGTCAACAATCAACTGTGTGCATATATACCTGCGAAATGATTGCAGCAGTTCCTCTCATTACATATTAATAAGACAACGCTTAGAGATCCACGGGCGGCATTTCCGGTTTTATCAGCCTCGCAAACCTGGGTTTTAAATGTCTTAAATCATTGGTTAATCTAAGGATAACCCGATCCTAAATCCTAAATAATGTGGTTAAGAAGCAGGTCTTGGCTTTTTGTGCATTGCCAAAGCATTATACGAGGTACATACAAACGGATGCGGTAAAATAATGAAAATATTTTGAAATCTAATGTCATGACATGGGATATTTCCAAAAGATTTTCGACAAGTTAAAAAGAGATTGTATGCCTTTAGGTAATTTCAGGTCCAAAAAAGGGTTATATTTCAGATATTGTCCTTCGTACGATAAAATTAATATCACCTCAGCTATCATGTGATATTTTATACCTAATGCACTGTCCCCCGTTTATCAAATTTAATTTTTCTGCTAGATATAGTTTTAATTGCACGACAGGTCAGAAGATGCCGAAATACTTAGACTTAATACAATTTTAAGGGGCTGTTTACATGAGCCCGGTTACCCGAAATTAAACGAAGCGTGAGAGGAAATAAGTCTTTATGACACCCAACAAGGACATGCTATTGTTGCGGTGATTATACGACTGCCAGGATCATGTTATCTGCTCATTTCAATACCTCAAAATCATCTCACGCTTCGTTGAATCTCGGGTAACCGGGCTCATGTAAACCGCTCCTAAGTTATATTGAAAAAAAGATGTTGTTTGAACATATTATATATAAAATATGTTTGCTTAAGTTATTCATTGCCATGCAGTGAATTTAAAATTGCACTCAGTTTGATATAATTAATAATAAAAACCTGCCCATCAACTATATTGTGAAAACCGTTAGAGGAAAATCGAGAATAGTCAGATAATTTGTTGAACTTTATAAAGCAAGAAATAAGCATCAAAGAGTAATGTTTTATACGTTTAAAGGGGTAAATTAGTAGACACTGCCTCCGTGCCTCGTTTATACAACGAATATTGCATTACATCAGTCTTGCCTATATTTCACGTATATTTCAAATACTCTCTTTGCCTTTCGCGCTTGTAATTGTAATATGCCGTCATAACAATAGCGGCAACATTCATACGACGAAATTCTACATAAATTTCAACAGGCCATGTACAACTCTCTATCTGGGTATTGACTATTTGATTTGAAGTCTGCAAATACAAGTGATGCTACAGAACTGCTTTAACTTGCAGACTGCATTAAGTTTGAGACGGATTATCTCTTTTTTATCTGGGATGTGGATCACCTCTTTACCGCCCACAATTATATATACCTAGCTCTTGCGTAGAAAATTAAGAATGTTTACTTAAGAAAGAGTAAAGCATTAAATTACAGGTAAATTCAAATTATTCAATCCAAGTTGCAACCAACATAGCGGCATGATAGTGGTGCTTATTATCTGGTAGAAGTTGCCACATTCACAATACTGATGTGTGTATTTTCGATGCAAATGCTTTGTTGGGCTCCAGAATTTTTTAATGAGAGTGTATTAAGCAGTTATGAGTTGACCTGTGAATGACAGAAGAAGTCTAGTTACATAGTTGATAGTCCCCAGGGCCGTATAGCTAGACGGCTTAAATGGGGGGGGGAAGGGGTGTATATTCATATATTCATGTTTATCAACCGCAGGAACAATGGCGTACAAAAGCAATCCATTGGTCATAAGACGAATTTAGGAATTTACACCCTCCCCCCGAATTAAGCTTCTAGCTACGAGCCTGATTGTCCCATTAATAAGTGATGGCCAATCCAGTAATATAAAGAAACACTTCTTTTACACTTAGAAATAATATAATCAGTGAGATATGGCAAACTGCTCGCAAAACACATTATTGGTTCGCTAACCCACCATCATTCCATCAATAATTTTTCGATAAAATGGTGGTCGTTTAAGAGAATTCTTTGCAAAATATATGAAATTTGTTATTCTTTTCTTAAGATTTCTATATAATATACATATGCTTACAAATATGGAATATCGAAGAGTTTGTTACTGGTTTGGCTTCACTATTCACTGACCTGTTAACATTGATTTATTTGGTTTGACCGTTCAAGCGCCATGCTTATATCTTCCACTTGTCTTTTGTTTTTTTCCTTGTTCCTATTTCTTGGGGTCGTGTTTCCCTCGTCCTGGGAAAATATAACAAATCGGTTACCACGCAAGGAAACGCTTAAAGTTAAAGTTCCCCTCAGGTATATTATACGGGATTCAAGTTTTCTGGCTGCATGATTTTAGGGTATATTCATCTGTCAATGGTATTCGTCAATTCCATGCATATACAATAATTATATTAAGAAGCTACTTTGCAGAGACACTTCTGGAATTACCACATTGAAACGTCTAAATGTGACTACTAATAGATATTTGTGCCGGTATAAATATGGAGAGAAAAATTAATGAAAATAATTGTTCTACGGTATAAATAGAAACGCTCAAGCGGTATACTAAATCTTTTTTAATAAGGATTCTTGAGAAATCAGTAAATTGAATCCACAAATCTAAAATATAATATCTGTTTGAAATTTTCTTAAGATATTTGTACCTGTTGTTCTTGCGATTTTAAATATTTCTTTTTCTGATGCCATCTTTCATTATATTCTGCGGCTAATCTATCATATTCCTTCGTTATTTTATTCAGAAACGTATTTCTGTTTGCAACCTGAAATAATAAAGTTAATCATTTTACCTTTATAATTTATTCATATATAAGCATGAAGCAACGTCTTCTGACAACTTCGCATCAAATGTTGCAAAACAACTGCCTAAAATAGACAAAAACACTTCTCGTTGTCTTAATATAAGGACGTTTTGTTAGTAGTATTAACTTACACTTTTGGGGCCGGTTGTATAAAAGACTCAACACTACCTGTAGTTTAGGACAGAATTAGCCAATCAGAGTTGTGTAGTTCTGAGTTAACTAGGATTCAACTATGCGAAGTGCATTCTAGAGAGCATTGCACCTGCATCGCAAAAACGTAGGTTCGATTCCTGCCGGAGGACCTATAGTTGACTCATTTTTCCATCAACTGTTCCTGGCTTGAATTTTAAGTGTGTATAATACCACTCGAAATTAAGACCCTTTGAAAACCTCTAGAATATTCCTGCATCGAGTGAAGTGCAAAAAATCATTATTGACTAACCCTATGCAAAGTGTATAGTTAAAGGTTTTATAAAACCGGTCCCTGACGGTGAACATTTGATCAAACGTCAAGAAGTTTGCTTCCTATTTTAGTTCCGTTGTTTCTACCTTTATAGAAAAGATAATTCCAAAAATTAAATGTAAGATAACCACACTTCCTCCAAGAACAAACAGCGAGGCATTATCAAACAACTCTTGATTTTCTTCGGATATTTTCCCGCCAATCGCGTTGAGCACCGCTATGATGCACTGGATGATCATGCAGCTTATCACATACTGATCCTAAAAAAGGAAATTGAAAATGACGAATCAACATAGACACGTCGCTTGCTCATTTTAAAACGAGACATCCGACAGGAATTCAAACCTCTTACCAAGCAGGTCAAATAGCTGACGTTCGGAAGACTCTGGGAAACCACAAATTTGAAGGCGACAGATGTTAGGAGCAAAGTCAGAGTTACGCTGAGTCGGTCTTCGGGCGAACTGATGTCCACGGAAAACGAGCAAAACGTCAACGACATAATCAGTCCCTACACATTTAACATGACCATGATTAAATACCATTACATTTTCTAAAACTTTTCATCCGTGTAGCACAAGTGTATCAAAGGAAGATAGAGATCTCGAAAGTATTCTATCAACTTTGGTTCATTCTCATTTATTTTTGAACAGAATTAATTAATTATGTACGAAAATGTAAAGAGCTTGACGATACAGCCAGTGGGACGATGCTAACTGGACGATACAGGCAGTGGCACAAAGCTAGAACGATATTTGGATATTCAGTTCTGCCCTACGGATTTCTTTTGTAAGTGCAATAGCTTATTATTTAATTATCGTTCTATTTAAGCCCCAGGATACAGAGCGAAAACAAACGCGATATTCTTACAAAAGACATCCATCGTGTCCCATCCCACTAAATTGTTGCATAGAAGACCAAATTATCACTTGAAATGCAAATTTGTCTTGCACACTTACCATAATGAGAGCAACATTCCACATATAGAAGTTTGGTTTTCTCTTGACATGGCACGTGATCTCATAATTTGGGTAAGTCCTGTGTGAGCCGGAATTGTTTTTCTTTGGGTCGACTCTACCAGCCACAACATGAGGACAAAGCGACCACTCGTGACAACCCAAGTGTGAAATATTTTAACCGTTGATGCAGGTGAAGACGAGCATTGGATATATACATGTACACAAACATCCATCAATGAATACCAAGAAATTTCAGTTTAATACCAGTCTGAGATAAAACGAAGGAAACTTTATGTTTTGTGGACCCGAGGCCTGTTGATATTTCATGCCGAGGCGAGGCCGAGTGAAATATCGATGGTCGAGGGTCCACAAAACATAATCTTTTCTAAGTTCTCTGTAAATACGTTTTTTATTATATATCACTTGTCAAAGAAAACCAAACTACAAGGTAAACAGCGAAATATCTATTCATAAAAGACATAATTTCAAATGGATAAACAGTCTAAAGGTCGCACGTCCAGGTGCGTCGCACGTGATGAAAGTTCTTATTTCCCATGAGATAACACGTTATCTCACTCTGCAGGGGGTCGAGCTGACGACATCAGAATTTCGTCACTCTCGCGTGATTCGCTCTCGACCAATGAAATGCAACGAACACCAAAACTTGGACAAGCGGTATATAATAATCATATTTGGTAGAAATGAATTATCAATAGCGTTGTTATTAAAGTATTTTCAATTTGAAATTAGGTCCTCGTTTTCCTGAATCAGCCACTGGATTATGATTAGTGATTTATTAGCAGTTACTTCAACACATTTCGTACCTGCGAATGTTTGTAGTATGACACTGTCTTTTATTTCATTGTTTTTTTCAAACGACATAATGTTGTCAGGCCAGTCTGAATCAATTTGTACGGATAAACTCTAGATGCAAATTGAATGGCATATAATTTGAATGTATCATTAATCATTTCTGTGTTTATAGCGTAGTACACGGTATGAACACTGATAATCATGTACCTGGTAATCAAATGGAAAATCACCCAACTCTAAGATTTCCTTGAATGTACCAGCGGCATAAACATCTTGAATAAGGAGAAAGTGAAATAGCTCAATTTAGAGAATTATTACACTCACTATGGTACTCAAATGCCTGGTAGTATCTATGTATAGAAAGCATTGTGCGTGTTTTCAATTAAGTAGGTTGTGGTTATGACTGGCGTTGCATAAAATTTATCGTAAAGTACAACCGAGGGAACATAAACAGCTTTCTAGGGCTTGTTACCGATGAATTAAGTCATTTTAAAGTTTTTATTTCAGCCCGATGAAAATGAATGTAACTGCTGGGAGTCGCTACGCCCCTATGGTACTAATGGTACCAAATATGGTACCACATATGGTATCAATCATGGGTTACTGCGGGTTACTGTGGGTTACTGCATGATGAGCGCAAGGTGGAACAGCATAGTGGCAACATTCTAGCTTTGTTTACACCACATTCGATTATTCACACGGCATGTCTAAAATGGGTACCCGACTACCCGTGCCCATCTCAATAGACCGTAACGAAAAATATGGCAGCATGTACATTTTACCAGAATGCATTGCGGGCATTAAGAATGATTGACTGAAAAAAGATGGCAAGAAAAACTCCTAATGACGTGAAATTTTAACACAGTAAAGAAAATAACTTCCTGTTTTATGCCTGTCCTTGAAAGACATCAGATCGCTTTTTAACGATTTTCGGCCGCAATGCATTCTGGTAGAATGTACATCCGCCATCTTTTTTGTTTTGCTCAATTGTGCTCGGCCTTTGTTTTATTATACTAACAAAATTAGGTGCAGGTACCAATTTTAGCCGTGTCGTGCAGATAAATTGAGTGTAGTGTAAACGGGACTTCTATATTGTGCAATAAAATAAGGTTTAAATATATACACATATTGACAGTCGGGATGTCATCTCCGGGTTCGTAATTTAACTCGTGATTCTTTTCCAATCTGTCTACCGTGAGCTGATTCTTGAAATTAATCCTGGGATCCCACTGCTCACTCCATACAACATCCTAGAAAACAAAAAAATCGTTTAAAAGAAACACATGACATAAATTACTCTGAATGCATGTATGTCCATAACCAGGTTAAACCCAGTGCAAAAAGTACGATGTATGGGACTAGAGCCCCGTTCACACAACACTCGATTTATTGGCACGGCTAAAACGGGTAACTGTGCCTAATTCTTTTAGTTCACAGGCTACCGAAACAGAGGCCGGGCACGGAGGAAATGGGCACGGGTACTAATTTTAGCCTTGCCGTGCTAATAAATCGAGTGTAGTGTAAACCGAGTTTAGGGTGGCTCCCTACAATTTCAGGAATATTGAAAACTCGAGATTTGGATTTTAAATTTTGGCAGATTTCTTGGTAAAGGAAAAAAAAATTCCTAGACATAATAACCAAGTGAACATTATAATAAGCAGAAATTGTCCACAAGTTCGACGTCATTACCGTTGCTATGGTAACAACGGCGATTCAATATGGCCGTCATTTTACCTATTACACCACACGTTTGATGTTACGAAAATTGTTCTATCAATGCCTTCGCCGAAACGATATAGGTAATATTTTAGCAATTAGGTACATTAGCTGTTAAACCACTCAGAATTGCACGAAATGGGTCTAATTAAGTGGGTCATTGAATAGTGATGTCATGTTTTGCGCGTGTTATTTCGATATTTGTAAATACCAACTTATTTGGTGTAACATAAAATTGAATCAGCATATGAGAATATTGCCATTGAGAAATGCTATTACTCCTATAAATACATCAACGAATCAGGGAATGCATTCTTTCAAGTGGTCTTTACCTCTCTTTTCATTCCTTTTAAACGAGGTTCCTTCCAAGTTAAAGTCAAGACAAAATACGCATAAAACTGTTGATTCACATTATCGATGTCACCAACTGTTTGAAACTTCGCCCGCACTGAAATAATCACCTGAAGAATACATAAAAATGGATGTCATAAATTAATCATCAAAGTTCTTGTGTGCAATACAGTAATATGTCGGGCTTTCTGCCTCAATTTAATCCATTTGATTCAGGATGTGGAATTTTTCTGTGTAACAATGTAATGTATATTGTTATATAGGTGCATGCTGTGTATTTTCAATTTGATTGGTTCATTCGTAGTCACGTGGCTTTAAATAAATGCAATGTTTACCGCCAGGGAAACAAGTGAAAAACTGTTGCCCGCATATTGTAATGACAAAGAAAAGTGTTTTTTTAATGAAATTGTTGTGTAACATGTATGTTTTTGTTCCCATATAGCAAAACACTTAATGTACACTATCTCGGGAAATAGTGAGTTTTGTAGTTTTGTTTTCCATCGAGTCTCGATGTCTCCCGAGACGACTCTTGGGAAAACAAAACTCATTATTTCCCTCGGGAGCAAACATTAAGTGTATAATGTAATGTGATGTAAACAACTTTTCTTTGTATATGATTACTATTGAGAGATATTAATTTCCATGATAGTTAAGTACTCTGCATCTAATAATTGTTGATCACAAAATTTTCAAACTTCACACAGCGATATTTTGACCATTCAATATTTTGCAAATACTTTCCCGTCTTTCTAATTTGGGATACTTTTTCCTGCTATGCTGATGAGTTTTTCTAGTTTGAAATCTGTTTTAAGGTAGGAATTGGCAGGGACCGCGGAGCAGTTTTTGGATTGGGGGGGCTAGCGAAGCCGAAAGAGTGAACCCTCGGGGGGGGGACCATACTTATCTGTTTATATTTTTCTTGTAAACACTTCAATGAAAACATTGTTCACCAACACGGATAGTGAACACATAATTATGATAACACAACTTACTATAAGGAGTTTTTATTCGTATTATTATGGCCATATAAAAATCGCTATAAAGGAATCACATGTATTTTGAAAATTATTGGGGGGGGGCTAAAGTCCCCCAGCCCCCCCCCCCTCCCCTCCGCGGTCCCTGATTGGTAATGGTAATAGTATATAAGAGTAAATATTAATGAGTTTTCGCAATAACAAATTTCTCATACATAGCATCAGTAGCATAGCCAGCCTGTCGATTTGTCGCGCTATGATAATAATTTAGTGTTCACTGACTGTGAAAACAATAGATTTCTAAAGACATGCATAATTATAATAACTCGGAATTACGCCACTGCATAACACGGGCTTCGGTTATGTTAGGATCCAAATTATAACAGTTTTATAGCAGTGCTATAGTCTTCCATATTTAAATAAACTAATAAAGTTGTTTTATCCATGTATCATGTACCGCACCGTTCCTCATTGTAATCCAAAGGACCCTAAACTCCAAGGAATTCCTTAATGCATTTAACATCAAACGCGGAAAGACATATTGTCAAGCCGAACATAGTGCAATAGACCTCTGTAGGTCGATCAGAAATGTTTAACTATACTCTTATGCTAGATTTAAAATCTTTCGGGCAGATTTTAGAGCTTTAGATCTCAAATACTTTTGTACATAGTAATATTCTGTAAAATGCTGTTGCTATGATACGCTATATGATGGAACAGTACTATAATAAACTCCCTCAAGAAACGTATTTTCCACAAGGCTGTAAATTTTAAACCCTTTACAAACATAAAAATATCAATATTTTCTTTTCGAATGAATTGTCTGTAAACCGACCTGTTACCATGCAGTCATATTAATTTACAAATACGAAGTATACAAATAAAGCATTTTCAACACCCGCACAGAGTCTAAATTTTCTAGTATTCTGCTAGTTCTGTACCTTGTCCTCTCTTGGGACGTGCCAAATTTCATTTGGAGTCGCTTTCGTGTTGTCTTTTATTTCTTCCAAGATATGTTCAAGTCGTTCCAACCTTTTAAGCGTGTCCTCACGAAACCGATCCGAATCCATCCCGATTTTGACGCGCAGTCGGGCAATCCGTAATGTCCAATAGATTAAACAGCCCAATAGTCTGCGACGGAATAAGTTTGACCCTTACATGCTATAATTAATTTTGAAATCAAGCATCAAATGTTCTAAATTTCCAAATACTTGTCATCAATCAACTCTATATACCTGCGAAATAATTGCAACAGTTCGCCTCATTATGTATTAATAAGAAACACATAGAGATGTACGGGTGGCTTACACTTGCGGTTAAATTAGCCTGGTATCCCTGGGTTTACGATGTCTTGAATTATTGGTTAATCTTGGGCTAATTCATCCTAAATCCAAAAAACTGACTAAGCTGATCTTCGGCAGTTTGGCTTGTTGTGCATCACCACAGCACTATGCAAGGTGTATGTAAAAATAAATGTAAAATAATGGAAACCTTTTAAAATCTGTCATGACATGAGATATTTTTGATGGAGCACTTTTTTATAAGATTCCTCAAGGCCCGCGTAGATTAGCATTTTCGACAAGGTAAAAAAAGGTTGAATGCCTTTAGCTGTCAATGAGAGAGCTCATTTTGGGTAGCCAGGTGCCATAATTCTGTTTAAACGGCAGAGAAGACGCGTATAAACTATTCAGTGCAAGACCCCAATATATTTATTACTCAACGGATTTACATTGCAAGTAATAACGAGATATTTTTATATATCGCTGTAATATTGAACGAATTTCATCGCCATTTCCAGTTGATAACTTTTAGTGCAATCCCTTCGGATAACAATCCTGTAACATGTGCAAAGATATATAATTATGTATTATGTTCATAAGAAGAATAAATATTTGAGTGCGCCATTTATTCCGTGTGTTTGAATTGACATCTTATCCTTCCTAACACGAGGAATTTGGAAGATTGTAAAATCGCCCGGGGTGACCTATAGTTCATGGTAACGACGATTTCATGCATTTTATATTTCTATTTTATATATCTATATAGACTCGGTTAAGACTCCAGTGTCCAGACCAACACCGCAGAAATTGATTCGTTCGTTTTTGCCGTGTGCAAGCTTCAAATCTATTCTGCAAGACATATTTTCTTGAGTATTTATAATATTTTTTCACACCAAGTTTGAAGCATAAGTATTGAGAAAGTCTTGCCAATTATTGCGGTGCCGTCCAGATCTATTATCATATAATGAATTATATACAAACTACTACACAAGCCATTATTTCTGGTAATGACTTAATATAGGAGGTATTATAAATATGTTACATGTGTGAAAACGTCATTTAAACAGCCTATGCACACACTACTCATAAAGCAACCTTTTGCGAATGGAAAATTTCCATAAAAGGTTGCAATTTTTATCTTCGCAAAAGGTGTAATCCAAGAAGGATTCTATACTAACATTGCTACGAAATCACTGTGGCGTAAGGTAGGGTTAGTCTATTTTTCAAATTGTTCGTTTTTGTACCGCCGTCTTTAAACTATCTTATTGAATATATTAATAAAACCAGAGTTGAGTTGTTGCTTGGGCACTTTCCGTACACAAAAAGGTTGGGTCATAACACCTGCCATAATCCCCAAAATATGTGGGTAATTCACCATTTTTGCACCTATACCTTGGCACCTTCGTCCAGTCATTGTCACAAAGAAGCATTTTCTCTGCAGTCACATGCAACAGACCATCTCGCTGGACGACAGGAACGTTGCAATGACTACATTTCTTTCCATCCTTGATTTTGATAGAAATGTTTTCTGAGCAATTACCTTTGCTTTTACCAGAATCAAAAACAAGCGGGTTAAGAGAAACAAACGGTGCTTTGAATCTAATGGTAGTTTTCAAGGCAAGTTCATCGTACATACATGAATATCGCCAGTACTTAGAATGATCCCGTATCCCAACCATCCTACGATAAGACAACCTGTATTTGATAAAGTTGGGTGCGTTTTCAGACACGGGAAAATTCTTTCTGAGGGTTTGATTGTAAGCTGGGTGCTCCAAGTTATCTCTGGAGAAAGACATCACCATCGTTAACGGCTCAGTGTTCTCCATATGTCAGAAAACGTGGTACCCTGTGTTGTCGGGATCGTAGACTAATCGCAGACCATGAGTACGATTTGGGGATTTTTTGTACGCGTTGCAACTTCTAGGTAAAATTTCACAACGTTCTCCCGCGTGACCGTCAGGGCAATCCAGGCATTTAAATCGGGTTCCATTCTCCATGCAAGTAGCTTGACAACGCCCGACATTTAAGCAAACTTGTGACGTCTTGTTCAAACCTTGCTTGTTCAAACTTTGCTTTAGCAGCGCCGATTCAGTTTCGATTGCAATAAAGAAATCCCCTTTCTTCCAACAGATCACTTGTTGTGACAACCGCGCATATAAATTTATATGACAGGTTAGACTCATAAGGACACTTAGGACTTAATCAATATTTAATGTTGCGAAGTTCTAAGACCAGCTGTTAGGCAAAAGCGCATGCAGCGACCGAAAATAAACCTCGAAATGAACTAGAAACCATTTACTACGAAAAATTGAATTAATCTTGCATCGTGCAGCCGACGTATATATAGGATTCCAAAAAATTATCTATTATAATAGAAGTACAAAAGTAAAAAGTTACAACAGTTTCTATGCCGTGCGTAACCCAACGTATAAAAATGGCATAAGTGGCAGGCATGCATGTGAGTAGTCGAACCGTTTTACAATACCAATAAATATAAAATCTTTCCGGCAGGTTTTGGATCTTTGGATCTCAAATGATTTTGTAGTATAATATTCTGTAAAATGCTGTGGCTATATGATATGCTGATATATATGATGGAACGGTACAATAATAAACTCTCTAAAGGAAACGTATTTTCTAAAAAGCTGTAAATTTTGAACCCTTACCGGGCATAAGAATATCAATATTTTCTTTTTGAATGAATTGCCTGTGCATGAGTGGACCCGTTACCATGCAAACACATTAATTTACGAATAAGAAGTTTTAGTTTACAAATAAAACATTTTCAGCATCTGCAAAAAGTCTAAATTTTCTAGTATTCTTCAGGTTCTGCATGTACCTTATAATTTTGTCCTCTCGTGGCCGTGAGACGTGCCAAATCTTATCAGGAGTTTTCGTATTATCTTTTATAAGTTTTATTTCTTCCAAGATTTTCTCAAGTCGCTGCAACCTTTTAAGCGCGTCCTCACCAATCCACCCCGATTTTGACGCGCAGTCGGTCAATGTCCAATGGATTAATTCTGTATGGTCTGTGACGGAATAAGTATGACCCATCAAATTCTCAAAATTTCCAAATACTTGTCAACAATCAACTCTATATACCTGCGTAATTATTGCAACAGTTCTTCTCGTTACATATAAATAAGAAACGCATAGAGATGCACGGGTGGCAGGCATTTGCGGTTAAATTAGCCTGGTATCCCCGGGTTTACGATGTCTTAAATTATTGGTTAATCTCTAGTTAATCCATCTTAAATCCTAAAAAACTGGTTAAGCTGATCTTCGGTAGTTCGGCTTGTTGTTCATCGCCACAGCACTATGCAAGGTATACGTAAAAACAGATGTAAAATAATGGAAATTTTTCAAAATCTGTCACGACATGTCAGAGCACTTTTTTATAATATTCCTTAAAGCCTGCATAGATTAGCATTTTCGAAAAGTTAAAAAGGGGTAGAATGATTTTAGCTGTCAACGACAGGTTTGATTTTGCCTATATAATTCTGTTTAAACGGCAGGGAATGACACGTATAAACTATTCAGTGCAAAACCCCAATATATTTATTACTCAACGGATTTACTTTGCAAGAAATTGAACAAGATATGCATATTTTTACATATTGCTGTAATTTTGAATTAATTTCATCGCCTATTTTCAGTTGCAGTTGATAACTTTTTGTGCATTTCCTTCGGTTAACAACCCTGTAACATGCGCAAAGATATATAGAGTTATATACAAATTACTACACAAGCTATTATTTCTGGTAATGACTTAATATATGACGTATTAAATATGTTACATGTGTGAAAACGTGATTTTTAAAACAGCCTATATGCACACACTACTCAAAATGTAACCTTTTGCGAATTGAATATTTTCATTAAAGGTTGCAATTTTTATCTTCGCAAAAGGTGTAATCCAAGAAGAATTCTATACTAACACTGGTACGAAATCACTCTGGCGTAAGGTACGGTTAGTCTATTTTTCAAATTGTTCGTTTTCGTACCCGCCGTCTTTGAACTATCTTATTGAATATATTAATGAAACAAGAGCTGAGTTGTTGCTTGGGCACTTTTTGTACACAAAAAGCTTGGGTCATAACACCTGCCATAATCCCCAAAATATCTGGCTAATTCCCCGTTTTCGCACCTATAGTTCGGTACCTTCGCCCATCCACTGTCGCATTCCTCCGGAGTCACATGCAAAAGACCGTCTCGCTGGATGACAAAGACGTTGCATTGAAAACACTTTTCGTTCTTGCTGATTTTAATATCAATGTTTTTTGAGCAACCTTTGCTTTTACCAGAATCAAAAACAAGCGGGTTAAGAGAAACAAACTGTGCTCTCAATTTAACGTTACTTTTCAGGGCAGATTCGTCGTATTTACATGAATATCGCCAGTACTTTGAATGATCCCGTATCCCAACCATCCTACGATAAGACAACCTGTATTTAATAAAGTTGGGCGAGTTTTCTGACACAGGAAAATTCTTTCTAAGGGTTTGATTGTTGGCTGGGTGCTCCAAGTTATCTCTGGAGAAAGACATCACCATCGTTAACGATTCAGTATCCCTCATATGACAGAAAACGTGGTACGTTGTATTGTCGGGATCGTAGACTAATCGCAGACCATGAGTACGATTTGGAGACTTGTTGTACGCGTTGCAACTTCTAGGTAAAATTTCACAACGCTCTCCCGCGTGACCGTCAGGGCAAACCAGGCATTTAAATCGGGTTCCATGCTCCATGCAAGTAGCTTGACAACGCCCGCCATTCAAGCAAACTTGTGACGTCTTGCAACATGGATCTTTGCAATCGTTGGCTACCTAAAGACATTCGATAGAGGCGTATGTAACCAGCTGTTGAGAAATAATGCAAACACCAGCTATATATAGGCTTGGACTGTTGATCGATGATAATTTTTCATGAGATTGACGAAATTTAAATTTAAGTCAAAATAAGTGAAAAAAAATCTTAAAAAACATTTCTCACACGCATGTTGACTTCAAACTTCCCGGTATTGACGTTGAAACTTACCCGATCCTCGAAATCAAAATCATGATAATCACATTGGTCATTTTTTTCGTAATATTTTGCATTCTTTCCTCCGCGCTCCGAATTCAATTCGCACAGTTTCCCTCCATTACAAACGTTGTATGAAAGACAACGACAGTTCTCCAGGCATTTCATGTAACATTCAAGCTCGAAGCTGATTGGTTGGCTCTCAAAAGCACGTGATTTCAATCTACGCCCGGTTTCCATGTTTCGAGTCATGCTCAGCAGAAGTGGGTCGCAGCTTTTGGATGGTTCGGCAAAATTGATGCTCGCCATTAGAAGAACATACGCGACTTGGGATGTTTTTGCCAGGATTTTTCGAAACATCTAAACATAATTGTTAAATGCTGTTGTTGCGTTACGAATATTCAAAGCTGCTGTATCCATTCGCAACTGGGAGTTATAGTCGTTTCAGCTCAATATAATGGCTCAGATCCCAGCCAGCTTGCATGATGGACTGGTGGTATGTCTCTTTAAAATTCACAAAGCATTTGAAAAGCCGTTAATTGATTTACAAGAGGGAATTTCATCATTTTTCAATAGATTAATAATTAATTCCTTCTTTCAACTAAGTTTGAACCAAAATTTGATTCAAACTCGCTCCTATAAGTTAACGAGTGGGTTAATGAAATTTAATTTCTTGTATTTAGATATGTAATAGTTGTATTTTACAAAAATATTCATGTTACTCATTGCCGTCCTGTCAGATGACCTTCAAAACTATTGTGCTCATTGTATAAACTTGTATTTCTCTGCAAATACTTGGCAGATCTTGCCAATTGGCTGTTATATTTGTTGTAACACGCATACAATTTATTTATATCAGAGCTGCAGAGAAACCTGAATATTCAAAATATTCCGCAAAAACCGGTATGAAAACATATAATTCATAGTTATTCAGCGTACTTCACTGCTATTTTTTTACCTAATCTTTAGCTTTACAATCGAGCAAGGTATAAAATTCAAACATTTCGAATGCAAAAGAGGTACAAGAAATTGAAGATTGCTTTTTCTTCATATCTTTAGCTTTACAATCGAGCAATTAAGATATAAAATTCAAACATTTCAAATAAAAGAGGTTCAAGAAATTGAAGAAAAAAGAAATAAGTTCCACCAGCATATCGTTGCTATGGAAGAATTTTAACGCAACCGTGACCTAACAACGCAACCTCGTACTTTTATGCAAACTATATATACGTGCGCGATTCTAAATAGTTCGCTAACTTAAAAACACAGTTTATCGCATTTTCAAATGCTATCAATTGGTGGTACTCTGGTGGTTTTAGTGCAAATACCCAGGAGTTATTTAATCTTGTTTTCATCCGAATATATCGTCGCACAGCTTGGCACGATAATAATCCATTCAGGGCAGTTTTATCTTTTATCAATCTTGCATGATAATGACAAATATGGGGCACTGACTTCACCGCGGACCTTTGAGAATTCGTGTGGGATAATTTGCTTCAAGTTTCGATAAATCGGACCCCTAATTTGGTTTTTATTAACAAAGAAAATACGGAGAGGCAACCTCAAAGAAACTTTCTAACCTGATCCTAAACTGATCCTAGCAAGTATCAAAAAACTTTCCTAGCAAACGTTCTCAAAAAACTAACCTTCTTGGTCGATCAAACTTTGCTTTAGGACCTTTATATTTAACAGCGCCGATTCAGTTTCGATTGCAATAAAGAAATTACCTCTCTTCCAACAGACCAACTGTCGTCACAACCGCATATATATAAATGTATGTCACAGGTTAGAATCATAAGGACACTTAGGACTTAATCAATATTTAATGTTGCGAAGTTCCAAGACCAGCTGTTATGCAAATGCTCATGCTGCGAGCGAAAATAAACCCCGAGAAATACTAGAAACCATTTACGAAAAATTTTATTAGCGCTGAATCATGCAGTCAACGTGGGATATCAAAAAATTATCTATATATAGAAGTACGTTTCACTTTAAAATCAATGGTTTCATTCGTTTCTTAAATTGTTTGTTTATGACTGACTTTTTTCGGCTTAAAATTAATGCCGTTTGTCAAGCTAGCTACATTATGTTACATTTTAGGTTGAGCGCAAATGCATAGGACCAATGAAAACTTTGTGATCTGTGTTCGTGATCGAAATAATTTGTTTTTCAAAACGAACACGTCATTAACAACACTGGCTGCAGGTGCATTCGTTTAAGTGGTTTTTTTCTCATAAATTCCATCTGTACATAAATGCACGAAAATGTTAAAGTCATTTTAACTCGTACTCATATAGAACAACTAATAAAGTAAAATAGCAGAGTTCGGTATTCTGTATCGTTAAAAAAGTTAGGAAAGTTTCTATTCCGTGCGTATAAGCAAACATATAAAAATGGCATAAGTGGAAGGCATGCCTTTGAGTATGCGAACCGTTTTACAATAACAATAATATTTACAATAGTTTAGCTTGCAATTTTTATAATTTACTAAGTTAAAACAAAAACTCAGAACATAGAGTCCCAATAAATTTTACTAATGCGTGAAAAAGGGAGAAATCGGCAAAACGAAAAAAGCCCAGTGTTTGGTGAATGTCGAGTCATGCAGATGTGGAATTTTGGAAGTTTCCTTTGTTCCCATAAATCTACAAGCTTAACCAAATTACTATATATAAATAGGCTGTATGTTATTAACTATTCAGTTTTCGCAAGCAGAAAAAATCTTGAAACTTTGAACAAAAAAGCCAGTCATAGCTATATAGAAAGGACAACCACATATATACATAATGATATTTATCAGCAATCATTTCCACGTTTTTCATGAAACGCGGTATATCACTGAAAATTTTTCTGGAATTTTTTTTAAAATCTGTACTATGAAAATTTGCTTTATCCATACTGTTTTCATAATACATCCATAGTATGGAAATAGTTGTGCAAAGAAGCACTTCATCATTCTTATCTCGGAGAAATAACAGCCGTAATGAAATAAACTCAACAATTATAAATTCTATAACTTTGTCAGTCAAGTAACGCATATATGGCTACCAATTATAAAATTATTTATATATTTTCAAATGTTGTGTTAGTAATTCGTCATTTTCTGTTGCTGATAATAAAACATGAAAAAATTTATAGGCCAGGGCTGCGGATGATCGTGGGGGGGAGGGCATATATTCATGTTAGCGGAGCGTAAAAGAAACCATTTCAAATAAAATTTCAAATGCTGAACATGATTATATAAATACCCTCCCTCCCCAACTTAACGCTACCTCCACGGTTATAACAATGCACCTCTTGTAATATTACATCTTGCAAATATTCACTTTAAATAGGGCCTGTTTGTTTGCATGGAGCGCGAATTATCCCGCCAAGGCGAGGTAAAAAGCGCATCACATCAAAGGCACTCACTAAACCTTATTAGTCTTTGACTTATAAATTATGCAGTTTTCACCTCGCGTAGACGAATAACTCGCTCTATCTTTGTTAATTGCTATATAGAAAGGTTAATGACAAGATGTTATCCTTCATTAGAAGTTTTAAACGTGTCCTTTACACAGTGTCAAATTATATGCGGGCATTAATATTTATTTTACTACGATTGCCGCCTGGTTCGTCTGCCCAGTTTTTGTGACTATATTAGATGCGTAATGAAGACTATAGCATTTTTACGTGTTTACTTTCGCGTGTTCGAAATTAACATGCACGTAATTAGCATGACGTCAGGCGTCAGGTGGCCTATATTATGAACAATTTTCATTTTTAAAGGTTAAAATACTCCTAAAGTAATTTGAAATGAAACTGACTCTGACATACAGCGTTCTGTTTTACTGGTTTCAAATGCTCAGAAATGCTACATCCAACCCTGTTTTTTTGTCTAGTCGTGTTCATAAACGTAAAGCGGTTTGTGTTTGCTTCAAAAGTTGCCGAGCGTTTGAGGGTCTATTTGTCGCTCAAAGCTTTTGACTCCACCAGCTGGACCAAATTATATTCAAAATAGTCGCTAACACGGAAGGTTTCGCTAGTGTAGGCGAGCAGTTTAAGTCGTGCACGACTAGTGGCAGAACGTCAAATATCGCTTAAAATTGCCAGACATTTCACTAAAGACTGAGTAAATATGGTCTCAAGATTCATAAGGTAAAGTAACGGTCAATTACTTTATCATACTATAGACTTTAAAGTTTTACTTCCTAGATATTTTGTGTTCGTTGTATGCCGCATGTAAATCCACTTCGAAGTAGTCATTTCAGGGTATTATTTGGCTCAAAAAGCGCTGAGAATGCCAGTATAATGCGCCCGTACGTGGTACATGTCTTCTATCAATGTGCATTTTTCAAAAAATCCTTTCTGGGAATAACCTTACACATTTAAAACAACACGCAATATTAAGTTTAATATACACCGGATGCGATTCGCCAACTCGACGCGAGTTTTCAGTTTTTTGAAACAAATAAATTCAACTATCCTTCACTAATAATCAAGAATACCATAACATGATAGAACTTAGTTGCCTTTGAAAACTAAGAAATTCGTAAAAGTCGCATCGCGTTGGCGGATCGCGTTTGGTGTGCATGCATGCATGTGTCGGCCTTTAAAACTAAAAAATACAAAATAGTGAATTTGCCTGTACCTTAGCGGTATTCTTTTCAATATTTTCTGAATATCTGCGGTTTTATACCTTTTAATTATATCTAATATTTTTCTTCAAGATAGACCGAATAAATTGTGGAACAAGCTGCACAAACATAAAACAATCAGCGATGGATGGCCCTATTTATTCCAACATTAGTTTAGCTTAGTTGCTCGTGATTGTAAATTTTTCTTAACAGCGATATCACCTCAAAACTTACAATAATCCAGTATATATCATGCTAAATGTGCTCAAAAATGGTTTTTATTTATCTCTAAAGTATTATTGTCGTCGTCATGGCAACACTGGCGTGCTCCTACGCATCTCTGTTCAACGGTCCACCACAGTTCACCATAAAAGCCGATAAAAACAAGGCGTTTGACAAAACTTGTCTCATTAAAACGTTCACAATAAAATATGGAAACATAGCAGATTGTCTGGAACACTGCCTAGAGGACTGTCGATGTCAGTCGTTTCAAATTTGCCAAAATACAGAATGTCAACTGTGTTCAAGTCACAAGGAAGAAAACAGTTCATTGCTTCACGACAAACATGACTGCCTCTATGTGACGTACGAGATGAAAAATTCTATCCAACCGTCGCAGGTATTTCAATCAATGATGATTTTATAAGGCATGATACTACCGCGCTTTGCAATTAAGCGAGTATCGTTTATAGCGTCTCTTTCAGTAAGTGAGAAATTTACATGTTATTAATAATGAATGAAAAGATTGTATTGATCAGTCAAAAGTATTCTTTTTGCCTGTTGCCTTCTTGCCAGTTTTTTCACTTATTTACTAACGAAACCGATAGAATTTGGTTTTGATTATGTGATTTTTGTAGATCATCGTGTTTTATCGCCCTGTTAATTTATGGAATGCATGTATGAAGAACCGCCTAAAATAGGCAAAAATATTCCCGGGGATTCGACCCAAGGCCCTTTGGCAAGAAAATACAATTAGATCGACACGTCGAGGGGTGTTTTTGTCTATTTTGGGTAGCTGATATAGCTACAACATTTGTATGAATTCGTTAAAAGACACTGCCACGCTCCTCATTGGTTAAACAAAAAACGTGTTTGTTCCAAAGGATTGTTGTATAAATCAAGAGGATTGTTGTATAACGGACTTGAAATTTATAATGCAATTATATATATTCACTTTAGTATATTTTTTGTGGCTGATATTTATTGTACTGTTTAGTTCTCTGCTAAAATATGCCCACTCTTTTGCAATGGCACAATTTCGCGCTTAAGACACTGAAGACATCACTAATATTCTTATGTTATTTGGTAAATATAGTGCATGTATGCATTTCAAATTTCCGGATTGTATTGCGAATATGATAATTCCTAACTTTTGTAGGGTAAAATTATTCTTCAACTTTTGCTTGGGGAGCGAGTGCCTACGACGGACTTTTTCTTATTTCAGAGCAAATTAATTATTAAAACTGTTTAAGACAATTCATAATCGCTGCTAGGCAACGGCTTTAAAATTACTTGATTGATATTTCATTTATTTGACATTCAGTCTACATTCGATAAAATTACCGAAACTTTGCATGCAGTCGATGGATACACAACTTTTACTGTCTACAGGCACGTTAGTGAGCCGCACGTGCTCTCTAATCTAAGCATGTTTAATTCGTTTACACGAATAAGACAAAACCGACATCTTTACGCCCCTTAATTTTTAAGGATTCCTTTTTCTTAGAACGTGAAGTATGCGGGATTGAGTTGCCTCATGAAATACAATTGTTGTCAAGTATCAGATATATGTCCTGAGACCAAAATCTGTAAAACAACGTGGCGGCTTGATAAGCCCTGGAAACGATTCACCTGCGAATGTCCGGACGGTTACCATGGAAACAGCTGTAGCGAGCCAATCACGTCATGTGCTGGGTACGCCAATGGTAGTCGACAGCCTGGTCTGTACAAAGTAGTGGACCCTGACGGGAAAGTTTATGAAGTATACTGTCATTTTGATGCTTACGGTGCTTGGACTCTGGTGCTCTTTTACAGTTTTGTAAATAGAAATATGCAGCAGTTCAGACGGCCTTTATTCGAAGACCGTCCACTCAGTGAGAATATGCCCACATGGAGAGGCTACAGACTTGGGAAATCTAGAATGGAAAACATTAAAAATGATTCAAAACTCTTTCGGTTCACCTGTGACTATAACAATGAAAACCATAATGTCGAAAATTCCGACTTTTTGCAAGCGTCACTAGAACACATAAATATTTTTCAAGATACTCATACATCTGAATATCCACCTAATGGGCCCGGTTACTTTGGTAAGATTGGAGGAATTAAATTGGAGCAGTGCTATGTTAAGCTCGCTAAGTCACAAAACTGGATTTTCCACGCTTTTATATTTCGAGACATGTGTCCATTATTAGTATATATACGATATACATCACCATATAATTTACAATGTCCCGCTAGCAGTCAGCGTATACCGATCTTTGGAGCCTACGACAAGAACAAATGCCGCTCCAAGGAACATGTTTGTACGCAGAGTGCAAAGTCTACCACCCAGATGTGGTTTGGCGAAGCGTGATGCAATAATCATGCCTATGTAAAATCATGCCTAATATAGAATATAAAAAGAATGGAGTATTATTACATGGTTAGGAAATACAAACTCATTTTAAAAAGAAAAACTTGTACGTAGCAAAAAACAAATCTATATCAAAAGTAGTAATACCCAGCATCTTCATTGGACAAACAATACGCCGAACTTTTTTACTACGTGCACTGCGCCGTGCAAAAAATATCAAGTGAGGAACCGTGTCAGCAGCGTACGGAACAATTTTGAAAACAAATCTCAATAATTCTACTGGATTCGATGTTTTTTGCGAAAAAAAGTTAAGCACCATTTTCCAAAGTAGCTTTTACCTCAATGCACGAAAACCATCAACAACTTTTAGCGACACTTCATATGAACAACAATTTAAACTTTGGTCCTTCTTTAATACCTCGGTCTATCCAACACGAGTTTGGCTATACATGCATATACAGTACTGGTTTGGTCGTGCTTGTCGGTTATTCATCCAAGAAGATACCAATGGAAAATTGTCAAATTAGCTTTGAAACCTGCAATGCAATTCTACTCTTGTCAAATACGAACATTTTTCACGTCCTGCTAACGCCGGTTTTCTTAGCACTTGGAACTCTTAAAAATTAACATATACAAACGCATATAGCATTTTCTTAGATTACCCCTGAGGTACATATAGGCATAAGAAAGTTATATTTGGATATTTGCATCTGGTATAATCTCTTATGTATAGTGTTGTCATGGATTAACAACACGTATACGGTATACTATGTGTATGGTCTCAGTTATTAGGCATTTGGTAATATGCCCGTGATAGCCACGCCGAGCTTAGCAATTAAAAGTATATAATTTCGAATATTCAGAAACACTGTGTAATACTTAGCGTTTTCTCGTAACTGAAGACAGCTCAAAGTGAAGATGATTAGTTATATGTAGTAAAAGTATTCTAAAAAGCGTTAATATTGATGAAGACTATTGCTTGGGAGTATTGAGTAAGCATGACAAGTAAAGTAAAGATTTTCGTGGCCCTTTGCGATCTTAATTTGTTGTTTCTTTCCTGCAGTGTCAGCCCATGAGATTTTAGACAAATACTTGTATGTCGTGCCAAGGTTAACCCTCGTGACTCAAAAACATGTAAGCTCTCCAAGCGGGTACAAGCTTGTGTCAAATAACTTTTTTCTGTTATATTTTGCGCGGTTAAGTATTTAAAGCATTACGTCACCAAAAGTTCAATGAAAAAAAATTCATTGAATTTAGTTTAAATTGTAAGATATGGTTCACAAAAATACTGTATAAAAATTTACTATATGTAATATTGCTTGTTTCTTACGCTTTTTCTATGTATCTTTCTATATCCCTTACATAACTAGATCTCCCTCAATTAATGTCAATCAATCCCCTAATCAATATCAAGTCTATATTTAGCTATTACTGTCCGTGTCTATATATATATATATACATTACATCTCTCCCTTTGTTTAATGAATTATCAAGTTTGGGTTTATTGCATTTCCAAAAAGTTCTCTCTGTCTACGCTGCCTTGTTGACCTTCTCACCACTGGTTCTGGCGTTGGTTCGTCCGCTGCTCGTTCGATGAGTGCATTTCCTGTCGGTGCGTTCCAATCATCTTCATCTTCGGATTCCTTTGCGGCGTCTGGTATCTTCTTAAAGAACGATACATTTCTTGTCACCTTATGTCTTTGGTTTTCAGCTACTATTGTCACTCCTTTACGTTCAAGCACTGTGTAAGGAGTTGGTTCAAACTTGGTTGTAAATTTGTTTTTCTTTTTCTGTCTAAGAATGACTGTGTCTCCCACTTGTATCTCTGACGGCGCCACTCTCCTTCGTTTGTTTGCGTATTCTCTCCCTTTGTCTTTGGCATTGGAGTCATTCGATTTGGCTTCTTTATGTCTGTTTAGTACTTTAGCTTTTGGGTTCAACATGGGTAGGACTCCTCTGACAGGCCGATTAAAGAGAAGCTGAGCGGGCGGTATGTTGGTAGAACAATGGGGTGTGGTGCGATAGCTTAACAGGAACCTCGAAAGTTCTTGGACCCAGTTACGATGTTCTGAACGAGCGGTCTTGATTGCTTTTGCCAAAGGTTTCATAAAAGCTTCTGCTTCTGAGTTACCTTGTGGCCATTCAGGTGTTGATGTCTCATGTTCTACGCCAATCTTTGTTAAATAATCTTTGAATTCTTTACTATTGAAAGGAGGACCGTTATCCGTCTTTATTTTCAGTGGAATTCCATGTCGCGCGAAGATAGCATCGGTTTTTGGTATAAGTGCTTTAGCAGATGTACTTGTGATGATTTCAGCCTCCGGGTATCTTGAATATTTATCAATTAACACTATGATATACTGTCCGGTGGGAAGCGGGCCGTAGAAATCTGCATGTACAGTTTGCCAAGGACCGTCCGGCGTTTCTGGAGTTAGTAAAGGCTGGGGTGGATCGGTTGGACCATTAATTTGGCACGGAAAGCAGGTATCGATCTCTTCTTTTACAGCTTTATCAATGTTAGGGAACCAGGCATACTGACGTAACAAGGCTTTTGTTTTGACAAGTCCTTGATGACCGCTGTGGGCAAGTTTTACTATCTTCGCTTGTAGAGTTGATGGTATTATAATACGTGTTCCTCGGAGGATTACACCATTTGTATGGTCCACTGTTATTTCATCTTTGATGTTTATGAATGGCTTTACATGACTGCTGCCCCAGTTACCAGACTTAACTGCTTCTCTTACTGCATTGAGACTGGGATCCTTTTCCGTATGTTCCTTGATAACTTGTATTGGAATTGTGGTTTGCGCGGCATTAGTCGAGATGAAGTTTATGTATTCTTCAGCAAGGTTGTGTTTTGGTATCTTCGATTGCGGATGTCGTGACAGGAAATCTGCTGGGTTAACACTGCCTGGTTTGTAGATAACATTGAAATGGTATTGCTGAAGTCTTAGAAACCAACGTTCTATTCTAGCTGGAGGTTTGGACCGAGGATTGTTGTAGATCAACTGTAATGGCTTGTGATCAGTAATTAGGTTGAAAGGTGCACCGAACAGGTAAAGGTGAAAATGTTCAATGCCCCACACGATCGCGAGAGCTTCCCTCTCGGTTTGTGAGTACCGTTGTTCTACTGGGGATAATGCTCGGCTGGCATAAGCGATAGTGTTGTCTTCGTTTGTTTTTGGATCCTTTTGCGTCAATATGGCAGATAAACCAACGGGACTTGCATCCACCAGGACTGAGGTTTCTTTGGATGTATCGAAATGGCTCATAACTGGACTGTTAGTCAGAGCACTCTTTAGGTCTTCATATGCTTTCTGGTGTATTGTCGTCCATGTAAAACGAGCGTTTTTTTGGGTCAATTTCTGAGTGGCTCTGTAATGGTCGCGTAGTTTTTGATGAACTTAGCGCTGTAGTTAGCCATTCCTAATAGACTTCTCACTTCACCGACTGTTGTTGGTGGTTTTGTATTGGCGAAAGCGTCCACTTTCTTGGGGTCTGGGCTAACACCTTTTTCTGTGAATACCAGTCCAAAGAATTCAAGATTCTTTTTGAGGAATTTGCACTTTTGTAGATTGAGAGTCAGGTTACTCTCTTGCAGACGTGTAAGTACTTCTTCTAATGCTTGGTCATGTTCCTGTCGAGTATTTCCAAACACGATGATGTCATCTGCGATGTTTTTAGCTCCTTGAATTCCTTGTAATGTCTCCTGTAGGGTGTGTTGGAAGAGTTCCGCTGCAGCATTTGTGCCGTAGTTTAATCTTTTATAGCGATATAAACCGAGATGAGTGGAGAAAGTTGTTATTCCCCGAGATGCTGGGTTCAGCTCCAGTTGATGGTAGGCTTGAGTTAGGTCAAGTTTTGAGAAAAACCGAGCTCCGTTAAGCTCAATAGAGACAGCTTCTAGAGTGGGTATGGGATGTCTAGTTCTCTGAATAGCTGTATTTGCTACTCGCATATCTACGCACAATCGAATCTTATCGTCACGCTTTGGGACGACGACGACTGGGGAAACCCACTCCGTTGAAATTCCTTCGGGTATTCTCTCAATGATGTCATCCTGTTCTAATCTGCGTATTTCATCTTCAATTTTTCCGCGTAAATGGAACGGTGCTCGGCGCTGCGGTTGTGCAACTGGTGAAACGGTTTCATCGATAACTAATTCGATTTGTTTGTTCTTTAGTTTCCCAAGTCCACAGAACACAGGGCCATGTTTATCTAGGATGCGTGCGAGGTTTTTATCGCTCGTTGTTGGTGTGATTTTTGAACGTTCTGTTTCCTTGTTTATCTGATTTAAATGGAGACTTACGAGTCCAAGTTCTTGTGCAGTTTCAGAACTAAGTAAACAACCGCCGTCGTCAGAAGTAACAAATATGGTAGCTACCGTGAATTTGTGTTTCGACTCCTGCTAAAACGCGGAATTTTCCTTCCATCTTCACAGGTGTTGTGGAATTGAAGGGATATGCTTTCACGGATGTTGGCTGAAGTCGGATATCTCGCAGTTGTTGGAACGTGTGTTTATCGATTACATTTATGCTTGACCCCGTATCAATGGTCATTTTTACTCTTTGTCCATTGAGAGCAATTGACGCTTGCGGGTGTTTTTGTTTGTTGTTGACCGCGTAACAATATTCTGGACCACTACTGTCGCTGCTAGTGTTGTCCTGGAGGTCTGTGTTAACTGGTCGTAGGTCTTCGCGTGGTTTACCAGTTTGTCTATTTTCTCTCGTGTTGCTACTGCGGCACTGGCTAGCAAAATGGTTTAGTTTACCACAATTGGCACATGTCTTGTTTTTGGCAGGGCACGGTTTGTTGGTGTGAGGGTAGCTGCCACCACAGTAAAAACATGTCTTATTGGATGTCTTGTGTTTTGTTTCTTTCGCGGTTGGCGTTTTAACTGCTTGAATATTGCAGCTGTCTAAATGTCCTTCAATGTCAGCTGCATGCGTCTTGCTTATTTCTTCCCGCCTGGCTGCGAGCAAAAGATCTTTTAAAACATACTTGGGGTCTCGCAACGCTTGTTTACGCACGCGACTTGACTTTCCTCCAATAACAATTTGTACCATAATTTCGAACTCTACATCTGAAAACTCACAGTTTTTTGACAGTGTTCGTAGACGCGTGTGGTATTGATCTATCGTTTCCGTGTCGCTCTGTTTTGCTTGTCGAAATTTGTAGACTTCGTATAATCGATTTTTTTGAGGCTCGAAGTATTCGGTGAGAAGTTCCGTCGCTTTATCGAAGTCGTCGTCGTTACCAGGGTCTGGAAAGTGTCGAAAGATTTCCCGTACTCGCGGTCCTGCTTGGTATAAAAGTAATGCTCGTTGGCGTGTCTTGTTTGTAATGTTGCTCGCCGTTAGAAATGTTTTGAAATCTGCCAACCAAGTACGCCATTTAGCCGCTATATTTCCTCCCGCGTCAGCATCAGGGTCAAACGGTGGCATAGGCGTGAGATATGTCGCCATTATAATATGTTTTAATCACTTGTTTTAGTCTTCGTCGCCAATGTAATATTGCTTGTTTCTTACGCTTTTTCTATGTATCTTTCTATATCCCTTACATAACTAGATCTCCCTCAATTAATGTCAATCAATCCCCTAATCAATATCAAGTCTATATTTAGCTATTACTGTCCGTGTCTATATATATATATATACATTACACTATATGATGAATATTTTTGTTGAGAGCAAGCTTTAACATTGACCGATCAAGAATAAGACAAACTCGACTTGCGCGTCAACGCCTTTAAAACCGCTTTCCATTCGCGCGTTTTTTACCTAACGCACGTAAAAGTCTAAATCCTTATAATTATAATGAAATGAATAGAACACGTAAATGGAAAGCAGCCCTTAATAAACAGTTCAGTTAGAATAAAACTGTTGTAGAGCTCGCTAACGTGTACCAAACCCCCGCAACCATCATTATAAAAGGGGGTGAACAACCCTAAATCATCAGTGAAATCAACGGAGAAAATATCAAGCCCTGTGTTACGCGGTGCAATTTTTCTTTCAACTTGCAATGCAATTCTTATATCGAAGGATGTAAATTAGGAAAGAGGTCTTGCATTTTCATCATATCAATTTTAACGGAGTAGCCGGTACATGCAACTTAACTTCCCCATCTTGTTCTGGCTGGAGACTACTGCGGTTATTCAAGTCCTGAGAAGTCACATTTGTGCGTACAGAATGCTCATTCCAGGATTCAGCTGTGGTTTGGCATTGCACCACTGCCACCACCATGAATAACCATTCACGTTGTTCACTGATTTTACTTTACCTTTACCTTATTCTTAAATACATCTTTCTTGCGCGACACCGCAAAAATTGGTTAGACGTATAGCCGCAATTCTGAATACAGTTTGGCTTCAAACTTCGTGAGAAAAAAATATTTATAAATACTCAAGAAAATATGATTTGCAAAAAAGATTTGAAGCTTGCCCACGGAAAAAACAAAGATAAATATAAGTAAAATTATTTTGATGTTGTCCATGGTTTCACATAGTTTATTTATGCAAATTTTTGAAATTGACGTTCACATGATATTTTTAGATTTGAGTCAATTTTCTCTACTCGGTGCAGTGAAATTAAGTCTGTTTTTGTCAATTTCAAACATCGATGTAAGTGAAAAAGAACGATCTTAATATTTTAGTGAAAAGTCGTAGACTGTCACGCACTGTCAGTGCGGCCGATTTGGCGAATGCTCGATAACTCGAAACTATTACTAAAGCTGGCCTTCGCGGCTATTTTTTCGTGTACGTATGACGGTAATATGGCAGTTAAGAATTTAAAGCCGCCTTAAAAAACTCTTAGCGCAATTGGCATGATATAGCTGACCTGGAAATTCGTCGTGGCACCTGCATGCCAAGAAATTAAAAACAAGGATTATAAAGACAAAAAATTGTATTGAACATTCACGAGCGCCTTGTTTGTAGACAATTTTTGCTATTTTAATTCGCTTTTTTAATTGCAGAATAAAGTAACTTTCGCGTCAAATTTAACTGAAACTCTGTTAGTTGATAAACAAACAATTTTGACACTATAAGCCGGTTAAAGCGGCAATAATGAAACGTTTGACGGAAGTCTTTCCTCCAATTATCGCATAAAGCTAATCGGCACAGATGCATCTTAATTCGCCGCGCGGAGTATATACTTTTCATTATATTGATAGAACAACTTATACATTACATCTCTATCTTGCATGCAAAATTTATAGATATATTTATAAGATTTTTTTATATACTAACGGTCCTTCCCAAAAAATTACTCGTTTACATTTTGATTTTCAGAATGGGTTGCATATTTTTCAATGTCTCCAAAATATTCAATATTTGGAATATGCAGCCTTATGAAATTTTCAATTAGACTTGGCTCAGCTGAAGCTCCCATGCCACATTATATTAACAGTAGACCCGTAGAATAGAGTTGAATTACGCTTTCCCATTACAAGCTTTCACACTAATGAGGCAAATGTCTTATTATATAATAATTATGCCTTTGAGCCAATTAAGAAACTGCATGTTTAATAATTTTGCTGGCTAGAAATTTGCCGGCTTTTTTGATAATTTAGACAAAATATTATTTACAAATGTGCTATTGACTTTGACTATAAGTAAAATGATTTTACCATATTGAATTTTGGTAAAATTATCTAATATTATTAATTAAAACCGAGTAAAATTTTTGTGTTTTGTTAGCACTATACATCCTTGGACTGTCAAATGTCACGACAGTAGCAGGTACCTCGTCAAAAGGTGCGTAGACAATTTGCATTAGGATAAACTGTGTAAAATTTTTGAACGAAGCAATTAAATTATAGACGTTCAGGGACGGCGAGATCGACACGATGGACGCAAAACTGAAAAGGTAAAGTACAATTAATAAATATAACTTAAACGCAAAAGTAGATCATATATACCGTAGTCGAGCAGAGTGGCTCAGCCAGAGCTCTACTTAAAAAAAAATTATGCGAAATTGTTTGGATAGTCATATGGGACTCATATAGCGAATATATGTAATATAAATAATTATGATAATATAGTAATTTCCTCTAGAGAATCTTTTCATATCAGACACCTTCCTAAAACCATTTATTGCATGCAATACATTTTAGTGATCGCGTACATTGAACTTAATATACTGTATCGTATACTATAATATATATAACTGAAAAAGGGTTATCATAGTAAAAATAAACCTAAACGTTTATATTTCCAAGTTTCACAGCCGTCATGTTGGCAATCCTGAATTCCATCAATGCATCCGTGTTCAGCGGCCAACCACAATTCACAATGAAAGCCGACAAAAACAGGGCGTTTGACGAATCTTGTCTCATTGAAACGTTCGCGATAAAAGATGGAAACATAGCAGATTGTCTGGAACACTGCCTAGAGGACTGTCGATGTCAGTCGTTTCAAATTTTCGAAAATACAGATTGTCAACTGTGTTCAAGTCACAAGGAAGAGAACAGTTCGTTGCTTCATGACCAAGATGGCTGCGTCTACGCAACATACGAGATACGGCCTTTAACATTTCAGGTATGCACAAGGTCATCTTCAGAAGATTAATTGTGCGTTGTATTTAAGTGCTTCTAAAATGTTATTAACTTATCTAAGACCTACATAAAAAACGCGAAAGTAGCAGGCAGCCCTTATTGGGAATACGAGGAGTAATTATTATATAATAATTATATCCGGACCCGTTGGTCGGTGTATTCCGTATCTGGACCAGTATCCGGGATGTCTCATGCAGTTCATTCCTACAATAAACCGATTATTGACCTCGCTTGTGCTGTCTGAACCAGTTTTTAACGATTTTCAGACAGAGGATTCTTGCATACCAAAAAGCCTCGGTTTTATATTTCACAGTACAAAGCCCTCTCCTCAATTAGGCTTCAAGCGACGGTCCAGGGTAAATCTATTAAAAGTGATGAATTATTGGATTTTAATTACGTCTTTTAACGCCACTAAATTCAAAGTTATGTATATGTATATATATATACATATACATGCGGGGCGCGCGCTTTTCATCGCGAGTTTCTCTGGCCTAAAGTTTTCAATACAAGGATTGCAGAAATCCGCAGGACGATTATTATGTTAATCGGGAATAAACGCAAATTAAGCTGAAATAACACTGCTGCGAACACTAATCAAAATGAGGGCTCCCTGTCAGTCCATTGCGCGGTGTTTACTCAGCTTATGAATCATGTTTGCATAACTTATTTATTTTGTTCTTTCTACTTCGGCTATATCTGAAAAATATATGTTGTGGCTGTACCTAATACCTCTGATAAATACACATGTCTGTTATTTTTACATAAATATATGAATTATTTATAACAAAATTTGTATCTATCTACAACTCCATGTTGAGAATACTTTTCAATGGAAACCCGAAACAAGCTAGCAGTTTGAATGCTAAATAAATGCTCAATAGTCAGTTTAACGTGCTACAATGGTTTTTATGGGGTTTTGTTGTAAATGCTTGTAGCGATTTTATTGGTTGCATGCATGCAAGAGTGAAACTAGAACTCGCGAAAGGCGCGATTAATGCTCAAATCACATTCCTCTCAGGTACCAAAAACTTGCCTAATGCGGTATTTAATTGTTTAACCTTTGTCGGACAAGTTTAAATATGGCCGGCATAGTCCAGCTTAGATATTCACCGGTCTCTTTACTGGGCAGAATTGAAGTTTTATTCTCTCCACTTAGAATGTTGAAGTTCAATGTTCAGGAATGAGCTGTTACATGAGCTACAACTGTTGCGAAGTGCCAGGCATTTGTCCTGACAACGAAATATGTCAACAAACGACCTCGTTTGATCGGCCATGGAAACGCTTCACTTGCGAAGGTCCGAAGGGTAATGGAGGTAATGGTAACAAGGCGCCAACGACACGGGGAAAGGTGGCAACGAAGAAACCGAAGAAGAAAGGATGGTGGTGGGGGTGGATTTTTTTATTGAAAGAATCAAAAACATGCTTTAAACAGTAATTTTGCAGTTGAAAAATCGCAGACAAGGAATTCTAAATTAGTTGTTAAAAACTTTGTGCAATAAAGTTTTACGTAAAACAACTTATTGTTTTTATTTGTCAGAATCTGTTTTGTTTTTTGTGCTCTATTTGTTATCTCATTTGCCAACGTTACTGGATTTCTGAAATAAAATTTCTAATATATGCTGAAAGCTATTATATTAATTGCCATGGCAACTGTTGCTAGAGCAGAATTAGTCAAGTATATAGGGTTCCTAACCGGCCACCAGAATCAGATTCTAAAATCGTATTTAGATCTCTCAAACGAATTCGCTTTTTTTCATAAACTCAATGTTCAAGAAATCCACTAATGAGCAATTTGTTCTAAGGGCTGAAGCGACCTATAGCTACATTATTATTTTAAAACCTGCATCATTTTAAAATAGGGAACGAAATTAACTAATATCGTTTGAAACTTTTTTCCTAAAGGTTCATAAAGCCTTTGGGTAAGCCGTTCATAAAGTTTCTATACCAAACTTTTCATAAAAAACCATTAGGGGGTTTTTGAAGTAATTTGGGGTAGAAATTGGATTCGGACGTGCTTCTTTTTAAGAAATAGTAAACATTTTCCGTGTTTCTATACAGTTATAGAAACAAGCGTATGAGTTTGGGAGAACGATAAATAATCAATGGGAAAACGAGCCAGTAGGGTGAGTTTTTCCACGTTATTTCGAGTTCTCTATAACTTTATAGAAACAGAGGAAAACACAGGTTTTCTATTTCTTTTATAATATAACTCAATAAAAATATTTTGTACGAAAATTATAATTCGATTCAATAAGTACAAATTCTCATTAAATTATTTCGCTGGTAATTTTCGGTGGTTCCATCTCTCTACACGCTGCTCGTAAAACACGTAGGGCTATAAATGTTATATTATAATATACATAATATACTACACTTCACTGATACAGTTAAGCCTTAATTTAGGCTGCTTGGTTTTTAAGTGCAAACCAGGACGGTTAAAAATGTCAAATAAAATGGCTAACTGATTTACTTCATACGTAAATTAATTTGTAAACAGAACCGGTAATCCTCTCCACTTTTAGGCCGAAAATTGTGACAATTTCCGTGCGCACTAAAAAGTATATAAATTTGCGAAATGAGAAGAAATATAAAAATATTTCATGATCCGCACACTCATATATACCTCACTATCGCTCGGTCCGTACTGTCAACACCTCAGTCTGATATTTTTCTAATACGGGCCTCAAATTCGGTTAATAAGTGATTTATTTTATGGCATACAGTATTTAGTTTATTCATTTATACAATGCGCTGCAGCATTCTTGCCGCCTCTTTCGCCAGCCAGTTGCCAAGCAAGCACTGACGTGGCTTCCAAAACTTTGTTTTTTACTCGTTAAATAAGAATGATACAGTAATATATACAAGAATCAAAGATGAATAAATATAATATTCACATGTACCAAATAATGCTCTTCTTCGTCCATTCTCCATCGATATTTTACGTGTCAGTGCAAGCTTGTTTTTATTCAAAAATATGAGAGTAGGACCGTTACTACGGCAACGGTCTAATACTGGGGGGATTCCAGACCGGCAAAGAACCAATCAGCGCACGCCTTTTATATAGTCACAAGATAGCGTGCCATATAATAAACACACAGTAATGTACTCCTCTCAGCTCTGACAATAAAAGTTCATATAGGGCGCATGTTCATTTATCAAATTTGTATAAACGATGAAATTTTAATAAGCTTTAATTACGCTGCTTTCTTTGATCTGCACGTTATCCGGTTAAAAATTGCAAGTTGAAACTAAATAATGAAAAATGATCACAAACTTTGAAATATACCTACATCCTACATGTTGATCACTATAAATTGGTCCTGCGATAAGAGACCTTTTCGTGTTACTTTTTATTCGTAGCTCATTGACATAGTGACTACAACATAAGTTTCGACAACATTCATAAAGAAAAACAGCCGCATATTTAATAATTAATATGAAAGTAATTTGTTTCTAATACTATAAGGCCGCCGTCTCTCAGTAATTATTTCCAAAGGTGTGGACAAAGGTTATACGCGTTAAGATATTGTGATATAATATATCCTTACTTAAAACAGAAATTCTGCAGTTTTATAGGACAGGATAAAAATGATCCCAACACCTTTAAGGTAAGCGATAGTTTATCTACATTTCATGGTTTCACCTTAGCGATTTATTTATTTTGTATTCAATCGTGGATTATATGAATCAAATTGTTTGGTAATACGACCCGTGCAGGACAAATATACGACATAATCTGCCTGCATTAATCGGCTTGCATGGCCTATGCATTAGATCTGGCCCTGCACCATAAAAAGTGGCCGGTAATTTTGAGAAAAATAATAATGGTTTTCTCCTTATCTTTTTTCGTAGCTAAATATAGGTATTTAAAACATCTCTATGCAGCTGTTTAAAAACTCTTTAGAATCTAATAGTCTCTAAAGATCTATATAGAGTCCCCAGAATTCAGCTGGCTCGTTACTTTTGTTTCATCGCGAAAGCAGGAATGGCGTAACTTCGTTCGGTTTACGTTTTCCTTCTAGTTTAACCGTAATCATCTCGACTTCTATAATCGCATCTGTGTTCGCCAGTCAACTGCAACTCACCATAAATTCTGACAGTGACAAGGCGTTTGACGCATCTTGTCTCATTGAAACGTTCGCGATGAAAGATGGAAACATAGCAGATTGTCTGGAACACTGCCTAGAGGACTGTCGATGTCAGTCGTTTCAAATTTGCCAAAATACAATATGTCAACTTTGTTCAAGTCACAAGGAAGAAAGTAGTTCATTGCTTCATGATCAAGATGGCTGCGTCTATGCTACATACGAGATGCGAAATTCGAAAAAAACGTTTCAGGTATAATAAGTATTATGTTGGTTTTCAAAGAGCACTCCTAAAAATATCTGGAAACGGTTAGTAACTTTATGGAAGCGGTTTTTGCACAGTAAATTTGAAAGTTCAATACCTCAAAGTCATTCAGTCACGTCTCGTTTAATCTTGCCTAAGCTCGGGATCATGTAAACAACCCCGTTAAGGTTTAAAGCCACTGATGCAACTGATTACAATATCTTGAGGACATTCTGTCTTTTTAGAACGTGGAAAACCAATGTTCAGACTTGAGCTGTTACTTGAGGTACAACTGTTGTCAAGTATCAGGTATCTGTCCTGAGAACAAAGTCTGTAAACCAATGGACTTGCTGGATCAGGCCTGGAAACGATTCACCTGCGAATGTCCGGACGGTTACCATGGTGACAACTGTATTGAGCCAATCACGTCATGTGCTGGGTACGCTAATGGTCATCGACAACCTGGTTTGTATAAATTAGTGGACCCTGACGGGCAGGTTTATGAAGTATACTGTCATTTTGATTCCGATGGTGCTTGGACTCTGGTGCAGTCCTACAGTTTTGCAAATAGAAGTATAGAGCATTTCAGAAGCCCTTTATTTACAGATCATCCTTTTAACGAGAATGCGCCAACATGGAACGGCTACCGACTTTCACTTTCTAGAATGAAACTCGTTGAATTACATCCAGTTGTTTTTCGGTTCACCTGTGACTACGAGAAGCACCATGATGTCAGTAAATCCGACTTTGTTCAGGTGGCGCTGACACATAATTATTCCGTAACTCAGTATTATGCCTTTAATCCTCTTTACTGCTTTCTTGAAGAACAGGCCAACTTTATCTCCTCACTCACTGGTACGATTGGAGGAATTAACTTTAGTCTGTGCAAGATTTGGGTTTGCATAAGAACGACTTTGCATGTTCGTATTGATAACAACCATGGTACATGTGGCTTTGTGCCTTGTCCCAAGATCACTCGGTATTTTGGAGACTACACCAGTTCTGATGATACAAGATGTCTTGATAGAGCCCATCTATGTGTACAAAATGCAAACTCCACGACTCAGTTGTGGTTTGGCAGTTAGAATCAAAGGGAAAAAAGCAAGAACAAAGTCCTGAACATTGTGATTAATAATATAACAATAGAGTTGATGTTCGCGGGCATAGATGTGTTTTTGGCCTGACTCTGAATTCATTTTAGCTCGAGTGTAGTGAGGGTTATATTACTATTATATTAACTTTAAAGGGCAATTTTTGTATAAAAAATTCTGCAATCCTAAGTTTTGGGATGGCTTAGATCATTCAAGAGCACTAAAACAATCATAACTTATGAGGGTAAATCAATTGTGATTTTTGGCACTTCACTCGATGACGTAAATTCTAGGGTTTAAAGGGTCTTGTCAGCTACCTCTGTAGCACAGTGGCAAGAGCATTGCACCGGAATTGCAAACGCGTAGCTTCGATTCGTGCCGAAGGACCTATATGTGACTCATTTTTTCTTCAACTGTTCTTGGCTTGAATTTGAAGTGTGTATCATGCCTCTCGAAATTAAGAGCCTTCAAACCCTAGAATCATAACTTGTGTTGATATGCTGTCTTTGCCGTCTACAAATGTTCAATTGCCAATCTTTGATCAATTGGGACAGGAATAAATGTATACTTTACACCCTCATTAATATTAATATCTAGAATGTAAAAGCAAGTATATGAACTTTATGCAGGAATATTAAAATAAGCATTTGCAGTGACGTAGCCAGCCTGATGATTTTGTCCCGCTATGTAAATTTCCACTTATTATAATTATTCATTTCTTTAAAAAAATTTGCGCACTCGATGAACACCAAAATATTAGCATAGCGGGACAAATCGTCAGGCTGACTACGCTACTGAGCATTTGTGCCATGCGTATATTATATCGTTTATCATATATAGATGTTTTTATGTATGACATTTGGTACCATTTTGATATCTTAAGCCCAATGAAGCGATATATATTATAAACTTCTCTGACGAAAGTCTATTTTCCGATCCACTAATAGCAAACACTTGCAAGCTACCGTGCATGAATACAATTAAAATCAACAAAGAAGCATCTAATTGGATGCACGCACTGGCAGCGAACCACCTGCGAACGCAAGTGTTGCTCTTGCTTTGAGTCAAAAACCGTTCCATATACATAAGAAAGAAAATACATGCGCTAAGGCTGATATTAGCGCCTTTATATAGGGTCCAGTCTACCAATGCAAAGACCGACCAAGGATGAAATTGGCATGCGCGTACCGATTTTAGCTGTGCCGGTAAAACGGAGACACACTGTCAAATACAATTATACATATTTTAGGCATTGTTACTTCATTACTTGATCGGGTTTGGCATTACACCGAGCTTGACGTTTACGGCAAACGTCAAACTGCTAATGAACTTTGTGTTTTAACTCCACTATCTTAAACTGTGCTTTAATTTCGCCAAATTACCAAAGTTTTACATAAAGCTCGTGATGCTCAGCAGTAATTTAAGAAAGCTATATATAGGCTAAAACACAAAATTTATTAGCAGTTTGGCGTTTGCCGTTAAGTTTGGCGTTCGCCCTAAGATAAGACGCGTCTTTATATATGTTCTACGGGTTTCGCAGGTTTCTGTGAACGGACAGGCTCGCGTGTTATTCAAGCCGCGATGGCTATTTGTGATCACTGACAAATGAAGTGCCCTGGTGATTCTTGGATTTAAATTTTTCTGTGTTCCAATCCATGCAACTGAACAAAGCATAGCCGACTGTCGGTGAAATGAATATGAAAACTAGGTGTGTTTGTCGTGCACTTAACGAACGTTAGCCCCTAGACTAAGTATTTCGATCCGCATAACCTAATATGGTAATAGAGCAAATAACATAAACACGATATTGACAAGGACACCAGATGTCCACGTTTGCCTATGAGATAATTTCCTTAAAAGGTACGCTGAAAACTTTCATCAAAATACGAGGTAAACCGCTCAACATCCTTAAAACAGCGAGTCAAAAGTTTATATCGGGACACGAATAAGATGGTCACAAGACTTTTTAGGTAATCCAGAATCATTTACCTTATTCAGTATATAGTTCAGTATTATAGAGTGTTATTTTAAGGCATCATGTTGCGTCAAATTGCTCCATGCCCTCTGCAATTCAATTCAGTAGAATTGTTTGTATTATCGTAATACTCCGAATAATTGCCAATCTAATCTGCCCATCATTGGGGGAAATGGCCTGTAATTTGGGTAAAACCAACATTGGTGTTTTTCTGAGCAAAAGTAGTAGTTCCTAGCCTTTTTTGCATTAAAATTTATAATTCATATAGTTCATACAGCTGTTGAATTCTTCTGTAAACTCTAAAGTCTGTCTGTGAACGTTTTCCAGTGCGGTATACTTAAAAATCATTTTGTTAATAATTAATTTAATAGCTCAATTTGTGAAGCATTTGGCTCCCAAAATGCAAGTAATTTTATCGTGCTATAGATTCGAAATTTTATATACCTGCTAGAAACCTCTTAAAAAGTGCATACCCCCTACCCTAACAACATGTAACCCGAGATCGATACGTAGCTGTTGATAAAAAATCGTTATCAACAATTGATGATCGACGCTATGCCCAGCTACCATATAGGCGTTTAAGTGCCTCTTGTGTAAAAGCCTATAATATCTTACAATTTATCACGTCGTATTTTATAGTTTCGTTGTTGTCATCTTGACAACAATGCCTGACGCTAACGATTCTGTGTTCATCGGTCAACCGCAATTCACTATAAAAGCTGATCACAACAAGGCGTTTAACCAATCTTGTCTCGTTGAAACGTTGACGATAAAAGATGGAAACATAGCAGATTGTTTGGAGCACTGCCTAAAGAACTGTCGATGTCAGTCGTTTCAAATCTGCCAAAATACAAAATGTCAACTGTGTTCAAGTCACAAGAAAGAAAACAGTTCATTGCTTCATAACAATGATAGCTGCATCTATGCTACGTACGAGATGCGTAATATGACAGAAACGTCTCAGGTATGATGCTGAATTTGCAAACGAATGTTTGCCAGTGTGTATGAACTAGAATCTATACAGATCTCGGTGAAGAGACGTTTGACGCTTTTTTGATTAAACGATCACAAAATGTAAAAAAATACACTTTTCCTTTTAGAACGTGGAAAACCAATTTTCAGATATGAGTTGTTATATGAAGTACAACTGTTGTCAAATATCAGGTATTTGCCCTGAGAACAAAGTCTGCAAACCGCTGAACTCACTTGATCAACCCTGGAAACGTTTTATCTGCGAATGTCGGGACGGTTACCATGGAGTTAACTGTGAAAAACCAGTCACATCATGTGCTGGATACGCCAATGGTCGTCGAGACTCAGGTATTTATAAGATACTCGACTCTGATCATTTGGTTTACGAAGTATACTGTCATTTTCGAATGAATTACACTTGGACCCTGGTGCAGTCATATAGTTTTGGCAATAGAACTATGGAACACTTCAAAAATCCTTTAACCGAAGACCTTCCTCTCAATGAGTATGCGCCGACTTGGGGCGGCTACCGACTTCGAAACTCCAGGATGACACAAATCAAAGAACATTCAAATTCATTTCGGTTCACCTGTGACTACGAGAAACACTATAATTTTAGAAAGTCGGATTACGTTGGAGGGAAACGCAAACGCATTTCTCTTGAGTACACCAAAGAAGAAGTGGATATTCTTGATTTCCAAGGAACTGCAACCGGCTCTAATTTCCATGGTAGAATTGGTAAAAAGAGATTAAGTAATTGTACGATTACGCTTAGTCAGCAATCGACGTCAACTCTGCATGTTCATATCGATCACACTACTGACGGTTGTGAGTTCAAACCATCTTGTTCTCATTATAGTCGGTATTTTGGGGACTACGATGGATATGATTGTCTTGTGAAAGAACATTCTTGTGTAAAGTACGAAAACTCCACGACTCAGTTGTGGTTTGGCAAGTGGAAACCTCGGCGTAATTAATAAATAATGTTTCATATGGACAAGAGCATACACAGACATCATGGATATGCTACAATAAAGCAAAGTGTAATGTATTGTAGATTTAGTGAAGACCGTTCTACGATAAGTGCATTTCGAGTCAGAAGATTTATGAATGCGTTTCGTACTTTAAGAGATTATTCTAGTGCATTGCAAGAAAATACAGGTTCAGTTTGAGACACTATAATTTATATATAAAGCGTCTGATTGGTCGGTGAAATTTTGTGGAACAAATTCTCCCGTTGTAGTTTATAGCTAGGGCTTGATTATATCCAAAAATACTCAACTAGAGGCTAATACACTCCTGCTGTAATTTAATGTATATAAAATAGTGTTTTAGTGGATACACTCAATCGTAATTATAGTAATAGCTTGAAGATGCATGCGTTTCTGACATTACCATAAAGCATCCTTATTAAAAGAAAGAATAGGAAAATAATGCGAATATAGACATGTTCTTTACATTCTCAGGGTCTTAAACGTCAACGAAGTATCAACGAAACGTTTCGCTTTGGAAACCACATTAAACATAAGACGTGTGGGAGGAAACATATGCATGCTCCAAGAAACAGCATGGAGTTTTCGAGTTGAGTACGAGTCTGTTGGCAAATTTCGTACTCGAAGGCCTAACGATTAGTAGTTTCGTCTGATGGCGTAAGCAAAAGCACAGAGCTTCGCGCGAATCTTGTACTCGCAATCACTGCTTAATAAAGCTTCTTATTATTGGGGGACCCAGCCTCTTAAGCCCAAGAGTTTGTAACTCGTGATTGCAGTAGTAGTAATTGTACAGCTAGGCTTGTAGAAGTGTCTTTAATATTTTAAGCCTGTAAAGGAGATGTATAGGTGTGTTAAACAAGAGGTTTAGAGTGATCACTAAGCCGGGGCTTAAGAAAATATTTGCCATCTTGTAACTTATATACCAAAGACGCGACTATACAATATAATATAATATTATGTTTGCTTGTCAATGAGATTAAATGAAATGACAATGCAATTTTTTCCTTAAGACGATATTAGCATAACACCAGGTGGACTGCCTATCAACTGCGACTTCCTTAATTTCATATATCAAATAACCTTAATAATTTATTGTATTCATTATTAACATGTTTGTCGATCAAAATGTAATGTTCAAGTTCTAGAACTATTTGAGCCTAATTTTTTCAGTATAAGTTAAAAAATTGGGAGAGGGTATACTCTCAAATATTTGGGAGATGGTATGCTCTCTTGGAATAATAATTTTCATCATTATTTCAATCGTCGATGTGCAGAATGATATTAATGCAGCCGATAAAATCTGCTCGATTTTATGTCCGAACCAAAAATCTTATAATATCCATCTCCATGCACAGTGCAATCATCTCACAGATCAGATTTCCAACATAGCTCCGAAATTGACTGCAACAGCTAAATCCTGATGCACAGAATTATATGCATTTCGTTATAAGTGAATCATGAGCAACCAGACCAAGATGCGCCAAAAAAATATTGCCAAGATTCGTAAACTGATTAAACTCGTTCAAGCTTGGCCAAAGCTGCACGGAAGTTGTAAAGAAGTTATGCATGCAAACTGTTGCTACGGCAGGGGTTCTTTACCAGCTACAAGAAGCAGGTATTTTACTTTTTTCAAATGAGTCCGGTGACGCGTATTTTTCTTCCATCTATTAAGTCCAGCAACTTCTTTAGTTAGTAGCAAATTTAGTTTTTTTTTAACTGGTACCAAATCTGGAAAAGTGCCCTATGCCACATTAATAATAAGCTTTTCTGTGTGAATGAGTTTTGTGTGATAAAAATAGTATTGAACTATAACTTGAGCAATTCATATTATATATATAAAATCTTTTGTACCAGGAGTCGCTATATTTTATTCAGATTCAACTTGAGAATTTGGTTACACTTCGCTTGCAGACAAAAATAAAAATGCTCAAAACCTAATTTTAACGATTTAAAAGATTCGCATGCAGTAATCAACAGATCTATTCTGTGATTCCATAATACCTGCTCAGACATCTGCAGACTAAATCGTCACGCAAAGTACGCCTCCATTTTAATAATGAAGCAATGAGAATATATAAAGAGCTTTTGGTCTATTTAAATAACGATTAAAAACATAATTTAGCCTTCATTTAGGCAGCTCTATATGTGCTTACGAAGCCGGTTATAAACGACCATGTCCATGCAGCTGTTAATTAGTATTTCAAACTAATATATGTTTTAGCCTGTGCAGGTAGCTACAATCTTATCAATTCTATGCAGATTTTTAAATAAGTCTTGGTATTACCTCATCTTATAGCTACATATCATCTTTATTCGTGCTTCACAAAAAAATCACAAAGACGGTGACTATAGTACTACTAAACATAAGTTTCGCCTGTCATATTAAAGTCACAACAGCCGAATTAATTTGAGAATTTTTTTCATTAACATTTTTAATTAATTATTAAACATTAAACCAGATGGACTGCCATCACTGAATTACGCCTTGAGATCACAGAACTTACATTAAAACATAAATCATCTTCAAACTAGCCAGTCAGAATGAAAATCATCGCAAGGGTTTCGAGGTAGAGTATAATATTATATGCAATAGATTATAAAAATGTCTACAGCTATTAAAAAGTCACGGTTCAATTTTATATACTCATCAGTGTCTCACACCAGCTGCGCCCAATGTTTTTCATAACGCGCGTTAAACGTTTTTTTATTTTATAGCATTATCGCCGCCCTGTTGGCAACCCTTGGTGAAGCCGACAGCGACGCAACAGTGTTCAACGGTCAACCACAATTCACCATAAAAGCTGACAACAACAAGGCGTTTAACGAATCTTGCCTCATTGCAACGATCACGATAAAAGATGGAAACATAGCAGATTGTCTGGAACACTGCCTAGAGGACTGTCGATGCCAGTCGTTTCAAATCTGCCAAAATACAAAATGTCAACTGTGTTCAAATCACAAAGAAGAAAACAGTTCATTGCTTCATGACCAAGATGGCTGTGTCTATGCGACGTACGAAATGCAACATTTAGCGTTTCAGGTATCCATTAAAATTAAAATTGATCTCAAAAACGACTTTTTAACGATGATTAATAACACTCTGGACCCACCCAAGAATGAAAGAGCCATGATGTGTTTGTGCTACGTACGAGATGCGAAATTTTTCGCACATTTTAGGTATTACAACAACGTAATGTTGATTTTCGAAAGCATGGCATCGTAGTCTGTTATGCAAATTTCTTTCTTTAAAATTAGCATTTGTCACATTTTAAGGCCACGTGATTGATTTTGACTAGCCGGGCGTGAGTAGATTTAGGCCAAGGCACGAAGATTGTACATTAAATATAAATAATGTGTAATTGTAAGTATTTTTTACTTAGAACGTCGACGATGAATGCTCAGGCATGAGTTGTTACATGAAGTACAACTGTTGTCGAGTATCAGGTATTTGTCCTGGCAACAAAATTTGTAAAACGACAAACTCGAGCCTGCTTGGACAGTCGTGGAAACGTTTCAAATGCGAATGCCCAGAAGGTTACCATGGAGACAGCTGTAGTGAGCCAATGACGTCATGTGCTGACTACATGAATGGTCAACGCAAATCAGGCATGTATAAAATACTGGACAAACACAATCAATTTTATGAAGTGTACTGCCATTTTGCCTCCGGAAGGGCTTGGACTCTGGTGAAGTCCTACAGTATTGCAAATAGTGAAATGAAGCAGTTTTCAGGCTCTTTGGCCAATGACCTACCGATAAATGAGAATACGCTTACGTGGAGACGCTACAGACTCAACAAAGAGAGAATGAAATTGATCGAGAAAAAATCAGTCCTCCTTTTGTTCACCTGTGATTTCGAGAAACATTATAACGTGAGTAAATCGGATTTCGTTGAAGTGAAACTAAATGATGAAACAGATATTTTTAATCTCAACAATAAAACAGATATTTTAACTGCTCGGGGTGAGATTGGTGGAAATAGTGTGAACCAGTGTGAAATAAGACTTCGTCAGAAAAATTTAAAGCCTTTGCATGTTTACATCAGATACCAGAGGGGTACATGTGATTTCAAGCTACCTTGTCACAAAGAAAGAAATCTTTTCTTTCAAAGCTTCAATAAAAAGCAATGTCATGCAAAAATACACTCCTGTGTAGAAAATGTAAACTCCACGGTTCAGTTATGGTTTGGCAAAGGGGAACTTTGAAAATGCCACCAAAACAAAACTGTGCTCGTGACTATTAGATTGTTATGTACTGCATTTACATAAAGTAAACCTGTTGGAGTAAAGTAATTAAGTTAATGTAGTAATAAGTATACATGTAAAATTGTGGTAAAGTTTATCGTTTACTTAGAAACAATCAAATAAACTACTAGCATTACAAAGGACTTGCTGCGTCCGTGTATTGCGTTATGTGCGATTTTCGTAATAAAGTGGAAGTGTATCGCATTATCACAAGACTATGAACGAACGTCTAATGCCCAATTTTGTCTGTCCAGTTTGCCTATTCTGAATCAGAAAAATTACGTTTTAAAAGCCACTTCCCGCAAACAATGTAATGTATTTTTCCCAGCCGTATATAGCCGATTTCGGAATCACATGATAAAGGTCTTAAAACCCACATCAAATTACCTTAATAATTTATGGTATTCACTACTGACATTACTACCTTGTCCATTAAAGTGTAAAGTTCAAATTGACAATTTGCTTATGCAAATTTACAGACGAAAATAAAAATACTTAAAACCGAATTTTAATAATTTAAAAGCAAGATTCACAGTAATCAACAGATCTATTCACATCCATCATGCTTCTAACGATTGTGATTGTTCTCATTATAGTCGGTATTTTGGACTACGATGGGTATGATTGTCTTCTGAAAGAACATTCTTGTGTAAAGTACGAAAACTCCACGATTCAGTTGTGGTTAGGCAAGTGGAAACCCCGACGTAATTAATAAATAATGTTTCATATGAACATTATACACAGACATCGACATGCTACAATTAAGCAATGTAATGTATTGTAGGTATTTTAGTAAACCGTTCTACGATAATATGTGCATTTGTTTCCACAAAACAAAACAAAAACAAATTTCGAGTCAGAAGATTCATGAATGCGTTTCGTATTTTAAGAGATTATTCTGAGTGGCAAGAAAATTCCGGTTCAGTTTAGGACACTATATAAAACGTCTCATGGGTCGGTGAAATCCTGTGGAACAAATTCTCCCGTTGTAATTTATAGCTAGGGCTTGATTATGTCCAAAAATATTCAACTAGAGGCTAATACACTCCTATATTAATTGTAATTTAATGTATATAAAATAGTGTTTTAGTGGATACACTCAGTCGTAATTATAGTAGTGTAGGCTTGAAGGTGCATGCGTTCCTGACAATAGCCGCAAACTTATGGCTTAAATTTGTACAATCAACAAGAAGTGGTTAATTAATGCGAAAGTGTTTAAACCAATTGAACTAATTAAACGTTCTTTTTTATTACAGAGCTTTGAATGCATTTTAACTCCCAAAGGGAACAAACTTCATGTTCAAGGTTAATTAATGGGTTCACTTGTTTGATATGCTTCGTATACCCATGAGATATTTTAGGCAACTTCTGTAACATTACAGCCGATTACAGACACATTGCAGCTAATTTGAATTTCAAAGGTGTCAGTTTTTTTTAAATGTATATATATATATATATATATATATATATATATATATATATATATATATATATATACACCCATTTGCAACAACGTTGGCCGCAGATAGATAGATAGATAGATAGATACTCGAAGTCTAATTAGAATTGTATATGATTACATTTGCATGGGATTTCAATCATATTACACAACATAGCAATTCTAATTAGATTTCGGGTATCTATCTATATATCTATCTGCGGCCAACGTTTTTGCAAACGGGTGTATATATATATATATATAATATATATTATAATATATATATATATATATAATATATATATATATATATATATATATACGAATCTATAAGTTCTTTAGAAGATATTTGCTAGCGTGACGGCATGTGCTTGTAAGTTCGTTCCTTTTGTTAAGTGAGCATAAGTTTGTTTTGCAAATGATGTAGTATTTCTCTAAGAGGCATAAGTTGCAACGCTTCGTGGCGTTTGAATACGGGGTGGCTCGTGCGATGATCTTCCAGCTTACTTTGAATGGTACTCCGTCATCCTTCAAGGAACAGATAAACTTACTAAGCTCGGTTGCGTTCTGTTTGTTCTTGTGCCTAAATGACGCTATATGATTTCTATATCTAGATTTGAATTCATCACTAGTGAGACCAATATAGGTTTGTTTCTCATTGTTGCTCTCGACGGTTGCTTGATAGATTATGTTCCTTGTTAGGCATTCGCCGTTTAAAGGGCAGTTATCTCTGGATCTGCAGTTACAGGTTTTTTGCTCTTCTGGTGTAGGGTTGTTTTTTCGCAAGACTAACTTGTTATGGGCGCTGATCTTTTTCTCCAGGCTTGGCATACAGGAGTAGCTGATTTTGAGTGTGTTGCGGTTGAAGATTTTTCTTAGTGGATGTTTCTTTCCAAAAGCTGAGTTCACGATGTTTAGGAACTTTTTTCCTATGTCTGTGGCTACATGCTTGCTATAAGGTGGGTTGAACCATGTACTGTTTCTGCGTCGCTCTCTTTTTTTCTTGTTACGTCTCTATTTATCTGCGTAGAAGTGTAGTTGGTAATTGTACCCGTTATCATTGAGTGCGTTTTGATAAGTTGGCGCTGCTTGGTCGAACGACGCTTTGTCTGACGATATTTCGTTCAGCCGTCTGTTAATGCTGAGGGGTAACCACCCGCCGATAATCATTAAGAACATACCCCTCAGCATTAACAGACGGCTGAACGAAATATCGTCAGACAAAGCGTCGTTCGACCAAGCAGCGCCAACTTATCAAAACGCACTCAATGATAACGGGTACAATTACCAACTACACTTCTACGCAGATAAAGAGAGACGTAACAAGAAAAAAAGAGAGCGACGCAGAAACATTACATGGTTCAACCCACCTTATAGCAAGCATGTAGCCACAGACATAGGAAAAAAGTTCCTAAACATCGTGAACTCAGCTTTTGGAAAGAAACATCCACTAAGAAAAATCTTCAACCGCAACACACTCAAAATCAGCTACTCCTGTATGCCAAGCCTGGAGAAAAAGATCAGCGCCCATAACAAGTTAGTCTTGCGAAAAAACAACCCTACACCAGAAGAGCAAAAAACCTGTAACTGCAGATCCAGAGATAACTGCCCTTTAAACGGCGAATGCCTAACAAGGAACATAATCTATCAAGCAACCGTCGAGAGCAACAATGAGAAACAAACCTATATTGGTCTCACTAGTGATGAATTCAAATCTAGATATAGAAATCATATAGCGTCATTTAGGCACAAGAACAAACAGAACGCAACCGAGTTTAGTAAGTTTATCTGGTCCTTGAAGGATGACGGAGTACCATTCAAAGTAAGCTGGAAGATCATCGCACGAGCCACCCCGTATTCAAACGCCACGAAGCGTTGCAACTTATGCCTCTTAGAGAAATACTACATCATTTGCAAAACAAACTTATGCTCACTTAACAAAAGGAACGAACTTACAAGCACATGCCGTCACGCTAGCAAATATCTTCTAAAGAACTTATAGATTCTATCTATCATGTAAATTAGACTCTGATGTATTTAAGGCGTGCCTGTTAATAATAAATTCTTATATACACCTGATGAGAGGGAGCTTGCTCCTTCGAAACAGCCCTGTAGTAATTATGCAACCTTAGTTTTCTGTCTTTACTGCAATTATGTTTTAGCCTATGCAGGTAGCTACAATCTCAGTCAATATTCTATGCAGATTTCTAAATAAGTCTTGCCATTACTTCATCTTATATATATAATCTTTGTTCGTGTTTCACAAAAAATTCACAAAGACGGTGACTATAGTACTACTAACATAAGTTTCGCCGGTCATATTAAAGTCACAACAGCCGCATTAATTTAAGAATTTTTTTTTCATTACCATTTTTAATTATTAAACATTAAACCAGATCGATTGCCATCACTGAATTACGCCTTGAGACGCCTTGAATTACGCATTACATTAAAACATAAATCATCTTCAAACTAGCAAGTCAGAATGAAAATTATCGCAAGGGTTTCGAGGTAGAGTATATATGCAATAGATTACTTAACGGCAATTATAGTATATTTCGATCGTAGTATATAGAACATAATAATATTCTTCATATATAGGCGTGCGTATTTATTAATTCTAAATAAAATTCGTTCATAAACTCTAGCCTAATGGCGTTGATAAAACAGGTAAATGCAGATACTCAACCTTTCGGTATGCAATGCAAAGTTGTAAAACATGCCCAAAGATTTTCTGCTACAGAGACTATTTATTCTATGTGGGCATTGGTCTTAAAGTCGGAAGTTAAAAGGATTTTTATAAACATGTCTACAGCTATTAAAAAGTCACGGTTCAATTTCATATATTATACATCAGTGTCTCATAACAGCTGCGCCTAATGTTCTTCATAACGATAAACGTTTTTTCATTTTATATAGCATTATCGCTGCCCTGTTGGCAATCCTGGGTGACGCCAACAGCGACGCAATAGTGTTCAAAGGTCAACCACAATTCACCCTGAAAGCAGATAATAACAAGGCGTTTAACGAATCTTGCCTCATTGAAACGTTTGCGATAAGGGATGGAAACATAGCAGATTGTCTGGAACACTGCCTAGAGGACTGTCGATGCCAGTCGTTTCAAATTTGCCAAAATACAAAATGTCAACTGTGTTCAAGTCACAAGGAAGAAAACAGCTCATTGCTTCATAACAATGATAGCTGCGTATATATGCCCATATATGCCACGTACGAGATGCGAAATTTGATCAAAACATCTCAGGTATGAGAAATTTGCTAACGAATGTTTGCCTGTGTGTAGTAGTCTGAAGGCTAGGTGAGAATTTATACGGTTGAGAGAAGTGTAATGCTTTTTAGCTAATTACAACGTTACCGATCCCAAATTTTTAAAAAAATTTCCCTTCAGAGCCTGGAAGACCAATGTCCAGATACGAGTTGTTACATGAAGTACACCTGTTGTCAAATGTCAGGCATTTGTCCTGCCAACAAAGTCTGTAAACCTATGAGCTCGCCTGATAAGATCTGGAAACGTTTTACATGTGAATGTCCAGACGGTTACCATGGAGACGACTGTAAAGAGCCAATCACATCATGTGCGGGCTACGACAATGGCCGTCGACAATCAGGAATTTATAAGATAGTAGATCCCGAGATGTCAGTTTACGAAGTATACTGTCATTTCCCACCGAATTCCGCTTGGACCCTGGTGCAGTCATACAGTTTTGGCAATAGAACTATGGAACACTTCAAAAAGCCTTTATCCGAAGACCTTCCTCTAAATGAGTATACGCCGACTTGGGACGGTTACCGACTTGGAAACTCCAGGATGACACACATAAAAAAACATTCAGGTTCATTTCGGTTCACCTGTGACTACGAGAAACACTTTAAGTTTATAAAGTTGGATTTCGTTGGAGGGAGAAGCCGAGGCATTTTGCTTGAGTACAGCAAAGAAAAAGTGGATATTCTTAATTTCCAAGGAACTGCGACCGGCTCTAAATTCTATGGAAGAATTGGTAAAAGTAAATTGCTTAATTGTACGATTACGCTTAGTCAGCAATCGACGTCAACTCTGCATGTTCATATCGATCACACTACTGACGGTTGTAAGTTCAAACCATCTTGTTCTCATTATAGTCGGTATTTTGGGGACTACGATGGGTATGATTGTCTTCTGAAAGAACATTCTTGTGTAAAGTACGAAAACTCCACTACTCAGTTGTGGTTTGGCGGGTGGAAACCTTGACGTAATTAATAAATATTATCACATAGCAAGTTTCGAAGTTCATCTCTTCCAGAATCTGATTGGTTTAAACTACGTCACGTGAAAGGGTCGAAATCCGAATGTTTACCCCAAAATCTTGTTTGTCAGGTTTGAACCAGTTTGATTGGGGGTTATTACTTTTAACCACCGGGGGGCACATATTCATATATTTATGTTAACAGACCTGTAAAGACAGTGGATTTGAAAAGAAATTAATATTGCACAACATGAATATGTGTCCCCCTCTAATTATGGCCTCCCGTACTCCACTACCGGAGGATAATCAATCCGGAAGTCGAGATGCACGTCGCACACGACTATGACCTTTGGACCTCAGCCGAATCTTTTTAAAATGAAAAGTTTCTTTTGCCTATGTTTTTGTCGCGTATTTTCCACCGTTGTTTTCTTTGAAACTTGCTATAGAATAAACACTTATTGAAAGATCTCGGGTCCACAAAACATGTTTCCCTCGGGATCATGCAGTCAACAATTTTAAATGTTTCATATTTACATGGACATTGTACACAGATATGGACATGCTACAATTAACCAAAGTGTAATGTATTGTAGATTTAGTGGTTCGCCAGAACTTTAACCAAACAGGAGGCTGGATTTGCGTATCGTATAAGTTTTATTCGATCTAAATGTGTAGTAATACAATGTGTAATAAAATATGTCTAAAATTAATAATAACAAGCGAAGACAAATAATAATACTAAATGTTAATCTTAACTTACTTCTGTTCACGAATCCAAGCCTTTTACACTGTAATCTTTACCGATTAGCATTTATCAGGTTAGCGTTTCTTAGGTTAGCATTTATTTTAGGCTAAAAACAATAATATCTCTGTCCCATGTGCTTGCGTGAATTATATGCGCCTAGAGATGCGTCATCTCTGGTAAGCTATCATATTTCTAAACATAATTAGATTGCTCTTAATTAAAGTATCTAAAAGTAGTGTCTTATTGCACTTTAAACATAACTCAACGAAACATTTAGTAAACACCGTTATGCGATTGGTGCATAAAAAAAAATTCGCGTCAGAAGATTTATGAATGCGTTTGGTATATTAAGAGTTATTCTGAGTGGCCAGAAAAGCCTTAGCTTCAATTTAAAACACGAATAAACCATAAGGCCTCTGATTGGTCAGTGAAATTTTGTGGAACAAATTCTCCCGTTGTAATTTATAAGGCTAGGTTACAACCAGCCGAATTTAACTATAGACTAATGTATTCCTAATGTGTTTGGATAGTTCGGTCCTTACATGGGCTGATGGGCCGACTTCACAGCCAACATCGCAGTAATTGTGGCCTAAATGCCTGAGCGAATTATAGTCAGATTCTCTTACGAAACTTAGCAAACCAGATATGTTGTAACTAGTGTCTGTGTTTTGGCCTAGAGAAGTGAGTTTGGTGTTTATATTTTGGGCATAAATCAATCTGTTTCAACTGTCTGATAATTAAAAAAATAGGGGGGGGGATTAAGAATGTAGACGTATTCTTTAAATTCTCAGAGTTCAACCGCAAAAAAGTATTCACGAGAATTGTAAATTTTTTGCTTTTGAAACCACATTGAAACGTTTTGCATATATACAGGACGAAACAGGCTCCAGTAAACAAAATCTTGTTTCTAAACTGAAGTGCATTTCACAACTGTTAGCAATAACAACAGCGTGCAAAATCTATGATAAACCGTAATTTCGAATACAACAGGTTCAATGATTCAAAAGGTAGAACCAAAAAAGTTTATTATTGCGCACTTTTTGCTATTTTTAAGTGCAAGTTTGTTAGCCACATATTTCATTCACGAATAGACAAGCGCATTATTTAGGTCTAAAGGACGCGGTACAAAATGTCTTTTGGATTTAGGCCAGACAGACGCTGTTCCGAATGGGTTGCCCGGCTGAGTTTCTTCGTACTGAACAGGTTTTTCGAGCCGGTTTTTAATCTAGTCTATAATTACAAAGCTAGAGCTATCAACTCCCTTCTATCAATATTATTAATCCTGTTCATATTTCTAAACCCGGCTTAATGTTACATAATTATTTTTTACATAATTTTAGCTTTATTTGTATTTAAATAAAGACGACTACCTCTACAATATTATTTTTCGCATTTTATATTAAACCCAAAACAGCTGCATGAATACAATAATTTTATTCATGAAAACTTAATGAAATGAAATACTGAGATGGATATCATTGCCACAGCTGTAATTACGTCCAAAGGGGAAGAACAATCGGATGAAACGTGCAGAAGTTTTTTTGGCGGAGTGTATTAAGATATGATCGCAAGACTTTCGAGGTAGAGTATGCAATCAATTACTTCACGGCAATAGTTTTACTAATAGATACACTGCAAGCTGTGTTATAACCCATTCTGACCGAGGAATATATATTTTAGCATCGGAGCCTTGCGATACGAGGGTTTTTTTGTTCAAAGCTAATCATTGTTAGCTAAGTTCAGGACATTTATCCCACGTTCTGCCATACAATACCGTCAAAATCGGAAGGACGGTATAGATGTATAGGACTCAATTTTCTGCAATGAATGTCAATGCAATAATTATCTATACTGTTTAATATTATGATATATCTAAAGTTTAACCTTTTTTCAGACATGATTACATCTGTTAAAAAGTCGCTATATCCGCAGAAAATCGCATCAAATGCGTGGGCCTATATAGTGATTCCATTCATTGCTCGTATAAATTAATTTTACTCAACAGCAGTATCCAATAAGAGTTTATCATGATAAAAATCAGTATGTATTTCATAGCTTAATCGTCGTTGCCCTAGTGGCAACCCTGGCTGAAACCGAGGCATCAGCATTCAACAGTCAAATGCAATTCTCTATAAATTCTGACAGTAACAAGGCGTTTGACGAATCTTGTCTCATTGAAACGTTCGCGATAAAAGATGGAAACATTGCAGATTGTCTGGAACACTGCTTAGAGGACTGCCGATGTCAGTCGTTTCAAATTTGCCAAAATACAAAATGTCAACTTTGTTCAAGTCACAAAGAAGAAAACAGTTCATTGCTTCATGATCAAGATGGCTGCGTCTATGCTACGTACGACATTCAAAATTTGATAGAAGGGTTTCAGGTAAGGGTTTAAGGTCACCGAGGGATCAATTAGACCGCGCTAAAGGCGTTAAACACTAATATTGGAATCAATTTTGGCTTATTCATTACAAGCAATTAATTACATTTACTTATTGAAACATACTATATTGAAATTCGCTTCATTAAATTGTTCAAAATTATATATTTTCAACTCCACTTTTACTTTTATTTTTTTAAAATTTCTATTTCGATTGTTTTTTATTTTTGAAAGTACTAGACTTATCATGATCCTCGAAGTTATCATGATCATCAAAGTTATCATGATCTTCGAAGTTATCATATGATCTTCGAAATTATCATGATCTTCGAAGTTATCATAAATATTCGCGGTTATCAAGATCATCGAAGTTGTCATGATCATCGAAGTTATTATGATCTTCGTTAAGTTATCTGCCGGTCAATTAATGCGCTAACACTTGCAAAACTGCTATAATCTTATTCCGTTTTCGCAGTTCGCTGGGCAGTTACGCGGACTAGGGGGGTTAGGAGTAAAACGCCTTTCAAACATTTCTTTCTGCCTTCTTAGAACTTAGAGGATCAATGTTCAGACATGAGCTGTTACATGAAGTACAACTGTTGCCAAATATCAGCTATTTGTCCTACGAACAAAGTTTGTAAACCTATGAGCTCTCCTGATAAGATCTGGAAACGTTTCACGTGCGAATGTCCGGACGGTTACCATGGAGACGACTGTAAAGAGCCAATCACATCATGTGCGGGCTACGACAATGGCCATCGACAATCAGGTACTTATAAGATATTAGATTCCAAGCTGTCAGTTTACGAAGTATACTGTCATTTTAATTTCGACGGTGCTTGGACTCTGGTGCAGTCTTACAGTTTTAAAAATCGTGCTATGAGACAGTTCAGAAAACCTTTGCATGAAAACTTTCCTCTCAGTGAGAAAGCGTTAACATGGAATGGCTACCGACTTGGGAGATCTAGGATGACACACATCAAAGAACATTCACTTCTCTTTCGGTTCACCTGTGACTACGAGAAACACTATGACGTCAGTAAGTCGGATTTTGTTCGAGGACAACTAAAAAGCATCCGTCACGTTTCAACCAATGAGTTAGTCGATATTCTTCACCTCACAGGGACTGCAAATTCGCAATCTCGTGGGAAAATCGGCAAAACTAATTTAAATAATTGTAAAATTCATATTAGACAGAGTTCGACGAGGACTCTGCATATTGATATCAAACATGATGTTGGTAATTGTGAGTTCAAACCTTCAACTTGCCCTACATTCTGTCAATACTTTGGAGGCTACTATGATCTCAATTGTCGTGAGAAAACACATTCTTGTGTACAAGATGATAATTCCACGACTCAGTTGTGGTTTGGGCAGCCCAACCACAGGCGTCATCCTGACTCAACCTAAGGAAAGAACTGTCATTTTTTCAGCGCTGCTTCAAGAATAAGTGTGTAAAAACCCTGGTGTGTTCCTGGCTGAAAGTATACCTAGCGAGAAAATATACTAGCTATATATATGTAGAATTAAGGGATATGAGAAAGATTTTAGATATCGCATTTTAGCCTTTAAAGCAATCATTGTCCGATTTTTCCATAGAAAAACTGTCTATTTTATGTTTTAGAATTATCATTTAGAGTAATTAATTGAACAGGTTGAACTGTTCTATATATTGATTCAATAAATGAAAATTCCTAAAAATTATGTCTATTACTATACCACTACGTTTCTTTCTGTATATAGTCAAAAGAGGGCAAAGATGCATTTTAGTTGAATGTGATGGTTGTTAATCGCGACCTCTTAAATTATATGGCATACGTAAGTTAATATTATAAATATGTCTGGATAGATCAGTTATTGTAATAGTAATTTATATGAAATACAGTTTTAGTTGGTGTATATATTAGTCGTGACTGAAGTGGTTTATAAAGTGGTATATATAGGCCCTATACTAATTTTGAATTGAAAAGAAAAAAATTTAGATATCATATACAAATTTATATGACTGTATATTTGTCATGACAGTTAAATAAATAGGGTCCTCTTATCTATACTGTATCTCAAGTGTGTTGTGAACGTAATTTCGATGATGTGATATTGGCTGGGTCAACACATTGCTCAGCTTGATGCGTTATTTGTAGTTAAAGCTATCGCCATGCAGGCTGCAGCTGTCTTTACGTAATAATTTGGCGGTTTTAAAAGTTTTTTTTGTCCAACCTCGATGGTAAAAGATGCGAAAATTTGTTAATTTCCAAGCCGGTGCACTGTAGTTCTAATCTCCATAAAGGCAGTACACACGCTGGTGAGTTTCTCCTTTTGACCGATGTGTAGGAGTGAATTTGCATTTAAACATTCGCCGCCATTATCAAAACAAAAGAAAATAAACGCAACTAACTGGCCTTAAGAAAGTATAAATTCGGCTTACCGTAATGCCATCATTGGTGAATCAAATACACTGACAGATATTGTCTGCTTTATTCTGATAAAATTCATTCCGCTCAGCGCATAGTCTTCCAACGACCCTTGAAATTTGCATCAACAGTTTTGTTCAAATTTAAACGCTTCCTTTGACATCAAAGCTTAGCGAGTCCAACAATTGATATTTCATACATATTACGTACATTCGGTGTAAGTTTTGTTGCTCATAAACTTGAAATTTTTTGCTATTTGTCACTTCTAACATGAATAACATGATGCATTCTCGCCGTGCTTTCGATTCATGTGATGAAGACTCTTTTTAAACTTGAATTATATCTAAGCGAAGCGTATAGCCCATTCTTTTGTTTCAAAGCAATTAATTCTCATCAAAATACTAAAAAAATAATAGCACACGCTACGATTCCGTATAAATGAAAATCAGCCCGAATGCATTAACAAAAGTAATTGATAATCGGCTGATTATCTTTTGTTTTAATGCCTGATAGCAAATACTGGCCCGATTTATACTAGAGACGGATGATCCGTCTGTTGGCAGTGTTTGCCCGTGTTTACACACAGACAAACTAGAAGACGAACCATCTTTCGCTTACCTAAGTTCGTCCAGACGGATGTTCCGTTTCTGGTATAAATCGAGCCGTTCACAGCGATCCAATACAAACTCATACATTCTTATGCAAATTTTTCGCAAACTACAGCGGACATAATTAAGCATGTCTCTACTACAAGATATTCTTCAACAATATGGCATATTATTTTATTAAAATATAATAACTTTCATTCGAAGTTCCACTTTGGTTCTTGAAAGAGCTAAATTTGTGTCGCTTCTTTGAGACAGAAAAGAATAACAAGTACATCATACGGGAAAAACACGTTTGTTATATTCTGAGGCGATCGCAACGCTACGCTACGGTGCTTCATAATTCATGTTACTTCAACTTTTTCAATTAAACAAAGTGAATGTCATCGATGAATTTTTTAATCAATTTGATTAGACAGTTGTAATATCATAACGCATAAACTGTGTATGAAATTATGAAAAATATCTATCATTATTGAACAACTCTGCAAGTGAAATGTCAAAGATAAACTGCTAAGACAATTCAATTGTCTTTCAATGTACAAAGTTTTTTTTTCATTCAGTGACAACGATGATAAAGGGATTTCTATCACTGGCCCCGGAGGGGGACGCTGTACTAAGCCTGTATAATTATATCGTTGTCTCGCGAATCAGTAATTCTTTTCAACCGTTTAAAAATTCTTAAACTGTCAGAACTTTACCAGATTACAAAGAATTATAGAGCGAACTAACTAAAAATATGTTTTTCAGTGTGCACGGATAGCGCCGTATCCAGCTTTGATATCCCATTATAAATCAGCTTTAATTTAGGCCATGGGTGACATGTTAATTAAACATTTATCAAACTGTCTAGATGTGGACTAATTAAAAAGTCTAAGACGACATGTAGTTTTTTTTATATCATTAGAGAATAAGTACTCCTGTACACGTAAAAAATATTGCATATAATTTTGTGTTAGTTTTGCTCTGTTTCAAATTGTACGTAATGTTTAAGTAGGGAGTATATACTACACGTGCGTGACAAAAAAAGCAAATATATTTTGTAAATATATTTTTATTTTGAAAATATATTTTTTATGAACCTGTTACATTAGCATAACGTCAGGTGGCCGATCCATCAACTTTAAAAGGTGGAAATACAACTTGCCTTAGCAGACGCGACCTTCTTAAGATAGCGGGTTAAAAAAAAGAAGTTAAAGAAAAATGATCCCAAGGCTTTTGAGGTAGAGTGCGGTGAATATTTTTTTTTCTAACGGCAAGAACTTGTTAAAGTTTTACTTTCAGAAATTGTATCTATACTATTAATTTCTGTGCTATGGCTAAGGTACTTTCCATTGTGCGCGTGTATGCATAATTATATAATCTTTGTGTATAATCAAACGACAAATCTTCCAGGGGATATATAGATTCTGGCTCGAAAAACCTCTCGTATACAAAATCTCTTAATAATTCTCAAAGCATTTTCGCCTTGTGCCACTCGATACAAAATGCACGAAGTCAGGATAGCTCTAAGTTTTAAATGTTTACTCAACGGCGTGAGTGATATTTTGTATGTTATTAAATATAACGTGTAAACGATAGAAAATATTGATCTGGGATCATTTCTAAGGCGTAAATTAAAGAAGCGCTATCGCAGATTCATAAATATATGGTCTGCTTCATCTAACACAGTACGGTATATTCACGGAGATATAAGTGGTTAGTGTTGTGACGAGTTACAGATTCAGATTTCGTGCGTTTGTGATTCACAACACGGCTAGGTTGATAACATTGGTAAAACTATAATAAATAACTTTTAAAAGTAAACTTGCTGAATAGTCGTTAGGAATAAAATATATTAATTTGGCGTAATAATTTGGGGTAATAATATGCCCTCATGGTGCATTTGGGATGAGATTCGAATTTGCGAAAAACACCCCATTCTTGACAAAACAGTTGGGTTTTTATCGAATAACGCATCACACGATAGATCGAGAAGGTATTATAGTTAAACTCTTTCCGGAATCGCTTAAATTTTAATGATCAAAAATGATGCATAGGATAATGCCGTTGTCGAGAGATATTGCTTTTGTATACAATCGTGTTAAAACTGCTAATTATTTTGAAGTAGGTCATCAATTTTAATAATTACCCGTCAGGCGTTTAGTAAGAATAAAACTCGTTAAAAGCAATCGAATATGCATGGCATAACAATAACGAAATTACACTAAGATTTTATATGCCTATATGACGTACAAAATTATACTCACTCCAATATATGCACCGGCTGCTATAGCTATGACCGAATTAATCTTTTAAACAAGTGTGACAAGTGTATAATTTGGTTAGCAGTGCATTTACGTTGCATTACGCAAAAACTACATACAGAGTATCTAATAAAAGTTTAATGGTTTTGCCCAGCACATAAAGTGCTTTTTAATTTGAAAGTTCTAGATAGTGTGGATTCATTTAATTCTGCATGACACTTGCCTGTTTTGTATCAATATTGTAGCTTGGTATATATATATAAATATATTTACGTTATTCTTCTATATGCTTTGTAATTTGTTTTAGTTGCTTACAATATATGCATTTCAATTTGCCATCCTCGCGATAGTCCACCCTTTTATTAGCTGAATTTAAATATAATCTTGCAAAATAGCATTTACAGCTTTCATGCAGGTACGTTTATTCAAGAAATCAGGGACTGGCTGCAGAAAAGCTATGAAGCTATTATCCAACGAAGTAATATCTTTTTCTCCAAGGGACCATGCATTATATATGACCGGGGATGGGCTGGCGAATTTCAATTAAGAACTAAATTATTAACTACTCAGAAGTTATTAAAGTCAGCAGGGGTTGCGCAACTTCTACTTATTAACCGACCATGACAATATATGTTATATAAATTTAATACCTACAACTTTCTAAAATGTGGGTGTTGTCACATACCTCTAGCTCGGTAAGTCTTATTCTTTTTCATAGTTTGATCGCCGCCATAATGTCACCACTCGCTGACATCAACGCATCTGCGTTCAACAGTCAACCACAATTCACCATAAATGCTGACAGCAACAAAGCGTTTGACGAATCTTGTCTCATTGAAACGTTCACGATAAAAGATGGAAACATAGCAGATTGTCTGGAACACTGCCTAGAGGACTGTCGATGTCAGTCGTTTCAAATTTGCCAAAATACAAAATGTCAACTGTGTTCAAGTCACAAGGAAGAAAACAGTTCGTTGCTTCATGAAACAAATGGCTGCGTCTATGCGACGTTTGAAATGCAAAATTTAATGCCCCAGGTATTGTTCTAATCTCAAACTTAGTAGAATTAGAGAAGATTTGTAATTTTGTTGTGTTGGGTGTAGAACTCTTCTCCGCTGACGTGCGCAATTTGGAGTTTCGCATCTTTCGTTTTCTAGTCTCATCTCTGTTGCTTACAAAACTACAATGCTCTTGCATTGTGTATTGATTATCAAACGCTGTACTAGCTGCATTGCATATTTTCATATTTTGCTTTCAAAGCAGGCAGATATAACTTATATAAGATCGATTAAAGTCCATCATACGGTACGTTAATGATGTCATTGTACCTAAATGTACGTTAATTGACTGCCCCAGTTTAATCATAGCGAATATATACAAAGATTCGATGGAACTTCTAGCATTACCCTTTCAGATAACGACATTTAGGATACAAATCTCAAATATCTAGTTTTATTACATCTCTGTAGTGAGGGACAAATTCGTTTGATTGCACTTAAATGCCTCTACTTTAACATCGGAAGTTTAGGATATAATTTAAAATTTATTGACAAGTCCTATACGCAGAGAAATTGTCTTATCTTAGAATTTAGATGAACAATGCCCAGGAATAAGTTGTTACATGAAGTACAACTGCTGTCAAATATCAGGTATCTGTCCTGGGAACAAAATCTGTAAGCCAACGACCTCGCTTCATCCTTCCTGGAAACGTTTCACCTGCGAATGCCCGGACGGTTACCATGGAAACAACTGCAACGAGCCTATCACGTCATGTGCTGGGTACGTCAGCGGTCCTCGGCAAGCAGGCAGATATAAGATATTGGATGCTGCAGGGTCATTATATGAAGTTTACTGCCATTTTGATTCAAATGGTGCTTGGACTCTGGTGCAGTCTTACAGTTTCGAAAATTATTACAGATTCCAGAAATCTTTATCTCACAATGTCCCTTTTGATGAAAATGCGCTAAAATGGAGTGACTACCGACTTAGTAAAGATAGAATGGTGTCTATCAAAGTAAATGCAGGTCTTTTTCGATTCACCTGTGACTACGAGAAACACTATAACATCAGTAAATCGGACTTCGTTCAAGTGCCTCTAAATGAGATTCAAACTTCTGTTGGACATGTAGTGGATATTTTGAGTCTCAACAGAGAAACGACATATGTTTCTTCCTATAGAGGCCAGGTCGGGAAGAGGAATTTAAATCATTGTAAAATAACGCTTCATCAGTCATCAACATCGACTTTACATCTCCATATATTTCAATGCGGCGCCTCGTCACTGAGTTGTCACGGCGGCGGTCGGATCTTCGGAGACTATCATAGTCACACATGTCCAACGAAAGCACATTCCTGTGTTCAAAACACTGCCTCAACTACCCAGCTGTGGCTTGGACAAGCGCAGCAACCATGAACGTATTATAAACAATGTAAAAAAATATTAGTATACGGGGGGGCAGCGATGGCCTAGATGGGTTATAGCCCCGGGGGGAAACGACACTCCTCTGGACGCGTAAGTATTTCATTCCGTTGTCAGACGCGTTTTCAAAAGTTGAATGTGCTGAAGCTCGCTAGCTAGCTGCTGTGAACCAGAGTGCATCGTTATCCTTTAAATAGAAAAGAGTATCTTCTGGCACCCATTTCCAATGGTGGAAAAACGCAAGAGGGACAGCCGAACCTGCTGAATATTATGAGCTACACTCTCAGGCTAAATAGAGGACAGTTTATTGTAATTTTGTCGGTCGGATGACCATCACATTTGCCATTCGAGCAAATAGCATTGTAATTGAGTAAAAATTAGGAGTTAAGATATATTATACATTGCAGGAAATCTGGTTGAATAATTCAGCAACAAATATCTGGGTCTCGGTTTGCTATCAATAATGCAATAGTCACAAAAACAAAGGAAATTTATTCGTTCACCTTCTGATATCTCAAGCTTATATAAAGATAGAAAATTGATACATTCTATTTATTCAGTTTAATTTTATATTTAAATGCTGTCAGTATATTGACACTTAGTTTAATGAAATCATAATTCGTATATATTCCAATATACGGGGTGTCCTAAAAACGCGGTGGCAAAACGAGCTAAACATAAGATTTCTTTAAATGCAAAATCATGTATGCGTGATCCGTTTCTATTTGGGAGATTCTGTATAGTGGCTTGATAATAAATTATTATAATATTATAATTCATAATTCATATTAAACATGTTTAAATAAAGTGTATGCATAGTGCAAGTTAATTAAAAAAAGATTGTGCGTCATATATCATAGCCACAAAATACGAACAAAGTGCTATAAATAACTAGACTATATACGTATATACAAAAGAGAAAATGTTGTAAGAGCTTTAAACGAGAAAGTTTGACATAATTGCCAGGCTGTCCACACTGCATAAATATACAACTAATACAAGTAACATTGATCGTAATATTGTTCATATTGTTAGTGTAAGTTATATCGGGAGGGTTCTAAATATGACTGTAAGTTATATCGAGAGGGTTCTAAATATATCGGGAGGGCTCTAAGTATGACTGCAACATGCTTTAACGTTTAAGCTCTGACGATGAAAAGAATGGTCTTAAAATATAAAAAAGTGGGAATGAAATTTTCTTTGCTGTTTATGTCATTTTATTTATACACCAAACCGCACTGTTTGCATTAAAGTGCGTGGTCAAATGAAGCGATCACGTTCTTCAAGAAAAACATGTTTACAATTAGCATAGTACCACGCAGGTGTCTTGCCTTGTCTATATCTATTTATGTTCGTTTGCAAGAGGAAACACAACTTGCACGCATCGACATACAAACATCCATAAAATACGAAGTCTGAAAAACATTCGGTCACTGGAAGATGGCAAAGATGTCTGGAGGATTCTTAAGGTAAAGTACGAGGGAATAGAGCCAGTATACTTAATCCAAGCAGTTAGTCTTGAGGTTAGAATTTCACTTTTAGAATTGCATCGAACAGCGTTAAAAGGGAATATATTAGGCGATCATATAAAGCACGTATATATTCCACTGAAGCAGTTTTTAAAATACTATTTTTAATCGTAGACGTTCATGGCTACATTTGAATACGTTTGATTGCTGCTAATAAATTTCCTGCTCAAATTTTCAACGGAACGGTTTCGCACTTATATACTGTTAAACGTCGGACAATCTGTGCATGTAGATTGGTAAAGGTGAAAACTTTATCCGCGGTCTTTTGTTAAACTAGGATATAATGTTATATATCCATTTTCTATATGGTTCAACCGGCCTTAAAACGATAGGTATCCATATGAAAACGCTGTTTTTAAATATTCATTACTCAATTGCGTCGATTCTTGACATATACACACTTTGTTTGTACAAAACGCCGAACTGAGATCCCCCGATCAATGCGTTTGAGAGCGAGCTTTTAGAATACAGGCGTTATAATATTCAAATTTTTCATCAGAGGCGCAGTGACACGACACTAAAGCACTCACATGCTTTAATGTCCGTTACGTTATGGCCTTGGTTTAATAAAATGATGTTACAAAATGTACTGTTAAGACAAGTTGTATAAACGCGACATAATTGGGAAGAAGTTGGGTTAACTTGATGACACGTCGTATACACCTTTAAAGCAAAAGCCAAAAGTCGTATACACCCTTAATGGGGTCGTATATGCACCCCGATGCAATAGCCAAAAGTCTATTAATATGGAATTGTATACACCTGTAATGCACTATACAGCCAAAAGTTTATTAATTTAGCTTACAGGATATCATATTTTAATTCAATCACCTTTTTTATATTCAGTTTAATAGCCGTCGTGTTGGCAACACTTGCTAACAACGTTGACACATCTGTCTTCAACGGTCAACCACAATTCACCATAAAAGCCGAAAGAAACAAGGCACTAAGCAAATCTTGTCCAATTAATACAACGTTCCCGATAAAAAATGGAAACATAGCAGATTGTCTGGAACACTGCCTAGAGGACTGTCGATGTCAATCGTTTCAAATTTGCCAAAATACAGAATGTCAACTGTGTTCAAGTCACAAGAAAGAAAACAGTTCATTGCTTCATGACGAAAATGGCTGCAACTACTTTACATACGAGATGCGAAATCCTGCGGGTACAATGCAGGTATTATGTTTTTTAAACTGAAACTTCAGGTATCATAATGTATAAAACCAATTTTAAATATCAAAATTGCTTTCCGCTAAAGAGCTTATATCCGGACATAGGGTTTTCTCCTCCCTTCAAAGGGAAGAATTTATGTGTAGTTATGGCAATCCCCAGCGCTTAGGCACGATATAGAGGGCAATAAATTAGTTTCACAGGCTTCTTTGTCCTTTTGACTTGTTGCAGTAGGTATTTCTCATTATATCTCTGATTAGAATTTGGAGGATCAATGTTCAAATATGAGCTGTTTCATGAAGAATTACAACTGTTGTCGAATGTCAAATATCTGCGGCAAAAACAAAATCTGTAAACTAAGGTACTCTGCTGAACAGTCGTGGAAACGTTTCACCTGCGAAAACGATCCGGCACGAAGTATAAAATCCAATGGCGAGACGAAGTCACCTGCAGTGCATAAACAGGCCAGCAAGACCAATATCAAGGGAAAAATCAGCCAATTGCAAGAACCACCACGACCAGGCGAAAATTTAAAAAAATTAGTAAAAAACAAATTCCGAATAAGCAAGACATCTTGAGAGTCAAAATATAAATCAAGCAACAAACATAAACGTAATCAAGGTTGAAACTGTTAATTTTCGACTTTATTTCAAAGTCATCTAGCTTACAGTTTCAACCTGTGTCTTGCTTGATTCATATTTTGATATTCGGAATTTGTTTTCCACTAAAGCAGCCAAGGTAGACTGGCTAGTTGTGACAAAAAGAAGTGAATTCTTGACTGTTGTGATATAATAAGTTGTAAGCTTAAAGAAGATCAGAAAGAAGAAACTTTATTTAAAGATGGTAAAATTGATTACCAGCGCACCAGTAGTTTACATCCATAATGAACCTCTACATAATTAGTAAACTAGTATTCAATGAGAGAATTCAAATGAGAGAATGTTTCATTCATATTTTGGGTAAATTTGTGCAAAATGATAACAATTAGTTAAATAAGTTTCAAGAAATTCTTACTAATTCTTTACCCAATAAGGTAAAACGCGGATATGCCTTTTAAACGCCCGAAAATCAAATTTTATACCATATTCGCATTTTACCCGATTTGGTAAAACGCAGATATGACGTTTAAAATTTGTTTTATTGAAAAGTATAAGTTATCCGCTCGTCCGTCTGTCCGTCCGTCCGTCGCTATCCGTCCGTGCGTATCCGCGTTTTACCCTAACCCGCAAGCAAAAATTATAAAATCAAAGACTGTTGCAATATCACATCTTTAATTACATTGATTCTCCAATCATAGCTGTATGCCCTTAAAACATGCATTATTAATTTATTGCAAACCATGCAATCGCTGGAATTTTCGTTTACCAAACGTCTTGCTAAAAAGTAGAATTTATATACCTGAAATAAGTAACCTTAAGCATTTCTTCCGTAAAAATTTACATTTATTTTCATATGAATTGCCGTAGCTTCATATTATATTTCTGCGGGTAGTGATTTTTCATCGCTTTAAAATCGCCCGTTGTTTGCTCTAACTTTGATTTAAGTCTTAGGAATTGTTGGTTCCAAAAATGAAAATTTGTCGCTTTTCGAGCATTTTTAGAAATTCACTACCCGTGGTGGATAGCGCTATCCGGCTTTCATACGTAACCGACCCTTGACAATTATCAGAAGCTGATATGCCCAAGCATAGCTGGCGGTATTGTGATACAGCTGCTTGATTTAATTGAATTAGCTGCACGACTCTTTCTCGCGCACTAACAAGGTTTAGTGTTGCTACACAACGATGCCTCACAACACTTGGAAGATGTGCAAGGAAAATGTTTGGAAAAATTCGATATGTATTTTACTACAACATACTGAACATCGATGCTGACAAACAGCATAAAAAGCTTTAAGAAGGGTATGTAAAAAATACATCACTCAACTCATTCTCAAACTGCTTTTGCATTCGGCAGAGGATAATGGTTTCTGGAACGAATTCGAGACATTTCAGCAACTATTTTATGGCGTTCTTAGACATTTAGACCCCTAGAAGAAATCTGTTAGGAAATCTTCTTATTTTGAACCTAAAATTGTTGATGAAGAATTATCCGACTCATTTCACGATGAGCGCACTTTGTAAACGGTTATATGATCTATATGAATCATTTATGCGAACCGCTGGGGTCGTTTTAATAAGTTGCTACACTGTTTAGCACATAAGAATGAATTACCTTCAGCAATTAATCGGAAACAAACATAGCTACTCGACAACACAAATGAAACCCCAGATAACAAAGATCTCGTCGTGAAATCATTCGTGGCCTTAATACTAATAGTGATTAATTGAAAATAATTATTCTTATAAATGCTATTAAAAGATTTCAATTGTAATATAATGTTATTCATGCCTCCCTTTGGTCAGATATAAATAAAAGTGATATAAACAAAAGAATTTCTTTATACAATTGACGATCAAAAGTATTATTTTGTTTTTATTTGCCGCAGAAAGATTTGAAAATCGTCGATATTATGGGGTCTGAGAAAAGTGAGAAGCAAAAATACGAATCAGTTCGTGATATTTTGGTTGAATTTATGCGTCATACAACCGGACATGGATTTGCAAGGCTCGTTGCTGCAACGTCAATTGCTTGGAGAATGTTCTGGATCGTTGCTGTTTTGGGCGCAACTGGAATGTTTGTCTTCCAAGTATCTGACCTGTTCAGACATTATCTATCACGACCTGTACAGACGTCTGTAACTGTCACCTTTGAGAAGGTATGCGTGGTTGTTCACCACTGGGGCCGGTTGTTCAAAAGCAGGGTAAATTCAACTCTGGGTTTGGGCTAAATCTGGGTCCTTAAACCTGGGTTAAAAACGTGTTGTTCAAAGCCCGGTTAGCGTTAACCCTGGGTTAAAATTGATAAAAAAATTAACCCTGCTAGCTAGGTGGGTCAACTTTTTAATCCTGGGTTAACTTCGATTCAAATGGATGAGTAAGGAGCGGAAACACGTGAACACGTATAATTCTTCATGAATTAAACACTATTGAAAGGTTTTACTATAACAGTTTCGGGTTAGGGTTAACCGGCTTTTGAACAACCGGCCCGTGGGCGTGAAACAGATGCCAAGTCCTATAATACAACAGATTTTTCGGAAATAAGATCTGTCTATATAAACACACCAGTGGAAAAGTTTTGAACATTCATGACTGCACAGCTTAAAACATTAATTGTTTCTATGATATGTAAACAAGAATACACGAATATGCACCTCTCCTCCAAATTAAGCGGTCGAGTAACGGCCTGGCTATCTAAATGAACACCGGCACATTTATCCAAGCCTCGGCACCTTATATTCTTCTTAATTAAATTACAGCAACTCAAATTTCCTGCCGTCACAATTTGTAATTTGAACGTGATAAGGAAAAGCAAAATGACGATGTTGCCAATGCATTTGATAGACAAATTTTTTACGGTCAACATCACCAAGAGCCGTACTCCCTTCGACATCTTCATGGAAAACCTTTTTGGGGATTTGAACGGAACTTTGGGCAGCGGATTTAATACAAGTGGTTATTTCGACGGGGCTGTTAACAATGTTACCGAAGAAACGGATGATGGCATCAATTCTACTTCAGAACGTAAGAAATATATATAACTTTATCATATTTTCAAATTTTATTCTCGTTCCTGATTGGTCGAATTTGCTCGGATAACTTTCGGTATTTTGAAGTTGGCCCGTTGTTTCAGGTGCTGACGTCAAAATCGATACAATAACACTTTTTTGGAGCGAAGTTCGGTCGGTCAAAAAAAGTATCATCCCACGCTGTAGTTCCTGAGTGTCGACAATTTGCAGAAAGCCCGCCAAAAATAAATATTCTTAAAGCGTAAACAAAATGGCTTTGAGCAGATTCGCATTTTTAGATAAAGAAAATATTTTCAACTTGCTTTTCGAAAAACCTTAAGAGTGAAAAAGTCAACAAAAGCTTGAAAATTTGTCTTTGAGGATTAAATATTGAATAGCAATTAATTTTGATTAATTTCATTTTAATAGCTGCACGAAGAAAAAACCCACCTTCTGATAACGAGGAAGATGGAGGCTCTGGTGGAGATAACAGGACCCCCGAAGATCGTGGGTAAGTAGTTTATTTCGATTAATCCAGTAAAAGTAACGTAAAAACAAATTATTAAAAAATAAATTCCGAAAAGAAAAGACATCTTTAAAGTGAATATATCATTCATGCAAGCCAAACACAGGTTGATAATGCAAATTTTCGACTTCATCTAACGTAGTCTTCAGACAGAATGAAATGCAATACTTTAAAAAAAACACAAACATGTACTAGAGAGAGAGGGGTTGTGGACAGAAGGTTCATTAATCGAAGCGAATCCGCAATATCAAACTTCGATCAAGAGTCCCCCTTAGTGTCTTCCTTCGTCACAGGCCTCCGTGAGGTGTTTGCCTAATTGTTAAGACCTCAGTCTGATATGCTCTTCAGTACAGCTGTCACATTCAGTTAAGAAGTTGAATCTACTAACTTTATCTCACAGCTCTAGCGATGAAGATGAATTGGGACTCGAGGAAATTTTTCCAGATGTGTTCAAAGACTTCCTAGGTGTAGAAAATTCAAGCCCGGATATGATCCTAAAAATGAACGTCGAATCATATATCGGAGGAGAGGATCCAGACCGTTTAATATCGTATGGCCATCAACAAGAAAACTTGATAAAAAGTTGTACGTGGAAAGGCGTTGACTGTGCAAAAGGGTAATAATGTCGATTTCAGATGAAATGGATGCTGAACACATATTTGCATGTTTGAACTATTCTGAATATAAATTTCGTCTTATATTCATTACGTGAAGAGCAAATTGAAAACTATTCAGGTTCAATATTTTTGCAGTACATGACAGCAATTCAAATTGCAAAGCTAGCGTCTGTTTACATCACGAACTGTTCATCACCATTTGGATCTCTAATGTTATCAGTCAACCTCGGTGACACTCGGAACCAGTTCTCCCAACATTTCATTAATTGTTCCGTTTGTAGAAATCTCAGCAAGCTTTGGACTTCGAGTTGGAATTATAAATACGGCAACTGTTATACCTTCAACAATGGCGTGGATTATGAAGACAGCCCAATTGAGGTTTTACAATCATCTAAACCAGGACCGTCCCAAGGTATTGTTTTTATTCCGTTCAAATAATATATAAATATACCAATTTTGCTACATCAGCAAACGACCACACGACATATTGATGTAAAAGGTTACTTTCCAAACTTCGATGTATACAACCGGAGTTTTTCAGATTAAAACCAGTGTAACTTTTTTCATTAACCACAAAAATGACACGGCATCACTACATATGACACGGCATCACTACATGCGCCTGCGGTCACTCCACTCTAGACAATCTATATCCTTCTGCCAAATTGCAAATGAGTCTGCCAACGTTGTGTTCAACTATTTACGTGCAGGTTTAGTTCTTCAACTCGACATTGAAGAGAATGAGTACATTGGTGAACTCTCAAACGAGGCAGGTGTGCGGGTTGTGTTGCATGAACAAGGAGTTATGCATTTTCCTTATGAAGAAGGATTTAGTGTCGCCCCAGGTATGGCGACCTCGGTTGGAATAACGAAAGTAAGTATGGAAATAAACGTCTTGAAAAACCGTAAATCTTTTTTCCACTTCTTTCACTGCACCTCAGCTTATATTTCGTGCTCTTTCATTCTGTTTGAAGTTAGTTCGAGACTTTTGGTGACTAAAATGTGTTATAGCCATAGAGCGATCCGTTTATTCCTAAGTACTAGTTGGTTGACGTTCTAACGTTGAACTGATTTGAAGTTGTATAGAAAGAGTATTCCGTGACCCCGTAACCAGTGAACTCTAGATTAGAAAGACTGGAAGGATAACTGTTTTATCTTATATCTTTGAAGCCAGTTTGAAGGTTCCGATAAATCAGTGCGATCGTCAACTGCGAGTTGAGAAACAATAGAAATGGTCCTTCAATTTGGTTCCAAAGGTAGCGACGAGGATAACATATTTACAAAAAACCAAGATGACGGACATTTTTTCTACGAACAAAGTATTGTTTCTATGGAGTAAAGTACGCACATACTAAAATAGCTTGCTTTTTATTATTGCAGACAATGATGAAGAGATTGGACAGGTTCGACAATGGAAGTTGTTTCGATAAAAGTGTTAAACTAGCTAAAGACAACTTGTACCGGGGAAAACAAAATATTACACGCTATTCTATGCAGGTTTGAAAGTACACTCGAACATTTATTTGACGATTGAATCTCTTTATTAAATGGTCACCTGTGATGTAAAAAATTACCCTAATTTAAATTGATTTATAGAATTTAGTAACTTGTTTTAATTGTTTTCGAAATACTCAATCTTGATCCAAATGCAAATATCATTGAATATTTTAAAAATTTGAAACTTTTTGACATTATGCAATCAATTGCAATGCTAATTTTATTGTCTAATTACTACAGAAACTTGGGCCATCGTTACCCAGTGTTTCTGTCGTAATCACTCAAGCGTTTCTTTTTTCATAATTTTCTCTATATGTATTTCCATAAACAGGCATGTCTGAACTCTTGTTTGGGAGTAAGTCAATTAGCCATGTGTAAATGCGCAGACGTCTCCTATCCAACAGGCAAACCATGCGACCTTTTCAATCCAAGAGAAAGTAAGATTGTATTCAATGCTTTTAATTTTTAGGATTTTAAATCTTGTAAATAATATACGTAATTTGTTTGTTTCAGGAAACTGTTTGCTTAAAGTGAAATATCTTTTTAGTAAAGATCAATTATCGTGCATCAAGAAATGCAAGCGACCATGCAGGCAAGTTTTGCTTTATTCCAAAGTATGGAAAAACTTCTACAATTTCGTTCACAAGCTAATTCGGAAAATTTATCCATGATCTTAGACTAATCAGACTATTAAAAAGTGTCAAATTGATTCATGTTTTAAATGATATATTTAGGGAAGACGTTTATGAAAAGACAATAAGTATATCACAGTGGCCATCAACCGCACACATGGTATGTGTATTTGCTGTGAAAGGTTGATCTTCCAACAAGTTGACCTTGCAGACATGCGGCGACGTCAACGTCGTTGTAATTGCTGCATTTTTTGTTATCAAGTAAAAAAGTGCATATACCCATTGGACAGTGAGACTGTGGCTGGCAATGTATTCGCAACTAAATACATTTAATTTTTCACTGTTTTAGACATTTTTGGAAAAAAGCGGGTCGCCCATGGCTAATAGAAGGTACATCGTCGGGTCACGATAACAACACGCATTTTGGATGAGCTGATGGCTTCAACGCATCTGTTAAGTTTTACATGAAGTATAGTATTCAAATCACGCAAGTGATCAAGTGTTTTAAATTGCTTTAAATACGCCGTATTGTTGTCGACCAAAAACCAATTAGGTTGAAACATTATGACTTGTAAAGAATAATAAGGAACGTACGTGACAAGTATTTCATTGGCTAAAATGCTTATGCAATATTAACGAGTTCTTTAAGTTTGATCTATTCATTGACAATGTTGATTATAATTACTGTAATTTGAATTTCTATTTTTGTAGTAGTGTACTCCAGTTGAATGTATTCTACAGTCAGTTGAATTATCATGTTATTGAAGAATCATATTCGTACGGGGTGAGGAATTGACAAGTTAGTCGAATACAAAACGCGATCAAGATTTTGATATTGGCCTTGGCCTAAAAGCCGCCCTATCTAAAATTTTACTAGGATTAGATTTTAAGGTCACCAAGCCACCATTCCACTTAGACCCATGGGTTTTTTACTGAATTTTATAATAGTTTTAAAATAATATTCTCAATTAAAAAAGCTGCATAAAAAATTTCCCGTTAACTCTTTTTAGCTCGCCTGCACTTTAGTGCAAGAGAGCTATTGCTATAGTCTTGGCGTCCGCGTCCGCGTCCCCGTCCCCGTCCCCGTCCCCGTCCTCGTCCCCGTCCCTGTCCGCGTCCACACTACATGATAAGTAGAATGTTAAGATGCCACTTTTATTTTCCCATTATTTTCAACTTATCTACTTAAGGAGTCTATTTGTTGCAAAAGAACCATTTACCAGGGGGGAGTGAACATTATACAACAAAATATAATGATAAGGTCAATGTTAAAATGCTATATTTTTTCTATACTTTGGCTTTACATCAGAGGAATCATTATCAATATAAGTCATCAATATGCATTGTGACTATTTATTGCCATTTGGTACACATTTATACAATAATAAAGAGAGTTTTGCTCAAAATTATCAAATGATAAGGTGAATGTTAAGCTAATTAGCATAATGATAAGGTCAATGTTAAGATGTTATATTTTTTAAATATTATGGCTTTGTATCAGAAGATTCATCATAAATATAGCTCATCGATATGTCTTGTGACTATATGGTGACATTTAGTACACATTTACACAAAAATAATGGGAATTTTGTTCAAAATTATCAAATGATAAGGTGAATGTTAAGCTAATTAGCATAATGATAAGGTCAATGTTAACATGCTATATTTTTTAAATATTATGGCTTTACATCAGAGGAATCATCATAAATATAAGTCATCGATATGCATTGTGACTATTCAGTGCCATTTGGTACACATTTATACAATAATAAAGAGAGCTTTGCTCAAAATTATCAAACGATAAGGCAAATGTTAAGCTTATTAGCATCATGATAAGGTCAATGTTAGAGTTATCCAGAGTTATCACGCTCATTACGATTTTCATGGCTATTGTGTAGCCCTGTTTTTTTTTAGTTCAAAGTTGTAGCTGAATCATATTTAACGAAACTATTCAAATATTTTCACCCGTATGCTACCATTTGTTTGTATTGTACATGTACAATTATAAATTATGAGATTGTGTTGTGACATGCCGTATCAAAATTCAATCGCTTAATATAGAAATCATTCAGGGAGTGAAAATATATAAAACATAGTCCAACGTTAAAGTTTAAAGAATATTGTCAGATTAATTCGCAATTACAAGCTTTAGCACATAAGTATTTATAAGTAGAAAGCCGATAGGCTCGGAATGCAAAGGCAAACGGCAACGCATGTGACATATATTTGCATATTATTTATGTAGATACACATGCAAATATATTATTTAAGCACCTATAAGATTTATGTACATACCTTTTCGTTGTTTGATGCATAATCCTTTTTTGTGTAGATATAAAAATCCAATCTTGTTTATTTCATAAAGCTAGGCGCACACACGACGATTTTAGTCGGCCGATTCCTGTCTAGATTGTCTAGATGGATGTTTTCATCAAAATGTGGCGACTGGCGATCCATACTTGGTCATAATATTAGACCATATGATTAGACCAAGTAGACTCGCGTACACGCGCGAGGCGCGAGCGCCGCGAGAAGGAAAACATGTCTGGGCAAGGGCTGCCTATATGTCTAAACCAGAATGGACCAACTACCGTAAAATCGTTGTGTGTGCGCCCGGCTTAAAGCAGGGACTTTTGCCTGGTCCGTTAACTTACCTGTTGATATCACGTGCGCGGATTGCGAGAAACGGAAGAAATATTGGTCACAAATAAAACTAATGTAATTCCGAGGCCAGTTTTGGCCAGTAATTCTGAGGTCACAACTAATATCTGAAGTTTGTGCTTAATATTACCTTCCAACGCGGATTTTAGCCTTGTAATTTGTAATAAAAAGATCGGTAATTTGTGCTTCATACAGATACCTTTCATACAGAGTTTAGCCTTATTCTAGACAAACAGTGCAGGCGAGCGTAAGGTGATTTCAGCACCTCTCTGGTTTGGTTGTATATTACTGCCAAAAATGAAGAAATTCTAGCGACCCAAAACGCGAAGTTGATAAAACTGCGTAGAATAATAATTGCACTATTTTTTACAATAGTATTACAGATAATAGTAGAATATTTAGGCGGTTTTTGAAAGCATCTTGGGCAGTATATAATTTTTGAACATTTTTACAGACTACAAATCTTCTGGCTGATATCGGAGGGCAACTTGGTTTGTGGATTGGCATCTCAGCTCTGACTTGTGGCGAAGTATTAGAATTGATATTTCAGATTCTTACATTTTTTTACATGAAGTTTATAAAACGAAGGGAAACTCGGGTGATTAAAATCGGAGGCTACCCGGAATGAAGAATGAACACCGACAACGTTTCAGCATAAGCAAGAACGGAAGAGAGAACTGAATATTTTACTTTATGATAGGATATAAGCCAAATTAACGATAGCATATTAATATCATAGCCGTTCTTACATTGAAATGAGAATTATGAATAGTTGTTTTTTAGCATCAGTACATCCACTACGATAAAATACCCTCAATTATTCTGCTATAAATATACTACCAAATAACTTCACATCAAATGTGTTATAAAAAATGTTTAAAATAAACAAAAACATTTCAAGCTTACGATTTCATAGCCCTCATCAATGAGGATCAGTAAGCTTACTCACTGAGCTTATTTACCGATAGAAGACGCTGCTTTTTGGTTATGCTATCAAATAATGCTAATAAATATATGTGCATGATCAGTCATGTATAGAAATAGCTCAGTCAAGAGCGTAAATTTTTAATTGTCTTTTGGGGATTATTCTAGCCACGAATACATTAAACAAGTTAGGGGCTCGAGAAATGCAATTTCACCGCTATATTCATAACGAAATACTCTATTTCAATTCAATGTATGACCAGTTTGACTATTTTGGCCGCCTAAAGGAATATTATTGTATACAATAATCCTTCAAAAAATAGCTTGAAAAGTGTGATACTGAGCTATGATATAACATCACAACTTGAAACTTAGCAACACAAGATTGTAGCAAATACATTTAGATCATGTTTGTACCAAACTTATTGTCAACAGCTTGGGACAATTAAACACAACTTGTCGACAGTTTGTTTGCAGAAAACTGTGCACGCGACAATCTTGGGGCAAGATATGTTGTCAGCTGTAATTTCAGCTATATTTAAAAAGTCCGAATTTTTCAGTTGACAATTTCAAATTAGCGATAACCTATCATATTTTTAAAACAGGTTTTATTTTTTCAAAGTTAGAATTTAAAACAGAGTTTGTATTTTCAAAGGAAAACCTCAGTTACGTTTGCCGACCGATAATAATTAACGATACATTGAGGAACCACAAAATACGGGTACCAGAAAAATGTTTCTTTCTAACTTGCCAAACATCAATGCTTATTATACACACAGAAGCTGAAAGCCGGCACACGGGGTAGTCGGTAGGAATGCTGCAAAATCCCACGAAAGGAAGAACGTAAAACTTAAGGAAAGGTATGAAACTGTTTACAAAAACTTAGGCAGGCGTTTTCCATTTAGTAATTTATCTGATTTTGCGAGCAAAAATCTGATAGAACACCAGGAGCGTAACCACAATACAAAACTCAGTTTATACATTGTTTCGCGATGTAATATTTGAATCCGCGAAGCGAGTTGTTAAATCCGAGTTAACTCAGAAACACACTACGACCCTGATGGCCAATTCCTTAACTACAGTTATTGTCGATTTCATAATACTTTCAAAGCGCGCTTGCGAAGTTCGTTGTGAAGTTTGCAATTATGTTTCGAATGTTCGGAGTTTAAAACAAACTTCGAAGGTCAAGCTCATAAACAATTTGAAAATACCTTTTCAAACAGAATTTAGTCAACTTACTGCAACCAAAACAGTTTCGATTTGAGTTGAAATGGTCTCATAATCTCATTGTATGCAGTTACGTTGGTAAGTCATAGTTTACATGCAGTGTATTTTAATATTTTACAGTATATTTTAGTGAAGGGGCTAATCGGAATGCTTAATCAGACACCGTTATCTTCGACAATTCATATCACCCGACTTACAAATATTTTATTGTGATATCATGCATTTGTACCTCTCATATTTATAGTGTTTACCGCAAAAATTATTCTTAACAATGGTATAAATATATACCCAAATTACGGTTGTTAAACCCCCTTCGCTTTCTGGCGCACGCTGATTGACTGCGGCTTGCCTAGCCAATTCTACCACCCAAACAAAACAAAAACGGAAAAAATAAAAATAGTCCTTTTTTTAGTGGGTTGTAAATGAAGCGAACTTACGATCTGAAAACAAAATGTTATAAAATAATTTTTTTTAACTTACTGGTTCCGTTGCTCTAATTGTTCAAAGAAATGTAAGATCGCTATTTAGAATAAATGATGCTCGGGAGATTTTGGAAGAATAAAAGTATATTATTCAAAATAACAACTAGTATTTATACAACTGGCCCCAGGAGGCAAACTGAGTGAAAACGCAAACTTTTAATTGGCAATGCCTCAATGACAAACGATCTAGATTTATATTTTTATCATTGTCGTCAGGTACTGTATGCATGGATAGCACAAGCAACATTATGAGCACAGAGAAAGAGATGGCAAAGCAAAGATCACTTCGTGATATTTTGGTCGATTTTATGGGTTATACAACCGGACATGGGTTTGCAAGGCTCGTTGCTGCAACTTCAATTGCTTGGAGAATATTCTGGGTCGTTGCTGTTTTGGGCGCATTTGGAATGTTCGTCTTCGAAGTATCGGAACTGTTTAAATTGTTTCTGTCACGACCTGTACAGACATCTGTAACAGTTACATTTGAGAAGGTAGGGTTTTTACGAAGAAAAAAGCAAGGACCTTTTCCAACTGACCTGGTTGTTACTATGCAGTAACCGAAAAAAAAATCAGCATGTGATAGCGTTCAGACCAAGTTTCAAATCATGACATCACCATGCAAATACTCAAAAACGACACGTAATTTAACAACAGTCAATATACCATATGCAATAAGTAAAGTTAAATGTCCAAATGGGCCAATAATGCAAAAAAAATCTATCCACCTATGTACAGTAGGCAATACCAAAGCCTGTAATTTGGACCTACTAAGCTATAGCAATTGTTGCAACAATTAAGCCTGGTTCTTTTATGAAACGAAAATTCGGCGAATAGCTTAGCCATTTTGAATATTTTTTTGTTACTTTCCACCTACAATGTGATGTATTCCAGAAATAGGCTTAACCAGAGCCTATAACGAGATTCTCTTTTACATAATTCCAGCAACTGAAATTTCCTGCCGTCACGATTTGTAATTTGAACCTGATAAAGGCGAGCCAGATGAATAAGCTGCCCGATGAGTTGGTAGAAAAGTTCGCTTACGACTATTTTTACAGTGGGGCCGCTGTCAACGGAACCTCGAGTGGAAATTTCTCAAGCAATTCAACCCAGCTGCCTGGAGGCTTCGCTGGTCATGGAAATGTTAACGCTGCTAAAAGTGGGACTCTTAATAGCAGCATACAACCGACTGTAGTGGTTAATTTTACCTCACCAATGCAACCAATTGTAAATGTTACCAACGTTAGCGCTACTCGGAGTCCAAGTGAAACTCTTCATGTTACCTCACAACCGATTGTAAATGTTACCAGCCAACCGACAGAAGTTAATAGTGCTAGTGCTACCCAACAATCGAGTGCTGCTATGAGTTCTACTGTTAGTCGTAAGTGTAAAATTATCTTTCAATTTCATCTTTGCATTGAAATTTTTGCAAGTCTCATTCTGAATGGCATTAAGGAAAGCAAATATTATAAGTAATAACTCGCTTCAAGCTCTGCCTGGAATTCGACTCGGCTGAAAATCTGTGAATTGTGTTTTGAAACTTAGTGATCTTACTACTAAAGGGGCCGTTTACACTTGCGATTTTATGTGCAATTTTCTTCTTTTGATAGATGTGAACGAGTAATTAGTTACGAATGCTCTGATGTGTACGAGCTCTTATTTCAACATTCGTAACTAATTCACTCGTTCACATCTACCAAAGGAAGAAAATCGCACATAAAATGGCAGCAAAAATCGCAAGTGTAAACGGTCCTTAAAGTCAACGCTATCTTAAATGTTTCACCGATGATGGAAATCGCATTTTAATTAATAATGAATAGGAGTAATTAATTAGTAATGAATAGATAATTTATTAATTAATAGATAATAATTAATAATAATTTAATTAATAATAAATAGAACGAATAGGAGTGCTGTTGATGACAAAATCATACGAGTGATTACAAAATTAACCGATCGCGTAGCGGGAGGTTGATTTGTTGATCACGAGTATGATTTTGCTATTAATTGCACGACTTAATTCGTTCTATTACTTATTAATTATATGCCTTCCGTAATCAACTTCTTTTAAGGAAAAGTACTAAAACACAGTTTGTCGAAGTTCAATATATTAATATTAGATTTTTCCCTTCTTAACTAATGAAATTGCAGCATTTGCCCCTGATTAAAGAAAGTATATAATCAATAATGGTAATTGCACTGAGTGGAGTGCAATTTGGTGTGAAATCAAACACGTGATTACAAAATCTTGATTAAAAAAGTTTGATTTCACACCAAAATTCCACGACACAAAATTCATAACGATATATTGGCTGAAAGAACCGTAAACGGTGTAAAATGTGAGTAATTTTCATTTATTTTTGTCAAGAAATTTTGCGAAGCATTTAAAAATGCAAAATAATAAAATTTTGTTCCATTATCCCCTGTAATTTGATTGGATAGTTACGCTGAAATACTAAATCTGATTGGCTATTGTGGTGCAAAGCTTCAATCTTATTGGCTTTTAAATGATGTGATTAATGCTCAACAATAGTGCGATTTGGGAATTAATCACACCATTTTTAACCAATCAGATTGCAAGAAACACCATTGATTTCAAAATGAATATAATAAAACCAGTTATTGTCTCATCCAGTATATCATTGCAAGTATTTACCAAAACGTTTAACATTAAACCTGTTATTGTCTCATCCAGTATAAAACCATTGCAAGTATTTACTTAAAACGTTTAACTAAAAGGTAAACGAAGGAAAAAGCAAGAAGTACATACACCATCTTCTAGCGGGGAAAATAAAGATCCGAAAAATGAATATTCTGATAGCACAACAGCCTATGGAGATGCTTGGTAAATATTTATATCTCAATTTGACCAGTAAATTCTTCCATCTGTCGTCTATTTAGCGGACAAGAGAGGGCGATTGATGATGCACGCATATATAGTTAATGGAACAAGGTCCTCATTTAGCAAGTTAATGAACTAATAAATGCAAGCAAAACAATACTTGTAATGTTGTTATTGTTATGCAAAATAAAAAAATCTTCTGATAAAGATAAATCTTCTGATTAACATGTTGTCAAAACCAAGAACAGGCAACTAATCCAAACCGCAGAGAAATGGAAGGAAGAGCGCATTTCAATCCGTCTTCGAACCATGTATAATTATTATCATATTAACAAAATGTGAGCTTTAGCACTACGAAAACAAAAACTATTGCACGATAGATGCTCACCTACAAAATATGCGGCCAGTAATAGGCTTTGGTTTTCTTTTTACGCTACCCTCAAGACATCAGGTTTGCGCTTAATAAATACTGACTTATTCGTTTATTTAAAGGAATTACGATTATACGGACACCTCCTATAGCGACATTGCAGATGAATACCCAGACGATAGTGATTTAAGCCCCGAAGCTAAGCTGAGATTGAAGATCGAGTCATATATCGGAGCAGAGGATCCAAAGACTCTATTTTCGCTTGGACATTATGACGCTGATTTAATAAAAGGCTGTACGTGGAAGGGTGTCGACTGTGCAACAACAGGGTAACTAAGTTTCTATTATCTGTCTTCAAAGAATCAAATAGTGCTCTTTGGTATATAAAAATGCGATTCCTTGCAGATTTTAGCTACCATTCTTGCAGATTTTAGTTACAAGTCGTTTAACACTCCTTCCTTTTTACTGTTTAGTATATGTAAGTTACTGTATAGTTTGCTCGTTAGTAAAGCCAGGGATCAGAATATTACAATTACAAAGATTTAACAATGCATTGTGATGGACGTTTGTATCGTTTAAATCCTGAAAATTCGGAAATGTATTAATAAAAGCATTTAATTTACTGATCTCTTTGTAAAAATCTAAGCAAGTTTTGGTCATCAAGTTGGAATTATAGATACGGAAACTGCTACACCTTTAACAATGGCGTAGATCAAAACGATAACCCAACCCGGGTTTTAAAATCGTCTAAACCGGGACCATCTCAAGGTACAGACGTTATTCAGAAAGCGTTATTCAGATTGCAATACATGTATGCAGTTGTGTAGCAAGCTTGTCGATTTTGTCCAGCGTTACTAATATTTTAGTGATTTTGGACTGTAAAAACTGAAGAATTTTTTGAAATGAACTTAAGTGTAATTTTCAACATTGGTTTCAATTCTAAAGCAGATATAACTTCTTTTCATGAAACTATTCTAGCAACCTTTTCTTTAATAGGGCGTGTAAATATCGCAGGATTGAGAGCAGATTACACAATACGGATACAATTTTTTTAATTAGTAACGACAATATCTTGTAGTTCAATCTTACCTCCTGTCGAAATTCGGCAAATTTTTATTGAAATGCTGCACGAAGTTGTTCCAAGTTGACTTTCTTGATAAAACTCAATGTCCAAGATTTCTGACGATGAGTTTTTTATATTCACTAAACATTCAATAAAACAACACATTAGTGATTAAATATTTCCTTGGTAACCTTTAAAAATGATAGGCGATTTAAATAACATCTACACGTAAGTATGTAAGTAAATAAACTCTTTATTTATGCATAATTTATAAAATTCTATTTCAGAAACGTCAGAGCACCTTGTTACAATATCCAATATGGCGACCAAACATAATGAGTGTTAATTTATACATGTGTTTCTTCGCGTTTAGTTAAAAATATTTCTTACACTTTCAAAGACAAACTGCATAAGATTACACTCCTTTCGTCTGGTCGCCATATTGGATATTGTGGCCGCGTACGAGTTGGAGGCCTAGTAACGAGGTAATCTGTTATATCTGAAAAAGGCTTGACCGCAATATCATGAGCTCCTATGTTAATGTCCCAAACTGCAATACGAGTCTGCAGATTTCGTATGAAATACTGAGTTGTACTACTCTTTTATTCACACACAGGGCTAGTGCTTGAACTTGACATCGAAGAGAATGAATACATTGGTGAACTATCGCATGAGGCAGGTGTGCGGGTTGCGTTGCATGAACAAGGAGTTATGCATTTTCCTTTTGAAGAAGGATTTAGTGTCGCCCCAGGTATGGTGACCTCAGTTGGCCTATCAAGAGTGAGTATTGAAATTATACGTAGATACTAAAATCGTTTAAAATCTAACGATTCCTTTTCCGAAACACTTTGGAATTGTGTATTTGTTGAAACTATTAACCGGGCAATGTATAAAATTTTCTGTGTTATAATTGTCATATATCTTCGAGGAAATGACGTCAATTTACACTTTTTTGGATCGGTTGAAAAACTAATATATCAGAAAAATGAGAAATATACATTGTTTTTAATACAATAACGACAATATAGTTTATACCGTAATCATAAAGATATTCTCAGGCACATTAAATACCATTTTATCCAAACATAAGTACAGACCTATGACCCATTTATTTTAAGCATTTTCTGATGTTTAAGCATTTTCTGAGTTAACTGGAATTACCATACATATTGTTTTACAAAAATCCAAGATGGCATTTTTTTTTCGTTAGATCAAAGTATTTGTAAGGAGAAACGGAAAATAAGATTACATTTACTAGAAAAATGTCTCAAATTATAATCTAAAATAAATATTTTCTTATTTTTTTGTGCTGCGTCTGATTGCAGACAATGATGAAGAGATTGGACAGGTTTAGCGATGGAAGCTGTTTGGATGAAAGTGTTCCACTATCTCAAGAAAACTTGTACAGAAAAAACAAAAACGTTACACGCTACTCTTTGCAGGTCTGTTAAGTACGGTCGATCCCCTATTAAGGGAAGGCAACCTAATGTGAAAATCCCAAAATATTTCTAACGGTACGCCATGCATGTATTAAATGTATGCGGCACGGATCTCATCCGGATCTCACGACCGGTAAATAACGTATAAATTATTATTTAATAACGTTGAAGACGTCTTGCGACAAAAGCTAGCTACTAACAATAGACATTTCCCCTTTTAGCTTTCATGCGCGCAATGCGTGACAGCAGTTGGTTATCAAGCAACTTTGAGTTGCAATATCGCTCTGCTTAGAAGCGATTTTGTTTGTAAAAAAACCTTGCCGAGAAAGAGTTGCAAAAAAGCTGCGGGGGTACGCGGGTGCCACCCGGAGGAAGGTTTGCTTTGAATTAGGTTTGTGAGGAAGGTTCAAAGTTGAACACTCCTAATTGATCACATGCATGTACCAAAAAACCAAACATTTCTTTATGCTGGTTGCCACTTGACTCGGTCACGTAACCTCATTTTGAGGAAGGTTTTCAAAACTTGAAATCCTACCGGAGGAAGGCTGAACTCTTTTTGCAACTCTGTGCCGAGATTCTTTTTTGCTCCTTTGTTAAACTAAATCTCCCCTGAACATGGCGAAATCACAACTCAAATTGACCTTGATAATCAACTACCGTCACGCATTGGGCGCTTGAAAGCTTAAAGAGGAAAAGACTATTCATAAGATAAGCTATCATTTAAATGATATATATCTTGACAATAATGCTAACTTCACTGCAGCAAATGCTTAGAGAATGCATGTTGCCCGCTGTTTTCGATGCTGCTTCCGTATAACCCCTTGAAATTTTTTCTTTATCATAATTTCTTCTGCCTCTCTATAACAGGCATGTCTGAATTCTTGTTTGGGAGAAAGTCAACTGGCCATATGTAAATGCGCAGAAGCCGCCTATCCAACAAACAAACCATGCGACCTTTTCATGAAGTCAAATAGTAAGATTTGATGTATAATCTTTAAAATTTGATCAGATTCGAAATCTGGATTTGGAATTTTGATTGGATTTGATTTGGGTTAATTTTGACGCCATGCAACAGGCAACTGTTGGACAGCAGTAAGAGATTATATAGCAAATGCCAAGTTTATTGTATGTGCCTTCTTCCCATAACTTGCATGAATGTGCGCCATGAGGACACCGTGTTGGTTTCAAGAATTTTAAACGATGTTTCTAAGTTCTATTCAGCTACACGACCAACACAAAATATTGCTTGACACGTCTTTTCCTTCGAATAGCGTTATTTTCATTCGTTTTGTGTGAGAAAAATAAATGGAAGCGGCGCTACTCAGTGAAATATAAAATACCCTAAGTTAACTAATACCGTATATCGGGGTATGACCAAGGGGAAACAATTTTGATATCCACGAGACGCTACTATTTGTTTTTTGTTTTTAGGGCAGTGTTTGCAGAGAGTGAAGTATCTTTTCAGCAAAGATCAATTACCATGCATCCAGAGATGCAAGCGACCATGCAGGTATGTTTAGAACTACCATCGCGTAAATTTTAGCCTTCAGAGAAATTTACTTCATTAAAAATATTTTGCTAAATAAAAAAGACAGATACTTGTTTACTTTCTTTTCTGAAGAATTGAATAAAATTCTCTCTTCTGAATAAATTTATAGTTTCGTTAAATGAATGGGAAATGTTTTTATGACTGGGAATGTCATTTGTGAACTTGATTGTTGATTGTTTTAAATCTTTAGGGAAGACATTTATGAAAAGACAATAAGTACATCTCTGTGGCCATCTAGTGCGTATATGGTATGTAAATGATTTCTGAAAATCTTACTTCCCAACAAAGTTCTCGTTGCAATAGTCCAAATTTGTCGTGTTAGGCTTACTTGCGATAATGATTTAAACTTGTTTAGATTTGGACCGCTACATTTCCTAAATATGATATACTGTTGATTTTAACACGCTGGCTCGCTCTCACGCTCTGCGTGCTTTCGAATTAACTGCAGTTAATGTCAGGGAAAATTTTTTCAACATCACATCAGCGATACCCCATTATTACGACTGTAACTGATTCACACCACCGAAATTACTTTGCCTATAAAAATAATGACCTACCATTCACGTGTTCAAACTTACTTCTCTTGAAGCGTCTGTCCACTTCTTCTAAACAAAAGATTTAACAACAGATGTAGATTGGACAGAAAATAACAAATATCGTTGTTGACGATGTCGATTGTTTATAGTATTTAATATAATTACAAAGGTGATTAATAAAAATTCTCGCCCTTATTGCAATAATCATGCTAAGGAAATTTTTCAAAATGGCGGCGAGTTGTTTCTGTCAGATGAATAAATAAGTTAAATGAATTTCTGTCTGATGAATAAATACGTTATATTGAGGAAAATACCGTAACTGAAAGCACAGAAGAAGTGAAAACATTAGACAAAAAATTATTTTCAACTTTATTTTGCGAAAAGATTGTTTAATTTGAATCGCCATAAAACTGTCGAGATATTTGTTTACGTTTGTAAAACATATATTTTCTACAAGAGTTTCCTCTTTTCAAAAAACCACCTTGATAATTATACTAAAAATTACTATACCTATGAATAGTTGTTAAATATATATAGTTGCATGTGGCAACCGGAAAATAAATAAATTTTAACTCTCAAATGAAGAAAATGGGGGATAGTGTGCGAAAAAAACATACAATAATCTCAGTTTGGATGGTGAGATCAATAAGTAATATAGCTTGTAGTTACACCACATAAGTATTTGATACTCGGACCCAGCCTCGTACCCAGGGTAAAGACCCTGGTACGAGGTTGACTCGGGCCCGGCCCGGGTTAACGGACCGAAAGCTTTGCAGTATCAAATATTTACGTGGTGTACCTACAAGCTAAATCACTTTATGTTTCCTTCATTAAATACATTCAATATCTTGCTATTGTAGAATTTTTTGAGATCGAACGATGCGACTGCGCCCAATAGGAGGTACAACATTAGTCTCTAATAATACGTCAAATTTGTTACTTGATTCAGTCATTAAAATGTTGATGACATTTAAACTTTCATTACTGTAGCAGCGTGCTGTTGCTGAACATATTCTACAGTCAGTTGAATTACCAAGTCATTGAAGAAACGTTTTCGTACGGGGTAAGGGTTTAAATATGTGCATGTTGGTCTACGAACCATCGTACTATAAGGCTAATTCAATAAGATAATATATACGTACAATAAAGCTAATCCAATAAGCTAATCTGTACGTACTATATGAGGCTAATCCAGTAATCTAATCTATACATTCTACATATGAGGTTAATCCAATAAGCTAATCTATACGTATTGTGATGCTAATCAAATATGCTAATCTGTACGTACTATATGAGGCTATTCCAACAAGCTAATTTAAACGTATTATAATGCTAATCCAGTAATCTAATGTATACGTACTATTAGTATAATGCTAATCCAATTATTAAGCTAATATATTTGTATTATAATGCTAATCCAATTGATAAGCTAATATATATGTACTATAATGCTAATCCAATTAATAAACAAATATATACGTACTATAATTCTAATCCAATTAATAAGATAATCTATATGTACTAAATTGCTAATCCAACAAGCATTGGATTTCGTAGGAATAATGTAATATACGTTCTACACGGTAAATGAAGGACATTCATTTTGTCGCATTTTTAGACAACAAATCTTCTAGCTGACATAGGAGGGCAACTTGGTTTGTGGATTGGCATCTCAGCTCTGACTTGTGGTGAAATATTGGAGTTGATGTTTCAGATTATTACTTTCGCTTACATGAAGTGCAAAAATCGCAGAGAAAATCGTGTGATTAAAATAGGAGATACCACGGAATGATGAACACCAGCACCTCCAATGCAAACGAAAACAGAAAAAGAAAGCCCACATGTCAACGGCAATATAAAATTTAATAAGAAAAACCAACGAATTTAAAACAAAACGCAAATTAAACAAATCGAACAAAAAACAAATTAAGATTTTACTACACTTTAAGATAAGCCTAGTTTTAAAACGATATTTAATGTAATGCATTGCAACGAAGATAATGTAACAATCATATAAATATTGCTCATTTTACGGCACATTTGCTTGAACTACGTGTTTGACTTAGAAACTTAAATAGAAGAAAATTGAATAGCACCCCAATAACCTAGTTCGGTGATGTGTTACTACGCAACAAGGTGGCACGTTCTTTGCCTGAATAAATGCATTTGAAACAAAACATTCAGCGTTAACTGAAAAATTGTATGTATGTATAACAGAATCCTTTAAAATTATTTCGAAACCGAACCGGATTAGGTAACTCAACTACCTTTGCCCTCAAGCAAATGTCTTGCTAGAAAAATAAAGACCCCCCATGCATTCCCCTTCACATCTGTTCGAGTAAGTTTAAAAGGTTTTGTTACAAAGTAGACAATGAGACTCCAGGCAACAATATTGATGTCACATGCATGCATGCATTATTAAGCCGGTTTTCCACTGGCGATATTTTTTGCGCGAAGCGACATTTTTCTTTTGCTTCAAAACTGTGCACTGCAACCATCTGGAACAAATTACTCCATTACGAAATTATATTAAATTGAATTATATTAATACTAAAAGTATCGCGGGTGGAAAACTAATTTTATGCATGGCTTCCATTTAGTAGTGAGCGTCAGGCAACATGTCAGGGTGGAAGATGTAATATAATATTTCTGTTCGTGCATATGCAGTAATAAAGACAAATTTACATCCGAACAATTTCTCATCGGTAAAAATGAGTTGTTCACGACAAAGTTAGCAAAGGAGACGTTAATATACATGATATATATAGATGCGTAATGCATTAGTTTTCAAATGAATGACACATGCTGAGGCCATAATTGCATAGCAACTCCGAACTGAAATATTATATTGGAATAAACTGTACATGTATAAACATTGCACAAATGATTCAATAAAATTTCACTCGAACAGTGTATTGGTGGTGTAAACCTGCCATCTTGCTTTAAATTACAGTCTTGTGTCAAGAGATACTAAGCCGATTGAAAATAGAAAAAGGACAGGATTAACAAATTTGATTTCTTCTTAAATAATTGCACTGTCGCGTTTTTTACACACGTACGTACACGAACGTGAAAGTTTAAAGGCGATTTCCATTACCGTCCGCTTCACCCGCGCGGGCGAAGCGGCTTTTGAAAATGTGCCATGCGACCGTGACGCATTTTAAATTTTCCGTGCGTGTATCTGCTTAAAAAAACGCGTAAGTGGAAAGCAGCCTTAACCAAAACAATGCTTAACTTGGCATGTAAATTAGTAGATATTGATATTGTATACGTCTGAAAATATTTGGTTACAATAACGCTCCTAAACAGCTGCGAAAATATGCGGTTAAAAAAAGTTCCTAAACAGCTGCTGTCATTGTTGACTGCACACACACAGAAATCAGCCGCCTTGACATGTTCACGACACTCACGACTATAGCTAAAAGTGGAGGCGAGGGACAAGTAAAACTCGAAGGCCATTGTATAACAATGAAATGCAAATTGTTGCACAAGCGAAAGCCAATTTGTCGCTAATCTCTGGTAATGCAGACGGCCTTAGGGGCTGTTTACATGAGCCCGGTTACCTGAGATTCAACGAAGCGTGAGAGACTTTGAGGTATTGAAATAAGTCTTTATGACACCAAACAAGCACATGCTATTGTTGTGGTGATTATACGACTGCCAGGATCATGTTATTTGCTCATTTCCATACCTCAAAATCATCTCACGCTTCGCTGAATCTCGGGTAACCGGGCTCATGTAAACAGCCCCTTAATTGTATTAGCCACATTTTCCTCGCAAACAGATAAAGCGCTGCTACGTAACGATACTACTCGAAAATACAAGGTAAGCCAGGCAAATTTCAGGAGTATCGTAGGATTTTGATTCAAATTATTGGACATCAAGGCTTATATAAATGACAAATAAAGCGTCTGCTAGCAGGATAGTCGAACGAATGGCGTAAAATCTCACATCGAAGGACAACAGCATAAGGCTCAAAGATAGATGAAAGAATATTTGAAACTACTTTTGCACATGAATGTACCTTATATATCTACACCTTTCACAGGCGACTGGTGAGATTTTAATGTAATTCAAGCTGTCATTTCTAAAATATGACCACGCGAGAGCTTGCGATGTCACGTTTTAGGCTCTCTTAAACAACGAGAGGCAAGTTTATCTGTTTTGAGATTGTTTTAGAAGATCTTACAAAAGCAAACTTTCAAGTCGACGAGTTTTATTGAGCAATCACCTATCATCACTTGCGCGCAAGGTTTAATGCGCGTATAAGACCATAAAAAATCCATATTTCTCATCTTACTATTATTTCTGTAAAAAAGTACTTAATTATATTTTAAAATATAAAAGTCTAAATCCTTACATATGTTATCTTTCAAAAAACTAAGTAAAAAAATCGAAAGAACTTAGTTCTCTGCATTTATCATGCATCCCAGTGTGCATTTATTGACCTAGATTTTTAATAATAAAAATTTAGAAGCATTTTAAATCTTGCGTGCGTGTACGTGTGGTGCGCAAAAAAACGCGTAAGTGGAAAGCAGCCTTAACCAAAACAATGCTTGACTTGGCATGTAAATTAGTAGATATTAATATTATATACGTCTGAAATGCTTCTTCTACAGTAACAACTTAATACATGTTTGTCGAAATACCTAAGGTAAATATTTGGTAACAATAACGTTCCTAAACAGCTGCTAAAATATTCGGTTAACAAAACGTTCCTAAACAGCTGCTGTACCTAGAGGTCGGCAAGAAGTGCACAACCGATGTAGTTCCGACGATTTTACGTCCGGTTGTAAGTTTGTCTTTACTTGATCTGTATTCAAATCGGTCATGGTTGACTGCACACAAATAGAAATATTCTATCATGCCTTGACATGTTCACGACACTTACGACCATAGCCAGAAGTGGAGGCGAGGCAAAAGTAAAACTCGAAGGCCATTTTATATTAATGAAATGCAAATTGGTGCACAAGGGACAGCCAATTTGTCGCTAATTTCTGGTAATGCAGACGGCCTTAATTGAATTGGCCACATTTCCCTCGCAAACAAATAAAGCGCTGCTACGCAACGATACTATTCGAAAATACAAGGTAAGCACGGCAAATTTCACGAGTATCGTAGGATTTTGATTTTGCTACAAATTATTGGACATCAATGCTTATAAATAAATGACAAATAAAGCGTTTGCTAGTAGGATAGTCGAACGAATAGCGTAAAATCTCACATCGAAGGACAACAGCATAAGACTTAAAGATAGATGAAAAAATATTTGAAACTATTTTTGCACATGCGAGGCTTCTGTTTTCCTTAAAGAATTTGAACCATTTTAGGATGAATTGCGCTTCTAGGCGACCCCAAAAAGTCTTAATCTTCCCACAGTACTCCTCCCATTCCACAAAATTGAAGTTGATACACATTGCTTCAAAGTATATACAATTTAGTCGGTCAAGATGTGATTTTAATACCTGACAGTGCTTTATAAGATAAACTTTAGTATTATAAACTATTAGTATTAGATAAAGATTGTACTTTTTACGCTATTTTCTAAGCTTTACGCTTAAAAGCGAGATAGAAGCGATTATAAAAAAAGATGTTCTTCGATATAAACTTTAATGGACCATAATAACCGCCTAAATTAGAAAAAACACTTCTCCACGTTTCGACCTTTCGAGCCTTTCACTGGGACACCCTGTATATGCTGTTCGTAGAAATTGATGATCCATGCAAAGGTTTATGTTAAATGGCGCAGCAACAGCGATATTTGAAGCAGAGCAATATTTATATATCCATGTTCAAAGCCAGTAAAAGCAATCGATTTTAGATTTTGGTCTTTATAGGCGATTTCTCTGTGATGAACAATCAAACAGGTTCTTTTTTATCGTTGTTCGTCATAGAACAAAGGCAAGACACAGTATGAACAACAAGAGGAATGGGGTTGAAAGGAAAAGAACACTTCGTGATATTTTGGTCGATTTCATGGGTTATACAACGGGACATGGATTTGCAAGGCTCGTTGCTGCAACGTCAATTGCTTGGAGAATATTCTGGGTCGTTGCTGTTTTGGGCGCAACTGGAATGTTCGCCTTCCAAGTAGCAGACCTGTTTAAATTGTTTCTAGCACGACCTGTACAGACATCTGTAACTGTTGCTCTTGAGAAGGTATATGATATAAAACGTATAGTATGATCATGTATTTAAGGGTTAGAGACTGTTGTGAATGTTTTGTTGACAAGTAAACGCACTTGCTGACCATACAACGAACGAAAAATTTCAATATTGCACTCGGCCGAATCTGTTCATTGATTGCTACATTGAAGATCCAAGCTTCGTTGCAGGCTGTCATTTTTGAATAAACCACGATTTTCATGCATGGGTTATTGCGAATAAACCACGATTTTAATGGCTTATTGCGAATAAACCAAGATTTTAATTATCTGTCGCCAGGCAACAAGAAACTACATGATTGATTTTCAACAAACGCGTGAGTAGATTGAGGCCAATGCACGAAGATTGTATATTAAATATAATTAATGATATAATAAACAAAATAAACAAAATGGCGGAATAAGTTTTTCGTATGCCAACCAAACAACCCTAATGGAACTTAAAAAGGCCAGAAAGGTAAACGAAAATACTGCCAAAAGTAGAAAATAATCGATAAAAGTCTGGCAGGACTGTATTTTTACAAGAAACTATCGCGTTTGCGTTGAAAATTACGCCCGAAAAAATCGCGATGAAACGCTACAAAAGTTGTACGATTTTACTATAATAAACAAGTAACTTGTGATATTTGACGGCTCGTCCAATTTTCGTTAAATTTCAAACATCACTCGTATACTATTAATCCCGAATTGTACTCTCCATCGCAGGATTACCTCGCTACCGTAAACCTATTGGTATCCTTATATATTTTCAGAAACTAAAATTTCCTGCCGTTACGATTTGTAATTTGAACATGATAAAAAAGAGCAAAATGGGAAGTCTGCCATTAGAATTGTTTGACGATTTTAAGCTTAACACAACTGAAAAGCCGAGTGAGACTGTCAAGAGTTCCACGCAATTGATTAGTACCACGGAAGGTGTTATTGTTACCCAGGAACCGAGTGCACCTATCAGTTCTACTGCTGAAAGTAAGTGTAAGGTTAATTTCCTATATAATTTCATATTTAAGTTTTTTGCAGGTTCCGACCATAAACATTTTGATAACATGGTAATAGTATAGTTTCGAGTTAAATTACAGGCAAAATTGCATTAGTGATGAGCATTTTGAAGACTGCAAAATAGTAATTCATTATCACAATAATCACCGACCTTTAAGCGGATTTTTCAAGATGGCGGCGAGTTTTTGTCAAAATGGCAGATAAAACCACTTCATTTAAGAAATGCTGAACCCTGTATAAAACAACGGGGAAAAACGAAAGAAATGGCCTAAAAACGACGTTGCAGAATGGTGTTTAACTTTATTTCACACTGTCGAGACATTTGTGTTTACGTTTAAAAAAATGTATTCCCTTCAACCTATATTGCTTTCGAATACTCCATTGTAAAACATTTGTTAATATCTTCGTGCATAAAAATTAATTAACACCCTGTATAATAAATTTGTATAATCCATAAATCTAAATCCCTTTCATGGCCTTCATCTGAGAGAGATAATGCTATTGCATGCGTATTTGCAACCAGTTTCTCTAAAGGTCTGTTCACGCGATCCGATTTTGTCGGATCCAAGTTAACTTTCCAACAGACAATAAAACATCAATCAGAAGTGTATTGGATCCAACAAATTGGATTATGCGAATAGACCTTAACTCTCTTGCCAAAATCTCCATGCATTAACAGTTATCGGAAGGAAAAAACGGGAGATTAAGGAAGACGAATTTGTACCACCAGGAGAATACACTAATTGGTAAGTATATTTCAATTCACCTACCATTTCAAGGATTATAAAGTACGAGTGATTCACCGCTTAACTTTCAGTTAAGAGGCGAGAATCGCCTTAAAGATAATCAATCTGATACGACTCATTCGCGTGCAAAATCTTATATTTAAATGACCTTCGATACTAAGATCTTGAAAGTTTTCCTGTACTTCCTCGAAAGAATCACCCGTGCATTAACATTGCGACACCTCCCCCTTCCCCCAACCTGCTAAACGATCTTCCGATGCCACCGGATAGAGTATATATTGATTTTACTCTAAAGGTACGACACTAGTTCATTGGAGGAAGATGAATCTTACGAGGATATATCCGACGAATTCCCGCCTATAAATGAACTCCGCCCACAGGAAAAGCTAAGAATAAGGGTTGATTCGCATCTTGGGGTCCAGGATCCACCAAATCTATTTCCGCTTGGCCATCAATATCGCGACTTAATAAAAAACTGTACGTGGAAAGGCGCAGACTGTGCACACGGGTAACGACATTTTTTATAAATTCATATATTTAGGCAAAAATGTTCTCCGTGTTTACCATACTTACCCTTGACGGGCATATTCAAATCTAAGAATGTAAATTTGTCCCTTTCCCTCACCAGCTCACTCATTACGAGTGCCAAGGCCATGCCCGTCAAGGGTAAGTGTGGTAAACACGGAGAACATTTTTGCCTATATTATTGCCTGTATTGCAACTCCAAAATTATTTTGGAGCAAATCATATTCATATATTTATATATTTAAACCTGGCTTTAATCACTCGCAGACAGTCGGCAGTGCTCTGCGATCCATTGCCGCTGGCCAATGAAGTAGAATATATTTTCCACGGACAAACATTTTATGCGTCGGTAACAACCGACAACAGAGATCCATGACTCGCTGCGAGTGATGAAATTAACCAGGCTTTAATTTCGTAGTCTTCACAATTGTTATGTACAGTTTATACAACAAAGATATTCAGGATATTGATTTGATGCATGCCTTATAGTATAGAAATGGCGCGCATGCCTAATATTATAGAAATATCGGACAAATTGAATTAAAGAAATCTATTTAAGATGACATTTTTTCCTTAAAAATATTTTTAACACTATGCCAAAAGCCAAAGGCTCTGCATCAAATCAATATCCTGAATATCTTCGCCATCATTTGCTGCATAAATAAACGTATAATCATATGCTTTCAAACTCGAGGTTCCTGAGCCATTTCATTTTTGTAAACATTCTTCGCTATAAACTATAGCGCGCCTATATTCCCCACAAATGCTACTAACCTTCGTATTTGAAGTCGAAAAAACATGTCAAAATAGTTAATAGCCACGTCAGCCTCACATCAATACTGAGTCCAAATCAATGTTAATATTCGTCAATTCTGATCCATAAATAACACAAAATCCCTCCAAATAAGTTTCTAAAGCAAGGAAAGAATGCCATAATTAAGGTTCATGCAATTCGAGAGCCACTTTTTTTGCGGACAATGCTGCTTCATGGACACCTAGATCCCGGCTTTGACATTTTCCAGACGTTTCATCCCGTGGTTTTGGTGTATCGATGCTGTCTAGCATAAGAAATTTTTTTTTGGCAATAGGAGTTCCCGCTGAAATACAATCGCGGGGATAAAAAGGCTAATATTTCAAACAATTTATTACAAAAACGATTGAACATGAGCATTCTTCTGATCTGATTGGCTATCAACTTGCTTTGTCACTCAATTGGCGAAAAAGAAAATTGCGTTCGTTTATTTTGTTTAAAAGACATACGATTTGAACTGTTTATTTGAAGGACCTTGTTTCTAGCCTCTGTTGTCGCGGCCCATAGTACTTTATGGAGTTGCAGCGACGTTTGTTGAAAACAACTTAGGGCTCGATTTGAAATTCTATTCCGTTTCAAAATTTGAAATTCATATTTATTTAAATGTCTAGCGAACCAGTTTGGTATAAAATATTCTGAAAGTTGATGTTTTTTTAAAAAACACGTACATCAGCTAGCACGAAGCAAACAAAATGTTTGCCGCATAACGGACTGTGTACCATCTTAGATTACGAAATATAGAAAGAGTTCTTTCATATTTCACCTCATATACTTGATCTCTTTGTAGAAATCTAAGCAAGTTTTGGACTTTGAGTTGGAATTATAGATACGGCAACTGTTTCACTTTCAATTATGGGATGGATAAAGATGGGGTCCCACTTCGGGTTTTAAAATCATCTAAATCAGGGCCATCTCAAGGTATGACTTTCATTTCAAAAGAATGCATTAATATTACTTTTAAAAATTGGATAGTTTGTCTACCAAAAATCCATTAAAATAGGACATGGTCGTATCAAATGTAATTCAAGCAACAGGAAATGAGATGATAACAAGGCTTGTCATCTCATTATCTATTGACGCGTTTAAAAATTATTATTATTATTATAAACTCTTTACATTTAAGATCTAGCCACAACAGACAATTCAAACTAGCATATACAAGAATGGAATAAAATTAATAATATTCGTACAATATCTAATTTGACTAAAGTTATTAAAAGTCAACTATTTAAGTTTTACTATTTAAGAATATTAAAATTAGCTGAAATTGTTAAAAAGACATCTATTTAAAAAACATCTTTTAAACCTTTCTGTTTCGAATTAGACGTATAAATTTGACATCCTACAGGCTGCTAATTGAATGAATTAAGGTTTCTCTTCAAAAACATCCGGTGCTAACCCGGTTTCAACGGCGCTCGCTGATTCTCGAATGATATGACGTATTAATAGCACATGCGCAAAAACAATGGAGATGAGATTCCGTATGAGTAAAGTGCCGGTGTGTTGTGCTAACAAAAACATTTGTCAGTTGTATTCAATCATTCAAACGCAGGTTTAGTTCTTAAACTCGACATCGAAGAGAATGAATACGTTGGCGAATTGACAGAGGAGGCAGGTGTGCGGGTTGTGTTGCATGAACAAGGAGTTATGCGTTTCCCTTTTGAAGAAGGATTTAGCGTCGCCCCAGGAATGGCGACCTCGGTTGGATTAACGAGAGTAAGTATTGAGAAAGTATTCCTGAAACATTCTGAAAATCTTTGTCCAGTATTTCCACAACACCTTGGACAAAGTCCATATTTTGTGTTTATCTTAGGATACATAGACTGTTTCTGATTGCAGACTATGATGAAGAAATTGGACAGGTTCAGCAATGGAAGCTGTACCGATGAAAGTATTCAACTCACTCAACACAACTTGTACAAGAAAAACGAAAATGTCACACGCTACTCTTTGCAGGTTTGAAAAGCATAGTCGTGCATCTTAAGGTGGCTCGATACAGTTTTCAAGAATTCCATTGTTCATCACTTTGACACGTTCAAACAACGCATTTTTGTGATTTATTCCAGAGATATTCGGGTTTTTCTATATTTTGATGTCTCTACTTTTGAATCGTATTAGTTTTAGTAACTGATCGTCCGTTGCTATGGCGACACACGTGTACAAAATTCACTCCAAAATGACCAATTGCCTCGGATAGTTGTAAAAGAAAAACGGTGACCCCCAATTTTTTTCGTGCATTATTTTACTTGCAAGAAAAACTAAACAATTAGCAAAATATAAAAAAATTCTATAATGGCAAAAAAAATTATTTTACATTTTTCAAAAATGTGGCATTATAGAATTCTTTTATATTTTGCCAATTGTTACTTTTTCTTCCAAGTAAAATAATGAACGAAAAAAAATTGGGGGTCACCGTGCTTTTTTTCCAACTATCCGAGGCAATTGGTCATTTTGGAGTGAATTTTGTACACGTATGTCGCCATAGCAACGGACGATTTGTTACTAAAACTAATACGACTCAAAAGTAGAAACATCAAAATAAATAAAACCCCGAATATCACTGGAATAAATCATAAAAATGCGTTGTTTGAACGTGTCAAAGTGATGAACGATGGAATTTTTGAAATCTGTATCGAGCCACCTTAAAACAAGTAATAATTCAAATTTGGTTGCAAATGTTGTAAAATGTTATAACAGAGTTTCCCTTCAAATCCGTAAACTTTGTAGCTATATATAGCTATTAGTATTACGCACGATAATTGTCTAATTATCTCTCTTTAACAGGCATGTCTGAACTCTTGTTTGGGAGAAAGTCAATTAGCCATTTGTAAATGCACAGAAGTCGCCTATCCGACGGACAAACCATGCAATCTTTTGGACAGTAAAAAAAGTTCGATTTTACTCAAATTGTAATATATCCTTTAGGAGATGCTGAATCTCATAAGGAAATACAAAACATTTTCTGTTTACAGGAACATGTTTGCAGAGGGTGAAAATTCTTTTCAGTAAAGATCAGCTACCTTGCATCGAGGATTGTAAGCAACCATGCAGGCAGGTTTTGTTTCTTATCAATTTACCAGATAACATCGCGACACTTCGATTTAAAGGCTCATTACAAATTTCGTATAATTAGAAAGGTGATTATTGAAAATTCTGGCCTCTAGTCGAGCGACCTCAGATTATTACGTGATAATCACTTAAGCGGATCGGGTGGTAGTAGAGAGGGTTAGTCGAATTACTACCAAAGATTTTGACAAGTTTCATAAATATAATATTTGCCTGCGAATAGGAATTTTATGTCTGTCATCTTGTTTCATTATCATAATGGGCAACTCTGCCAAAGGGGTGGAGGAAATCTGCTCTGAAGAGATAAAACTTTAGCTGTAGGCAAATAATTTAACAGATGGAACAATTAGATTATTTTCAGGGTGCTATCATAAGACACACTCATAAACATTTCAAGTTAGTCGCTTAAAGTCAGCTGGCGAAGCAAGTCAAACTATTCTAAACAGTTTCATACATCCCACCTCCTCCCCATGCCTGCATCAACGAACCTGGTTATGATGGTATTCGGGGCTAGGGGGGGGCGTTATTGTAAATTTTACCCTCACCTTACTGGGCAAAACAATGTGATGAAAAATATGTAAAGTTATATAGTTAATCAGTTCTGTTAAAGTTAATAAATATTACGTCATTTTATTAATAAAATGGCTAGGGGTAATTGTAACCCCTAGTTCAAAATATCCCAAACTCGTGTTTGGCTCTTTCAATCGTAATTAAGACTGTGGGAAAATGCCCAGTAACGAGCTGCGGAAATGCAACATCCATGGGGCGACATGTGAGGAAATAATATACAAATATTATTCGCGCAAGATGACAGACATAAAGTATAACTAAAGATATAATTAACAGAAATATCGATGGTCGAGGGTCTACAAAACATTTCTGAGTTCTCGGTAAATAAGTTTTTTATTAGCTATATGCCACTTGTCAAAGAACAACATCTTTCGGAACTTTTTCGGAACTTTTCTCCTTCCTCAAAGAAGAACATCTTTCGGAACTTTTATCTTTCCTCGGATAAAATTTGACCGTGCATTTTATTTGAAATCTTTAGGAAAGACGTTTATGAAAAGACAATAAGTACATCTCTGTGGCCATCAAAAGCAAACATGGTATGTTAATGTGATAGTTAATAAAATAGATATATACGACAAGCCTTCGTCGGAATTTCACGAACGTGGACGTTTAGAACCCCAGGCTGAATTTTTACTTCCAATGAAATGGTTCGAAGTTTTTCTGTGTTTTTCTCACATGCATTTGTTCTGCATGAGAGCGCGTAGACAATGAAAAAATTCCGCTCCGCGCGTAAAACTCCGCCAAGTGGAAAAAGGCCTTAGTCTCAAAACAGCAAAAAAACCTCCAAAGCTTTGAAAACTTTGTTGTCATTATCTCAAATTGCAGCTATTCACCTTAAACTAATCACATTCATATAATTATTATTGTTTTAGAAGATTTTGAGATCCACCAACATAGAAACGCCTGATAGGAGGTATATGACTATAAAATCTACGAGTAAAATTTGATTCAGCTCTGAAATTGTGATTTAAATTCCTACTACTGTAGCAGTGTGCTGTTGTTGAACATATTCTACACTCAGTTGAATTATAACGTTATTGAAGAATCATTCTCTTATGGGGTAAGGATAACTTAACGGTCAGTATGTATGCTGTAAAATTATATAAAATTCGACCAAAATTTTATTCATAAAACTTTTAACGCAAGCCTTCTTTTATATATGACATTTCACGATTCCATGGCGCATGATTACAACTTAATCAAGTGACTGTTTGATCATTTTTAATATCATAGAAACAGACCTGTTAGTACACAAAAGTTGCGAACTATCCCAACTTAATACCTAGAGAGATTTTTTCTACACAGAGAATAAAAGATATACAGATGGAACTAGGTGGCAAATGGTAGTTATAGTAGATATGGTAGTGCGCGTGAGTGAAGAGTGACTGCGCATGCTCGGCAAGTGCCTGAAATGATTAAAATGGCTTGGATTTCTTGGTAAGAAGCCTGCTTAAACATTTTCGATTAATTAAAGCTTCAATATGTCGTCATCTATATAGCATTTAACGCAAATAAATTTATTTTACAGAACTGTTTATACTTTCAATCACAGGGACTTGCAGAGCATGTGCACTAAAAAGTGGGCACGTGCACTAGTCCCAATTTTGTATTTATTATTTACTCCGTAATTCCATCGTGTATACGGTTTTAGCAGGGACGTAACTAGATCGGTAATTGGGGTTGAGTTTATTCATATCTTCAGTTCTGCCCGACGGATTCCTATTGTAAGCTATTAAACTAACAAATGAAATCCGTCGGGCTGAACTGAATATATGAATAAACATACCCCAATTATCGTTGTATATTTACGCAGGGGCCACGGAAGATCGTTAATTCTATACAGTATATTTTAGGCTAATAGTAATATTTGTTCTCCATTTTTCAGACAACAAAGCTTCTAGCTGACATAGGAGGTCAAGTTGGTTTGTGGATTGGCATCTCAGCTCTGACTTGTGTTGAAGTATTAGAGTTGTTATTTCAGATTATTTCTTTCGCTTACATGAAGTGCAAAAGTGGAAGAGAAAATCGTGTGATTAAAATAGGAGACACCACGGAATGATGAACACCAGCAACTCCAATGCAAACGAAAACAGAAAAAGAAAGTCCAGATGTCAACTACAACACAACATTAAACAAGAAAAAACAACGATTTTGACATTTTACTGCTCTTTGAGATATACGCCTCATTTAAAACGATATTTATTGTAATTTAATGTAATTTAATGTAATTTAATGCAATGCAACGAAGATAATATAACAACCATATAAATATTGCACATTTTACGGCACATTTGCTTGCACTACGTGTTTGACGTTTTGACTTAGTTTGTCGTTATCATTAAGGTTGCCCATATCAATATATATACAATATATATATATATATATATATATATATATATATATATATATATATATATATATATATATATATATATATATGTATAGGTTATCACATGAGGGGCGAGGTGATATCAGTTTTATCGCTTGAGGGACGATATCATAAATGTCACGAGTGAGCGCAGCGAACGAGGGACATTTATGATATCGTCCTGAAAGCGATAAAACTGATATCACCTTGTCCCAATTGTGATAACCTGTTTATCACATACTTCTTTTTCTTCTATAAAGCAATCGACATCGACTGAAACAAACCTCGAACTGCTCGAGTCAGCCATCTTTGTTTTGACAGCGGCAAATGCAGCGGGACAAAAAGCAATATCAGTGACAAAAAGCGATATCAGTGACGATATCGTTTTTATATCACCCTGTTATCGCCCTGATAAAGGCACAAGTATGTGATAAATATATATATATATATATATATATATATATATATATATATATATATATATATATATATATATATATATATATATATATCCTTTAAAATTATTTGAAAACCGAGCTGGGTGAGTGACATGTTGAGGGCATAATTCAATAGCAACACCGAACTGGGATAATACGTACATGTATAAACATTGCACAAATGATTCAATAAAATTTCGCTCAAACAGTGTATTGGTGGTCTATAGTTCATTTAAGTTGCAACGGAGACAGGTGAATATCCTCTCGTTATAGCTTTAGTGACCTAATCTTACTATTACATTTTCTTACATTTCCTTGGCTATAAAGAAAAAAATTTAAAAAAAATTTGCATTTGAAAGTCATCGTCATTAATGATTTAATATCGGATCCTAATTTTATTTATTCTCCAATCACCTGCAGGGTATAAAATTAATTTTTTTAATTTAGTACAAATCAATTGTCGGAACGTATTATTTTATTAAAAAGGCGACACATATATCTTGCACTATATATCTGGAACATTTTCTCCGATTATTTTCCCGACGGCTGACACTACTTTTAATATAAAGCAGCTGACAATCCTGACAATTATCTCAAACCAATAGGTAAGACCAAGAACAGATATATACTGTGGTTGAATTATATAGTTTCTAGGTGGTCTACATCACACTTAAAAACGCGGTGCTCATGCATATTATGCACATGTACGTGCTTAATATCTTCAATAAATAACCTAAAGTACCTGAAGAAGCCGACTATTTATATTTTGATGTAATTCAAGTTGTCATTTCTAAAATATAGCCGCACAAGGACTTATGATATCACCTCACAGGCTCTCTTAAACTTCGAGGGGGAAACTTATTTCTGTTGTGAGATTTTTCTTAGATAATCTTACGAAGCCAAACCTTCAAGACAACGAGTCTCATTAAGCAATAAAGCAAAAGGTTTAATGTTTTAGTAGGACAGCTTTAATTGAATTGGCCAAAATCAGTTTCCTCGTAAACAGATAAAACGGTGCTACGCAACGATAGTAGCTACTCTGAATAAATACAAGGTAAGGTAAATTTTACAAGTATCCTAGGATTTTGATTTCGCTACAAATAACTGGACACAAATGCTTAAACAGTACTGCCCAAAAATAAACTAACACTGCGGCTGCAGTTCGGTTGCGGTCGCCCGATTGAAACCGCAGACGACCGCAAGAGGAAAAAAATAGGATCTCGATTCAACCGCGGTCAGACCGAAGTTTGACCTGATCAACCGCGGTTTTTGTTAGGTTATTTCTGAACAGTACTGTATAAATGACAAATAAAGCGTTTCCAAGCAGGATAGTCGAACGAATAGCGTAAAATCTTAAACCAAAGGACAACTAAAGTTCAAAGAGATATGCAGGTTGATAATTATTTGAAATTATACTTTTGAACAGGCGAAGACTTCTTTTTTCATTAAAAAATTTGAAACATTTTAGGATCAATTACCCTTCCCAAATCCTCCAAAATCTTCTTACATGCAAGTTTATAAGTTTACATATCAAAGCACTGTCATGAAACAGAAGTGCAATTGATGCACATTGTTTTACAGTGCTTAGAGCCTATAACTTAGTCGGTCAAGATGTGATTGTAATCTCATCTTTACATACACAAATAATGAAACATTTAATGAAACGAGTTTTGGGTTGTTATGCATATATTTCAGCCTTTTGAGGGGTATAAAAATAAGTAGTAAAAATAAAATTTGTTCATAACCAATTGAGGGTTGTACTTGTAGTCTATAATTTCAGAAATACGGTCCTTAAAGTTTATACCAAAGAACGTCTATTTTTATATTCGTGTATATAGTAGCTATAGATGAAATTGAAGTAGCTATATAATGTCTATAGGCAACTAGGTTGAATTCTGTAAGCAACCACAGGGGATTAAGCGTCGTTTTTCATAAGTACTTAATTTTTTTAAAACACAAAGATATATTACAGTAAGTTAAGTGATTAATCAGAAATAATTATCCTCGACGAAAATCGCTGCGTTATTAATTCGCGCGAGGGGCGAGGGTATACTAATTTCGCACTGATATATTTATTACAACCTAGCTGGAAACGTATTCATAAGTTCTTGTTCACTGCCCCCATTGATTTCAGAAGCCTTTAGACGATGTCTCTGTGATGCAGAATCAAACAAGTTCTATATTATTGTTGTTCGTCGAATAGAACAAAGGCAAGCAACACTATGGACAACGAAAAGAATGAGGCAGAAAGGAAAAGATCACTTCGTGATATTTTGGTGGATTTCATGGGTTATACAACGGGACATGGATTTGCAAGGCTCGTTGCTGCAACGTCAATTGCTTGGAGAATATTCTGGATCGTTGCTGTTTTGGGCGCAACTGGAATGTTCGTCTACCAAGTATCTGACCTGTTTAAATTGTATCTAGCACGACCTGTACAGACATCTGTGACTGTTACCTTTGAGAAGGTATATGATATAGAATGAATGTTGTTCGATCATCTATAATTAATTTTTCTATGATACTTGGAATAATGCAAACCTATGCAAATTTCTTAGTGTTAAACTATTTCACAATTATTCGCCGCAGGCGAAGTGAATATCGCTGAGTAAGTTATGTACATGTTTTACAAGCGTAAAAAAATACCTCGAGAGTATTTCGGCGATTCAAATAAAACAATGTTTTCGCAAAATGAAGTTAAAAAGCGCTGTAAGAAATAGTTATTGCCTTAAGAATAACTTTATGCCTATTTTTTACTTATTTTGAGGTTTCAGTTACAGTATTTTCGTTAAAATACGGTATTTCTTCATCTGTCACTGTGACAAAAACAACTCGCGCCATTTTGAATAATTCGCTTAGACCAATTAGAGGCCAGAATTTTCAATAGACCTATAGATAGAAGGGAATAGACCTTTTGCAGCATAGACTACCTTTTTATCCATGCAATCAAATCAGCACAGCTGAAAAGAGCGTACCAAAATTGGTAAAAATGCAAAGTTTGGTTGGGAAATGTCGTAAAATGCCCTTGCAAAGTTTACAAATATGTATAGCTACTTTTATTTAACGCACGGAAATTGTTACCATTTTTGGCCTGAATGTGGTAACAATTTCCGTGCGTTAAACAAAAGTATACAAATTTGAAAACTTTGCAAGGCTATATTTTTCGCATTTTACAACATTTCGCAACCAAACTTCGCATTTCCATTAATTTCAGTACGCTCGTTTCATTTCAATGATCATGTTTATTGCATTTCCTCGCATAGATCAAAAGTAGACTATAATGCAAAAGGGGTATTCGGTGAAATATTGCATTCCCAAGGGAATGTGTATACTCTCGAGGGGGTACTATTTTTCGATTCCATGATTGGCAGTAAAAATGTATTGATATTATTATTTATATAATTTCAGAAACTAAAATTTCCTGCCGTCACGATTTGCAACTTGAACCTGATAAAAAGGAGCAAAATGGTAATGCTGCCCGGGAAATTGGTGGAAAATTTCAAGCTTAACACTACCTATTATTACGTGGACAAAAAGAAAACCGTTAGCGACTCGACTAAAACTGAGACGAAAGGAAACGGAATGACCAATATGACTGAAAGTCCAAATCCAAATAAACTTGTTAACAGTACTGAAAAACCGATCCAGACTTTTTATAGTGCCACGCAACCGAGCAAAGGTATTATTACTGAAAAACCGAGTACACCTATCAGTTCTACCGCTGAAAGTAAAAGTAAAAGTGAGTGTAATTCCTATATAATTTCATAAATTATTTCAGTTTATATTTCTAGCAGGTTCCTTCCATATAGACATTTTGAAATATAATTAGTATGATATTATTACTATATTTAGAGGCAACCCGAAATAATGTACCGATTTTGAGAAGTAATATCTCAATGAATTTTCATCAAAAATACAACTATAACATAAAAACTATTTTGAATCAACCCAGAGTATTTTTTGGGGGGGACACCGGGTACTTTGCGAGCCAACGGACAATAAAACATCGATTAGAAGTGAATCGGACCCGACAAAATTTATGTTGTGAACAGGCCTTCGTGGTTGCCAAATTTACATCTCTTAAAAGTAGAATTTCATTGCAAGTTGCAAGAAAAATTGCACCGTGTAACATGGCCTTAACGCATCTTGCTAAACTCTTCGTTAACAGCTAAACTGAGGAAAAAACGGGAAATAAAGAAAGAGGAATATCTACCACCTCCTGGAACCGAACCTGGATACACGGCGTATGTAAATTCATTTCAATTTTCCATGGGCCGATTGTACTAGATTACACAATTGCAAAACATGGTCTGCATGTTTACTTAATTCGATTCATCGAATCCCTTTCTAAAATGATTCCAGTGTCTGTGAGTTTTTCGATCAACGATTGTGCTATCCCTGAAACCTGTTGGCTGCACGTCTGCTCAAAATATAGAATGAATTGTTTTAAAATGAAAAGGCATTTGTTAAAAACCACAATAATATACTGTATATTATTTACCACTTATTTACCGCGACCGAAGAAAATATTATGTTTTGTGCCTTGTGGAACCATAGTTAATTTAGTGGAACCGAAGTCGAAGGTCGAGAGTCCACAAGACATTTTTTCTGAGTAAATATTTCGGTAAATATTCCCTTTATTATATTCAACTAGTCAAAGAAAAACAAAACAACAAGGTAAACAACAAAATATCTATTCATAAATCATAAAAGACATAATTTCAAATGGATAAACAGTCTAAACGTCGCATGCCCAGGTGCGTCGCACGTGATTGAAGTTGTTATTTCCCATGGGAACTCCCTCTGCAGGGGGTTGCGCGGGCGACATCAAAATTTCGTCACTCGCGTGATTCGCTCTCGACCAATGAAACGCTACGAACACAAAACTTTAACAAGTGGTATATAATAAAAACAATTATCATATGGCATTTAGAAGTTCATTTGTTCCAGAATCTGATTGGCTAAAACTACGTCACGTGAGAGGCGGGAAATCCGAATGTTTACCTCAAAATATTGTTTGTCAGGTTTGGTTCAAACCAATTGGTTTGAACCAATTTGATCCAGAGTTAACACTTTTAACCCCCGGGGCATAATAAAACCGGAAGTAGTGATGCTACATCGCATCACGTGACGTATAACCTTTGAATTTCAGGCAAATTATTTTTGAAATGATAAGTTTCTCTGTTAGTTTTGCCTACGTTTTTGTCGCGTATTTTTATTGACTGATCTCCGCGGATCCGGAAACATATTTTGTGGAGTCTCGGGATCAGTCAATTAGCCTCCAGCTGATCTGAGATCATGACGTCATAAAGCGTCTCGACAAACTGAGTTATCTTACGCCTGGTGTTACTTGTCCTTATTCTTCTAACTAATAGTATAAAGGGCAAAAAATTTAAATTCTAATTTACTGTTGGGAAAGAATAAGCGTGTTTTCGCTTAAATATAATAAAATTACTTCATATTTTCGAGTGTCGAGAAGTAAATATGCAATGAAAAAAATGATAATTCAGTTTTGTCGAAGATCTGGCTTCTGATTAGTTGATTTTTATACCCAGATAAGCTGGCTTTCTCACGATGATGTTTTTCGGGGGTACTTTCAATTTTCTCAAATGGGTTTAAAAAATTATAACAACATGAAAAGCAATTTTTTTTTAATCAACAGACCATCTAAAAAATAATTCCAGTCTAAAATTAAAGACAATCGCCGTTACGAAGTCATGCGCTCACGGCTTTGCTAAAAAGTACCCCAAAAATGGCGGCATATTCGTCATCGTGAGAAAGGCTAATAAGTCTTAATTGTCCCTACTAAACGATCTCCTGCAGCCACTGGGTAGAATAAATTTATTGAATTTACTACATGCAGGTATGACGCTAGTACATGGGAAGACAAAACTGATAAGGATATTCTCGATGAATACCCGCCTGAAGGTAAACTGAGCCAAGAAGCTAAATTAAGAATAAGGGTTGAATCGTTTATTGGTGAACAGGATCCATTTTCTCTATACTCGCTTGGCCATGAACAGCAAGACTTTATAAAAAGTTGTACGTGGAAAGGTGTAGATTGTGCAAAAGGGTAAGCAAATTTTAAGCATTTTAAAATATTTTAATCTTGTAGTCTTTACACACGTTATCTACAATCCCGCCCTACGGGCTCGTTTTTTCACTGATTTTTTCTCGTTCTCCCAAACTCTCACGCGTGTTCCTATAACTGCATAGAAACACGGAAAATCCTATTTCTTAAATTTCTTAAGGTTTATTATATTTTAGGAAACACAGCAACTCGAAGTAAACAAAACATTTGTTGCATTACGAACAGCATGCATCATCTTTAAACTTACGGACTTTAAAATTGAATCGATAGGGTTTTTCATATTTCACCTCCTTGATTGATCTCTGTAGAAATCTAAGCAAGTTTTGGACTGAGAGTTGGAATTATAGATACGGCAACTGTTTCACATTCAATGATGGCGTAGATGAAAAAGAGGCCCCACTTCGGGTTTTACAATCATCTAAACCGGGACCATCTCAAGGTATGGCATAAATTTGGAAAGAATGCATTTATTCAGAAAGAATTGTCCATTCATATGGAGCATAAATAATTCATAACCTAATTCACAAAACTAACTCGGTGTTAACTCGGTGTAATGGTGCTCGCTGAAAGGCAAAAACTGAGGTATTGCATGTACAAAACCAATGAAGATGAAAAAATTGTCACTTTCACTGTCCGCGTTTTCAAACTGCGAATACGAGATTTTAGCTTGTCATTTTTGTCAGTTATATTCAATCATTCAAACGCAGGTTTAGTTCTTAAACTCGATATCGAAGAGAATGAATACATTGGCGAATTGACAGAGGAGGCAGGTGTGCGAGTTGTTCTGCATGAACCAGGAGTTATGCGTTTTCCTTTTGAAGAAGGATTTAGTGTCGCCCCAGGCATGGCGACCTCGGTTGGATTAACGATAGTAAGTATTGAAATAAAAATCAGAAAACACCTTCGAAGTCTTTGTCCGGTACCTCAACTGCGCCCCAATAGAGAGTAAGCCCATATTTACGACACCACAAGGTACTGCCCATATAAAGAGTTCGATATTTGCTGACCAAATTTGGTTGGTAAATGTCTTGGTAAAATGTAATATTTTTGAGTGATCTTTATGTTTAAAGTGGCTAAACCAGTATATTTTATGGGGTTTAAAATAATAAGTGACTGTTTAATGAAAAAATATTTTATGACGTAACCCACAAATCTATAAAAATCCAAGATGGCGGATAACTCATTACTTTCTATCACAATATTCGCAGACAAATATGAAGAGATTGGACAGGTTCAGTGATGGGAGCTGTTTCGACGAAAGTGTCCAACTAGCTCCAAACAATTTGTACAGAAGAAAAAGAAATATTACACGCTACTCTTTGCAGGTTAGCTAATCTAAAGCGAGCAATAGTTTAAATTTGCGTTGCCGATGTGAAATGTTGACATATATCTCTTCCAATCCGTAAACTTTGTAATATAGCTATTAACGCACCATAATTTTCTATCTCTTTTTAACAGGCATGTCTGAACTCTTGTTTGGGGGAAAGTCAATTAGCCATTTGTAAATGCGCAGAAGCCGCCTATCCAACAGACAAACCATGCAATCTTTTGAACCACAAAAATAGTACGATTGACTCCATTGTAATATATTTTTTTCGATGGGGGAGGGTCAGAATCTCGTGCGTGCAAGCGTTGATATATGACAGGGGAAACACAAAACATTTTCTCTTTACAGGGACGTGTTTGCAGATGGTGAAATATCTTTTCAGTAAAGATGAGCTACCTTGCATCGAGAATTGTAAGCGACCATGCAGGCAAGTTTGGTTATTTCACCAAATAACATCTCGTGACTATATAATAACATGTTGAATCTATAGCTAAAAACGTCTTCATTCATAGCTTAGCCATTTGCAGCAATTGATTTCACAATATCTTAAAAAAACCACCATGAAATTATTCATCTTGGAACAAATCTACAATTAAGAAACTCACTTCCCCCTTTCAAGGAGTGAATAAAAATCCTGCTTCTAAAATGTGAATAAACCTTTTGAATTTGGTTTACAAAATCTTTTGGAACTTTAAACCTTTCTCAAGTGTATCCTTTACTTTATGTAAAATCTTTAGGGAAGACGTTTATGAAAAGACGATAAGCACATCTATGTGGCCATCAAAAGCGAACCTGGTATGTTCACGCATGCCGACTTTAGAGCCCCAGGAAAATTCTAGGGAGAGTGTTTGATGGGGTTCTTGAGGCGCTATCCTTTAGGCGGCGAAAAATATCAGACCGGTCATATTTTGAAATGAAATTTAGTATTTCATTAAGAATAAGGCAATGAAGTTGCATTTCCCGTGCTAGGCGGATATGGGTAACGATATCCTTGATCAGAGTTCCTGAAACATTCTAAAATAACAGTAATCTCTCTGTACTAAAATACAACAAGACCGGTCCATATAAAGGAAAGCGCCCTTGGTCTCAAACTGTGTTAAAGGTGTCACTTTTTCAAATTGGCGGATATTCACCTCAAAGTGATTACATTCATATATTACTGTTTTAGGAGTTTTTATCAACGACCGACGCCGCCACGCCTAATAGGAGGTACAACACTACGAAAACAAAATGTAAAAGTAAATGGACGACTTGCACTTTAAACTTTTCTTACCCTGGCGATAAAAAGGACATTTTATGAAAGAGCCTATTAAACTTAGTAAAACTGCCAAGTTTGGCTGAGAATTGTGGTAAATTACGGAAAGTAAAGCCGTGCGAAGCTTAGCTAGTATGTAACAAATTTAGTTACACATTTCCGCACGTAATACAAAAGTATGCAAAACATGCCAACTTTGCATGGCTATATTTTCCGCATTTTAAAAAATTTTCCACTCAAACTTTGCATTTGCACTAATTTAAGTAAGATCTTTCTGACTGTGATGATTTATTTTCTTCCTGTTACTTCGATCAAAAATTAGTCTAAAGCGCAAGTCGTCCATTGAACTGCTAATGAGTTTATTACACACGTTATACTTTAAAAAATTTGATGATCAGCAAGGAGAATGTTGATAAAATTGCGATTTAAATTCCTACTACTGTAGCAGTGTGCTGTTGTTGAACATATTCTACAGTCAGTTGAACTATCATGTTATTGAAGAATCATTTTCTTACGGGGTAAGAATTTGAACAACTATTAAAGTTGTAAAATTAAATAAAAATTAAAAACAAATATTGATCGAAATTTATATTTATAGAAATTCATATTTCCCTTCTCTACAAGGAGTATAAAAAAGTACCCCTGTTGAAAACAAGCTTTGAATACCTTTTAATTACGCTAAATTAAATAAACTTCGAAAGCGAGACGCTTAATTTGAAAGCCTCAACCTAACCTTAGAATGCCTTTTACACACCTGTGTGTGAATCATGCATTCAAATTCCAACAAAAGTTTTATTTCAATATGGGGTACTTTTTTATACACCCTGTATACAGGTTTCTCAAAAAAAACGAAAACTATTGAAATCACCCATAACAATGTAATTGTTAGAGTTTGAGTGCCTAAGCACTCTGTTGGGATAATATCACAATAAACACTCGTTGTTCCGCGGTCAGCTGTACCAGCTGTATTAAATTTAATCATATTCACAATTTCAAATTTTTCGTATTTAGCGTTTTATAAGTTGCATTAAATCCCAAAAATTGTGAATATGATTAAATTTAAATTAGCATTGTTATTGCTTTTGAAAGAAAATGGTACAGCTGACCGCGGAACAACGAGTGTTTATTGTGATATTATCCCAACAGAGTGCTTAGGCATTCAAACTTTAACAATTACATTGTTATGGGTGATATCAATAGTTTTTGTTTTTTTTGAGACACCCTGTATAACATTTCGCGATTTCATAGCGCAAAACTACCACTTAATCAAGTGACTCTTTCGTAATGTTTGTTATCATAGAATATAGACATGTTTTTTACTACGTATATAGACAGCGAGTGCGATTATATTTGCATTTTATTTCCATACGACACAAGTTGACATGGCATGTCCAAGTAGGCATGGAAACAGAAATTTCCAAAATAATTACTAATCACCTTATCGTCGCTGATTCTAAAGTTCTTTCGTTTGCGAAAATAAGAAGAGGAATATGTTTCATATGCACTTCATTGACTTCAATATGAATTCTACCATGTATACGGTTTTACAGTAAGTTCTATACAATATATCTTAGGCTAATATTATTTTTCCTCCATTATTCAGACAACAAATCTTCTAGCTGACATAGGAGGTCAACTTGGTTTGTGGATTGGCATCTCAGCTCTGACTTGTGGTGAAATATTGGAGTTGATATTTCAGATTATTACATTTGCTTACATGAAGTTCAAATACCGTAAGAAAATTCAAGTAATTAGAATAGGAGATACCGTGAAACGATGAGCACCAGCAGCTTCAAAGAAACGAAACGACGGAAGAAAGCGAGGAACTCGAACACATATTTCGACAACAACGAAATAAATATTTACCAACATTTATAGGATAAGCCTTGCAAATATGCAAAGATTTTTTCAATTTACTGTAAATACGACGATGATAATTAGTATATTGCATACTGATATTTATATTTAGCATTTATAGACCAAGAGTGACCAGGATTGAGCGAAATATTTCTGCAGGGCGAAGCACGAGGGTCAAAACTCGAAATATAATATATAATACCGAAAATTTGAACAATTGATTTTAGTTTAGATGTTCAGTCAGTACATAAAAACAAATTTGGATTTTAACTATATTTTCAATATAATTGTATTCAAACGATAAATTACCAACCTTAAAATAAAGCTTTCTGCTTTTTAGTCTTTATTTTCAGCGATTTCTTCGTCACCGGCTTCCGCCATTTTTAATGTTTTGGGCATTTGCGTGTAGCCCACGCGAGACGTGGGGTGCGGATACATTTAATTGTCCTTAAACATAAACACAATGTTCTTAACGCCTTATACTCACTAAATCGGTGCAATTAATAATATACAACAACAACTTTGCTATTGCATTTATTTAAAGGAGAATTTCAGCCGCGTCGTCGTCGTGTTGCCGTCCTACATGCTTAAGGTCCCTACTAGGGAGATTTAGCATGAGGACGTGAACGTCAAAGACGACGTGAAAATGGCGAACAAATGGCGTGGCATGCGCATATTTGGGTGCATCACGCCATTTATTCGCCATTTTCACGTCGTCTTTGACGTTCACGTCCTCATGCTAAATCTCCCTATTGATACTCGGATGACGTCATTTGTGATAAGAACAAAACGAAGTGGCAACGAGCCGCCGAGAGAAGTGGTCACTTTTGTTCTTATCCCAAATTACGTTATAGCGTGTATCTATAACTGAACAGACTACGGTTCAATGTTATCTATATGTTTTATACAATAAAATCGAAGAAATTCCAAAATTAAACAGACAAATAGTTTCCCCAACACTTCGAAAATTGCAGATATCACGCGTGCATGATCCATAGGTTTGACGAAATGCTATTGGTTAGCTTAAGACACGTGCTAAAATTTTATTCGCTGACAAAATAAAACAAGAGATGACTGATTAAATTCGTTAAAATTATCAGTGACGTCATTCCGTGCGTCTGTCCTCTTATTGATCATGGATCTCGACCTATGAACTGGTTGAATTCTTAACGTTTTTATATAACAAAATATGTATTGTTTCTCCAAAAATAACAAAGAATTCGCAAAGAATATTGTAATGATATTACAAAATTCCGCTACATGTAACAGTAGCACATTTAGTAGTAGAACGAATTTTACGTCGAAATTTAATTCGCTAATAGCAATATAGATAACATTAATACACCTTGCACGGTCGCTCCACATTCGTAGGCAGGTGATATGCTCAAAAACACCTCGTGATGCATGTTTTCAGTTTTAAATACCACCTATTACAACAGAAAGGTACCTAGTCTAAGAAAAATAACAATTAAAGATCTTTTCTCGTCTAAAAGTTTGCAAAGATTTGAAAGTTTAAAAATTTGCAAGGAAGAGACTGATGTCTTTATAAAAAATATATATTGTGATAAAAGAGATCAAATCTATGCTGAATCATATCATTATTGTACAGCGAATGCTATTCTATGAAAAACGACCCTCGGGACCCTTCAGGACCCTCTACTGTTTATCAATATGAACTGCAGTTAACTAACTTTTTATAAGTTAAAGAAATTCTTAAAAACGTTTTTTAAATTCTTACTCTAAATTCTTATACAAAATAAAAAAGATAAAGACAGGAGCATTTTCAATGCTTTTATAACTCAGATTCCGCCCGTTTGCTTTCGTTTGTTCCACTGCAGGCATTTTTTGGCATCGGATATGCTTGAACAGCAAAATTTTCATAGACAGTTTTATTGACTGACGGAGTGATATTTCTCCACTTACGACATTTAATAAAGACAATTCCAACGACAAGAAGAAATACCAGTGCAAAACCTGCAGACATGCCTGCAATTGTTGTTGACCGTTTGTACCAACTTTGTGATGGTGATGCCGAGGGCGCGTCGTTTTTAGTGGTTGTAATCGTACTTGTTGTTATCGAGGGCGCAACGTTTTTAGTGGTTGTAATCGTTGCTCTTGTAATCGTACCTGTTTTTTTAGTTTCATGAGCTGTTGTTCCTGTTGTAACGGTTTCATGAGCTACTGTACCTGTTCCACCACTTTCGTGGGAAAATGTGCTGGTGGGCTTACCTAAAAGTAAGAGTAAGTGATGTTACAGCATGCTATATATACCGGTACACCAGGCAACGTTAAAAAATGAAATAGATAAATTTTATATCTTGTAATGTTTTCTTTCAACACCATTTGCTGGTCTTACGATTATTCGAGGGTGATGATTTAGAGAAAGATTTATTTTACCTGTAGCAGTTGTAGACACTTTTTCCACTTCGTCATATACATATACAGTAATCTCAATTTTCGTTGAACATTTAGGCAAACCCATATCACTTGCGATAATTATCAAGTTATATTCACGAACACTTAATTTTCTAGCGACGGTCACTGTGCCATTTACTTCGTCGATGTTGAAATCATCGCTACGATTACCTTTAGATGACATGGCGTATTTTACTTGACCATTGGGACCACTATCAGCATCAACTGCAGATACCTCAGCCAAAAAGGTTCCTGGGCCTGATTTGTTTGTTAAATGAAACCACCTTTTTAAAGGTGACTTGAAAATGGGGCAGTTGTCGTTCGTGTCCTCGATTGCTACATGCAGATAAGCCAAAGCAGATTTAGGTGGATAACCTTTATCGGAAACTAGGATGATTATCTCGAGGAGACGAGGTGCAGAACTCTCATAGTCAAAAACCGAAGACGTGAAAATTTCACCAGACATGCTGTTGATTGTAAACAATGGTTTCTGGATTTTAAAAAATGGTTTTTGGTTCAGATAACCACCTAGCATGTACACTATTTCTCCGTTCAGGCCGGTATCCGCATCGCTCGCGTGAACTTTAACGACTTTCGTTCCAACCGGACTATTTTCCAACACAGATACATTGTATAATGTTTCATTGAAAGTTGGAGTGTGTAGGTTTTCTTGTGCGGTGAAGTTACATGCAATTCCATCCCAACCGCGGTAACACAGGCAGGTATTCAGTGAAACACAAATACCTTGGTTATTGCAGTGGTTTAGTTGGGAACAGTCACCAAGGTTGCACGCTGGCCCTTGCCACAAAGGATCGCATTCGCACGTATCATAACCTGTACAATTCCCGTGTCCTGTGAATAATAATTATCAGTTATTTGGATGAGGTTGATGTCCAGTTTTATACATATGCTCGCAGCTTTGGTGTATACAATGAAGTATGATAAGGTGGCAACTAAGTTTATAATATTTACACTTGACACATTATCATTATCGACGAAAAATATATAATATATAGTATAAAACAGAAAAAAACTTCATAACTATATGAACATGATATTTTGCTTGCTGCATCGGAAATGCGTAAATTTTGTTAAATCTTGATAATTCAATCTGATATTTCACACTCTCAAACAATAATAGAGTTGTTTATAAAAAAACAGAGAAAACTATGTCGGCAGGAGGCTGCAAGTAATTTCAACGTACCCAACACGCAGAAATGTATAGCCTTAAAGCAGAATATAAAGTCAATTTAAAATGGAATTGCCCTCTTTTGAGAGATGTAAATTTGGCAAGTAGCGAACTTTTGTCTTTATTACAATCCATGGCATTTCTTACACTTACATTTCACACTAATTTACATCCCTTAAAAGTAAATTGCATTGCAAGTTGCAAGAAAAATTGCACCGTGTAACATGGCCTTAAAGGACCGAACGTTTTTGTTCATTTTGGTCCTCTGCCTGCCATGCTAGTAATTCTAGAGAAATTTGTGAAACAAGAAAAGAAGCTTTATATTATTTCGAAAGAAAAGTCAACGTTGTATAGAATTCTGTTTAACCTAAAATACCCAGCAAAATATTATCACGGAATAGAACCCTAAACTTCGATCAGGTGATATTGTGTAATTTGTTAGACATTGCGCAAAAACTGAATCCAGTATATAAAATGATGACTGTTGGTGACTTTTAAGCATTGGACGCCAATTCATAATTACTGTTACCATTGCCCTATCATCCCAAGGACAGATTTTTTTCACTTATTTTACCTGAACAGTAATTGACGGCTTCGCAGGAAGGAAGAGAACAGTCAGTTCCACCATATCCTATGTCACACTCGCATAGGTTAGCCTCGACACATTCGCCATGATCAGAACAGTTATTGAGGAAGGAACACAACGGAATACTACAGTCTAGTCCACTGTACCCGTTATAACATCTGAAACGCGGAAAAATAATACGAAACTATAGCTAATAATGAGACAGTTTCAGAAGAATAAGAAACGTGAGCGAAAAAATTAACGGCTATAATGTAGTGAAAACTGTCTACTATAACATATTAAACCTACAGCAATGCCCATTATAATCTTTCACCCAAATACAACGGGTCATTCAACCAATACCTTCGGCTTTCTTGAAAATCATAGCCTGGGCTAACATTGATATGTATCATCAATGTTTGATATCATTGGAAGTTGTTCTCAAAATCCATACTATAGAAATTTGCTATACCTTATATTTCATATAATATGAGTATGGAAATAGCAATTAGTATTGACATTATAAATTCCATACTATTTCCAACGAGAATCCATACTATCTCCATGATAGGAATTTTGAAGAATAAATTCCAGTCCATTTCATATCAATTACCTGCATGTCATATTTTCGCCAGGCTTCTCTTGCATGCACGCGCCGTTTCCACTGCAATTTCCTAGATGCTCGCAGTATGCTATGTCTGCACAATCGGGACCGGAAAACCCCGGATAACAACGGCAGACATTCGACACCACGCATTCACCTTGACCAGAACAATGGTTCCTTTCCTCGCAGTCAGCAAGTGCACAACTCTCTCCAGTCCAACCGGTATCACACACGCACAAGTCAATATCAACACATTGGCCACCCCCTTGAAAATTATTTCATGATTATTAAAATAAATGGATAAGCCAGAGGGTGAAATTAACACAAGAAAACACAAATAAAACTGAAAAATGATAACACAAGCTAAATTGGAGACAAATAACACAAGTAAAAGTGGGGGAAATTACCTGAGCAATAATCCAAAGTTGCACAAGAGGGTAAAGTGCAGTTCTCACCGGTCCAGTCACGGTCACATTTGCAAACGTCATAATCGACACAAATACCTTTGCCAGAACAATCAGATACGTTGGAACAGGTAGGAACAATGCTGCAATCCCGCCCTGTGGTAAAATTTATTTGAATATTTTCTAAGTGGGAAAAACGTACAAAGCGATAAAAGTGCATTTTAAATATTCATCGCCAAAATGACCTTAAAATTTCATTTTGGGAGGGGTGTGCCCACGATAGGCGGCAATTTCCAGCAGGGAGTAGTGTAACCCAGCACCATACGAAAATAGAAACGTTCACCCAATTAACATTTATCGCCTCTATTTTAACGTTTTTCGCTTTATATCTGCCTGGGAACGTACTGCAGGCACAGTAGTTGCCTGTACGTAGAAGAATTTTTAAGCAGGTCCCCAATTATGAATTATGATGAATGAACCGGGCTCGTGTAGATTAGGTAACCCACCTTGGTGATGTAAATATGCATGACTGTGTTTATCTTACCAATGAATCCGTCATTACAGCGACATAGATCAGTTCTCCGGCAAACTCCGTGTTTAATACTTGTACAATTCCCAACGTTAAAACATGTTGCTAAAATACATTATTCAGAAGGGAATTAACATATGGTATCAGGGAACTAATTATTGTACTGAGCTAGACCATTTGGTCGCTGTTCCAGTTTGAGGTGAAAAACTAAGTGCGCTCAACTTGATTTCGCATCAGATTTTGTTTATTTAAATCGCCGTGAAATTGTCGAGATATTTGTTTACGTTTGCCGATGCACCCTGTAAACATACTCGGGTTTATGAGACCGTTAAATGCACCCACCTTTCATATCACAGCTATGTCCTTCCCAACCATCCATACAATGGCAAAATCCCTTAACACATTCTCCATTCGTTATATTGCAATTGGAACAGTTACCTAGAATTTAGAAGCCCTGGAATTAGTTACCAAATTAGTTGGATCCAGTAAATAGCTGGTAAATGAGTTTTGTAATTGTTTTAAAACAGTTATTGTCGTTTGCATGGATTACCTATCTCGCAACTTTTCCCAGACCATCCTGCCATACAAAGACAGGTAGAGTTAAGGCATCTTCCCTTGCCAGAACACTGATTGGGGCAGTCTAAAGGTAAATAAAAATGCCCACTTTCTTGCTTTTGTTTTTGTCTTCCTGTTTTCAAGATAAGCCATTGTCGAATTGTGTATAATCATGCAGTCGATGAACAATGATTGCTAAATGTTCAGGTTCTTATTTTTACAAGTCTGAGTATTAACAGAATTCTTTCTTGTCTATTTGTTTATACATAACCATCAAAGGTGAAGAAAATCTTTCTAAAAAATTCTAATTCTATCTAATTGGTAAATTATAAGAGGCGAATAATGAATTGTAATATAAATTCTAAGAGGCTTAGTACTAATAAATTGATGATGGTATACTGGAATGTCTTAGATAGTACCTGGCTTCATTTCCTCTTGGTCTGCAAGGGATGTGTCATTAGTCACAGCCACGTCGTAGATGCAGCTCTTCAACAAACCGTTTGCAAGGCCACGATTGGAGCAAGTCTCAACCGCTTTCTAAAAGAAAAAGAAAAGCAAGCATGGCACTATTCATATTCAAAGTACACTCGGTTTGGGGGACATTCAAACGCCTATCTTCCAGTAATGACCTTCGAATCGGTAAATAAAACAGTTAAACTAGCTTCAACGCGTTGTTGCGCGTAAGCTACATCAATAGCGAGCACAATTCTATGATATCGAGATAAAACAGGCCTTCCATGCAGCTAGGTAAACCATTTTTCGTACCATCAGACATTGAGACTTCCAGAGAAGTAAAAACTACTAATTACTCATGGTCAAAGTGGTCAAACCAAAACAGTGTATGGGTATATGTAGCAATTATGCCTGATGTGCTATTGAAAGTTCATATGTCTACACCTTAAGCAAATAAAATGTCTTACCGCGACGATGAACTGATTTATACCATCCAGTGTGTAAAGTGGACTATAGTGTGGGTCGTTGTAGGAAGAATCCATGACATCGTCAACGTGGAAATTTGTTGAATTCCAAGACCACGACCCACGGAGACCAGAATTATGACGGAGACTTGTTATTGCCCCTAAAATTTGCACCAAAAGAATCAACACTTGAACTGCAATGTACCTAATTTTTATCTATCATTGATTTAAAATTATTTTCATTAAACCATATAGCTATTTTAATATTCATATTGATTATATCTCCAGTAATCAATGGCCAATTCTCCAATGTCATTGGCTAAGAGGAGTGCGATTTGAGCAACAATTTTACCCTTGCTCACAGCTAAGTTGTATCTGTAGATTACAGAAGACACACAATTAATAAGGAATCATAAGAACTAAGTCGTGCAATTTATTCTCAAATTATACTCGTGGTTAACAAATCAACCTCCGGATATGCAGTCGTTTGTTTTGTAATCACCCGTATAATTTTGACATTACTATGCACTCCTATTCGTTCTATTGCCCCTATTAATTTTGGCAAAGTAAAAAATCACATGTCCGCAAACAGCGGTTGTTATCGTCGTTGTTTACATCATTTTACACTGCAACAGCAGTTGGAAAAAAAGCGAAAACCGATGTCGATGTCAAACTGGTAAAGCCTGGCAGACAAGGCTACTTTAATGCATTGTTGATGATTTGCGATTATTGTGAAGTTGGCCTTACATGAGTTGCTGAACTGGACTGCGTCAGAGAAGAGCTCTCCATTTGGTCCAGTGAAGTCATTTGAAGTGTTTTTATCCATAAATCCACAAAGACCTTCTGTTTTCCCTTTGAAATCCACCCCGAGTGCGTATAGAACATTCAAATATTGTCTTTTCATCACATCACTGTAACGCACGTCAATTGTCACCGTGACTCCTTGAAACAAAATATATCATTCAATATTTGTACAGTTACAATGCTGCATACGCTCAAAACCTTATATTTCATCATGCAGATATACTAAAACTTTATACATAAAAGAACGTTGAATAAGCGTGGACAGTACAAAAAAATGAAACCTACTTTTCATTTCTCAGTGATAACTGCATTGACATTTAAAACAAGAATGAAAGCCCGAATATATAACAAAAAACTCTAGTCGGAAACACGACTTAGCTCACTACTTAGTTTAATAGCAAATAACAGGAATAAAAGTTTTTCTCAATCTATTATGTAGTAAGAGAAAGACAAATGTGTCAGTCAGCATAATTACTAGCATACCTGATTCAAACTGAAGCGAAATGAGTATAACTGCCGCTTCTTGCGAATCAAAACTAAACGTTTCTTGAGCACTTAGACTGACAGTTCCATTGTTGAGCGTCACTGTCTGTCCCGAGTAACTTGAAATATTAACTAAAGACCCATCAATCCTGAAAGAAAATGATTGAAATTTTGTTGTTCCTAGTCGGTACATTGTGCATTTGTTTTCCAATGGTCTTTTATTGTAGTCTGGTTGATTGGTCGTCATGCATTTGTTTTTTGTTTGACTGCTTCTGGTTTATTTTGTATTAGTTCGTTTGTATGTTTGTTTGTTTGTTTGTTTGCTTGTTTGTTTTTTTGTTTGTTTGTTTTTTGTGTAACTAGTTCTATTTGGGTTTTTGGCGTTTCCTGTTGATCTGGTTGTTGTATTTTTTGTTAAATCATTTATGCGTTCTACTTGATAAACCTTTGTCAATTTTAATTGAACATTTGTAGGATTATTTTATATGAATCATTTCCTCGTTTCATTTGTTCCATTTTTATGGTTTACTATGCTTCAGTGTTAGTTTGATGATTATTTTTTTAATGTAATCTTGATTGGGAGATAACGAATATGAAAAAATGATAAAAATAATCGTACCGTATATTAGGCAACTCCCGAGGTCGGCTATAATTCAAAGTCATCACAGTCAACACACTCATCCCAGCTTTCACTGAGACACCACCAATCAACGATGCACGTTGATAGGCAAAGAAACGAAACTGTATACCAAAGTCACTTTCCACACTTTTGCATGCCCAGTACTCGCCAATGCCGAAGTAATCGAATTCAATTCCTTTTTAATAGAAGTTTGTAAATAATTTAATTGCATATCAATTATGGCATTCAATATGGAATTTAGGGGCTGTTGTTCCATGAGCCCCGTTGCCCGAGATTTAGCTAACAAAGCGTGAGATAATTTTGAGGTATTAGACCTATGAAACCAAACAACAATGTGCTATTATTGTACTAGTCATTTTACGCTTCGTTAAATCTCAGATAACTGGGCTCATATGAACAGCCCCTTGACTCCATTTTCTGGGACAGTGCCCTTTCTAATGTTTTTCTTAAAAGCCCACAAATTTTATACTAAAATCTACGCTTTACCGTCAAGAGTTTGAAGGTGCGGATCTCCTCCGTTGTTTGAACGATCTCTTTCTTCACAACACTTTCCTACCCAACCTGGGAAGCAAGAACAACGAGATCCCAAGGGCGTACACTCAGGGATACCATTCTTGCATTCTACCAAAGATAAAATATCTTTCAATATAATGATCCAGTGCCATAACAGATCTTTTTTGTTAAAACAATAAAAAATAAAAGATTTAACAATTATTGAATGAGGTTGAACGTAATATGAAGGACTATCAATCGGCTTATCTCACTTGTTTGAATGCTTCTATATTTCTCTTACAATGTCCTTAGATGAACAAACAAACAAAAGTTCACGCGCGAACAGCGATCAATGAAAAGCCTCTTATATATTTTAGAATGGAAAATTGAAAGGCCATAGATGGACTGAGCGTAACTGTTTTTAATATAAAGTGTAATCTATGTTTATTTAAGGGGTTAGAGACTGTTGTAAGTGTTTTGTTAACAAATAAACGCACGCCATACAATGAAAGAGAAATTTCAATATTGCACGAGGCCGTATCGAAATTTCGAGCAATATTGAAATTTCGAGTTCATTGTATGGTCAGCAAGTGGGTTCATTTGTGAACAAAATACGAACATAAAGCTTCTAAGGCCCTGTTCATATGAGCCGGGTTGGCCCGCTTTGCCGGGCTGACTCGCTAGAGGCGAGATCCCGCTTCCTGAGGTTATTTCTATATGTTTTTGAAATTTGATTCACATGGAGAGCGGGCCAGCCCGCTTTGGCGAGATCTCGCTTGAGCGAGGCGAGATCTCGGCAAAACGGGCTCATATGAACGCACTATATGCGGGCTAGCCCGTAAACCGGGCTGAAAATCGTTGATCGCTTTCTCTACAAATATACCTTCATAGCATCATTTCGCCATTTTATACGTATTTGCAAACCAAAAGAACACAATACATTTCAAAAATTAACGAAATATATCTGCCCAAAACCGCTGTAATCGATGCAAGCAACATTTTTCGATTTGTGTAGCATCAACAAATTATGTAACGCTACCCGGCTAGCCCGCCTCATGTGAGTAAGAAAATAAACCAGCCCGGCAAAGCGGGCCAGCCCGGCTCATATGAACAGGGCCTAACACTTTTAATGTACAATCCGAGTTCATTGATTGCTGCATTGAAGATTTAAGCTTCGCTGCAGGCTTTCATTTTTGAATAAACCACGATTTTCATTGGTTATTACGAATAAATTATGATTCCATGATCTGTCGCCAGGCGACAAGAAACCACGTGAGCGATTTTGACCAATCGCATGGGTAGATTTAGGCCAATGCACGAAGATAGTATATTAAATATGCATATACATAAATGGATCTATGCATATCTGATATGGCGGAGATATCTTGAAATGTTCGGAAATGTCCTGAAAACTTATAAAGTTAAAAACAATCTGTAAAATGCTTTGTAAATATAGCCACGCGGTCCTCACAAGCATTGAAGAAAAGACTTTCTTAATACCTGAACAGCCTGGGATATCTGGTTGGGAGCAATTATTTCCTTTCCTCCCCAAAACACATATTGGAGGATTTCCGTGTGTGTCCGGCTTTGGTGGATCTCTTGAAATGCTATGACAAGTAAAAGTTGAGACTTTTTATCTTCACATGCTCTAGAAATGGGAATAGAACTGGCGCGAGCGTGCTTTTAGCGAGATATATTTAAGAAGTAGAAAACATTTTCCGTGTTTCTATACAGTTATAGAAACACGCGTGGGAGTTTGGGAGAACGAGAAATAATTCCAAACTCCCACAAGTGTTTCTATAAATGTATAGAAACACAGCAAAAAATGTTTTCTATTTCTTTTATAATATAACTCAATAAAAACATTTTGTGCAAATATTGTAATTCGATTCAATTACAAATTCTCATTACATCGCTTCGCTTGCCAAGTTCGGCGGGAAAATCCCCGTGTTTCTATACAGTTTTAGTATACACCCGACTATCGTCTATTACAAATCCTACATTCTGATTGGCTACTCAACCATTGTCTATTCGTGATGGTGCATGCTTGGGAAAAATTTCGCTCGCGCGACCGTATAAAATTGAATTATTTTTCGGTGTAATTGCGGTGTATCGATTATTTTCTCGAAATTAATATACCTAGGTACAGGGTGTATACTAAAACAATTAGACAACTCGCCTTCGTTGTCTATGAGCGAATAGTCAACTCAGGCTTCGCCTTCGTTGACTATTCGCTCATAGACAACTCGGACTCGTTGTCTAATTGTTAAATAGAAACATGGTTCTCAACGAATCAACATACTATAAATGTTATATTATAAATATTATATTGAATATAGCAAAAACTGGTGGGCTGTTTAATTTTAAGTCCCTGTACACGGGGCAAATTCTCTTGTAACTTGAAATGTAATTCAACTTTTTAAGAGACGTGAAGTGTAAAAAACGGCCTTGAGCATGTCATTTAACATGTCATGTGGAAAACAACGTTTTATTCTTCTAGCTTTTTCAAATATCACATGTATAAGGATTTAGACTTTTACGTGCGTATGAAAAACGCGACATTGGAAAGCAGCCCTTATAATTGTTATATGACAGTTGTAGAAAACGTTTTACGTGCGACAATTGAAATTTTTAAGACAGAAATCTACGACGGTCTGAAAGTCTAAAAATCTGTGTTTTAAATTTAGAACCATGCACCTTAAATGAGATGGACTTCAAATTTTACTCTTACAAGCTATGTGTAAAGATGCAAAACATCCTTCTTCATTGAACACATGAAAAAGGATTTTTCATTTTGACAAAAAAGTATGGATATAAGCCATAACGCAAGAACGAGCCTATTGGTTTTACCCCCTGAGCCTCGTTCTCGTGTTATGGCTTATTTCCGCATTTATTGGTCAAAATAAAAAGTTCTTTTTTATGCGTGTGTTGAAGAAGGATGTTTTGTAACTTCGTACGTGAGAGTAAACTTAAAAGCCATCTTATTTAAGGTGCATGGTTCTAAATTTAAATGATAACGTTGTGACGTAATTATCGAAAAGGTCTATTGTAATTCAGCAATTAATGATTCATTTGATGTCACGAACCTGCCGGTGGAGTTAGTACCCGAGCTTCCGCCTTCACCGGAATTTCCGCCTGTACCGGAATTTCCACCTGTACCGGAATTTCCACCTGTACCAGAATTTCCACCTGTACCACTACCGCTGTTACCTCCATCTGAGCCACCAGGGTTTGCTGTGGTATGAGTCGTGGACATACATTTACAATTACTCTATATAAAAACACGGCATTTTCGTATTTCATATATACTGCCTTCTTGAAGAAGAAAATTTTAACCAATTGTTGTTTAATCTGCTGTTCTTATTTGAGTACCGTAATGTAGCACTAGAACGTGCGTGTCTAGTAAGCGCAATCAAACATGCGATTCCCAAAAACAATCTAAAACCTCCGTATATAACTATTTAATACTGCATGCTGTAAGTTAAGGACTTAAGCGCTGAGTTGCTTGCAAAATAGCTCTGCACGTCATGCACGCATTATCCGGTTATCGGTTTAAAGATATCTCGCAATAAAGAAGGATTCTCCTGATCTGACCATGAGCAATAAAGACAAAGAAATTTTTGGTTGAAAATGAATATTTGTGTTAACCTGGTTACAGCATCTGACCAGCTCATACTATAGTGCGTATAAAATAACATCATTTAACAAAGAGATTGCATGTGAATAAGCTGAAGTTTACATTACCTGAATGAATCATGAATTTACATTACCTTATCGCACGGTAAACAAATGCTATAAAGTAAAAGAAGTATGTGTTAAATCTATTGTTTATTGAAATAAAGCTAACAGCTGAGAGTATGTCAGAGTTCTATGTGTAGAACAACTGGTCCGACTTATTAAAATAACATATTTATATAGTCTCCGAAAAATGTTTTCCTAAACATAAATTTAGTATGCCAAGCCAGAAAATATATATATTTACACATCACCCATACGTATCAGTATGCATGGTAATAAATGAATAAATAAAGTTAAGAACTATAGTTAGCTAATTTCAGAAGGGGAAATACTTTTTGATGTCGCCACTAGAAACAAAGAATTTTCACGAATAGTTTGAAAAAACGATCACTATAGAAAGTTCTACTGTTCTTATAACGACAGCTATTTTGAATGGAGATGCATTATGGGTTATTCAGAGTAAATTTCGCATCTTCAAAGCGGTTAAAAAGACACAAAGAACCATTGACGAAATTTCTTTCAAAATTCTTTGATAAACAGTTTCTCCAGGGCAATGAAGAAGTATTAACCTGTATATTTCATGAGTAAAGAGAATACTAGAAATCCTACTTCAGTCGAAACCTTTCATGCGAATTTTTCCGTGCATATCACATTACACATATCACATTCTCTCATTATTCTTTTAACAAAAATAAGAGCAAGTATTTCGCTAATATATCTGATGCACAGCCCCTCAATTATCCTGAATCACCCGCAATGCTTTGCGTTAAACTTAAAATTCAACATGGCGTCGCTATCGGTGAATAAGTTGATTGTGATAGCATTCAAATTGATTTACAAACCAATTTTTCCTTGGCCTCGAAAATGCGAAGGAAATCGGACCCAAAGAGTACGAAGAGGAAAAAACGTTTGCAGAAACGTCCGCTGCTATGTTAGAAAAGGTGAAGCTACTTGTGATGCTGGATTTTCCTTCGCGACAAATTGAACTCCCAGGTTCCTCGGTAATTGTTCTTTTAAATGGCCAGGACACACCGAGTGCAAGAGATAGTTTACTTTTGTTGGAATCGTAACTGGGACGCGTGTTGAAAAGCTTATCTGCGGCCACATAAAAATAAATTTAGAGTGTTTAATGATGTACTGTCGGCAAGTCTATCGATACGTATAGTTACAGAAAATCTTAACACGACAGACATAAATATTTTATGAATTCCACCTTATACTCACAAAAAAAACTCTTTACTTTCTCATACGTATTTCGTAGAAACTTTGGAATGGCGGAGACTCTTAGCTCGACCCTAGGAACCATTTGAGCGTACATTTCTATCGAGGAACCAGTAGAACGCTGTGTGTCGGATTTATCAGACAAAACAGTACTACCCTTAAAAATTCAAGCAGGTGTGCTATTAGAGTTTTTGTCTTATATATATATATATATATATATATATATATATATTATAATATATATATATATATATATATATATATATATATATATATATATATATGTATATATATATATATACCGGAAAATTTTTCCTGCAACTCGCAACATAGTTTTTCTACCGTTACATCTTAAAAAATCATTTGCGCATGCGCAGAAAAACATTGAATCATTGACGTTTTAAACGAAATAATCTAAGGGCAGTTTTCCTGACGATTGAACTCTTCGATCGACCGTAAAAATTCGCTCAATTTTCTTCTCAATTGTGAGAAGACGATCGAAACGGATTTACTACACCGAAGACGATTCATGCAGGAAAAGAAAATCAGGCGTAAAATTTCGTTACAATCAAACGCTAATAATTCTCTTAAATATGTATATAGCAATATTCATTTAAAGATTTACTCACATCATAATCTAGTGAACAACCGTCGTAGGATATCGAACATTTGCCTTCTACAAAAAATCCTGGTTTTATGAAAAATGTCTGCGATAGCTTTTGCAAACCACCCTACAAAAAGAGAATTTTAAAATAGAATGAAGCAAGCATTTAAAACGATGCATGTACAAAAATTGTCTCGCGGGTTCATGCAGTTCAGCCTTGAGCCTCTTACAAACGAGCAAGTTTTCTATGACAACAAAAATTCTTTATGTAGAACAAAATTTCTGTGACCAAGTTTTTCTTTGACAAGTTTTATTTCCTCGTGTGAACGTGCCAACAAGTTTACTTTGACAATTTAGTTTGCAGCCAGCGATGTAATCGTACAGCAACAACTACCGCATACAAGTGCTCACATTATGTGACAAGTTTTCTTTGTTGACTCATACAGACGAGCAAAATATGTAATTTGACAAAACTAGTCATAGAAAACTTGCTCGTCTGTAAGGCTTTAGGTATACTTTGCTTACAACCCTGAGGTGAGCCACGACTTCAAAGACAGTTCGCCCACCTCGTTAAGTAAAATCCTCGTGAGGTAAAATCTTCAAAGTAAACCTAGCTCACTTGCAAAAGGTTTCCGAGTGAAATGAAAAGGTATTTTAAAAAATCTATTAGCTTTTGATAATTTGAATAGTACATGCGCCGTTCACAAAAGAGAACATCAACACCGCTTAACTAGAGACGCGTAAAATCTTGTATTTTAATGATTTATTCCACCTGGAATGGATAGCACTACCCATCAAACAGTGGTTTTCGATCGGTCTATTACTTTATTTAAACATCAGTAATCTTGAATTAGCGTTCCTCTTTAATAATTGGTAGCTTAAAACTTGAACATCTTTTTAAACATTTGTCATGCATAAGCACAAAATTTCGACTACATTCATAAAGAATAACAAAATTCATAATCGATTAAATATACCACCGAATAGATTTCTATGTCGAGAATCCTTCTAAGTGCTATTTGGCTGAAATATAAGCGGAAGATCATCTGGGAGCAAGTTTATTAACAAGCGTTTATTATTATACTCCGGCATTATTTTCTAACCTGAGTACCCAGCGCTCCTTTTATCTTGACCCCAACTCCTCCGTCAAGCCTGAAGACTATTTCGCAGGGCAGCAAAGCAATAGAAAACGGAATCGTCTTTGGCTTCACTATGCTTAGCTTATCGACAGACCAACTATTGAAAAAGATATTCGTATAATTACCACATAGCTTGTCAGGTTTCTTACGATAAGGGTCAGGGTTTGTCTAAAATTATTCTTTTTTGGAGGTGCAGGCAAGTCTAGCCTTTGGTCGTATATCAAACTCGTCTACCTGCTTTAAACAAGCCGCACAAATATATCAGTAAAATATGTGATCCTGTGTGTGTAAAAGAAGATGGGCTAAGGTACAATCAATGATCTCAATTTTCTTTGAAAAAGTACTTGGCGTTTCGGTTCCCTGTGCCATATGTGCATTGCTTCAACAAGCGGAAAAACTCCTACGACCACAGCTCGCGTTAAAAAGACATTCAGCCTCATATGCTGAATCGGTCTATTTTTCGTGTCTTTTCGTTATAAAATTTACTTCTAACAGATTTATCACAATTCCTAAACATGGATTTCGTTCAATGCCTCAAGCCCAACCTCATACACATGACTTGAAATACACTATTCTTCTCAAATCCCACCTCATGCATTAACAGGGCTTTGAGGAATAAATTCCTTGAGGGAAGGAACTATGGTAATCTGGAGATTTTAATTAATATCACCGGCTCGGGGATTATTTTCACCTACCTATGTATAAAGGAATATATCAATTTAATATTGATTGCTATAAAACCAGACAGCTTTCCACTAATATAAATGTCATCGTCTTCCTCGTTTACGGTAAGTGACACGGCAACAGCGGCGTTCAAAGTGATTAATGGCTCTATTTCAATTTCCCCCATGGCTCCATTCTGAATTTAAAACAATTTATAATTACTAACTTTGATAAACTTCAATTAACAGCTAGCAGAGGTTAAATTTCACCATATTTTTATAATCTCTGAATGGTCAACATGCGGGCTAAATTTTTGCCAAAAGTTTAGTGTTTGCGTAAAAGGCTTTGTCTTTTAAAATTGGCTGTCCTGTCTATGGATTGTTTTCAACAGGGATTTGATTAAATAGATAACAACCAGCTGATAATTTGCAGTATAATTTGAGATTGTTCTGCCTGGTACTCAATAGATGTGTAGAAAAGTTGTGTCAGGATACTCACATACAGAGAAAATCTGCTCCCACCAAAAGAATTATGAAAATCATATTCTGCAGTCGCTCGCCTATCTCTCCGATGTTTCTTATGTATCTGATCAACATCAATATGACCTACAGCAGCTATCCCGTCCGATATCCATTTTACGGTAATAACTTCTACTAACATATAGTCCCCGCTGGTTCTCGAGCCGATAACCTAATTAAAATATCAAAACCATTTAGAATTGCCGTCTAACGACGAACGTTTCATAAAAAATATATAAAAATATCTCTCCAATATTGCGTATAGAACAATAGACGTTCAACCTTTAAATAAACTTTAATATCATACCTCCAGCTCGGACGGAGATACGGGACTGGAATGCGCTCCGGTCATGTGGTACAAATACTTTTTCCGATTGGATAATTTAAAATTAATTTATGCTTTCTAAATATTATTTCACAAACCTTTGCCAACACTGGATAACCTTCCCTTCCGACAATGAGATGGCCGACTTCAATTTTTTCGTTGCCAGAACCGTCCAACTGACCAACAACCACGCCATTGTTATTATCGCCTCCAGAACAGTATACCTCTCCTTCAATTGACGTTCTTCCTTTGATAAATCTGGAGACAAAAATGTTTCTTCGTATGTCGGATTTAAGATTTCGCAAAAATTACAACGAATACAACATGCGAATTACGAGAAATTTTGACGAATTACGTCACATGACATTACGTTAGTGACATAAGTGGTCAGAATAAGAATAACGTATTTTTCAGTTAGGGATGATTTAACTGCGCAAAAGACTTGTAGGTTTATACAAACGGCTCCAGAACTAAGTTAGTTTTCCAGAAAAATTACGCACTCATGTACGGGTGCATTTTTTTCTGCAGATATAAATCAAGAGATCACTTCTTTGATCTCTTATTATACATCGCGTTAAAAACTTGTGTAGGTTAATGACACGTTGAACTCAAAAACAATCCGTATATACCTATTCGTGAGATTAAAGTCTTCTGTACACCTTTCAATTTCAGTTTCCAAGAATATCATGTTCTCGTTTATGTTTTTTTCCAGAACACGCTCGATAAATTCAGGTCTCTCCTTGGAAACAAACACATCTCCCTGACTTATGTTTTGCACTTTGGTCTTGTTCATCACGATATAATACGTTTTTTCAACATTTTCGCCAATTTTGTAAATGTATCCTAGGCATTTGTAGAATGGAGTTCCTTTAAAAAAAAAGTTAGGCTAAATTAAATTCTCACGTCTAAAACTCCATATACAAAATTCTATGAACTGTGAAATTATTCACAAAAAATCTGTTTACATTCAGTTAAGCTTCATATTCTCACCTTCTGATAGCACGTGAACTTTAGATTCATTCAATTTTATTGATCCATTTATCACGCCACTGACATAATCTGAGTTTGGTTCTGTATCTAAAGTTGTTTCGTCAATAATCTGAACTGCTTTTCCCACTTGACCAAAATCTGCGTAGCTAATCACTTCTTTTATTCCTGCCGGTCTGCCAAGTAGGAACGTGAAATTCCCTATTTGATATATTACGAATTTTAATATACAATTTATACGTATATTGGGTGCGACTTAGAGACTCGCTATTTGCGAACGTATACAAGGCTGTATATTTGGAAACTGTGAACTTTCAAAAGGTTCAATCCTAGCTTTATTGATGATTCCATTTTATAGATCGATTTTCCGATATTTCTCGGTAAAGACCGAGCAAGGGAGGTTAAAAAAAGTTTATTATATGGCAAATGGTATTTGACAAAAACAAAAAAAAATTATTTACTTTACCTAAACTGTCTGGAGACGTCTTATTCATTTCAATAGCAATATATTTCTCTTGAGCATTTATTTGTGCCTTTTTCATTCAGAATTTCTCTGTTTTTCATCTCGTAATAGATCGCCGATAACGCCGGTCCATTACGGCAAAGCGCTCATATAATGGACCGCTCAAAATTCTTCTCAGCCAATCACTGAGCTCCCTTTCACCGGAAGTGGCGCTTGCCATTAAATAATTATAGTTATCCACTTTAACAATTTAAAAACTAATTTAACGAACCTCCTTTAAACGTCGACTGAACGTTTCGTTCCAACTATAATAATATTATTATAATGAACTATATATAGGCAACACGACTTCCTCTATCAAAGGACGAAGTGGTAGCTATATCACTGAATCGTCCCTTGTTGCTCTAAAGGCCGATCTACACGATGCGATTAGTCGTATATGATTCTTATCCTGACGTACGTCATACGTATGAAAAAGATTGGTAACGTCACTCTGTCTGTTCATCAGTTTATAACGAAATTTAAAATGTGACATTTTTACACGCATTTTTTTGAATACATACGCCAGCATACGAATCGTATGCGGCTAATCGCATCGCGTAGACCGGCCTTTACCGTTGCACTTTAGTAAAAAAATTGCAAATCCCACGATGGTTCAAAATAACTACAGATTTTGAATGCTTACCTTTTTCTGATGTATCGCTAATTTTGTGCATCAGACCTCCTGCCTGCGCACTTAAAAGCACGTCTCCAACTTTGAGACCAAGCTTTGTGGGTGCAACCAAAACGGTGGAGGAATCATCTTCTCCGGGAAGTTGAATGGGGCAATTGTATATCTTTGTTATTTCTGGATCAACAATCTTCACATTTTTCTTGTAAATAATGTTTTCAACCCGTTTCGGATCCGCATAATCTGGATACACTCTTCCGTCAGGACAACGAGTGTCATTCCATGATCGACACTCCCCTTCCTTCTACAGATAATATTAACAACAATTTCATGAAAACAACAGTAACATACTTATAAAATAACATGTACACGTGTTTTGATTGGCCAAAGCCCGAGTTTGAATCAGGCTTATTTCTTGAACAGAATTTATGGAACTCCTTATGGAAATCAAACTTCGAGCACTATACCTTGTTGTTGTTATTTTATAAAACAATTAATGATTTCTTGTGTTTGGATGGCTGATCCAAACACTTGGAAGTGTTGCTTGAGTTAAGAAAAGCTTGCCAAATACACTGGCCTTTGGCTCGTGTTTCGCGCGCTTTAATATAAATAAGAAAAAAAAAGAGATGTTATATACCACGTTCTTGAAGCACTTCTCAAAATCGTGACATTTTTGACAGGATTCCAGTGTTGTTGTCTCTTCAGATCGGTTACACTGCCTCATTACACAGTCCACGCGCTGTAATTTAAACGTGTTATGATTCGCTCAAAACTGATATAACTAATATAATGATAAACGTTTAACAGGGCCAGGGAAAAAGATTTATGTACAACGCACTAACAAGGGGAATTTCATTTTAGACGAATCAGCAAGTTTGTTTATATTTTCAGTAATCCCACCAGAATTTATCAATTTTGCCTACTTCTGGCAAAAAGGTACATTATTTACCACGTTACATGAAGTAGTAAAAATTCAGACATTCTGACTGTCTTTGTCTAAAAATGTAAAAAGGAAACTCCCTTTGTTGTACGCAGTGAATTCAATAAATTTGTAGCAACAATTTTTTTCTAAATTCAATTGTGCAACATGGAATACCAGATACTCGCAGTCGTTTTGCACAATTTCATAATTATTTGAATTATTTGAATTATTCAAAAATTATTTGAATTACCATAATTTCTTGCGAACATGTGCTAACATTCCCAACCGTGATGCAGTTGTGGTAAAACCAGTCTGGACATTTTGATGAATGTGGGCCTAAAGATGTACCCGCTATGCATTGCTGCGAGCTGTCGCACCAACCACAGTTACCGTCATGGTAACAATCAATACATTTTCGATACTTTCCACAGTCAGAGTAGGTACAGCCTCGACCCTACAAAGATAAAAAAATCTCTGTCACGATAATTATCATTCCCCATATTCATGGGATATACGCTGAGCGTTTGATACAGAAAAAACATATAATGTGCATTTACCAGGTATCCCGCTAAACATTTGCAAACGTTTGGACCAATACAGCGACCATTTCCCGAACAGTTATTCACGTTATTGCACTGAAATTCAGAACAGTCTCTCCCTGTCCATCCGCGGTAGCAAAAGCAAGTTGCTCCAACACAATCTCCGTTGTAGGAGCACCCATTAGGACAGCGAGTAGCTGGATAAATGAAAAAAATATACTAAAGCTTCGAAAGTCATTTGCAAAACACTAAAAGTCTCTTCAAAATAAGATAAAGGAAATTTCTATTTTCACTGTCATGTGTGCATTTCGTGACAAGGTTTGGGTGAAAAAAAGAAGTAAAACAGTGAATAGTATTATCATTTTTTCCCCTTCCCTTCCGCTTACAAGAAGGTCGTCACAAAATCCAATGATATATAAAAGTGCATGCAATTGTATATTGAGAAAACTGGCTATAATACTTATTAAAACGAAACACGCCAGTGTTTCACGAGGTAAATATACCATAAATGATTGGCGCATGTAAAAGCTTGATGATACTAGCTCACCTGCAGTTTGGGTGCAAATGTATGGGTAGTGACTTTTGCATGAAACAACTTGATCTTTCAACTCGTGAGTTCGTACTGTACACTGCTGTTTTGAAGTCTGTTCATTCTCCTTAAAGATACATACATGCAGTAATATTGACACACACTTAAGCATTTTTGTAGCCTATTTTCTTCCAAAATTTGCATGGGTAATCAAATCAACGTTGTCGTCCATGATGTGTTCTAAAGCCTGTTATAAAGCCTTCTATCCCTAATATTTACAAAATACTACATCCAGAGAAATTTACGTATGTTTTATTTACATTTGTAAGAGACGGCTTGGATAAGAACGTAATTAGCGCAATTAAAACTACAACTATAGTTAAAAAGTAGTTAAATAGTGCATGATTAAGTTTTAAATACGCGCATATTGGGTGACGTTTTCACCTAACTATAGTTAACTGATATTGAACTACACCTAACTGATATTTGTCAATATTCAGCTAGGGAGAGCGACCGGCGATATATTTTTAGTATATCCCAAAGATATACATACCAAGTATGCTTCTGTTGTCACCCATATTGGTAGTGGTTTTTCTTTTTCGGATCGTGATTCGTTCAGCGCCATGCTGATAAATCTATTGTCTATTGGTGACAGTGATGAAACCACACGAGCTCCGTGATCCTTAAAAAAATTCCATGTTTTCATGAGAAGGAAATGATAAAATGTTGTTGTCTTAGAGTTACGCCGATCTGAATTGTGTATTTAAACTCCCTGGAAAACCAGAATCAGACTTCACAGTCAACAGTTATTATGTAGATACGAGCCGACACCTGTATAAACTTTTAACATTCTAAATACGCTCGTGTTAAAATTTCAAGCATAAAAGAAGAATAATCGGAAACAAAATTTAAAAACTATTAACTGCTGAATACACTTGGCAGGATAAATTTTGATAGAATTTAAAAACACCACGTGCATTCATGCAAAATTATTTGAATGTTGATGAATCACACTTCTGGGGCCGGTTGTTCGAAAGGCGTTTAGCTTAAACGGTGGATAAGTTCAAAATGGAAAGCAAAACTATTTATTTATTGAACAACTGAGCCGAAATATTTCGATTTAAATAGCTTAATTGTCAATGGAAGTACATATTTAATGCACGAGATGCAGATTTAGTCGTTCACAAGATGCATGAGAGTAATTTTAAACTTTGGCTTATCCACCGTTTAAGCTAAACGCCTTTCGAACAACCGGCCCCTGGGGCCGATTGCAGGAAAGTAGGATAGCGCTATCCGCCGGATAGTAATTTTTTCAATCGCTCTGTAATTTCCCGTGGTTTGGTATATAGCTTTGATTAAATTTTAGTATTCCTAAATTGTTGATCCTCTTTGTTACTGTCAGCTCCAAGTTTTTAATTTATTTGTTATTATGGTATGTTTACAGAGGTTGCACAACCTTTGACAAAAGAAAATTTTAGAAAGTATACAAGAGGAAATGAGGGATTCGCTGGTATATCGGATCGCGCTCTGTTATTAATCACCTTCATTGCTAGATGCTGATTGGCTGAGAAGAGAATTTTAATAATTTTTTTTTTTTTTTAGGTCGGTAAAATCCTATTGGATATCACACCAACCGTTAAAATAGAAATATAGATTAAAAATAAAAGTATATAGTTAAAAATATATAGTTAAAAGTTAAAAGTATATAGTTAAAAGTATATAGTTAAAAATATTTAGTTAAAAATATATAGATTAAAGATAAAGATAAAAGGTCTAAAAAATTCAACATATGTTTATGCATTAAAAAAAGTTGGTTAATTTGTTTAAATTGCGAAAGGCTCTCTGAGCTCACAATCTCCTCTGGGAGGGAATTCCACTCCTTGATCGTGCGGGGGAAAAAAGAGAATTTAAAAACATCTTTAGTAGTTCTAGGAATTCTATATTTAAAACTGTGGCTACCACGTGTTCTGGTCTCATTGTTTAACTGCAAGTAGTTTTCAGTCGAAACATTGGTGAGGTTGTGGGAAAATTTATACAAGAAAGTCAATAATGTTCTGCATTATTTCCCTTGTATTGTACTTACTGCCGGACTCTATTCTACGATTTTTCTCAGTTTTACGTACCTGGCAATATTTCACGGCTTCGTTTAAGGTTTGACTACCTCTTCTGAAGACAAAGCATGTTAAATCGTTTCTCTGCCAGTTTGGAGGACAACTAACTATAGAATTTAAATTGAAGTATATTGAACTAAAGCTTGTTTCCCACTAGGCCAAATTTTTCGATCAAATTTTACGTAGAATTCCCACAGTTGGAAAGAAAATTCCGCCTAGTGCAAAAAACCGTCCTAACAACAGAGTAAGTCACGCTTACTAGATAAGATGTGCCTTGGTGGTAGTTTTTCGAATGGTTTATAGTTCACCAACGCGAAATCATAATGGTTCTTCTTGCTATAAATAAGCGCGCGGACATAATCTTCCCTTCCGACTCCCCACCAATTGTTCGCTGCTTTAATTGGGTCCGTAAAAGGCTTCGTTGTTGAGCTAAATTCGTACAAATTGAAAGGATTCTTTAAATTGTTTCCATGAAATTCCAGCGGTCCGTTTGTGAGAATCGTTGCACCTTTGGCGAACTCAAGACCACGATTGAGGTAGAACGTGTTCATCTCACAAGTCTGACCTTTAAAGCCATCACTCTCAAAATGATACTCAAGCGAATGCTGCCCGGAATTATTGTAGAAGAAATTGTCAACAATTTTCACTTGGATATTGTTCACTTTGACTGTACTGAAAGGACCAAAGTTGCTCTCGAAAGCATTTTTCATAATTTTTACCAGCATTCGTTGTATCCCAGAACTCCGTCCTGACAATAAAATTGCTCCGTTTGTGTTACCGGCAAACGTGTTACCATATATTGAACTTTCTGTAGGTTCCTGCACCGTTCCGTGGAAACTCCCACCTAATTTAGCTTCAATTCCACCAAATACGTTGTTGGCGACAAAGTTATTGGCGATAGTGAAACGGTTGTCTTGGATTTCGAGGAAAATGGCGGCGCTTTTGGGCACCGAGTTTGCGGAAGATAAGGTGTTCAAAACTTGAGACCGTTCAATAATAAACTTCGGACGTGTATCGGCTCTTTCCGCCGAAGATATGTATTGTACAGAATGTTGGTTGTTGTCAATGAACTCGTTGTTTGATAGACGATGATCTAAAGAATTTAGAACAGATAAATATAAGTATGGAAACACTAATTATAAATAAAATTTTAGTGACAAAGGAGGTTTAGGAGGTTTTGGACGATGGAAGTGCTCTAAAGAGATGGATCATTAGAAATCACGACAAATCCGATACGAACCTTCAGCATTTTCGCAAATCTTGAATTCTAAGTCATCGATGGCAGTATAACTAGGGCTTTCACCCTCTAACGCGATCCGATATTCATCAACATCACGTGGAAGGGTGATGAGAACCTTTGTCCAGACTTTGCCGTACGTGTGCTTTCTAGTATTCCAAATTAATTTCCGTTGGAACTTTGTATAGGAACCTAAGACAACATAATTATACAATGATTTAAAATTATAACATTTATAGTGCGCGCGTGCTGTTGGTCTAGAAATTCTACAACTGTAAAGAAACACGGAAATTTTCCCATCGAAATAAACAAGCGAAGTAATATAATGAAAATTTCTAATTGAATCGAATTAAAAAAATTGTACACATTCGTTTTTTTAAGTTATATTATAGAATTACCTTTTTTCTGTGTTTCTAATTTTCCAACTAATTATTTTTCGTTCTCCCAAACTCCCACGCGTGATTTTATTTAACAATTATTCGTTTCAGTGAATTTTTATCATGGCTTCGCCCGAGGGATATATCTTCCCGAGGGGGTAATATTTCGTCGAATTCCCCGAGCGGAAGGTCTATAAATTATATATTATATCGAAAAAACGTGTAGGCAGCGCAAAAGCTGGGTAAAATGGCTTCTTTTGCCTCCATTTTGAAATTGTTGACAACCTCGAGTCGTGTGCGAGGCATCCACGCGTGGTACACGCAAACTCGAATAGTCAGTCGACTTTTATACCATATATCGACTTTTATAGCATAATATGAAAAAATTCGATGGAACTCCATGATTAATTTACTGATCACGTGGTACAAATCGAGCTTTCTGATTGGATGATTTACAGTTGAGATATAATATAGCTTGTTATCACCGAGCCTGAATTTATTATTACTCCAGCGTCAGCGACGCCTCGGTTTCGTTTTGTTTTTGTTTTTTTAATGGCGCGAAATATACTAGTATTTAAAATGTGTACGTGACCGTTTTTATCTACGTCCCAGTCTTGTCTCCCAAGAGTTGTGGTGCATGGCTTTGGCTAATTTTCCGATGCGCGATTCGATTTCGCTCGCATGATACGGCAATTCCTCCAAGAGGAACAAATAAACCGTTCTTTTCATGCTTTTCGATTAAGTTTAGATTGAATTGGGGTAAGAATATATTTAATACATGTAGATTCTGGTCCTATTTTAGTAATATCACTGCTATTTCGCCGTTTAACAAGATGATGTGGTCGTGTATGGGCGCTTTGTCTCGTCGTAGTTTGCACAGGATTTAATATAACTATATAAGCACGAATTCCAAAGGCAAAGTGTAAGACAAAGCGAATGTATCATGCCGTTTATTTACATTTTTGAACGATTAAACTATACTTTTTAAAGTACGATGTGCTTCTGAATTTCGCGATCGAACATTTAGGTTAGCGAGGCATCTAAATGCGAATATGAACTGTATTGTTCAGAAGCTCTATATTGAAGACTGGCACGTGCGCCGGAGTTAACGCCAGAACAGGCGTCTTGTTACTTAAAATTTCGTATTTGAAAAACAACAACAAAAGCTATAGTCACCGACCAATGGTTATAACTTCAGAAACAGTGAATTTTAACCAATCACAAAGCAGGAAAATCATGCAATAGTCACCTCGAAATTTATACTTAAGCTGTACAGAATAAAAATATTAAATAACATCCACAACCTATCTATTGTGTGTTGCACTTCCTTCCAGACATAAAAAGAATTCATGTATGTGAACAATAACCATGCAGGTTGTTAGTGATAACCTTTACAGTCGTCCCTACCCGAATATCCCAAAATTGGCAAAGATGAAGGATGGAGAGACATCTATCTCATGCAGGTGCAAGTTTTCCAAAGCAGCTATTGCTGGCGATTAAGCGTTGATTCCGTGATATTCGCCATTTGTTATTACGTCATGGCTATCATGCCCTCAGCCAAGTGACTCGGCTTCTCAAACGCTATCAATAAGAAATCCTCAGGCAGCCATCAGTCAAGAGTACGTGAACGTGTACGACACGAAGTTTCACTTCTGGTATATTATACGCATTTTTTACATCGGTGCACTTACCGGTTATAATGTAAATTGATATTCCAGGCTTCAACCTATGAAGACCTTCGTCTTTCAAAACATAAAAAAATTGGAGGAAGCAAAATTGCAGTGATTTAATGCTTGGACTGATCATTCCTGCGCGCCGAAGTTCCCTACTTGCCCACGAGCTCCTTGAGATTAGATATTTTCCTTCATAAAAACAAAAAATTATCTAATGGAAAATTGTCCTCTTTGTTTAGTTGTTAAATAATAGTAAAATACCGACTTACCACGCGCAGAAAAATAGGAATGATCTCTTAAATAATTTTGATAACGAGTAATAAACCAAGTTCCAGTCATCACACGACCAAGAACAGACGCGTTGCTGAATTGCTGCCAGCCACAAAAATCCCGTTCGTAGGTGCATGCGGGCATATCTGGAATAAAACTAAAAATGCTTACATGGTATAAAGCTAAATTCACAATTGCATTTACGATTTATCCTGTTTTCAAAATAATAAGGGATACAATCCTAAGGTTTCCTAATCGATCCGTGATATATTTTTCTGAGAAATATTCATAGAAAACGAGAATTGAACGAAACATTCTATGAATTAGAGTTTTACCCTGAGTCATACGATTTGCTCATTCTATATTTTAAAGTGGATAAATCGTACTTTTATTATAGTGAGCCTTCTTAATTTAAGAAATCTAGATATTGAGAAGGTATTGCAAGTGGAGATAAAAGTTTATAATAAACATACTTGCAAGTTGCGGGGAGTTCGGAATTTTGCAGGGAGGCTGGAAGTTCCCCTTATTTTTGAAAGAAAAAATGCGGAAACTTCGCCAATGTAATTGCTCGTGGATTTTGCGGAACAAATTTTGGCGGCCATCTTGAAAATCCCAAACTCACCGGGTGAGTTCCGACTAGCAAGTGAACAAGGCATGATATAAACGATCAACCTACCAGATATGTTAATGCTTTCAACTAAAATCGCAATCTTTGAATTCGAATCACCATTCCAGCGTAGCAGGATTTCAGTTGTGGGTATAAACAAATCTTTTTTAATAAGACTTTTCCCTTTGTGGTTGTAAATGACGTCATTATTCGCACTATGTGAATCGAAGAGCTGTATATCGCTCTGTGAACCACTCTGAAACAATACGACCACTTTGAATCCCTTGCCCAATGATGTAGTCAGCGCCTTCTCGCAATATTGTGACACTGCTCCGTTCTTTAACCGTGGGATGTCATAGTAGAGGAGTTTAGTGGTTTCGATGTGAATGGACTTTACGTAACCGCATAAGAAAGCCCGACCATAGTTGATTTGTGGGATATTCCCCTGGCCGGGTTCTTCGAAAGATACACCACGGGTATTGTCACGGAAGATCGAGTTTTCAACAAGCACCTTTCGATGCGTTTGTAGAACTGTCGCTGCTGGTCCTCCTGTGTTTAAAAACGAACTTTGGTTGATGTGTACATTTCGATTTGGAAACGCGATTTTCAAACCGCCAGCAGTACAATTTTGAACAGTAATAGCGTTCATTATGGGCACGTTCACAATCGTTTCCATCGCGGGAACATGCATTCCGTGACGATTTCCACAGTGAGTAAACTTAACAAAGTTTAAGGTTGAGCGCTGCTGTGTAAAATTCGTTTCATTTGAGGACACAAAACGCACGTTACCCCAAGCAGTGCCATGGCATTCAAGATATATAAAGTTCATATTAGTGCTGTTGTTTTCCTCGAGACGATGGCATTCGTCCAGTGTAGTTTCATTACCGAAACAATGGAATTGAAGATAATGAGAAACATTATAAAGTGGGCTCATTTGAATCTTCTTTGCAGCGGTCGGCGGTCCATAGCCGAGTTGTTTGCAGAACACATTTGTTAAATTGTGCAAAGGCAGACGGCCTGGTGTAACAAGCGGCGACCAAACGGAACCGTTAAACAGTTGCGCCATTCCTTGCCATGGGAAACTGCCATCTGCAAGTCGAACAATCATCTTGGAGCTGTTATTTCTCCCTGCTGGTTTATCAATGGTGAAATGGACTGGTTTGGATGGGGTTCCTTTCACCTGAAGTGCACCAATCACAAGAATACTAACACCTGGTAACAGCTTTACTGTCACCCCTGCCTCCACGACGAGGGTTGTATTCTTTAAAATGCTCAGATCCGATGTTATTCTGTAGGGACTTTCTGACGCCTTCAAAGAAACCGATTCCGATACTCGACCGAAAAGAACTCTTCCGCGCTGTTTAAAATCTGATCGCACACTTAATATTGACGATTTATTCGCGTTCAAGAGCGGCCAAATTTCGGCAATGGCATAATCATTGTTATCATCAAAATCAGATATTCTATCACGTATTTCACTGGGTTTTTCCGTTCCCCACCAATTGTTTGAGGTGTCGATTTTGTCGCGATAGGAAGTGGCAGGAAGTAAAACGCAAAACTCTTTTGTGTACTTTGAGTTGTCAAAGCTATTAAAATTAACATAGATTTCTTTAAAGAACAGAAAACCAGAAATTGACAGAGAGCACTGCTCTGTCTCCTTCGATGAGAGAGAAGGCAAGGATGGTAAGTTCTGAAATAAAACGTTTTGTGTAACGTTAAAATGTCCGCAACCTTTAAATGTTCCACCAGTTTTGCACACGACTTGCAGAGAGACCACGCCCTTTGCTTTGTTTCTCATAAAACTATTATTCGTAAACACTGCATTCTCGCCAACAGAGGTGCCGATATCAACTACGCTGTGATCTTTTACGTCGTTTTCAACAAACACGTTACTTGTGATAAAAACAGACTCCTTCACGCTTTCTGCTATAAAAAGACAGCGTCCTGAGTTGAGTTCGAAAGTATTGCTTTCCAACTTAACATTGCCGACATCGTTTTCAAGGTATATAACCGCCTTTTCCTGCCCCAGGTTTCCTGAAAAGATATTCTCCGACACTTCTAACACCGTTGGCTTACACGAGGACCACCGGCTGGTGTCGAGATTGATGGTTGAGGTGGCTTGATTCTGATGAAATTTGTTAGCGCGAATTATCCATGAGATGTCGCAACTGTCAAACATATCAAATACAGGTCCTTGGTTTCCAACAAAATTGTTTGACTCGAATATCATAGTTATTGGTTTGTTCGTGTGATATTTATGCCGAAAGTAGCGTATCGCTTTATTTTTATTCCAGGCAAACGTGCTTCCATTCACGAACAAGTTGAGTTTGTTATGATATCCGTAAATGTACATGCTTTCAAATTCACTGTGACTTAAAGTTGAGTTAACAATCCACAATTTTCCATATGCGTATTCTCCGATATAAATACTATGAGACCGCGAAACATTAACAACACAATTTTCTATCAAGAAATCTGTGGTTGAGTGCATACTTTGCGTATAAATACCGTAATTCTGGTTCTCGAGCCTCGTTGATACAATTCTTACTTTACTTATGCTGCCTTTTGTTTGAATACCTTGACCACCTGAGTTTATAATATCCACGCCAATGACAAAAAGGGAATATAAGTTGTTTTCTATCAATATACCATTCTTGGTACTGTCCTGAATATAGACTCCAGTCACCCTGATGTGTCCACTTGAGGATATCTTGATGCCACAGTCACGTGAGTTGGTGATCTGTGTGTCAGAAATATGTGCCGTTTTTAAAGCCTTGTTTTGTAGCAAAATACCATGGTTGGCGCTGTCCCGAATAAGAACCCTGGTGACCGTGATGTGTCCATAGGGGGATAGTATTATGCCACAGTCACGTGAAGCGGTGATTTGCGTGTCAGAAATATGGGCAGATTTCAAAACGTTTCCAACCATGAAGACCCCATTATTGCTGTTAGAAATTCTTGACCTAGATATCGATATTCTCCCACCATCTACATCGTTCGGAAATGTCTCGTTTTCTATAAGTATATAAATGTATACACGATAAGAGATAACTAGTAAAATTATGGAAAGCATCGCTAATGAATCAAATAAGAATAATGATAATGGTCATGACGCCTTTTCTACCGTGACATTTATTCGGTAGCTATTCACTGGATTTTTTTTAAAATCCATACTTTGGAAATACACCATACCCATGATACTGTTTCATATTATATTCATAGTATGGAAATGATCATATTTGTATGGATATTGGACCTCATTATTCTATAATCTACACCATTATAATAATACTATTATAATACTATTGTCTTCTATCAATTAACACCAAAATATTAGCATAGCAAGACTGAGTTTTAAGATAGCTTAGTCTCATGCGTTAGTTGTGATAATAATAAAAAAGCTGCAGTATGTAACAGAATAGAAAACATACTCCGAAGATAAATATCTTGTAAACTCAACATATATGAGTTGTCGAAAAACAAGACACAACATTCAGGTGATATTTTGACTCTATTTCAAAGTCATAGTCAAACCTGAAATAGAGTCGAAATATCACCTGAATATTGTGTCTTGTTTATTAACAACTCTTCTCAAACTCATTAATAATTCATGAGCAAATACACCAATCGCAAACACACATTTCATCACGTGCATGAGTTGTGAAACCCCGGTAATAAACCAAAAATTGAATTAACAATTAAGAACTTAGATAATAAACGCTTACACAGAAAAAAAGAGTGCATTACAACATTTCTTAATTATAAAAACAGCCAGAACAATGAAAGCTGTATTATTACCACAATTCTTAATTAACAATGCAAAAGTCAACACGGAGACCATTAAAGTATGCTTACAAATTTTAACAACGCAAAATTACACACACACATCACACTTTTTCCACAACAAACTTCACATCGCACATTCCACAATAATAGACTATTGTTTCGCCTGAGAAGTTATTTCATAAACTCGTGACTCGTGTTTTACCGGGGTTTCCAAATACTTGAGAATAATTGAATTCACTCGACTGTTCACCGCGCGATTTTTATTGTTCTCTCGAGTATGTAAAACACTCAAGACAATAAAAACCACTCGGCCGTACCGGCCTCGTGTTTTCATTGCCTTTCGTGTTTTACAAACTCTCGAGAACAATAAAAATCGCTTGGTGAACAGTCTTGTGAATTCAATTATTCTCACGTGTTTGGAAACCCCGGTAAAACACTCGCACTCGTTTATGAAATATTACATATCTTGAGTTCACAAGATGTTTATCTTCGGAGTATGTTTTCTATTATATTTCACGAAATTGTCTGCTGCAGTATTATTAGGATAAGAAGAAGTTGATGACAAGATAAATTGCACTTATAATAAAATATTGCGCATGATAATAACGTTGACATTATGCCTATAATAAAATCGCTGTAGTTTGCATCTTCCAAATATTAATGCTCACCTTTAACAGTATAAACAAAGAAATTGAAAGCGGCATTCTTTTGACGGCGTTTAAAGAAGTCAAATAATATTGACGATTTGGAAAACGTATAAACACGTCGATCATACGGGCCAACCGTTTTAAGATTTACAGAAGAATCTTGGAGTTTGTCCAAACCATCGAAAATAACCAAGCTGGAATAAAATGTGCCCCAACTTTCAGTAAATCCATGTCGTAGAATTTGAAGAAAAATTTTGTAGCCGGGTTCAGTCTGCATGACGTGTTCACAATTTAATTGTTTTTGGTATCGCAACCGCTCCAGAAAAAAATAAAAGACGCTATTGCCAGGCACAAACGTTTTGTTCAAGGAGCAAACGTGGAATTTCCGATACATTTTAGGACTCGATAGTTCGTCAGCAAGATTGTTCGCCGGGCCCCATAAACTTGAGAAGAAGAATCCTGAGCCTCTGGTTTGCGTAACGTTTAAATCAGTCAGGACGAGCCATGGGGCCTTCGAGCTAAAGCCATGCGACGCTGTATTTGATATAACGGACATGGGGATTATGCTAGCGTTATTGTATAGATTGTTGTACGTTACTCCAACGCCAATTCCATTGGAATCGTGGATGTAAATGTGACTTATATCGTGCTGATCAAAATCAATTCTCAGTGCAACACCCGAAACACTGATGTCATCGCGATAAGCGTATCCAGCGTCTCTAATCTCTACATGATGTAACTTGCTGGCGTGTTGAGAAAGCGCCAAATGAATTCCTCCCCAATTGTGGTTCTTGCAAGTAATACGCACGGTGTATCCCCGACATTTCTTGCCATATTCCCAAAAAGATCTGCTGCAGCTCATAATATCATTTGCATCCACATCACAGAAAACATTGTAAACAAAACCTGGTACGTCCCAAGGAATGCCACTACGTGTCAAAGTATGAAAGTCAAACCCCAGTTGTTGACAGGCAATCTTTCCTTCGTGATGGTCAAATCTGAAAAATTTAACACAGACTGGCCACCATGTCTCATTCACCAGAATTTCCAACAAACCATCCCAAGGTCCGGCACCTCCACCCAAACGGAATCTTTTTTCGCTTGGAGACCTTACAAGTTTGATCCTCTCGCTTGCTGTACCATTCGCTATCAAACGGCCTTGAACAACCATTGTTGCCTTAGCAGGAAATTGCAAAGTGACATTAGGGCCGACTGTTAGTGTTGCACTTGGCAATACAATGATGTCATCTGTTACGGTATAAGGCGAATGATCAGAAGACAATGTTAAATCTCTGTCCAGGCTTCCACCAATAAATGAGATGTTACGGAAACAAACTGGTCTCGAGGTATTGAGACTAGTGTACTCGGTCATATGGTCGGAGATAAAGAACGGAAAGTACTTTATAGGAGAAAGATGTACTCGTTGATGAAAAGCAAATAATCTGTTAGAAATTTCACATTCATTCGGCGTTCCCCACCAATTCAACTCTGCATGGATAATGTTAGCAATATCTTGACGTGTGGTGGAAATTTCAAAATCAAACCCAGGATTTTCAAAAACATTTTCATGAAAAGAAAAGTTTCCCTCTTTTAATATAACACAGGCGCTATTTTCAAAACGTCGAAAGTTGTTCGGAAAAGGGTCATACGAAGAGTCACGGGAGGGTTTATTTTGCTTGAAAGTGTTGTTCTTTACAAGAGCAGAACGTTTTTGTGAGAAGGAATAAAAATCAATATATACGACACTCTTAGCTGTGTTTTTCATAAAAGAATTCCTGCGAATATCGACATGAACAGGATTCGAGTCAAATTGTGAACCACATTTCTTGTTGTCCGTCAAAGTGATGGCATTCCATGTGTTGTTGAAAAATGTGTTGTCAGAGAATACCGCATTGAAGCCGAAACGACCAGTGCAATACACGTAGAACGACGTCTCGAAATTTTGTTCGAAATGGTTGTAGGTGACAGTGCCTTTAATTCGTCTCGGCCTTACGTTGTAATCTATAGGGCAACTTTGTGGTGATAAGTAAACACCACCCCTGAGGTTACGTGTTATAGAATTTCCGCTGACAAAAAACGTCATATTGACTGCTGAACTGGACCAGTACCTGCATTCCGGAGAAAGATTGACCCCATATTTTGCATTTTCGCTGACTGTGCTGTTTTGTAGAGTTAAATGCCCAAAATGACGAGGTTTGAATCGGTCAGTTCCATCTATCAAATTAATCCCGTTCCTATAATTTGAATTTGCCACACAATTGTAAAATTTATAACCACCAATTTGATTCCATATTGTGCATCCATCACGATCATTCTTGGAAAAATTTGAATGTTGAAATACACTGGATACCATCCCATCTTGCATGTTGATTCCACTATATTTATTAGATATGGAAGTAATATTGAAAAAATCGACGTAGCCAAAATTGTTAACCATGGAAATCCCATTAAGAGAGTTTTCTTTGACAAATGAGTTGGTTATGTTGCATTTTAAGCCACCTTCTGAGATAACAAGGCCACTCTGTAAATTCTTTTCAAACCAACTGTTAGATACGTAACATCTCATACAAACACGGTTGAAATACAATCCTTTGTTTTCATTTTGAATAGAGAACACCTCGATCAATTCACTCAGTAAAAGACTGCTTTGCACCACTCGAAGGCCGTTAGCGGTGTTGCTAACCCATTGGGTGCCTTCTTTGGCTGATAGAATTCCGGAAAGATGTTCGATGGTCAAACCATCCTGTTTATTTCCAAAGAAATTAGTTTTAGAAATTTCAACTCGGCCTGTGATTTTTCTTAGGATTGCACCATTGCCGTTGCTGTCCATGAAGGTGGAGTTCGTGATCGCTAGAAGAGGTACATCTAAAAAATAGTTCTCAAGATTAGATATAGCAAGAACATCTGATTGATCTAAGGGGCCGCCCTGCCTGTGAGCAATTTGGAAGGATTCCTGTTAATAAACATGCTCTTGAATTGAATCATTGAATTTTTATATTTTCTACATGCAGGGTTTCCTCTAAAAAGTGAGACTTGAAATTATCTCATTGTTCTCAAACCTCTCTTAAACGCGCGTGATTACGCACGAGGGAATTTAACGATTTTGTACTGTGTTTTGTCAGTTGAGCCATGATTTCATTGTAAGTGGACCTTTGTTGTTATTTCAAGAAGCTGTGGATTTAGCATAGCGCTTAAGCATACAAATTAGATAATGATAGGATAATTTCTAAAGTGTCTCTTTTTTTGGGACACCCTGCAAACCAGTATCAATCTTGATTGAGATATTTAATACGGCAATATTTGTCAATGTTTTGAAACGAAAACACCATGCATACATATTTTCTATCATTTGCAGAAGATGTTAAATTTTTCGTAAATAATAAAGTCAGATAGGTCCCAAGTCAATTATGGTGCAAAATTGTTTATAATCAGATTTTTCTCTGAACATGTTTGTTCTAATCACTTCCAGGAAAAAAATGGGAAATCGGCCTAAAGCGCCTCTCATTTTACACAAAACGAAAAAACATGTTCTACGTTTTGATGCGATATTGACAGTTGCAATTTAATTCAAGAAGGCGGTCAAGATTTTGATGAGGTCTGCTCGGTTATGCTAAGTTCGAGCGTTTACACCTTTAAGTCAAGGCTATCGGTTCGATCCAGACCAACACGTGCTGAACTGTGATTTGAGAATTGAAATCACATAAAATTATTTGAAATCACTGATTTCTCATATATATAGCCTTTGACCAGACCGAAGTGCATTTACACTATACGAAAATCATCGCGAGATCTCATTATAAATAAATTATCGGTCAACATTTCTTACCTCCCTCAACTGTCACAGTGAAACTTATTGTTCCTTCTTGGCAACTTAAACAACGAAAACGTATGTAAATTTGATTGCCAGAACTTGAATGAGGCAAAATATCTTTATAAACATCAGTACCCGACTTGACGTGAACAAGGAGAGTACCATTAGCTGCGATTCCGTCGTAAACAAACAATTCAAAAGTTTGACTAGAGTCAGGTGTCGAATGGACATAAATAACAAGCCGATTTCCTCCAACACTTTGAAAAACCTGCAGAGAGAAACGTAGCTGCCTATATAGTCGTACAAGAAATAATGCTACGTAATTGCTAATGTAAATAAACCAAAATTATAAGCCTCTGTGTTTCTCTCAATTTTGACTTACTTTTGAACATTCAACATTCCTTCTAGCTTGCCCGACCGCGCGAAACGTAATTGGAAAGCTAACATTTTCTTCAATGACTGAGCAAAAATCGACCGTTTCTTCAATTCCAGCGTAGGAGAATCCATCCCCTTTGCTTGTATTAGCAATGATCGTGTTTCTGATTTCGATAGTCTTCGATTTTCCAGTTATCTGAACTCCACCAAAGATGTTGTCTCTGACAGCGATGTCTGTCAAAACTAGGGGAGACTTTAGGTTGATGGATGTCACACCAAGCGCAGAATTCGTGACTCTCACATGATCAATCTCAGGTAGGTATTCATCGCCAAATATAGCTTTAAAAGCATGCGAAATATCCACGTATTGTAGTGTTGAAGGTATCTTCGAGTTTTTGAACTTAACGCCTTTCCAGAAAAACGTATTTTCTAGATAACTCCCCAAAAACTCACATACCACGCCAACATCTTCGCCATGGTCTGCAAGATAAACGGAAAAATATTCTAAAGACCATTCACGGCGATTTGAACTAATCGGCATATTTGTTTATATTTTTTTAAGCAAAGCAAATCAGAATGCCTAAATTTTCAATACTTCATGTAAAATGACAAATAATGTACCTTTTTACCAGAAGTAGTCAAAATTTATGTATTTTGATTGGTTACTAAAAATGTAAAGGGCATTTTAAACGTGGCATAACCTTGCTAGTCCATATATAATGAGGCACGATCGATTTTCGCTCATAATAATTAACACATATTGATTGACATATTAATAGAATGACCATTAGTGATGTCCGGTAGCTTATCAATGTTTGACGATAAACACTGAAAACGGTTGCTATCTACTTACTACAACCATTCACCCCTAGACCTCGATGTTTACAGCTAAGTAAATTATTCTCCGATCCGCCACATTGTAGACGATCAAGCCAAATCGGTCCACTCCCGCCACCATGCGTGTAGCTACGTTTTGCTTTCATGAAACCAAGTTGTCGACAGGCAACCTAACCGAGAAAACACGGTAGTTTGAAACAGAAAGAAATGAGTGCAAAATAAAATTCCCCAAGATTCAGTTGTTACTACCTCCCCACTCCCCATTTCACACATTACTCTCACTGATTCAGAGCTATGTATTTCAAAACGGTTGGAGTTTATGTTTGATCAGAACTTAAAATAGGATTTTAAGAGAAACACAGAACGACCTAGCATCAAATGTGGTATAACAACTGCCTGAAATTGACAAAACACTTCTCGACGCTTCGACCTGAGGGCCCTCGTCAGGAGAGTTAGTATTCTTCCTTTTTCATACGAACTCTCCTGACGAAGGCCCTCAGGTCGAAACGTCGAGAAGTGTTTTGTCCATTTCAGGCAGTTGTTATACCACATTTGATGCTAAGTTGTTTGAAGTCGCTGTCACGCTGCTCCCTGGTTACACTGAAACGTAACACAGAACGTGTTATCATCCAAGGAGAAAATGATTTCAGAACGACAAAATTTTTCACTCATCAATAATCACCGACAAATAGTACTTTGCCGACGTCATATGGAAACCAGGCTTTATAGTCATATCGCCAGAGACAAAGGTTACAATATATTTAGGTTAGCTAGACTTTAAATGAAAATGAACTAGTGTTTTAATGAGAAAAATTCAGAAACTTGGAGAACTATGAGCAGAACTGATGCGCATCAAGGACTTGACTTCCACTTTAAATATCAATGCTTTCAAATAAGTCCGAAATCGAAAGCACTGATTTATATGAATTTACATGAACGTGAAACAATTAAAAATTCCGATTCGCGCGGAATTCCACCTAGTGAAAAACAGCCTTTAATTCTGCATACGGTCCAACGACTATTCAATTTATTACAGGCCGGAGTTTGGATAAGAGCGCAAAATTATGGGCTGCGGACTCAAAACGTACGCCATTAAATTTGAATAAAGAGTATACTTTGGGGCTGTTTACATGAGCCCGGTTGCCCGAGATTCAACGAAGCATGAGAGGACTTAGAGTTATTGAAATAAGTCTTTATGACACCAAACAAACACATGCTATTGTTGTGGTGATTATACGACTACCAGGATCATGTTATCTGCTCATTTCAATACCTCAAAATCATCTCACGCTTCGTTGAATCTCGGGTAACCTGGCTCATGTAAACAGCCTTTTTGTGTCAAATTTATTTAAACTGGTAAGAGAAAACCGATCATGCAGTCAATCATAGATTGACTGGTAAAATCGGTGACTATAGTATAGTATAATTATAGCCATGCTGTGAACAGCTGAGTCTGGTAAGAAGCACTGCCACTGTTTCTCGTCACCGACAACCGGGGAGCTATATTGTTGGTGGCGGGTGACGAAGAAAATCAACAAAGCACTTTATTCGTTAATGATTGCCGACAATAGCCATCGCCGACTGTTGTTCGGCTTCGAAAGACACAGTGATTTGGTAAAGTTTAAATGGGACGCAAGGCAGCACGCCATAGTAGCATAAATGGTTAAGCAATCACTATCAGTGTACTCACTTGAGCATCGTTATAATCAAACCAGTCATCGCAAACAGTTCCCCATTTTCCATTGACAAAAATCTCCAAACGTCCGTAATCGTAGCTTTTTCCACCCGCAAGCCGAATTCCGGCATTACCAACTTTTTTTGCCACAGTGCGCACTGAACTGTTTGTTGATATTTTTGTCAAAAAAATCCTATGGGTCGTATTCCCCTTTGCTTGAAGAGAGCCGTTGATTTGCAAAGCGGTTCCGGGAAAGAAGTATAACTTTACGCCAGGTTCTATTTTCAGTGTTGCATTTTCAGAAACGTTTATGTCTTCCTTCACAACGTACGGCGAATTGTTTAGTGCAAGGGTCGTGTCCGCGTGAATTTGCCCTCCAAAATCCATACTCTCAATCGGCCATACTGCCAAGAGAAATACTAAAAGTATTTTGACTATTGAAGCTCTGTGTCGCAAACAATAGAAATCCATATCTTTGAAAACGACTAACAAAACAGGAGTTAGCATCAAGCGCAACGATATCTTGTAATATTTAGGCAATGCAAATAGCCCGTCAATATGTCGAATGATTTTAGATTTCCAAGTATAATTTCCTAGTCTAATACCAAGAAATAGCCAATACCGAACCAACGATCCCAAAATATCAAGTTTCAATTACGCGTGAAAAATGAACATATGGATTAAATTTTCAAAAGAATGTTAACAACTGTAAATAAAGCAATGCTAATAGTAACCAGACACAGTACTAAAATGCGGTGCCCGCAATGCTTGCCTAGAAATAAAACGTCCGCTCATTTCTAACGACATCACCAACTTACATTCTCCTGTCGGCCGCAGCCTGGTTGGTTGGTACATTAAGGTCAAAATTGCGCCGTTTTAAAATCTTCAGAAATAAAATATTTAGGCTAAAAATACTATCTAAAAATACTATCAAAATGAAGAGAAACGTGAGACGAATAAACTGGTGTAGAGCCGGAAACTAGAAAAGCAACGATACAGAAGTCAAGGATTAAGCGTACTGCATTTTTAATTTGTTTAATAATTTTGAGCGGTTTGTCATAAAGTTCGCTTATTGAAACTATACTTTAAAACCTTCGAAATAGAATATATTTGGCTCAAAGTACTATAAAATAAATCGTAATGTAAGACCGATCCACTTATTTAAGGACGAAAATTTAAGAGAAAACCAACGATATGAAAGGTATCAAAGACCAAACTTACTATTACTAGTAAAGTATAGCATAGTAATTTTGAGCGATTTGTCAACAATTCAATTTCGTTTGTCTTTCAAACGTCATAAATCGCTGCGAATACTCTTATTTAGTAATATATTTAAGATCTGTAAGTATAATATCTTACGCTGAATCGAATGATGGCATTTTTGTCCTATTTGGGTGCATAAAAGCAGAGATACACGCAATTATCAGAGTTTGAGATTGAAATTGAAAAAAGAACGTTCCCTTAAAAAAGGAATTTGGCAAACGTACAACAAGATTAATAGTAATAATTAGGAAAAAATTCCAAGCATTCTAAGCATGTGCAAGGAATTTTTACTAGGCGATTAAGGAAACGTATTGATGCGAACAAACAAACTCACAGGCAGAGTATAATGCGGTGCCAAACTTGGCGCGGGCACCGCAATACCAACTGTCAATAGCTAACTACTGCTACTAAGCTCGATGCATTGTAGTAATTTTCATGTTTTCCCCCCTAACCAACAGTTTAACCCTTTTTATGTGTCACATATGTTAAGCTAAGCTGCAGGGGATATTTTGCATCATTTGCAAGTGTCAAAATGAGAAAAACAAACGTAAAAAACATGTGTAAAAATGTTTCCAAGCAATATCCTCGATAATCGAAATACTAGAGTAAACGAACCACTCTTAGAGGAATGACATTTGAAAAAAGTAATCTAAAGCTAGACATTGAAACGCAAATACGCTATGCCTATAGCAACACAAACACAACGCTTCATTTCCTGGTAATGCGCGCATGTTCCAGGAAAAAAGATTTATAATAAGATAACAAGAATTCGGAAATCATATAAATGGATTTTCCAGCTTTTGTTGTAGTTATAATCACACTTATACCATTTGTTCTCGTCAGAAACGGCTTTGCCTCGTTGGCTATCTGCTCGTGTACTAGTAGAGCTCATGGTATGTTACCCAAATGTTCACACTATTGTCTCGGCTAGGTAGTGGTAAGTTTTACACAGCAGGGCATTCCTGTACATACCAAAAGTATTTGTATTTCTGACTGAAACATGAGTGGTTGCATTCTCTTCAGTGGTGCTGGTCATACGATGCAGTTCTAAAGCCCGTTGGCCGTTTGTTTTTGCTGATAATCCCTTCCTTCGCTTCCAAATTTAAATTTCTAAACGTGTTTCGGGTATTTTCCACCCGTGTGTAGGCGATGCAAAAGGGGTAGAAAACTGACTAAATCGTTGCATCCAAACTGCGCAAGTTATGGATATAGTGCAATACAGACCCGTTTACACTTTCGAAACAGCTTTCTTTCTTGACAAATGTGAACGAGTAATTGGTTACAAATTAACTCGTTCACATCTACCAAAGAACCAAAAAGCGTAAGTCAGTGTAAGTGGGTCATAAAGGATTTTCATACGTTTTGCTGTTGAACTTTATACTGTCTTTGCGCTCCTCGCAAAGCAATGATAAATACTTGGCAGGAGTCTATTACTTCTCTCCTGATAAAAGCATTGGGCAAAAGGGAGTTAAGCCCATTAGGTCGAAACGTCAAAAAATTTCGTTGTACGTTTTCCAGGCAGTTGCTGGACGATTTTGATGAGACTTTGTTGTTTTGATCAATTTAGTTTAATTCAAACTTTGTGTTTCTCAATTACACCATGTTGAAAAATTGCCGAAAAATTCCTCGCGTCAAATTATCACGCATATTTGGGCTGCTATGGTGAAACACAAAGTTTGGTTCAACAGGAAACAAAACACAGAATATATTTTCAATATTTATTATGCATTTCACAAACACACAAGAGATTTATTACTTTAGAGGAATAAATCTAGATGAATGTGTTGCACCAATACCAGGGCGACCATGTTTGACTGGTTTGTATGTGATGGAAAACTCGCCAAGATAGTGTCCGATCATTTCAGGCTAAAAACAGACATAAGGGTTTTAGTTTGGCCACATGTTCACACGAAGTTACAGATATTACAGATAAGGAATGCATGCAAGAAATGCAACATGCACAATTCAATAACAACTTTGGATACATTCAACCTAGAAATGACGAAACATGCTTTTCTTTGGAATCAGGGAATGTTGACAATATTCTACATGTACTTCGGTTGTTTTTTTGTCTACACACAGCAAGCTTACAAAATAGGACCTCCCAATCTGCAGCAAGCACACTTTTGAATATTGATAACATTATTCATTGTATATCAAAACATTTGTTAGCAGCATCTACATACAATGTGACAAGTAATTATAAAATCACATATATATAACATGTGTTCTGATTGGTCAAAGCCCATGTTTGAAATTTAATTTGCTTTGAGATCAAACTGGGAACACTACCTTGTTCTTATTATTTTATAAAACAATTACTTAATGGTTTCCTGTGTTTCGGTGGCCTGGGTAAAGAAAACTCTTGCAACATTCCTGTGTGTTTGGATCCATCCATCCAAACACAGCAACTATTAAGTTGTATTAAGTTGGATAGTAATTTATCTTTCTGACAGAGGCTGCTTTGTTCACTTGTTAAAGTTTTCTTCTGAGAAACAAATCACACTTGAAGTAGTAACCTTCAAGTTTCCGTCACTACATACTGCATGATACAAGTTACATTACAGTTGCAGATCAATGACGATTCTAGCACAAGACACGCTTGGCTGCCATGATTCTGGTCAATTAATAAGATTTTGGAAGCATGTACATGAGTCGCGAGATTCAATGAAGTGCGAGATGACTTTAAATTACTGAGATATTTTTATGACACCAAACAAGCACATGGTGTAGTCAGGATGACTACACAATTGCCAGGATCATATTATATGCACATTTCAATACCTCAAAGTCATCTCACACTTTGCTGAATCATGGCTAGGCAGGAGCATAAAAATATATTCCAATTGTCTACTCCCAGTGGTGATGATTCAATCAGTGTCTCGGTAATCTGGGGTGCTCTAGTCAGTAAAATGAAGCAGATATATTATATAAATATATTATATAATATATTATATTAATTACAAACCTTCACTTCAATTTGGTTGAAAGTTTTGCCATTGTATACGCCAATAACGCTGCCAATCATCTCGGGGACAACGATCATATTCCTGAGATGTGTCTTAACTACCTCGGGTTTCTCCATCGGTGGAGCTTCTTTCTTGGCCTTTCGAAGTTTCTTTATTAAGGCTAAAGGTTTTCTTTTCAGCCCGCGAGAGAAACGTCTCCTTGCACGAGCATGTACCAGCTCCATTAGGTTGTCGCTTTGAAGGTCAAGCAATTGATCCAAGTCGACACCACGGTAAGTAAACTTACGAAAAGTACGCTTCTTTTTGGGTTGAACATCAGCCTAAACAAAGGTGTAATTTTCGCTCAAAAACTGGGCCATATTCGAAAATATAAACACAATTCGACTATTTGGTATTTCCTGATAATGTAGGGCTCGAAAAATTGGACAAAAATTTTAGGATTGCATGAGTAATTGAAGGATAATTTTCATAAACTTACCATTTTGTTTGTATGTTTACAAAAGAAGAAACGAAGAGATCGAAGGGTTTGTTTCCAGCCTACTTTAACGCGCGGTGGTGCTTCCACATTTAGCCACGAAAAACAATTTCAAAAATATTTCCTAACCTCACTGAGCTGTATATAACATTACTCAGCAAAACATGTACAAACATTATAGTTGTATGCATATTGTGACAAAATAAACAATATTTGTTGATTAGAGTATATAATATATACGTGATCTGTACACGCTTTGGTATAAGGTGGGTTTTTCATTCATATGAACTGTTTTGAAGCATAATTTTGGCCGCTAGTAGCTCGATTATTAAAAGACTATTATTAAAGATATAAATTCGTCTGGAGTGATTTCATAGTAGAAATCAGGCAAGTTACTATACATGTTTTTTTTTTAATGTTTTGGCCAAAATTTCTTTACGTTTTCCTTCTGAACGTAAATCTAATGTTGGCCGTAACTTTATTTAGATTGCAAACATGCTATATGATCTTTTAATTATAGTATTAATTGAATATAATTTCATTGTTATGATAAATATATTGGACTATTGAATATCAATCAAAAGTTCTGGTTTAGGTCTTAAGGAATACGATGCAAAATTTACAGCATATAGGTTACCATACTGTCATACTTATATATCGTGAGAGGTTAGCAGTTTCCAATTGCTATAAAATTGCACAAAGTAGCATAATAATTTATAGAATAAAAGTTCCCATTTAAATTTTAGATTATGTAATGTTAAACCTGTATATAACCACTGACATGTGAAATTGATGGGGAATCAAATTTTTGGTAGCCTTAATAAGATGTTTTCACAAAGTTGTCCTCAATCTCTGCAAGATGAAATAGTATTAAACCCTCAATTTAATACTATTATGCATTAATACTATTACAAACCATTTTGCATTTTGCACTAACAAGTAAAAATGTCAACAGAAAGGCTAAAGTAGGTGAATTCTGGCCTTGAAATTAGTCATTGCCAAAACTGGAACCATTAGCCTGTCAGTTTGACAGGTTAACCGGCTTTGGGCCTTGGTGAGGTTTTGCCGAAAGAATTGTGGAAACTTTAAGAGATATCTGAGTGCATTAGCCTCAATTAAATCATGTTACCACATAGGTATAGTAACACAAATCTTTAGATGCTAAAGAAACTAGCTGCCATATTGCACAGTTGATCATACAATACATGTATTTTTCACCATATTACTGTAGTTAACAGTGTTCCTAGCTCCTTAATTTTGACTGACACAGAATGCATGGAAAGAAACAATTTAGTTGCATCAGCCACATCTCCGCTTCAATCTATTTGAATTTGCTGCATAATATGCTGTACATTCATAAAATATGGTCACGTATGCATCAATAAAGGTATAAATTGTGAAATAAAAATTTAAAAGTCAAAGAAAAAACTAATTTAGGACTGCATAGAATATAGTCTGTGGCAAATATTTGTTTGATTTACAAAAATGGCAGTTATTTACATATTTATAGTTTTACATAGTACTTGGGCCGAAGTTGGTAAATACTGTACTAGAATTAAGACAATGGAACTTTAATTCCATTGAGTTTCATTTGAAGTACAATAAAATAGCTATGCTTGCTTACCTTGTGTTAAATTAGTTGTTTAAGATTTAAACATTGGATCCTGAATTCAGAGGTGTTGTGAACTTTTATTATAGCTGCCATCCTTGACAGAGTGAAGGTCTTGAAAATGAGGAATTTTCAAAAGAATTGCCTGTAAATTTAAAAAGAAAATAGTTATTAAAAAATATCAAAACTCTGCAGGAAATTTTAGCAGCAAAATTCATCAAAAATATCGCAAAAATTCACCGCTCTAATTTAACATGCCTTGTTTTGCGAACATATTCGAAAAGTGTATTTTCTTGTATTTACTTTTATCGCTAATATGACTAAATCCGGATTTCACATTTTTGTTTTTCAAAGTCAAATTTAAACCATGCTTTTACACTTGGTTGTCATTTGCCGCCATCTTTGTATTCAAACTCAGGCTTCTGATTGGTTAGATAATTTATCACTGATCTATACATTATTCAGTGGATAGCATCGTCGCCTCACCCAGGTTTATAATCATGCAGTCATATCGATTAATCGAATTTTCATCCAGTCTGAAAAATTGTGAGCTAGGTTTGTGTGTGTCCTTTGAACCGTGTCACACATTCGGCGCCATATGAACCGAACTGGAATATTAAAACGTCAGGGAAGCTGGGTCCTAGTGAAAATTGGATTAGTTCCCCCCTATATTTTAGTACTCGCTTAGTTTTAACATATGTTACAAGAATTTGCTGTGGAAATATTCAACAAAACATTAATCGCAATTACCTAAATTCACGTTTTACTTACTAGCATTTAATAATTCTTACATTTATTCATAGAATAAACTTTTATATTGATCATCAAATAAAGGTGAGGGGGGGGCAGTGTGTAATGTAAACAAACGCTTTGTTTACATTTTAAACCCGTATAATATTTCGTAAAATATCAAGAACTTCCAGGATATTTGACACGTTTTTACATTTGAGCAATTTTAAAACAAGTTTAGAGCAGAACCGATGTGCAGAAGCGACAGTCATCCTCCCCCTCCCGACTCAACTGAATTGCATTTTATCATTATTTCATTGCAGACATGCGCACAGCAAGAATACAACGTGAGCGAATGCGAATATACAAGGGTATTCGTTCGACAGCGTGGGTTATGTTGATTATCGGGATACTGGTGGTTTCCTCTGGTTTTGCAATACAAGGCGAATACAGCAAGGTCCATTGGATCAAGCGCGACCCTAATTACATAGACACTCGTTGCTTGTATGAAATACCTGTACCAGAAACGTACGAACAATATTGGTGTGGCTTCTTGGTTTGTATATTTTAATAATTTTCATATTGGAAATACCTCATGGTATAACTTCCTGATAAGGTGCATCCCGAGAAATTAATGAATTTTCATACTAAAAGTTTTTTTCCGAACGAAGAACGCTTGCCACCGTGACTGGCCTAAAAAGCTTCCCTTTAATTTAAAGCACACACAATGATGCATATTTGAGAAGACAGAGGTCTGGATAGGTTTTTTGCCGTGGTCTGTCCCTCTTCTGCATATCTGGGATAGGTTTTTGGAGCGGGGATAAAAGACTCCTCTCAAATCAATCGCCTGCATATTTTGATACAATGCACGTTTTTATATCAAATGCATCGACGGTCTTGCTACAGCACGCCTTCAAAATAGGATAATCAAATTGCCTCAAACAAAAACAAAACTCTCTTTCTAATTATTACGTATGAACTATTTAATTTCTAGCTCAATTTGCTTGTTGAAAACCCCTTTCGTAAAGAACTTGAAATGCACGTGCAGTACAGGAACACTGTTTTCGCGCTGAAACCTGTTGAAAAATTATTTAATTTTTTTACTATTTGTAGGTCTCTTTTACCGCTTTTATTCTTCTTGCTAACCACAGTCAATGGCCCGTCATAGAAAAACAACTCCCGACACTTTTAAAGAAGGTATGCGCGGATATTGAAGCGCGAAATTCAGTTGATGAACATTAAAACGATGGGTCGAATATTTGTGCAGCTTTGCTCGCTTTTTGCTTGCTCAATTATCAATTTCAGGATCAGACCTGCAAAAAAGCTGCGGATATACGGGCACCATTATGTATAATGGAAGATAAATTGGATAATTCTATCAATTATCATGCCAGAGAAAACGCAGTTGTGTTGATGATCATAATTTTGATCGTGGTGTTCAAACCTTTTAAAATATCCCTGAATAAGGTTGAAGAGTTTTTGCAGCTGTGATAAGGATTACGGAATGCATAAAAAAGTGTACTCAGGATGAATGTTGATGAATGTTCAGGATGAAATTTCCTCTACCAAAAATATGTTTACCTAGTTTTGGCTTAATCTCAATATTGTTTCTAAAATGGACGCATTGCTGGTCGCGCATGCGCTGCCGACTTCATCACTTAACATTTCCTCGAGGAGAAGCTATTAAAATACAACAAATAAATGGTTGGATACTATTTATACCAGTCGTAATCCTCTCCTTTTCATCATATAGAAATCATCTTTCTGGGTAATGGTTGTTCTATCGATGTTCTCCGGGTTGGCGGTCATGAGCCAGGATGGAGAAACTTTGGGGAGAGTTCGCCAATATGATTTAAGTAGCAGTCGTTGCGAAGAATACGATCACGCTCAAGACGAAGCAAACAGATTTCATCTCCGCCAAATATTGCGATGGTTGTACTTAGTTGTTTTATCTGCAAATGCCCTCGTTGTGGTTTGTCTCATGCTGATCATTTCGTTCTTCGCTAACTGGATCCTGGATGTCATAGTGGTAAGACTTTTTGCTGTTGTTGTATTCAACAAACTACACACATGCATGTGTGATTATATATTTAAGTTCTTAATTACACATATGCATCATTGACCTCTACTTTTGCTCAGATTTACGTTGTCATCTACATTAAGGCCCGTTTACACTGTGCGATTTGTCGTATACGATTCTTACCCTGGCGTATGTGAACGTATAAACGCACATACAAACGTGACATTTCAAATTTCCCCCTAAGAGAAAAGGGAGAAGATTGTAGCCTAAGCCCTATTTTGCGTTCGTCAGAATGATAATTACATAAAACTCATCGCATAGTCTAAATGACCTTTACGTAGTTATTTGCATTGCAATTTGCAGAGTGTTTCTAATCTTGAGCATGAAAGTTCCGTGGGAGATCTACCACCCCCGGCTTATACACCTGAGCATTTTCCAAGTTTTGCCAACGATGTTCAACAAGATCGTATGCCACTGCTGGCCAATGAAGCACCATACCAGCGTGTACCACTGCATGACAATACGTCACAGTACTATCATGCACCAGTGATGCCTGATCAGCAGGATAACAACCATATGCTCGCGCATGGCAGTGAGCTGCGACAACAGCTCCACCAACATACGTCACCACAATCGGCCCCAGTAACACGCGAGTGTGCTGATCGTCTACCTCCGCGTAATAACTCCCAACATTCACCGTGTCCTCATTGCAATCATTCATGCCGCCCACAAGAGAGTCTCCCCACCACAATATCGTCGCAACGCGATACACAAGAAGATTGCCAACCACAACAACAACAACAACCACAACAACAACAAGAACAACAGCCAAAACAACAACAACAACAACAACAACAAGCATGCACAAAATAGTCGTGTAAAGTTTGATCATGCGGACATCCAACAACAATGACATTATTATTCTTTCTTGCACCTCTTGATTAAATATTATGTTATATATATATAAGAGGTGAAAGAAAGAATAACGTCAATTGCTGTTCTGCTATTACATATATACAAATATAATAATATATAAAAATTGTAGAAAAATAAATTTAAAAGGAAATTTTTTAAAAGCTAATATAATGGAACTATTGTATGGATTTCAGTTGAAAATTGTATGGAATATATCCATATATGGATATGAATATATCCATACATGGTATAGCATCCAAGCAGTATGGGTATAGCAAATTTCCATACAATTCGTCAGTTGCAATTATGCTTTCTTTATAACGATTTTCATTAAAAATTGACAACACTTTCTTTGTAATAAAAATTCTTAATAAAAGTTCACAACATTTAATGGGCTCGAAACATAATTTTTAATGTATTTGAATTTTGAATTTAATAAGTTCGCCAATGTAGATGACAAATGGCAGGTGAAGGATACAGGACCATGGTCCCAATTGACATCCTACACCTAAATCCTGTGATGGAAACATAATTTTCCATCCTGTGATGGAAACATAATTTTCAATCAATCAGCGTTCGCGAACAATAAATGTTATAATGCGTGTAATCTTAAAGAATCCCTTTGTAATAGAAGTACAGAGCCGCGCGATCACACGATCGCATATAAACCCCCCAAATGTGAAACTCACATCGAGTAAGTAATTTATCTCGTTTTAATCTATAGAATAAGACGCTTTTCCAAACGAACTGAATTACCATATCTATGCGCGCAGGACATGGAGAAGGTATATAAATACTTGAAGATCCAAGGAGTTCAAATACTATCGCCTGCATGTATTCAAAAAGCTGACAATCACACTCATTGAGTATGACATACAAGTTTTATTATTCATCAATGAGGAAGTTCGTTCCCAATCATTGAAAACATTCACGGTAAAACACTTAAAATCAAGCTCTTGTTCCCGTGAAAATATCTCAATGGAAATTATGAGAAGATTAAGATCGTCCACTAAATAGTTTGAGTGTGAGTGTTGAAGCTCTGTGTTGTAGCTATATTATATGCGTTGTAAAGTATTGTATTTCATTCTGTCTGAAGATGACTTTGTAATAAAGTCGAAAATTTACAGTCTCAATCTGTTTCTTGTTTGAATCATATTTTGATTCTCAAGATGTCTTGTTTATTCGAAATTTGCTTTTTCTTTACATTTTTAAATCGTCAGCTGGTCATGGTTTTTTTTGTGTTTAACAGAGTCACATTTGTCACGTCCGGTGTCGTGCTGTTTTAATTTCGGTGTAAATTATGGATTTGTCAGCTGTCATGTATCCTTCATTGGCTGACGGATTGTTGAAATAAGTCGTCACTGAGTTATCAGCGACTTTCTATGATTTATTTGCACGCGTATCCGGTTTTCAAGTACTGGCTATTATGCATGGCATTAATGTAGAACTATATAAACTAAGGACACTGGAATCATATTACATTTTATTATCACTTTAAAGCATAGCCATGAACGCGACAAAAATACAAAACGAACGAAAACGAATTGCCCAGGTTATTCGTACGACAGCGTGGGTAATGTTGATCATCGGGATACTGGTCGTTTCCTCTGGGTTTGTGATTAAAAGCGAATACAGTAAGGTTAACTGGATCAAGCACGACCAAAAATACATAGACAATCGCTGCTTGCCTAAAATACGAGATCTCTACGAGCAATATTGGTGTGGCTTTTTGGTTTGTATGACACTAGGGTAATTTTAGTAGATTGATTCGGGGATAAACGTAGTTTGCTGTTACATAACATGGTCTTTAAAAATATTACACTCGCGAGGTCAACTGAAAGTTAGTGATTTGTTTAGCACACGAAATGTGTCATGCTTTTTTTTTCACTAACAAAAATTATTTAGCTGAGAGCGAAAGACCACGCGAGGCTCTTAGCTCAGCCAGCAAGTTACTCTCGTGTGCGGATAGTTTTTCGTCAGGAGAGTATAGGAGATATTATAGGATAGTATAGGAGAGTATAGGATAGTTTTTCGTCATGAGAGTACAGTATTTATTCGCCTTCAGTGGCAGGTTTCTCACGTGTGAGGATGGTTTTGGGCTGATTTAACTGCCTCGCAAGGTCGTTAGCTCAGCTGATAACTCTCGTGTCAGGTCGCCCGTACGTAATGTGTGGGTGGGCCCACTCAGCTTAATTATGCATGGGGCGGCAGACTTGATGGAGTTGATTATGTACACACGGAAGTAGTGCCTGTGTCTCAATAACTAAAATAACCCAATATCCATGCTTATTAGGAAAATGTTTAGTTTTTTTAGGAAAATCACACCGTCTATTAAGATTTAAACTGCCAGGTGGGGAGCAGGCCAGCAGGGGAGGCAGCAGGCCAGCAGAGGAGGCAGCTGCCTCTCTTTGCTTATTCTTAAGAACGGAACTATGCGAGTAAACACCTCTGGCTGTTTAATAAGTTGCTCTTAGGTCGACGTCAAATGCGGACATTTTCAGGGTAAAACTCGAAGAACTCCGAAAAGAGAATTCCCCCCTTCTCCGTTGTGTAGGTACAGCAATGAGAGTTAAATCACTTAGTTATGCACCCTGGCAACTACCAAAATACTTCTGGCTACTTTATTCTTTTCAGGTTTCTTTTACCAGTCTTATTCTCCTTGCCAACTACAGTTCATGGTCTTCCATAGAAAAACAACTTCCGACACTTTTAAAGCAGGTATGCGAGACTGAAGCTCCGAATCCACTCTAAGCGGAACCGCACGATTAAAGGCACCGCAAGATTAAGGGGTACCGCACGATTAAGCGGTACCGAACGATTAATATGAACCGCACGGTTAAGGGGAACCGCGTGCTTTAGGGGAGCCGCAAGATTAAGGGGGAACCCCGCGATTAAGGGTTACCGCACGATTAAGCGGTACCGAACGATTAAAGGCGCTGCAAGATTAAGGGGGAACCCCGCGATTAAGGGGTACCGTACGATTAAAGGGAACCGCACGGTTAAGAAGAACCGCGTGCTTTAGGGGAGCCGCATGATTAAGGGCAACGCACGATTAAGGGAAACCACACGATAGGGTAAACCTAATAGTGTACCATTGTTTCTTGAATAAATTGATTGATTGATTGATTGATTGATTAATGATGATCGAACTCTTAAACAAGGTGATTGGCATCGCAGCAAATTACGTAATCCTTCTTTAATGCTAATAAAAAGAATTTTTCTCGGGTGTTATGATTCTCCTGTCGATGCTCTCCGGGTTGGCAGTCATGAGCCAGGATGGAGGAACTTTGGGAAGAGTTCGCCAATATGATTTGAACAGCGCCTATTGCGAAGAATACGATGAAGAGAACCACCAAGCGAACAAGTTTCATTTCCATCAGATATTACATTGGTTGTACTTGATTATTTTGTCGGCAAATGCCCTAGTGGTGGTGTGTATCGTGCTAATCATGGCGTTCCTCGCTAACTGGATCCTGGACACAATATTGGTAATGCATTTTTGCTGCGTTGACATCACGTCAAGTTTTAGAAGCACAGAGGGAACTGTAGCAAAGATAGAGCCCCTTTTAGGAGAGGAGAGGGACGCCCTTACAGCATCCGAATTCAGCTTTTCCCAGTCAAACTGCTAGAACACTTGAACAATACGTACAAACAGAACCATTTTTGTTGGGTGCGATGATTCCTAAATGTTCTTGAATAAAGTTCTTCCGGATGCATGGAAACGTGCGGCAAACATCTGCTTTTATTGTCCCTAAGTTATTGGTTGGAGCCTGTATTCTTGTATGAACACTATCTATTTGCCAATAAACCACACGCATTATCAGTCGCAACTTTAAGCCAACCCCCCAAAACATCAATATTTCCGTACACTGGGCGTATAATACTGACTGATTTTTTTGGTCAGATTTCTTTCGATTATTTTTCTTTGGAGAAACTCCTGGAGAAGCTTCGTGTAGTTGATCCACTAATACGTCCTTTTCATTTGATCACATTTTTTAACCATTCAAGTTTTGTATTCATTGCGATTTTAGAGTGCTTTAAATCCTGAGCAAAAAAACTCTGAAGACGATCAACCACCACCTGAGTACCTACTTGAACATGTTGCAAGTTGTAGCGACGACGTAGGACAAGATGATATACCCCTACAAGCCAATGAACTTGCATCCCTTGTAACAACATAGTCACAACGCGATAGTGAAGAGGAATACAAACAACGACCATAAAAACAACGATGACAACAACAAACAACAAGATGTATAAAATAGGGAAAGTTATCTCATATGAAATGAATCTTGATTTCTCATCGATGCCGATTTTATGGGAATTGACATTTCCATAATTTCTGGCACTAGTTTGACTGTCTTCCAAATTAAATTCAGCAAAAATATTTGTATTCGATTGCAAGATATTTGTATTCGATATATAATTGAATCGAAAATTCGTTTATTACACAAAAGAACTTTGTCTAGTAGCAGAGTGCATGAATCGTGTGCCTTTTCACTCGATTGTCACAGCGCCACCAAATTAGGCTTAAGATTAGTTTACTGGGTTTATATTCGACCATTTTGAAACATCTGTGGGAAAAGTTTTAAAGGTCAATATGGAATGAATGAAGCCGAAAGCTTCTGTGAGAAATAAATTTAGCTCAGGAGAAGCCTCAATTTCCATGATTTAATAATATCTCTGTTTAATGTCTAGCTGTATTCTAGTCATCTTTTCCCTCCATTTCTTAATCCACGATTGAATATGAAGTTTTTCTTTTCGCCGAGCTTCTTTTACGGAGGGAAGATCCTCTTTGTGCGAAAACAGAAGATCATAATTATGAGCACCATGCTCAACGTTGATGGCGACCATCGAACTGGAAATGTTGTGAAGAACCCCACCGCCAGCCCAAGGGTCCATGTCCCCATTGATGAACAGGATGTTAGAGTGCTCCGAGATATCTCGATCACCGTATTGAAGTTTCACTCGACTAAGGTCTGGTTCAGCTCCCCAAGTTCTCTTGCAAATTTTCGACATGGCATTCACATCCCAAGGTGACGTGTAGTACATATCGTGGACCCCATTTGAACACAGGGGATACAACATTTCAGTGCATGATTGATAATTCCATGATCCCAAAAACTCCTTGCCGTCCCTTGGTAAATGGAGACATTTCAAAGACTTGGAATGGTTGAAATACACCGATAAACTGTCTGCCAAGTCGCTAATCAATTCCTTATCGTCCTCTTTGACATTTTTTATGTTTTTACAAACGGCTTTTATCGGCCAAGCTGGTTTTGAGGCTGTGGCGTGAGGATAGTTTTCCATAGAGAGGAACAGATACGACAATGCAAGTTTATCGCGGAGTTTGTAAACATCTGCGTACTTCTTCAAAAGAGCGCATAGAGAAAATGTCTTTGTTATAAATTTCCTCCCTTTCTTGTTTAAACTAAATTTTTCCAGAATCCTCCAGGACCTTCGAATGACCTCGACGCAATCAACACCACCATCTCTTTGAAACGCTTTGGTGACAAGCGAGTATTGTGTTCCACAGTCTGTCGAGTACTGAAAAAGCGGAGCAGATGACGCGATAGAACCCGCAACAACACTTGGGTACTTCATTCTCAACCAAGCTGCGTACTGACCTCCTAATGAGCCACCGAACGCTACAACTGGACTGTTCTTCGCCCCGGTGATGTTCGACTTCAAAAATTTGATGAGTTTGGAAAAGTCTGCAAGCACTTGCGAGGAAGTTAGGTAGCCAGTGTACTTAGGACCTGAAAGCGATTTCATCCCAAACGGCAAGCTTCTTCCTTGGTAACGTTGCTCTGCGAATACTATCATAGCATCAAATTCAGGTGCCATTTCCCAAAGCAAACCCATCGTTCTAGCAAAATATTCAACGTCTGCCTCGTTTCCACAGTAGAAGAAAATAACGCTTCCTGGTTTCCAGTGAGATGCATTGACAAGATATCGTTGCTTAAACTTCCCGTTGTTTACAAAAGTAAAATGATCAATGTTTTGGTCGAACCATTTCGTCTCGTAAACACACGACGGGCAATTCGAAAATCCGCGCTTAAATCCGGTACCTGTCACAGAATCTGACCAAAAAGAAGAAGGAAACCTCGGCCAGTAGAAACCATAAACGTTGTCTATTAAGAATCCAGTCAGCAAAACGACACAAAAATATCGTTTCATTCCTACGTTAAGTCCAGTTACAGTATTTATGGAATAAGGTTGTGAAAACATTCGATCAACAGGTACCAGCCTTAATCGTGAACGCTTACGTTACGAAGCGATTTAGGTGATGCAAATACTTTGCACAGCGGATTGTCTAGCTATAGAACTCGGTGAACTATTCCAGCTTAGACTGGAAAGATAACTATAGCGGTTACTTGACCGCCATTTTTTAGGCTAATTTGAAACAGAATTGAAGACCAGTTCCATTTCATTTTTTGTTTACGTCTGCGCGACTGTCAACCGTGAAGACAAAAACAATAGAATAGGACTGGTACTGGTCTCTCAATTTGGCTCAAAGACGCCGGACGAGTTATCGCTCCAGTTTACATAGAGCTCACTGATGGAACCGAAATCGGTTCTAAAAACACGAGATTTGCCCTAGGGTTTTTTTACTAAAAACTTTTTATATGTATAAACAGCAACAATAGTATAGCCAACTTGACAAATAGGAGTCCAAAAATGTATTCGTGACCTGTGTTATATATTGATTTCCAATAACACTATTCGACCCTGGCTGTTATTTACTGCCAAACAGTGTCTTAATTTATGGCGAAACTACACTTTAGCTACATTATACGCTTAGGCCCTATATGTGAGTGGACCCAGCCATAAAACTACCCTAAACCATGGGCGCTCGCATTTTAGACTTAAACAAAATATTTAAGGTATTTCATTGCACGAAAATAAACACGGAGTATATGTATTAGCGCACGAGCTGACATGTCTCCTGCATGAGTGTGCATTTTTCTTTAAATCAATATGAGGTAATATTATGGAAATAAATGCAATAATCACAATAATATATTTGTAAGATTTAACAGAATATAGACGTCTTAACCAAACTGCAGACGACGATTGAACGTGCAGTTTTAGATCAATCCTACATGGAAGACAGGAGATCTTTGCATCCTTCCTCAAGCATACCGTGATAATTATTGATCTGTCAAGAAAACACCATATAAAGATAATCATTTTTTATCTTGATTTGGGGCACTTTCATATTAACTTAGCATTAGCTTAAAAGTAAGATACTACATAGATAAAGGAGAGGAATTGGGTATAAGTGTTAGGATTAAGGTTCTGTGCCACCAATCCCGTTCCCCGAGCCCGCGATTCCTCCGGCAAGAAAACAACAGTGAGGAAAACAAAGGCTCTGGGATAAAAGGAAACCGAAAATTTTGAAAGCCTTGGAAACCTGTATGGCAGGTCATGAAAAATATTGTAAGTAATTGAGAGGTTGTAGTTAACGCGTTTGCGTCGAGTGTCAAAATAATAGGAAGTTCATGAGGTTGACAACGAACTACCGACTAACCGACTGTGCGGTTTAATGGCTTTTGTAAACTCATTCGAGATGGTTTTATACGCTAAAGTTTTGCGCTGCGCAAGTTTAAACTTTTCAATCTAATTTGCTCGCATCGATGACCGTATGAAGTGATAAAGTAATCGCAACAACCCTGCCTAAAAATTAAGAAAGATTTTTCGTTTACCGATGAAATCAGCTGTTGATATGCATCTTGCATGGTATTCATTTCATTGTTGTGGGAATCTTCCAATTCATTTAACTAAATTGAACAAACATGTTAGCACATTAAATTTTAGCACTGTGCTCAAGGTGCAGTTAAAGTGTTAGTTTAAATGATGCCACCGACCAATCAAAGATGTTGTGGGTCGACGACGCAATCTAAACGCGCTGCACCGAAAAGTTGGCGTTCAGGACATGCAGGGAAGTATCATGCACTTGATTAATTAATGTCGATGTTTTGCAGAATTTGTTGAATATATATCTTTGTAGTATTTAATACATGCGATAATAAATAAAATCCTACCTTTTTTACAACTTCTTGAAATTCCGTCATAATTTCGGAAATTTCTGCTTGACAATGTTTTTGACTCTGTTCTAAGGATTCGACATTTCTATAAATGTAAGAATGCTGTGTAGGGTGTATATATGAACATTACTGTAGTGTTAAGAGCTATATAATAAGCCAGTTCAGTGGGCCTATGAAACCCTCGATAATTTGCTAGATTTCAAAAGGAGAAAAATTGATCGAAAAAAGTGAGTACGCAATTGGAATAAGAAAGGGTAAAAAATGTCATAAAATACAAGCTACGTACTTTTTCCTGTGTTCACGATCATCGTTCTTTGCTGAGAATCGTTTCTCATTTGTGCGCTCTAACCGACTCAACTTCTCGTTCTGAGAGGTGAGTTGACGTTTAGCGTTCTAAAATGAAGAGATGTCGTTTTGACGGAACTCAACAAAAGGAAAAAGATTTGGTGCATAATTTTTAGCTGCATGCATATAAAGCACAACTTTTTCAGTCTATAACTAAGGAAAAAAATTAAGTTGAAACAAATGCCTACAGACACTTCATTACAAAAGCAATAGCGTAGCCAGCCTGACGATTTTTTCCGCTATGCTAATATTTTGGTGTTCATTGACATGCACAGGTTTTAGTGTTCATTGAATTCAAAACAATGAATTCCTTAAAGGATGAAGAATTATAATAACTGGAAATTTATTCATAGCGGGACAAAATCGTCAGGCTGGCTACGCCAATTCACAGAAGTATAACATTGCGAACCAAGCTTCGTCCATTTCACAATATCTTTAGTTTGTAGGCTACCTTATAATGATAATCCTTTTGGACAAGTGCCTCGTTATCAGCGGTGACGACATCATGTAGGTCCTGCAACTTGTGTTGAAGATTCCTATAACATATGGATATTAAGATGGAAGATGGCTGCCACAAAACCGTTTTCTGCGAACTTTTAATGCTTTAATCTTGACAAATAAATGGCGTTCTGATACAAACTTGCTATTACGGATTATGCATAACTGATTCCCACTTGAGAATTTTTTGTACAACCATGCATATATTATGTATATTATAACACATTTGCCTATATTAACTATAATTTTCCGAAACGAACAGCTGATATAGGATACATATATGCGCATGCGCTTACCGCAGTTTTTCGGTTTCATCCTCCAAGGACGAGATCAGTCTGAAAGCTTGGGCGCAGTTCTGAGGGAGGAAAAGACATTATTACGCTAACGCTTACAGCTATAATATTCATGGAGATGACAGCAAGAGCTGAGAGGTTCAATGCTGTACCGAAAAGTACACAATCAATTTTAAAACAAAGATGCCTCAAAACTTCCTTCCCATTCAAGGGAGTATAAATCCATTTTTTTACTTGTTTTTCAACTAGATAGCTTTAAAAAAAAAAAATTAAAAATAATTTGCTCAGGCTGATAGCTTTGAATCATAATTAACAGGCAATCAAATTCCATATGCATACATCTTCAAGTAACGCGATGGATTCCTCTTGGTTCTCCTTTTCCAATAACTTTTTATTTTTCTCTGCAATTGAATCCTTACAAGCATTTATTGCAGCATTCATTCGACTTAGTTCCTAAAATATGAAAACATACATGAAGTACATCATAATTTTCTGTCGTTCATACGCTATTTGAGATCGATGAATTGCTATTCTTTTATCTCAGACTATATATATTTTTTATATGCGTGAACAAGTGCAATATATATTAGATTGGAATATTATCCAGGCTTACCCCACGAAACTTTTCAGGAGAGGTGACAATCTGTGCTTTGAGTTTTTCACATTCTTCACGGTTTTTTGCGATGATTACCTTCAGTTCAGCCTGAATTAAAGAAAATCAATTACCATCGTAAACATGCGTGGTATTTACATTGTAGACGAAACTAACCAATAGACCTTTCTTATAATGACGTCAAACGCGGAAAGTCTGATGTTACACAAAATTGGATTGGCTCTACAAAACTATCGAGCCAATCAAACTTCGTGTAAAATAAGACTTTCCGCGTTTGACGTCATTATGAAAAAGGCTATTAGTGTATTACCAATAATTATAGTCCAAGCTTAATCTTATAATTAATTTCTGTATTCTGATTGGTCTAGATTCATAGCCACTGAAGTTATAGTCATTGCATGATAATTATACCTATATACGAAATTATCCCTTTTTAATTCGAAAATGGCTGCTAGTTTGCGGTCGTAGGCTCGTAGCAAAGGAGGAATTTGACCAAATGGAAGAAAGTTTACATTCCACAAGAGGACAAGCTACATGCAAAATGTGGTTAAAAATATCCTGGACAAACTTACGGTGCTATATTTGGACGAAACTGACTAAGAATGGAAATTAATTAACTAATCCCATTCGTTGCGAAAGAAACCAGTGAATAAAAACAAAATTATTGAGGAAGAATGAGTCAGCAAATCGTTGCGGTGAATATTGTTTAAATTCTTACATAATCTTTAAAATCGCAGCTTGTGCAACACTAGGAAATCCCTTGGGTACACTTTCAGCTATTGACGTGCCGTCTACGTACTTCCAGGTGGGAACATTTGGGATCCTAAGATCGTTTACCATCAGGAAAAGGAACCAGGGACCCAATTTTGTCCGTTGGGGGACTCCGGAAGGGACTGGCCCCCAATCAGAATAAAAGGCCGTAGAGAGCTTCCTCTGCTGATATCCATTTGTGAGAAATCAGTAATCCAATTTGTAACACAAGGAGGGATATCCAAACTGTTTAGCTTTTCAACCAAAACATGGTCTATCAGGTCAAACGCCTTCTTATAATATAAAAGAAAGAGTCTGACAGCAGCCGATGTTCCGTCTATCTCTTTGGACAGGTGCATGGTGCAAGATTGAGATATGTTCTTGTTCTGAGGATGATTTAGGTACATCGCGCCAAGTTGGTCGGGATCAATCGTTTTAAGTACAGCCGGCCCAATATAGGAATGAATCACAACTTCTTCGGCGATTTTAGATATGGCCGGGATTAAGGATATTGCCCACAATTGATTTGAGATATCATCAATTGGCATCGTTTTGGGGACAGGTATTACATCAGAATTTTTCCAAGAACCTGGAAACGCTGTTCGACGAAACTACTATTTAGGACCGAGGTGATTGGATTGGAAAAGACGTCAGAATATTCTTTCAGGAACCAATTTGGGATATGCCATCAGACCCAGTGGCCTTGTTGGAGAGAGGCATCTCAGTTCGTTCAGGACGTAAGATTCACTTATGGGCTCTAATGGCCCTTCATCAGTTATTGGAACGCGTCCTAGACTTCTAAACGATTGCTGGCTCTAAAAAGGTTTCATAATTCTGTTATAGCAACAACTTTCGGTGATAAATCCTGGATGTTAAGTTGGGGAACAGAACGCAGGTGTTTCATTCTATTGCATGGAGGTCAGTATAGCGTTGCAACCGAACGATTTCGACCCGCGAAGCTGACATTTGAGCATTGACTTGGAAAACGATAAATTTCTAGAGAAACGAATAATGATAATAGCAGAACTAAATGTCCGGCTGGCTACGCCACTGTGGATGCTGCTGCTGACCACGCCCTTCCTTGCGTATCTACACATTCTATATTGTAACACGTTTGGAATGAATCGTACGCGTTTGTTTCATAAACATAAATTGACATTTTGTAACAAAATTTGTTGTCACAAAAATTTGGTTAAAAAATACTTTAACAGTTAAGAAGTTGTATTTTAATATTACTTGTTATAAACAGCACCTGCATGGATATTTATATCCAAAAACATTAATCGCCTTGACCTTGCATGGCCTCGATGAATTAGGCCCACCCCCTTTTTGGCCCAGTTGCAAAAACTTATAAAGCAAAGCAATATACACCAATTTTTAGACAGGTAGCTACAAATATGCTCTCCCAATTTTAACATCGTTTAACAACATATATTTTCCAATCCAGAAATCCAATTAATATCGTTCATTTATTTAAAGTTATTGCTTTCTTAACGAGAAAAACACTTGATATTTTCCAAGTGCAAGACAATAAACGTTGACAGAAAAATTAGAATATATATTGGATAAATATCGGTAGTAATAACAATGGCAATGCATGAGTGACCTTTTCAGCTGCAGATAGGGTATATTAATCAGAAAACGCAAGAGCCGCCAAAAATGAGGTTTGTAAAGACTTATAAACACGCACGAACTTTGTTTCAAACTTTAAAACATTTTCTAGATTATATTATAACATAAAATTTATAGTACGCGCGTGCTGATTGGTCAAGAAAGAAGCGTGTTTCTATAACTGTATACAAAACATGGGATTTTTCCCGCCGAACTTGACAAACGAAGCGACGCAATGAGCATTGAATTCATAATGGAATCGAATTATAATATTTGTACAAAATCTTTTTATTCAGTTATATTTTCCTGAAACACTTGGGAGAGTTTAGGACGACTGATTATTTTTCGTTCTCCCAAACTCTCACGCGTGTTTCTATAACTGTATAGAAACAAGGAAAATGTTTTCTATTTCTTAAAAGATTTACATCTATAACTAAAACGTTTTAACTACAATAAAAAAGCTACACAGAATATAATTTACTCTAGCTGAAAACACTCTAAATAGATAATTAAATATTTTATATTATTCTATATAATGAACTCGTTTCAAAACTAGGTCTGTTAATTACGCGTATTGTATGCGGAAAGTGAGGAAAAGAGAGCATTTTTTATTAATGAAATTCAATTTTGAAATTCCATATTAATTTGCTGTTACAAAATTCATTCAATTGCTTGTTGCACGTCTTGAAAGCTACTAATCTTTTCACATGGGGCTTAACTTGAATTCCACCTTTCACGGTGACATTGCAAATACAAGTGTTGCAAACACTTTTTATACGGATGCTGAAAGAACTGCAATACTGTTGGTTCATAATACCCTCGGCTTTATCGGCCTTGTGGAGAACATCGGCGTAATCCTGGTCATACTGTGCAACAGACTCATGTTGGATTGCCCATCCAATTGGTTTGTCTTAAGCTTGGCTGTCGCAGATGCTGTTACATGCCTCGCTGCAATAGTTATTGTGAACGTAAATAATCACATGGACACAATCAATACCTTCCTAGACAGAGGCATGATATTCCGTTTCGTGCTGTTGTCTAGCGCTGGTAACCTTTTAATGCTGACCTTCAACAGGTTTCTCTCCGTTTACAAAGCCCTCAAATATCCAGTGTATATGACGGTCAGCAGGGCGAAACGTTTAGTCCTGGTTCCATGGATCATCGCGGCTATTATAACTGCCTTTCACGCTTATTCGAGTCGTGCAAAAATGCCAATCACGATCTATATAGTCAGCACATACTTTCTTTTGGTCATAACTGCCATAACCGCCATGAACGTATACATGTTAAAGACAGCCAGGGACAAACGAAAGGTTATTAAACGTCTACACATGGTAGTTTTTCCACCACGAAAGTCATCTGTGAACGAAAATCGTCTAGTCCTTCGTTTATTGATTGTATCGTCAACATTTTTCGCTTCATATATTCCGCTCATTGTTATCACGAATATGCATCACACCGAAAGGGACGCGTATCTAACGTCCATACCCTATCTGCGAAAGTTTGTTTGGTGTCTCGCGGTCACGTTGCTAAATGCCATTATCGACCCACTGATCTATTCGATAAACCACCCTATATTTAGAAGTTATTTCCATAAAATCCGAAACCAATTCTCAAACCGAAGTAAGGTTACGCGCAGCGTTGTGTTTCTCGGAGAAGTAGCAATAATCTGCCGCGATGGTCCAGCAGTTTGAGAAATGAATCATAACGGGCAATTACCGACTGAGACGATACACGTGGGTATCTTTGTAATCTGTCGCCATGAACTGATGGTGTTTATTTTAGTTTTTGGAGGTCTTTATGACTTTGACAATGTAATACGAATGGACTTACAATTAAATTACAAGAAATGTTATTTAGAAAAAAAATAGAGTTCGCAAAAATAGAGATTTAGACTGTTTTGAAGTAATATTTTTTATGAATAGATATTCCGTTGTTTACCTTGTTGTTTGGTTCATTTTTCTTTGACATGTGGTATATATTAAAGAGCGTATTTACTGCGACCTCAGTACACACTATCTGTGTGTTTCCTTCCATCGCGGTAAAATTAGCAACAGCGATAAAAATGGCGGGAAAATTTTTGAAACTCGTTCTAAACGTGACATACGGAAAATACGCGCACCTGGTCCCGGATGTAGTGGCGTATGAGTTCTACGAGTGTTTTAGTTCTCAGTAAAATACCCCCTCTGTCCATATAATAAGAAAAATTATAAACGTGCATAAGTGATGATATATGCAGGACGGGGATAGATATAGCCACGATAGAACTATTTTTTAAAAATAATATAGCAATATTGCAATGCCCTTTTATCTGATTGGAATGGACTTTTGCATAATACTAATAGACAAACTTACGATGTAGGTAGCGATGAAGAAATAAATCACAACAGCTAAAAAGAGTGTAATTGCCAAGTTTGGCTGCAAAATGTTAAGTAGTGCGGAACTTTGTATACTTTTTCACTACCACTACTATATATATATATATATATATATATATATATATATATATATATATATATATAATATATATATATATATATATATATATTATTATATATATATATATATTTTTTTGTTTCCCAATTAATTTTTTTGCCAACTTTTTCCAATTACTTTCCTTGACAAGTCCTTGATTTCCAAACAGAACAATCTATATTATTTGAACAAAATGAAGAGCTCACCTCTTTGGAAGTCTGTTCAGCTATCTCGGTTTTGAGTTGTTGGGTTTGTTTAAAATCAGATGCCTATGTATACAAGACATTAAGACGAAAATTACGAAGTTCCCATAATGAAAAATTGTGATAAAAAAACATTCATTTTACACCAAGGTATGTTTTCTAAAAGCGCGTAGAAAGGTGTGCACAAATTGAGCAATTGAGCAAACCTTGGGGTGCACACAAACACACCTTAGTGTGTAATTCTGCACACCTGTTTTTTGTATGCTGAGAGTTATAAAATATATAGCTATAGTTATGGCACATTCTCTATAATCTAGGAGTTTCACAGAACATAACGCAATAATCGTGCAAGAATGATAAATTATGACAGTTTCAGCATGTGTGAACCTGAACTTTTTTTATTTAACTAAATACTGATATTAGGAAAGTAATATTCAAATCGACCACTAACCTGTTGTCTGTTTAACTCGTTCACGGCTCTCTCTAAATTGTCAGCTACTGCAAGGTTCTGTAAAAATTTAAAACGCAAGTTATCCATTCTATACTATATATGCAGTAGCTCCAAATAAAATACCCAGATAAAACCTTGCACCGTGGCAAGAGCATTGCGCCGGCATCGCAAAAGCGTAGGTTAGATTCCTGCCGGTCGACCGATAGTTGACTCATTTTTTTCATCAACTGTTCCTGGCTTGAATTTGAAGTGTGCATAATTCCACTCGAAGTTAAGACCCTTTCAACCTCTAGAATTTGCCTACATCGAGTGAAGTGCTAAAAATCATAATTGCTTCACACGAAGCGGTTATATTAATAAATTGATTTTATTAAAGATTGTTTTGCACTATATAGCAACATTCTATATAACGTTCTAAAGAAAATCACATATAAAATTCTACCAGATGATGAAATACTCGCGTATTCGACGAAAACAAGTTTGCAAATATTATTTATACTGTCGAAAGGGCGGTTATGGAAGAAGGTGAACCTAAAGTACCTGTTGTATCTTTTCTTCCTCTTCGCATCTTGCTGCCCTGTGAATATTTAAATGACATTTAAATTAGCTAAATTATAATATGAATTCATTCGAATATTCAAAGAAACTAAATTGCTATTGAGAATAACCATCACAAATTCATTGTATATCCTATAATATACGTAAATCTAAATATTATATGATATACGAGATTACCATTTTCCGGTATATTCGACCTTCACTATTTTTTATTACCAAGATCGAGTATATGATATTCCGGAATATTCGATCTTCACTATTACTATGGTCGAGTTTACCATACTCCGATAAATTCGACCTTCACTTTACTTATTCACCAAGGTCGAGTATAGCATATTCCGATATATTCGACTTTCACTATTGTTTTTGTTACTATGGTCGAGTACACTATATTCCGGTATATTCGACCTTCACTACTTTTTATTACCAAGATCGAATATATGATATTCCGGAATATTCAACTACGGCCTCCACAATTCGACTAAGCAGCTTTCAGTCAACAAACGTAATATTTACGAGAAGAGCAAGTTTCTTCATTGCTTACAGTACCTGATTTTTGCAATTTTCTCCTTGAGTTCTTGGTTTCTTCTCAAGAGTTCAGATCTTTGGTTATGCAGTATCTCCTAGTATAAATAACCAAGACGTATTAAGAATATTTAACATGAAGTATTAAGAATTTAGGCACTCTGATTGCTTTAGCCTGAAAATGTAAACAACAGTTGTCTATTGGTTTGAGGCATACCAAAAGATTTCACATTCATGCAATACCTTTTCTTCCACCACGGTGTCAAAATAGTTTGCTTGGCTGTCTTTAAATTTCTCGAAGTTTATTATAGCACTAAAGTATAGATCACGTATAGTGAATACAAAAGTACAGATCACATTGATGTTTTGTAAAGTTTTCTCGATTTCGTTGAATTTCATAATACAAAACAAGGTAACACCACAGAAATTAGTGTTTATATGAAGTTTCAACCTGAAAATCTAATCACTAGTTTACAATTGTGCATTTCCGTATTGCGAGGCATTTTCTATGTTTAGGTAGCTCTTGAAATATTTATTGAAATTGATTGGGAATGCTTAAAAATCTCAACGTGGAAAGGCGTAGTAACTTTTATTTTTTGACCAAAACTTTGAGCTCAATTATTGGCATGCAAAAATATATTTCTTTGAGGATTTGTTGACGTAACAATTTGAAATCAGATTTCAAAAGCCATCGCAACGCTCGGAAAGCATTACCCTGCAACCACCAACTCCTGCGTCGTTCATACACCGAGTGGAGCGCCATTAAATCTTATTTGATTTAGGAAAAGAATAACAGCACACATCTTGAATTACCTGATACATCGCATTATGCGTTTTGGCTCTAGATAAATAAAAATAAAGTTGAATAAAAAGTACATTGAACGCTGTGTGAATTAAAACCCATACGTGTTTAACAAAAACAACCTTTATTTAAAATAAAGGTTCAATTCAGCTTATATATAGAGATCTGTGGCCAAGGAAAGCTGAATGTAACCTTTATAACCTATGTTTTCCAAAAAAGTGCCTGCAACCTAACTCTAAACTAATATTAATCATGCATGGACAACATTAGTAAAGTTTAATTGAAAACTCACTGGGATTCGTGAGATCATTTATGGAAAAATCTTTTTCCAAAGCGGCATGCATAAATCGTTGCCTAAACGAAGGTAATCAAAAAGTGTTATGACATTCAATTTATATGAGATACATTTACTGCCAGGAGGGATTTGGCATTTTCAAACAATCTATCGGAATAAACTTTCGACATACGAAAATCTATCCAGAGTGGTTAAAATCTATTTTATACACGTAAAATGCCCTTTGCATGCTGTCGAAAGCCTGTACAAAGATCTAACTTAATTTCTTCGACTTTTGCTCTCGTTAATTTATCCTCGACACTCGACTATTGACTCTCGACCCTCGACTTTTATATTCAAAACTAGTAGATGATAGTCTCTAAATGATTAACGTCATCGATTTCCGGCTCTCACGTTCTCAAACAAAATGATAGTAAATAAGAGAATACACAAATCCGGTTCGCAAAATGATATAAATTCAACAAGAAACGGCTAACTAAGTCATATTTTTGAACAAACAGGCTTGAAAAAAGATCCCTATAACGAGTATTTTGGTTACTCTTTTGGGGAAAGCAAATCCTACGGGGTAATCTTAGGAGTAACTTAAGACAACATCATAATATATATGCAACAAACCATATCGTAATACTTCATGTAGACATGTTATAAATGATAATAAAATTTAATAAAGTTCTATTATTATTTTCTTGTGATGCACAAATACGTCTGTATCGGGCATCGTTTGCTGGTCTCTTGCCCCGAAAATCAAAGTGATCAAATGTCTCATGATTCATAAAATGTCTCATGTAATAATCTAGGAGTAGATAGACTGTCTAGGTTCTCAACGTTGTAATATTTTGTACTTTGTGAAAGGACTATTCAATATTTAGAGGCCTAGGTTCTCAACGTTGTAATATTTTGTACTTTGGTGAAAGCACTGTTCAATCTTTAGAGGCCGTGATCCTTATCATTGGTACGCTCCAAGTAATTCTTCCATCGTCTCCTGTGACGAGGAATTTCTCGTAAAACACAGGATTTAGATCCTCTAATTTCACATTTATCGAAGTCTCATACCATCGCTTGAACTCCTCAAATGATTGGAATCGAAAAGGCACGACGATGTTGTCGACTACAGCATCGTTGAATAAGCCAACCGCTTTAAACAAATCACGATATTCTTCTTGGGTTAAAGGATGCAAATGGTTAACATTCTTCGGCCTTAAATCATCGCTCATGGCCTCCTTCGGCTTCACGCCACACCAGATAGCAAGCTTTCCGCCAGACTTTAAACATCGGTGCGCCTTTTCTATGTAAATATGCTTCTGTCTCTGCTCATTGGGCACCCAATGGAATCCAAACACGCTGACATGAGCATCGTAATACGGTTGATCATCGTGTGGAAACCCAGCAACACTATCACTGACATGAAAATGTAGATTAGTGCTCGCTTTATATTTATCAACTGCGATTTCGATTCTCGCAGCATCAGGATCAACTCCTACAACCTCGCCGTCAGGACCAACGATATCAGCCATGTATTTAGCAAGGGCCCCTGTTCCACAGCCCATATCAAGGACTTTGTCTCCCTTGGAAAGGTTCAATTCGCGAATAAATTCCTGACCGGCTTGAAGTTGTGGTTTGGACAGCTCATCATACGCCTTAGCGGCTGCTTCCATATTTCTTCGCTGTGAATGTGTTTGCTTTGTATACAGCAACAATCCTAGACCCAGTCTCTACCAGTTGTGACATACTCGTTCACTTGTCAGTTGTGGCACGAGTCCAGCTAAATAATATTTCAAGTACCGATACTTCCTTTCGCGTATCGTGTAGGCTTCGAATGTCATGAATACAAGTAAATTCATTTCTCCGTAGAAAAATATCACCTTCAAAGATTACGTTAACCTTGCTACTTGAGAGCTTGGTTCTCGCTTGTGAAAATCTTGTATTTATGATTCTAAAGTTTAGCTTGTAGCAATGCAGCTGTGATTGGCCTCAAACCAAATGTACTTCCTTGTTCTATCACGTGTGTTCTGATTTGCTAGGCTATCAGTGAACGCCTACTATATTAGTAAGTAACTGACAACTGTACTTTAAACAAATGACTTCATGGTAACAAAACCTGTAAATCTAATAGCTATACGAAAATTTATCTGGAGTGGTGAAATACCATTCTATATGTAAAACACTTTCATGTAGCGAAATGCAAGATAAAATATCTAATATTGCTCCTGTCACTTTACTTATTATACACAACACTCGACTTTTAACACTCGAACCTCGACTTTTATAGTCTCATTTCTTGGATAAGCTTTAAAGATCAATGACGTCATCGATTTCCGGCACTAGTGTTTAAGTTTTCAAGCAAAATGATACTTAAAATCGGAAACGAAACCTTCGCCTTCAACAAACGATGTTGTCTTCAGCTACTTATAAGCTTACCCCGTTAAATTTTCTTTCCCAGAAAAAGGAACCAAAATACTCATTAGGGACCTATTTTCAAGGCTGTATGTTTAAAAATACGACTTAGTTGGCCGTTTCCCTATTCTCGTTTAATTTGTATCATATTGCGAACCATATGTTTGTATTCTTTTATTAATAATTACCACATTTATACCAGGAGGGCTAGCTAGTCTGAAGCAAAAATCCTAGTCCCTAGACCCAGTCCGTACGAGTTGTGCATGACATGCATGCTGTTTAATTTATCAGTTGTGGCACGAGTTACTTACAAAAGAATGGTGAAATACAGGAAAGATGCTCCTTCTTGGGAAATATCCGGATTTTGAAACGCGCTGAGGAACTTGAAATGTGGCTGAAAAATACAGTACACGTACAAAATATTTGTCTAGAATCATATATGAGTAGAGTGCTTGATATACCATATAGAGCTATATAGTACAATAAACGCGACATTTAAATTCACCGGATGAGTGTGATTGTCATATGAAACAAATTTGTAGTGAATAAAATCATATGAAGTAAACCAAGTTTATTTTATTTTATCTTATATATGTATGGCTTACAGCAATCTTCAGATGGTAGAAAAGATGGTTTTTTAGGGGGGGGGGGGGGGGCTTTTTAGGTTTTGCTACCACCTGATGATTCCTATACGGATGAAACAGACTATGGTGGAGCCTCCTGAGTCTGTGGAGGATTTTTCGTAAGCAATAGTCACTACTTTTATGTCTGCTCTATGAGCCTCCATCTATATGGTATTGAGCACTCTCAGGTATTTCGTAAACCAAACGAAATTCACCTGACAGCTAAAAGGACAAACATAAGGGGTAGGTATTCTTTTTTGACCAAAACATTTCACTTAGTACCATCTGCTTGAAATGAGTACTAAAGTCACTGATTTAATAATACAGGGGACATTGCAGAAATGATGGGCTTTCATGCAGTTCTACAAAACAGGAAGGATTATCTTATGGTCATGTTTATTAATTGGTTTAAAATTGATTTCATGTAAACCCAAACCTAATAATAGGAATATATAGCTATCAGGACTTTTTCGGAGGTCTGCATGATGTATTATGTATGAGTTGACAGAAGTTCATATAACTTCATAGCTTCAGTATACATAATCCAGCAAGTATCCTAACTATGTCCAATATCTCAGCAGTTATCAGCGTGCAGTGACTGGAGTATAGGCACATCTTCCAATGTCATTTAACACAAAGAAGAGACATTGGCAGATAGTTATGTTGACAGCCTAATTAAAGTACACTCCTCTATAAGACAAGTAAATTGTCAGGGCAAAGAACATAGCAAATTATCCAAATAGATACATTTAAAAGATTCAGCCCATTGTATATATACTTCAGTGATCAATGAAACAACATTGAAATATATAATACAATTCAACTTATACATTTTATTTCTGGAAATAAAATTCACTCAATATGCTGTACCTGAACCATTTGCTCAGTTGATATTTGCATTGATTCTGTAACAAGATCCAAGAATAACTTCCTAACAAATTGTGGCTACATAAAAGGAAAACAGATACAGTCTAAATATTTGCAACAAAAGCTTGTCAACTACCTGTAATATACCATAAACTACCTACAGTGGCATGCTGCATATTTCTATGTATATGCCCTGCTCATAACAAAGGTTATGCAATTTAAATTGCCAATACATGCCTGGTTCCTACTTTTTTTAAACATAAACTCTAGCCCAATTTCATTTAGAAATATCGGTAGCTCACATACTAAAATGGCATATAATATGAAAACTTTCAGTCTGTAATGCAGGCCTTTATCAGTGGCTGGAAGATTAGTGAAGAATATATTATACAAGGTGTGCCTATGAACTGATAATTTATATACACACTGTTCAAAATACAGGAGTAACCTGTCATTGAAAACAATGGATATCTTGGTACAAGTACACAGGGTATTGATTTTTTATATGTCAAAACCAGAGGTACCAACCATATGGCTAATGTATTTGCAAATAATACTTGCAAATAACAGCAGACATGAGACATAACACATCACATAAAACGACATTTGACTTCAGCAATGCCGGGTTCAAAATCCACTTAAACTTACAGTAGGTTTCCTCAGGTCTTCCTCCGAAATACTGACGTTAAAAAGCTTTTGACAGCTCGCTATTGCTTCGTCGTAAAACTTTATAACAGGAAACGTTAATGGTGTATCTTTCTCCATAATTGTTGAATTTGGTCGAAGTCGAATTCAAGATTTCAAATATGGCGGGCTTTTTCACCGGCTCTTCCGTGTTTCCATGAAAACCAGACGATGGCGCTAAACTTCAATTTGATTAAGGACTGGGAACAGTACAGACGAAAAAAATCAAACTTTTCAATGTCTAAATGTGCCTCTTAAAATTTACTTTAATTTGGTTCCAAATTTATGTCGGAAGCTAGTTCTCGTTACTAAATATAATTACAAAATTTCAACTCGTTTCATAAAAAAACGAAGGAGAGTTGCATACAATCCAGGTGGTTTAAAATGGCGGGAAATGACTGGCACCACTTGGACTAGATTTGAAATAAAATCATTTCTCGGTTGAAATAACTTAATATCTAAATTATAGTGTTTAACATATAAGATTATTTAAAGTTAAGGGTTTCTTAACTTCTATAATATTTATAGTAACTGTGCAAGGCATTGAAAAACAGAAATCTGAAAGGCCACTGGCACTGTATGTGCAGGAATATATAAACAATAATAATTAAAAAGTGCGGCGTAGATTTCCATTCGGAACGGATTTCTAGCCGTTTCTGGGTGCTGATTGGCTAAAATTTAAGCGCGAGATGACCTGGGTGGAGATTAACGACTCGAATCGATTTACTAATAAACAATTATTGGATGAGGTTTTAGTGATATGCAGAGTTATCAAGGTCGAGGTAAGCGTTCAGTTGTTATCAGATTTCTGATCACGCTTACCTCGACCTTGATAACTCTGCATCTCACAAAAACCGAATTTAATAATCGTTTTATTATACATTAGAAGAATAGTAAACATAGTATTAACGAATGAAAACCTTATTGTCCTTATTTAATAGCAAATAGCAATATCCAAAAATACATCAATCATTAATACATAACTCAGTTATCTGCTAGCAGATAACTGAATTTTGCGTGATTGCGCGATTTATCTGTCAACTATTATCCAATCAAATTGCTTTTACTACAATAATGTATAATAATGACAGCTAATTGTACAAAACGCAGCTCGGGTAAAATATTTACAAACGTAATTACTTCGCTACAAAAACGTAATGTAGCACCCCCTGCACCCCAACCCATCCCCCCCCCGCACGCTATGCCCCAGACTTTAAAACACCATCATTTTTTTCGCAGTTATACTCCCCTAGAGTTCCAGTTCTGCATTCGCGGAAAGACAACCTTTGATTGAATTCACTGAATGTATATAATTCTCGCAATATGGTCTCACCACAATTCCGTACATCATTGTTATACACATGTATATAATGCTATAAAAATTTTAAAACACTTAACACGACACTGTAACTATGGAAGACACCTCGCGGCAAGACATTTTGCACTTTACCATCATTACCACGTGATTTGCATGGTTCTGTTCCAATTTCACCAAAGCAACGAAATCCGAATGTTTTCATTTCTGGAAAAGCTTTTTTGAATTCCAAGCTCCCCAAATCGCGCAAAAGATCGTCACGTATCGCAACACATGGCGTTAAAAAACAAGCAGTTGGGCGTCCCAGACATGGAGTATGTTTACTTCCCAATTCTTGAAGAAGTGGAATAATGCTTGACGTTTCAGGCAGAAAGTATTCTTCATCGCAAACAACGCTACTTGCCTCGACATTTCCACCAAACGCCAGACCTGCTATCATGCTTGATTTTGTCTCGCCTTTGCTGTAAGCGATTGAAAGCTTACTTGCCACGCCACCGCTGACAATAACATGTTCTCCAAGAATCTGCAAAATGTCATTTAAGGCGAAATAGTACATAAGTGGTTTCATAAAATAACATGGATAAAACGTGTGTTCTGATTGGTTGAAGCCAGTGTTTGGATCAGGCCATTCACACACGGAAATTTAGAATATTATTAAAAATATAAAACTTGGAACACTACCTTGTTCTTGTTATTTAATAAAACAATTAGTTAATGGTTTCCCGTGTTTAGATGGATGGCCTACTTCAAACACGCGGGAATGTTGCTTGAGTAAAAAACATTCCCGCGCGTGTTTGGACCAGGCCATCCTGACATGGAAACCATGAAATAATGATTCACTTCCAAAATAGCAAAAAAATAAATGTGCACACTGCCCCCCCCCCCCAGTTCCCAGCTAATCTCAATGATTAAAAAAGTGTATTTAGGATTCACTAAACAACCCAGCCAGGCCAAGGTTCATTAGGAACCATGCAATGTCTCATGTGCACTAATACAATAAATTCTACTGTAATACCTTGAACATGTTAGAACAAAACTCCGAATAGGTACCACATGAAGTCATATTTCCAATCAAAAATACAAACTTTATGTCTTTTCCCACAAGATGATCAAACTTTGTTTCCCATTTTTCTGGCTTGTCTTTACCTGACACATCCTTGTACGACATTTGCAACAGACTTACATTCACACCTGGCACTTTTGGGATTAAAAGGATAGAAACATGTTTGTTTACTTGCTTAAATTCAAATGGTGGCCCTTTATTGTTTTCCACAATAAGGCCACCTGTTTTTTGTGTACCAATAACAACACAGTTCTTGGGCAGGTTTGGGGTGATCTCTGGAAGCAAACGACTCAAGTGTCTTGTTATTATAATTGCAGCTGATGGAACTATTCTTGTGTCGTTTAAAATTTCATTAATATGCCTTCCAATGTCAGCAACTATATGCTAAGAAACAAGATGAGAAAAATATTGAATTCCGAATGATGTAACATTTGACAATGAGGTTAGGTCAAATGTAATATTTGACAGGGTATAGAACATAATAAAATTGATTATCATAAAATCATAAAATCCATCTAAATCCCTGTGACTGCATGTAAACCACATTCCCACTGTCTGTGTATGTCAGGCTATGAAATTAAATATTTTAAAAAGAGTAGAGAATTTCTTCTCACTAATTCTGTCTACTATTCTACCTTAGGAGGAATTTCATTTAGAGCAATCAGCAAATTTGTTTACATTTTGTGTAACCTAATCAGAATGCACAAATATGGAATTACCTTCAGTGAAAAGGTACATTATTTACCATTTTACATGAAGTTCAGGAATTCTGATTGGCTTAGCTTGAAACATGTAAACAAATTTGCCGATTATTTTAAAATAAAATTCCTCCTTGTTCCTATCATTTTCTAAAAGAATCACAATTTGCTTTCTGATATTTCAAATTCCTAATATTATAATTATAGTCACTGCTTCTCAAATTATGGTGAATGGTACTTCCACTTAACTTAACAGTAATACACTAATACTGTGGTAATTTATAACTATCTATTAAAAAATTCTCATACAAACATCCTTAGTGCCTTAGCCTAACCCAAGTGAAGTACACTAGGGTTATCTATACCCAATTATAACACTTAAACCTTAAATATTAGCATGGCTGTGTTTTGAAACATATCTGTCAGTTTATGATATATTCTTCATTATCTGAAATGTTCAAAATTTGTTTTTGGATTTCTTGGTAAATGTCTGCTCAAACATTTTTGATTAATTGAAGCCTTTAATATTGTTATTTATATAGCACTTTAGAAACTTAAGATAAATTGCAGAATTGTTTATACTTTTAATCTATAAGAACTTGCCAAGGCATGCACACTGAAAAAGAGGGTATGCTAGTTCCAGCTCTACATCTACTATTTACTCTGTGTGACACTGCAGAAATTGGTAAGATTTACCCATAATTCTTAAGATTTGAAATTTGCTGAGCAAAAAGATTTATAAATAATGCTAATAGATTTGAAGGTTGCTCACGGTAAAAACGAATCGTCAGAATTAGTAACCTTCTGTATACGTCAAGCCTTAAAATGGCCATTTCACAGCTGTCAGATGTGACTATGATGAGCTGTCAAAAGATTGCAGTAGTATTATAATTGAGAAGAAAAATTGAACTTTTTTAACTTATTCAATAGTATACTCTTTTATAGCGATACAGAAAGGTACAATTGTGATTAGATTTTTGCTTTGAAACTTCATAAACACCAATTTCTGCGGTGTTACTCTGTCCTAGTATGCTACTATGTAGTCTATGCTAAGATGGCCTTACCCATCAGTTACCCTGAATGCCCACAACTTTTATATATAAAATACATGAGCACGAGCGAGTTTCTACTGACACCTGAAAAAATACATATGACGATTACCTTTACAGATCGCGAATTGCTGCGATAAACTCGACAAACAAAATGATTTCTTCGAGACAATTCCCTTTGAGCCAATTCTTTCCATAAACGACAGACAAGCAGAACGTTTGTTAAACTTCGCCCTGGTAAATAACTTAAAATGTCCGCCAATGTTTCTGTAGCTAGCAGTTGAATGCCGCTAACAGTGTTCAAATTCATGCTATTACAATTTCAAGCTAAAGCATCGTAAAATGCACAGAAAGTATAATAAAGTTTCATTTTGATCAAATAATTATTGATCTCAAACAAAATTTTCAGTTTTGTTTTTCCTGGTACTTCCACCTGGCAAAAGCAATGTTTCTTTCTACTAGTTTTCTCTGAAACTGGCCTATATATGAAACTGAAGCCAAATCGAGTCACACGGTTTTTTGCTCAATGTGCCCATGCGTAAATTGCTTGGCAAGTGTCATGTTGAAATTTAATCGAAAAAAAATCGAATTTTTGACAAACAAATGCTGACTTAAACAGAACCTTTAGGGCGATGTCCCATTTGACTTAATTCTTTTTAAAAAAAGATGGATGAAGTTAATCTTCTGAGCTAAGAACTAGTTTATGAAATTATTTGATACTGGCAAAAACAGTAAAAAATATAGGCATCGATGAGGAGTGCAGGGCTTGCCGTATGGAAAGCTGCGCATTAGTTTAGCACTGGCACTGGTTTAGAAAACATGTAAAACATGCTTTAGATACAAGTCTCGAAGAGATAAGAAGAAATGAATTAACAAATATCTAGGATTGATAGAAATGTGAAAACGAAATGATGGAGCTTAAAAAGGACTTTGTGTACGTGAAATGAACAACAACAACATGCCGAACATGGCCAGTAAATACGACGAGCAACATAGGCGTAGAGTATGGGGGGGCTGAGGGGCTGGAGCTCCCCGAGAAATCTTACTGGGGGGGCTCAGCCCCCCTAGAAATTTTCCAGAAAGTCATATTTGCATCAGAGCAATGTTGAATCTTTGAAAAGGCATCGTTACATACACATGAAACGGTATTAATTATCATAGTGAATATAATAATATATCAAACAACTCGGGAAAGCAATTGCGAAATACAGAATTTTCGAGTTATAAAATTATAAAATACATGGCAGCTTGTTCATTTTATCTTTCATTAGCTTTTCTACCCACAACAGGTCATAATCATTGGTAAATATTTTCTCCGCCTATCGGCCATATAAACCATGACTACCGATGCAATTATATATCAAGGGGAAATTTATTGTATATTTAACTGTATCTAATGTCAGAAGGTAATGCTAGCTAGATATCATGTATCTAAAGTTTGAGCCCCCCCAGAAGAAAACAAAACTCTACACCTATGACGAGCAATTCAGCGTATTTTAGGCGTTTGGCATAAAAAAACCAACTTCATCACCCTTGTCTTGGACTATTTTTCACGCAAAGTTTACAAATTACTGCTTATGCGCGACTATTATGACCATACACGAGTCTTCCTAGCGGAACTCAGAAGACAAAAAATAAAGACATGACCATATTATGTTTCAGTCAGTTTTGGGTTTAAAATTAGCAATAATTAGAAACTCTATGCTTTGATATTATCTAAAAAACAGATTTAAAAGACGGTTAGAAACTTGAAAAATTCAGATAAATATTATTTACGTGTAAATACGGGAATTCATTGCAGCCAGCCGAGTACATATATTCCATAGTGCCAATGCAAATATCTTTCGGCATCAATTGGACCAGCTTTTTTGATTTTCAAAAGTCAATTTTGAGCTATAGATATGCTCAATTGCTTTTTCACAATTAACAAAGGACACATATACCAATACTCTTTAAGAATTTATTCCAGAAATAGCTATAGGTAGCGAGAATTTTTTTAAAAAGCAATTTTTTGTCCTAACAAGTACGATCGTACTATAGTGGACCAGGAACTGCGTAACGGCCGAGTTTAATTTCTGAACTGCATTGTATTTATAACAATGGAGAGGACAATGTATTTCTAATCGTTTGCGTTTACTTATATACAGGCTGAATATTAATGATAGATTAGCTATAAACAGATATGAAACTTCTGTGTTTTTGCTGATTGTTTTGTGTCTCACGCGCAGCCAGCGCGTGATGACTTCCGGCGAGCTTGGCAAGTGTAATGAGGGAAATTAATGAGCGAAACGCCATTTTTGGACCAGGAACTGGTCCCTAACCGCTGCTAATCTTCCTCTTCTTCTTCTTGTTAGGGGGCGACGCTCTTTAAAATAACCCTAAGGCTCTATCATTACTTGTTTGATCGAAATGAAACTTGGCACAATTATTCTAAGCAATATTCCGCATCGATTGACGGAGTTCGAATTTTTACTTTTGACCTTGGTAGCAAGTTACAAGCAATTCTTGATATATTTGCAGCAAATAATATATACATATTTGATCTGCTTGCGCTCGCCACCGACAAATGGGGATATTTTGCGAGAACCGAGTTCAATGATTGTTTTATCATCCACTTATCTTATTATTTTTTGGAACGTTCCGAAAGTTCAGAAAAGCGAGTCGCCATTATTGTTACAAAATTGAAGCCAATGCGCATGCACAGAGTATTATTTGTAGCTGAGCAACGTTTTCAACAAATGCGCATGCTCAGACCATTATTTGCACGCAGTTATTTGCAGGTAAATTAACCAATAAAAATTGAGAAAACAATAAAGTGAATGATAAATATAATTATCATTTGCATGAAACAAATTTTATCACAACAATGTTTGATAAATAGTGCAACTTAGAATTATTAAAATTTATATTTTAATCCTGAATGGTGATTCGCTAGTTGTATATACTAGAGTGATTGTTATTGGCTATGAGAAAGGGTGCAATTACAATTACAACCTACAAAGGGTGAAATTAATGCTCAAAACGCACCCCTCTTAGCCAATGAAACTATTGAAATCACTGATTGTTAAAATTTGAATGCCGTGTTAACGAATTTAAGCCCCTGTGGATTTAATGCGACTTATAAAATGCTAAATACGAAGAATTTAAAATTGTGAATATGATTAAATTTAAATTAGCCTTGTTATTGCTTCGAAAGAAATGGTACAGCTGACCGCGGAACGAGTGTTTATTGTGATGAATTATACGCGTACCCAAAGTACAACGGAAGTGCGAAACGCTTTTCGCCGAAAGGTGGACAAAGGGGAAATTGTAAATCTTGTTAATAAATATTTTTGCGCACAAACAAATTTTACTGCATCATGCATAAAAATGCAAAACATTTATACACTTGTGGGTCCCAACAGACTGCTTAGGCATTGAAACTCTAACAGTTACATTGTTATGGATGATTTCAATAGTTTTCGGGTTTTTTTAGACACCCTGTATAATTAATATTGAAATGAGACGGAAATACTATAACATTTGTATACAGCTGTAAGGTTTTCCGCGATATATTCCAAAACATTATGACATATATAAAAGCTACTAATTAGCCTGTCTACAGGATGACTATAATTCATTATGAATATTTAGCTCTAATGTAAAATCGTTGAATATTATACACCATGTCGTATGGAACAAGATTATCAAAATACAACAAAATGTAACTTTTAAAACTTAATAAGTCACTCCTCAAACAATTTATTCGCTGACACATTAATCTAACTCAGCTGATATTGCATCGTTTATTAGCAACGCCTACGTACCCAGAACCTTCATCCGTAAGGTGATTCCTTTTCATGTTAAGTACTGTGCCATGGTCATTCTCAGCTAGAGCAGCAGTTAAACATTTGGCGCCGTCATCTGTCAGTTGGTTTACCGAGATGTTAAATTTGGCAAGTTTGCAGTTGGAAGTTTTAAAAGCTTGACTAAAATGTCTCGCGCTTTCATCTGTTAGTTCGTTTCCCGACACATTTAGTTTAGTAAGTTTGCACTTGTCACTTTTCAGCGCATAACTTAAATGTTTAGCACCGTCATCGTTTACTTTATTATCAGAAATGTTCAGGTTAGTAAGTTTACCGTTCCCTCTAATCAGAGCATCGCTTAAACATTGAGCACCGCGATGTGTTATTTCGTTTCCAGCCAAGTTTAGTTTTGTTAGTTTGCAATTGCCGCTATTCAGAGCATCACTTAAATATTTAGCACCTTTTTCCGTTAGTTTGTTTCTAGCTATGCTTAGATAAGTAAGGTTGCATTTGTGACTTTTCAGGGCATCACTTAAATGTTTAGCACTCTCATCGTTTAGTTCATTTTCAGAAATGTTTAGTTTAGTAAGTTTACAGTTCTCAACAATCAGAGCATCAATTAAATGTTCAGCACCTCTTTGTGTCAGTTTGTTATTGGAAATGTTTAGCATAGTGAGTTTGCAGTTGGCATTTTGCAGGGCTTCGCTGAAGGATTTAATGCCTTCATATTCCAATCTATTGCCTCTTATATCTAATTCACTAAGTTCGCATTTGCTGATAGGATTGGTTATTAACCTGTTGATTAATTCACGAGTGGCTAAATGCTCTATGCCACAATTAGACATGGTTAGCTTGTGCAAATTCGTGATGTGACTTAGAAATACAAACAAAGCAGCAGCTTCAATTGGCGCAATATCTAAGTCTTTTAAACAAATTTCGTTTTTCTCTTCACCTTCACACAAAATTGACGCAGCTGATTCCATGACAGTAACGTCCTTCATTTCATGGACACATCTTATTAAAAGTAACGTATCTTTCTCTATTTGTATTTTTCCACTGTACGATATCGACTCGGAAAGTCTATACAATAATAATGGGAAATAGCTAGTACAATTCATATATATGACTAGATTACTCATTTTTATGACTACAGAACATATCATAACAATAGAGTTGATGTTCGCGGGCATGCATAAATGTGTTTTTAGCCCGAGCGTAACGAGTGTTAAAACGCTTTCCTGCATAAATTTTAATTTCTGAAGGAAAACAATATAAATAAAATTTTTAGGTGTGTTTTAGGGTATTTTGGAATTGTTGCTCTGGAGCAACATTATACGGGAATGGTATAAATAGTGTGTTTTTGTGAAACAAACTAGAGACAAAGTGATATATTTTGAAATATCTTAAGTTCCCAGAATAATCATGCTATTCGTTATTATTTACAATTATTTATAATGAAAATCCTAAAAACAGTTTTTTCCTCTAACTAAACATGGGCATTTAGTTTGACTGGGCATTTAGTGCACTTTACAAATGAATATCCCTTAGGACAAAGGTGACAACGCTGGTTTTTGTCACAAAAATCAGGCAGGTGCCCGACACCATCATACCTCACATAACCTCACATCATTAATGTATTGGAGTCGGGATCGTGTGAGACTTGGTTTTCTTCTTTGGCGGGGGTGTTATATTGAAGGTCGACCACGCTGTGGTTTTTTGAATTTTTCAACCATGAATAGGGCAGTTGCCACTTGGGTCTGAAATTTGAGGAGATCCATTTATGCTTTCTCCGGCACATTCTTCTGCGAAGAATGTCTCCAATATAGTTGCCACCCATTGACAATGGAAAGGTTGATACAATAGTATAATATATGCATGTAAAACTTTGTGGAGCGTAACTTTACTCTGTATGGGCCATCAGCATATCACACAGGTCAACACCACCCATATGCTCATTATACTCCTCGACTATCTGGGGGTCTTGGTATTTCAATGTTTCTTTTCCTTTGTTGACCATCGTTTCGCTGGTTTTCCCATTGCATTTCCCACATGGTTTGAGATCAACTGAACTAAGTCATTATCCTTCCTTCTCACTATGGTAATAATTGAATTGGCATCCACACATCAGTCAGTAGAACCCCGTCCTTTCTTACTCAATTCTTTCTTGTGGTTTACCACCTTTTCTGCCCCTTTCAAACGATCAGCTCTAATGGTACCGACAGCCCAGATTCTTGCTCTTTCTAGATGCTGTAGTAAGTAACCCGATGAAAAATGATTGTCGAAATACACTTTGTGCCCACCATTTTCTGGAAGAGAAGCACACAAATGCCTGACAACATTGCCACCAACTCCTAAGAGGGGATCATCTTCCTCTGATCTAGAACCACTTCCATTGTAGATCTGGAACTCATAAACAATACCACTGACACCACATCGTGCCCACACCTTTATACCCCATTTGTGTGGCTTCTTTGGGAGATACTGCCGTAGACCAGTCCAGCACTTGGTTGAGATGATTTGTTCATCAATGGAGTGCTTTTCCTCTTGGGGGAGTAGCTTGCACTTCACCAAAATTGAATCAATTACTGGTCTCACTTTGAACAGTTTGTCATGATTGGGATCTTCTCTTGGCAGTTGGCAGCATCTTTGTATTGTCATTGCAATGCAGGTACTGCTTCAGCTTATCGAATCGACCCACACTCATTTTGTCAGCAATTGATTGAATACGACTGCCATTGCTCCAATACATTCTATATTGAGGCTCCTCGATAATGCCGATCATCAACAGTATTCCAAAATATTGCTCTAACTCAGTTACAGTTTTTTGTACACAATACAAGTTACTTACTTACTTTGTTCAACAATATGATCAAAAAGTTCATCACAGAAAAATTGTTTGAAATATGGTATAGGTGTAATTTCATTTTCAGGTGGATCAGGGAAGGGGGCTCCGGTAAACACTGCATCTACATCTGCTGGAAATTTTCTCTGTCATTTCCTAGGATTGCTCTTTATTTTTTTTTCTTTCAACTTTTCTCATCTTTTGTATGGGGTCCATCATCTCTCTCTTCAATCTCTAAATCATCATCATCCTCACGAATAAATGCATTGTTCGGCAAACCCAAAATTTCTACGTCATATTCTGAATTGTCCTCCTCAGACCTACTATCATCACCAGGAACAATTACATTAGTGATCCTTGTTTCAGTGTGTATTCCACTATCTGTCAGTCGTATTCTCTGGTTAAATCAAGTCCAAAGCTAAATGTAGAGCAGGCCTAGGCTTGTGGTGTAAACACTGCTTAAAGTCACAGCTCATGCTGGTATTTCATTTCACTGGTGACCTGGTGACTTCGGTAGAATGCCTACAGTTACAACCTTTCAAACTGTTAAATTTCTTTCCAAATTAACACATTAATCAAAGTGCAAATATTAGTGTAGTACTAGACAAGTTTAGCTTGCATGGCTAGAATTAGATGTAAATTGACTAGCCATATCACATGTTAAAAGCGCAAAATATCAAATATGTCACAACCCATCCTTTGCAACATCTAATTTTCATACAAGCAAAATTTGTGAAATTATATACTGATCAGTGGCGTAACTAGAAGGATAATTGAGGAGGTGAATATTCATATATCCAGTTCTGCCCGACGGATTTCCCTTGTAATTGCAATAGCTTACAATAGAAATCCGTCGGGCAGAACTGAATATACGAATATTCACCCCCCCACCCCCCCCCTTCCGTTCTAGTTACGCCCCTGATACTGATAGTAGTTTACCTGCTTGCAAACAGAATTTTAATTTGCGGGAAATTGAAAAAGCAGGCTTCTTGCAAATTCTAAAGGTTCGAATAAAGCAAATTCATCTTCAAATTAAGGTAGGTTCTATAAGGCAAATTCTAGAAGTTCATAGGGTCTTCATTTTTGAGTCAAATTCACCATTATTATACGCCTAGCTTATTTCTTTTGGGATGCTCTACAAGTATTCAGCAAGATAAACATTTCTGAATCAATGTGAAAATTTACAACTTAATATGATAATTATAAAAGTTAACGACATATATATAGTTAGGTGCGTAAAATACATTATAGAATTGTCTCTGAAAAATTTTATGCTTCAATGCTGTTCAAATAAATTCAATAATATGAAACCAGATAAAATGCATATTTCGCTCCACCGCCGAGACCCCGGGCAAATAAAGTAAAATAGTTGAACGTACTCAACTCTTATAATTTATTTCAAGATTATTTTTAAGCGTATTTTGCAATACACACTTATGCCCAAGAACATCGACTCTATTACTATTATATTAACTTCAAAGGGCAATATTTGTATAAAAAATATGCAATGGGTAAACACTTTAGTCATTGGCTTAGATCACCGCGGGCTAAAATATATTTCGGCACGCAAAATACATCGCAATGCCCGTCAAATTTAATATAATGTCTGATTTGAATACATACATAACAGCTAATTATATCTATTAAGAATATTGGCTCGATCTTTACGCCTAATTGGCGTCCGCCTTGGAAACACTGATCTGAAATAAGACTGGATAAGGCATCTATAGAAGGCAAAAGTGAAGCCGGAAGTGATTCGGCCGCCACCCGATTCAAAGCCCCCACTTTCGTATCATTTAATATAGATTTCTATTACAGAACCGTAGTTTTTTGCGTTTTTTGCCTTGTCCACGTTTCTGCCCCGGCCAATTTTATAATCACAAACATAGAAGCATAACAGAAGAGATTTGAGCAAAAAAATTGGAATATTTTATCTTCATAACGCCGCGAAAACGGATTTTACAACTTCGCGTCTTGCGTGGACATCGTTTTATATCAACACCACTCAAAGCGCGCTAGTTTTGATCTTTTGGTACAAAATCAACTCAAAATATAGAATTTCTGCTCTTGGACAAATATTCTCAGAAAATCTGAAGAAACGAAGCGGCTATATTGCGAACAGCAGTGTACCGAGAGGTTAGTTTTCAAAACACTGAGGATACTAGCTTCTACTATAATTATTGATGGTTAAAGATTACAATTCAGTTCTTTCCTATGTTTCCACAGGCATCTAAGATGATATAGCCTGGTTTCTTAAAAAATAGCCAAATTTACCAATGACATTCATCTTGCTAAGCTTCTCAAACTTGACTTGAAAAATATGTTAATTATAAGATTGCTATTGAATTAATCAGTGGAAAATACAATATAGACATGTGATGAGAAAGGAACAATTTTTTGCATAAATCTACCTCAACATAGTTAGTGAGTTGTATTGTGGTTTTATGTGGTCTCCAAAGAATATACATGATATTCTATTAGCTCTGATTGCTCTTGGTTCTACTTTGGATGCACCAACTGCAAAGTTATTGCAATTATAAAACAAACATATTGCAAGGTTTTTTGTATTGGAAACATAGGAAAGAACTGAATTGTTCTCTCTAACCATCAATAATAATTATAGTAGAAGCTAATATCCTCTGAGGATACTAGACAGTGTTTTGAAAACTAACCTCTCGGTACACTGCTGTTCGCAATAAAGCCGCTTCGTTTCTTCAGATTTTCTGAGAATATTTGTCCAAGAGCAGAAATTTTATATTTTGAGTTGATTTTGTACCAAAATATCAAAACTAGCACGCTTTGAGTGGTGTTGATATAAACCGATGTCCAAGACGCGAAGTTGTAAAATCCGTCTTCGCGGCGTTATGAAGCCAAAATATTCCAATTTTTTTGCTCAAATTTCTTCTCATATGCTTCTATGTTTGTGATTATAAAATTGGCCGGGGCAGAAACGTGGACAAGGCAAAAAAAGCAAAAAACTACGGTTCTGTAATAGAAATCTATATTAAATGATACGAAAGTGGGGCCTTTGAATCGGGTGGCGGCCGAATCACTTCCTGCTTCACTTTGGCCTTCTATAGATGCCTTATCCAGTCTTTTTTCAGATCAGTGCTTGGAAATCATAAATAAATAAAATTCAGTTAGCAACAACGTATACGAACCTGTCATAGAACCAATTCCTTATTTTCGTGTTCTTTTCAAATTCAATTTCAGATTTTGTTGACTTGACTCTAAAAAATTAAGTAAGCATCAGGGACCCATGCTTCGACTCTGATTATTGAACAATTAGTTTGAAGCGATTAGTTATTTTAGTATAAATTTCGAGGTGTATACATATAATAGCTAATAGACATAATTTAATTAAAAAATATAATTATTGAGATTTCTTATACAACCAACAAAAAGCTATAGTCATATTTTATCATATATATATATATATATATATATATAATATATATATATATATATATATATATACATATTTGTACTTTTACTCTTGTTTGAGCCATGTGTTCACTTGTGGGGTTATATCTAATGTGTGTTTTATATGTTCTTCTACACAAGTATAACCAACCAGGCAAGCAGAAAATTCTATACTTGACCACGGTGGGAATCGAACCCGCGACCTTCGCATTTCTAGAACGATGCTCAAGGCCAAGTTGGGAACGACTGTGATTTTTTACTTAAGTTGTTATTGACATTACGGAGTTTCATCCTTACATGTCGTTGTGCAGTTACTGCTGCACAACGACATGTAAGTGCACAACATGTAAGTGCACAACGACAAGTAAGGACGAAACCCCGTAATGACAATAATATATATATATATATATATATATATATATATATATATATATATATATATATATATATATATATATATATATATATATATATATATATTTATATATTTATATATTATAATATATATATATATATATATACACCCATTTGCAATCGTCTCTAACAACCGTTACTTGGTATACTACACTGGTAGTTAGACATTTACCATTCAGTGGGCATGAGGATTTATTTCAATTACAATTACAATTACACAATTATACAATTACACTGTTTTGGTTTCGTGATAGAATCATGTGTTGACGCGGACTTATGTACTTAAGACCGATTTATTATGCCCAGAAACTATACTGTGGATGTCAGGCATGCAACAATAGCTCAGCTTGAATATTTTGTTCAGAGGGTGGTTTATGGGAAAGCAATCATCAATTGCTTGGAGGAATTTGAGACCTTTTTCGGGTCAAACATGTAAATAGTATATATATAACCATGGCAACTATATAGCGTGACATTTAAATTCACCTGATGAGTGTGGCAAGCACTGCTTGTTATATGAAACAAATTTGCAGTGAATAAAATCATATGAAGTAAACCAAGTTTAAAGTAAACCAAGTATTGTATTTTATTCTCGTCTTATTAGCTCTATACTTTGGTATATCGAGGCGATCACTCTAATATTGGGAGATCGTACGGGAGCTAGACAATATGGGAACACACGAAAGGCCACCAGTGATTAAAAACAATACTTATTTTCTCCCAGAAACCTTTTGCCTAGTATTAAGGGGTTTAAAATAGCCCGTATTAATTTAATGAAACATATTTAAATGAGATCTCGACTTAAACGGTTTTGGTTGTGCCGGTTGTGCCAGCTTTCAAGGAAAGTTTTTGATGAGAGAAATTTGGGCAGAATTTTTATCTGAAGACCTCACATTTTTATGAGCAGAACTGAAGCCCAGAACGGACTTGACTTCTTTAATTTAATTTTTATTTATTTGAATTCAGGCCCGTTTCACATGCCGTATTTCACACGTGCCGAATGCATAAACGACAATAGATAATGCGCTACAATGCTTCATTATTTCTTAATGCATTAGCGTAGTCAGCCTGATAATTTAGTCCTGGTATGCGAATTGCATGCAATAGCATTATTCATGTCTTTAGAAATTAATTGTTTTCACGGTCAATGAAAACCAAAATATTAGCATGGCGGGATTGTGGGATCTGTCGAATTGGACAATAAACATCCACCCCCCTAATTATCGTTCTAGTTTTGCCAATGCCTATAGAACTCTTTAGATAAAGCGTTTTGAAATCGTTTTAGCTACTGTATAATCTCGATTTGTATTCTAAAAAAAATGTATCAGTACAATCATCATGTACATCTCAGTTTATCATGTACATCTCTTATTCACTATATATATATATATATATATATATATATATATATATATATATATATATATATATATATATATATTGAGTTGCGAATATTATCTATTAATTTTGTATACCTCTGCACATCCAACTCTCTTGGTTTTTCTCCAATCAATCCAGCAACAAACAAAATCACTAAATGCCACCTCGGATCATCAATGTGCTCAGATAAGAATGATTCAACATTTTCGATGTCATCAACGACGTGTTGTGCTGCAAGAAACTCTTGAATTGTAAGATGAAGAAAACAAAATATGTGCCGTTCTTTGTCTTTCAACTTATTGAGTAAAGCACAATTTGAAAGTTCAGTAACAAACTCATCATCATTCTCAAACTCGAATATCAACTGATCATCTTTCATTCCCCATAAATCATTAAGAAATTCGTGATCATTTTTAAGCTCGAATATTAATTCGCCCTTTATTAACTCTTCCATGGCAATTTCTTTAAGTTTGTTCAGGATTTTTTGCAAAATTTTTCTGTCCTTGATTTCCATATTGTGTCTGAGCAGTAAAATCCTCACAGCACTTTTATACAACTCTGTAATTGTACTCGGGACACTTTGACTTATATTCGTTTTAATGTTTTCCTTTAGTGTTAAACACACGATATATGAATTAACAGGTATGTAACATAAGCTTAAAAGCTCTGGTGACTTCTTGATTATGCCCCAAATCTCTGAACTCCTTTGCAGGTCACCAAGACAAAACTTTGTCACGTAGTCTTCAATTTGCTTCTCGTGAAAACCCAAGATTTCAGCTTTTCGGTCAAATGACATGTGCCGGTAAATGTGCTCTGCGGTTGGTCGAGACGTGGTTAAAATTGTGACTCCTGGCAATAGTTGACCTTTCACCAGCTGTTTAAACATCAAGACTATATGCATCTTTCCATCGTCGCTAGCCACATAGTTTTCTTCACCCATAAAGTGTTCTTCAATTTTTATTTCGTCTAAACCGTCAAATATGAAAACAACGTTACTTGGCTTCAAACAAATGTATTCATAAATTGTTTCAAAATCAGCCGAAGACACGTAGAGTCCTAAAGAACTCTGCAATGTTTTTCGAAGATTTGTTCTCCCATTAGCCTCATTAAAAGTACGAAATCGTATTAAAATTACTATTTTGTCCCGCCAGAGCTCCAGTTTATGATATTTCCATAAATAAAATATATTTTTTGTCAAGAGAGATTTGCCGATACCCGGACGACCAAACACGAGAATAGACTTCGGTGTCGGGTCACCTTCAGACTTAGGTTCAATTAGACCTGTTGTTCCCTGCAGAATTCGTTCCTTATTTTCTGCCTGAAGGTATTTTTTGTATGTTTCTTGTCTATCTTTCGATATTTCTTTACATGTTTTTTCTCTTCCTTCTTGAATTCTCAGATTAATATATATATCTTCCATATTTCGACATGACAAATCTTCCTCGCCAAAATTATCATGTAAATGAAATATATCCTCTGGTATTTTCTCCCTGATTTGCTCTTTCAATTTTTTTATCCTTTCACTTTTTTTTAAAAGGTAAACACAACAAAACTCTCTGTCGGTTAGCAGATTATCATCTTTCCACGCTGACCAGAGCAAAAAAATAAGCTCAGCGATCGACATCACAATAACAAGAAAATTTAACATTGCGACCGAAGCAGTGATAGCGAATATTTCATTTCTGCTGGCCTTGGGATAAATGCAGTCCACAGTTGAAATATTTGAACTTTGTCTTTGGGTGGAATTTACGATAGGAGAACTGTTAATTTTAGTTGCTAATTGACATTTAAATTGTACTGGAAGGTTTGATGACGATAAGAACGCCCATGTTAATACAACCAATAATATTATACGAAAAATCAATTGAGTGTTATACCGTGCGAAAACAATGTAACGACCAGCAGATTCTCGGTGCGCCTTTGGGTCAGCAGCAGCTAATGAAATTTTCTCACTGTCTTCTTCACAGCTGTTATTACTTGATGCGTTCGGACGGTTTACAAAGATTTCCACTCTATGGTTAACAGAATAGGCGTAGATGAAACTTATTAAAAAAACAAATCCAAAATTTATCAAACACAGGAGGTAAAGAGGCAAGGCAGGGTAAAATTCCCGTGTGTACTTGAGAAAACACTGCGTCTCAATATACTTTCTTGTTGATAAATCACTGGCTAGAGTACTCTCTGGGTTGCATTGGAACGCCGCTTTAGACTCAAAATTCCCTGCGAATCCAATTATTACAGCTCCAATTGTTAGAAACACACAAATAATTCCCAAACCACATTTATTGAAGCTTTTCCGAGGAATTAATTGAAAACAGTTTTCCATGTTTACGTGAATATTGTTTTCCTAGTTTCGTGATTGAGACATTATCTGATTCGATATTTTAAATTTGCAAACATAGAGTCGTCTTCGGGCGACACATCCACCTGTGAATATGGCCAAATTTGTTTCAAAACGTCGACTGTGAACATTTCGTGAGTTGCCTTTTATATAATTTGTACGTTCTGGAGCGTTGTTGCTAGATTCGTTGTTTTGTTTTGAATTTGTTTTAGAGATCATATTGTTTGTTTTTAAACAGGTTAACCTGTTTTGTTTTGTGTTTTGGACGACTGTTATTTTAGGATTATTCTCTGTGTGGTAATCCTAGCCAAAGAATCAATTCCACAACTTTTATTTTACGAATCTCAACGTCCTTGATGGCGTGACATCCCAACTAGACTCCTATCCTCGTTTTACCTGGCCTTATGTGCTAAAGTTGTGAATCATTTTCTTCATGAGATGCATTAAGGCGGTATCGGGTGATATAAACAATAGAAAAAGTTACTATATTTTCACTTGTCTACGGCTCGAACTTTATCACCATTGACGACACGATAGTTAATTATTAAAATGCTTATTAATACCAATATTTATAATGAGGGTATATCATAGCAAGCTTGAGGTATGAAATAATTGCTAAGAATGTGTGAAGAATAGATTGCATGTGTGTCCACTAGTATAGCAATTAATAAGGGCTTAGTAGTAAGAGCATTGCGCCCTTACGCAATGTGTGCAATGTTTACTTCATTGTGCCCGTTGTTGATACTACATGTCATCAAAATTTTGGACTGTTTGCAAGTTTTCTTATTCTCTTGTGGTGGTGGTTGCCCACACAACTGAGCTGATCAGAAAATAGCTTACTCAAGGGCCGGAACTAGAGCGATAACATTTCGTGAGTTGCCTTTTATATAATTTGTACGTTCTGGAGCGTTGTTGCTAGATTCGTTGTTTTGTTTTGAATTTGTTTTAGAGATCATATTGTTTGTTTTTAAACAGGTTAACCTGTTTTGTTTTGTGTTTTGGACGACTGTTATTTTAGGATTATTCCCTGTGTGGTAATCCTAGCCAAAGAATCAATTCCACAACTTTTATTTTACGAATCTCAACGTCCTTGATGGCGTGACATCCCAACTAGACTCCTATCCTCGTTTTACCTGGCCTTATGTGCTAAAGTTGTGAATCATTTTCTTCATGAGATGCATTAAGGCGGTATCGGGTGATATAAACAATAGAAAAAGTTACTATATTTTCACTTGTCTACGGCTCGAACTTTATCACCATTGACGACACGATAGTTAATTATTAAAATGCTTATTAATACCAATATTTATAATGAGGGTATATCATAGGAAGCTTGAGGTATGAAATAATTGCTAAGAATGCGTGAAGAATAGATTGTGTGTCCACTAGCATAGCAATTAATAAGGGCTTAGTAGTAAGAGCATTGCGCCCTTACGCAATGTGTGCAATGTTTACTTCATTGTGCCCGTTGTTGATACTACATGTCATCAAAATTTTGGACTGTTTGCAAGTTTTCTTATTCTCTTGTGGTTGTGGTTGCCCACACAACTGAGCGGATCAGTATATAGCTTACTCAAGGGCCGGAACTAAAGCGATAACATTTCGTGAGTTGTCTTTTATATAATTTGTACGTTCTGGAGCGTTGTTGCTAGATTCGTTGTTTTGTTTTGAATTTGTTTTAGAGATCATATTGTTTGTTTTTAAACAGGTTAACCTGTTTTGTTTTGTGTTTTGGACGACTGTTATTTTAGGATTATTCTCTGTGTGGTAATCCTAGCCAAAGCATCGATTCCACAACTTTTATTTTACGAATCCCAACGTCCTTGATGGCGTGACATCCCAACTAGACCCTATCCTCGTTTTACCTGGCCTTATGTGCTAAAGTTGTGAATCATTTTCTTCATGAGATGCATTAAGGCGGTATCGGGTGACATAAACAATAGAAAAAGTTACTATATTTTCACTTGTCTACGGCTCGAACTTTATCACCATTGACGACACGATAGTTAATTATTAAAATGCTTATTAATACCAATATTTATAATGAGGGTATATCATAGCAAGCTTGAGGTATGAAATAATTGCTAAGAATGCGTGAAGAATAGATTGTGTGTCCACTAGTATAGCAATTAATAAGGGTTTAGTAGTAAGGGCATTGCGCCCTTACGCAATGTGTGCAATGTTTACTTCATTGTGCCCGTTGTTGATACTACATGTCATCAAAATTTTGGACTGTTTGCAAGTTTTCTTATTCTCTTGTGGTTGTGGTTGCCCACACAACTGAGCGGATCAGTATATAGCTTACTCAAGGGCCGGAACTAGAGCGATAACATTTCGTGAGTTGCCTTTTATATAATTTGTACGTTCTGGAGCGTTGTTGCTAGATTCGTTGTTTTGTTTTGAATTTGTTTTAGAGATCATATTGTTTGTTTTTAAACAGGTTAACCTGTTTTGTTTTGTGTTTTGGACGACTGTTATTTTAGGATTATTCTCTGTGTGGTAATCCTAGCCAAAGCATCGATTCCACAACTTTTATTTTACGAATCTCAACGTCCTTGATGGCGTGACATCCCAACTAGACTCCTATCCTCGTTTTACCTGGCCTTATGTGCTAAAGTTGTGAATCATTTCTTCATGAGATGCATTAAGGCGGTATCGGGTGATATAAACAATAGAAAAAGTTACTATATTTTCACTTGTCTACGGCTCGAACTTTATCACCATTGACGACACGATAGTTAATTATTAAAATGCTTATTAATACCAATATTTATAATGAGGGTATATCATAGGAAGCTTGAGGTATGAAATAATTGCTAAGAATGCGTGAAGAATAGATTGTGTGTCCACTAGCATAGCAATTAATAAGGGCTTAGTAGTAAGAGCATTGCGCCCTTACGCAATGTGTGCAATGTTTACTTCATTGTGCCCGTTGTTGATACTACATGTCATCAAAATTTTGGACTGTTTGCAAGTTTTCTTATTCTCTTGTGGTTGTGGTTGCCCACACAACTGAGCGGATCAGTATATAGCTTACTCAAGGGCCGGAACTAGAGCGATAACATTTCGTGAGTTGCCTTTTATATAATTTGTACGTTCTGGAGCGTTGTTGCTAGATTCGTTGTTTTGTTTTGAATTTGTTTTAGAGATCATATTGTTTGTTTTTAAACAGGTTAACCTGTTTTGTTTTGTGTTTTGGACGACTGTTATTTTAGGATTATTCTCTGTGTGGTAATCCTAGCCAAAGCATCGATTCCACAACTTTTATTTTACGAATCCCAACGTCCTTGATGGCGTGACATCCCAACTAGACTCCTATCCTCGTTTTACCTGGCCTTTTGTGCTAAAGTTGTGAATCATTTTCTTCATGAGATGCATTAAGGCGGTATCGGGTGATATAAACAATAGAAAAAGTTACTATATTTTCACTTGTCTACGGCTCGAACTTTATCACCATTGACGACACGATAGTTAATTATTAAAATGCTTATTAATACCAATATTTATAATGAGGGTATATCATAGGAAGCTTGAGGTATGAAATAATTGCTAAGAATGCGTGAAGAATAGATTGTGTGTCCACTAGTATAGCAATTAATAAGGGTTTTGTAGTAAGGGCATTGCGCCCTTACGCAATGTGTGCAATGTTTACTTCATTGTGCCCGTTGTTGATACTACATGTCATCAAAATTTTGGACTGTTTGCAGGTTTATTTTTTTGTGGTTGTACGTGGTTGCCCACACAACTGAGCGGATCAGTAAGTATATAGCTTACTCAAGGGCCGGAACTAGAGCGATAATTGGATGGCAATGAACATTCCTAGATATGAGTTTGGCCATCTTAAACGACAACGAAAGCAGCAAAAGATATATTCGCCGCTTAATAGTGTTGCTTTATTTAATATGCTTCTTCAAGTTTCCCCTTTCTCTCAAACAGTTATTAACTATTATAAATGTGTGTAGTCGATCAGCAAGACTGCAAACAACAGCGAACACATTAAGCCTGGCGCACACACGTGAACTTAGGCCTCGTCCACACGACTGACACAAAAATATTTCTCCGTTAAAATGTTTATCCGCGCGCCTCCACACGTAAACACAAAAACAATCCGAAAACGCTAAAGTTATTTGATCCCGCAATACACCTTCACGTTTTCCACCCGCGTGTCACAGGTTGGATGTCGAATTCAAAACAAAAATCTACCGAATCCAAAGCGAAAAACAAAAATGAAGACTTTGTTTAGACAGACAACAAGCCCGAACTCCTAAATATTTTTCAAAGCGTCACTTAAATATCTAGCACCGTCATCTCTAGTTCGTTTCCATTCACTTGTAATTCAGTAAGTTTGCAGTTTTCACTCTTGAAAGCGTCGCTTTAATATCTAGCGCCGTCATCAGTTAGTTCGTTTCCAACTACGTGAAATTCAGTAAGTTTGCCTGCACGATAATTGGCATATCGGGGGTCATATTGATAATTGGCAGAGTGCCAAGGCTTTTACACCATCTGAATTAAAGGCTTAAAATGAAAGGCTTTTGTTACACCATCGCTTTAATCTTAAAAAGGGTTTTTTGAGGGTGTAAATTTATATTTCTTATGTTTTTCTATTTTCGAAGAATATTTGAGGTTTTGTACTTGAATATTTTGTACTGTTTTGATGTTTTTCTGAAGCCTGAAATGTTGAAATCTTAACAGTTACTTAATCTGGTAGGGTCTATGAAACGCCTGTAGAAAACGGTTGTCATTTAACAATTAGACAAAGAGTCCGAGTTGTCTATGAGCGAATAGTCAACGAAGGCGAGTTGTCTAATTGTTTTAGTATACACCCTGTACCTAGATATACTTATTTCGAGAAAATAATCGATACACCGCAATTACACCGAAAAATAATTTAATTAATTCAATTTCATACGGTCGCGCGAGCGAATTTTTCCCAAACGTTCACCATCACGAATAGACAATGGTTGAATAAGCAAAATCAGAATGTAGGATTTGTAATAGACAATAGTCGGGTGTATACTAAAACTATATAGACAACTTCAATCATAGTTCAATGTTATTACTATATATATCTTGTACCAAATGATAAAAATATATGCTATCGACGCTGTGCCATTGAGTCATTCCATAATATAAACTTTTATTATATGGCACGCGGTCTTGTGACTAAATGGCGTGCGCTGATTGGTTCTTTGCCGGTCTGGAATCCCCCAGTATTAGACCGTTGCCGTTGTAACGGTCCAACTCTCATATTTCTGAACAAAAACAAGCTTGCACTTTTATTTTTGACACGAAAAATATCGACGGAGAATGGACGAAGAAGAGCATTATTTGGTACATGTGGATATTATATTTATTCATCTTTGATTTTTGTTTATATTACTGTATCATTCTTATTTATCGAGTAAAAAACAAAGTTTTCGAAGCCACTTCAGTACTTGCTTGGCGACTGGCTGGCGAAAGAGCCGGCAAGAATGCTGCAGCGCATTGTATAAATAAATAAACTAAATACTGTATGCCGTATAATAAATCCCTTATTAACCGAATTTGAGGTCCGTACTAGAAAAATATCACACCGAGGTCTTGACAGTGCGGACCGAGCGATAGCGAGGTCCGTACATAAAAGACCGAGGTCTGATATTTTTCCAGTACGGACCAAACGGTATATAGTTATAGCTATTCTGGCCCAGCTAGGTGATTATTTTCTTAGTTGAAGAGTCTGAAAATGGCGAGGGGTGCTGAATGCATGTATATTTCTAGTAGATTTTCGTGCATGCAGCAACCTTGTTTCAACAACACGATTTCCTGAGCTGGCTCGACGTAAACTTGTTTTATGAAATGAATCAAAAGTCTGTAGGCATAGCTGATATTCTGCATTTCTATCATTCGTTACAGAAATATAGTCATAAAAGTGTAAAAATTGTTCGTTGTTCTGGCATACCTTTGCGCCTGCAGTTGTTTAATTTTATTTCTAATCAATCCTGCAACAAACAAGATCACTAAATGCCGCCTGGGACTGCCAATGTGCTGGTCGAAAATGTTGAAGTATTTTTATCCCAGATCCTGCCGCGGTGAAACAAAGGTTAAACCTCGGCCTAACTCGGTCTGACAGACATTTCGTAGGATTTTTTCGATTTGGTTATCGCCGGTGTTGACGTTCTCAGCTGTTCATAACATTTCGTTCGGAAGCGAACGGCCATTCGATTTCCCATCATTAGGTGGGTTTTCTGATCGTAATTATGGTAAATGCACATTGATATCATTATTTTCTACTCAGAATAACTTGCAAGCATGTATAGAATATGGGAACAGTAGATCTTATCGTTATCTAACGCAAAAGAAAATTTTGTTTAGTAGCAAAGGAACGTTGTGGCACAATTCGAGAATACTGAAAGAGTGAAATCGAGATACGAAAGGAATCAAAGAAGGATTCTGGCAGAAGATGCAAAACTGGCAAATAAAACAGCAAAGAAAGAAATATCGAACAGCAAACGTAGAAAAAGATAAGAACACAGGGCCACAGGCTTCCATTCCTTTAATTTAGACGCAAAAAATCATCTATCATCGAATTTCTTTGTTGAAAAACAAACGAATAATAAAACGCTGCGTATTTAACATACAGGATGTAGATTTTATTCAATTGTATATATATAATATACTATAATAATCATATGCGGATATGGAGTAAGAAAATTTTTCCATGCAATGTTTAGTAGAATATCGCTCTATAATAAGCATGATCGATGTATTATTATTATTAACGATGTTTAAAAACAGCGAGTAGTATTTAGGATTTTAATCATCTGTTCACACTTATGTCCTATGCTTACTAACTTGGGAAGAACGGAAATATATATCGAACGAATTACACTTATTCGTGGACATGTTTTTATTTCGTTTATTTTTTGTTTCGTTTTATTTCGTATTATTTATTTCGCAACTCTCACATCGTCTTTGAAGTTCGGCTAGTGGCGCAACTTTTTAAATATCTACAATCTTCGCTATAAATTCGTAGAGCGGTGACATGTTGGCATCACATGAAATTAAACTCTGTTCTTTCAACCGGAATGCTACAAGTTCACTTTCTCCCTGAATGGCTGAATCCCAGTCAATGTTAACTGAAAAAATGTCAATGTTAACTGCATGAATAAATCCCAGTCAATGTCAACTGAATAAATCCCAGTCAATGTCAACTGAATAAATCCCAGTCAATGTCAACTGAATAAATCCCAGTCAATGTTAACTGATTAAATCTCAACCCGTTCTTGCCCAAATGCCATGCATCTTTCACTTAGAACAGCAGAAAACATTAGAATCTGTGCCATTTGAATTTTATCAAATGAAGGAATCGTTCTTAGATTTTAGCCAAGATTGAGTTGAGCCAGCTGTTAGTTAGTTTTTCTATGCACGTTCAGAAATAACTCTGCAGTTCGCATTCTTTAAAGCATTCAAAGATACAATACCGTAACCTGTTAGTTGGTTTTCGGAGATATCTAACACAGTAAGTTTGCAGTTCAGACTCTTCGGAACATCACTTAAATATTTCGCACCAATGTCCGTTAGTTCGTTCCCACGCAAATTAAGTTTAGTTAGTTTGCAGCTGACAATCTTTAAAGCATCACTTAAATATTTAGCACTGAGATCTGTTAGCTGGTTTCCAGACAAGTCTAGCTGAGTAAGCTTGCAGTTGCTACTCGTAAGAGCGTTACTTAAATATCTGGCACCGTCATCCGTTAGTTTGTTTCCAGACAAGAATAATCGAGTAAGCTTGCAGTTGGCACTCGTTAGAGCCTTACTTAAATATCTGGCACCGTCATCCGTTAGTTCGTTTCCAGACAAGTATATTTGAGTAAGTTTGCAGTTTTCACTCTCAAGAGCGTTGCTTAAATATTTGGCGCCCTCATCCGTTAGTTTGTTTCCACACAAGTGTAACTGAGTAAGTTTACAGTTGACACTCTCAAGAGCTTTGTATAAATATATCGCACTAGCATTTGTTAGTTCGTTTCCAGATATGTCTAGTCTAACAAGCTTGCAGTTGTCACTCTTTAAGGCATTACTCAAATATTTAGTACCTTCATCTTTCAATTGAGTAAATCTTACGTCTAATTCCGCGAGTTTGCAGTTTTCAGCTTTGATTAGCAATATAGTGACCAATTTCCGAGTGACTAAGTCCGCCATGCTACAATGAAGGATCACAAGCCTTCGCAAACTCTTGATGTTACTTATAAATTCAAATAAAGCAGTACATTCTACTGGCGCAACATCCAAGTACTCTAAACAAAAATTTCTATACCCATTTTGGCTCGCAAACGACGCAATTGATTCCATTGCACTAACTTCCTGTATTTCATGGACACATCTTATAAGAAGCAAGGTATCCATATCATTCTTTCCTATCTTTCCGTTGTTTGACATCAAACCTTGAAACCTGTACAAGGATCATAATAAAATTAACCATAATAAAAATCTACAGACAGGAAAATACCCATTATATATATATATATATATATATTTGTGCTTTTTTGCTCTTAATTGAGCCATGTTTCACTTGTGGATATATATATGTAAGGTGTGTTTGTTCTTCTACACAAGTATGACCAACCGGGCAAGCAGAAAATTCTACTTGACCGCGGTGGGAATCGAACCCGCGACCTTCGCATTTCTAGAACGATGCTCTACCGTCTGAGCTACAAGGCCAAGTTGGGAACGACTGTGATTTTGCTTGAGTTGTTATTGTTATATATATATATATATATACGCAAATTTGGATCTGTGCGTAGTAAATCAGAGTGCTCAATACCAATACAATTGTAGAGCAAATAAATCAACAAATTAGCAAATTACAATCTTAAAATTTTATTTCGCTACACTGTGTTTCACGTACTTCTACCGTGTACGATCATGTATATATATACTGGGTTACCTGCAAGGTAGGGATTGCTGCGAGCATTTAATAGGGTCCAAATGAATTGTTATATGAAATGTTAGTAAACTAAATCCGTTTTAACTAAAGCAATAGCAGGTTTGAGACACGTAAAGTGAACCTCTATTGAGCGTTAACTCGCTGGGACTGCACATGAATTAATACCTGTTAGCGAGAACACTGTCAATGACGTCAATATGTAGGTCAATATGTGCTATATCAAGCTCTAACTTTTACCTCGAAATTGTTTTGAAATAGGCTGGTTTATATTATGATTTGGCGAGTAAATTTGCTATAAAGCAAAAAGATTTATAAATGTTCAATTGCCCAAAGGATTTGTAGATTGCACTTGGCAAAAACGAATCGTCTGAAAATAGCCATTTCACAGTGTCATCGGGAGTGTTTTTCCCGCTGTCGAAGGGTAAAGGAGAGAACGCTGTGTTGCGAGTTGTGGCTAGTTGAAGTCTTTAGAAGCAGCTAATTTTAAAAATATTTTAACATACGAATCACAACAGGAGTCTGAACAATAATAGTAATATTAGGTAGAATTTTGCGCGCGTAGCGACATTTTCCCCGCAACAAAGTTGAAAGTATTGTACTTTTCAGTTTCCGCGCGGAAAATTTTTGTTTGGGCGCAAAATTCCGCCTAGCGAAAATGCAGGCCCTGAGCAGTAGCACATGTTTAACAAAATAGAGCAGTTTTTGGTAAATTGTAATTTCTTTTGAAATATGCTATTTGCCTTTTTTGTAAGAGTCGATGTAAATGTTTGGCTTCATGTGAAGAGTAACAAAACATCACTTAATACTTTGAACTTTGAACGCGCTCGAGAAGATGTGTAATCAGAAACCACGGGAAGATCCGGTAAAAGCACTAAATAACAAAAATATTTAGCTCATTGTAAAATAGGAATAAAAACATATGCCTATGCTTACAGTAACCTAATATAAAATAAGTCAAATATTGCACGAGTCTGAATGATTCACAGATTCAGTCAGGCAATTTAGACGATCAATTGCATATTCTATCTGCGACTGTGTCATGTTATTAAACACGACACGCAAGCGTCAAGCCGCATACCTGAAACATCATTTGATGCAAAATATGGAAATCAGCAAAAAAATACAAATGTCAAAGACTTTAAGGCATCTGTATGTAAGACTTGATTTGCTTCACAGCACTGACAGCTCAACTGCTCAAGCAAAGCGAATAAGCAAATTGGATAGTACATACATCTTTATATTCTAGAAGAATTTCAGTACATAGTTCATATATAAACAGCATGAATCTAGCTGTGATTCTAGAAGAATTTATATAGTTCGTATATAAACAGCATGAATCTAGCTGTGATTCTAGAAGAATTTATATAGTTCGTATATAAACAGCATGAATCTAGCTGTGATCGATTGTATGCTTTTAGCGTTTCAGATTGTAAGCAACAGTTAAAATTGTAAACACTCCGAAATTGTGCTGAACAGTAAATTGAATCATATCTTTATAAGACTTTATTTGGAAACACTAGGGAAAATAGCTATCTGCGCATTTTCGATCGTCATTATTTGGAAACACCAGGGAAAATTAGCTATCTGCGCATTTCCGATCGCGCATGACCACAATGCACTGCGTTAGACTGTTTTGAGATAAAAATCCCCATCTACACAAATTAGAATCTGCTGCGTCGCTCGCTCGCTTCAGGCTCGCTCGCTTCTGCAGCAATTAATTGGGCCGCCTATATATGGTCATTCCATTTCCACCATTTATGGTCATTCGATATAGACACGGATACCCATTTTAGCCGTGAATAAAATTGGGTGTAGTGTAAACGGGGCTAAATAAAGATAGGTATACGTGTCGTAAATTGACTGTAAGATTAACGAGGCTATGAAAACATTACACAAAATAAAGTGAGCGAAGTTATTTACTTTTCAGCAAACCTTGGATGATTATGTTTTCAGAAATAACACAAGTGCAAGACGAACCAAGGCAGTTTATTTGAATATATGAGCTTGGTATGTCGTTTTGCAAAGACATGATTAATTCATAGCCCGAAAACCTATGACACCATTGTAACTTTGCTCGTAACTGTCTTTTTAAGCCCCATTTACCAATGATACCATACCGGCGAAAAATTAGCCAATTTTTGACCATACCATGCAATGTTCAATTTCAGTTTTGGTACGGATAAAATTGAGGATAATGAAATTTGGACTTCCTCAAGCGCCAATAGATGGTTCAAATCTCATCAGTACGAAATCCTAAAATACCTCTAACACAATGAATGTTTTAGTGAAAAAAAATTAAATTTGCAATCTCTATATTTGATCGTACTGTGATAACATCTATCAATGTATTTGAGTTATTTCATACTATAAGCTTATATTAGTTGCTTGGTCTAAATTTGCGAGGGGTTACTGCAAGCATGTATTTCTAGCTACAATTCTGGACAAAAAACACGCTATTTATAATGGCTGAACTTTCGGTCTATCAATTATTTTTTCGCATGTGTAGTCGTATTCCCTGCTCCTCTTTTGCAATGGTGTTGGGAATAGTATCGCAGTAATCGCCATACCAATTCAAGTGTTCATCAACATTGTTTCGGGGGGAGGAGGTCAGTGTTATAAAGGATATGTAAATATTTGTCACTGATAATTTCTTCATTCCATGCTTGTCCCAGCAAACTTGTCTATGATTGTAGCTGCATACTTCGTAATACCGAGCACTCTACTCGTATATAATTCTAGTTTTAATATATAGTTACTCACTGTATATGAGCTATTCTGCAATCTGATTGGTCGAGATGCTCACCAGATATATCAGCTCATATATGGTTAGTAGCAAAAACAAAATGGTCGACAGTTTTGCTTAGGAGTTATAGAAGAAATTAAAACACTTTTTCAATGTTTAGTACCCAGAGTTTTGAAAAAATCAACAAAATATGATATAGAAATAATTCGTGTTAAGTAGCTAGAACTGTTAAAAAGTAGCTTTTTGTTCATGAAAACGGGTTTTTAAATTTAATTTAACTGTAAATACTCAGCGAAATATTGATTGAAATTAAATCAATAGCCGATCTTATTAATTTTTTATGCAATGCCTATTTTGCTCATAAAAATAATAGTATTTATATTTGGTACATTATAAAACAATTATACCATTCGCTCACGTCGTATAAATAGAACTTTGGTTCAAATTTATTTATTATTAGTTCAACTTCTGCCTGAAAATGAGAATAATAGAAAAATGCGCCTATACCTCTTGCAGAACCATTGTATTACTGCTTCCACTTTCGTCAGCTCTTGAATTCCCATGGATTTAGAACTTTTTCTTGACCTAATATTAAAAATTTTATGATTATCATAAAAACACTTTCTGATGCAGCGTGGTCAATAATAATGTGCTACAGCTCGCTGTCAACCGGAAAAAAACTGGCCCTAATGAAAACCATGTTCAGTTTCGTCGATTGCAATAAAAATAATAGATAATCATCTTATCACATTTTGCCTTAAATCAATTCGGCGCAACTGCATTGGCGAATAAATTGACTTATTTTTACTCGGGCTACCGTAGGTCGACCGAGTTGAAAAATGGGCTCGGTTTTTGCTTTTGCGTCGCGAGTTTACGAAAATCACGCTTGGACGGCACCAAGGGTTCGAGCATGCAGGCGTCTTTTTTTAAATATTAATTGCATTTTTAGTTTTATGTACCTTTTAGCATTTAATTGTCTGAATCTATCTCCAATCAATCCAGCAACAAACAAGATCACTAAATGCCACCTAGGATCACCAATGTGCCCAGATAAGAATGATTCAACATTTTCGATGTCATCAACGACGTGTTGTGCTGCAAGAAACTCTTGAATTGTAAGATGAAGAAAACAAAACATGTGCCGTTCCTCGTCTTTCAACTTATGGAGTAAACTACAGTTTGACAGTTCGGTGGTAACAAACTCATCATCACTCCCAAATTCGAATATCAACTGGTTAACCACCATTCCCTTGAGGGCTTTTTCTTTATGTTTGTCCAAGTCATTTTGAAGTCGTTCAGTAAGCTTTTTAATGATATAGTCCTTTGGGGTTTGCTGGTGTTTGTATTCTAAGTGGTGCTTGTAGAGTAATATCTTTACCGCTCTTTTATACAACTCTGTAATTGTTCTTGGGACATCTTTACGATCCTTAGCTTCCACCCTCTGATTCACATCAATGCTTTCCTTAAGTGTTAAACAAACAATATATGAATTAACAGGTATGTAACATAAGCTTAAAAGCTCTGGCGACTGCTTGATCAAGTTCCATATTTCTGAACTTTTTTCACGGTCACCGCAAAAATTTTTTACATATGCTTCAATTTGCTCCTCGTGAAAACCTAATATTTCGGCCATTTTTTTCCATGGCGAGAATTATAAATGTGCTCTGCGGTGGGTCGAGACGTGGTTATTACTGTCACTCCAGGCAATAGTTGACCTTTCAAAAGCTGTTTAAAGATCAAGAAAATATGCGTTTCTTCATTGTAGCTAGCGACATTGCTTTCTTCATTTAAATACTGTTCATTAACTATAAGTTCGTCTAAGCCATCAAAAATCAAAACAACTTTACTTGGCATCAAACAAATGTATTCGTAAACTGTATTGAAATCAGCCATGGGTATATTAAGTCCATCAGAACGGCGAAGTGCTTCTTGAAGACTTGTTCTTCCTTAGCCATGTTGAAAGTACGAAATCGTATTAAAATCACAATTTTATCACGCCAGAATTCAAATGATTGTTTTTGCCACTGACGTAATATCTTTTTCGTCAAGAGAGTTTTGCCAATGCCCGGGCGGCCAACTACCAGAATTGACTTTGGTAGTGGATCATGTTTCGACTTTGGTTTGAAGAGATCTTCTATTTTCTTAAGAATAGTCACATTATCTGGGGGTTTAAGATGTGTCTTGTAAGTTTCATGTCTATTTTCAAACCATGTTTGGGAATTGTAGGTCATTTCTCTTACTTCTTGAATTATAACATTAATATACATCTCTTCCAGTTTTCGACGTCCCAAATCTTCCTCGCCAAAATCATCATACAAATAAACGTGTCCTCTGAAATGCTCTTTCTGATAACTTTTATCAATTTTCGTATCCTTTTACTCTTTCTCAAAAGGTAAAAACAGCAAAACTCTCTGTCAGTTAGTAGATTATCATCATTCCATGCTGACAGCAGCAAATAAACAAGCTCAATAAACGCTGTAGCAGCAACGAGAAAATCTATTGTTACAACAGCGACGGCTAAATGTTCATTTTGGCTGCCTGTGGGATATACGCAATCCACAGTTGAAAAGTTAGTATTTTGCCTTTGGGTAAAGTTCACCCTGGAGGAGCTTGTGGTTTTAGCTTGCAACTGACATTGATATTGCACCGGAAAATTTGATGACGATAACAGCACAACTGCAAAGACTAACAATGGTATTATACGAGAAATAATCAAATGTACGACATACCATGTGAAAACAACATAACGACCAGCCGATTTTCGATGCGCAGTAGGGTCCGCAGCTGCTTGTGAAATTTCCGACATTAGTGGCTGACTTTCCTCTTCACCGCCGTTCGTTGTTGTACTTTGAGTGTTCACAAAAATTTTCACGCGATGTTCGACGGAATAAGCGTAAATGATACTTAATAAGAGCACAAATCCAAAATTCAGCATGAAGATAACGTAAAGAGGAAGGAAGGGCTGAAATTCTTGCGCGTATTTCAGTAAACATTGCGTGTCGATGTACTTCCTTGTTGGTAAATCACTCGCTAGTCTCTTGTTTGGGTCACATTGCAACGTCGCTTTAGACTCAAAAATCCCTGCGATTCCAATTACAACAACACCAATTAATGCAAATATAATAAGAAGTACTCTGCCAGCGGTATTGTAGCTTTTTTGAGGGAGATATTTTAAGCAACTTTCCATGTTTATGCCAGTTATTGCTGTCGACGATGACGAGACAAGCTTTATTCGAAGTATAAATTTTTTCAATTCTTCGCTGAATGGTCTAACGCTTTTTATTGTGTAGAACGTGTCAAAAATAGATTGATCTTTGAAATTCAAATTATCCATAACTGTGGGGTGTAAAAAAATGCCAGCTCGAAATTTCGCTTGAAATCAACCTTAACAGCCCTGAAATCACGCATAAACTTTATCCCCTAAACCTAACAATCATAATTAACCGTATCTCTTGTTAGTATACTACCTTAACCTGGAACCGAACATAACGAATCGGATATTTATCCATTCCTATTCACATGCAAATTTCCGCATAGCTGCATGCTAAATGCTGACCGAAGTGAATTTATAATTAATCTATGTAGTTTATATGATCCCGGTTATCCAAGATTCAACAAAGCATGAGATGATTTTGAGGTATTGAAATAAGTCTTTATGACACCAAACAAACAGATGCTTTTGACGGGGTGATTACACAAGTCCAGGATCATGTCATATACTCATTTCAATACCTCAACATCATGTCACGCTTCGTTGAATCTCGGCTAAGCGGGATCATGTAAACAGCCTCAAAAACATAAAACATGAATCTTGTTCCCTTTGAGGGAAAAATACATTCTATATTATAAAACTGTGGACAACTGCGTCCTGTTTGACGTCAGGGAATTCAGAATTCTTTAATTATATCAGTTATAAGTTCGCAGGAAATTGGTTTATGAATGCCTATCAGCAAGTATACAAAGTGAACGGTAGGGCCACTTCACTGTGTAAAGCCTTGGTCAAACGGCCGCAACATTTTGTTGCAACATCGTCCAACAATGTTGCAACAAAATGTTGCGGTCGTTTGACCACCCTTTTACAGAATGTTGCATGATGTTACAACATGTTGCGTTGAGTTTGACTCTAGTGAAATTTTAACGCAAGATTTTGTCACAATTTCTGGCGTTGTGATCAGTGGCGTAGCAAGCCTGACGATTTTGTCCCGCTATGTAAATTTCGAGTTAGTATAATTATTCATGTCTTTAGAAATCTATTGTTTTCACATTCAGTGGACACAAAAATATTAGCATAGCGGGACAAATCGACAGGCTGGCTACGCTACTGGTTGTGATCGTTTGACCACTTGCAAACAACATTGTTGTCGTTGGGCATGCGCATCAGACGTTCTTGGCATGACATTTGAATACAAGATGGCGGCGATATTGCTCACCAGGGCAACATATGCCGGGATTGGCAACATGTGAAAGATGACGAAGGTTGGTACGGTTTGACCAGTCTGGTCGAATATGATGACAACAAGCCGCAACATGTGCCAACCATGTTGCATGATGTTGCAACAAAATGTTCCGGCCGTTTGACCAAGGCTTAACCCGGTGCTATTTAATCAGTATTGGCTGCGGTTACCGCGTGCTTGATGCTATGATTGACTGGAAAATGCAATTAAATCCCTGTTTACATGGAGCGAATTAACCCCGCTAGGCGATGTAAAAAGTGCATCACATCAATAACCTGATTTGGCTTAACCTGATTTGTCTTACATCATAATTATGAAGTTTTCACCTCGCCTATAACCAGTTCTGACGTGCTGTAAATATTATAATGTATTGCGTAAAACACATGCGTGATCAAAAAAATTCTTGTTGAGTGGTCATATTCCCTATAGTATGGCAATTGAGAGTCAATTTGAGTTGACTCGCTTTGTGGTGCAATCGCATCGATAATATTCCCAAGTGAATTCAAGATTACTAGTTTTATTTCTGGGGAGATCCCTATTTTTTTCCCATTGAAATATTCCTCACGTGGAAGTTAAACCAGCATTAAACAAAGACAATATGAGAAAGTCGATTTTCTAAGAGATTATTTCTATTTTAATACCCGCGAAACCTGATTGAGCTTCGTTTTCAGTGAAAGCGATCTAGCCCTGTGTTTTCCAGCCGTGTGTTTCATAAAGAGTTTTGTTGTGCACCGCAACGGACGCTGCATGACCACCACGGTAATAATTAAATGACAAAAAGGGTTTTATACACATCTAGAACATGCCATGAAGCGATATAAGTGTCGTATAATCATCACCGTGGTGGTCCAGTGTCTGTGGCTGCTTAGAACAAAACTCTTTATGAAGTACTCGGCAGGTAAACAGTCTAGAACAATATTCATTTAATAGAGTCGGATTTAATATCAAATAGAGTCAAAGTGTATTTTATTCACATGAGTCATGAGGTATTTACACCTGATCAAGAACATGGCAAAATGAAAGTTTTCAATATTTCGAGTTTTGTCGGATGGATTACCAGAGAACAAATTACCAACCTTCTTGTCACTCTCATGAGTTTTAAATTTTCCATTTTTACCTCAGCTTTTCTTCTGGTTTAATGGCTGGTTTCAACATGACATAATTTCTCATAGGCAGGGGCGTAGGAAGCATATTTAAGTTGGGGGGGGGGGCATCAAAGTCTAGGGCACTTGCCTGATGAAAAGGGCTTTTAACATTGGCACGTATTATTGTTGAAAAAAAGTTGAATTATATTATTATATTGTTGCGTTGGCATAGACGTTTTCACAAAGAAAAAGGGCACTTTACCTCAGCAAAAGGGCACTTTTTCTGTGATTTTTAAAGTTGGGGGGGCCTTGGCCACCTTTCCCCCCCCGGTTCCTACGCCGCTGCTCATTGGTTCATATATAATTGCAGTGTATTATTCAATGAAAGAAGTAATTTTCACTGAAATAGTGCTTTATCACACTTAGACCGGCTTAGAAAAGTTATTCACTCAAAACATTGTTAAGATGATTTGCAAGATGATTTGACTGAGCGGTTCGCTGCGCACAGCTATAGCTTGTGCCAGTCGATGTCTGACATGGAGCAGAATATTCCCTGAAAACATACGGAAGCTAAAGAGTAAAGTATAGCTGCTACTGGTATTATATTTATTGATATTCGTCCCTGTTTAATAGTACAGAAAATTTAACATGAAATATCTCTTTCTAGAGCTTGTTGTTTAAAATACAATAGTATAGGCACATCTTAAGCAGTTAAATTTCAGGAACAAGAAAAAATGCATTAACAAGGTCTACAATCGATGCTTTTGTGAAAGTTCTTGTTTATAAATGACAATTGTATTATATTATGGCTTTAAGTTACTTTTATCCGATCACCTTGTTGTTAATGGAGGGAGACGTCACATTGGGAATTATGAAGGCCTTGCATGGTATCTTATAAGTTATAAGCGGCATCAGCCTCGATTTTTCGCTGACACTGTACAATAATGCTGGAACGGAAAGCTATTTCCATTCAACGAGACATCCACACAGCAATTTGGTCAATCGTTTGATAATTATGCTGAGTTCTTTAAACAGATTTTAAAAGAATATGGTTTTTAGCTAGCTTCCTTGTCTGCTTGGGTGAAATCTGCTTCCTGTCGATACCAGCTAAAACGGAAAAGCATTTCCATTTGTCGAGACATCCGGTGCTTTTAAGATAAAGCATTAATCTTCATTAAAAATATTCGCGATGGTTTCGTGTTGGTTGTTTTGCTAAATAACAATATCACTCAGCATTAAAGAAAGATAATATGAGAAAGTCGATTGTCTAAGAGATTATTTCTATTTTAATACCCAAACCTGATTGAGCTTCGTTCTCAGCGAAAGCGGTCTAGGCTATTTTCCAGCCGTGTGTTTCATAAAGAGTTTTGTTTTGCACCGCGACAGACGCTGCATGACCACCAGGGTAATACTTATTACTTACATGACAAAAAAGGGTTTTATACACATCTAGAACATGCCATGAAGCGATATAAGTGTCGTATAATCATCACCGTGGTGGTCCAGTGTCGATGCCTGCTTAGAACAAAACTCTTTATGAAGTACACGGCAGGTAAACAGTCTAGAACATGATTCATTTAATAGAGACGGATTCAATATTAAAATTAATAGAGTTAAAGTGTATTTGATTCACATGAGGTATTTACACCTGATCAAGAACATTGCAAAACGAAAGTTTTCAATACTCTGAGTTTTGTCGGATGGATTACCAGAGAACAAATTGCCAAACTTTCTTGTCACTAACAAATTGCCAAACTGTCTTGTCACTCACACGAGTTTTAAATTTTCCATTTTTCCTCCGCTGTTGTTCTCGTTTAATGGCTGGTTTCAATATGACATAATTCCTCATAGGTTCATATATAATTTCAGTGTATTATTCAAGACTGTGGAAATAATTTTAACTGAAATAGTGCTCTATCACACTTACGCCTGTATTCTGAGGGCTTACTCACACTATAACACTTGCGTGCCATTTCAGTGAAGTTTGAGCATGAGTGGAATGTGAGCGATATGTTTTGCTCATTGAGGTAACACTCATCCTCAACAAATGTTGTTCAATTTGTATTCACTGAGGTCACTCAAGTATAATTATATGAGTCGCACTCGCCTTTGTTATCAAAATCAGTGAAGTGTAGTTTACTTTAGTGCAGACAGGATACTGTATAACCAATACAGGCAATATGTCCCAAATAAGACAATATTTTTCTGAATTAGAGAAGTAGCTTATAACAGAATTAGTTGCGAAGCATAAGGATGTCCTTGAGAACAAAAGGAACGATTACTAAAGTATACAACAAAAAAATAAAGCCTGGGTAACTCTGACAGAAGAGTTTAACAGTCAGGCGAGTGTCCAGAAGCGTGAATCGAAACAATTAAAGAAATGCTGGGAAAATATCAAGTCTCGGGCGAAGAAAAGTATTGCAAAGGAGAAGAGAAAAGCCAAACTGACTGGTGGTGGTAGGTGGTGGTGAAGGTGCAGAAGCCGTTGTCGCAATAATTCCAAGTAAAATTAACAGTCTGGATAATCCATTTGAAGACGATAATTATCAACCCGGTAAGTGAATTTTAGCAAATAAATTTATGTACTGCTTAATGTTACAGACTACATACATAATACTGAAAAAAGTTGTAGGTTGCTAATGACGATCTTATTTTCAATTTAAACTTACATGCACAGATATTTAAGTTTATAAATATGGAATAGTATGCATGAACGCATTGTTATCTATCGATGCAGCATTTATCCTCCCTACACGCATGCTTGCCCATAACTCATTACTCTCCACGTTTTTTAAATTTCAAATTATCATCATCAATAGCTACTATTATGACCATAACAATACAATTAAAGTATATACGGTAGTCTGTATTATTATTTCCCTGCTGGTCTATAGATAAACTAGAAGCCACTGAAAATGAAGAGGACGATGAATCCCTAGTAGAAGAAAGAACAAGTAATATACCAATGAATGTCGACCGCCAACATCAGAGGTTATTGAGGAGACGCTGAATCCGCGCACTTACAAAAAGTGTAGAATGTCAGAAGCGCAAAGAAGATGCTTGGATATGCAAAAACAGCAACACGCCTTGGAGATGGAAATTCTTCAACTGAAGAAGAAAAACCTTGTGGAGGAACACCAGAAGAAGATGGAGTTCCTTGAAGCGGAGTTACAATATTGGACGTCTACCAAAAAAAGAACGGCTGATATTGATACTCCAGAAGAGCTTCCAAAGCGCTTTACACGGCAAAGGAATAAAAACAATTGTTGATGGACCAAGCATATAGCTTGCATATTCATTTTATAATAAAATCAAAATAAAACGAGTTGGAGTTAAAAATTCATGTAAATTGCTGTATTATGAGAGCACGACCTGTTGCATTTCCCAGGGATTGGGTGTGGTCGTTCATAGCAGGTAAAGGATTTTCATCCGGATCCTCCAGGTTTTCTTCTTCTTTTGGATCATTTCTTCTTCTTATAAAATTGTGCAGGACTGCTGTCGCTACAATAATGGTAAGGGTAGTGGACAGTTTTGTTTTAATGGACATGGAGAGGCAGGGGAATAACCTTTTCCAAACCCCGAACTTCCTCTCCACAGTAATTCTTGTACGAATTTGGGAAACGTTGTATCTACGTTCGGGGGGTGTATGTGGGTCCGCTATAGGTGTCATCAAGTAAGGTCGACAAGGATAGCTATGATCACCGAGAAGCATGCCTTAGATGTCACCACACTCAAACTGAGCGCACAAGCGACTGTTATCAAATATTCTCGAGTCGTGCACACTGCCTGGCCACCGCACAACGATGTTCTGTATTTCTAGATTTGGCCTAGAAACTGCTTGAATATCCAGTGAAAAAAACCCCCTTCCGATTTCTAAACAATTCTGCGTTTTCTCCTCCTGGGCATGGAATTTTTATATGGGTACAATCAATTGCCCCAACAACATTAGGAAACGAGCATATTCTCCAGAATTCAAGTTTGGTTTACTGTAGCATTTCAACAGCAGGAAATTTGATATAATGAACTCTCAGTCGAGTAATAGCCTCAGATACGCGCTTAATGATACGTACGACTTGCAGACGGTTGTGATATGTCACAAAGGTTCGCACATGCTTCCTGAAACGTGTCAGTTGCATAATAAGGTAAAGTCAATAAAAGCTTAATTTCTGCAGGAATTGGATTCCCTCGTTCGTTATGAGCAATATATCTGCCTCTATAATGTCAAACATCTCCCGAAAACCATCCTTAGTTAATCTAAATCTGCTTCTAAATTGTTCTTCATCATAAATTTCATAGTTGAAATAGTAAATTCTATTGTAAATTCTATAGTAAATCCCTTATTGCGTTGCAAATTGTCCAATTGTTGCAATATTTCAAGCCATAGATTCGCCATGTTGTTTATCACAACTTTGTTTGAGTGTGGCCGGTTCAAGGGAAGTATGACCTACACTCATACTGCAATCAAACTCGGCCTCTAAATCGAGAGTGAGTGCCGTTTGTGAATGGTCCGAGGGAAAGTGTAACTTTCCACTTATTGAGAGTGAAATAATACTCAGTGAGTTCCTAGTTGCACTTTCGAGTAATGAACCTCTACTCATTGAGTGTGAGTGTGAGTAAGCTTTTAGAATACAGGCGTTAGTCTTAGAAAAGTTGTTCACTCAAAACATTGTCAAGTTGAGCTTTCCACTGATTTGATTGTGCAGGTCCATGTCTGACATGGAGCAGATTATTCCCTGAAAACGTACGGAAGCTAAAGAGTAAAGTGACTGCTACTATTGATTACGAGTACAGTAACAATATAATTTATTGAACAACAAGGTAGTGAGCGTCCAGGAAGGGTAGAATTCCTGCGTGTATTTGCGAGAACAACTCTCAATGAATCCTGTTGATTTGTCGCTAGCGAGGGTCTTGTCTGGGTGACATTGAAGGGTCGCTTTAAACTCCAAATCTTAAGAACTACCAAACCAAACTTATTGTAGCTTTTATGCGGAATCGATTTCAATATTTGATCCATTTTATACATCAGTGTTATCTGACGCTAATGCTAATATTTTCCTTACACGAGCAAATTTACTTGCAGAATGTGCTGCTATGCAAAGATCAAACCAACTGCTTAAATACACCTTTCCCCTGGTAGGTTTCAAGCCCGCAATGCGTAACGGTAGTTGATTATCAAGGTCAATTTGAGATGTGATTTCGCCATGTTCAGGAGCGATTTAGTTTAACAAAAAAGCAAAAAGGTTTTCTCACAAACAAAATCACTTCTAAACACAGAGATATTACAACTCAAGGTTGCTTGATAATCAACTGCCGTCACGCATTGCGCGTATGAAAGCTAAAAGAGGAAATGTCTATTGTTATGTTCATTAGATGATAAACTTTATTAGATGATAAACCTCATTAGATGATAAAGTATATAATTCGAATTTCTGTATAAACACTCAATTTCAGATGCTAAATTTCAGTTTTATGCCTTGTTTTCTCCTCCAAGCTTTAAAAGGCAACGAAGTTACCTTTCTTTCAATTTTGTGTATTCTTCAGATTTGTGGGACCAAATTTTCTTTCCCAGCGAAGATTTTTGTTAGCATTTCAATAAAGTTATGAAACGATAACTGTCATTATGATTACCTTATAGGGGTCCAGCGCTCGCACCTTTCTGGAATACACGACGGAAGTTTAGAAGAAATTTATGTGGGCGGTGAATCAATTCAAGCTAACGCAGTACTGCTTTATCATCAAAAACAACTTTCATTCCACACGTCAGAAATGAATTGGAACTGAACAAAACTGAATCATTTAAACAGACCATAAAGGCGCGCTTACACAGTTACACTTAACAATTTTTGCTGCAATCTTCAATGCAATTTTCTTCTTTTGATAGACTTAAATTATATTATTGAGGCCTGTTTACACTTGAAATTTATGATGCGATTTTATGAGCGATTTTTTTCTCTTGCTTGATGTGAATGAGTGAGTTAATTACTAATTTTCAAATAAGAGTTCTTATACATCAGAGCATTCGTAACTAGTCACGCGTAGGCATTCAAGATATAATTCAACGGATATAACTTTTTTTACGGCAAACGTGAAATATACAGCGCAAAGCTGGATTTTAGCTACTGCTTTGCTAAATACATCAGCAATCGCTTCTGCTTTCTTACATTACTGCTGAACATCACGAGTTTTATGTAGAACGTTTGTAACTTAGCGAAATTGCTGCACATTTTAATACAGTGCAGTTACTGAAAAACAAAATGTGTTAGCAGTTAGCGTTTGCCGTAAACGGGAATCTAAACTTGAAGGTCCCTTATTTCAACATCTATAACTATATCAACATCCACAATCTGCATGTTTAAGACAGTGCAGCTTCGGATTCAGGATTTTTTTTCGGACCGTACCCTGAGCAAGTACTCAAAGTTTGTGATATTATTTTCTCTCTTTGTAAAAAAATTATTATTTTATTTTCAATTATAATAACAAATAATTTAAGAAAATTATTACAATGTTAAGACTTTAGCAGAATATCGGTAAATGTTGTAGAATACAATGAATGTAAAATTAATTATTTTCCGGAATTAATTTTTTTCCTGGTATTATATGTCGTACTTAATGATTCAAAGTTTCCAGACATGTCTAATTGAGTAAGTTCGCAGTTTTCACTCTGCAAAGAGTCACTTAATAAAATACCGAGCATCGTCTACAGTTAGTGTTTTCAGCCACGACTAATTCAGTACGTAATAGTTTACAACTCTGACTCTCTAAACCCTCACTTAAATATTCCGCAACGTCAGCAGTTAGTGTGTTATAAGTCACGTGCATTTCAGTAAGTTTGCAGTTTTCATTCTTTAAAGCGTGACTTAAATATCTAGCACCGTCAGCAGTTAGTTTGTCTCCAGCCACCACACATAATTTCGTAAGTTTGCAGTTTTCATTCTTTAAAGCGTCACTTAAATATCCAATACCGTCGTCAGTTAATCCTTTTTCAGTCACGACTAATATCGTAAGTTTACAACTCTGACTCTTCAGAGCGTCACTTAAATATTTAGCACCGTCAGCAGTTAGTTTGTTAAAAGTCATGTTTAATTCCGTAAGTTTGCAGTTTTCACTCTTCAGAGCGTCACTTAAATATCTAGCACCTTTATCAGTTAGTTTGTTTTTAGCCGCATTTAATTTCGTAAGTTTGCAGTTTTCACTCATCAAAGCGTCACTTAAATATCTAGCACCGTCAGCAGTTAGTTCGTTTCTAGCCACGTTTAATTCCGTAAGCTTGCAATTTTTACTCTTCAAAGCGTCCCTTAAATATCTAGCACCGTCAGCAGTTAGTTGGTTAGAAGCCATGTCTAATTTCTTAAGTTTGCAGTTTTCACTCTTTAAAGCGTCACTTAAATATCTAGCACCGTCATCAGTTAGTTCGTTAAAAGCAACGTGTAATTCCGTAAGTTTGCATTTTTCCCTCTTCAAAGCGTCAATTAAAAATCCAGCACCGTCAGCAGTTAGTTCGTTAAAAGCCACGTCTAATTTCGTAAGTTTGCAGTTTTCACTCTTTAAAGCGTCACTTAAATATCCAGCACCGTCATCAGTTAGTTCGTTAAAAGCCACGTGTAATTCTGTAAGTTTGCAGTTTTCACTCATCAAAGCGTCACTTAAATATCCAGCACCGTCAGCAGTTAGTTCGTTAAAACCCACGTCTAATTTCGTAAGTTTACAACTCTGACTCTTTAGAGCCTCACCTAGATATTTAGCACCGTCAGCAGTTAGTTTGTTGTCAGCCACGTCTAATTTCGTAAGTTTACAACTCTGACTCTTTAGAGCCTCACTTAAATATCCCGCACCGTCAGCAGTTAGCTTGTTAAAAGTCACGTCTAATTTCGTAAGTTTACAACTCTGACTCTTTAGAGCCTCACTTAAATATCCCGCACCGTCAGCAGTTAGTTTGTTTTCAGCCACGTCTAATTTCGTAAGTTTACAACTCTGACACTTTAGAGCCTCACTTAAATATTTAGCACCGTCATCAGTTAGTTCACTTCCAGAAATGCGTAACATAATAAGTTTGCAATTGACATTCTTCAGAGAATCACGTGAATCCTTAGCTTTTTTTTGTTTCAATTGATTGTCACTTACGTCTAATTCAGGGATGCTGTTAGTTTTCATCAATAACTTATTGGCTAATTCACGAGCGACTAAATTCTCTATTCTACACAAATTGATCGACAGTTTGTTCAAGCTTTTGATGTGATTTATAAATTCAAATAAAGCAGGAGATTCCACAGGCGCAATATCAATGTTTTCCACAAATAATTCTTTATGCTCTTCATTGCCAGAACACACAAGTGATGCAATTGATTCCATGACACTAACTTTCTGCATTTCATGAACACATCTTATTAAAAATAAGATATCTTGATTAACCTTAGTTAGTCTTTTTCCTAACTTGCAGTCTTTAAATCTATACAAGAACAATGTTAAGACATGTTATGATGTTCAGAACAATATTTACAACAAGTTCGATTCGCTGTTTTCGAGGTTGAGTATTGTTCATCTAACGGAGAAGTATATTTGTGGGCAGCAGCTTTTCACTATCGATCTGGAATCTCTCCAACAGAATAAAAATTCTACTCGGGCATTCTAAAACTGTCCCCTAGGCAGTGGCGTAACTGGAAGGATAATTGGGGGGGGGGTGAATATTCATATATCCAGTTCTACCAGACGGATTTCTTTTGTAATTGCAATAGCTTACAATAGAAATCCGTCGGGCAGAACTGAATACATGAATATTCACCCACCCCGATTATCGTTCTAGTTACGCCCCTGCCCCTAGGTATGGCCAAATATGACCAAATGCATGCGGTACTCGTTTGTGAATTTTAGATACTGAAAGTATATGAGTGTTTTTTGCTTTTATAAATATAGGACCGGGCTATATCGTTGCGCTAAAAAACAGCTCTCTCTTATGTTCCAATTTAACTAGGGAGCAGCGTGGCAGCGTCTTCAAACAACTTAGCATCAAACACAGTATAACAACTGCCTATGAAATAGACAAAACACTTCTCGAGTTATCCTTCGTCAGGAGAGTCATACTATAACTCTCCTGACGAAGGCCATCATGCAGGTCGAAACGTCGAGAAGTGTTATGTCTATTTTAGGCAGTTGTTATCTTTCATATGTAGTACGGAATAAATAATCAAATTCAATAAATTCTGCATGTATGAAAAAGTCTGTCAATTTTCTGTTTCTTTTGAAAAAACAGAGTAGTTTTTTATTGCTGCTTTTGGATATAATTTGCAATCGTGTATCTCATGCGTCAACGAATCTCAATCTTCGAATCTTGAATTGAACGAAGATACCATTTTATATGAGTGATATTCAAAGTTGTCAGTACAAACTGTATGTTAATTCGTAAAAACACATCAATAATTGACATTATTATATGGCTTTTCAAAATCCTCTATTCTGATTGGTTGACGAGCGGTCGTAAAAATCCATATCCGGACCATAGTTCGTATATTCCGTTTCTGGACCAGTATCCCGGATGTCTCATGCAGTTCAGCCATATAATAAACAGATTATTGACCCTCGCTTGTTCGATCTGTACTGTAAAATATCAGACCGAGGTTTTTGCATGAACCTCGCTCCTTCGTCGCTCGGTCCATACTAAAAATCCTCGGTCTGATATCTCACAGTACAGACCTCACGCTCGGCCAATAATCAGTTAGCATTTGAGTTCATCGTCCCAGACAGTTAAGGTAAACTAAATAATATTCAATATTTTGTTTTTGTTTTTATCACATGCATACCAGGCTACTAATACGAATTCATGCATTTTTTGTTTGTTTCAAGTGCAAATATATGCCTTATGCCATACAATAAACCTTTTATTGACCTCCCATGCTCGGTTTTTACCGAGGATTATCCGTTTAGTAGACCAATGGTCCGTCTGACGGATCATTCGTCTGAGTATATAAACACAAGACAAATTCACTAGACGAACTGTGTAGACAAATATGTTAAAGCAAACAGAACCGCACGTTTAGGAAGTGCACGGAAATTAGGAAATTATTTCTGGTAAAAAGAGTGTACAAAAGCCGTTCTATGATAAATTTTTCGCAGTTTGTCCCCGCCCCGTATTTAAACTAAGGGTGGATTTCCACTTGCTAAGAAATGGTTCGGTAGCGAAATATTTGCATATTTTCTTTTGAAATCAGAATACTCAAGCTAAACTAATTTATTTATATTGTTAAAATTCAAAAGAAGATAAGTAAGTATTTCGCAAGCACCTGTTTCTCCGCCAGTGGAAGTCTATTCTATACAGACAGAAGACGCGTCAAGCTGAACTGCCATTCAAATTCGTCTAAATAGACGAACTTTCGTCTGTTTGCTATATCCAGAAGACGAACTACCTATCCCTTGCCTCTACGCCTGACTAAATTTATTGAAATCCGGCGATTTACTGTATCCCAACCATTGTTGAGATCAATATAATGTTTTTTAACTTTTTGGCTGATGGTGTGAAATTGCAATTAAAACGTCTGGGTAATTTGTTGCAAAAATAACCCTTTAGCCAAAATTGCAGAACACGACGCTGCTGCAGCAAATGAAATCACAAAAAAAAACAGGAAATAATAACTAACTGGGCATGCAATTAGAGAATAGTAGTAGCTAACACACCTCTGGTGAAACCATTGCATTACTCCTTTGCATCTTTCGTTGTTTAAACTTTCCGTTGTTCTGTTAAAAAAGAGAAAAAAAATACTATAGAAATACTCCATGCATGCATGCAGCAACCCTTTTTAATAACATTTTTTGCTCTGCTAAACTTGTTTTATCAAATGACTAAGTAAGTCTATAGCTGATATTTGATTTGCTATATCATTCAGTACAAAACTATAATCATAAAAGTGTAAATATTGCTCGTTATTCTGGTGTACCTTTCCGCCTGCAGTGTTTAATTTTATCTCCAATCAATCCAGCAACAAACAAGATCACTAAATGCCACCTGGGATCATCAATGTGCTCAGATAAGAATGATTCAACATTTTTGATGTCATCAACGACGTGTTGTGCTGCAAGAAACTCTTGAATTGTAAGATGAAGGAAACAAAACATATGCCGTTCTTTGTCTTTCAACTTATTGAGTAAACCACAGTTTGACAGTTCGGTAACAAACTCATCATCACTCTCAAATTTGAATATCAACCGGTTATCCACCATTCCCTCGTAGGCTTTTTTTTTATGTTTGTCCAAGTCATTCTGAAGTGGTTCAGGAAGTTTTGCAGTGCTATAACCCTTTGGGTTTTTTTTGCCTTGAATTGTGGATGGTGCTGAAGAGTAAAATCTTTACCGCTCTATTATACAACTCTGTAATTGTTCTTGGGACATCTTTACGATCATTAGCTTCCTTCCCTGATTCATATCAATGCTTTTCTTAAGTGTTAAACACACGATATATGAATTAACAGGTATGTAACATAAGCTCAAAAGCTCTGGCGACTGCTTGATCAAGTTCCATATTTCTGAACTTTTTTCATCGTCACGCAAAACTTTGTTACATACTCACGAATTTGCTCCTCGTGAAAACCTAATATTTCGGCCTTTCTTTCCCATGGCAGAGAATTATAAATGTGCTCTGCGGTGGGTCGAGACGTGGTTATTACTGTCACTCCTGGCAATAGTTGACCTTTCAAAAGCTGTTTAAAGATCAACAAAATATGCGTTTCTTCATTGTAGAGAGCATTATTGCTTTTTTCATTTAAATACTGTTCATCAACTATAAGTTCGTCTAAGCCATCAAAAATCAAAACAACTTTACTTGGCATCAAACAAATGTATTCGTAAACTGTATTGAAATCAGCCTCGGATATATTAAGTCCATCAGAACAGTGAAGTGCTTTTCGAAGACTTGTTATCCCTTCATCCTCGTTGAAAGTACGAAATCGTATTAAAATCACAATTTTATCACGCCAGAATTTACATGATTTTACTTGCCACTGACGTAACATCTTTTTCGTCAAGACAGTTTTGCCAATGCCAGGGCGGCCAACTACCAGAATTGACTTTGGTAGTGGATCATGTTTCGACTTTGGTTTGAAGAGATCTTCTATATTCTTAAGAATAGTCACATTATCTGCGGGTTTAAGATGTGTCTTGTAGGTTTCATGTCTATTTTCAAACCGTGTTGTGTAATTGTAGGTCCTTTCTCTTCCTTCTTGAATTATAACATTAATATACATCTCTTCCAGTTTTCGACGTCTCCAATCTTCCTCGTTAAAATCATCATACAAATGGAACGTGTCCTCTGTAATGCTCTTTCTGATAACTTTTATCAATTTTCGTATCCTTTTACTCTTTCTCAAAAGGTAAAAACAGCAAAACTCTCTGTCAGTTAGTAGATTATCATCATTCCATGCTGACAACAGCAAATAAACAAGCTCAATAAACGCTGTGGTAGCAACAAGAAAATCTATTGTTACAACAGCGACGGCTAAATTTTTATTTTGGCTGCCTGTGGGATATACGCAATCCACAGTTGAAAAGTTAGTATTTTGCCTTTGGGTAAAGTTCACCCTGGAGGAGCTTGTGGTTTTAGGTTGCAACTGACATTGATATTGCACCGGAAAATTTGATGACGATAACAGCACAACTGCAAAGACTACCAATGGTATTATACGAGAAATAATCAAATGTACGACATACCATGTGAAAACAACATAACGACCAGCCGATTTTCGATGCGCGGTAGGGTCCGCAGCTGCTTGTGAAATTTCCGACATTAGTGGCTGACTTTCCTCTTCACCGATATTCGTTGTTGTACTTTGAGTGTTCACAAAAATTTTCACGCGATGTTCGACGGAATAAGCGTAAATGATACTTAATAAGAGCACAAATCCAAAATTCAGCATGAAGATAACGTAAAGAGGAAGGAAGGGCTGAAATTCTTGCGCGTATTTCAGTAAACATTGCGTGTCGATGTACTTCCTTGTTGGTAAATCACTCGCTAGTCTCTTGTTTGGGTCACATTGCAACGTCGCTTTAGACTCAAAAATCCCTGCGATTCCAATCACAACAACACCAATTGATACAAATATAGTAAGGAGTACTCTGCCAGCGGTATTGTAGCTTTTTTGAGGGAGATATTTTAAGCAACTTTCCATGTTTATGCCAGTTATTGCTGTCGACGATGACGAGATAAGCTTTATTCGAAGTATAATTCTTCGCTGAATGGTCTAACGCTTTTTATTGTGTAGAACGTGTCAAAAATAGATTGATCTTTGAAATTCAAATTATCCATAACTGTGGGGTGTAAAAAAATGCCAGCTCGAAATTTCGCTTGAAATCAACCTTAACAGTCCTGAAATCACGCATAAACTTTATCCCCTAAACCTAACAATCATAATTAACCGTATCTCTTGTTAGTATACTACCTTAACCTGGAACCAAACATAACGAATCGGATATTTATCCATTCCTATTCACATGCAAATTTCCGCATAGCTGCTAAATGCTGACCGAAGTGAATTTGTAATTAATCTATGTAGTTTATATGATCCCGGTTATCCAAGATTCATAAAGCATGAGATGATTTTGAGGTATTGAAATAAGTCTTTATGACACCAAACAAACAGATGCTTTTGACGGGGTGATTACACAAGTCCAGGATCATGTCATATACTCATTTCAATACCTCAACATCATCTCACACTTCGTTGAATCTCCGCTAAGCGGGATCATGTAAACAGCCTCTAAAACATAAAACATAAATCTTGTCCCCTTTGAGAGAAAAATACATTCTATATAATAAAAATGTGGAAAACTGCGTCCTGTTTGACGTAAGGGAATTCAGAATTCTCTAATTATGTCAGTTATAAGTTCGCAGGATAACTGGTTTATGAATGCCTATCAGCAAGTATACAAAGTGAACGGTAGGGCCACTTCACTGTGTAACCCGGTGCTATTTAATCAGTATTGGCTGCGGTTACCGCGTGCTTGATGTTATGATTGACTGGAAAATGCAATTAAATCCCTGTTTACATGGAGCGAGTCATCCCGGCTAGGCGATGTAAAAAGTGCATCACATCAATAACCTGATTTGGCTTAACCTGATTTGGCTTAACCTGATTAGTCTTATATTATAATTATGAAGTTTTCACCTCGCCTATAACCGGTTCTGACTGGCTGTGAATATGATAATGTATTGCGTAAAACACATGCGTCACCAAAAAAATTATTCCTTGAGTGGTCATATTCCCTGTACTATGGCATCAATTTGAGTTGACTCGCTTTGTGGTGCAATCGCATCGAATATTTTCCAAAGTGAATTCAAGATTACTAGTTTTCTTTATGAGAAGTTACGTGGAAATTAAACCAGCATTAAAGAAAGATAATATCAGAAAGTCGATTGTCTGAGAGATTATTTCTATTTTAATACCCAAACCTGATTGAGCTTCGTTCTCAGTGAAAACGGTCTAGGCTGTTTTCCAGCCGTGTGTTTCATAAAGAGTTTTGTTTTGCACCGCGACGGACGCTGCATGACCACCACGGTGATATACTTACATGACAAAAAGGGTTTTATACACATCCAGAACATGCCATGAAGCGATATAAGTGTCGTATAATCATCACCGTGGTGGTTCAGTGTGGGTGGCTGCTTAGAACAAAAGTACACGGCAGGTAAACAGTCTAGAACAATATTCATTTAATAGAGTCGGATTCAATATTAAAATTAATAGAGTCAAAGTGTATTTGATTCACATGAGGTATTTACACCTGATCAAGAACATTGCAAAACGAAAGTTGTCAATACTTTGAGTTTTGTCGGATGGATTACCCGAGAAAAAATTACCAAACCTCTTGTCACTCTCATGAGTTTTAAATTTTCCATTTTTACCTCAGCTTTTGTTCTCGTTTAATAGCTGGTTTCAATATGACGTAATTCCTCATAGGTTCATATATAATTTCGGTGTATTATTCCAGACTATGGAAGTAATTCTCACTGAAATAGTGCTTTATCACACTTAATCTTAGAAAGGTTGTTCACTCAAAACATTGTCATTCGGGAAATAATGAAGAGTTGTACAAGTCAGGTTAAGCTTTACAAGATGATTTGACTGAGTGGTTCGCTGCGCACAGCTATAGCTTGTGTAAAACGATGTCTGACATGGAGCAGATTATTCCCTGAAAACATAAGACATAGAGTAAAGTAGCTGCTACTATTGTTACGAGTACAGTAACAATATATGGAACGATTTCACTGAGTGGTTTGCTGCGCACAGCTATGCCTATAGCTTGTGCCAGTTGATGTCTGACATGGAGCACTGATATCATACCCTGAAAACATACGGAAGCTGAAGAGTAAAGTAGCTGCTACTGGTATTATATTTATTGATATTGGTCCCAGTATAATAGTACAAGAAATTTAGCATGAAATGTCCCTTTCTATAGCTTGTTGTTTAAAATACAATAGTATATAGACGCATCTTTAGCAGTTAAATTTCAAAAACAAGAAAAAATGCATTAACAAGGTCTACAAGGTCTTTTGTGAAAGTTCTTGTTGATAAATAACAGTTGTATTATATCATGGTTTTGAGTTATTTTTATCCGATTACTTTGTTGTTTAATGGAAGGAGACGTCACATTGGGAATTTTGAAGGCCTTGGTATCTTATAAGTTATAAGCGGTACCAGCCTTGACTTTCCGCTGACAGACGGTACTTCAGTATCACGATATTGATCATAATCTTTTTATCGGCATTAATGCTGAAACGGAAAGCTATTTCCAGTCAGCGAGACATCCATACAGCAATTTGGTCAATCGTTTGATAAATATACTAAGTTCTCTAAACAGATTTAAAAAAGAATATTGTTTTTTGCTTTCTTCCTTGTTTGTTTGGGTGAAATCTGCTTTCTGTCGATACCATCTGAAACGGAAAAGCATCTCCATTTGTCGAAACATCCGGTGTTTTTAAAATAAAGCAATCTTCATTAAAAATATTCGCGATGGTTTCGTGTTGGTTATTTTGCTAAATAACAATATCGCTCGATATTTATATTCAGTATTTTAAACCGTTTTAAAAATAGAAATGTTCTCAATCCTTACTTCTGCGTTTAGGTGGAGATTGTTTGGTTTGTTGCCTGTTGATCTGACCAAGCTTAAACGGAAAAACAATACCATTTATCGAGAATTCCTGTTTAGTAATTAGCATATATAACTTTCGATATCAAATGGTTTTCTTTTGTATAAAATTCGAAGTAGGCACAGGCCTCCGTAGCTTTGACAGCAGTAAATTTAGGGGGAAAGAAGTAAAATACAATGAAAAAGTTGAACAAGCGATGCTTTCGTGAAGGTTCTGGTTAACAAAGTTGACTCGCTCTGTGGTGCAATCGGATCGAATATTGTCGCAAGTGAATTCAAGATTACTAGTTTTATTTCTGAGGAGATCCCTATTTTTCCCGCTGAAATATTCCTTACGTGGAAGTTAAACCAGGATTAAAGAAAGATAATATGAGAAAGTCGATTGTCTAAGAGATTGTTTCTATTTTAATACCCAAACCTGATTGAGCTTCGTTCTCAGCGAAAGCGGTCTAGGCTGTTTTCAAGCCGTGTGTTTCATAAAGAGTTTTGTTTTGCACCGCGACGGACGCTGTATGACTACCAGGGTAATAATTAAATGACAAAAAAGGTTTTATACACATCCAGAACATGCCATGAAGCGATATAAGTGTCGTATAATCATCACCGTGGTGGTCCAGTGTCTGTGGCTGCTTAGAACAAAACTCTTTATGAAGTACACGGCAGGTAAACAGTCTAGAACAATATTCATTTAATAGAGTCGAATTCAGTATTAAAATTAATAGAGTCAAAGTGTATTTGATTCACATGAGGTACTTATACCTGATCAAGAACATTTCAAAACGAACAGAGAACAAATTACCAAACTCTTATCACTCTCATGAGTAATAAATTTTCCATTTTTACCTCAGCTTTTCTTCTCGTTTAATGTCTGGTTTCCATATGACATAATATTCTGCATTATGCTGCATTCCACAAGTTTGACAAGGTTTACGTCAAGTTCTGAGCAATTTTTCGTATTTTTCAACTCATAAAATTCACGTTATTTTAAAATATCAATTGAGATTAAACCGTCCGAGGATAGCGGTCAAGAGTGCATATTTTTTGGTTTTCCACCACTGAGACAACGACAAATGTCTGACGTTTGCACGTTTTGGGGCAGGACAGAAATGGTTGTGTGTATGTGTTGTTGATTGTGTAATTATAGGCGAAGCTAAATAAATAAATAATTACTCCGCCTGCGTATGCGCAGCGGAGTCTCAAAATGTCATGGTCTTTTTTTGGCATTTTAACGGTAACCCAAAACAACTTCATTTTTGACCGAGAAGATCTGGGTTGTATTAATGATGAATTATGAATGATGAAGTACGGATGAATTATGTACATCAGTTGGCCATGCAGGCGGAGTGAACGCCTTGAGCAGGCGTCTTGTTCCTCATAGGTTCATATATAATTTCGATGTATTATTCTCACGCTATGGAAGAAATTTTCACTGAAATAGTGCTCTATGACACTTAATCTTAGAAAAGTTGTTCACTCAAAACATTGTCAAGATGATTTGCAAGATGATTTGACTGAGTGGTTCGCTGTGCACAGCTATAGCTTGTGCAAGACGATGTCCGACATGGAGCAGATTATTTCCTGAAAATATACAGAAGCTAAAGAGTAAAGTATCTGCTACTGGTATTATATTTATTGATATTGGTCCCTGTATAATAGCACAAAAAATTTAACATAAAATATCTCTTTCTCGAGCTTGTTGTTTAAAATACAATAGTATAGCCTGGCACACGTTGCTTGTGATACAACAGTGTCGGCCAACTGGAAAGATGTTGGAAAAAATAGCTGGTCTTGGGGTAGTGATTATTCTCACTATACTAACATCGTGATTTGGCGCTACAAAGGAAATTAATACATTTTAACAATATCCATGCATGCGTGTGTCTGATTCTGATGAACAATTTTTGAAATTATGAAATGCTAAATAATAGTAAGGGGGAAATTAATTTGTTTTATTGACGGATCTTTTGTTCCTAAAATATCAATAAATATGTCCAAAATTGAAAAAAAAAAAAATTTTCAATACTTTACACGTTATCATTTCTCTGGTTTTAAAGAATGAAGTATCACCCCCAGATTACATTCACGACCCAAAGTTTCGGCACTCCAGTCGGGGTGGTGATCTGATTGAAACATTGATCCTTATTTATTCTTAAGACGACATCTTCTGCCATTGAGATATATATATTCTTTTGGCAAATAGCTTCCGCCATCCCTATTTAGGGCAGAAGGACTCAGGCATAACGATCATTAACTTTAAAATCATTCCACGCCAAGTCATGGTTTTTTATACCTATTTATTATACTTGATACCACCCTCGTCTAAAAAACCTGGGAACGAGGACGACGTTATACCTATTCAAAATGAGTCGGCGAGCTGGGAAGAAACTAAACTAGGAAACGCAGGCTTCCTTTCATGCACACATCCAGTTTTATCCAAAGCAGTTTTACACATGTTTTGGGATATACCGTATTTCGGTGATCTGCATTGGTGCTGTTATTGAGGAAATCAATACCGTGATAACCCAACTGAAAATCTCTGGTATTGAAAAAAGTGCCGGAACTGGAATATACAGCAGAACCACTCAAAATTGTATTAGATCACACTGATACCAGCAAATATTCTCTAAAACACAATGTAACAAACATTAAACGAAAGAGTGCAATATATAAATATCAATTATGTTAAATATACAAATATCTTATTATAAAATATCATATCTCAGCATGCATCTGTTATTTCTTGTTGGGACTTTGTAAAAATTCCTGAGCTTCCTTCCAGTGTTTGACGGGGAAACGACGGGACAATAATATTCTTCTCGACATCTCGTCTGCAGAACAAACACACATGAACTGACCTTAAAGAATTACGCGATTACCACAAGTCATTTGAAAGCAAGCTAATAAATTAAACCATACTAGTTGACCTATAGTTAGCATATATGCCTTAGTCTACTCTGGTGTTGTTGTTGACAGGTGGATTTACAATAATTTTGCAAGGTTTGGCTGGTATGGTTGTTTTTTTATTATTATAAATAGCTGTAAAAGATTCTTAACGAGTTTGTCATTGGGGGCGTAAAATGCCCTGTTTACTAACGACAAACGGGTCTTACCAAGAGATGGTTGTGAATTATTACTCAACTTCTCTTGTTGAAAATCTAAACTTTGATCCTAGAAAAGGATTTAAAAGTGAAAATAAGATTCTTAGCACAAAATGGCGGAAATTCACGTGATTACACAAAGCATTTACGTACTTCCAGGTAATTATTCAACAACGCACAGCTGACTTCTTGTTCTAAAATATCTTTATTCTGTTCGTTTTGATAACACGAGCAAATCAGCGTAGGAAACAATATATTTCGCAATCTATTGACAAACAGACATATAAATAGCTACTTTACAATGACCCCAAAACATAAATTCAAAAAATCAATATCAACCTAGAGGTATTTACAGTTATGAACAAGTTAGTAGGTCTCTTGCGTGGCAAGAGTTTCCTATTTGCCCGATTGTCACAAACCCAGGGAGTTTTAAGAAACTTATAAAATGATAGTATAGCTAAAATTTTAATCAACAGAATCAACAGTGTTACGGGTTTTTTTTTGTTTTTTAATAACAGCATGTATTTTTTATTATTTTTATTATTATTTTATTATTCTTATTTATATGCTCACCTTGGATTGCTAAAATATTGGAAAGGAAGGGAGCACAACTTTTGAAGTAGCGTTGGTGGTCTTCCTGACTGAACAAAGACCTAAATATAGGAATAGCACGTTGATTTGGTGAACATCGGACAGCATCTAAAAATCAGGCTTTATACACTGCGGTGTTATCGCCGAAATATTTCAAACCTGATTATCTGGATTAAGAACGGTGAAATATCCAATGATAAGAATCACTTCGTGTAATAATTCATAATTATTTTCAGTCGAGCATATCCTAAAAACGGAATACATAGTTGTCTTTGATGAATATGAAAAGCACGTATGAAGTTTGTAAACGAGATGACAGTTTTTGTTTAAAATAAAACCTTTTAAGTTGGTCGTGACCGACGTGACGTGATTACCTTAACGTATGACCAACGATGTGTCTGAACTGTAATGAAACGCCTTCACAAGCGAGAGAGCTCTGGATAAAAGAAATATCACACACGCTCATCGAAAAGGAATGATATACGAGAAATGTTGATGTTTGCTGCCGTGTTGGTAAACGCATTTTCTTCGAAAAACGTTTTAGAACTATCTATACCATGTTGCTCAAAGTGCTGTCGGAAACAAATTCACCTCGGAAACATCAATATCTCGTAAAGAAATACCTTTGCCTATATAGGTAAGTTTGAACACACATCTTTTCCTGACGACCCCGCGCCCCTGAAAACCCTCAGTCTTCGGTGGAAGAAGTAAAGAAAACTGGTGGAAATTGTAATTTGCATTATAAGTGCTTGGAAATATTCTCACCTGCACAAGTGCGAGATCTGCCGTCGCTAAGAAATTCAAAAAACGCAACCCCCTTGTTGCCATGGTGTCCATTTCATCGCTCAACTGCTCAGGAATCTTCGAAGGAACTTTCAAGCCGTCTCTGAGCAACACAGCATACAGCAAACTGATGACGCCTGATTAGAGAAAAAATAAATGCAATATACTAGACATAAAAAACTATGTTGTACTATGTCGAATCTATTACAGTATTACTTACCCACTAAACCAGTGTGTTTGACTGTGATCATGAACTGACTGGCGTCATCTCGTTTGTCATTGAAAACATCGTTTAACCTATGACGTAAAAATTAAATGATGTTGAAAAGACTTGTATTTAGTAGCTTGCTTGACTAGGATTTGAGACGTGGAGGGGAACTGGATTACGAGGCGTAGTAACGGAATGTGCATAATAGAAAAATGTACCCAGTATATGGTACAGTTTAATAGGTAAGTACAGTATGAAGTGAGGTGACAGCTAAACTGTATATGATGGTATCGTCAAAAGTCAGTTGATGGTGTAGAGAAGAGTGCCACTCTTTCAAGCAGCAACTTTACACCAGTTGACTTTAGAAGTTACACTTTCATCATTTCCACACGTTCATCACTTGTTTACATCCTTTCGATGAGGATTGAATGCGCGCGCAATCGTAGGTGCGGCCTTTCCTTACCTGAAGGAATAATATCTGGCAATAGAACATAACGTCTCCAAAGATTCTGTGACAAAACACGCTGTAACTTGATCGTTATCATTAGGTCCACCAATACAATTAAAGCATGTCTCTAGATTGTCAACGATACCACTGCAGACAATGTAACTATAAAGAAGTGATAGAATATTTTTAAGTATTTTTTCCCTACTTCCTATGGCAGTGACATCACCACAACATAATAGCTATGATATATTATATCAATATATGACGACTTTATGGGGTATTAAGGTGTATTTTGCGGAACAATGAACATAGAATTATCGGGCTGAAATGCATTCCATCCAACACTGAATTAAATCTTCCTCTGCCCTGTTTACGATTAAAAAACCCCTTCTGAATTACAGTAATAATAGTTTATCTCCTTAGGCAAAACCGTGTTTTCGAAAATGAATAAATTCATCTAATCTAAAACGATCATTCGTCGTATTTTCATCCAAAACCGCTTCATGCAATCATTTTGAAAGACTTTTTTAATGGAGTTATTGCTCCAGTTTTGGTATAGAGTTCAATGAGCGACACACGGAATATGGCGGGAAAAGTGCTGTTGACGATTGCACATGGCTTCCTCAACGGCAACGGTCAAATATTGAAGACAAATTTACACGATTTAATAACTGTTGCAGAGGAAAGCGAAGCGTAAAAACAACTGGAATCGATTCACGATACTGGGGTCTTCAAAATACCCTTTTACATCAAGCAACGGTAAGGATTTAAGTGCTATTTTGTTTGTGAAATTTCGTAGTTTCGTGCAATGTAATTTTGTTACTGTAAGTCTGTGTCAGTTTGCCTCAATCCAAACGTATAATAAACGAAATATTGTTTTTCCACCATAAAAACATGATAGAATAGTGTCTTGCAACCGTATAATTTACATTTGCGTGAGAGATTTACGAGATATTGTGTTATATTGTAATAAAAATATAGATTATATCGGGCGAGTTTAATACATCTCGTGTTGTTATTGTTAAGACTTCAGTGTTTTATATTTTACTGGGATTAATTTGTCTGTATTTGCTATTTAGTTATTAACTACATTTACTAAATAGTGTTGAATATTCTGACGGTTCTTGTCTTGGTATTTCAAGAGATATGTGATTCAAAATGTAAATAAAGCGTTGGTTTACATTACGCTTGACTGTGGCCCACCTTTATTGGCTTTAAGTTAGGATATTAGTACTATTATGTTGCAATTTGGTCACGGCACGCCTGTATAAAACCATCATATAGCTATATTAAAGCAAGGTTTTAACCATTCGTTTTGCATTTTGCAATTAAATTGTAGTTAATTCCGAGGTTAACTCAATAACCCTGGATAGATATAGTTATAAGGACCGAAACAAGAACGATAATTGGGGGGGGGGGGTGATGGGGTATGTTTATTCATATATCGGTTCTGCCCGACGAATTTCGTTTGTAAATGCAGTAGCTTACAAATGAAATCAGTCCGGCAGAACTGAATATATGAATAAACACCCCCCCCCCGAATTATCGTTCTAGTTTATGGGGTATGTTTATTCATATATCGGTTCTGCCCGACGAATTTCGTTTGTAAATGCAGTAGCTTACAAATGAAATCAGTCCGGCAGAACTGAATATATGAATAAACACCCCCCCCCCGAATTATCGTTCTAGTTTCGGTCCTGATAGTTATTTCTAATATTTTATATAAAGTCAACATCCTCCTAGTGTTCCTTAGCAAGCTCGTGTTTGCATTAATTCACGCGATTTCCTGTCACGAATCTAACAGACGAGGTTATTATAACACAGATATGAAGACATGGTTCTGATCACTGCATCACAAAACTCCTTAATCAAAAGATAAAATGAATGGTGATTACCTGACCAGGTCAGAAACTCGTTGAGAAGCCACATTTTGATCAAGGCCAGCAGGGGAACATGTTATGTCTTTGTTTTCCTGTTTTACCAAATTGTAAACGACCGTTGATAATAAACGTTGCAGATTGACCAAGAATGAATCTGAGGAACGATTTGTGTCCTTTTCGCCGTTTTTCTTCTCAGCAATGGAAGTACATAAAGCCTATAAAATATGGTGAGTGTTGCTGAAGCTCAGGTAATGCTATGATGAAAATTTATTTACAGCGTTAATGAGAAAATAAAGCAGTAGATTGATTAGTCATTGATAATTAATTGGCTGAAGCTCTGTCAGGTAATAGCATGATGAAAATTTACGCTTTAATGGGCTAATATAGTAAATTGAGTAGTAGAATTGCAAAGTTTGTTTATTTCAAGCAAGGAAAATATTGGTAAGTAAATATTTTGTATACTTTGATATTCCACGCAAAAATTTTCACCAAATGAGGACAAAAAATGGCAGCAATTATCCCGAAAAAGTATGCAAAATTTGTCAACTTCGCAAGGTTATTTTCCGTGTCTTAAAACATTCGGAAACCAAACTTTGTTGATGAGTAAGCTCTTTCTGACTGTGTTGACTTATTGCATTTTCTTGCCGAGATAGTCGACCAAATTATGCTCCGCATATATAAGTTACATGGAAAAACACTCTTATATTCAGTGTATTTCCACTACTAATAAGGTTTGTACCCAGCACTATATACCTCATTTTTTTGAAAAAAGCGCGCATGAAATCAATGGGCCTCGGTAGTGGAAGAGAGAGCTTTAGCAGTGACTACGAGTACGTGATTCGTCATTCTCGCACGTTGTTTGCTTACGCCATCAGCCAAAACTCGTAGTCGTTGGGCTTTTGAGTACGAGTTTTTTGATAAATTTCATACTCAAAAGCCCAACGACTACGAGTTTTGGCTGATGGCGTTAGCAAACAACGTGCGAGAATGACGAATCTCGTACTCGTAGTCGTACTCGTGGTCACTGCTAAAGGTCCCTAGTATCGGAAGCGAGGTTGTAACGCACAATCTCAAAAATAAGGAGTTTAGGACGGGAAAACACGTCAACATACACTTCGACTTACCGAGAGTTGGTGGGCTAACAGATCTACCACAGTCGACAATTTGTTGCTTAGCAAAAGATACCAGCAGTTTTCTGAACAACCAGCACAGGCCAGCGTCATCACAGAAATAACGTTGCATAACGTTCTAGGAATTGGAAAGCAACATTTCCAGAAATTATATTTCGGTACTTACAAAGCAGAAAATGGGATGTTATTTTTGCAAAATAATGTATTCAGAGTCTCTTCTAGCAGAAAGTTATTGAGCGGTCACTAGTAAATGTTATCGTGCTAGTTTACATGGAGTCCACTGCATTTGCTTGAACGTTGAAAAGGCATTTTTTAGTCTCATTTATCATGATGATTACGGTGTTCGACATGAAATAGATTGGGTTGCCTTGTCCATTATGTCATTACCTGTTACAGAATTTTTCTTTTTGACCCAAATGATCGACTTACTTGGCAGGTAAGAATGATTTCTGTGTATCCGAGGTCGCTTCAATGAGGAGTAATATCCGAGATAGCGTAGACAATCCACCAAGATAACAGAAAGTAACTTGGTCAGCGGTAACCTTAATATAAAACCAATATATTAAGGCTCTTCTCTAGTATGAACATTTCTATAATAGCCACTCCCAATGTCGACATTTCCTTATATAGTGATAGACAACACTCTATTAAGACATCTATGAAACACGGACTTCTCTCTAATATGGTCATCTCTCTAATATGGTCATTTTTCTAATATGGTCATATATCTAATATGGTCATTTTTCTTATATGGTCATATCTCTAATATGGTCATATCTCTAATATGGGCATCTCTCTAATATGGTAATCTCTCTAATACGGGCATCTCTCTAATATGGTCATCTCTCTAATATGGGCATCTCTCTAATATGGGCATCTCTCTAATATGGGCATCTCTCTAATATGGGCATCTCTCTAAAATGGGCATCTCTCTAATATGAGCATCTCTCTAATATAGTCATCTCTGTACTATAGGCAGCCTTTTAATATGGACATCTCCTAAAATTGTCAGTTCTCTAATATCGTTCTCTTAAGTATGGACATCTTTCTAAACCGGTCACCATCAAGGATACGAATCTAAGACCCATTCAATCTAATATATACACTTCTCTAATACGATTAACTCTCTAATATAGTGATAGACAACACTCTATTAAGACATCTATGTAACACGGGCTTCTCTAATATGGGCATTTCTCTAATATGGGCACCTCTCTAGTATGGGCATCTCTCTAATATGGACATTTTTCTAAACCGGTCACTATCAAGGGTACCAATCTAAAATCCATTTAATCCAATATGTACACTTCTCTAATACGATTATCTCTCTAATATAACAATATCTCACACGAGCATAAAACGAGCATCTCTAAAACGTGGTCATCTCTCTAATATTGACATTTCTTCATAATTACGGACATCTCACTAACCATACCTTCCCTTCTAACATTCGAGAAAGCTCTCCAAGTGAACGTTCCAATGCTGCAACTCTATTGGCAGCCCATGGACCAGTGCTTTGCGTCTTTAAATATCTGTCTAGATCCTTGATTACTTTTTGAAGCCTGGAATTACATTGACATCACCAGCTCAATTATCGCGTCCACAACATGTTCTAATACAACCCAACAATCAATAAATAAATTAATTAATAGAACGTTTGTCACATACTTTGATTTCTTGCTTGATTCTTGTGGTTTCGAGACACTACTAAGAGTTGCTTCGTACTCTCTTCCCCTAAAGTGGCCGAAAAACGTGGAGGTAGAAAGAACGTCATACCTCAATCAATTTCAATGACTTTGTGTTAAATACCTAATGGTGTATCAATCATCCAGAAGTCAATATTCGTAAGAGGTTATAAATTATTACTGTTTCCAAGGTAATTTTAGGCCAAATTAAACCTTAACGCTGTCACTTTATCAGTTATTAAAACGTCAAAATCTAACCATTCACATTGGTTGTTACTGTGTTTTTTAATGGTGTTGAAGGAGCGATCTAAGTAAATCTTTTGGAAATTGAAAATGCTAATGGTTACTATGATGAGGTTCGTTGATATTTGAAAAGGGTTTGAAAGATGATACTTTGCTTCAATTAAGAGCCTTACCGCGCAGCCATTCTTGTTCGAATTTTCTTCGCTCGTTTTTTAAACGCGGACTTTCTTTCTTCACTGGCTTTAGCATTGTCGTCAATCCTGTCTAGTCCAATATCCTTGATATACTGCAGTGATATCGTCTCCTGAAAAGTAGAAAGACGAAGCTGTACACTTTTTACCAATTCGTGACCATTTAATAACAATTTTGAGGTTCTTCTGTGGGTAACATTGGAATGAGAGTTCGGAAATATACTCAAATACACTGTTCTGATACATGATAAGTTTTAATACAATCCTGGTGCTGGTGTTATGTTGTGAAGGAGACCAAATTCCAAATCCAATTCCTTGTGTGCAGCTGAAAGCCTCACAAACTTACGTTGTCTTCGGTTTTCTTTCCTTTCTGGGTTTCTTCCAGTGCCAGTTGATGCTTCTTGCCACGTAGATGACTCACCAAATACACTTCCGACACAATCTGTGTTCAAAAACGGACAATGTTTTAAGATGCATATGCATATTACAAGTTTCTATTGTTGCCATCTCTCCAATAATGACAACATTCTATTGGGAGATCTATGTAACATGGACTTCTCTTTAATATGGGAATCTCTCCATCGTGGTCATCTCTCCAATATGGACATTACTTTAATATATATGGAAATCTTTCTAATATATATGGGGGTCTTCCTAATAAGGACATCCCTCTGGCCTCTAATATGGGAATCTTTCTGAAATGGACATCTCTTTAATATGGAGATTTCTGTAATATGGCAATCTCTAATATGGATATCTCTCATCTCTATCAGATATAACTCCGTTATACAGACATGTCTCTAATATGGACATCTCTTACATATAGAAATTCTCATAGAAATTCTCATCTTAATTTAATAACATGGGCACCTGTTTGGAACATACAGGCGCATTCTAGCAAGGACACAACTCTTCAATCTGGACCTCGTCACCTGAATGGCTGAGTTAAATTTTCGAGCAAGCAACTAGAAGTTTGAAGAAGATAGGCAACCTAAGTATACCTGAACATTGCACAATGTGCAAATTTTCTTTCTTTCATATGGCGTGACGGTAGGCAGCTCATCTTGAGTGGAATGTCGTGATGCTCCTGCGGCCTAAAAACGTTTGTTTGTCAAAACCATGGCAGAATAAATCAGTTTAAGCCTTACAACAGCCCCTGACAACATGAACTGACGGCACTTTGCAATTTATTTAAACAGGAAGAGAGGCCGTGAAATATTAGAAATATCTTACTTTCTCTTTGACAAGTTCTAAGATTTGTTCATGACGTTTCGTGGAGTCTTGTTGCTATGAAAAACGGTAAAACATTAGAAGACCGTGAAATGCGACCACATTTAAGCTAAGATATCTTTGCGATGACAGAAAAGATGAGGTTATACATTCTAAATGTTGCTAATGAATTTGGTTCATTATATTTTATTATACAGAAGGTAAAATACGGCGTATGTTTGCATTAATGACTAAAAAAGTGGAAAACAACAATGATGGAACGAACATTAGTTGGGTAGGCATTACTTTTTGTGCTCTGCCCGAGAAGTTGCTACTGGATTACTCCCTTATTATATACAGAAGGTACAATACGGCGAATTTGCATTAATCACGAGTATGCGAAGAACAACATGGTACGACCATTAGTTGGGTAGAGAAATATTCCTTTTTTGGGCTCTGGTCACAAGATAGAAGAATTGAACAATGCAAAGACGTGTAGGGTGTCCATCACTGAAGTGGTTACCTTTTGTTTAATCTTCAGCTGAAGTTGCTCAGCAGCGGTTTGCAGTGCTTCGTTTCTCGCTGCAAGACGTTGCTCACGTTCCCTGTATGACAAACACGATGTTCATTCAAGTGTTATACACGTTAATATTTGTATCATTCTGGGGACAGGTGTGTCATCTAAGATGACGGCAGGTTGTCGAGCCATTCATACGTACGTTATGGATATTAGAAAGATGATAATGGTTGCAACGTCAACAGCTACGGCACACGTGCTTTGCAAAAAGTACGATTTTGAAATCGTGCGTATTATGCTATCGAAATACCAAATGAAAGAATCTTATATCACCGTTACTGAAAACTTCCTTCTTGTTGAATTGAAGCACGGAAAAGAATTTCCCTAACTTGTATATAGGCAATGCAGTGTAGTGACTGGACAAGATAAGAAATACAATACCTTGCTTTCTCTTTCGCTGCTTCTTCCCTCGCCTTTTCTTTCTCCTGTTTTTCACGGAGAAATTTTGCTTCCTAAAATGGCGGGATATATGAGAGAATGTAACACATTCCAAAAATTTGTATACTCAAGATACTCATGAATAAACACCAGGACGCAAAATTTGATGGTGGAGACATTGTGCTAGATAAACTGCCAAGGAGACAATAGAAATCTTATTCTGATTAAGCTAAAGGCAAACTGTCTGGATTGCTTTCTGAAGCCAGATTGGACGAAAACCTGGGTTTCTGAGGTGAGAAAGACAACGATGAACTTCTGCAAACCGTAACGTCGAAATTATGTACGGTTATGAAAATGCTTCTTATGTGGATTGCATACCTGATCTTGCCTCTTCTGTTTCATTTCTTCAAGTCTTGCTTGCCTCTCTGCTTCGAGTTGCTTTCGTCGTTCCTATATGCGAAAGAAACTTCAATACCACAAACAACTTGTCAGGCAGAGACGTTGTCGTGAGGTCATCTTGCAATGCAGGTAGAAGAAACTACCCAGCTTATTCAGTGATAAAGTAAAAACACTGTGAATTTAATAAGGGTCGAAACTATTCCTTAAAGAGTAGACAGTCATCACAGACTTCAATATATGATTGTGCAATGCTTACATAAGCGGCTGTTTCTTTCGCTTGTTGTTCGTCTCGTTTTCTTTGCCTCTCCTCTTGAAGATCTTGTAACCGGGCTTCGTGGTCCTGAAAGAAATCATACGAATAAATATATGCATATTGCAGATGAGTGGGGTATATGTGCAGATGGGGCTAAGCGAGAGAGTATGTACGAATGTGGTGTTGCTTAAATACGAAAGGGTAGGTGTTTATGTGGGTGAGTGGTGGGTATATGGGGAATAGGTGGGGTATAAATACCTGGTGCCTTGACATGACTTCCATTTTCTTATTCTGCGCCTCCAATGTGTTAATAAATGCAATTTCATTCACCTTAAAAACATGATTATTTGCTGTATGAAGTTTGATATCGCTTGCTCACTCTTCAACTTGCAATGCATTCTCCTCCAGTTTTTAGGTTTAATAATAAGGCAATAAATATAGCGGTTCTGGATTAACAGATCACTTGTAAGTTTACCTTGTTTATGACGGCTAATAGAATTGTTAAAAAGATAGATCCCCTAAATATATAGATACTGGCATATTTTTAACCATGCAAATGACCAACCAAGGTTTGAACCAAGGTTTCGTTCCTCCCCAGAGTTTCGTTGGCATTTCAATTTTCAATACCTTCGCCTCTTCCTCCTGGGCCTTTCGAACTTTCTCATTCAACTTGATTTTACGTTTTTCCTCAGCGCGACGCTGTTTTTCTTTCAAATGAAGTTCTTGTTCAACAATCAGGATCATCTTTAGTTCGCGGGCTTTCTCAACCTGGGAATATGTTAAAAAAGTCCATGTCAAAGGCTGAATCTTCTCTGAGGCGATGCAATTAGAAAAAATCTTCGCGATAAGTGAACAAACCTTCTCAGAAAGTGTCTGTAAATGTTGAAGTTTGTCATCAAGAAGTTGTTCTCTAAGCTGTTGAGCTTTTGCCTGAAAACATTTATAATCATTATACAACTGTTGATAAAAATTTGTTGATTTTAAGTGCACAACGATACAAATCCTCTCTAACCAACCATCTACATACAAGTTCATTTGAAAAATCGAAAAAAGTGCACAGTTAAAATAATCCATAAGTGAGACTGTATTGTATGTACACGACAAACCTGTTTCTCGGCTTGTTTTTTAACGCCGTCGGTAAGATCTCTGAAAATATGAAGTGCTCGCGTTTAGGAAGCGATAGCAATCATTGCAATTACTATGATTATCATGTTTTAGGGCCAAGTGAAAGCAAACCTTTTTCGTGATGGAGATGATAACTTTTTGTGCATTTGAACTGCTCGTCCAGGCGGTCTACTCTCTGACATCTCGACAATATCTCCCCAACTGGGGGACCCTTCTCGCTTGTTTTTTTCTACAAAGGATGCCAAAAGAACAAAGTGCATAAAGGGGAGTTAAAGGTACATGCATGCAAAATGTTGGATTGGAATTATCGACGATCATTACTGAGAAATGGAACCTTAATAGAGACGTTCTGATACTACGTCCTGAACAACATATGCGCTGGCAAAACGTTTATCACTATCCCCAGTGTTTTTCACAACGTGCGGATCTCACTTTCTCCAGGCTCACTTCCTATATTACATACCCGGGACAGGGTAACCCTAAATACCCTAATTTCTCATCTATTGTCCCCTTAAATCCACTCTTTTAGGCTGCGAGGCATGCAGAAGTAGGTTAAATCTTGTGATTTGTTGTGATCTACATGTGCAAAGACAACGAATCTCTTACCGTCATATTCGGCAATCATCTCTTCCCAGGTCAACTCCTTTGTAGAAGATTCTTGAGGATTCTAAAACAAAACAAAAAAATGAATGCGTGCTTAGCTTCCTTTCGTTAGTTCGCTGGGTTTATAGGTTGACGCATTTTCTCGAAACAAGCATTACACTCTAAATAATAACACTGCTGTTTCTAACTATTTGTGGTGATTTGTTGGCATGCTCTCTGCTCTGACAAAGACAGTGATTTGCATTTTTAGGCAATACAATAACATTGCTACCAGTGGCAAATTTACTAAAATAGTTTCCCTAGAAAGCAGTTTTAATTTGTTAAACGAAAAAAAGCAGACACGTTGATTGGAAAACAGGAAACATGACTAACTGAATATTTCTAAGTTTTCTAAAAAAACTAACCTTTTCTTCATCACATTTCTCGCCTTTGCTTTCATCATTTACGTCTGCCAGTTCAGCCATTTCCTCATCGTCCTCCGCCTCTTCTTTCATTGCATTTACGAAGGCTTCCTGATCCGCTATCTCCTTCGCGAGCTTCTCCTTGTGTTCGATGGCGGAAGCCAGGAATATTTCTCTTTCTTTCTCGTATTCTTTCGAAAGATCTGCCTCTTGTTCGATGGCGGCCGACAGCGCCTTTTGATGTTCGACATCCGACGCAGTTAAACCATCCTCGTTGTCGGTGTCGACATCGGAGTCGACGTTGAGCGGGCTCAGGAATCCTTTTAAGGTTTCAAATTTATCGCTTTTTTCTACATCGACAGATGAGTCTTCCATAGACCTGGAAAAAGCAAGTTATACAAACGAACTCTAAATAAAATTACTCATTGGTTCCAAAGACTGATGCAGGATGCTTAAAAAGTAGACAATGTGGAATGACCTTGAAAAGAATGACTTTAGCTTCCCTAATTTACCAAAAAGCTAGAATATTGATGGTTATAATTATTGTTTTAAGGTGGCAGAAGGCAACCCCGACATTTTAGAAGACAAGTTTAGCGAACATTTTCTTTCTTACATTAACTATATTTTTGAAACGTACTTGGGGATTATGAGAATTTCATAGTTGTTCTTAGAACCAATGTATAAAAAACTCCATTCCACTCAAAAACCCTCTTAATTGCCATATTAGTGCTGTCGAACGAGAATATGTAAATCTTACCTATTTTCATTCAAATCAACAAACTTCTCATCCTCGATAGATTCTCGTCGAATAATTGGCGAGCTTTTCCCAGCATCGATTGTCTCTTTATTCCCATCCAACGCTTGTTGCTCGTGTGTTGAAACATCACTTTCTTTCTCAACAGGCTTGCCACATTCAACAACTCCTGAACCTTGGTCGACAACCGAAACTCCAATTTCGCCGATTAAGCCATTGTCTTTCTCCGGATTTGTTCGCTTCGACACAAGCTGAACATCGCCGTTCGCCGTAACAAGTCGCTTGACTTTTGGCACCGCGACGCGATCATGGGAAATCTCACGTGCTTCGCTACTTTCTCCACCACATTTCTCGGGCGTTCTGTTTTTCTTATTGTAGCAAACAGTCTCCCAACCCTCTTCCACTTCCTCGGGCTTTAAGTTGTCTTCACGTATCGCAACAAAGCCATTTCGTTCCACAACGCATTGCACTTTATTCGCCCGTTCAGGCGTGTCTGCCTGTAATGAAAACAGAAAAAAGTTAACCTTATCCCACACAAGAACAAATGAGCAGGATTTGGAGACCGGTTGTACAAAGACTGCATGGATAGCGCTGCCCACCGGAGTGGGTTTTTGAATCGCTCTAAAATTGCCCACGTTTTGGTGCAATTTGAACTGGATTTTTCTGCTCTTGAAGTAACGTTCATCTTTTCATGGTTGGGTTTGCACCAAAAATTTTATTATATGAGTTCCTATCACAAGGGTAACAAGCATTTTTCCTGCATTTTATTTCTGATGAGAGTAAAAGCTTAATTTTGAATTTTGATTGGCTGTGCTACTCGCTATCCATTATAATAGACTTTTTTGAGTCAATTTTACGTCTTTTTTACTTCATCTAACCTGTACATTCGTCATAGTGTCAGTGGGAGCCGCTGTTTTACCCTTGACTCGGTCTGCCCAAGATATGATATTGTTATCCGTTTCTCCGTCAGCTGCAAACTCCAAGCTTCTCACGGTGTTCTTCGTTTTCTCAGCAGTAAAAACAGGCGGCGGACTTGGTGCGGCGCCCTTGCCTGGGGATAACTTTCGAACCGCCCAAGCCAAGGACTGGGGCCTAAATGAAAATGTATATTAGTACATTAGTAAATCAGTCTAAATATATTAGTAAATGCCTATTTAACAATTTAACGATGAGCTGGAGTCGTATATGAGCGATATCAGCTGGTATCAGTGGCGGATCTAGGGGTAGTCAGAATAAATTACATAGCCAAATTTTAAATTCAGAACACCTTAATAACAAAACGGGTAAAACGCGGATATGACTTTTAAATACCCAAAAAGCCTATTTTATACCATATCCGCGTTTTACCCGATTGGGTAAAACGCAGATATGACTTTTAAACGCCCGAAAAGCCTATTTTATACCATATCCGCGTTTTACCCGATTGGGTAAAACGCGGATATGACGTTTAAAATTTGTTTTATTGAAAAGTAAGTTATCCGTCCGTCCGTCCGTCCGTCCGTCGCTATCCGTCCGTCTGTCCGTATCCGCGTTTTACCCTGACCCATAGTCAAGGGTTGTTATGAAAATATTTGGTATGTCTCAAGTAACTCGTCTATCGCTACCTGTGGTAACACATTTTTTAGAATATGATGGATCTAAATCCTCCAGGTTCTGATGGTTTGAAGCCCTGCGCTAATGCTTGAACTCTTCAAATGACTGGAACGGAAATTGCGAGGAAATTTTGTTTAATACGATAGTGTTGAAAAGATCGACCGCTCGAAACAAATCACGATATATCTCTTCGTTTAACTGATAGAAATCACTGATGTATTTTTTAACATCATTCAACGTCACGTTCTCGCCACAGGAGATAGCAAGCTTTCCTTCAGACTTAAGCATTTGTATGCTTTTGTATGTAAATTATTTTCTTGTCGTTGGGTACCCAATGGATTACATTAGTGCTGATATAGGCATCATAATATGGTTGATCATCGTATATGAAAACCCAGCAACACTATCACCAACATGAAAATGTAGATTACTACTTTCTTTATATTCTCAACTGCGATTTTTAATTCTGGCAGCATCCGGATCAACGCCAAGCGCCTCGCCGTCAGGGCCAGCAATATCAGCGATATATTTCGTGAGTATTCCCATATCAAGGACTTTGTTTGCCTTGGAAAGGTTTAAATGGCGAATAAATTCCTCTCCCACTTCAACTTGTGATATATGAGCAGCTTATCGTTGGCCACAGCGCCTGCCTCCATCTTCGCTTTCTAGAAATGTGCATGTTTGTTTTGTACGAAACAAGGTGATGCACGATTTAATACAATGTGAGGGATATTGTTTCACTAACGTAAATAGCTGCTTAAGGTTGCTATAGAGAGTAACAAGGAGGGATTTCGTTTCAGACCAATCAGCAAGTTTGTATGATAATGTAATGATAATGAAAGAGTATTTATCATAATTCACGAAATAAATTTCCTGCACTTCAACTTGCAGTATGCACAGCTCAACGTGAGAAGTAGTCTGTTTTATACAACGCGCGGGGGTTCTTAATTGTTTCACATTTTCTCTAACGAAATTCGAGTAATAAGTTAATACGCTATTTCCAATAAAAGGACGGTAATAGCGAAAGAATAGAAAGATAAAACGAATAACAGGAGTGTAATACAGTTAAACACTATACGTTTTTTTTTACCTCACAAATATAGTTGTTATCGAGTTTCAAGCAACTTGTAATTATATAGGCTTCAACAAGTTGCTGCAATAATATTCTTGTACTTTTGCATGGTGACATCAAATAAGTATAGTAGCTTGCAGGTACACCAAGTGCAATAATTGCGCTGTTGAAGGCCCGGTTTAACAACTAGTATTAAATATTTACGTGGTGTACCTATACACGCTAATTTACTTAATTGGCCGAACTTAACAAGCAGGCATTGTTTCAGCAACCGGGAACAAATTGAACGTTTTAGCTGTGTAATATATATTGCATGACAGCTCTTCACAGCAGTATAATAAGGCCAAATCTACGATATTTATCAGCATTTATAATATATAATAATAATAAACTATTGTAATATGCAAAGCGTTAATACGAGGAACGTACTCAATCTTTAAAGGCTGTGATGTTTGTAATTGGTATGTTCCATGTCACTTTCCCATCGTTTTCTGTCGTGATGAACCTCTCAAAATACGCTGAATCTAAATCCTCCAAGTTCTGATGCGCAGTAGCTCTGTACCATTGCCTGAAGTATTCAAATGATTCAAATCGAAATGGTGTGATAATTGTCTTTATCACGACATTGTTGAATAAACCAACCGCTTGAAATAAATCACGGCAGCCCTCTGCGGTTAAAGCATGGAAATCCTGAATATCTTTTTCATTATCTTTTAACATCTTCTCAGGACAACAGATAGCAAGCTTTCCTCCAGACTTTAAACATTTATATGCTTTTTGAATGTAAATCACTTTCCCGTCATTTGGAATCCAATGAAATACATAGGTACTGACATGAACGTCGTAATACGGTTGATCATCGTTTGGAAACCCAGCCACACTATCACTGACATGAAAATGTAGATTACCACTTTCTTTGTATTTTTCAACTGCGATTTCAATTCTCGCAGCATCAGGATCAACGCCAACCACCTCGCCATCAGGACCAACGATATCAGCGATATATTTAGTGAGTATGCCTGTTCCACAGCCCATATCAAGAACTTTGTCTCCCTTGGCGAGACTCAATTCGTTGATAAATTTTCCACCTTTTTCAACTTGTGATATGGACAGCTTATCGTAAGCCACAGCGTCTGCCTCCATCTTCGGTCGTTCGTCGAGAATATGTTCGTAAATCGCCCACAATACAGAGTAATGACTACAAGTAATTTAATACGACGCAAGCTTCCAATCTTGATACAATGTAAACAGCTGTCGAACTTGCGTAAGGCAATTTTATTCAAAGGTCAAGCGTACAACATATATAAGTATCCGAGAATGGGAAAATTATTTTGGAATAATTAAGACTAATATGGAAAATCAACGAATAATTAAATGCGCAAATAGATTAAACAGATATACTCTATCACAATTCACGGATAAATTTCCTCCACTTCAGCTTGTAGTATGCACAGCTCACCGTGAGAAACGGCGTGTTTTAGGTAACGCGCTGTTCGAGTTACCGTTTATTATTTAAGGTTTCTTGTTTCATATTTTTTTCAAACGAAATTCGTGCACTACATTTTTATACGCCATTTAGTTATGGCCTATTTCTATTAATAGTGGTTATGGACTTATGGTCACAGAATTTATATGCAGCGCAAGACTAGAAAGATAAAACGAATAAAAGGACTGTAATACAGTTAAACACTACACGGTTTTTTTGACCACACAAATATAGTTGTTATCGAGTTTCAAGCAACTTGTAATTATATTGGCTTCAACAAGTTGCTGCAATAATATTCTTGTACTTTTGCATGGTGACATCAAATAAGTATTATTAGCTTGTAGATACATCACGTGAGTATTTAATACTGCAAAGCTTTCATCAGTGCAATAATTGCGCTGTTGAAGGCCCGGATTAACGGACCGAAAGCTTTGCAGTATTAAATATTTAGCTGGTGTGACGATACTCTTCGTCGCAACATCGTTGAATAAACCAACCGCTTGAAACAAATCACGATAGCCCTCTGGGGTTAAAGGATGGAAATCCTGAATATCTTTTTCATTATCATTTAACATCTTCTCAGTACAACAGATAGCAAGCTTTCCTCCAGACTTTAAACATTAATATGCTTTTTGAATGTGAATCACCTTCCCGTCATTTGGAGTCCACTGAAATGCATTAGTACTGACATGAGCGTCGTAATACGATTGATCATCGTGTGGAAACCCAGCCACACTATCACTGGCATGAAAATGCAGATTACTGCATTCTTTGTATTTTTCAACTGCGATTTTAATTCTCGCAGCATCCGGATCAACGCCAACAACCTCGCCATCACGACCAACGATATCAGCGATATATTTAGTGAGTATGCCTGTTCCACAGCCCATATCAAGGACTTTGTCTCCCTTGGAAAGGTTTAATTCGTTGATAAATTTAGCACCTTCTTCGACTTGTGATATGGAGAGCTTATCGTAGGCCACAGCGTCTGCCTCCATCTTCGGTCGTTCGTCGAAAATATGTTCGTAAATCGCACCACAATACAGAGTAATGACTACAAGTGATTTAATGTCATGCAAGCTTTTAATCTTGCTATGCAAACATCTGTCGGTGTTGCGACATACAATTTATTATTTAATTTAAGGGTGGAGCGTATGAAATATAAGCTTCCGAGAAGGGTAGAATAATTATGGAAAATTAAAACGAAAATTTAGAAAAATCAATGAATAATTAAATGCGGAAATAGATTGAATAGATATTGGAATATTGGGTAGTATAATGGTAATGATAATGAATGAGTATCTATCATAATTCACGAATACATTTTCTCTGCTTCAACTTGTATAGTACGCACAGCTCATCGTGAGATACGGCGTGTTTTAGGTAACGCGCTGTTCGAGTTACCGTTTATTATTTAAGGTTTCTTGTTTCACATTCCCCGAAATCCGAGTAGTAAGTTCATACCCCATTTTGCCACAGAATTTACGGCGCTAGACTAAAAAGGTAAAATCAATCGAAGGACGGTGATACAATGTAAATTTATTTAAAGTTAAACAACTAGAACGCTTTTATTGAACACACCGTCAAGTTTCAAGCAACTTGTTGTAATTATATAGGCTAAGAAATTGCTGCAATAATAGTCTTGTCCGTTTGCATGGTGACATCAAATAAGTATATTAGCTTGTAGGTATACAACACGTAAGTATGTAATACTGCAAAGCTTTTAGCTTTCACCAGTGCAATAATTGCACTGTTGAAGGCCCGGGTTCACGGACCAAAAGCTTTGCAGTATTAAATATTTATGTGGTGTACCTACACGCTTACGTTCTTAGTTACGGTTATCAGTAATAATTGTTGTTTCCAAAGCTGAAATTTTATAGCTTTTCAAGCATTTTTAGAACGGTTGAAAAAAATCGCTATCCGGTGGATAGCGCTATCCGGCTTTCATACAACCGGCCCCTGTATAGTTCTTCAGCAGTAATAAGGCCAAATCTACTATATATCAGTACTAATAATATAATAATAAACGAAGTAATATGCAAGCGTTAATACAAGGAATGTACTCAATCTTTAAAGGCTGTGATGTATACAATTGGTATGTTCCATGTCACTTTCCCATCGTCTTCTGTCGTGATGAACCTCTCAAAATACGCTGAATCTAAATCCTCCAAGTTCTGATGCGTTGAAGCTCTGCACCATTGCTTGAAGAATTCAAATGATTCAAATCGAAATGGTGTGACGATTCTCTTCATCGCAACATCGTTGAATAAACCAACCGCTTGAAACAAATCACGATAGCCCTCTGGGGTTAAAGGATTGAAATTCTGCATATCTTTTTCATTATCATTTAACATCTTTTCAGGAGTACAGATAGCAAGCTTTCCTCCAGACTTTAAACATTTATATGCTTTTTGAATGTAAATCGCTTTCCCGTCATTTGGAATCCACTGAAATGCATAGGTACTGACATGAGCGTCGTAATACGGTTGATCATCGTGTGGAAACCCAGCCACACTATCACTGGCATGAAAATGCAGATTACTGCATTCTTTGTATTTTTCAACTGCGATTTTAATCCTCGCAGCATCCGGATCAACGCCAACCACCTCGCCATCAGGACCAACGATATCAGCGATGTATTTAGTGAGTATGCCTGTTCCACAGCCCATATCAAGGACTTTGTCTCCCTTGGCAAGACTCAATTCGTTGATAAATTTTGCACCTTCTTCGACTTGTGATATGGACAGCTTATCGTAGGCCACAGCGTCTGCCTCCATCTTCGGTCGTTCGTCGAAAATATGTTCGTAAATCGCACCACAAAACAAAGGAATGACTGCAAGTTATTTAATGTGATGCAAGCTTTTAAGATCGCTATGCAAACATCTGTCGGTGTTGCGACAGACAATTTATTCAAAGGTGGAGCGTGTGAAATATAAGCTTCTGAGATGGGTAGAATAATTATGGAAAATTAAAACGAAAATTTAAAAAAAAATAAAGTAATAATTAAATGCGCAAATAGATTGAACAGATATTGGAATAATGGTATAGTATAATGGAATAATGATGATGAATGAGTATCTATTATAATTCACGAATACATTTCCTCTGTTTCAACTTGTAGTACCCACAGCTCAACGTGCATGAGAACTGTTGTGTTTTAGGTAACGCGCTGTTCGAGTTACTGTTTATTATTTTAAATAAATATTCCACCTTCTTCGACCTAGTGATATATGCACAGTTTATCGTAGGCCACAGCGTCTGCCTGTATCTTAGTTTTTTGAAATGTGTTTTTGTACGCAACAACGAAGTAATGCTTGACATAATACAATGTGAGTTCGAACTTCGAACGTTTCCACAATGTCAACAACTGTCTTTATTCAAAGTTACTACGCCCAGTAGAGGCACAGGTCGAATGCAAAATAATTCTCTGAAAAGGGGTGGGGCGATCATGGAATAATTAAAGAGTAATATGAGATAAACATTGAATAATTAAATAGTTAAAAAAGTTAAAACAGTAAGTATAGGAATATGTCACTATAGTTGAAAATGAGTAAAATTTGGTTTTCACTAAATAATTCAGGGAATAATTTTCACCCGGCTTTAATTTCTCTTTTGCGCAACTCATCATGAAACGCCTAAAGTCTTTAATACATCAAAAATTAAGTGTTATACATTAGTTTCAATGTATCACACAATGGTTGCTTTGTGAACACTTAGTAAACAGACAGTCGAAACTTTGAGTTTCAATAGTGAGGAAATGCCGATACACCAGCAGCAGATGTATTCAATATTGCATTTCTTTCTACAAGAGCCATGAACGTTCAATCTTTACAAGCTTTGATGATAATAATTGGCGTAATCCAAGTAGTGCGCCCGTCGTTTTCTCTCGTCAAATATTCGTCAACATACACTGGATCAATATCCTCAAAGTTATGATGGGTTGAAGCCCTGTACCATCGCTTAAAGTCTTCAAATGTTTGAAATGGAGAGACCGAGACACTTCCCTTCATCGCGACATTGTTGAATAAACCAACCGCTTGAAACAAATCACGATAGTCCTCTTTGGTTAAAGAATAAAAGCCAGGGATAACCTTTTTAACTTCAAACGTTTTCGTTATAGCTTCCCCGATAGCAAGCCTTCCTCCAGATTTTAAACATTCATATGCTTTCTGTATGTAAATCATTTTCTGATCATTAGGAATCCAATGGAATGCAGAAGTACTGAGATGAACGTCGTAATACGGTTGATCATCGTGTGGAAACCCAGCCACACTATCCCCAACATGAAAATGTAGATTACTGCATTCTTTATATTTTTCTACTGCGATTTCAATTCTCGCAGCATCAGGATCAACGCCAACCGCCTCACCATCAGGGCCAACGATATCAGCGATGTATTTAGTGAGCTTGCCTGTTCCACAGCCCATATCAAGGACTTTGTCTCCCTTGGAAAGGTTTAGTTGGCGAATAAATCTTTCGCCTTCTTCGACTTGTGATACGGACACCTTATCGTAGGCCACAGCGTCTGCCTCCATCTTCGGTCGTTCGTCGGAAAAATGTTCGTAAATCGTACCACAACACAGAGTAATGACTGCAAAATATGACGCAAGCTTGCAAACTTGATACAATGTCAACAGCTGTCGAACTTCCGATAGACAATTAATTCAAAGTATAGAATGATTTTGGAATAATTAAGACTAATATGGAAAAATCAACGAATAATTAAATGCGCAAGCAAATAGGATTAAACAGATAGAGTGGGTATATACAGGGTGTCCCAAAAAAATGTCCCCTCTATTGAAATCAAGCCTTTGTTCGAATCTGATTGCCTTAATATTATGATAAACCCAATTGAAAGCAAGACGCTTTATTTGAATGCCTCAACCTAATAAATATGCTATTTACACACTACTGCGTTGATCATGCATTCAAATTCCAACAAAAGCTTCATTTCAATAGCGGGGACTTTTTTTTGGGACACCCTGTATTGGAATAATGACATTCAGTGAATGAGTATCTATCATAATTCACGAATAAATTTCCTCCGCTTCAGCTTATAGTATGCACACACAGCTCACCCTGAGAAGACTTTCTTTTAAATTGATTGTTTTTAACGGTCTGTGAACATGAATATTGATGAATGCATGAACATGAATACACTTATCGATCCACTGCGTGAGGAACGGCGTGTTTTACGTAAGCGCTGTTCCAGTTACCGTTTATTATTTAAGGGTTTCTTGTTTCTCATTTTTTCTCGCGAAATTCGAATGGTATAAGTTTATACGCTATTTAGTTAATGGTCACAGAATTTACAGTACACGACTAAAAAATAAAAACGAATCGAAGGACGGTGATACTTATATTTAACTACAGCGCTTTTTTGACCACACAGGCATCGTTGTTATCGAGTTTCAAGCAACTTGTTATATACAGTATATATAGGCTTGAACAAGCAACTTAATAATGCTCGTGGAATGCAACACAACACTGTTTCATCAACCGAGAACAAATTAAACGTTCTTAGCTGTGTAATATATATTGCATAATTGTTCTTCACAGCGGTAATAAGATATGATTTAGGATATTTTATTATGAGCGCTATTTATAATAAAATATGGACGAAATCACAAAGCGTTAATAGGAGAAATGTACTCAATCTTTAAATGCTGTGATGTTTGTAAGTGGTATGTTCACAATCACTTTACCATCGTCTTCTTTCTTTATGAATCTCTCAAAATACGCTGAATCTAAATCCTCCAAGTTCTGATGCGCAGAAGCTCTGTACCATTGCTTCAGGTATTCAAATGATTCAAATCGAAATGGTGTGATAATTGTCTTTATCGCGACACTGTTGAATAAACCAACCGCTTGAAACAAATCACGACAGCCCTCTGCGGTTAAAGCATGGAAATCCTGAATATCTTTTTCGTTATTATTTAACATCTTCTCAGTACAACAGATAGCAAGCTTTTCTCCAGACTTTAAAACATTTATATGCTTTTTGAATGTAAACCACTTTCCCGTCATTTGGAATCCAATGGAATGCATGAGTACTGACATGTGCATCGTAATACGGTTGATCATCGTGTGGAAACCCAGCAACACTATCCCCAACATTAAAATGCAGATTACTGCATTCTTTATATTTTTCTACTGCGATTTCAATTCTCGCAGCATCAGGGTCAACTCCAACAACTTCGCCGTCAGGGCCAACGATATTAGCGATGTATTTAGTGAGCTTGCCTGTTCCACAGCCCATATCAAGGACTTTGTCTCCTTTGGCAAGATTCAATTCGTTGATAAATTTTGCACCTTCTTCGACTTGTGATACGGACAGCTTATCGTAGGCCACAGCGTCTGCCTCCATCTTCGGTCGTTCGTCGAAAATATGTTCGTAAATCGCAATGTAACCACAAATACAATGTAAACAGCTGTCGAACTTGCAACAGACAATTTATTCAAAGGTCAAGGGTATAAAATGTATAAGCTCTGAAGAATGGTAGAATGATTTTGGAATAATTAAGACTAATATGGAAATATCCATTGAATAATTAAATGGGCAAATAGATTAAACAGATAGAGTGAGTAAATTGGAACCATGACAGTGCATGAGTACTATCATATTTCATGAATAAATTTCCACTGCTTCAACTTGTGATATGGACAGCTTATCGTAGGCCACAAGCGTCTGCCCCAGTCTTGGCTTTCTAGTAATGCGTTTGTTTTGTACACAACAACGAAGTAATGCCTGACATAATAGAGACCTTTAGTTTGACGTTTGCATATGTATTTAGAAAAGCAGCAAATTCAGCTTTGCCGTATATGTTTCACGTTCGCCGTATAAAATTTAATGCTTGAACGGCTGAGGGTGTATGCAGTCGTTCAAGCATTAAATTTTATACGGCGAACGTGAAACACATACGGCAAAGCTGAATTTGCTGCTTTTCTAAATACATCAGAAATAGCCTATTGTTTTCTGACATTACTGCTGAACATCACAAGATTTATGCAGTTTGTAATTTAGCGAAATTGCCGCACACTTAAGGAGAGTGGAGTTAAAACACAAACTTTGTTAGCGGTTTGCCGTAAACGTCAAACTAAAGGTCTCTAATACAATGTGACTTCGAACGTTTCAGCTGTGTTAACAACCTGTCTTTATTCGAGGTTACTACAGAGGGGTGGGGTGATCATGAAATAATTACAGAGTAATATAAAATAAACATACATTGAATACCCGTCCACATGATGCTGGAAAATTTCAAAACGCAAGAATATTTTTACGGTTACGCGTACCGTAAATAATCACTATACAGGGTGAGTCAAAAAAAAGTCCCCCCTATTGAAATGAAGCCTTTGTTGATTTGAATGCATGATCAACGCAGTAGTGTGTAAATAGCATAGTTATTAGGTTGAGGCATTCAAATAAAGCGTCTTGCTTTCAATTGGGTTTATCATAATATTAAGGCAATCAGATTCTAACAAAGGCTTGATTTCAATAGAGGGTACTTTTTTCTGACTCACCCTGTAGTTGAATACGACTGGAATTTGGTTGGTAATATATAAATAATATAATTCAGGTATAAAACGTTTCGTATTTGCCCTAATAAATGGGAAATTTGATGAATTTGTTCTTTCAAAATGATTTATTATAGCTACATGCGGGGTTCCGTCTGTTTGTGGGGACACATACCCTGCAATAAACATGCAAATGAACACCCAGTAAACATTCAAAAGCCGGTAAATTAAAGGCGTTTGTTTACATTAGCCCGGTTATTTGGTACGCAAAGAAGCTTGAGACGATTTTGAGGTATGAAAGAAGTCTTCATGACCCCAAACAAGCACGTTGCTTGGTTGCTTTATATGGTTGGGATTACTACACGACTGCCAGGATCTTGTTATATACTCATTTCAATACCCCAAAGTCATCTTATGCGCTTCTACAGGGTGTCCCAAAAAAAAGTCCCCCTATTGAAATGAAGCCTTTGTTGATTTGAATGCATGATCAACGCAGTAGTGTGTAAATAGCATAGTTATTAGGTTGAGGCATTCAAATAAAGCGTCTTGCTTTCAATTGGGTTTATCATAATATTAAAGCAATCAGATTCTAACAAAGGCTTGATTTCAATAGAAGGGACTTTTTTTTGGGACACCCTGTATAATATCAGCTAAGCGCGCTAGTCAAATGATATATATTTAATTCTCACTTAATTATCCATTGTTTGTTTTTCATTCCACTCGACAAAAACACGACGCTTAAACAAGGTCTAAGTATTTTGACCTTAAATTATACATTTGTGTTGACCTTACGTATTGCGCAATAGTTCCTATATCAAATAGGAAAGCCTATGGCGTCTCCGCCAACTGATCCCCAAAATGTAACGTTTTAATAATAATCTACAAAATCCGTCATTGCTCAATCTTTACAGGCCTTAATGATAATCATGGGTGTGTACCAAATAACGCTTCCATCGTTTTCTGTAGTGATAAATCTCCCGAAATACGCTGAATCTAAATCCTCCACGCGCTGATGCGTTGAAGCCTCGTACCACCGTTTGAATTCATCAAATGATTGATATCGAGATGGCCAGTTGTCGATTCTGTCGATTGCAACATCGTTAAATAAACCAGCGGCTTTGATGGAATTACGATAGCCCTCTTGAGTTAAAGGATAGAAGTCCTTGATATCGTTTTCAACATCATTTAACATCATCTTCTCAGTACACCACATGGCAAACTTTCCTCCAGACTTTAAACACTTATACGCTTTCTGTAGGTAAATCTTTTTCTGGTCATTAGGAACCCAATGGAACACAGAGGTACAGACATGAACATCGTAATACGGTTGATCATCGTGTGGAAACCCAGCAACACTATCCCCAACATGAAAATGTAGATTACTGCATTCTTTATATTTTTCCACTGCGATTTTAATTCTAGTAGCATCAGGATCAACACCAACCGCCTCGCCGTCATGGCCAACGATATCAGCGATGTATTTAGTGAGTATGCCTGTTCCACAGCCCATATCAAGGACTTTGTCTCCCTTGGAAAGGTTTAATTCGCGGATAAATTTACTACCGGCTATAGTTTGTGATTTGGACAGCTGATCGTAGGCTACAGCGTCTGCCTCCATCTTTCCTCTCCACAGACGTGTATATTTTGTACGAAACAATAAAGTAATGCCTGATTAACACGTTGTAAGCGATGCTTTAGCAACTATTAAACAGTTATTGTAACCGAGGCTGCCACGAGCAATATAGTCGAAGGTCAAACGTGAGATGGTTATACAAGACAGTTTATCCGAGTTACGGCACGGAGGCTTGTTGTTGCAACAATGCCCGCGGGCATATTAAAACATAGGTCCGCTAAGCGTACATATATTGCGCAATATTTGTTTTACTCTTGTGCAGTAGGTGACACACTTATCCATGTTACATAATCAGAGTTAAACTTGATGAAAATATATTTGGAATTTATTTATTTTATTTTATTTGCAAAGTGTCATTAAATTACTTATTTTGCATAGTAAAGGCAGGAAGAGCAATCATATACCTATGACACTGAAATACACTTTATCACTTAATGACATCACTTTGTCGGAATGGAACTCGAACATTAGGGAGTCTAGTTAAGTTGTTTTTGTAAATAGTATGCAGAACTGTTATACTTAGTTTTAATGCATGTTTGATTATTGTAAATTTCCTAGTACTAATGAATTAAATTACTATTAAATGTACGTAATGGTATAAGTTTATACGCTATTTAGTTAATGGTCACAGAATTTACAGTACACGACTAAAAAATAAAAAGGAATCGAAGGACGGTGATACTTTTTTGACCACACAGGCATCGTTGTTATCGAGTTTCAAGCAAATTGTTATATACAGTAAATAGAGGGTTGAACAAGCAACTTAATAACAAATATGCTCGTGGAATGCAACACAACACTGTTTCATCAACCGAGAACAAATTAAACGTTCTTAGCTGTGTAATATATATTGCATAATTTTTCTTCACAGCGGTAATAAGATATGATTTAGGATATTTTATTATGAGCACTATTTATAATAAAATATGGACGAAGTCACAAAGCGTTAATAGGAGCAATGTACTCAATCTTTAAATGCTGTGATGTTTGTAAGTGGTATGTTCACAGTGACTTTATCATCGTCTTCTTTCTTTATGAATCTCTCAAAATACGCTGAATCTAAATCCTCCAAGTTCTGATGCGCAGAAGCTCTGTACCATTGCTTGAGGTATTCAAATTATTCGAATCGAAATGGTGTGATAATTGTCTTTATCACGACATTGTTGAATAAACCAACTGCTTGAAACAAATCACGACAGCCCTCTGCGGTTAAAGCATGGAAATCCTGAATATCTTTTTCGTTATTATTTAACATCTTCTCAGGAGTACAGATAGCAAGCTTTCCTCCAGACTTTAAACATTTATATGCTTTTTGAATGTATATCACTTTCCCGTCATTTGGAAGCCAATGGAATGCATGAGTACTGACATGAGCGTCATAATACGGTTGATCATCGTGTGGAAACCCAGCAACACTATCCCCAACATCAAAATGCAGTAAAATGCAGATTACTGCATTCTTTATATTTTTCTACTGCGATTTCAATTCTCGCAGCATCAGGGTCAACTCCAACAACCTCGCCGTCAGGGCCAACGATATCAGCGATGTATTTAGTGAGCTTGCCTGTTCCACAGCCCATATCAAGGACTTTGTCTTCCTTTGCAAGATTAAATTCGTTGATAAAATTTCCACCTTCTTCGACTTGTGATATGGACAGCTTATCGTAGGCCACCAGCCTCGTACCCAGGCGCTTTATTGGAAAACATAAAGGCTGCATTCAGCGTAATATAGAGATCTGTGGCGGAGATGTGCGAGCGCGCAGGGGTGCTTGGGGAGGACGCGATGAAGCTTCGCTTTCCCGTCGCGTCCTTCCCAAGCACCCCTGCGCGCTCGCACATCTCCGCTACAGATATCTTTATTACGCTGAATGCAGCCTTTATGTTTTCCAATAAAGCGCCTGGGTACGAGGCTGGTAGGCCACAGCGTCTACCTCCATCTTCGGTCGTTTGTTTGGAATATGTTCGTAAATCGCAATGTAACCACAAATACAATGTAAACAGCTATCGAACTTGCAACAGACAATTTATTCAAAGGTCTAGGGTATAAAATGTATAAGCTCTGGAGAACGGTAGAATGATTTTGGAATAATTAAGACTAATATGGAAATATATAAACAGATTAACAAATTATAATCTGATAAACAAATTCCCCTTGGATTTGACAGTGTTTTTATAGTAATTTACTAATATGGAAATATATAAACAGATTAACAAATTATAATCTGATAAACAAATTCCCCTTGGATTTGACAGTGTTTTTTATAATAGTTTACTCCGCTCAACTCGAACTCCTCGCTAATTTGAACAAATTTTGTTTTCCCTTTGTCAAATATATCTGGTTAACTCGAACTTTGGTTTGGAATGATTTGGTTTCGATCAGCAAACTTTAACATGTGAGAAGATAGCATTTTGACAACTGGAAACTATCGAAATAACAACAAGTTAATCGGTGTACAAGTTAATTCTTTATATTAATAACAAAAGCCTATACGCTAGTTTCCACTCAGCAAAAATCTCCTTTGTATCGGAACGGACAGGAAAATTTTCTTTGTCGGTGAGTTCTCAGGCGGCGTTTATACAAAGGAAACTTTCCTGTGCTATCCTTTTGTGAGAATTTTCCTGAGTGGAAACTAGCCTTAAGGCGTCTCCGCCAACTGATTCACAAAATGTATCGTTTTAAAAATAATTTACAAAAGCCGTGACTGCTCAATCTTTACAGGCCTTAATGATAATCATGGGTGTGTACCAAAAAACGCTTCCATCGTTTTCTGTAGTGATAAATTTCCCGAAATACGCTGAATCTAAATCCTCCACGGGCTGATGCGTTGAAGCCTTGTACCACCGTTTGAATTCATCAAATGATTGATATCGAGATGGCCAGTTGTCGATTTTGTCGATTGCAACATCGTTGAATAAACCAGCCGCTTTGATGGAATCGCGATAGCCCTCTTGAGTTAAAGCATAGAAGTCCTTGATATCGTTTTCAACATCATTTAACATCATCTTCTCAGTGCACCACATGGCAAGCTTTCCTCCAGACTTTAAACATTTATACGCTTTCTGTAGGTAAATCTTTTTCTGGTCATTAGGAACCCAATGGAACACAGAGGTACTGACATGAGCATCGTAATACGGTTGATCATCGTGTGGAAACCCAGCAACACTATCCCCGACATGAAAATGCAGATTACTGCATTCTTTATATTTTTCCACTGCGATTTTAATTCTCGCAGCATCAGGATCAACGCCAACAACCTCGCCATCAGGACCAACAATATCAGCGATGTATTTAGTGAGTATGCCTGTTCCACAGCCCATATCAAGGACTTTGTCTCCCTTGGAAAGGTTTAATTCGCGGATAAATTTACTACCGGCTATAGTTTGTGATTTGGACAGCTGATCGTAGGCTACTGCGTCTGCCTCCATCTTTCCTCTCTAGGGACGTGTTTGTTTTGTATGAAACAATAAAGTAATGCCTGGTTAAGAGGATGTAAGCGATGCTTCAGCAACTATTAAACAGTTATTGTAACCGAGGCTGCCACGAACAATATAGTCGAAGCTCAAACGTTCAGACAAAATTTGCTCAAAAACCAACAAGCTTAACCTCGGCCAGGTTACTAAGTTCAAAAACAAAATCCAAGATGGCCGCATGCACGTCAGGCAAGTATGAATATGAATGACTCAGCATGAGGTCCATTTGCGTTTACTGTTTGGCTATGTAGCCGCATGGATATAATGCTGCAAACTTAAGGCTAAATTCAATGTCGAAGTGTTTAAATATAGCCAGTAGGTGCGGTGTATGGTGGATAGCCAGTGGCCATGTATTTCATTAGTTTCTAGTTTATTATTTTATTATTATTATTGAAATTACACTTCTTCGCAATTAAAATTGAATTATGAAGTGTTTACAAGCACTATTTACATTGTAAAATTTAGGTATTTACAATATATCTAATAATGTTTACATTTATGAATATCCTAAAAATTTTGTTTATTAAACTTCACCACTGTGTTTGGGAAGAAGCTATTTTTAAAACGTTCTGTCCTACATTTGAATACTGAAAGATCATTTAAATTTCGAATGTTATGATTGTGGGAAGTCTCTCTAGTTCTCTCGTGTTCTTTTAAGGGTGAATTTTTCATGATTTTCCGCAATGTATTGATGCAGATTGCGTCACGTCTAATATCTAATCTTTCACAACCCGCCATTTCCAATACTTCGTCATAAGAGTGGCCAGGAAATATAATGCGTAACGTTCTTTTTTGAATCCTTTCCAATTCATCTGATTGATATTTGGTTAGTGAGTTATTCCAAACTTCGCAACTGTATTCCAGAATTGACCGAATAAGGGCAATATATATTTTAACAAGGTCAGCTTGTAAGATGCCACCGCGTCGTAGTATTCTAATTATATGCAGACGTTTTGATGCTTTTGCAATAATAGATCGAATATGTGCGTCCTGTTTCAAATTGTTTTGGATAATGAGGCCTAATACCTTGTGGGATTCGACTATTTCCAATTGGTGGGAAAGAGAAGTCAGAAAAGTCACAGTCGACGCGGCTCATGTAAACTCACAAGAAAGACCTTTGGACATGGCTATCCTGAATCGTTTCTCGTCGTGCTTTAAGCTAAAACGCGCGTTAGCTTTAGCGACTAAGTACGTCAATATACTCCGAACCAGAGCATCCCAGAAAAGAGAAGGTCAAGAGCCAGATGTCCATGGAATTTGTCTACGTCTGGTAGAGCATATTCTCACAAAAAATATTCAACAGCATCATTTCCACGAAGAAATGACCGTCTTACAGAGTCTAAAAGACGGACAGTTTACAAATAACGTAGAAACTAGGAAAAGAAACCAGACGCTTAAGCACTTCAGTTCACTACACCGCCGCCGTTCGTAGACCAACAAGCATTATTCGAGTTGAAGTAAATGTGTGAAGTGTCGCAAACAACGAGGTACGACTGACACCCAAAAGATGGCCGATCTCCCATTTGACCGCATGAAAGAAACCGCCCCATTCACCTATGTCGAAGTAGACGCCTTTGGCCCCTGGCATATCAGAGAAGGCGGAAAGAGTGTAAAAAGATACGGAATTATATTCACCTGTATGGCCTCACGAGCTATACACCTGGAAACGTTGAACTCTATGGACACGGACAGTTTTATTTGTGCATTAAGACGGTTCATAAGTAGACGCGGAAACGTCCGACAGCTCAGATCGGATAGAGGAACGAACTTCATCGGAGCAAAAGGAGAGTTGGCGCAAACATGGAACGAGATGAACCAAGACCACGTCCGGCGATTGGATTATGGATGTTCCCCACTCCTCGCATATGGGAGGTGTGTGGGAACGACAGATAAGGACAGTCAGATCAGTCATCTCAGCTATCATGACTGAACTCGGCGATTAACTCGACGACGAGACCCTACGCACACTCTTCGCAGAAACAGAGAATGTATGTATGTATGTATGTAAAACCTTCTTTAATGACGCTAGCCTTATCAACAAAAGTTGGTTTCCATAAGGGGCGTCCAAAACACAATAGAACATTTACAAAAGATAATAATATATCTACATAGCTATTTACAAAAGAGAAATATATAAGTAAGAAAATAGATTAAGTTGGTGTGATCCGGCCGTATGCTAAGATCTGTACATGATTGAATCTTAATTCTATTTAACAATTCATTTGCTTTACAATATTTTTGAAAGAATAAATAGATTGCGCTTCCTTAGCTTCTTGCGAAAGATTATTCCAAAGTTTAGCACCACTGTACTTAAAACTTTTTTTCAGAAATTCTCGTCTCGGTTTTGGAAGAGCCAAATCAATGTGACAGTTTCTGAGGTCATAATTATTTTGCAAAAGATTCCTCCTGATGAATAATTCTTTCAAATTAGGTGCGGTATAATCATTCAAAATTTTATATAATAATGCTGCCTTGGTCATACTTCGTCTGGAATCTAAATTTTCCCAGTCAAGTGCCCGAAGAATATCTGCAGACCTAATTTCATAGCTAGCGCCGGCTATTATTCGAGCTGCCCGATTTTGAAATTTTTGCAGCTTATCTTTCAATGTCTTGTTGCAGGTATCCCAAAGGGGAGAGCAATAATCGAAATAAGGTTGTATCAAAGCTTTATTAATCGATTGCAACATGTTTCCAGGAACATAAGGCTTGACGCGTTTTAACGTTCCTATACCTGCCCCTACTTTTTTGCAAATCGTTTCAATGTGTTCTTCCCAACTTAATGTTTCATCAAGGGTAACGCCCAGACAAGAGATTGAATATACTCTGGGAATAGGTTTGCTATTTAGCATTACAGGAATATCATCATTGATCTTAAGAAGATTATGCTTTGATCCAACGTACATAAATTTAGTTTTGGTTGAATGGTGCTGTAATTTGTTACTTTTTAGCCACTGGCTGATTTTATTCAAATCGCTATTTAACTTGGAGATAAGTTCTGCTGAATCCTTTGCTGTTGAAAACATCTGCGTATCATCAGCATATAAGCACGGGGTGGTGTTATCGAGACAATCTGGGAGATCGTTAATGTAAAGTAAAAACAATAATGGTCCTAAGATGGATCCCTGAGGAACCCCACAGACTATCTTTTTTGGCGTTGATATCGTGCCGTTGACAAAACATACTTGTTCCCTATCAGAAATATAAGATTCAAACCACTTCAATTCAATATTTGAAACTCCAAATTGATCTTTCATTTTGTGCAATAAGATATTGTGATTAATTGAATCAAAAGCTTTCCTAATATCAAGAAAAACTACACCATTCAAGTCGCCATTATCTATATTTTCGTACCATGCTTCACACATTTGAATAAGTGCAGTCAAAGTCGAATTCTTTGGGCGGAATCCAGATTGATACTTAGAAAGCAAAGAGTTCTCACTCAAAAATTCATACAATTGGTTGAAAACAGAACGCTCAAAAATTTTGCTAATAATTGGTAAAATTGAAATTGGGCGATAATTTTCGCGCTTTTGTCTGTCTTCAGATTTAAAAATCGGTAGAACCCAAGCTTTTTTCCATTCGTCTACATAGATTCCAGTTCTAATCGAGAGGTTAAATATCCAGTTAATGATGGGCTAATTACTTCAGCTGAAATTTTGAGTGCCCTTGCTGGAATAGTATCAATGCCTGTCGATTTTGATGTTTTAAGTCTATATAACTGAAGGAATACATCATGCACATTAATTTCTGAAAATCTAAATTGTATATCTGATTGGGAATTGACATTTTCTGACCAACTTGGGTCCAAGGAATTATTCTCAATTTCGGCGGCTAATTTAGCCCCAATACTCACGAAGTGTTCGTTAAAGGACTCTGCCATTTTTATATCGTCAGAAATAATATTTTCGTCTATTTTTAACTGGGAAATATTGTTCGCTCTATTATTTTTCCCCAGAAGTTCGTTAATTAGCTTCCAGCTTTGTTTAGGGTCTTTTGCCAGAGCACAATCTTCAATTTTTTTGCAGAAAAAGTTTTTTTTTGCCTTATACATTTCTGAGTGAACTTTATTGCGAGTTTCTTTGTACTTAGCCCAGTGGATTTGAGATTTAAATTTTACAGCCCTCTTTTTATGAAAATCTCTCATTCGCATTAGCTTTTTAATATTTGGAGTAATCCAAGGGAGGGAATTGCCCCGAACCCTCATGCGTCTTAACGGTGCATGCAGATCGAGTACTTGCAAGTAATAGGACCTCCATATTCGATAGCAAGTGTTTGGATCGTCATGCTGTGCCACATTTTCCCAGGGTATCTGGGAGAGATCATTAAGGAAATCAGTAGCATTAAAATTTTTAAAATTTCGAGCATATGTTACGTTTTGTCGAGAATTAAAAGCGCAATGTTTCCTAACAGCAAAAATTAAACTGTGATCTGATATACCTAGATGGATAACTCCTGATTTTGCAAAATTTTGCTTCTTATTCGTGATAAACAGATCGATCAGGGTAGCTGTCGTTTTCGTTACCCTTGTAGGCTCTTTAATTAGTTGATCAAATTGGTAAAGAGACAATAAAAATTGTAATCTACGCGTGTGGGGATCAGGAGGAGATTTGCTGATGTCACAATTTAAATCACCTAAAAGTATTAGTTCTTTGTTCTCTAAGTCGCATTTGCTAAAAAAACTTCAAAGTCGTCGAATACCTGTACATCTGAATTGGGAGGTCTATACCATGTACTTACTAGAATCGACTTACTACATGGTCTACTGATTTCTATGCATATCATTTCTAGTGAACATGTTAGCAAGTCCTTTCGTTCGGTAAAGGGTATGGTGTCACGGACATACAAAAGTACACCGCCTCCGTACCTATTACGATCTTTTCGAATTAGGTGATATCCGACAAGGCTAATCTCATTCTCCGAAAATGAATCATCAATTTTAGTCTCATTAATTGCTAGAATATCTAAGGGCTTATTCTGCATAATAATTCGAAGCTCATCAATATGCTTTGGAAGACTGTTGATGTTTAAACATGCAATTTTTATACCCTTCAAGCTATTTAATTCATTTAATATTGACTTATCTGATTTGTTACTCATCTGATGGCATGGTTCAGAACCCGGATCACACCTTGTTGAAGTTAACATAGTATTGTTCGAGATGTCCCTGCGAGAATCGCTTTCAGCAGGTCCCCTACTTGGTTGAGAGTCGACGTACGAAAATCCTCACCAGAACGGCTACGTGGTCTTGAATGATGTTCTCCTCTTAGAAATTTAATAAAGTGAGTGGCTAAAAATGCTGAACCTTTACCATTAAGGTGCAAATTACTCCCGTTTAGACATGTATTATCTATAGAGGAGTTGTCTATAAAAGCGACCTTATGCTTGGCAGATATTTCTTTGAGTTTGTTGTTGAGTTAACTCTCGTCCATTAACGGCAGATGTCTCCGACCCGGACAGTCCAGAACCTATTACACCTATACAACTACTTACGCTGAAACACGGACAGTTTTAGAGGTGGTAACCTCCACGACAGTTGAGCCGACCTGATGTCTACAGCCGTAAGAGATGGAAGCGTGTCCAATTCTTAGCAAATCTATTCTGGAAGAGGTGGAGACGCGAGTACCTTCAAAGCTTGCAAGCCAGAAAGAAGTGGCAAAATCATAAACGGAACCTGAAGGTTGGTGATATCGTTGTCGACAAAGACGAAGACCTTTCGAGAAATCAATGGCCGTTAGATAGGTTTATCAATTTTCGAAGGGAAAAGCAAGGGCAGCGTTATAACTACATAATTTAAATTTGCATGTAATTTATCACTTAGTCTGCAGATGTTTTAAGTTAAGATAAAACGTCACAATTACTTTTAAACTAAGTAACTAAGCTTGTAGGTACACCACGTAAGTATTTAATACTGCAAAGCTTTCGGTCCGTTAACCCGGGCCTTCATCAGTGCAATTACCTGAATACACATTCACACGTCACTTAAATATCACTTTAGTCGTGATTTGTTAGCTCGCGCCATTAATTTGCTAACGTGATATTTAAGTGACGTGTGAATGTGCATTCAGGTAATTGCACTGATGAAGGCCCGGGTTAACGGACCGAAAGCTTTGCAGTATTAAATACTTACGTGGTGTACCTACAAGCTTAGTTACTTATCGATTGTCACCATGCAAACATACAAGAATATTACTTTTAAACTGTTCAAATTGTTTTTTTCAGTTTTATGGCTCTATCAAAAGCCCTATGTTGCAAGTGTAAACGGGCATTACATGAACTGCTTCCCACAATTCATTTAGGATGAGAGAGAATCAGTTGGGCAACTCCTACGGATTATGATGTCAGTGCAATGGGCCTTCAGCCCGAAGAGGGCATCTTCAATAATAGTTAGTATTGTTATATCTGTCTACCACACAATATGATCGCTGAATTGGGGTGATTGTTACAATGATACAATACAATACTAAAGGAATAGTAAATGGTTTTCCGTGCAGGATTGCGTGATACTGCACGCGGGAAATTGCGAAACTTTCGAAAAGCGTGAAAAAGCACGTTCCCGCGGGTAGCGGTATTGTAAACTTTCCGCGCAGGATTGTCTCATACTGCACGCCTGCGAACCAACCAAATTGCGTGTTTCATTGTAGTTATTATATAAAACTTTATTTAAAACTCGATTAATCTCGGACGTCACTATACTACCCGTGTGTATGGTTAGGTGCATGCAGACGTGGCCGCGACCCTGACACTATCAGTTACTTGGATTCAGGTCCGCATCACCTTAGCATGCTTAGTTTGGACCTGACCACCCGAAGTCTGCACTTTATCACACTGAAACAACTGTTCAGTGGAGGTAACCTAGCCGTGCTTGCGTTTGAAAAGGGGTGCACCATGACCCGAAAAAAATAATTTTTCTAACTAGCGGACTGTGTACTTCTCTTGCTAGCGTTAAATACACTATGGCTTCCTTGCGTGCTCATCCCTCGCTATATCCGCTCCTTTCCAGAGTTATGAGCCCCCTCCCAGGCCCCTCGCTGCCATTGTGCCCAGTCCGCGCGCGGTTCCTACGATATTAACCTTGGTAACTGCGTAACCTCATCAAATACGAGGCTTATTGGACCCCTACCCATTGGTTAGTCCAATTGAGTATATTAGTATATATGTCCTAATGCAATACTAATATATTATTAGTATAAACGATATACTAATATAAAATAGAGGAATTAGGATGGCGTAGATGATCATCTACGGTTGCTAATACCATTTATTTCTCGTTTGAGAAAACTGCAGTAATACTAGTTGAGAATTTGTGACATGGATGGTATAAGCGGATGTATATTTTATCAGAATGCATTGCGGTCGAAAATCGTTTAAAAAAGCGAACTGGCGTCTTTTAAAGGACAGGCATAAAACAGAAAGTTATTTTCTTCGCTGTGTAAAAATTTCACGTCATTAGAAGTTTTTCTTGCCATCTTTTTTCAGTCAATCATTTTTATTGCCCGCAATGCATTCTGGTAAAATGGACATGCCGCCATCTTTTTCGTTACGGTCAATTGAGTATAGAGGAGTATTTGTAAACTGAGACAAACCTGTTTTTGCTGTCCGCTTTTTCAAATGCAGCTTGAAGTTGAATGCGGTCAATCAGCGACTGGAAGTCGTTCCTGCACTGGTCCAACATCATGATCACCTCCTGTACAAAAAAAAGAGAGATCTTATGAGTTGCATTGGGAAACAACATCACGTTTGAGATCATTATATAAGAAAAGTCTGTTCACTCCGAGTGAATCACTCGCTATTCATTTATTAACGGTCATTGGAAGATAGGCATGGTTTTACCCAAGATCAACGAACGCTTTAAACGCACCAATGGAAATTAACTTGAAAAAATTCTAGTGTATTAGAGCGTCGACAGTTCTTTATTATAAAGCCCGTTTTCCACTAGGCAAATTTATTCGCGCGAACAGACAAAAAGTAGGAAGCGATTATACTTTATCGCGGCGAATTTTTTCGCAAACCAATCACATCACTGGATTTCAGATACCGCTTCGCGTCGCGCGAATAAATTAGCCTAGTGGAAAACAGGCTTAAGGCTTCCCATTCATGCATTCTCAACTCCCCCGTTTTAGCTTTTCTTAATCATACAGCATTTGGACGAGCAGTTATCAGAGGGGGGACTGGCATATGCATGACTCACCGGGAAAACTCAGATACATATATAGGGAACACCATGCCTTTTCACTTGGAACATGAGTAACAGTTACTTAAAATTGGGCGGAAAGCCAAAGGAGCATATATATGAGGGGAAATTCCTTGGGAAATCCCTTTAAGCCAGTCCGCCACTGGCAGTTATATCGCTCCAATATAGATATTAAGTTCACTGGCGAATGGCGATGACCTATACATAAATCAGCAGCACACATGCATGCAGTATACCTGGCATTCCATGACGGATTCGTCAGACTCGCATGTTGTATAAATCTCATCAACAGCTCTCTTCAGGTTATCAAACAAGTACGACCAATATCTTGCACGTAAGTCTATTTTCTTCCTGTTTGCTGAGTTCGATCTACTTCTCGTTTGTCGAGCTTTGGCTTTCTCCTTCTCCGGAGAACCGCCATGTTTCTCCGTGTTTGACTTTTCTTTCTCTTTGTTGTCGTTCTCGTCCTTGCTTGATCGAGTATTGCGATCGCTCCTCACTTCAATAAAAGAGAGATATTGTCAAATTTTCACTGTCAAAAGCATACTCGTTTATATATAACCAAGAACAGTGTGCTGGCAGCGTCTTCTAACAACTTCCCATTAAATGTGGTGTAAAACTGCCAGGCTTCCTAAGGGAGTAAGGGACTTCATCGGGAGAGTTCATACACCTTCTCTTGGCTTCATCGGGAGAGTTCCAACATGCACCTTTTCCTGACAAATCCAGTTTGGTCGTAACTTCGAATTCTTAAGAATACTCGATTTGAATATGCTATATTTTTATACTCTAGGGCATAGACATACATATTGGCCTAAATTGAGTTTATCAGTAGAAATTTGTCATAAGTTAATTCGGAGATGCCCCAGCGCTTCGTCGGGATAAAATGTAGGCAAATCACAGTATACACATGCAGCTATAATAGTATTTAATGCTGGAAAAAAAGGGGCAATTTCAAAAAATTCCGACTCTACAACTGTGTCACTTTTCAGCTGTTTCATAGTTCATGGCGTAAACACAATATTGATTATTAGCGAACGGGAGACAGAAAGTCGACTTAATCGTCGTGAATAATAGACAATTTGCACTACTTTGACTATTGGCTACTTTTTTTATCAACAATGAATATTAGCTATAATTATAGCGATTATTTAAATAGACTATATACCTAAAGAATATCCTTATTGGTGGACATTGTAGGCAAGGATATGCACATATGAAACGATTGGGAAGAGCATACTAAAATGAGTAAAATTGCAACGTTTCATTTATAAAATGTTGTAAATTTGTTAACTGCATGAGTACATGAGTTCATGCGAAGTGTGAATTCATTCTTCGCCGTCATTTTGTTATCAACCGTCATCAACGTTATGCGCATGCCCCGTCTCAAAGTTGCGAAAAGCCTGGTGTCTTTCTATTAGCTGAGGCGAAGAATTTTGTTCCTAATATTACATCGACGATTGATTTATCACTGTATAACGGTCATTTACATAAGCTTTTAGACATCCTCATCAAAGTTTACGTCGAATAAAACTGAATCCTAAATATTTGCTGTTTGAAATGAAATAATTCAACAGGCAAAATTAAAAACGCAAAGGACGACTTCGAAGACGAAGAGGATAAACGCGCAGAACGGTTGGGTAAACTAGCGCAGAGGACAAAAAGTTTACAGGAAAACCGAAAATAGCAGAAAGGAAGTCTCAATAATCGAATGGGAAGGAAAGGAAAGAAAAAAAGCGAAGCATGAAAGATAAGAAAAGGTAATTGTAAATCCAGTAAGTATACATATATAACCTGCCTATATTCGAGAACAATTTTCTGAGCTACGGTTAAGAATAGCCAAGGCTTAAAACTAACCCAATGCAATAACAGTGCATGAGAGATATACGACGATCTCTTGTGGTTTTTCCCCTGCATTAAACGTGTGAAATGCGGCTGTTTCATCAGATAACAGTCACCTTGCAGATTTACACAAAAGAGGCTTGCAAATTCTCCTTTGCAATCCAACCGATGCCGCTATGATATTCGCACCAATTTTTTAGACACGATTCATCGCCATTAATGGCAGCTAAATGTGTATTAAATTTCACTTTGTTTTGTGAGCTAAACATCAACAATGCCGAAAAGCTTGTGGCCAAAATTTCAACGACAAAAATCAACAAGAAGTATACGAGTTCAAAATTACCTTCTTGGATGCAAGCGACGGTTGCCATACTACAGTAGCCTCCTTGCTAGAAACGCTGCTGTGTAGGACTGCCTGCGATTACGTACGCTTCAAATTCGCACATAAACTTAGTGAATCAGGTATACACAAATAGTGTGACACGGAAGAATTCGCGATCATTGTTGTGCCGAAAAGCAAGTCCAAATTAAAAGCCAGACGTTATACATATTTAACGAGCGGTAATGTTTTCATTTGATTGACTATTCATGAACCGCATTACGATCAATGAATTCAATTGCTTGCTTTGGTTTTTGCCCTAAAACGTGCATATGCACATAATTATGCACAATTCAGGACGCTATATCCGGTGGAAAAAGCCGCACGCGTACGAGAAATGCTTGTGTTCAAACGGTAATTCAAAGGGAACTGGAACGTCATTCAGGATAGTTTAATTGACGCCGACAGGGAGCCCCATATATATAGCTACATTAAGGAAAATGGGAATTGAAAGTATGGCTTTAATGTCCATCTCATTTGGCTCCATGAATCTGGAGTAGGAACTTCTTAACATGTTCGATCTATTAATATTTGGAGTGTAAACTTCTCCGTAAGTTTGGCGCACTTAATGTTCACGTTCTGTATGTATAAGGACCTTCTCAGTATGTTTCACCTAGCGAACTCCATATATACCTGGAGTAAGAACTTCTCAGTATGTTTCACCCAGCGAACTCCATATATACCTGGAGTAAGAACTTCCCAGTATGTTTCACCCAGCGAACTCCATATATATACCTGGAGTAAGACTTCTCAGTATGTTTCACTAAGCGAACTCCATATATACCTGGAGTAACAACTTCTCAGTATTTTTCACTAAGCGAACTCCATATATATACCTGGAGTAAGAACTTCTCAGTATTTTTCACTAAGCGAACTCCATATATATACCTGGAGTAAGAACTTTTGAATGTAAAGTTGGGCCCAGCTGCCTCAGCGAACTCCATATATATACCTGGAGTAAGAACTTCTCAGTATGTTTCACTAAGCGAACTCCATATATATACCTGGAGTAAGAACTTTTGAATGTAAAGTTGGGCCCAGCTGCCTCAGCGAACTCCATATATAACTGGAGTAAAAGCTTCTTGGTATATCAGGACAGTGATCTCCATATGTATTTGGAGTAACGACTTCTCAGTATGAATATTTAACCAAAAAACTTTCAGTATGATGTCTGGCCCAAGGAGCTTTACATATATCTGGAGTAAAAGCTTCTTTGTGTAATGTTAGACCTGGTAAGCTCCATGTATACACTTGGACTAACATCTTCTCAGTATGTTTGACCCAGTGAACTCAAAATATATTTGGAGTGAAAACTCAGTATATTCAACCCTGTGAACTCCATACACACCTGGAGTGAAAACTTTTTAGTTATATTGTTGGGCCCAGTGATTTCCATATATACATGGAGTGAAGACAACTCAGTATATATGTTTGACTTAGTACATGTGAACACTTCTATGTTTGGCCCAGTAGACTTTGTATACTCTATAAGAACCTCCACATATATTTGGGTAAAGACTTCACAGAATCTTTGAATTGGTAAACTCATATATATTCAGTAAAAGCTTCATAGTATATTAGGCTCAGATTCATGTATATACTGTCTTATAAAAACTTTATTATGAACTAACGTTCACTGAACTTCATTTATGGTATCTGAAGTAAGATTGATGTATATTCAGTATAATGTTCAGTCCAGCAAACTTCATATCTGGAGCGAGAACTTCTGAATGCAATATTCTGCCCAGTGAACTTCTGCTACAGCTTAGCTTCATCTCCCTTCCACTAAAGTTTGAAATATGGTCAAGTTATTTTTCATGTATGTACTTGCTGCTTCTTCATGTAACAAGCAGTACATATGGGCTATCATCTTGCATTCTTAGCATATATATACAACAAAATGTTAACTCGCATGTCAATACTCCAATATTGAGAATTTACGGCTGAATTTTAGTATCCCTTAGTATTATTTAAAAGAGTGAGTTTCTGTTCATTTGTTAGATTCTTACAATAGTAAATCTAGTTAACATTTTTACACTTTATGTTCTTTTCACACAAATGTTTTTTCCACATAATTGATACCTTTTACATAATTGCTTGCAACAATCATGTTTGTTACATTTTAGAATAAATTATTTTGTTACATTTTGCAAAATTTTGACAGGTTTTTACTTTGTCAATGCTAAAAGATAGACTTGTTTTTAAGACCTTGTAGGCACATTTTTTAAATATTCTTGCTTATACGCATAAGTATTTTAGCTTGTATAGCCTTGTAAATGCATTTAAATACTCCTTTTTATGACAGGTGGCTAACATATGTGGCTTAATTATGTCCCCAAATCACAGGTTTGAGTGCTGTAAGAAAAATTGATGGCATAATCATAGCCAATCAACATGTAAACAACATCATACTACAATACGAAAATGGTTATTCTGTTAATTGCACTTCATTTTATTTTATTTACCTTGTCTTCCATCAGTAACAGGGACAGACCATGTCACAAGATTCCTTGCAGCTCGGCCCTCTTTCTCAACTAAACGACGTACATGGTCTTGGCTGTTGGTACGATGCAATCCTTTATAACTTGTCTACAACAATAAATCGCAAATACTTGAGATAAACCAAGATACATTTCAAATTCAAATTCACTTCCAACACTATATATGTTTTTAGTAATATTAACAGGTAGCAATTCACCACAAAATTTATATTATAAGGCAGTCATGAATGTCCAAGTGTCCTGTCAAAATATTTGCAGTTTTAGCCAGGATATGATCAGAGCTGTGAGTGCAGGCAGATTTGAGATTGCAAAACAACTGTTTGCTAGGCTGGACATTTAGAGGAGGAGCCCTGCTAGGGGTGTTTTATTTATACTGCACGCATTAGAAATAACACATAAAGGTTAGGCATGGGTTTTCCATGTTATCTATATGCATCAAATATCCTACAAACATCTTGGTAATACACAATGTACTAAGCTTGGAATTTGATACCCAGGATTACAATGGATATTGGGTCAGTGTCAAACTATGAATATTTTACCAGATCTGGTTTAGTTTGCAAATCTCGATGGAATGAGGATTGGAATTAATGGGAATAAAAAATTGGACTCTGCTGTCAGAAAGTTTATTGCCAATGAATAAAAATGAGCTTATCTGAATTCAATAACATGTAGATTTGTCACACTAACAGACTCCATGTGATTATGTCTGCCAGTGGTAGTAGTAAACATTTTTCAAGTACTCTGAATCAGAAAGGATCCTATTCAAATGACTTTCTGATTGTATATAAAATCACTGTATAAAAGTGATACAATGATAGATGAATTATGATTTTTGGCACTTAATATTAATTACTGAATGCAGGTAAATTCTAGAGGTTTATGGACCTATAGTTGACTCATTTTCCATCAACTGTTCCTGGCTTGAATTTGAAGTGTGTATAATTCCGCTCGAAATTAAGACCCTTTAAAACCTCTAGAATGATAGATGAACACTATGACTATCAATATTGTTTTTCGATATTGATCTGATAGCATCAATAAAGTAACCCGGGCTAACCGTAAACTTTTCAATACCTTTGGAGAAATATTCTTCTTGTTATTCGCATAATTGTTGCGGTATCTTTCGGCTCGATTCTTGTGTGTACTTCCATTCCCCAAATTTCCATTATTGCTGTCTCTTTCTTGGCCATTTTGCCGTCTACGTTCGCTTTTGTCTACATGGGACATTGTTTTTAACAATGCTACATTTTGAAAACCTACTCTCTCCTGCACAAATTAGCTAGATCATTTCAATATTTTGAAAATGTGGTTGATAAAAATATGATGACTTGAAAAGCAAAACAAACCACATATCTCCCGCGCAACGGCGTCGAAATCTTGGATCATTTGTCCGTACGGAAAATAATAACCACCGGGGCTTAGTCTAATAAAAGCACGTGTAGACAAATCCCAAAAAACAATAAACAGCAGTCTTTAGCAATACCTCGAGGTCATTCACGTGTATAAACAAACAAAATTCGATATCCTGTAGTACTTGTCTAGAAGAAAACACTCCAATCTTAAAATTTTCGAGCCAAATTTAGCGTTGATATTTTGACCCGGTCGGCTTGTGGCACCAAAACATCCTTTGTGGTAAATCTGTTTGTTTTTGGCTTTATGCAAATAATGCGAATATTTCTTATCTAAATCGATTGTGTGCATGAAGTATTCTTTTTATTGATATTTTCGGGCTAAAATATTGTTAAATTGTGCAAGAATTACAAAACCATGCAGCAGTTTAATAAGAGAAATGTTATATTTCAGAATTTGATATTGTTGCTACCGGAGTTTTGTCCCTCCAAATTTCTGGTTATTGTCATGCGCAATAGTCTCAGCGGGAGAATTGAATTTTTGGAATACAAACAATAACACCGCGAATTAAGATTTTTTTAAATTTAGCCGTATTTTTATACTTATACTTTTTACCTGTGCTATGAGTACATATATTTTACTTCTTGACGCTGTAAGAAGCAAGAATCTAGGGTAAGTGGATCGTTGTAAAGGATATAAACCATGAAGTTGTTGTATGTGTCATAGTCTCATAGTTAATCGGCTAATATTTATTAATTGCTACTCGATCTTTCCTGGCTGTGACTAACGGGATGAACTGAGCTTCTAGGCCATAACAACATATATTTAAAGTGGTAAATATAACCCAGATTATACAACGGTTTTCTTGTCGAATTGTCAGTTTAAATATGAACATATAATGGTCTCATTGACTCTATCGTTTAATAAAAATTACATGCAAGGACAGGCTGGACAGCAATATACCGAAGGCGGTCCTAATTGGAGAGCATGTCACTGCTTTCAATACACAAGATCCATGGACAAATTTGCCTATTTTTATTGCCTATTCTGCCCAAAAGGATTTAAAGGCTGCCTTATTAGGATGCCTAATGTATGCCTTATTAGGCAGCCTAATTTCAAAAATATTGACCTACTAGAAAATCTGTAGCCTGAATGAATATGTACTAAGTTTGCTAGTCATACAACTTGATGCAAATTATATGCATGTATATTAGCTGGTAGTTTGAATAATACCCAGTCACTGGAATGAGAAAATATGGTGCATCGTTGATAATTTATTAAGCTTGAATTTCTTCCATTATTCCCGGCCATCATGTACCAGTTCTGCTACACTGATTTATGTAAATGCTCATAATGTATAGTTTATAGTATTTACCAAAAGTAAATAAGGGTCCGATACCACAGTACAGTCTCGCTCCTTGCAGTGGCCTGCCAGTATATATTTATACTAAGTGAGAATTAAGTGTGCGACATGATAAAGGAAATACTTAAATTATCAATTTAATAATTATTAATTTATTACCTAATTAATAATAACTGTCAATGTGTGATACCATGTAAGTCTGAGGAACTGTTTAGGATCTCTTAACCAATTTTAATATCTTAATTGGATTGAGAATTCCACCCTTATATAGTGTTATAGCTAAACTCCATTATTAATTAAGTCTTTGAATATTCCTGTCTATTTAGACACCCCTCCTTTAAGTCTTTGAGATGAGGTAAAGTATAAGTACGAAATTAGACCACAAGTGAGAAAAAGGTCTGCTGTCACACACTTCAAATCTGGCCCACATTGAAATTACAATTTCCATACTTCATTGCTAATTAGAATTGTATTTGCACATATTTTCTACCTGCATATTTGTGAGGCAAAAAATGGAGTGTTCAATAACTATTTTGACTGTATAGCAATTTCGTCTTTATTAGTTTGAAGTTAATCTTTTTATGAAACCATTACCCATGCTCAAATGATAAATGCTGAATCATGATAAACACTTTTTTGTTTAGTTTTCTAAAAGATTTCATCAAAGATGAAAAAAATTCTGATTTTATTAATCTAAATGAATCCGATGAAGACGGAATTACTTGTCTTCACGTTGCAGCAGGATTGGAAGACAACGCGATTTTGGAGTGTCTCCTTGACCATGGCGCTGCGGTTAATTGCCGGACATCAGAGGGCCTTACCCCCTTGCACATTGCTGCGATGTGGGGTCGTAGCGAACAGGTACGGTCGCTTCTTGCGCGCTCCGCAGACAGTTCGATTGTCGATGCAAACGGCTGCAATGCGTTCATGTACGCGTCGAACTCCGAGGAGGAAGGCAGCCAGTCTTGCGTCGACATCATTTTGAGCCATGAGGAGTGTAACGAGGGTTTTGATCAACACAGCAACGCTGAACGTAGATCAACCCCCGAGTCTAGCATCGACTTTGAGCGCCTAAACAGCAGCCCGTGGGTCACGCCTCGACGACAGAAGAGGAAGGCATTGAGGGGAATGAAAAACAAAGAACTACAAGATCTGTTACTGGATGAAAGCACTTTAGAAAATGGACACACAGCAAGCAGGGAACATGAAGACATTGAGGGGTTCCTCACTGAGTTGTCGAGCGCTGATTCCTTTTCCTATTCCACAATTACCGGAATCGAGGGCTCCGAAAATAAGAGCTTGTGCTGTTCCGATTTTTTGACGGAATGCTCAAATTCGGACAACTCTGATTCAGGGTTGAATGAAGTTAACGTTGGAGTGAGAAGGGACTTGTTTAAGGATGACGATGACGGTATTTTAAGTGCGAGATGTTTCGAGGTGAGTTGTAAAGATGGCGCCGAAGATGTTTACGAGACTGCAGACGAAGATTTTGATGGTGAAAGCGTAAGCATAAGAAAAGACACTCAGGTTCAAGGTGATGATAACGAAGACATTAGAAGGGAAGGCGAAATTGTAAGAACGATAAATTTTGGGGAATCTGTCGAAGAAAATGTGCTAAATATGAAAGAAGAAAAAGAGCGAGAGGTTCACTTGAATGATACGTATAGGATCGAAGATTGTTACCAGGAAAGCGAAGAAAAACAACCATTGGAAGAAGAAACGGTTATATATGATTGGCGGGAATTCTCCGTCGTCGAGAGGAATGAAACCATGGCGCAAATTCCTGAAAGTTATAAGAAAATGTCTTTCCAGGAATTACGCAGAAAAATTAATGATCACGGTCAGATTCCTGGACCTATAACCCCTCAGACGAAGCTCTTGTATATGAAAAAATTGTGGAGACTTGATCATGGATTTGGGATGCGTAAAGCGAAAGTAAGTACATATGCTATGTAACTAGGACATTATTCATGTCAAGGAAATCTTTCATGTTTAATGAGAAATGAAATAATATTATTTTTGTAAAGAAACGACTGGAAATTTTCTTTTATGCAAAATTTGCAAACCGCCCCAGGCTCTATATATTTTTAACATTTTTTAACAATATGTCTAAAAATCTCAACAGAGTTTTTCTTATTCCTTTTAAACTACTCTTTAAATTATACAGTTTTAAGTTGCCATATTCCTGCGTAGATCAGAATTTGGTCTTCGTGCAGTTGGAATCGATTATTGTAATATTACCTACATATAACATGACAACCCCAATTTAGGAAACCTCGCCGTGCAGTTGTTATCCTTTGGAAACGAGACTAGTTTTAACGGGACGGAAGGAAATTCCAGATTGTGGGGCATTAGAGCAAGATATAATTAAAGAGTTTAATGGAAAGAGGAAAGTACCATGGCGTGGAGGGTAAGCACTTGATTACCGACTGTCTTAATGACGTCAATGTTCAGTCTAGTGAGCTTCATTTATATATTCAGTATAACAATAAATTTCATGATTATGCGGTTCAGTGCAGCGAGTTCCGTACATATAAGATGTAGTTGGATCTCGCTGTGCTGAAAATCCAATGTTCATTATGTATGAATAATTCGTATGGAAGATACTGTATATAACCAACCTACCGATAACTTAATTTCACTGGTGGATTCTGGGTAAAGAATTTATAAATTACACGCCTAAATTTCAAATTCATTATTTCTTAATTGCAAACCTATAGCTAGGTTTTTAATTTCTGAAGAATATTTTTTATATAAAAATCCGCCAATTGCAAGTTAGAGCTGTAGTATTTTATTCTTCCTTATACGCTGGATCCACAACTGCCTAAATCTTTTTGGTATATTTTTGAGAGAGGCGAGCACATGCAGATCTAAATTTCTTTCTTCTAAATTTTTCTAGCACTGAAAAGTCCAGTTTTAATTATCTTATGCTTGATCCACGCGTAACACTCGACCTTTCCCAACGGATGAAAAAGATGACAGCCATCGAAGCTTTTCGATGCTTCATCCTGGCCATATTTTACGTTGGGAAAGGCAAACGTTCTCGACCATACGCTCATCTCCACGAAGCCGTGAAATACTCAAAAAGCAAGGTATGTCATTCGACAAATTTCTCTGTGTCATCAACCAAAAATGCTTCATTTATTTGCCGACCATCGAGCTATAACGTTCTCCAAAAGCAAACGTTTGGACCAATCTAGTTCAAAATGAAAAATTATTAGTGAATTTCTCCCATTCCTACTTCCTAGTTCAGAATGAAATTCCTCTTCCTTTCTCTAAGGCGCACGGTTTTTACTCGGTAATTTTCTCAAAATTTTAGGCTAACCAGAAAATAGAACACATTATTGAAATCTGGAAGGCGGGTTTGGGGGTGATCTCTCTCCACCTTTTCCAAAGTGCGATACCTGTTGAAGCCTTTACGCGTGAGGCTTGCATGGTGGAGGCGCTGGGTAAGTTGAAAAATCTTACTTTTGTATATGTAAACTATCTAATGTTCATATTTTGGATCTTTTTTATTGGGTAAAACAACTAAAAACTGTTTATACTTTTGAAAGATAATTGAAATTTCCTTTCATATGCAATTGTTGCGTGTGTTTTCAAATATTTCAGAATATATGTTTGGTTGAGGTTGTGGCCATGTGATTATGTTAGGGGCTGGGTACAAAGCAAAATACTTTCGTGTACGATATTTAAGCTTTACTCTCTGCTTTCTCAAACACTTGTGCGTCATTGCATGAGTTTGACGATGACTTAAAACTATTTGGTTAAAAGGCGTATCAAAACTACGTTGTCTACCTATGTTATTAGAAGAAGTAGGTAAAAACAGGCGCGGTTGCTACCGTGCTACTATTTTGGTCAAGGTGTTTTGAAGTGCAGTACCTATATGTTCAGAAAGAGATGATCATATAATGATCATAATAAAAGATAAAATTCTTGCCGTTTTTAAACTTTTAACTAAAAAAAGTGTATGGCGAAATTGTATGAGTAAACAATTTTGAGAACTATTAAAATTATAGCTTCATTTTGTCAATTGCATTTCAAATTGAAAAGTGAAACATGCATGTGTTTCTTTGAAATCCATTCGAAAACAGCTAATCAAAAGGTGAGTATATTACTTTTTATCAAGTCAAGTATAGAATCGTTCAGAAAGATATAATTTGTTTATAGAGAAATATGTTATTGCATAAAATATGTGATATAGCTGTATATGTATGATGCAACGCCCTAGCTACATATGATTGTCTCTTTTGGGTTCTAGGACTGTCCCAGTTAACCAACAAGAAGAAGGGAGAGTATTATGGGCTTTGTGGGAGGTTGGATATGAGTAAGAAGAGAAAATTGGGAATCTTCTTCTTGCATAAAGCATTTCAAATCTTTTTACAAGAAGGCGAAAGACAAATTCGTAAAGAAGATATCTAAAAAGCTCAGAAATGTTCTCAAAAGATGCAGAATATTTTGGCCACTGATATGACAGTCAAACTGGATAGTCTCACGTTGAAGACGTGTTTCGGATTTGGAGCCATGCATATAGTCTGAATACTTTGAGCAAGAAAATTGCAATTGTTAATTGAAAAGTAGCCATGTCGTCGCGAATGTTGCAACCTTTTTTCATCCTTTTTCCAATTAACCAGAGTTATGCAATTTTGTTATACGTATTACATCGCCTTTTTATGAAAAGACGTGTAGCGTGGTAATTTGGCATATCTATAGTGACAAACTGTAACTGACGTCATGGTTTGTCCAATGTCCGCCATTTTGGGTGGCAAATATTTTACGGTCGTATAAAAGCAAGAAAAACAACATAAAAGCTAAATTTTTATTCTAGCACTGTGCTTACAATTTTGTCTGCATGCCATGTCGGAAAGTTCCTAGAAAAACTGAAATTCCTAGAAATTGTAGCAAGCGGTGAATCAAAAACGTTTGCCACCCATGCTGTAAAGACTTCATACCACAAGAGCTTACTACAAGACAATATAGCAATTTTCTTGCCGACTAATAATGAAAAGAAAACCCCCAAGAAAAGTGGAAGTCGAACTCGTCGCTCGTGAATAGTTGTCGATCATAAATGAGTTCCCATGCGAGGAATAGGCAACTAGTTTGTTGTCGATAACCAAGAAATTTTAAGTCAGGTTAAACCCTTTCATGGTTCTAAATTTCTGCCATAACTCCATGTAAATAGTGTATATCTATAAGTTGTGTTAACACATTACGGCCCTAAGTCTGGCCTGACGTTGGACTAAAATTTTCATGTGCGTCGTCATGATGTACTGAAGGTCAAAATGCCTGTCCACTCTGCGAAAATCTAATCCAAAATAACGCTTGTAGACAAATCATTTTTATCCACATTTATTATCGTTGTAGTATAGTAACTGTAAGTTTTAGATCATGTATATATAAATGTTTGTATATAAATGAAAAATTAAATCAACGGCTAAAAAATGACACTTGAATGCAAACGGAAAGTTCAAAATCCATCATTATAGTGGATAGTAATTCCATGTTGACGCAGGAAATCCTATTAGGATTGGGATTTACGATAATCAACCATAAATCTAAGCTAATACCTATAATCCTAACCTAATTTCAAGGAATAAATTCGTATATTTAAGACTTACTGAACACGGAATTATAAACTAGGCCCTATTAGTGATACTGTTAGTGATACTAACATGGAATTCAACATGGAATTATTATCCACTATACCTATTAGTGATAGTAATAGATACTTTTCTAATATGTAGCTAAAACGTATGAAGTCTCGCGAGTCTATTTATTGTTTAATTACTGGTCCCTCATCCATCTATCTATCCATCCAACTAGCTATAATATTTAATAATATGTAAAAAGTTGCATTTCAAGACGCCCAAGCCTTAAGCTTCTTTTTGCAAGAAGAATAGAAATAAAAGCATAAAAACTATGCTAAAATTAAGTGTTTAAGTTTTCCTTAAAACCATCGATGTTTGAACTTTAAAGTAAAAAAAAATAAAAATCTCTTTTCGCGGGTTTAGTTTCCTAGTTGCATGTATCACTGTTCCACATATCGTTGTTCTGTACTTCCTAGTTGAAACCAATATTAGTTGATCCCTTTTTAGAACCGGCAATGTTTGCCATATCGATGTCTGTGTTATATCTTCCCATAAAATTACGTTTAGCTCTCCTTCGATAATAGGCCTAGAATTAAACATAAAGTGAACTTGAGATCGGTGGTAAAATGCTATGCAATATGATTGGCTAAGCTGCTTACTGCATGTATATTATTAGTTCCTACAAAATGCAAGTTACGACAGTCAATGATACCGTGAAAATTTTTTGAAATAATTACTCCGCCTGCGTATGCGCAGCGGAGTCTTAAAATGCCATGGTCTTTTTCCTTTTAGTAGTCGTAGTTTTGAGCGACAGAAGTTTGCATTTCTACAGGTAACCCAATACGACTTCATTTTTGACCGAGAAGCCCTGGGTTACACGGTCCACGCGGATGAATTATGTACATCAGTTGGCATGCAGGCGGAGTGAACGCCTTGAGCAGGCATCTTGTTTAATAAATATTTGCACGTTATTATTATTATATAAAGATTTGATTATATTGTTGAAAAATAACTCCACTTGCCCTGATCATATATGGTTGCATGGTAGTTGTTACTCGTGCATATGACCCGAGCTCTAACTTCATGGTGTAATTGTTAACTAATAGCCATTGTAAGTGGTTAAGAAAGTGATTTTTCTCCACTAATTGTGGACAGTACAACGAAAACACTGACACTATAAATTTTAAATATTCTTATACGCCTTGTCTAAAAGTGCATGCATGCTTGCTGCATACTTTTATTAGTTTAAACAACATTTTCACATATCTGTTGTAACTAATACAATACTTCATTAGTACTATCTTTGCCCTTGGTTAAACGTGATGTTTCCCTATTAATTTATACCAAATCTAAAACCTTACCACGTAGACTACGATAGCAAGAACAAGAACCCCCAAGGGTATGCCAACAGCAAGCCATATTTTTTTGTTGTCTGAACTGCTCGAAGATCTGGGAGCATTTTTACCACCAAAGTCCACATCAGTTATCTAGATCAAGGGATCAATTATAAAATCCGTCTTTAAAATTAGTGTGCATGTGTAGGTAACTTGCTACGTACGATTGGGGCGGTGACTTCACAACTAAATTTTTGATCACCTGCATTTAAAATCAAGGTTTAATGTCAGGTTTGATTTATGGCCAAGTTATGTATCTTGGAGATGAGATGTCTTTTAAACAAAAAAATGAGCTACTCTTGGGTAATAACTAGGTACCGGTTTGATTTAAAAGTTCATTAATAAGAGATAACACAAAAACACATGGCGTCATCCTGAGTTGTATGCTAACATTCAATATATTACTGTGACGTCACGTTATAGTAATATCCAAAGACAAGCTTTACCCTGTTTTCAAACAGCTTTCCTAGTTTGCCCAGCTGTTTGGATTCCAGCAGGTCCTTTAGATCCTCCCCAACTTTAATGGTGACTTCATCTGCATCTGATCCTATCACTGAAAACCAAACATCGATTCTCTGTGTGGTATCATCCGGGTTTTCACAATTTCTTTCTCCATTCACGATGTATATGTCGGTTGATTTTAAGGTATTGCCCTTAAGGTCACGTGACCTTCCTGCGAGCATTTCCCTAAATTTCTGCTCCACGCTTCCACAGAAGCTGATCCAGGTATATTTCATCGTGACAATCACATACACGTTGGGTTCAGGTACAGTTGGTTTTTCAGTCGGCTCTGGCATACTCGTTTGTCCTTTTGGGTCAGACATAAAAGATTTCACATCTACTTCGAATGCACCTAGTGTTCCATTTTGTATTTGATTCCGGACTATATTTCCAGCTTTGCCTTTTGAAATGCCACTAGGATCCGATCCTTTCACTCCAAGCACCAACTTAGATTTGGTAATCAGACTACCGCATTCTAACTTTGTAATCGTCAAGCGACATTCCTGTTCTAGAAATGCGTCAATACCACAAATTTGAGACTTTAGATAGTTTTGAAAGACGAAAAAGTGAATAGAATCCTTCCTTGTGTATTCCTCAGAACAACTGTCCAGTAGTTGACGTAAAATTTTCATCTTTTGTTGCTGTTTCTCGCTCGAGTTGTCATTTTCTATGCTTATTTTAGTCAGTGTCATTGATACTGAATATTCATAGTACGTTATGTTTTCAACAAAGGAGGTTGTTCGAATTGTCGATGCAATGGTACTTGGTGTTGTTATATGTTCTGTAGCATTTGAAGATTTTGTTGGTGCAATTGTACTTTCAGGTGTGATTGATGCAGTTGTACTTTCAGATGTGATTGATGCAGTTGTACTTCCAAATGTGATTGATGGAGTTGTACTTCCAGATGTGATTGGTCCAGTTGTACTTCCAGATGTGATTGATGCAGTTGCACTTCCAGATGTGATTGGTGCAGTTGTACTTCCAGATGTGATTGATGCAGTTGTTCTTCCAGATTTGATTGGTGTAGTAGTACTTCCAGATGTGATTGGTCCAGTTGTACTTCCAGATGTGATTGGTGCAGTTGTACTTCCAGATGTGATTGGTGCAGTTGTATTTCCAGATGTGATTGGTGCAGTTGTACTTCCAGATGTGATTGATGCAGTTGTACTTCCAGATGTGATTGATGCAGTTGTACTTCCAGATGTGATTGATGCAGTTGTATTTCCAAATGTGATTGATGCAGTTGTATTTCCAGATGGGATTGATGCAGTTGTATTTCCAGGTGTGATTGATGCAGTTGTATTTCCAAATGTGATTGGTGCAGTTGTATTTCCAGATGTGATTGGTGCAGTTGTATTTCCAGATGTGATTGGTGCAGTTGTACTTTCAGATGTGATTGATGCAGTTGTACTTCCAGATGTGATTGATGCAGTTGTACTTCCAGATGTGATTGATGTAGTTGTACTTCCAGATGTGATTGATGCAGTTGTACTTCCAGATGTGATTGATGCAGTTGTATTTCCAGATGTGATTGATGCAGTTGTACTTCCAGATGTGATTGATGCAGTTGTACTTCCAGATGTGATTGATGCAGTTGTATTTCCAGATGTGATTGATGCAGTTGTATTTCCAGATGTGATTGATGCAATTGTACCTCCAGGTGTGGTTGATGCAGTTGTATATGCTGATGCTGGTGGTGCAGTGGTATTTACTGTTGTCATTAGCGTAGTAGTGGTATTTACTGTTGTCATTGGCGTAATAGTGGTATTTGCTGATATTATCGGTGAGCTGGTAAATGTTGGTAACATTGATACAGTTGTAGTTGCGGATATTGTTGGTGCACTGGTATTTGTTGAGGATGTTGATGCAGTAGTGTTCGCTGATGTTGCTAATACTGTGGTAGATGCTAACGTTAATATGGTTGTTGCATTGGTATCATATGGTTTGGATGCTGCAAGCGTTTTTGTGGCTTAAAAACAAATGTCAGAAATTTAGTTCATATGCTTAAAACTGGTTGATCTAAGAATTATAATATTTAGAGCGAACAAGAATTGTTTTGGAAAGGTCGTCTGACAAAAATCCAACCTAAGACTCAATTTGGGGTAGGTTCTTCACGTTTTCCTTGCTATATACAAGCTAATTTATTTTCGGATCATGACCAATCTTTACGCAATGCCTTAACTCGTTATGGGTGACCGCTAATACTAAACTGCGATTTGGAGTTTGCGTTCAAAACTAAACGAAAGAGTAAATGTCTGTGTAACGCGCATATGCTTTAAAATATGCGTTTGTAGAATCTTTAAATTGAAGTCGCCACATAGACATTGGTTGTCATTCCTAAGGCTGTTTCTGAAAATGTTCGCACTTCCGCTTGGGGAAAGCGCCCTTTTTAAGCGCCTTTAAAACGTTACTTCTCGACGTTTGGAATTTTAATTGAGTTAAAATAACAAAAAGACAAATTTCTATTAATAGGCAGATTAAGCTTGAGGATGGGAACGTTAAAGATGAAGTAGAAATGGCGAATTTGTATTTGAGGGCATCACGCCTTTTAATCGTCATTTTCCTGTTATTTTCAACGTTCCCTCCTCATTTTAAATCTTCCATATCGGAGAAATTGACCGAAAGCAGACGCTACGAAATATCACGAATGTCAATGACGAGCATAACGAATCTCCTAGCCGCATTGGGAGCCGTAGTCCAATCTAAACTTCTCTATTATAGCGTGTGCGTTGATGTGAATATAATGCACCATATGCATGGGGTCCTGTCGGCCGGCTTGTGAAATGGCCGACGTTTATTGAAGAACATACACGCTTACAGATACGACTATATACACAAGAGGTAAAGAGTTGCATTATCATGTATAAAACAATTACAGACATACCCTGTGAAGCAAGTATCGTCACCAAACAGCTCATGAACCACATCATTTTGGGAGAAGGTTTCGCCTTTACAATCTTAGACATCGAGATTATGCTTCTGGATATCTTAGACATCGAGATTATGCTTCTGGATATTAAACCCCAAAAGTAAATGCCCAATATTACCTTGCAACCGTGAATTTAATTAAAAAGATTTAATTAGGTAGGCTATCGAGCCGAAAGCAGACAATTCTCTTCTAAGTTCAGACCGCGGAAAGCAAACAATTCTTGGCTTAGTTCAAAGGCTTGGAATGGCCGTTATTCTGTACATATTTAGCTAACCGCTATTTTGATTAGCTGGGGTTCCGGCTGCGTCATGCGTGTATTAAAATTGTAAATACAAACAGCCTGCATGTGTTCCTATTATTAAATTCAAGTACAATAATCGAATTTAAAATTCGCAATCCGTATCGGCAAAGTATAATTATAAGGAATAAACTATCGTACACAATTCAAACTTAAGCCAGGAACAGTTGATAAAATTGTATCAATTATCGATAGGTTTTTTCCACCGGGTGTGATTGCCAGTGGAAAATCGTTCGTTAAAATTCAGAAATTGGCGGATTAATAAACGATAGCTAATAAGATAATCCAGAACTGTAACCCAGTAACTGCAGAAAAATTATTTATCCCTGTTTCTAGGAAACCTCAAACAAAGATTAGACTCTTTATTTTGCCTGAAATGTTTTACTGTAAATTTTAGGCAATTGCTGAACAACATAAGACATATATTTGGTTGATGGATTGATGGGGATTTTAAATTACAATTCACATAATCCCAGGGATTTATATTACAATCCCAGTAATCACGAAATAGTTCTTTTAACTATATATAACTGCAGACAGAGCCTGTTAATTTCAAATCGAAATATATATTGATCAAATTTGACAATCATCAATCAAATCAATTTGCGGTACCCCTTTTAAGCAATCAGCGACGTGCATGGACGACGTCATCAATATAACGGGTCATTGAAATAAAATGGATAATTAAAAACCTATGAGAGATTCAGCCGTCGTCCACATTCTGTTTCCAAGGGCAAATCTTAAGCCTAGCCTCCATTTGTCGTAATTGTTGTGAACAAATCATTTTTGTCAATGAGAAATAGTCCAGATGTAAATTTCTAAAGAATTGAATGAACCAAATGTTTCAACGTCTTATTTCTCACAACATTCATGATTCATACGATACGGTAATTATACTATAACTTTCATAGTACGCGCGTGCTGATTGGTCGAGAAGCGTGTTTCTTGAACCGGTATAGAAACACGCGACTTTTACCGCCGAAATTGACATGCGAAGTAATGTAATGAGAATTTGTAATTTAATCTTTTAATTTAAAAAAATCTTTTTATTGAGTTATATTATAAAAGAAATAGAAAATATTTTTCCTGTATTTGTATACAGTTATAGAAACACTTGTGGAAGTTTGGGAGAAGTCGAAATAACGTGTAAAATCCCAATGATTATTTCTCGTTTTTCCAAACTCTCACGCGTGTTTATGTAACTATATAGAAACATGCAAAATGTTTTCTATTTTTTAATTATACAACTCCCTATCACAGCATCTATTTAAAGGTGTGTTTCAGCCGCGTTTCCGTCCCACGTCATTACACGTTTTAACGTTACTGGTTGTACATGACGACTTAACGCACTATTAGTCAATCAGAGCCTGAATTCGTTGATAATATAATTAAAACAAGTTATGAAAACAATTCGCAAACTCAGCTTCGCCTAATTACAACTGGCAACACACATTATGAGTCGTTGGATCATCAAAAGCCATGCTAAAAACGAGCTAAACGAACTTCTCTAAATGAACGTCTGCTAAATGAACGTCTTCTAAATGAACGTCTTCTAAATGAACGTCTTCTAAATGAACGTCTTCTAAATGAACGTCTTCTAAATGAATGAACGTCTTCTAAATGAATGGACGTCTTCTAAATGAACGTCTTCTAAATGAACGTCTTCTAAATGAACGTCTTCTAAATGAACGTTTTCTAAATGAACGTCTTCTAAATGAACGTCTTCTAAATGAATTAACGTCTTCTATGAACGTCTTCTAAATGAACGTCTTCTAAATGAACGTCTTCTAAATGAACATCTTCTAAATGAACGTCTTCTAAATGAACGTCTTCTAAATGAACGTCTTCTAAATGAACGTCTTCTAAACGAATGAACGTCTTCTAAATGAATGAACGTCTTCTAAATTAATGAACGTCTTCTAAATTAATGAACGTCATCTAAATAAACGTCTTCTAAATGAACGTATACACTTTTTATTTAACATTGTACATCTTAATGCAAATATATTGAAAAAAATATATACAATATATGGCAAGTGTTCTAAATGTGCCTGCATGTTTACACATATTCGTACAAATCAAGCATTAAAATATAGTGTATGTTCTTCTACACACTTTGTTTTCTTCAGAGGAGCGTGTAATTGAAGAATAGATCTAGAAATATTCCATGTTTAATATATTTTATGTAAATTTAATGATTTCGCAATGGGATTTTGGTCTCCCTCAATGATCACAGCCTCTTTAAGTTTAATGTTTTATCGATTGATTACACAATCGATGGAATTTTGATAGTCTATTCAAAATCTATATCATGATTGTGTCATCGATAGATAGAGCAATGTTGTAATAATTTAATCTCAATCAATTTGTCCTTACTACTTAAAACTATAATGTTCTTTCACTACTAGTATATCTGTGTCAAGATATTGTGCTCCTGCAAAGATGACGTATCACATAATCCGTCCGCCATTTTGGGCGTCTTTTATCCAACCGATTACTAAAAATCCTTGAAACTTTGCACGTCTTTAAAAATCCAGCCGAAAATATGAGCAAAAATAATACAATATCAGTTGCCTTCTATATGATCATTTTTTCATGACTATCAGTTTTCTAATTTGCTAACAAAATGGCCAAAGACAAATAGAACAAACTGACGTCCCTTGCAAGAGCTCAATAGATTGAATTTTGGTTTAACGGCAAATCCACAGTCTTCGATGGTCAGCGTTGCTCTGTGGTTGTGGATTTCAGTATTAGACTCCATCAGAGTTTCGAGTCAGACTGTATATTCAGAAAAAAAGACATGTTATCAAAACTGACGTATGTGTTAAAAGCTTCAGATGCACGCAAGCAAATCAAGGACTAGTCTACGATCGTTTTCTTACCGTTGATGCACTGTCTGTAATAGTCTTCAGCACCTTGATAAAACACAAAATTTATTGAGAAAGCATCCTTGCAGAGAATATGTAGTAACGTAACTAATAATGGCTCAGAATGGGCAAATCCTAACCCAAGGGCGGGGGGAGGTGTCTAGAATGTACTGTACTAGAATTAGGGGAAGTTGTAAGGTTACTAGGTTGTAACATGGTAATGGAGAACCCTTTCAATATTTTGCCAGGGCCCCAGATTAATGTCATGTCGAATATGCCGCATATTTGTACAGTGTTTACAAGTTTCTCGTTTGTACAGTTGCAGAGTTTTGACTGAAATATCCTGACAAGAGAGGCCATATATACAAACAAAAATCGACTTACTTTAAATATATATTTGTAAAGATCTTTGGATGAAACGACTCCTTCTCGATCGCTTCTCATCTTGTTAACGCAGTCGAAGACATCCACAACAGATTTCTTGTCGCTCTCTGTGTATACGCGTAGCCCAATAGCCGTTGCTATGGCAACCCCCGCATAACCTTGGCCATTTCTATAAATTTAATAGTTGACAAATACTATTCAATTCAATCTACGTCGATGGGTTTTATTGACGGAAGAAATGACGTACTTGCAGTGTACAACGACTGGTGATTTAGGATTTTCCATTCTCGACTTATCGACACTTCGCATGAACTGGACAAATCCTTTCACATCAGGGAATCCTTCATCCGGCCAGGATTTGAAGCGGAAATGGCGAAGTGTTTTGGTTAAATCGTTTTCCTTTAAAAAACAGGTATTCTTGCAATCAAGATAAATGTTAAGTGCAGAAAAGAAACAGTTTTCTGTGAGCAGAAAACAGATTTTAGAAACTGTTTCCTGCTAACCGTCGGTCACAGTAAAATATCACTAAACAAGCCAGTTGTCGGCTAAAAACTGTAGGGAATATTGGCACTGAACTCCTTTTAGATTTAAAGATGGTGAAAGAGTTATCTCCCCAGTTTCTAAAGGTCATTGCATAAAACGGTCCCAGTTTCTAAATAACATTGCATCAAATTTGCACAAATTGTGTTATCAACCAATAACCGTCAACCAATAACCAAGTTTTGATAATTTTAACGGCTGTACTAGAAAGAAATATACTGTACCTGACTGTTTTTCAAGATAAACGTGGTGATGTTGAATGTTGCATTAGTCTCTGACCTCTCTGTTTTCACTTGCATATGCCCGTAAATGGTCAAGGAATTCTCGTGATCCATCCAGTAATTATGGAAGTTTTCCTACGATTGCAAAAATTTAATGAATGATAATAAGTAATTTAAGGCGCTGTTACACCATGCAACTTTCCTTGCAACTTGCAATGCAATTCTACGTCTAAGGTATCTGAAGTTGTCAAATACGAACATTTCTTACGATCGATAACGTTTTCTGAGCATATCGAACACTCTTTACCATCCCTCAAAATTAGAATTGCAATGCAAGTTGCAAGGAAAGTTGCATAGTGTAACAGTACCTTTAATAATAGGCAAAATTTCCGTTGATTTGGAAAAGAAAAAGCCCTCCCAGCACAAAAAATCTTTACTGGTTTGAGTGGAGTTTTGAAGATTGCCAGACTTCTAGACCATGAATTATGAATTCATTGAAATGGTGTTTAATTATATATACGAACTAATATTTACGTACCAAGTCCTTCTCGGAATCGTTGACCATCACAATAGTTGAGACATCAAGTTGCCACACCATTGACCAGAAGTCTCTCATTGTGTTTGGCAAAGGGTGTTGTGTTGCAATAAAACTGTTCGCACCATGGTGATCCTACATGAAGTAGTTGAATTATACAGAAATCGTTCGTTAAGTTCAAATAACACAGAGCAGAAACTCGGAAGAGCAAAATCCTAAGTTCGCTTTGAGAGTGACACGCCTTTGGCAGTCTAAACATCGCGTTTAAAAGTATTGAAATTATCCACCAAAACTTTACCTTTACGAAATTGGCGTTGATATAATCATTTTCTCCCTCTAATTTGACCCTCGTCTCCGGTTCTAGGTATGTTTGGGAAAATATTTAGTAAAATATACAACCGAATTGTCAAACGCGGAAACCAAATTTATCCCAGCAAAGAATTCACACGTTTTCCAATTAATTTCCGTATCACATTTTCAACTAGAATTTAAATTTTGCTTATTGCATCGTTTATGCAACTTTTCCCTTGTAACATTGGTATAATGATATTTTAATACCATGCATAAAAATGCATTCACAGACATAACACGCTATGCAGACGTTACTTTACTTTATCACAACCCAACATCTCTTAGTAATAGTGCATAAGACTCAGATGTATATATGAAATGAATATTGTGATGATGCTACTCTGAGTCACCAACCGGCTAAGCTCACCAAAAGGTCGCGGGTTCAAACGCGGGTTCTACCCAAACCAAAGATTCGATTCACGCCGTGGTCAAGCTAATTTTTCAGCTTAGCTTAAACTCAGAGTAGCATCATCACAATATTCATTCCAACAGTTCTTTCAGATAATGGAATGACTTACTTGGTACATTACTGGCTTCTCTGTTCTTATCGATAGTAGCGTTTGGGTATGTCTTCGGATCTGTCTTTGTTTGATCCAAGTCCTAAAAATGAAATTTTTATCTCATCAGGTTTAAGAAGTATCACGCGTGAATATATGGTAAAGAGAAACGAAACGTCATGTTGCATTTTTCATCTAGCTTTACGGCGAGAAGCACCGACGTGAAAATGTAAGTCTACACATATATAAGAATTCCCATTCTGTACGAGGGACGCCATTTTGAATTTTATATTCATCCTAATGTATCATGGGTGACTCCGAACATGATTGAGTTGTTATAAAGACGCAACAATGACGTTTCCTGAATAGGGGTTCCTACTCCGTTCAACCCATAATGCATCGTAATTCAAGATGGCGTTGCATTTTGTAAATAAGCAAATTGTGTGGATCACCTCGTATTCTTTGTTTCTCTTGTCCTCCCCACCCGTATCTTCATTTAACTTTGCTACATCTTGTATAGCCATGTGAACTGGAGCGGGTGGGATAACTAAGAGTGTTCCGGGGGGTGCGACACTAGGTTTTTTCTCCTCTTTGATCGGTTCGATTGCAACATCAGCCACTGTCATTCCTTGAGGGAATACAACAGTGAATAATTCCTCAAAGTCGAGCCTTTGTAATCACACGAAAACCTCGACCTTGACTAATAATCTGACCTCGGATTATTACGCGTAAGCACCTAAGCGGGCTTTTCAAAATGGCGGCGAGTATTATTTTTTGTCAACGTGGATATGACATGAATAAGACTCGACTAATGAGGAAAAAACTCGACAAACGTAACATTGCGAGACTGCACAACTCTTTTACCAATATGCCCGGTGTAATCGTTTACGTCTAGCAAAATATGAAATTGATTGTGATTTATATCATTGATTTCTTTATCAATGACAATAACAATGAAAAACGCGCTCATTTTATGTGTTTACTGTTACGCGGAACTGACCAGTGCTTGCTTGAGTAAAAAAAGTTTTTTTTTTAAAGCAACGATTCAGACTTGAAGGTAGTAGAAATTTGCCATAAGATGAACGAGTTTTGCCCTTTCGACTTCCGGCGAAAGACAGGGAACCTCGTGATTGGGTTTCAAATCTTTGTGGAAAACGTAGTCAATGGATGAATCTTGTGTATGTACCTAATTCATCGTCAGTGTCCTCTCCTTCCCCAAGTGGTGCTTTCTTCCCTTCCTCTGTACCATCACTTAGCTGTTTGTTGTCGTCATTCTCAGGCTGTGTCTTAAGAGAGGCCTGGACTTTCTTTTTCACCAAAGACTCGTCAGGTTGATCTTTGAACGTCGAGATTCTTTCTGATACCTGCAGGTATTGTATATAAAAACATAAATAAACCTAACTACAAAAGCTTTGGATGTGAGCGGACCCTGTGGGAGGAACTAGTTTTCGATTATAACTCGATGGTATTTCTAATAGAAAATGATGATCTATCCTACAGATCTTCTTCAATAGCCGTCATACTGTTTTATTTGGAATTCTTGTCTTGAAGTATCCACGCCCTAAAGTATTTTATTTTTATGGAGGGGTGACCTTTATTAGCTTTGGCATACTCTGAACGACTATTCAAATGTTTTCAAATTCAAATGTTATGTAGGAATAGCACTGAATGCATTCTTCAAACTTATTTCCTTCTTTTGCCTATATTCCCGCTTCTATATTAGAGGCGTTTTCACTAAGTGGTAATAATTAACTCGTGGACCCTGACTTTCGGTATTACGTCCCTGCTTGACTTACCGGCGTGTGCGTTCCTTCATTTTCGTCAAATCCATCGTTGACGAGAACTGTGGACTCCTTTTTGGCGCCGTCGATGTTATCCATGGCAAAATAGTTTGGGCTTCGTTCAACATCCTTGTTATCTGGCTTCCTGTGAGTGCAGCACTTGAAAAAACAAAGAATGGTTTAGGTTAGTGTTTACACAAAAATCTATTATAACTTAACTTATTGACTGTGAAAGCAATGAATTTCTACGGACCGAGATATTTATAACTCGAAATTTACATAGCGGGACAAATCGTCAGGCTGGCTACGCCACTGTTTCTACCAGGCAGAATGTTCTTAACTTCAATCATAGACAAATTTGCTGGGACAAACATGGAAAAAATTTGAAAAATATTTACATATCCTTCATGTATAAACCGGAGTTATACCAGTGGGCTCGTAACGGAGCCGGAGAGGGAGGGGGGATTACAAATAGGAGCAAGAAGAACGTACCAGGTAGATTACGGCAATCACCAGGATAATTCCTAAGGTTATTCCAACAGCCAACCATATTTTCTCAGTTTCAGTCAAGCTCTCCGGCTTAGGCGCCTTTTTACCACCAAATTTAACGTTAGTTATCTAAACAAGACGGATAATGATTTTATCAAGAAACTAGTATTCTCTTTAAAGACCGTTAATGGATTCCCAATGCAATCTTACTTTGTCCTCAAACAGATTTCCTAGTTTTCTCAACAGTCCGGTATCGAGCAAGTCCTTCAATCCTTCCCCGGCTGCTATGGTAACCTCATCTGCGTCTGGGCCGATCACGGAAAACCAAACATCGATCTCCTCTATGTTATGATCCGGGTTCGCGCAATTCTTGGCGCCGTTCACGATGTATATATCAGTGGGTTTCAATTGATTACCTTTTTGGTCATACGATCTCTCCGCGATCTTCTCCCTAAAGTGTTCCTTGATTACCGTGCAGAATTCTTTCCACGTATATTTCATTGTGACAATCACATACACGTTAGGTTCAGGTACAGATGGTTTTTCAGTCGGCTCTGGCATACTCGTTTGTCCTTTTGGGTCAGACATAAAAGATTTCACATCTACTTCGAATGCACCAAGTGTTCCATCTTGTATTTTATCCTGGACTACATTTCCAGCATTTTTTTTTGAAATGCCATTAGGATCTGGTCCTTTCACTCCAAACACCAACTTAGATTTGGTGATCAGACTGCCGCATTTTAAATCTTCAACCGTCAAGCTACATTCTTGTTTTGCAAATGCATCGATACCACAAATTTGAGACTTCCAATAGTTTTGGAAAGTGAAAAAGTGAATCGATCGCTTCTCTGTGTATTCCTTAGAACAATCATCAAGTAGTTGACGTAATATTTTTGATTCTTGTTTCTGTTCCTCAGTTTGACCGCTGGATTCGGTGTTGATTTTAGTCAGTGTCATAAATATGAAATATTTATAGTAGGTTTTGTCTTGGACGAATGGGGTTGGGGTTCGGGAAGCTGATGCTTCAGGTCTTGTGGCAACTGACGATGTTGGTTTAATGTCAAATGATGATGTTGGTTTGGGGAAAAATGATGATGTTGGTTTAATTTCAAATGACGATGTTGGTTTAATTTCAAATGACGATGTTGGTTTAATGTCAAATGATGATGTTGGTTTGGGGACAAATGATGATGTTGGTTTAATTTCAAATGACGATGTTGGTTTAATTTCAAATGACGATGTTGGTTTAATGTCAAATGATGATGTTGGTTTGGGGACAAATGATAATGTTGGTTTAATTTCAAATAATGATGTTGTTTTAGGGGGGGCGAACAATGATGGAGAAATTCCACTAACATTTCCTGTTACAAAAGGCACGGATGAATTAAGACTGTGTGTTGCTGTTGGAGCAATTCTACTAGGAATTCCTGTTATAACAGGCCCGGATGAATTAAGACTGTGTGTTGCCGTTTGAGTAATTCCACTAGAAATTACTGTTACGACAGGCCCGGATGAATTAAGACTGTATGTTGCCGCGGAATCATTTCCACTACCATTTCCTGTTACAAAAGGCACGGATGAATTAAGACTGTGTGTTGCCGTTTGAGTAATTCCACTAGAATTTACTGTTATAACAGGCCCGGATGAATGAAGACTGTATGTTGCCGCGGAATCATTTCCACTACCATTGTACAAAAGGCACGGATGAATTAAGACTGTGTGTTGCCGTTTGAGTAATTCCAACTAGAATTTACTGTTATAACAGGCCCGGATGAATGAAGACTGTATGTTGCCGCGGAATCATTTCCACTACCATTTCCTGTTACAAAAGGCACGGATGAATTAAGACTGTGTGTTGCCGTTTGAGTAATTCCACTAGAATTTACTGTTATAACAGGCCCGGATGAATGAAGACTGTATGTTGCCGCGGAATCATTTCCACTAGCATTTCCTGTTACAAAAGGCACGGATGAATTAAGACTGTGTGTTGCCGTTGGAGTAATTCCACTAGAATTTCCTGTTATAACAGGCCCGGATGAATTAAGACTGTGTGTTGCCGTTGGAGTAATTCCACTAGAATTTACTGTTATAACAGGCCCGGATGAATTAAGACTGTGTGTTGCCGTTGGAGTAATTCCACTAGAATTTCCTGTTACAAAAGGCACGGATGAATTAAGACTGTGTGTTGCCGCGGAATCATTTCCACTAGAATTTCTTGATACACCAGGCGTAGGCATATAGGCATGACTTGCTGCCGCCACAGCAGACGAGCTGGTGATCTGGGTGGTCACAACTTGTACTGTGAAAAATGCGCATGTATTATAATATTGGATGTAATTGGATGGATATTTAACAAGTCAAAATGTCGCTATATCTTTTTGCATGCAGTGAATTGTGGTTTTAATGAAAAACATAGAAACATAGTTTCCATAGAAACAGTTCCTTATAGTCAATTCGCAAAGAATTGTTCCAGAACTTCATTCGGTAATGTTTTTTATCACGATAAATTCTAAAATTGATCTGCGGACATAATATTTCATAGCATTATTGCTGAAGTATGGAATTTCATGCAGAAATCAGTGCAGGATATACTATGGATGGAGTGTGTTCAATTAATATACATAGGATATTACACGCGGTTGCGAGTAAATATGGATTATAGCCTAAACTTTAAAGTAGAATAAATTTTACTTATCTATGTTTTAATTTGTATTTCCAACATTAATTTCGTTTTATATACGAAGGAAAGACCCTTTGTATTTTCACCATAGCAAAAATAAAAATGGCGGGAAAATTTTTGAAATTCGTTATGTCATCCCTAAAACGTGACATACGGAAAATATCCGCACTGTACCCCGGATGTAGTGGCGTATGAGCTCTACGAGTGTTTTAGTTCTCAGTAAAATACCCTCATCCATAAAATAAATTTAGATACTCCCACGCAGATAAACAATTTGTCTACTGCTCAATTGTAAATTGTCTATTCCAGATGAATCAGAGGAATATTTTCAGCAGGGTAACCAAGATACGCAAAAAACAATAATACATCTATTTCTTTCACTTACACCTTTTTTGGTCATCATCAGTTCATTCAATACGCGCCAATTTGTGAGCGGTAAAATTTACAGCAAGTTAGTGTTGAAAAGATCTATACAAGATCTTTCATATATATATATAACATTAATACGAAATAGCAATTCCCAAGAACTGAAAACTGATAGGTAGACAATGGTAATACCACAATGGTAACAGTATTCTCACTGTGAGTTTCACCAAACAATACCATAATAATAAAGAAAAACATGGGTGTATCAGATCCCATTAAAGTAATCGCTTCACACTCAATGAATAAGTTGATATAAAGGCATGAGTGAAACAGTATTTTTTCACATTTTGCTACAAAGACGGCCTGCCCTGCGGAGGAGTTTTTCATTACACCAAGGTATTGTTCGGTGGAGCGAGCAATGGGAATATATTACCATGCAGACTGTGAAAACCGTAAAAAATTCGTTTCCTCAGATTCACTTTGAACCAATTTTTTTTAATCAATTGTTTGGCTGCTTTTACCAAATAAAGATTTGGGTTTTTAAACACGAAATTTTAATATGAAAAGTACAACATGAAATTTGTCGTTCGTTACTGGTTAGTAGCCACGTACGTACTTGCTTTTCTTAGCCTAGCTCATTTTATTTTTAAGGAAATTGCATGGACCTACTGGGCGCCATCGCTGACTCGCTGTAACGATACATATCTTTAAACTAAATACTGTTTTATTTTTAACCCACGGTCAATATGTTAACTGTTTAAGTAAACATAATACTAGTTCCCTCGCAACCGCGACTTTCTTGCAAAAGGCGAATTGTTCTCCGTTGCGTCCCTGTTTTAGTTTATCTGGTGGATAATAAATGTCTACCGTACTCTTTTGAGACAAAACACCCTTCTAAATTAGCTTTCACTTGCCTGCAAACTGCTAGCAAGTTTGTGCGAAAATATTAAACACCACGCTTGAATAAACACTGCTCTTTTTTCTCACGGTCACAGGAAATATTTGAAACATGCATTACGAAGCAATTCAAGTACTTAATTCGTCACGAGAGACTTACAGCTTTTACACTGGATGTTCCATTTTCATGAAACGATATAGCTACGTACTGAAGTTTATATTTTTCGATATGTATTAAAATTAGTTTTAAATTTGACGATATATTTGGTTTGGCACTTTCGAAACATCTGAAGTGGGCGGCAATTATGATTCCCTTAGTGGGCAGGTGAAAAAGATGTAGAAATATTTACTAGAGCACCATAGTTCCAGTTTCGAGTTTGCTAAAAATCTGACAGTATTTTGTAAATAAAATTGTCCGTTTGAGGATTTCTTCGCATTCCTTGTACGAAATCTAATCCAGCGAGAAACTCGTGCATGACAATCAAGGCTTATCAATAAATAAAGATATCCGGCCTAAATTTACACATAAAAAGCTATGCGGTCCAAAAATGAACCTTTTCCTCATTTTTGGCTTGTTCAAAAAAGTCAACCCATGTATCGTTGAATTTGCGTGCAGTATATATAGCAAGTAGTATACATACCACATTTTAACACTAAAATAAAAGGCTTCCAAAAGCTTTTAGGTATTTCCGCTTTATATGGACTTGGATATCATTTAGGTATTTATTTTGGCTATTCAGTAATTTTAGTGTCGCTTTTTCGTGATCTTGAAAAGGAATTTGTCATGAATGTCTGGCTTTTATCGCCAAACAAATTGACGAAATATCGCAATAAATATGACGCAAGAATAACAAGTGAAATATAGTCAAGTTTGTTAGGAATGTCAGAATTATGTAATCTTAAAACAAGGTATATATGCGTTCTAAGTCTTTTGAGAGAACATATAAGACGTATATACTCGCTAAAACTTATATATTCAAAAAATATTTTCAAATATAGTAAAATTTCATAATTTTTGTATTGTTGACATTATAGGACAGTAAGGTCTAACGACACTCGTGTACGTTGTTCGCAAGGTAATAACAGAAGACTATGAGTTGATCTGATTTCTCAAAGCATTAATCCGACCTTTAGACAAGTGCCAATAGATTGTAATGTGGACACTAAATTCTTGTCCTATATATAATTCGAGTTAAGGCCTAGGCCTGGTTGTGGTAGGCAACGATACGAACGCAAAATCAACAACATTTTTCTATGCCTGTCAAACAAAACGCAGGCAAGAGGTGTCGAATAACATTATTTTATATAAAATCCTTCCGGTTGTCATAAAGTGAATCATATACGTATTGCATGGAGATTGCTATTTCCGAGCCTTTTGGCAATATTCATGTGCTAACTTGCATGCCCACACAGGTTAGTTTCGAAATGCCAAGACTAATGGACACACTGTTAGCGTCGGTTTATCAAAAATTAATCCGTTTTATTGACTTTATTAATGGCTGCGAACTTCATATTAAAATGAAGATGAACTATGAGGCAAATCAGCTTATAAAGGCATTTTAAAAGGTGAAATTATTGCAATAAGGGCTTATCATATCGGTTAAACGCATATATATCGGAGAGAAGTTACTCTCATAAATTTCGAGCCGGGAAGAAATATTTAATTGTAACAAATGGAAAATGCGTTACGTTTGCATTTGACCACCTGTACGACAATGTAACATTTTATAGGCCTTGTTTTAGCGCTTTCTATTAATATGTGCATAAGTCATTTCGATAGAGTATAAACCGTGATATCGTCCTAAACTTTACATACCTTTTGAAACCAGTACGGTAAACACGCACAGCGTAATCCACATCATTTTGGAAGAGTCTTTCGGGCACATAAACAGCTGGAAAGGTATAAACTTCGGTCGTCAAAGCCTGAGTAAGCTTTGCCTCGTTGTTTTCCGTTAATCCCTAAAGGAAATGTTCGAAATTGCTTCGTGAATGAGGACTTAATGAAATCGATAATAAGAATACAACTTTAGGCCGAAAGTAAACATTAAACGTCCCGTGAGCAAGCCCGAATATAATGATACGGATTAGACAACACCCTGTATAAACAAAATTATGTACAGAATCCAGAGGCTGTTGACTCTCTGAGCTGCAACGTTTTACAATATAATCCGGTCAATATAATGGCTAAGTATCCCTTATAACTCGCTTACCTTGGGATCGTTTTCGCCAATCCTTTAAGAGACTGTATCAGCTATATGACTGAAGAGTGTTTTCAGGAAGCTTTGACAATCTTGCCTCGCGCGCGGCGATTCTACTAATAGTCACATGTGATGATTTTACTCCGGTCGTTCACAACAAACTTCTCATGTTACAATAAAAATGACTCCCACGCATTTGAACTATCGGTAGAATGCAAATAGAATAGATATGGAGGTCTCGGAATTCTTAAGTGTTGTGAAGTCTGAAGTCTAAACTGCAGCTGTGAAATATATATATATACTAAGTTAATATGCTCTGACTTCTGGGACCTCAAAGGTTTGAAAACGATGTTTCTTCCACATCCATGCAGTCATTCATTCATTTGTCGAAGGTAGTCCGTATTGTCGGTATTGCATGAGTCATTGCGAGGACCCCCATCTTTAATACCGTCATTCGCGTCGCTTGAAAATGCTATAAAAGAGTCCATTATGGGGAAATTATAATCCTAAATCGCCAGGATTTTTCCAATTTCAAGCGTAATCGGTCTTGTATATTTTTAACCGTTGCCTTATATATAATTATATGAAATATCGATCAACAATAACAACTATGCAAGACTCACGCGGGTGGCTAAAGTTGACCTTAGCCATGTGAGATATTTTTTTATTGGAATATGTAAATAACTACTTTAACCGCTTTTACCCAGGACGGTGTTGCTTAATGTGAGTAAATGTATCATGCATCACCGAAGTCATTCCTATTTATTAGCTTGAGATGGAAAGAGGGGACGTGTTTTGTAATTTCAATCCGGTGCATTATTTTACGATACGTGTGGTTGCCTGAATGGTTGTTTTTCTATCATATTTACACGTATTTTAAATTACATATTTGGTCTACATTTTTTCTAGCTTCTAGAAAATTGAGGATTAACATTGACGCGTATATACATATATGCATGCATGTGGCACATTCCAAGTTGAAATGTTTGTGCGTTTGTCTGCGTTTTATAGATTTAAATATCATATTTCATTGCATGAATTTGAACATGAATTTGAAGAAATTCACACACGCTATCCGTTTTTTGACCTACGCAGAGACGGCAGGGACTTTAGTACCAAACGTCCTAATTTTAAGTCGGTTAGACATTTTACGCAACAGAAGTTTCGCCCATTTTAAAGCCTGATTCCAAGAACGCGTTTTCGTAGCGAAATTTTCTATTGAATTTGAAACCACCCGATTCTACTAGTACTTGTTTGCGATTATAATGACATCAAAAGCAGAAAGCTGGATATTACACGAAGTCTGATTGACTGGTTAGTTTTGTGCAGCCAATCAAACTTCGTGTAAAATCAGACTTACTCCGTTTGACGTCATTATGGGAAAGGTTTATTCAACAAAAAAGGCGAAATATTTTGTATTTTGCTAGAAAATTTCGTTCATCGAATCAAGGTTTGATATATGATACTAATCTTCATGAAATAGCAAAATATGTCAAACGTGCCCTGTCAGGCTTGTATTTAAATAATTTATCCAAAGATGACCAATTTATATGTATATGGATCTCAAAGGTAGTCGGCATGTCTACGAGCCTGATAGCTTCGTAGATCACGTTCCTGTTCGTATTTTATTTATTTTTGCTTTATTCTGATTTATTTATATATTTGACACATTGGAAACGACTAAATCGGTCAGTTATATAAGGTCACGGCAAATTTGTACATCAATCAGTATCTGTCTTTTTTGACTAACCCTGTATCACGTCTCACTTTTCAAATTTCCCTTCCGTAGGCTTACGATAATACCCATTCCAATGTCAACGAAAACGTAATTTCAAATGGGGCATTTTAGGGGGACACACTGTACATTGTTCTTGTCATGGTCATTAAATATTGGAGAGGGTGCTAATTAAGGGGAATATTCGAAATGTAAATAGTTTGGGGTGAGTAACTATGATTTATTTCCAGATTACATAGTGTTGTGAAATACGAAAAGCGTACACAAACTTCAAAGTCGTTTTTGGTGTATAAGATTTGGATCTATTTAACAGTTATTCTGCGAACTCGAGTGGTATATGAGCTGATATTATATACACAAACTTTGTCGCCCTTTCGGTGCATTTTGGTGTGCTATTATCAACTAAAGCTTGGATTTCTATTTCACTCAACTCCCCAAATCTTTCAGCCATTTTGTTTACTTTCTCTACTAGACAGATATGAGCTAATATCTATCTAGTAGCCAACCAATGAAATTGCAGCATACTAGCTCATATCTGGCGCTTGTGTGTATAATAATATGATTTATTGCTAATGCAAATCCCTAACATAAAATCCTGATCTCCCCTCCATCTGTATATACTGGCTCTTGACTTCTCTAGAGTATCTCTGGTCGTTTTTTTTTCGCCCGACTCAAGTTGAGGAATGGTTAATTCTACTTCGAAATTGCATTGATATGTGCTTTTTTTATATCCTTTTTTGACCTTTGGGAGTTGAGACACTGCGAGAGCGATTCAACATCTGTCTGAGGTGTAAGAGAAAACTTTAGTGCGTTCAAGGTTCTTCAAGCTTTATGCGTGGGGCTGCATGTCAGCTCTGTAACTTTAATCCAATGTAAAATTATGCAAGCAAAGCATGCATAAATTTCCGCGTTTTCAGCGAAAAGCGTCGTTTTTATCATTGTATGAATCATCGACGACCAGACACTCGTACGATTGTATTATGAACAATTCATGAAAGAGTTCAATTTTCAGCTCGAAAATAAATAAAGATGGAATTGAGGTTTGCATGTTAACATACGGTTTGTTTACGTTTTGAACTTCTAAACGTTTAAAATACGTTGTTTTGTCTGAATATCAAACAGCATTTAGGTTTCGCTATGCCTTTAAATGAATATGAAGTAGTGTTTTTGATCAGGAAATCCAGTGTTCTCGCGATATCAATGTCCTGCAAATGTTTAAGAACGCTATATCATGAGCTTTACTATGGAATGTTCTATTGAAACAAGCCATGTAACTATGGTATACATATAAACAAACTATGACGGGCATCGCGGTGGATTAAATGATAGCTCGATTTGCATATTCAAATTTTTACTAGAAAGTCTGTAAACAAGAATTTAAACTATTTTGAATGTAGGGTAGGTAGGCGACAGGAAATGGATTTTTCAGGAAAATGTGGGTAGATAGTCGCCAATAGCGACAATAAAAATAATAATATTAGTATAATAATATAATTTAGCAAATACCGTGAAATGTGCCGAATATTATAAACCGTGGACTTCGCATTTAATTTGAAGTTTTTTTCATGCAAAAGTCGTGTTGGTTGGCAAAGAAAAGTGCAGTTAATACTTCGTAAGAGAGCAAGAATAAAAAAAGCACGGGTACTTGTATGGTCAAATGATAAAAGTTTTATATTTCATACATTTTATATTAATTCAAATGTCAGATTTCATGACAACATGCTCGCACGCGGAGGTGTTAACCGGGATCCGAAGTTTCCAGAAGTTTCGAGCCTCCTGAGGTGCACACCACGAACCGGAAGTATGTTTGGTTTTCCTCTCATGCCATTTCCGGAACGTTTGTTGTAGTTAATTTCTTCCCACAAACTAAGAAACATTTAAAATACTCCCTTATTTATGAAAGAGAAAAATTACACATTCTTGTGCATCACGAGCAATTTTCGGTGGCCATTTTAAAATTCCTGAACTAACTGGTGCGTTCGGACGTCAGCATGCAGGCTAGGTCGAAAAAAAGATTTCCTTCTCGAACCAAACAGAAAACCACTTTTACTCTAAACATGAGCTCGTTCTAGAAGATATCTTTCCAAGGGTCAGTTCGTCATTCAGTTTGAGAAATGAAATATTTTCCGCATGGATGAAATGCCTTTAGCATTTCATGACGTATATGCATGTGATAACCAAGTCGTAAATGATATTGCATGTGAAAATCTTAAAAAAGTATTCTTATTGGTTGCCGTAGTATTTCAAAATTGCTACCGTCATTTGTTGTTATTGTCCCAGTGAACTCTATGTGAACTGGAACGGTAACTGTGCCGCCATCTTTACATACATATACATACACACATACACTTTATTTCAACACGGAAAGAAACCATTAGTACATTGAAAATTTTTAACTATATACAGCCTAAATTATATAAAAGATAAGCACTGTTCTATCTGGTTGTCGTGTGGGAGTCGGTTAAACTAGAATATAATGATTCCAGACTACTTTTAAAATAAGTTAGAGATGGTGATAATCTTAAGGATTCTGGCAAGCTGTTTCAGAGAAATGCTCCACTAAAAGAAAATCAGCGCTTTAGCTGGTCAGTGTTAGGTTTAGGAATAAACAACTTAGGTGTTTGACCATTAAGGGTTTAAACATGCGTATAGCCTTCGGTTTTTGACGATTGAATGATAAATTATTCCACTTCAGCTTATCAAGAAGGACATTAGATGATACATAATATGTAGAACACGCTATGACACGTGCTGCCCTATTTTGTAGTTTTCTGTAGTCGATCACTCAGAGTAACTCCAAGCCCATCCCATACTGGGGCGCAGTAAGATAAAAAGGGTTCAACAAAGCCTTGATAAACTTTGAAGCCAAGACTGACAAGATTAATTAGGACAAGATAGTGAACTCTATAAACCCTGAAACTATCACTGAAGGTTATTTGGCCGCTATCTTTGAAGGCAATTTGAAGCCGAAATTGGTACCAGTGCCAATCCCTTTTTATTGTTTTTGTTCTCACTGTCGACGATTGCGCTGACTGAAAATGTAAGAAAAGTTATAGCTTCTATTATATGTACTTTGCGCCAAAATTAATACGTCCATGGTAAACTTAATTAAAGGGATATGGCAATATAAAATATTTCGGTATTGTTGAAAAGAAAATTTACACTTTTTATCAGAGCGACAGAGCCTTTTTACAAAATTTGTTTATCTTCCTTACTTCGCAAGATATTCGCGATAAAAAACATCGACTATCGAGATATATCCGCCATCTTGGTTTATAATGAGATCTAATTAATTACGTGAAGTCAAAAGCAGGGTTGACGCTTAAAAAATACCATGCAATTACATGTTTACGTTTTAGTTTAGAACTCTTACAATTCAAGCGTTATAATTTGAGATATGTGCGATTGTAACACTATGGAACTATCTCTTCGCTGGATCGTTAATTTGAAGTAACAAAACGAATTTTCACCCAGCTTACGACATAACACATATCAGAGCAAAAATATGCATATCCAAAATGGCGCATGGAAGATAATTTCATTGGAAAATATCTTGAGAAGTAATAAAGTTAACAAATTTTTGTACATAATCATGACGGTGTTTTAAAGTAGACAAAGATAATTTCTATTGCCGTATCCTTTAAGGACGAGCCTGCTAGCCTGCATATTTATGCGATAAGACAAAAGACAGTATTTTATCATCCGTGCAGAACTAAACATTTCATAATTACAACTCAGTGAGAACATTTCTTGATATCTTGCTCATCTTCATTAGTATTTTTGCACAAGTGAATATAACAAATCTTACATTCTGATTGGTCAAATTTGACGTATTATGCTGTTATATTCACCTTCATTTCAAAATGGCGGCTAGCCGTTTTTTGGACATTTTTTTAGAAAGAGATAAGCGAACAAATGCAGTTCTTGTGTCAATTCACTTGTGCAAAAATACTAAAACTTCGTGGAGGTGAATATTCCCCGATAACCACCTCGCCTTCGGCGAATAATTGTTATTGGGTATTTAGCCTTATAAGCTCGTAGAATTTTCCAAAACTTTCCGTTTGTGGACATAGTAGAAACAACATGCAGAGTGATTACAAATGTAATAATGTTTAATAACACGTATATAATATTCGTGGTCGTACAAAAATTTCACTTTTTTCAGTACCAATTAAAAAGTGCTACCACATTTGAGATTTTTTTTCGGATCTGATCTTAATATCTTGGAGATTTGCCAGTTTTTTTATATTCCTTTCGGCTCGGGGGCAGAATTTTAGGCTGTGGTGATTGTCTTTCAATTTGTCCATAATATGATGCATAATTTTGCGCGAGCGAAGAATCTGTTTTTTTGATTGTTGGTTTTCTCCAGCTCGGTGAACTAATATCATTAGTTTCTTCATTAAGGTCTTCTTTGTTACCAGATTCTTTGATATCAGATTCTTCCTCCTGGGCAAATATATCGGTGTTCTTGCATTGTTTTTGCACTGTTGGATGGTTATCCAGGTGTGTCTGTGTTGTCTCAAAGCGAACAGTTTCTTCCATTCTCTGCCCACTTTGCTTGGAAGATTCTTTTAAGTTTCTTGTAACGTTTTCTACATTTTCAGCATTACATTTCAGAACTTCCGTTTCAGACGGCCAGGGTATGACGCTCTCGTATGCATGGGCACCATAATCAACTTCGATTTCTTTCGGTGTTGCATCTACAGAAAAATCTGTCCGCGTTTTTTGTCTACCACTATCTTTATCAACATTGTTTGTTTCGTTTCGATCTATTATCTGAACTTCTTGAGATGAAGTTGGTAGCGTCCTCTGTGGCGTCATTTTTTCCAGTAGTTTTTTTATTTCGTTTAAACTTTCCATCGTTTTTACATTTCTCTCTTCAAACCGGTTTATGTTTTCTTCCTGATTATTCAATTGCTCTTGAACCAGGTTAACGATATTTTTTACAGTTTCTCCGTTCGTCTCAATCCTTTCCAATCTTTCCAGTTGTTTATTCATTGTTGCCAAATTTTGCTTTACCATATCCATCTCTTTTCTTATGTCGTCACAACTGTGACATTTCACTCTACGTAAATTACACACAGCTGTTTCGTGATGTAGTAAATCGTGTTTGTTTACTTCGATACGACAGCCTTCGTTGGGACAAACTGCCGGGGCAAACCCACAGTTTTTAACATGCATTTCAAGATCTCCCAGCTCAACAAACTTTCCACAACCACGGTCAAAGAAATCGCAGCGGATCTTTAATTCAGCCAATAAGCATTTCACGCCGCGTGATGCTTCGCTCAAAGTGTCAACAGTGAGTGGCTCCATACATGACGGACATGTTTGAGAGTTCATGAGATGTTGAGTGATACAGGAACGGCAAAATAGATGTTCATTTTGAGTGCACGAGACAGCATCTTTGATAACATTCGTACAAATGACGCAGTGGAACGTCTGACTGACATTGTGTTCGAATCGTTCGTCCTCATAACCAAGGCTGTACTGCGCCAATTTTGAAGCCATTTTAGTTTGATGCCCCTGGATACTCAGAAAGATGTCAGAATGAACCTGTACTAGTAAGAAATAAGTGTATAGGTTTTATGCGGAATTTTGAACAAACAAATTGTTATTTATCTAGTTCCTGCATTGTCAATATCATACTAGTAACGGTAGTCAGTGACGTAGCCAGCCTAATAATTTGGCTATGCATATTTCGGCAAGTCGTTAGAATTATTAAATTCTTTCGAAATTCATTGCTTTCACAGTCAATGAGAACCAAAATATTAGCATAGCATGACTAAATTGTCAGCCTGGCTACGCCAATGAGAGTTGTTCTGAATTAACAAGGAACCTAGGCTTAAGCAGATCACAGCTAATAGAATATGTATGGTTTGGAGACCAAATGAAATTACAATACAATCATTAACTATGTTATTGTCCAGGCTTATGCAAAAAATAGTTCCTTTCTCGTCACGTGTCTATTGTATTTTAGCCAAACGTACCAATTATAGTACTGCATATTTATATTTCATCAAATATCTAAAGGTATAGACCGCGGGATAGGAGGAACGAGAGTGCAAGTATGGCGAAAGGGAACTAGGTGGTTCTTGGTATTGTAAATACTGTTTAAAGATTGAAAAAATAGAACTTATATTACCAATGGCATTCGTCTTGCTAAGCTCCTCAACCTTGACTTGAAAAATATGTTAATTATAAGATTAATGTTAATGTTAATTATAATACAATAGACACGTGATGAGAAAGGAACAATTTTTTGCATAAATCTGCCTCAAAATAGTTAATGAGTTGTATTGTAGTTTTATGTGGTCTCCAAACCATGTATATTCTATTAGCTGTGGGCAGACTAAGGCAGTTTTTAAGGGGTATAAGGAATGAAAATCCGCCATCTTGGATATCTATGTAACGTCACAGGAGGATTCACTAGAGATGGCTTCCCATAATAGTAACCGATTTCCGCCTGTGTCTACATAATATCGATCGGATATATTTTTGTATTTCCAGGAGGCGAATTTCATGCACTGATTACATATAAAGTTTTAATTTATTTCATATGTCTCATTAGATATGAATCCAAAAGCAGTCTCTATATTATCTTAGTTTCACATCAGTATTAGTTGCGTAATGTTGTGTAGTTCCGGTTTCAATGCGGCTTAAAAGCAACAATCAAGAACACTGTTGTAAATTTTAAAGTAAAAGATTAAAGATCAATCTCTTTCGTCCAGTTCTAAAGCTGGTTCTCCACTAACGATATTTTTTGTGCGAAGTGACTTCATTCCTTTGTATTTGGTCAATTTACTACATCACGTCAACAACTGCAAACGCTCCGACAATTATTGCTACATCGAAGCTTTCTACGATCTTGTCTGTAATTTGATTACAAGAAAAACATAGTCTTCACTTACCTGAAAAATTGCGAATTGCCGTCTATATTTGTGCGGCCAAGTGAAAAACTCTCGAAGATTGTTGAATATTAAAGACACTTCGTCTCACTGACTGGCTGTGTTTAGTTTCAGTTTGGCTTGTTTGATATTTTAGCCATGCACGAACACGACTAGAGCATGAATAATAAATGAATATTTAATTTCATCGCCACAGGGTTGAGAGGGGGGGGGTTGTGCACGAGAACCTTGCTCTGACTAACAAACTCCGTTTCTCAAAAATATATAATTCAGTTATAGGAACAAACACTATCGTACAGTAAACGTAATAAGGCATGGATGCATACCCAGATAATAATTTCTGCTCCCCTAAAGGCCGGTTTTCGTATTACATAATTCGTCGTAATGAACATGCCGCAATTTTTTGTTACTCGGTTTTCATAAATTATGTCGAATTATGTCATATGAAAACCAGTCTTTGAGTGCATTTCAAATGCTCTAACGCATTTCACATTTACCCATTTCAATCTTCCCAATCCTACGCGTCGACTCAACATAAAATAGAATCTAAAAGTCTGCTTCCCCACGTGGAATTGAAAAAAAAACTAAGGGGTTGTTTACATGAGCCCGGTTACCCAAGATTCAACGAAGAATGAGATGATTTTGAGGTATTGAAATGAGCAGATAACATGATCCTGGCAGTCGTATAATCACCACAATAATAGCATGTGCTTGTTTGGTGTCATAAAGACTTATTTCAATACCTCAAAGTCCTCTCACGCTTCGTTGAATCTCGGGTAACCGGGCTCATGTAAACAGCCCTTAATATGTTATGCCGGTGATGTAGATCCGTGTACTGGTAGTGTACGAGGCTATAAGTCAAAGAAATATGATATAAATCAATGTAGTTTTTTGACTTTCTTCTAATACACAAACGTGGTTGAATCAAACAGGAAAATGCTTAAATAAATCGTCAGAATGGTCGTTTATCGTCCATTGCGTGTAATTGTTGGTGTTTTGTTTTTGTTAATGAAAACTAAATGGCGGTTGCGATAAGGAATTTCCAAACGGCATGGACATGTGATGCGGGAAGGATTCAGCATGACCTTGTCGTGTTATGAGCAACTCTGTAATTTCAGTTAAACTTTTCTTCATTTTCACGATGTCCTCTTGAGCTCGTTCAAAGGCCTCCAGACTTTTCAAAACCCTCGCCACTTTGCTCTCGTTTCTGTCCAACTTCTTATTGATCCCCGACAAGGTGACCTTCATTGCTGCCAATTCAGCTTTCACTTTGGCCATGTCTTGTCTTGTTTCTTCACAACTGTGGCATTTAACTTTGCGAAGCTCGCACACCGACGTTTCGTGATGGAACAAATCTTGCTTGTTCACCTCAACATTACATCCCTCGTTGGTACAGACCACCGGGGCAAATCCGCAATCTTTCGTGTGGCTTTCAAGATCTCCCAACTCGACAACCTTGCCACAGCCGCGGTCAAAGAACTCGCATTGAATCATCAGCTCCGAGAGAAGGTTTCTGACGCTGCGTGGGGCTGGAGTGAGTGTTTTGACTGTGAGGGGCTCCATACACGTCGGGCATTTCTGGGAATTTGTGAGATGTCTTGTGATACAACCACGACAGAAAATGTGCTCGTTTTCAGCACACATGACTGGGTCTTTGAAAACGTTCGTACAAATGCAACAGTGGAAACTGGAGCTAAGAGTCTGGTGAAATCGCTCATCCTTGTAACCAGTGTTTTGTTCAGCCATTTATATATGCAAATACTAGACAATAAAATTTAATACCAGTTCTAAATACCTTATATAATATTATATAATATATCGTATATTAATATTCTAATCATAAAGTCTTCGTTGCTACATTGGCAAGATTGTCAATTTGAATCACAAAATCTACTACAAAGTTTTCGAGTATGATGCTTGCGATAGTTATCGCCACGTCAGTCAACAATTGTTTTAGCAAATTCGTCTCAAGTAAACTCTGCGCTTACCTTACTTACAGGAAAATTTAGAGTTGTCATCGATTCATCAATGGCTAATTTTTATAACACTTCATTAAAATGAAATGCTTTTTAATACCTTGCATTGTAATTCTTTTATGATTTGCTACTATTTGACTTGATCGTTCATCGTTGGGTTCCTCCCACACTCGAATTAATTTTTGCATTGCCGGAAATTGGCGGAAATAAATCGAATTGTGTAATCGTGAAATAACATTAGGGAGCTGTAGCAGTGACTACGAGTACGACTACGAGTACGAGATTCGTAATTCTCGTGCGTTGTTTGTATACGCCATCAACCAAAACTCGTAGTCGCCGAGCTTTTGAGTACGAAATTTGCCAAAAAACTCGTACTCAAAAGCCCAACGACTACGAGTTTTGGCTGATGGCGTAAGCAAACATTTGAATTTGATTTCATTTTATATTCAATTTTGATTGGCAAGTATTTCGCCAGGAAAGAGTGAAACGCGGATGCGGGCGGGCGGATAGGGGCATAATTTATGTGGATGGGCACGGGCTGAAATTCAAACATTCAATTATTCCCGGATAGGTGTGAAAGCTAATACCGATGTAGAAATCATAACTGAAAATACTAAAAAAATAAAAACAGTTAAAAAAAGATTGACTTATTTCATTAGTTTATTTAGGTTTAAGAATCTCATAACAAATAGTGATTGGGTTTTACATTAAATAAATATTAAATCTCATGCAGAATTATGGTTGAATTGGCCATTGACGATGTCTTTGTCTTCCAATGTTAACGAAAATTAAACGGCGGTTGTGGCGGGAGATTTCCAAACTGAGGTAAACTTGACATAGACTTTTGAAATAGAAAAGGTTCATGATCAGCGTTCTGTTGTGTTGTCAGATTTGTGAGTGATGCTGTTATCTCGTTTAAACTTTTCTTCATTTTCGCGACGTCTTCTTGAACCCTTTCGAATGTTTCCAAAGTTTTGATAATTTTTGTCACTTTGCTTTCATTTCTGTCCAACTTCTTATTAACCGCCGACAAACTAACTTTCAATGTCGCTATTTCACCCCTTACCGTGGCCATATCCAGGCGTGTTTCCACACAGCTGTGACATTTCACTTTTCGCTGCTCACACACGGACGTTTCATGATGGAATAAGTCCTGTTTGTTTACTTCAGCTTTACATCCATTGCAGACTACCGGGGCGAAGCCACATTCTTTCGTGTGGCACTCCAGTTCTCCTAGATCTAGAGATCTTCCGCAACCACGGTCGTAGAAATCGCACCTGATCTTCAGCTCCGAGAGAAGGTTTCTGAAACCGCGAGGGGCTGGACTGAGTGTTTCGACAGTGAGTGGTTGCATACAAGTCGGGCATCTCTGTGAGTTCATGAGATGTCTGGTAATACAGGAACGACAAAAAATGTGCTCATTTTGAGGGCACATGACCGGGTCTTTGAAAACGTTGGTGCAAATGCAACAGTGGAAACTGGAGCTGAGAGCCTGATGAAATCGTTCATCCTCGTAGCCAGTATCTTCTTCCGCCATTTCCAAAGCTCTATACAATCAAATTGAAAAGAAATTCCTCAAACCTTTTATTCAGTTACTTATACCGGTGTTTGTCTACAATCAACTTTACAGGCAGAGCTAACTGCAATGAGACCCTCGTAGAACCTAAACTGCAGCGCCTTTTAGTTTATAGGCCTGAAGAAAAGTGTCATTATGGAGCACCCACACATCACAATTCATCACAATTGTTTTTTAGTGTTGGTTAACAAAACATTGGTTAAAAGTGCACTCAGTTTACACTTAATGAAAGGTAAACAAGTCGCTCAATGCTCGCCTAGCAAATTTTGCAATATTTAAATCAAGAATATCTATCAAACGATGCTTTCGAACTCGAAGATGTTCATGTTGAATTTAATATATACGTGTTTCATAGCTTAATTATAAGGGTTCAGCAAGTCAGCAAGTCAGCAAGCAGCGATTCAACTATACAGTTTAAGATCGACCTGGGACCTTTTAAAGTCTTTCATAGTTCCCACCTTCGGTAGTTCCGTCCTCGAAACGGACGAGAATCGTTATTGTTTGGGCAGGTTTTGTGTAATTGTCTGGACTTGAGGTCATCGCTAGCAATATACCGGTTGCAATATACCGGTTGCAGATAAACTCTGCAGGTAGACATGTAATTCGAAGATACGGGAAAATTTCGTCCCGTTCCTGTTTTGAGTTGTTTTGTTTTCATCACAAGTTTGATTACGATGGAATCGTTATCATGTAATATGGAACTAAACTTCAAATACGAAAGACAAACAAATTTAAAACGAGGACGAAGCGAAAGTTTGCGGGATTTACGAGGACGAAGCGAACATTTACAACAGCTAGTATGATTGTATTTCACCATTAGTTGCCGAATGAAATTCGTTTGGTATTTTGGTCAATTCTTTGGGCGTTTAAAAAGTGAACGCCGTTTTGAACTCGTGTTGTTTTTCAACTTATGGTTACCTATGTAGTTTCATATTTTTCCAGGCCAGCATTGTGTGGACACATGTCTTTATGCTCTAGCCTCAAGAATTCTCTGAACAAGGTCGCAATATTTACCTAGACTAGTGTGTCTACACAACAACCATTGATACGATCTAACAATTTTTTTTCTCATAAATTTCATTCTAATCCAGTAGATTTTATTCATGCAATGAAAAATATACTCACTTACCTTAGTGAACTACACTTGAATGCAGAAAGCTCTCATCGAATTGAAAGCTAAACTCGAAGGGAATTCTTGAAAGTCTTTTATCAACAGTTTAAATCATACAGAATCTCGCGCAATTTTGTTTAATTGACGGTTAACGTTGATGACGTGATATAATTTGCGCACGCTAATTTATAACGATATTTCTTCATTTCTTGAACTTGAAGAGATAAAGAAAATCACGCTCCAAATTAATGGAAGCTAAAAATTTTTCAACTTCATGCATAAAAGCCTTTTTCAGACACGTATAAATGAAACGTATAAATCTTCTTTCAGTATTCTATAAACATATTTTTCGAATGCCTTCAGTGACTTTAAAAACCAGATCACGTTGCATAGCTAACTAGATGACGTCATAATTGTGCCTCGTGGACATTTTTTCAAGATCACGCAAGTCACAGGCTCACAGCCTGTTTTTTAAGGTAACTTTTTGGAATGAGGATGCCTTTTTAATAAGAATTGGAAGGTTTTATATCGATTTCAAGTCTAACAAGACCCCCGAATCGGCTTCAACCTTGGGCCGTTGTAGCGCTGCAGCGCAGGTAAGAAGGATGAATCGGGTGGTATAGAATTTATGTCTTTGATCTGGAGGTTTGTAAAACAAACATTGAAGTCGTTCAAAATTATTTTTGGTCGCCAAGTGACATGATAGCAATCGATATCCACTTCGACAATCGACATGATGTTCAGTTTATAAATTTTTCACATAAATTCTCGTAGCATTTCAATACGCACGTACAAAACGGTAGGAGGATGCGACGTCACCGATACGAAAAAGTTATGTAACCGGATGTCACGTGGAAAATAAACTGGACGAGACAAACCAAGCCAGTATTACGACCTTGAGTCTATCGAGTCATTAAACATTGTATCGTTTTGGTTCATGTAATTATAGTTCGGGTCTAAACGTTTAGGAGTTTTTAGAGGTTTTTAACAGTAGAGGACGTTCACAAATGAGTGAAGACATTGAGTGAAGACATTCAGAAAGTACATTAATGGTAGAGTAAGGTACAGGGTGTCCCTTTGTCGAATTGCCCGATTTCAGGACAGGCTGGATGTCCATCAGAAGAGTACTCTCTTTCAAATCTGTGAATTTGAATGCTTGATAACCTTTCTATGGTTGTTTTCAAATTTACAAAACCGTGGATTTGGGAATGACGATGAAGCGTTTAAATTCGCGAACTGCTTTCGAAAGCTTGAGTTTTGTTTGAAAGGGAATACATTTTTGGACACCTGTTCCGGAGACAGAAATTTGAATGTCATTTGCATAATAAACAAAGCCGAAAATCTATAGTAACGTTCGATTTTATAGCAACTGTTTTAATGCTATCATAACAAAATCCTTCTAATGGGCGCCTACGCCGCAGTGAAAAACGATAGCGGATAAATTAAGCCTTCTTGCCACTGCGTTGTTTCCCAAGCTGTGGTTGAGCGGGGTTCACGTGTGGAACCGCGAAGGTCGTACGAACAAGGACAAGAATCGACATCGCCCGCAAAACTATAAATAACCTGCATCAACAATAACAAGAATCTTGCCAGGGTTATGCCTACGCGTGCTAACCGGTTTATTGATTTCCGTATTCAATGGCTTCCTACTTAAGGAAAAGCCAACAATTGGGCAGAAACAATTGATCCTTAGTTTACAATGACTCTAAGAAAAAACGGCTAAGGATTTCGGTTGGATTTTTGTATTAGACGTGCGCTAACTGGGACAAACAGTATTTATACATATTCGTATTAGAAATAGACTTGAAATGACGAGAGTTAATTATTTGCTAACGGTATTTACGGAACTCTTTAGCTACTGAAAATCTTACGAAACAGGCTTTTCCTTCGAGATTTGCAACGCTGTTTAAAGATGAGTTATATTTGGCTACGTTTTGAGCGATGAACAGCTGGTTTCGTTCGTTTCAAAAGCGCTTCGCCAACGGTTATTCCATTTGAACTGACCTTAAGTTATAGCAACGACTGATGATTGTTTACAAATTTGGAAGTATACATTTCTTTTTTAACTGCATTATGCTAAGATAAAGATTAGTTTTCACTGTCGCTAAAATGACATTTATAACAGATGCAAAAGAGTGCCATCATATATCCTCGATTAATATAAGGACTGATTTGCATACAACGAAAAAGAAATGAGAATCTTTCCCGTATATACTTGTTACTGCATGTGTATATGCATGTAGAAAGCAAACGAAAAGCGGAAACCAAATAATTGGGCGCCACTAACATGTGCAAATTATACTAATTGACAAAGTGTGCCTTTGGGAAACTCATAATGAGGTGCATTGTGTTAGCCACCTCAACTGCATGCGAGACAGGTGTATACAAAAGCAATTATTCAAAATTTTGTTGTTTAGCTGTGACGAAGGAAACCAAACCGTACGTAAACCGGGAATAAAAAGAACGCTATAGAATAAATCGTCGACGCAAAATTGTCGTGTGCTTTTCAAAAGTACGCCCGCTAGAAAAGTAGCAGTTTATTTACCTTGCAACTTGCTAGCGTTTGCCTTTCCTTTAATAAGCATATTTGAATTAGGGGAGGGACGGAGGCGGTGAATATATTAAAACAGTCGGTTTAACAGGCTGAATTGTGTACACACATAACGAGGATTAAGAACTCTGCATCATTCTTGAAAGGGACCGTTGACTTAGTATAGCATATTATAACGTTTTCGCTGGAAATGAAGAATGGAAACGAAAGTTCGCCGTCAAGTGGAAAATTTGAGGTAATGAAAGATCGAGTGATATTTTCGCATAAGAATAAATAAAGTTGAAGACAGCTACTATCGTTACCTGCGAAATCGTTGTACTTGTGTATGTAAAACCTCATTTTCCCAGAGCCCTTAGTTTTTATTTGTTAAGCGTACTTTGGAAAAATAATCTATTTATTTACGTTACCGGTTATATGAACTTCTTCGTCACCAGGGTCAGTTGTTGGAAAAGTAAATAAAGCGCCGTGTTTACGATATAAAACTGACACATTATATTTGAAAATCATTTAACCTTTTCTATATGCTTTAGTGAGCCATGCATGTGTATAAAAATAGTCATTCTAAATTTTTATATCAAATGTGCCATCTTCATTTAGTCGTGTATATTATATCGAAGTGTAGCAACTGATGATAACAATATAATTAGTATATATTATAGGATTTATATTAACCTGTGTGTTATGTTACACAGATAAATATATAGGAAAAACATGGAACTATACTTATAAGCTACATGAATAACAAGGTTATGATCATGAATTCGTATGGATTTGTAAATTTTAAAAGCCGTCAATTTACGAATCACTGAATTATCATTGACTTATATGGACGGGCTAATGTTCTTTACTATATAGCGATTAACGATATAACAAACAAAGTGATAGAAGTCCTCGTACAATATTTTATAAAAAGCATGCAAATTTCTTTTTATTTGCAACTATCGCTTTGCGTGCGCCCAATATTCTGTTTGCCAGTTTCAGCTAGGATCATCTTTGCCACATATATGCATGGCTTTATAGCTTAAAAAACAATCATCGCACGCAATAACGGTAAAATCGTTAAAGTAGCGCTATTGTGTGCTTATTCTATTTCAATATGACATCATATGCTCATTGTGCTGGATATCTTTATGATGTTATTCTTTACTTATATGAGTATTGAGGAAGTGGTAGCTATAAATATAATTAGGTTATTCGACACGAATTTTTATGATTGATCTGTATAAGTTCCCGACCAATACTGAATTGACATAGCCTAGCAAGATTTATATAAAATAGAATCCACAATTGTCAGAATATACATTTCTTATGTTGATTTTTATATATAAACATTTCTTATGCACGTGGTTACGAGAATAAATTTAAAGGCATGGCCATGGCTATATATACGAAATTCATATAGATGTGATATGACTGCCATAAACTTTAAGCGTTCAATATGGATGAATACTGTGTGCATTTCAATGCCCACTTCGGAAGAATTGTCCTAATTTTTTTTAAAAAATTTCATTATTAACCTGCCACTTGTGCCCAGCGCTAACCAAAAATTACGGCACAAACATAAACTAACTCGAAGTTACATGTTTCAACCGTAGGTTTATTATGAAACTACGCTTTTGCAAGGCCTTTTGACTATTGAAAATTATACCGTAAAGTTATACAGCTTTTACGTATAACTCTACGATTAATAGTTCAGCCCATGGATCATATGGTGCTAGAAAATATATACAATATAAAATTTGGCCGGGTTTAACTTTAACACAGCTTGGATTTTTGACTTGTCATATTATATAGCAATCAGTCCTTGCATCATGAATACACAATAAATTATAGCTGAAAGTTTGAAGAAGATTCAGCCATTTCTAAATCTAATAATAAACGTAGCTATAGACATAGAAACTTCATATTTTGCCTCCTATCGTGCGATATTCAACCGCTGGCATACCCGTTAAGCATAGTTGTAGTCGGGCTGACATCAACCTTTGCAAAGACATTTTGAAATGAACAATTTTACAATACCCGAGGTAAACGGCTTGTCTATTTTCTACGCACTAATTATCTCTAGTGCTAGCTATTCATTACACCTGACACCGTCTTTTCAAACAGCGGGTAGTTAATGCAATAAATATATTTTGAAGAAAATATACAACAAATTTCTTCTTGTTTATCAGCAGATAGTATAAGCACACACGAGTCGTAGTAGTACAGTGAATATTTCTTGTTTAATCTTGTCTGCACGAAATCGACGATCATAACAACGAGATAAAAGGAATAAAAAACACAATTTACGAATGAATATTCAAAGCAAACCAGCAATAACTTCCATATATAAAGAAGAACTCTATATTGCTATCAAAGCGGTCACGAAATTTTAAAAACCTTAAATGTGGAAAATATGAGAGAGAAAAGCATTAACGACGAAATTCAAAGGTCTTGCATAAAAATCAGTAGCTAGTCCTTTGGATTAGCATTCATCTTTTCTCAGTTATTTCTCCGACTAGTGCATGGCATATCGATCGCAAAACACATTTAACTTCTGAGCTTTTCGTTCGTTAACATCATTTTAAACCTAAACAAGGCTTGACAGTCTTGTGGGAAACAAAATGGCGGGTACCTGTCGATTGTACACAATTTACTAGCGTTAGCGTTGGCGCAAAGCGCGTTCTTATTGGATCTTAATAATTTACGGAGGTCATGCACGCGGCATACAATTACTAGCAAGGTCATCATAGCCCTTTATTTGGGTCGGCAACGCTATGATATGTGGCTTAAAAAAAACACCTTTAAATAAACATTTTCTTAGAAAGAAACAAAAAATTAATGGAAAGAAAAGCCACGAATGTGGTGCTTCAATAAAAATTAAGGACAGGTTTTTCTTATTGGAGTTTTGCTAAAGCGGAATTTGAAAATGGCTTTGTTAGGGCGCCCGAAGTTTAGCATAGTTGTTTATAATGGGAAGGCGTTTATAATCGTGATTTGATGTGTTTTTAACAGCATGGACGGCATCTGAAACTCTAATGGGGTTTAGGATATTAAACGTGAAATATGTAGTCCGATATGATCATATTAGAGGCAACAATATTCCAAAATTGAGCTTTTCCAGAGCGGTTTTCAATATCAGCTGGCGTTCACTTAGGGAAAGTTATTACTACTTCCGTAGCTATAACTGACAGAAAATCGCATCGCAGGCGAATGAGGAGATGGAAAGTTCTCCAAAGATTGATGGTTCATATACAATGTATTTGAATATGTTGTGAAAGGACCATCACTGCCTCTTAGGTTATTAATATATAATTATCAGAAGGAAACTTCACTCTCTCTATATGTCCGATCAATTTTGAAAGGTTTTAGAGTTTCAGCCTTTCTCACCCTGGCATCAAAAAACCTCGTGCGATTATTTGGTTATTCCTAGCCATGCATTATTTATGACATAAACATTCAGGCATTGTCAGAAAGCGAAATACTTCCCTTTTTTCTTATTCTTTTATTACTATTCATAATAGATGCTGATACTAATGTGATATGAGCTTTCAACGGAAAGCCAATAAAGGCGTTGTAAATAATCTCTATCCCGGCAAGCGGGACGAAATGCTCTCATATATAAACATAGGACAAGTTTATCCCGTTTACCGAGCTGTCTCGCTGAACGAGCCAGCCCGACTCCCATCTATACATATGCAGCCCCTAAATTTGACCTTTCTTTCCCCATGTGAAAAACATCTTTTTCATGCGCTCATTAGTATGATAAAAGTTCAAACGATATTGTATTTATACCCGTTCTTGGCGTCATTCTTCGATCGTCATTAGCAATGGAGTTCAATATACGAATTCATGAGCAGATCGCGTCCTTTATCCAGCTATAGCTCTCCATGGGACTGATGCATGGGAGCCTTACATCAATTACGGTACGAGCTCTTTACGCATTTTTTACGGTGATGGGTGATGTAATGTATTCGTGCAAAATTAATACGCACTGTATATATTTTCGTGAGAGGCCACTTATTAATTTAGAGAATGAAGTTGAAAATAGTCAAAAAAAACTTTTAAAGATACTTTACTTAGCTATAATAATATCACATGATAATGAATCTTTCATTATATATTGCTAACGTATGCCTGAGTCTAATTGTTTAACAGCTGGTTCAAATGTGTTCAAATAAATATACCGGTATAATTAAAAGAAATTAAAGTTGGCCTATAAAAACCGCCTTTAACATCAAATGAGAAAAGGCTGATTAGTAACTTCATGCCAAGAGTGGAATATCATGCTAAGCACGGCCGCCTAGAGGGGGGTAAGGGGGTATTTTGGCACCTGAAGGGGCCCCGACTTAAGAAAGAACCACTGAAATTAAAGCACCTTAATTTAAAAATGGCTCAATGTTTTATTCGCACACTAGTCGAAAGTACGAGTGACATGCAGTCATTGTTATTTTAATTTCGTTGATATTGTTTCGTTAATGTTGATATTGTTTGTAAAAAAAGTTTGTTTGTTAAACTTTTTCACATGGCTGGAAAAAAAATTTCACCGGGCCCCACAGTTTCTCTCGGCAGCCTGATGCTAAGTGTATATAAAACTGAATTATTACAACATTCCTGAAAGCCATTGCCTGATAAATATACGTATGCGATGTAAATTATTTCTTCTCGAGTTAAATAGTCCAATCATAGACTGACAAAGTAAAAAACAAATTGCGAAAAAGCGGGACATCTTGAGAGTCAAAATATGAATGAAGCAAGACACAGGTTGAGACTGTAAATTTTCGACCTTTTTCAAAGTCATCTTCATTGTCCTTTTTATTCCGAATTTGTTTTTTGCTTTACTTTTTTAAATTGTCGGCTGGTCATGGGTTTTTTCATAGACTGACAATGGGTTGAAATCCGTCATTGCTTAGGAAAATCCTTTACGAAACAGTTCCGCTGTAAAATTAAGATGGGTATTTAAAGAAGGAATTGGGAACGCGTGGATATACATCTCAGCAAATTAGAATCAAGTAGGACCATTCAGCACGACCGCCATTGAAGTGTTACGTATTTGCATGCAGCACTGATCTCTATGTGAACTGGGACAATAACTCGCTCGCCATGTTTGAAGCTAATTTGAAACCAAACCAGTGCCAGTCTAGTTTCATTGTTTTATGTTGGCACGGTAAACGATCGCGCCAACAGAAACAATAGAAAGAGAATGGCACTGGATTTCAATTTGCCTTTAAATTTGCTTCAAAGATGACGAACAAATATCCGTCACTTATCGTTCCGATCAAAACAGACTTTACTCGCATGTTGGCAACAAACAGTTTTTCATCTGGGCTCTTCCACATTCGTGAATTGATTTGTCAGAGATTAAACTTTAAAGCTTTGGGGGACTTTAATGCATCAAATTTCTAATTCACTACTTAAAACGGCCTGTATTACAGTTGCATGTTGTCGAGATGGATTATTATCGGATGAATAATAGGTTATCTTTTTTAATGGATCTGCATGGATCAATTTTTTATGGCCCATATATTTTAAGCTCCTGAAAACGACCTCACAGACACAGTTTGTAATTCTAGCTTACTGTTATTTTGTGAGGCAAATTGAAATGACGTTCTATACAATGTAACAAACGTAGAATGTAGTGAGATTTGTAGCAATGAAGTTTCAAGTTCGGATTAATTGTATTCAAATAGAAATTGTGTTATCCAGCCTCCGTATAGCTATACATCAATGCATGGTTATCCATATCAGATGCACTATCAATTTCCTGCTTTTAGCCAACAAAGCACTGTCCTTACTTTCAGGTCTGTGCATCCCTATTGACTTCAATATATTTATCCTTAACTGTCTTAAGATCTTAAGATCTGGGGCCGGTTGTGTCAAGCTCGTTTAGCTTAAACGGTGGATAAGTTCAAAATACAAAGCGAGTCTATCGTTTTATTCAACAAGCGAACTAAATGTTTTTAACCTTAATACAAAGATACTGTTTACAACTACACATTCAGTGCATTATATTCAAGTCGACTTATTCAAGAGAGATCTAAGAGTGTTATTTAATTTTGACTTATCCACCGTTTAAGCTTAACGGGCTTGATACAACCGGCCCCAGCTATTGACTCAACTATTGACTTTGCTTATTAATAGCACGTGCATTAGCCTTTGTTTTCAGAGCAGGGGTCCTAAACCCTTGAAACTGCAGGGCATTCAGAGTAGGTATATCTGTTATTAATTCCTTGTCTTAAAGCAGTACGCTTGCATCTTACTGTGGTACTTAAGCACATAAACATTTAAGTCTGTATTAACTCTGTGGGCTTGCATAAACATCTGTAGTTGGTCCGATAATCCTATCACAGCACTTTTCATTCATCACACAGAGCATAGGGTGAGATGTCCCATGGTCTTGTTTTCTAAAATGACGGCAAGACATTTCCTACTCGCACGATTTCGTGCAAGTTCGCACAGTACAACTGTTAATACGTCCGCGGTTTTCCAGCATGATCGTCTATATACTGTTCAGCGCGACTGTGACCAATTAGCTAGAGATATGTGGTTCAAACCTGCACCGTATACGCCGTCTCTTTGAATGTCTTCTCCTCGTAACAACTTCTGAAATGCAACGCTGGTTGATAGAGTTAGTGCACTGTGTGAGTTCCCATTATGACCTTAGTCGAGTAGAAATATGGATTCGTTTTAGTTGTTAAACAACTATAATGAGACCCATTATACTTACAATTCGATTTTATATGCGAGTTGTTCCTTTGATAGTATTTATCAAAGTTAATCGTATCGTATAACAGAACTTGCTCGTTCGCATCGAAAATCCATCACTTATTCATGCACTCGTTTACATCTATCGAAAGGAGAAAATCGCATGTATAATATCGCAGAAAAAACTGCCTGCGTAAACCGACCTCGGTTGCTTAGTTTAGTTCATCGTGCAAAACTCGTGGTCGTTAGACCTTTGAGTATACAAGCCAATTTTAATGTACTCTTAATTCCTGCGCGACCCGGCGCTGTTAAAAGCAACCTTTACCGCGAGGGTTCCAAAACCCCGCTATTGGCGAGCTTTCATGGTAAACCTGGAGTGACATTATACCACCACTGGTATTTTCGAGTTGACCACCACTGGTATTTTCGAGCTGATCGCCACTGGCGTTTTCGAGTTGACCAGTGGTGTTTTTTGAGTTGAACACCACTGGTATTCTCGAGTTGACCACTACTGGTATTTTCGAGTTGATCACCACTGACATTTCGAGTTGACCACTACTGTTATTTTTGAGTTGATCACTACTAGTATTGTAAGAATTGCGAAAGTAATAGTACGTTTTTTATTGAACGATCAAAAAACAGCTTAGAGAACTGTTTGTGAACTACGATGGGTTAAAAAGCATTTATGACAGTGGATTTATTCGATTTAATGCTTTGTAGCCTTGTTTGTCAACAACACAGAATCAATGTGTGTGATTTATAGCAACGTTACGGAGATATAATTCGTATGCCTGTCCCACTAAATAGGACCAGCATGATTAATGAATTTACATGCAAGTGTTAGGTCACATCATAGCCAAGGGCTATTCAGCGAGGAATTTATGATTTAAAAGTAGGTCGCGGTACACAGAAAGAATAGCATTCAACATCAAAGCTATAAAAAGAACATCTTATAATTGGAAAAACTGTACAATTTGATTAGGAAGTATAGCAGAACACTAAGAAAAAATACGCAGCAAAGTTTGCGCAGTAGAGTGCAGTTCACTAGTCGAAGTGCAGTACGTCTTATCCTATACAGGAGCTTTTTGGCCATTTCCATTGTGATTTCATTCTACTTGCTTTAGTGATCGAAAATGTCTTCAGCTAAGATAATCACCGCATCCTACTTTTTGCAATATACCGATAATGCCTAGTATCGCATACTATGAGGTTGGCGCCCGGCGCATTGAAGCGAGGCTCGTCTGGCATACGCAGTACACTCCTAGATAAAAGTTTATTGAATTTTAGTCGTTCATATCCTCATATGCGCCGTATGTTGCACGCACAAGTGCTTACGTCGAATTCTTTTCCATATTACTGCAACTCTGCACCAAGCCTTCGATATATATGACACACGATACGATTGGACACCTCCAACTTAGGAAATACCGAAGAAATTTCCAATCTTTGTTGATCAAAATTTCACTTTGCTTCGCTTCCCGCCCGACCATGCAAATTGATTTTTTCTCGATTTTGAAAAGGCCGAAAAATCTTGCTCAGTTTCTTCCTCATTGAATCAGTACTATGGTTTCATCCTCCGGGATAAGAATCTTTATATAAGCATTTTGAAAAGGCTCTTTATTTTTCCACCAAAATAACTGTGCGCTCTTTTCCTTTACAGGAAACGAAAGATCATGAGGTTTGTCACGAAATTAACTTTGACAAAGGTGAGTTCTTTTTAAGAGCTTGATAGTTGTTGTTTTCGTCAGGATGTTTTGTATTTCTATCCTAAATGCTCCATATATTTTAATACTCTGTCAGTTTCAAGATTCAATTTTTTTCAAAATTTTCCCGGTTATCGTCTCAGAATACGTAATGACCGAGGTACACAGGCCAAAATTAAATTTCGTAGCACAAATAGAGTCTATTTATGTCGGGGTTTTGCACAAAACAGGAAAAAAGAAAGCCATTCTTCGACGTCATTGCCATGATTGTTGACATAAAGACATGTGACATTCATTCAGTGCTATAAAAAAGCCAGCATACGTTTTAAATATTAGCGAAACTAAAGCTCATATAGCAAAGATCGCGTCCCTTCAGCAACGTGGACATCAGCAGAAAAAAATGCGACATTTCGTAGGAAGAAAGTGCATGACAGGAATTGTTCGTAAGTCAATTATCTTATCACCGCATCTTAGTTCGTTCATATATGCTTATTGATTTATGATAACTAGGCTAGAAAATAGCCCTTAATCTGCCTATGACAAATTTAATGTAGCAAAGTTCTCACGTTCTAATTGGAGAGGAAAATAGAATATTTTTGTTAATGCGGCAAATAAATTTAGACAGAAGAAGGTCCCGTTATCCGTACTGATTAGTTCGCAAGTTAAAATGGAAATACGTCTTTCAGGGAATGTGCATGCATTGATAATGCCATTGATCTAAGCTGTCGGATGCGTTCCTCATGCAGCACGTGCAGATTGCGACTAATTTACCTGTATCAAAATATATTGAGACCGCTTTAACTAGCTTTTTCTCTATGAAAAGACCCGTTTGCAGCATTAGATGCGATTTTCGGCGCAAATTTCGCCTTTTGATGGATGCGAACAAGCAAATATACAGATATAATAATGCTGTGATTAACTTGCAACATATATCCACTCGTTCAAATCTATCAAAAGTAGGAATTTAAATGATAAGTGTAATTTTGCATGGTGATATCACAATATAAGTAAATTAGCTTTTAGACAGTGGCGTAGCCAGCCTGACGATTTTGTCCCGCTATGTAAATTTCGAGTTATTATTATTATTCATGTCTTTAGAAATCTATTGTTTTCACAGTCAGTGAACACAAAAATATTAGCATAGCGGGACAAATCGACAGGCTGGCTACGCTACTACTTTTAGATACACGACGTAAGTATTCAATACTGCTTTTATAGGGTCTTCAACCCGGGCTTTCATCATTACAACTACATGCAGTAGTTAAATTTTCATGACTAAAGTTCGGCAGAATTGCGCTTACGCCAGGTGAAATCAATTTGAAAACGAGGCCTATATATATCCTCGTCTGCAAGTGAAAACGTCACATATATTTCCATCACTGAAACTCTATAATACTCGTTTCTGCTGAATGATCAAAGTCGTATAAATAAAATCCTATATCGAGTACTATTATAAAGTCGACTCTCGAGCTATCACATTCAACTATGATCATAATTCATTAATTGTGCTACGAATAGTTTTAAATACTGTACTACAATTTTTAGCAAAATTTCAATTCCTTTTTAAACAAGATCATCATGAAAAAAATATTTTAACGAAATTGACGAATAAATTTAAAAAGGTGTCATACATTTGTTGATAAATCCACATATTAAACTTACAAAAAATGCCTTAAACCTACCCATTTACCTGTTCAAAAGCACTCCAAAACTGCTTCAAAATCTTAGATTTTAATTTAGCCAATCGCACGTTTGCAAACGTTTCCTAGTGACCAATTTTAACTCGTTTAAACTCACGCATGCGCATAACTTACAAAAACGCCCAACGTCCATGACATGATGGCGGACAACTTCGATCTCGCATTTGCATTCCCATGCAGACGTAATTAAAATCTCCGGCCGGAATTAGTACCCTCGCACCGGCTCGGGGATTACGGATAAATTTATCTATATGATTATATTAGATAAATTTAGACAATGAGATCAATAATGAGATAAATTTATATCTATAATTACTAAAGAGAATCAGAGGCCGCGGAACCGGGGGGGCATTGGGGGCAGATGCCCCCCCACTTTTCGTGCAAGGGGAAAATGTGCCCTTTTTTAGACGTAAAAGTGCCTTTTTCTGAAATGATTTTCCCATTTTTTCTGAGATGAATGTGCCCTTTTTAATTTTAAGAAATAAAGTGCCCAACTGCCTTCTGTTTAACTGGCCTAATATTCGTCGTGAAAACGTATCTAAGGAGCACGATGACGGAAGCACGCTACTGCAACCTTATGACTATGAAAGTAAACAAAACAAGAACCGATAAACTAGATTTAAAGTTAATTGCTAAAGACTTCGTTCTCAAAAACAAAAAAGGAGTTGGATATTTTGGAAAATTTCAATAAAGTTACATTTAACCAATTAAATTTTTGTTCTAATTTGTGTAACATCTGCATAATCTGCATTTGATTCCTATCTGTGGTGGTTTAGGGGATATATATATATATATATATATATATATATATATATATATATATATATATATATATATATATATATATATATATATATAGTCTGATGATCGCCTATGTGCGTGACACGCGATCGAGTATACATATTGCCCCTTTTCGTCAGTGCCCCCCCACTTTTGACATGCTTCCGCGGCCTCTGAAGAGAATTGTGTAGACATAAGCCGTTTAGATTTCCTATTGAGTCTTGGTGATCGGCAATCGGGAAAAAACGAAAATTTGTCGAGTTGTTTTTGTGTAGAAGTGTCAGATGAAGAAAACAGAAGTTTTTAAAAAATGCGAACCTAAAGAACAAAAAATGCACCTGAAAAAGAAAGCCTTAAATTATTTCGATCGAGGTGAAAAACGGTTTTGTTTCGCATGCAACATTGTTTGAATAAATCGCCGGAAATTTGTATATTTTTTAGCATTCACAATTGCAAAAACGTGTATTTTCTACAATACATTTTTTTCAAATAATCACCTTTGTAGTTATACTAAAACAAATATTTGCATCAGGCTCTCTTTTATTCAGCAATATTAACTTATATTATTGTAAATATTATTGTTTATTATAGTAGAGCAAGCGCCGTTTAAGAGTTAAAGAATTCGTTTTAAGGCTGAATTATAATGAGGCACGCATCAGAACAAATGTTGTTGTTTTTTTTGTTGTTTTTTATTTTATTTATTTTAATTTTAGTAAACTTCGTCACAATATAGTTACCGACAATCATATCAATAATTTAACAATATACAACAATTATGACACGGTATTCACAACAGATTCTCGCACGGATCCCATTAAATGACAAACATTATTTAAAACAAAGGACGATTATTACCTAAAATTGCTAAAAACAACATGTGCATGACGCGTCTAGTTTTATCTCATTATGTTTTTATTCGTCAAATGAGAAAACGACGTTTGACACAGCAATGAACTATAAAGAGACTGGAGTGATAACTGCTATCCCATCTTCAAAGGCCAGGATGATTATTATTTGGTTCCTAAGAGAGCGGATATGATTACATCATTCAATTTGCTGTCAGGCGCTTGAACAGACCAATAGGAATAATATTGTGTTATTCCATTCTCCCTCTCAGCGATGAAAAATACTTGAAGCATCTTCGTAAGGCATATGTGTGGAATGACCCTTGATATCTTGATCTGAACGAGAGCTCAAGCGGAGCTTTTTATTGATCGTATTAGAGTCTGTTCATCGCCATCAAAACTTGCATCTTAAGCCGATCCGATCGGGCGATTTAAATCTCGTCGGTCCGATCGTCCTTGACGACTGTCTGTTGAAATAGGCGTGTGCTGTGTTAGTTAGTGACGTTATGCAATGCAAACTGCGGGGCGACAACTCGGAAGTGAAAATCGCCCTCCTCTAACAATTGCCCCCCATCAAGCGGGCCTATCAGGCACTACTGCATTGAATTTGGAATGTCGGTAAAAAGCGAGAAAAAAATTACCCGTCAACGCGAAGATTTGTCGTGTCGGCGCTTTGGAAAATTTCTTGAGAAAAAAGCAGTAGAAACACTTATTCTACAGGCATTTCGGAAAAGGGCTTTTTTTCAAAGGTCAACGATAGCAGTAATATGCCTGGTGATATTCTACACCACCCAGTTGGTCGGTGACCTCTGTTCGAATGGATGACTGAGATGTTTTTAAAAACACTACAGGCATGCTACACTTGAAACGTTATAGTATTCACAAGGACGTATCCAATCTTTTTGAAGAAATCTGTGCGTGCCCAACATCAGGGCTAAACTTTATGAGGAGAGAATTTTGAGTGGACTAGATTTTCTTTGATTTACTTTCCATCAAAAGGCAGGGGTTAGATCTCGTCTGTATATTCCCTTTGTAGCCACACGCAGTGTTGTTTAAAAAAACTTTGATGCAGACGAATTACAAGATATTCAAAATACTATGGCGATCATGAAGAAAGTAATCGAAATTTCAGTCGAATCTAATCTATTATAAAGACATCTTATGCGTAATGGTTATCTTTACTGTGCAGCGCTGTAGGAAGTCCTTTATTGATACTTTGAATGAAAACGGCAAACAAAAGATGCGGAAAATACTGTCTATTTGCCCGGATCCCGTGCAGTGTAGTGCTCCCATCTGGTTCAACCCATAAATCTTCACAATGGAATAAGGCCAGAACTGCCCCTGTTTGTTACATGAAGATTATACATTGATACTGTTGATGATACAAGCTTAACGATTAGGAGGAGAGTCTAGTGCCCAGTGGTCGCGATCTTCGACCTGCATGCTGTTTGAATTCCTCTACCGTCGGCCAAACCTTGGCCTTCTCAAGCGACAGTGAAGCATTGTGTGTACACAGCATCAGATGGGAATGACGAAACATTTCCTTCGTTGACAAAAAAATCAAATTAAAATAATACATCAAAATTGAACAAAAATAAATAAGAGACACAAAGGTTGCTGTCAGATGGGCCTTTAATTGCCCTAAACAATTTAAGGAATTCCGCTGGAGCTCTTGGAGCTGTCAGTTCTTCGACGAAGGACATTGGAAACGTCATTGTAATGTCAACAGAATGCAACGTACATACCTTGCGGTACTTAATGAGATCAACGAGATATTTGGTTGAGAGCCGAAAAACTCTGAAATTTCATTCTAAATCATAACAGGAATGCTCATTTATTAAAATTTTGATCACCTGCACGCATCATCTCAGAGACTATAGCCTGTGTAACCTGATTTTTCCTAGACAAGATCAAACTCGTGAAATGATCTGGGGACATTAAAATAAGTAATTTGTTGATGGCTTTTGCTTTTCACCAAATTTTGACACAGTTATGTGCGGGGGAAGGGTAATTGTATATTTACAACGGCTTACACAGGTTGGCATGCAGTCTGATCGATGATTTCAGATTTTCCTCCCGTGAGCAAAACCCACGAATTCTTTGTCCACATATTTTTGGACATATCCGTATCGAAACCATCCTGGGCTATTATCGTCTGTTCATCTGATACCGATTAGGACTTAGTTGAGGTTTCATAAACTGGCTACTTTATATCTCAAAATCATATCGCGTTTCGCTTAATCTCGGGTAAGCGAGAAAACTGAATATAAACACGTCCCCAAATTGATGAGTTTTTTCAGTTCGGCAACGGGTTTCATATCTAATCAGTTCACTCGGAAAATTATACTTTGATTATACTCAGTAGCATGTATGTGCAGGTGCTAGAAACATGTGTTTTGAAATTTGGCAGCCTACGCCACCTTGGGGTCAAAACTGGCCGGATTATTTAAACCCAGAGCCGGAATATTTGGTGGTTTTTAATCGTCTAACCTCCTTTGCAAGACCGAAGATCGCGAAGAAAGGCTGGATATAAAACACGGCGCGATTGACATCGATCGACAACAAGGAAGTCGGTCAACTTGTGTCATCAAGACAAAAGTGCCATATAAACTGTCGCAAAATGTTTAGACTAACTTTACAAGTAAATTAAGCTGATACCGTTTGTAATAAATAGGAAGTTAAATGCCTTTTCTGATTGAAATTAGTCTAAAATTCTCTTCGAATTTCTGCTGCACATTCGAGAAGTCAAACCTGTCAGCAAATTTCAATTCATTGCTCAGTCTCACCGCATTCATCCCTTTCCTGATAGTTTTTATTTCGGTTTTTAATTTCGCAAACTACAGTCAGGAGCATTTATAAAGTCCGAGTTATCATGCCACCTACTTCTCGTATTTGAACTTGAATTAACACACTTATTGAAAAATAAAGACTCTTCTTAAACTAAAGTGGAGTTGTCTGCCCAGCAAACTAACATTAAACATGCATTCAGGGGCAAACACCGAACACGTACAGGAAATATTAAGACACATTCCTGAAATTTTTTCACAAATCTACGAGGAATGTGCTGCATGTGAAGAAATTATGTCTACTCGTAGTCTCGCAGCGTCGTGAAGCTATGCAGCGAAGGAAGAGCGGGCTAAATGGGCGATATCCTTAAGGCCATGTTTCACAGTGCAATTTTTGCGTTCAATTTGCAATGCAATTCTACTTTTAAGAGATGTAAATTAGTAAAGAGTCTTTAAAATGTTAATGTCAGAAGCGCCATGAAGTGTATAATAAAGACAAAAGCTCGGTAGTTGCCAAATTTACATATCGTAAAAGTAGAATTGCATTGCAAGTTGCAAGAAAAATTGCACCGCGTAATATGGCCTTTACTGCTTCGTGTACGATGATTCCTCAAACCGTATGGAAGCTTATGTATTGCTTGGCTTTCCATACGCAGGACTACAAAGTTGTTAATTCTTCAATATACGTTGGAATTCTATGTTTGACTGAAAGTATAACATTAAGTGAACTTCAAGTTTTTTACAGCTAGGCCAATGGTCTGAAATATTTGATGAATTGGGGCAATTTTTTAAACAAAGGAGACTTCAGTTCTATCGATTCTTAATACCGGATTCAAATTGCATCCCCCTTTAGTTTCAGTTAATCCTGAATTCCGTTTATAATCAGGCTAACTTGTCAACCTTTAAGCCGTTCACTGAGTCAACTCATGCATGCATGCAAGTATTGTATAAAATTCATATAAAAAAGACGTACGCAGAGTAAAAAAACTACGTACTCTCAAAACAAAGGGATTGAAATATTTGTGTGCTAAATAAATAGTTTAAGTATTTTTTTATCAAAAGAACTTATAGCAAAATTCGATTAAAAAATCTTCACTGTATCTTGATCATCTTCGACAGGGTCAGGTTGACAATGGACCATAAGCTGTTTTGGAACATCAGGACAAAAGGTCTTTACCAATCCCTTACTCTGATTTCGTTATAGCCTACTGATTAATACTTTGGCTGATCTTGGATAGATTTCTCATCTCATTAGCAGTAATTCTGGCGTACGTAACAAATGGGGTTAGCCATGTAAACCCACTTTTAAGTGCCTTAATAATATAAGTGCTGAATGTGTTTTAAATATTTTTGTTGATTTATTATTCCAGATAATATAGTAATCGAAGTAAAGTGTAGAGGGCTTGATAATCAATGATATTGTTCGGTGTATACTTTGTGTTACATTGTCTGTGACGTGCCAAGCATATAAACAACATATTTAATCGAAGAAACGGTAGATTTCTGTCTATTTTTGGTCTAAATATCAACGAATACAATTCAACGGAAGAAAATTGAAATATATATTTACTGTTATGTGAAGTTCAAGGTGCTTGACATGAATAAGCTTTAGTCTAGCTGAGAATATTGTGGTTTGCGAGTAGTAATGACACTTCCTTATTTATTAATCACAAAGGAATTGGTCGGTTAATTTCAACCGAGCTTATATAAGCTAGAACAATAAAAAGTTTCCCAGTATCGAGTTTTGACGGCTATAAATAGTACGTTCTGCAAACCACTTATATTGTTTGATATTGTTCTCCTGATCTTATCCGATTAACACACGGGAACTCTACCGCTTTAGAAGTCATAATTTATTGTGCGTTTTTTACAGATACGAACGTCATTCGGCTTAGCGATATGATCTGATTAACCTAGGACAAGATCTTCGGCATGGGTTGGGTACTCGCCAATACCATTGACAAAACCAAAATTTTTTTTAACATTGCTTATTTTTATGGTGATACTGATCATAAACATAGATTGTAACTTTTTTGCAAAATTGCGCACCCGGGCTTCCGGGCTGGTTGTCTTATCAAAACGTAAACAATTTGTAGAAGGTGGCCCATTTCACTAAGGGCTGAGTCCAAACTTTATTCGGAATATACGGGCTCTGATCTGATCAGCCTATGGACCATGATAGAATGGTTCGATTCCTGCTGAGGTTTCGACTCAGCAGGCGTGAATTGAGTTAGCTAATCATCGCTCTACCACAAGAGTCTTATGTGGTTTCCTAAGAATGGCTCGTTTCCCCTCCCAGGAAAAGTTGAAGTTGCGGTTGCGTTAAATAGGAAAGCACGATTGCGATTATTCCGACTGGAATATACCGTTGACCGGCGATCACAGTCGAGGATAGTTTAAGTGCCAATTTAGAAAGCGAAGAGCCGGAGCTGACTGATGCATGCCGGTATATACAGAATGAGATAGCAGTGTGCGAGGACCTCGGGACTCGGGTCACTGATTTTGCACAATTCAGTAGGAGACTTGAATTTTGGAAACTTTCAGAGTTTTCATTGCGAGATATATATGAAATAATATTCAAAGCCGTCGGCCATGTTATTGTACACGTATTTAAGATGCCAGCAGGTCCGTTTACCTTCAATCAGCCGCAGGTGTAGCACGTTGTGTGTCAAAATGCAACGTACCCGCGCATGCAAATTGGGTTCTGAAATGTCGCGTCTGTGTGCAAACAAAATGAACTAAAAAGATAAGTTGAAACATAATATGGGTAATTTAAAACTTCGCGTCCACTCCATGTCGAGAAATTTACGCCCCTTTAGCTACAGCACTTGAATGTTCCCTTTGTTTTGATGAGAAAGTACACTTGCCGAGGAAAAATGAAGGGCAGGTGTCTCCTGTATGACTCTAAGCAGTTTCTAATCCCCAAACAGTTTCCATGCCTTCGCTGCTTCACATAAACAGATTGTAGGAAAAATTGCGCACTGTTTTACTTTCTTAGCTTCAAGTGGACCCTCGCTATATGTAAATTAGCCGTCCACAAAGTATTCTTTGATTTCAGTAGTACGCGGTCAAATGACTCAGATTATCCGGAAGGTTGGATCAGATTTTTTGTCCCATCTGATAAGGTGAAACTTGAAACTTGAAGTTTTGAATGAGCACTCTTTTATGTACGATATAGGCCACCGTGTTTCAACTCATTTCGGTTAAGTTGAATGATGCAAAGGTTAAACTTGTACAGTTTGTACTTGTCGTGCCGGGTGGCCGTAAATAACCGCACGTTTTACCTTGACATGCAATCTTTTGCAAAGTCAAAACGCATCAAAGAAGTGTACGAAAATAAGCAATATCTTTGTTTAATAACGACACTAAACGTGGCCTGACTGCTATATAGTTGAACCTAATGAAGAAGTATTTCGTTGAATTTATAACAACTAAAAAATTATACAAAAGCTTTTGGATATCTCGGGCTGTACAAAAATTTTCACAACATTTAACGTCGGTTAAATCGCAGTTAACTCAGGTGTAAATTTAGCTGCACAAAATACTCTAATTTGTGTTCTAAAACTTGGGACCATGTCAAAGAATTTATCGTTTATACATATATATACATATATATATATATATATATATATATATATATATATATATATATATATATATATATATATATATATAATTATATATATAATTCAAAAATTGGAACTCATTAGAACCGAGCTGGAATGAACTCTAATTAAATTTTATAGTTGTTTATAATTAACAATTCCTATAATCATCAGCCTATATAAGAACAAAAACTTGACAAATAAGTTGCCCGAATCGGGTTTTATAGTATTTCTGAAGTAGGAGTTTCAAAACAGTGAAAACGTCCACAATGGCAAGTAGCATTTACTTTTATTCAAACGATAATAACCACTTTCGGCTTTGTAAAATATACAGCCTATATGTTTTTAAGGATATTAGGCCTAAACACGCTAAATATATACATGCAGCAATATATTTAAATCGTTTGGTCTACAAAACCTGTTTGTGTATTTTTGTATTCATTCATGCAAGACATCTTTAATGAAGTTGGTGATAAAATTTCAAGCATGAAGAATTAGCAATGAATCTTTTGACGCAAGTTATGTCGTAGCAAATTCCTAAGAAATTCTCCATTCACGCGTAAATAACGTATTTGCCGCACGAAATTATGTCAGGAAAACTATGAAAGCCGCGTAGCGAAGATTTACATCACCAGCAGAAAGCATTGTGTAATGTTTGACCAGGTATAACTTAAATTCTGGTCGACATTAGTCGATACAAAGATATATAAAGCACGCAGATTTTGTGATCGAACTGAAATTAGAGACGAGCAAATGCTGATAATGTCCTGGAGCAAAATAAACTTAATAAAGCCTCGCCAAGCTAAAAACTATTTTACAAATAATCTTTGTTGAACAAATTCTTCATTTGATTCGTCAGGAATTCTTAATCATATATATTTATAACGAACGAGACAGGACAAAGCAATTTGCATGGATCGAATTAAATTGCTATGACTATATGTTTATAAAATTTCTGATAATTTTTGAAACTTCTCTCTCACCTCAACCGCTGAAATCGATATTTTTGTCGATGAAATAATAAATTGATTAAAGAAATTAATATCCTATTAGTGTGTATGTTATATATGTACTCATTCGTGCATAGCTAATGTCCGATATATATGTATACTGACTTGGTATTTTTTATGATCGCTGGTGTGTGTTATTATTATAGCTACGCGTGTGAATTTTCTTTCCAACACTTATCTATTTCATTTTGCATTGCCCCTCAATCAAAAAGCGATTATTTTGATTACGCGAGGGTGTTATAATTCGCGGATAACATGTTGTAATTTTAAAAGCGCTGCATCATGTCCGTGTGTAAATAGTTCTGCCGTCTGTGGAATTTGACGAGGCGCGGTGAGGACAAACATCCAACCCGAATATAATAATCTCATGATTTGCGCACGCTTCAAGTATGGACTTTAGTGTTGACAGGCGCTGGGGGATTAACGACATTTTAAATCCAGTACTGTGACGATGGCAAGCTGTGAGTTGTATATCGGCGTAACTTGGACGTCAAGCCTTGCACTTGAACAGATTAGGAAATCGCTGGGTTTACATTGCCCATGTTCCGCAAATAACTTGAATTCGCAAGATTCAAAGTTCGCGAAAAGTTTCAATACTATGATAAATTTCGACGGTAGAACAAGAGCGTCGTCTTACAAGTTTATAACTGATGTTTATACAACCCTAGAACTTACACGCTCGCTTTCAACCCGACTACAACAAGTTATCGTGAAACTTGGTCTTAGATTATATCGAGGTTATAAGTAATTTACAACACATCATATGGGCTTCGTTCCCTAAGGCTGTCGCCATTTAGCCCTCTAATTAAACGGCTAAACGTCTGACAGTTAAGACGCAGAAGAGAGATCAACGTCAGCTTCGGGTCGCATTGGGCTTTCTGAAGTCGGATTAAAATGTTGAAATTTGGATACGGACATTAAAGGATGTGTGAAATATTTCGCACAGACCGCGCGCGGGCGAACATCTTCGCTTCACAGCCTCGCAAAAAAAGCTTTCATTAAAAAGTTTAAGTTTAACAGTTTAAGAAGCACTAATCTGTTTTGGCTAGTTTGTCCTCGAGATTAAACGCTAAATGCCATTAACAGACGCTCGGGGTTCTAAGTCCCACAACGCGTGGCGATTTTATTGAGACATAAGAGCTTTTCGACTTTATGCCGTCGTTTTAGTTGACCTGATCGCCTTTTAGGCAGTGCAAATCGAGCGTGTTTCGAAACGGAATAGGTACTTATCCTTGTGAGCCTTGTAACGACAGGACGTCGCATTCAGTATGTTTAAGTAATTGATTCAAATTTTCGCTTAATGATTACCAACAACAGCACTGTTGCGAATATTGAACGAGTTTTGAATAGCACACGACAACCCACAGTGTTGTTATGAAAACAGCCTATATATAGCAACTGTGATTCTGCGTATTCAAACAGCGAAACGTGTTTACTTTATCCGAAATTTGTATATGTGTAGCTATTTCCCTACGAAGCTGTGTGTTTTCCACTCGATTTCTATTATTCGCTCCGATTGCTGTTATTATAGCGTGCTCTTTTGTTCCGTTCAACTAGAAGATAATTCCTTTCCAAAACCGTTCCCATTCACACGTTTATCGTGCCACGGCTTTCAATGCCTGTTAATCAAGGGAACAAGAGCTTGTTAAAACCACAGTGTCAAGATTACAAGATTTGTGTTTTGCCTTAAGCGCGCGGTCTAAACGCTAACTAGTCGAGTCAACAAAGAAATTAATTTGGTAAACTACACTAAATTTCAGTGCCACACCGTGTTGTTGTTCGCTGTTTAATCCTAATTTGAGTGAAATAATGTGGAACGCATTCGGACAACGGGCTTAAGTGCCATCGTCGTGGGTTTCTGTATGCGATATTATCAAGGTAGACAAAAATAGCTTGAAAGCTACCCTGCCCCCGAACAGAAAAGAAAGCACTCGCACAGTGAGGAATAATGCAGGTGGCTGGCGAATGTGAAATGTTAGTTTGAGCGTATTGTCAATCAAATCATTAGGGCGTATTATCAGGCCGTTCATCTCTTGGGCTTATTATGTTCATGCTATTGATCAAACGATAAGGAGACAAAAGCTTAGCTTACCTCCCCGTTCGCCTATGCAAACAGAACGACAATGCTATTTTGTCTTGCTCTGAATACAAATTAGATACCCCGTCTCGTTGTTGGCACACAATAACCGCGAGCCAACATCGAGTCATAACTCAAGTTCGTGTTTGCTATGGACTCAAGCTGCGGCCGGATTCAACAGCTATAATATGCAATATACAATATCGCTTATAAAAAACAAGCAATAACAATATTCGTGGCTATCGGGAAATATCAGTAGAAATCGTATTAACGTCAGATACGGATCGCTCATACATGCATTTATGAATGCAAGCCCACAATATATCAAGCGACAAGTGTTAAACAGTTAGGGCCATGCATAAATTTTGATACACTTTTTGATGGCTACGTGTAAAGCCTGTGAAGGCGCCACTCAATCTGGTGATTATATGAATCATTGAAGTCTATAAGTAAACAGCACCCGCATGGGCTACGCTGAAATTTATGTGAATTCCTGACGAGTGTCAGTCGAAAGCAAGCTCAGCCGCGCTTTGTTTTGTGTCAAGTAGGCAAAGCACTTGACACTTCGCGTTCGAAAACGTGTCAGCCAGAATAATGACTATCTCACGACGTTCGGCGCGGCTTTCGTTGGAACGCAAAAGAATCTCTTGAGCGTTGTCTCGTCGATCGAGGCGTGATTTGCGTAAAGTCTTTGAAATTACGCAAAGTTCGATCACGATTGTTATTCAAAATTTCATACAACACCTTGTCAAACGCTGCTGTGTATAGCGTCTGCATGGTCTTCTAAGCTAATTTTACTACTACATCATCAGCGTGTTCGAAAGTTACACGAAAAACGATGCGGAGATTTTAATGTTACACTAACATGAAAGAAACCTACATTATAGCACGGTTCCATGAAATTGTTGGATTTCAATGCAAATGCATTGTTTAAGTTTGGCAGCTTGCGTGTTCTGTTTTTTATTCCAATTATCATGTTCAATAACGGCATTCAGAATGTTTAAAACCCATGTTTTTGTGCTTTATCGCCTTCAAATCAATAACTTTCTTTCATGAATGCATGCGCGAGAGCGGTGCGTGGGAATTCGCCTAGTGCCAGGCAAAATAAGCCTTGTCAAGCCTACACAGGGCTCTATCATCAGAAAGCAAACTCAGACCTTTTCTACACAAAAGCATGCGTCCGGCTTTCCTGCTAAGGGATTACATACGGCACACCTGTTCAGAACGAGGTTAATTACGCCTTGTATATGCATATCGCTAGAGTGTATCGCACGTTATACGCTCATTTTCATGCTAAACACCGAACTCAATCCATTATCGAATACTCTTTTCACGACTCGAGCACCTGCCAGCCCAGAATTGATTCGACTATAGAGTTGAACGTATCTGCGGGTAGGTTTTGCGTCGTGTACATCGCCACGCGAGCCAATCAAAATCACGCGCGTGATAACGACACCAAATTTGTCGAATAGTTTCGAACGCCGTTCGACCAATAATCGGTGCGATTCGATCACGTGTGGCAACAAAGACTGGCCGGTTGAATGATAGCTTCTGCCAATGAGACAGTACCCATGCATCGCTAAACTGTATACACTGAATTATACCAGTCAAAGTTGGCGTTCTGCTGGGAAACTTCTGTCTCAATACTTGCAGGTGTCGAAGATGAATTCAGGAGCTTTACAAAGTAATATGTTTTGCTTTAAAAGCAATTTACACCTCGCTATTAATACTTAGTATCCATATTAACGACACTCTGAACGCGGCGATATATTGTTAAAGTATTATTATCGTTATATATAGATGTATAGTGCAATGACGTTACACTCAAATGACTTCTACTCTTGAATTTTGACATATATAGATTGTTTGTAGGTAACAATACGTGTGCACCATTTCGTTTTAGACCCATCTCGCAGGATAGCGCTGTGTGTCGGCTGTGGAGCCCAAATCACCGATCAATTCATCCTAAGAGTTTCACCAGATTTAGAGTGGCATGCAACCTGTTTAAAATGTTCAGAGTGTAATGTCGCCCTGGACGAAAGCAGTACGTGCTTCGTACGCGAAGGAAAGACCTACTGCAAACGCGATTACTATAGGTAAATGTTTATGTTTTATCAATAAGCTTTTAAACTATCGTATACATTAATACGAGTGTCTATCCAATATAATTTCACGATTTCCGTAGTAAGGAAAGAGGGCCTCTTTTGTGTTTATCCATAAATGATTATGTTATGGACTAGACCGTATACGATGAGTTGTACAGTTCATGTTGGCAGTTTCACACACGGTTTACAAACCCCGGCCAGATTTCATGTATGTTTTGTAAGTAATTCCTAGACCCTGGCACGGGCTCCAGCCGTCTGCGACACGCTGGATATAGATATATCTATATATACATATATATCCTTGTCGCAGTGCTACATGGAAGTCTCGGTGGTCAAGCGATTATAGACACGACGCTAAGATGTTCGGCTCGATCAAATCGCCCCGCCTTCAGATTTAGCGTAGCGGCCGTATTGATGTGCTTCGTAGGGCGACTGAGGTGAACAGTTACAGAAGCTATCTCTGCCTGCCCCTTCGTCGTATCACAGTCGCAAAAAGGCCGAGAGATTTCACGGTTATTCGACACATATATGATATTTTGGCAGCGGAGCGTATCCGCGACCCTCTAAATGACAATCATTTCATAATTTCCATTTTGAGTTTGCGTGCATCTTCAAGTTTGCTGCTCATCGATTATACTTCTGATTCGAATCAACGTAAAGCGATTTACACCGTTCGTTTATCGAAAGCTCGTGCGGTATAAACGCTCCACACGCACCTCGGAAGACAAAGTATCCCTAGATAAAATTGCCTTCAAGTCCCCACGCACAAAGTATAACACTATCTGAATTCTCCTTTCGTTTGACAAGAGTCCGAGTTACCTTTGGCCTCAATGATAATTATGCACACATCGTTTTTAGATTGTTTGGTTCGAAATGCGCGAAATGCAATCAGGGTTTTAACAAGAAAGATTACGTTATGAGAGTTAAGAATAAGATATTCCACATGGAGTGTTTTCGATGTGTCGCCTGTAGTAAGCAGCTACTACGTGGAGAGGAATTTGCGCTCAGGGACAATGGACTATTTTGCAAGGCAGATCACATCATATTGGAAAAAGCTCGCGAACACTACAGTGCCGAAAACCTTCCCGCCTCGATGAACACGGGTAAGTTAATAGCAATTTCTTCTTTCATCGTTTTATCCGTCTGCACTTGTGCGTTCGTGAGAAGCCGGTTTACTGGCGTTCGCGATGTGCTCTGCGCCAAATACTGCTTCGTTTCCGTCCGAAGTAAATTTATACGATCTGTCGATGTGCCTTATCGCAGACATATCAGTGCTTTTATAAGAATGCAGGCGTAACTTCAGATAGGTATAGTATTTAAATTGGTGTAAATGCTTCAAGTTTGCACTGCGGTAGGTCCATGGGGTGCAAAATGCGAGAGGCTGGACGATGCGTGTTGTCGAACATAACATGTCGAGTGATAACATCATTAGCGCAACGAGGCCCCTTTCTTCTCTCTATTAACACGAATTTCTGATCACGCTATGATTAATTATTGAATAATCTTACGCCGAGGAAAAGGACGGAGAGATTGTGACTTGCGTACGCACTGACACAACGCTTCATCGGTCGAAATTCAATTGAGATTTATCGTGCTATTTGCATTGCATATGCCTGTGATGTAGCTAACAGTTTGCTTGGTTTTCAAATAACCCCCATAAAACTACCCATTGTCCTTTTTATTCAATGATTGAGGAAACGCTGGCTGTTACAACGGATTAAACATTTCCACTCCTGTATATATTTCATATCCTGTGTTAAATAAAGATGTACATTGCGAGAGGAGTCTGTTTACAAAAATGTGAATTTTTATTAACAAGCTGGCCCGTTTAGCTATGCTTGCACGAATTCATTGAGAGGTGTTCTCAAGTCATGATGAATGTGTCAGCATCGAATGCTTGCATCTGGACACGCGCGTTCATGATGAAGAGCTATCGGGCTAAAATTTACCCAAGGGAACTTCGCTTGAACGTACAGTGCAAACACCAGCACCTATTAGCATGTTTTCTGTTGTCGCTTACTAATGAAACCTTTGCTTTTTCGTAAGAAATACGTATATTTAAAGTTCGACACAGTTTCGTAATTTGCAACATAGCTTGCTTTATCATAGACCTACTTGAGAAGAAACCTATAATATTGATACATAATTGCATGAATTTTTACACCGGTAATGCGTGCATCTGCTATTCAACGAATCTGCTTAAAGTTAGGACAGGCAAGGTCCGCTTAGATTGTTTTGAATGTGCTGGTAGAAATTAAAACGGCGCTAGTATTCTCATTTCTTCACATGCAGACCTCAAGGCCTCAGACAGGTTTGGCAATTTTGGCGTCGTGCCTAAATGTATACGTTTTTTAAAACACGAATTGAAACCACATTTCGCAAGTTTATTTAAAGCAGCTCTTTCATCGTGGCATGCATTCAATATCAAACCGAACTCATGCTTCGACTCTCAAAGTAACTTGTTAGAAACGCATATAATGGTCGAAGATTTCAAGCAATGTGGCCGTCCTATATTTTCAAAGAAAGAATGTCTTTACTATTAAATGTCTTTGTTTGAGTAATTCTCAGGACACAGATCTTAGCTGCTTAGCTTTGCATTGATATAACATATACAATTGATCGAACTTCAAGTCGAGATGCTATTTTTGCTATCATGTACTTGCTTAATGTATTGTAACTGACCCCTATGGTAAAGTACATATAGATTTAAGACGCATACACGCATGTCATACAGCCAACGAAGTGGGCTTTGAGACCGAAATCAGCTTTTAAGTTTAAGAGAAATTGCAGATTAGCACAGGCGTCCAAACAAATGTAAGCAATTGAATTTGAGGGTTTTGGGTTCACATAAGTCGCCACATTGTCGCGAAGTGGTCAAAAGATTTAATGTGTATCGTGTGCATGATCACTGTTTTACCCCATTCAGAAAGCAGGAACGTCGATGCTTTTTAAACGGACCGTGATTATCATGTGCTTCGTTTAAAAAAGGCTGAACTTCACGGCTCTTTACCTCCAAGAAACAGCGCTTTAGTTCTGCACAAGAATAGCGTGTCAATTCTACCTCTTTAAACTAAATTGTTGTCTATTTCCATCAGGGTAGACCGCAATCCGAATTGTGGTGTTGATCTTTTTAATTCCAAACAATAAATCATAAACACTATTTGTTATAGCAGTTCTACAGTATCGCGTTCTGACCACGAATCAATTCCTTGTGGTGTGATGCCCAGTCATTCCGGCCCCTTGATCATAACAACGCGCGCGTAGATTTTTCTGGCTCCTTTTATTTTTTTATATAATGAACTGAGCAATATGTGGGGATTCTATTTAAAAATATGAAGTCGCGATGTGCAAGCTGTTATCTTGATATTGCAGATATATATTCACCAAACAAACTTAACAAAGAAATCGCGATCACATAAATATGGATAATATATTGTATTGTTCTAACCAAAATGCACGGACTAAGTCTAAGGAGAGCGAGGAAACGCGTTTGCAGTGTTGATTCAGGTCAATTGAATTGATTTGGGACGATTTGCGTGGACTTATCTGATATATAATCTAGAGTAATATCAGTTGGTTTGTACACAGCGCCATCTAGCCGTGACTTGTATGAATTGTTGATTCGCAAATTATCGTAGGCAAGATCGAGAAGTCAATACCGAATTGGTCAATCAACGTTTCCGTTGCAGACAAAAAGCATGTCGTTTTTGTTAATTAAAGTTAAACGCAGGCATTAGTCTTAAAGCTTAGCCTCTTCCTTTCGTTAAACGGCACCCATTTCCTTATAATTACACAGAAAAAGAGGCTTGCCCATTCTTTGCCGGACACATGCAGCTGTTAAATCGCACCTCTCGCAATAAGCACTCGTACTGGAGTGATATTGTCCCTGTCTGCTTGAGCTGTTCCATTCCGCGAGAGTGAAATCGCATTTGGTTTTGATCAGAATATTTCAAAAATACACAAACAAAATAGAAGCATCATTTTAGCAACAAAGTTCGAAGAGAAATGTTCGAAGCACGTAAAATTTGCCTCGTGGGAGAAGCACGTAATTTGCCTTGCTATATAATAAACTTTGCTATTCAAGTATTTTTCAAGGAGCCATCATTTGTTCAAAACTCGATTGTTGGTAACCTAACATGCATCCATCGCCTGAGATGTATAAAATATAACCTTGTTTTACGGTGTGCGACTCGCGACGTCGGTTTAAGAGAAGGTTTTCTAGAAAATTCATAGCTTTTCAAGCAAGCTGTCAGGGAGTTTGATAATTGATTTTAGGCTTCGATTGACTTAGCACTCAACAAACAGTCTCCAACTTTGTCAAATTCACGGGATATCCTTTAGGGCATACAATAATTTCTACAATATGCAATTTACGATGTTATAAGGTTAATTATGTCTGCATAAACATATCCAAATTATACACCGATCTTATATACCTTTTATGGAAATTGATTATTAATGAATAATGTTACATGTTATGTATGAACATATGCAGTGTTTGTGTGTATAGGATTAGAAAGGTGTTCGTCGACTTTTTCGAAAAATATATTTATAATGAAATATATATTTTCTTTTGGAGGAGTCATGATCTATACTTAGATACGAACTCGCCTTTAAGCGTGTTGATGTTCTCAGTCGATAAAAAACGGACTAAAACTATAGTTTATAATTCGTTTGCATATGACGTCACAATCTGTCATTCGGCGCCATCTTGGTTGCCTCTGCCAAGTTTCCTTCTGATGTTTAATTTTGAAGATAACAGTTCGCGTTGCTTCGGCCGTTCTTGTTTATTCTGCGACCGTTTTGTAGCCATATTATAATCAACAGTAGATACTTTTTGAAAGATACTTTTTCCAACTTACAGTGAAAATCGTAATTCATGTAGCTACGTATCTTTAAAAGTCTGTCAAGATGTCGGAGATCTGAAGCTACCCACTTCGATAAAAAGTTTTTTTTATAAAAGTTTATTGTCAAAATATAAATTCGCCAATATATTTGTTTGCTGTGGGATAATAATTTTGTCTCCATGTTGGAAAGCCTGATGTAATATGCAATGCGGACCCAATGCGCTTTATGTGATCATGCACAGATATCTTTGCAGATGTAAATTGAATGTGCAAATATGGCTGTATTTTTTTACGGGAAACACAAGTCGCTTTTCTTGCAAGTCGAATTTGTCATATTCGTCTAAATAGTGTCGTGTCTTTTTGTAGAAAACCTTGAATCCATAGTTTCATTTCAGACACGACATATAATGTAGAATTTCACCATTATTATAGGTATAAAATTAAGACTAAACCCTTCAGAAATTAACCATTTCTACATTAATATATTGTTTTCTCTTTCATACTATCAATACTTTACAATTCATGTCTGTTTCCTCTGCCATTTTTACTGTGTATGACTAAAACATCGTGTAAAATGCCCATGATCTTAGGTTAAAGAATACATTATTCATTTAGTATTTTTTTTTGCTTTGATAAATGATAAAAAGTCCAATATAAGGACTAGTATGTATATATACTAGTATGTAAAGCACTTTGTCTTGTTTTTGATCGTTTCTACTGGTGAGATCTAATAATAATCTATAGCTCTTATTAGGGGAAATGGTCTTAGTATAAAGGGAGTTTTTAAATGTCTCTATAATTATGTAGCTACTCGGCATTATGACATGATGAGAAATTTTCTGATATTGTTATAATTATCTCTTTCATCTTTGCTGCGATTAAACTCAGCCTCAAAACTATTCCATTAGGAAATTCGCTGGTATAGAGTGCATTAGTGAGGAATCTCAAGGCTGCATATCATTAGGACTCGATCAGACAATAAAGTTTGTTTAAGTCGGATGTTCTCTTTTTAACAGGAAGGAAACTTTCTTGTGTGTCCCTGAAGCTCTTAAGAAGCTTTCTCGGAGTAAAGTTCTCCCCAGCGCGAAGATTGTACGAAAGAGGCTTGAAAATGCTCGATAAAAAAAGGTTTTGTCTACTATTATTTTAGACCAAGCCATAGGGTGCATGCATGATAATTGATTAAAACTATTTATCTAATCATCTTTTCCGACTTTTCCCGTGGATGTTCCTCGGCTAGAATCTTTTAAAGCGCTAATTGCCCTATAATTTGGATGCGTCCGATCAATTTGTGTTCAACCTAATCTGAAAGATTTCTTTTTAATCCTGTGAACGACAATCCGTGGGGTGGACTATCGAAGAATTGATTATTTCTTTGTTGTCTCAGCGAGGACGGGTGATCGAATAAGAATGCAATGAGATTCTTATCTGAGATCAGCCATGCCACGTCCAGGGTAGGGCAATGTGGCTAGAATCATCACAAAGATGCTGCAGTTAGCGATGTGTGGGATCGATTCTATCTTAAAATCAACAGTAAAAGAATTCCATCAACGTTTTAAAATCGCTCAAATTTCATATTGCACGCCTAATGTCTTCATTCTCAATTGATGCGCCCCACAACAGCCGAACACAAACATGCAAACAGTCTAATCGATTCACAATTATTAATCTTTTTATTTTTAAGTGTATAAAAGCTAGGCAATCGATTGTACAAAAATCAATCCACCTGTCCGTTTGACCACTGCTTTTTCTGTCAGTCAAAATTCGTCGCTCTACGATAATGTGAACCATTGTCTGATATTGTATGAGGCACACTCGCTATTTGTGGTCTTAAAATATGCGTGCGCATGACATTGTACCTATTTCTGTACCAAACGAATGATGCACGATAGACTATATTACTATATTTAAGAAATTTCAATAATGCATTCTAAGATAACCAGAGCGCCGTGTCAGCATCTTCAAGTAACTTTTTCATCGAGCATGATTCAGCAACTGTCTAAAATATCTTACAATAATAAAAACAGCATATACTAAAGGCCTTTGTTAGAATGGGGTCCAAAGTTTGAAACATATTGTCTATAAAACGTCCTGAATGATTATTCAATTAATCTTTTTAATGAATAAATGGATGTAATGGGATGTATTAAGTAGTTCACTCCATGCACGTTTAAAAGCTTTCTCATCGAGACTCGTGAAAATTACAAAGTGGCAGCGTCTTATTTGTCATTCTGAAGATGGTACTAAGATTTTAATGCAACCCAGCAGCTGTTCGTCAAGTTTGTTGTCTAATTTATCTTTTTACGTCTCGTTTATGAGTTTCTAATCGAAGTATAAGAAACTACTCGACAGTTAATGTGGGACTATAGAACATGCAAAACACTTGAATGTCAGCTTCCCTGTAATTAAGCTAGCACATGATCCACACATCAACCCTTATGCCGGAACAAACTCCTTTATCTCAGCAGCTTCTTCGATTCAAATTGACAGGATCTTTGTAATTATGCAACTCCCATCCAGCTCATAAACCTGAACGTCTCAATTTAATCAACTTAAATCCTTTCTTAATTAAAGATTACTATCAAACAATGATTAAAGAATTTCATGACATTGATGTAACTCGTATATTTATAAATGTGTTTGTAAAGGATATCGCTTATGCTGTCCATTAATTGCAGTCCTTTAGTACAAATAGTTGAAGGACCCAGTAATGGAGGTTTAAAATTGCTGCCACGCCACGCGTAGATGTTTAAAAATAGAAATATTGTCCGTCTGCTGGTGGACTCAAAGAAACACTGTAGTTTCTCGCATGTAAAATAGTTTTCTTTTGTGATTCTCGAAAGGAGAGCTGGGAAAGCAAATACCATACAATGATGTTTTCGTAAACGGCATGCAATTCTATCCTGCATGTCGTATGCTATACATACATGTATAGACAATATAGAAAGAGAAGGTGGGACTCGAGCATGCAGTTGTGCCAAGACAGATAAGATAATACCTGATTATGACAAGACAGTCGATTCGAAGACATAGATTTTTACCCTTTGAATAAAATAATATGAATAAAATATAGGCTAGCAGTTGAACAGAGATATAGCCAGAGTCCTGGGGAGAAGTACAAAAACAACTTTTTGTAGTGCTAAAATAATAATATTTTTGCTAAATGAAAGATGATGATAGTCATTGTTTCCTTCCGTCACTTGAGCAAAATTTACATTACCAGTGATACCATGCACTCCTATTTTGTCAATTCGATGAGCAAAATACAACGCTTAATATGCACGCGTTAATTAAAAACTAAAAACAGGGATTGTTTTTGCAAATGCCCCGGAGAATAATCGAGTTAATTGTCGTACACAACATTCACGTATTGTTTACGAGGTGTTTGGAACAGAAATAACTGTTTTGTTACGCGTGCTTCGAGCAGAAGCTCAGTTGAATTGTTCCGTACGGTCGTAGAGGCAAAATTAATGGCTCGCTGTCGTATAGGTGGGAGGTTGGAGATGATTTGGAGATAACCTTAGCAATGCAATACCGTTGAGATAAGGCCACGTAATCATTTCATCCCGTAATTGTTATCGAGGGATAGTAAATATCGATCATATTTCCATGAATGCTTTCTAAGAATAGCGAAAAAAAACAATTATTCGTGGGAATATTAGCCTAATACCAGAATGCAATGTAATCATGCTGTTCCTTATTCAAATCTCAAAACCTAAAATTGAAATTTCTACCCACTTTTAATCTCTTCCAGATGCCTCAATTTCCTAATCACCTAAAATCGAATTCTGCAATTTAATTAATTTCGATAAAAGAGCATGCGCCATTAAGAAAAAGCCCGCCCATCCTGGGGTACGAGGTTGCCCCTTCTAACTGCATTTTCAAAAATATCATATGCAGTATTTTCTGTGATATTCCATTGTCTTAATAATTAAACTGTATATTAGTTATATGAGGAAGGTTAAAACACACACAACTGAACGGAGTTGTTCACCTCAATTATATTTTTAGAAATACAAAAAAGTGTTTCGTCGAATTGCTGTAATCCTACAAACAGCTCATCTCTAAATTGTTTATTAAAAGTTGGAGGAATATTTACAGTCTTGTGGTATAAACATTCAATCGTATATATCGCGGAAACGGGTATAATTCGTGTTTCCTGAATTTTCAATTGGTAAATACACAAGCATCCAGTTTCTTAGACAAAACAAAAAATGTTATTCTAAGATAATGTAGCGCAGTTTCCATCCTGTTTGCTTCGAGAATGCGTTTTAATTGCAAATTAAAGTCGATTATCTTTATTCTGTATTTGCCCAAAGATGCTGATGAGGCGCTCTGAACCTCACAAGGCTACTGCACGCTGCCGTTAAAGGCTATCACAGATTCTCGGAATACCCCCGGACAACTAAAGCGCACAGCAGGCTCGAATATGAATTTACTAAACCTGATATAACGTCGTGTTTCGTGTTTCTATTTTCTTTGGATGTCAACACATGCACGCCTGCAACTAAAAATATGAGTTGACCTTTGCTATAAAATTTTGCAATGAGGACGAGATTGTTCTTCGATAACTCTTGTTGACATGTTTTATTTGACGCGTAGCACATTACATCACAAACAACATCAATGAAACCGTTTCTCTTGTCGCAACAACAATAGGCGCAAATATGATGAATTGCAAAGTATAATGTTGACAATAATCTGTACGTGATGATGTGGTTTCTTCTTTCAACTAAATTGGAGCAATCCAAGACTTATAATTTCATAAGAATGATTACAAAATAGCTTTTCATTCGTGGCCGCTTTAGAAGTTTACTTAAATTACCATTGAAATTATGACTATCGGCATGTACGTGAAAGTTTGGTTGCTTCGTTCGACGTAATTGGAGTAATCTAAGACTACATTTCACATTAGTTATTACAAAATAGCATATTCATGGACATTTTAGAAATATCCCCAAGGTATAAAGGGTACATGTTTTTGCTACTCACGAAGCAGGCTGGAGTAGATTTTTCAGTCGTATTGAGCTCCCATACGACTGAAGTTTAATTCCATGCATAAAGTAACTCAGAGAAGTTGCTTTTTAAAATAACTTGTCATCAAATAACATGTCATTTTTTGTCTCACATTCAGGTCGACCAACCTATCAAATCCGTCACGAGGCGAACAGTAAAAAGGTTGAAAAGACGACTCGTGTAAGAACTGTCCTCAACGAAAAACAGTTGCACACGTTACGGACGTGCTACGCTGCGAATCCACGACCGGATGCGATGATGAAGGAACAGTTAGTTGAAATGACCGGCCTAAGTCCGCGGGTTATTCGCGTATGGTTTCAAAATAAAAGATGCAAAGATAAGAAGAAGTCCATACAGATGAAACAGCAGGGCTCCAGAGCAGTTAGTTCACCAGAAGATCAGGTAACGAAAACCAGGGAATGTTTTTCTGAAGCTATAGAGTGCGCGCGATGCAGTATTGATGGGATGCAGGCATGGCCCGATTGTTATACTCGATAACTTCTGAGCACGTTTTAGCGTTTGCAGTAACTTTATTCAGTCTAACGAGCAATTTTTAGGCAACTTTCAGACTTTGATAGCCTCGGACGCTTGCAGACTAACTTGAAGCGTGCGTTTGTTCTCTGGTACATGCAACAACAAGAAAAACACGAGAGTAAACATTAGTATCTAACCTAGGAGAGCTATATGAACCTTTATTATATTATTTTTACCTTTTGCCTGCCACTTCAGCCCTCTTGACATCAGCTGTAGCAAGCAATAATCCAATTTACTTGCACGAAATTTTTTCGTTACGACTTAACGCTGCTTGCCTTGAATCCCCTGACGATAGGATAGGTTTTCGAGAAACATTATTTTGGGACGAAAATTAAAGCGAAGGCCATGTGTGTTCTCAGTTTGTAAAGGCAAAATTATAAGTAATAATAGTCCAGCTCTTCCGATTGCATTGCTTGGCGTGAACCAACCATATAAGATTCAACCATTTTGTAGGATATTGCAAAATATTATTATTTACAAGAGCTTAAAGATGAAACAGCGTGATAAAATATTTATGACAGCGATATGGTTCTCATCATTCAAAAATTTTCTGACTCCTTGACGAGTGGGGGTTTTACTGCACCTTCCCCTTTTTATCGCCGCTCTTTCCTCTAGACCACACCGGTTCAAAAAACACCGGTCATTTCCATGAAAATTCTTAGATGAATCTTCGTATCAGAACATGGGTGACGAAACGAGAAATTCAACTAATGATTCTTGAAATGGCTAATATGTTCATGGGGGGTAGACAGTCGCTTACATTCCTTCCCATTTTGTATCTCAAAATAAAGCGTGGCAAAGCGTTGACTTGCTATCAAAATAAATAATCGTTTCAAGCTGGTTTTTGTTGCTGACAGAACTTGAAGGTCACATTTGTCGCCATAATAAGGTTATTGTGTCTCAGGTAATTGACTTCTCCTGTCTCATCGCTCCAAATAGCAGCGCAGATGAGAGTAGGTTTGCTGAATGATTAAACATACATGCCCCAATGTTCCGTGATTTCAATTTACGGTGTTCAGCCGATAACCATGCACTAGTAGCTTGGCTTGTTGAAATAGATAAAGGTAGCTACCCTTACAAGTTACAAATGGCTATATTCTGTTAGTTTTATGTGAGAATTAATTCCGTGGTGGTGTGTTGACTGAAAGCAAGCTTTCTGTTATTTCGGTGTTCCATATAAAGAAAAATTTTAAATAACAAGAGTCTTTGAGAGCTCTTTAATTATTTTAACCAATTATCCAATTTCAGTGCACGAAAATTTTACGCCCTCTAAGGCTCTTTCAAGTTGAGGATATTGCAGCGCAAACTCAAATAAATTATGTTTCCTGGAGAAATAACGAGAATATGCACTATTTTTTGTAGACTCGCACTTTTCCTTTGTTATACAATAAATGTTGCATTATCATTTACAAAAACATCATTTAACTACGCTGTCCATAATTTCCCAAATGATTAAAAGGATAAATCTATTTTTTAGTCATCGTGTAGCTTAACAGACGGCTCATCGATTTCATTACAACAATCGCTGCAAGACCGGAATAGTATGGCGCATGGGCTGGTTGCATCGAGTCCAGACTCCGATCCAGGTTACCAACCGTGGAAGGCGTTGAATGAGTTCGCGATGCAGTCAGAAATTGAAAGAACACCATTCGAACAGCTGGTAGGTCAGTTAGAAAGATTCACATACTAATATTTGTACGTTCATTAGTTATTATTTTTGGGTGCAAATCTGCTAATGGAATATGCATTGCTTTCTTGGGATTTTCCTAACAAAAGCACAGTACAGGAAATAAACAGTGGGACCACTAAGGGCTGCTGTCCAGTGTCACGTTTTTTGCACGTACGTACACGCACGTAAAAGCTTAAAACCTTATGTTAGTAAGTTATTGTATAAATAATTTTATGCCAGAAAAAACGCACCAAATCATCAACAGAATCCAACCCTATGCATCTATTCAATCGTTGATTCCATAAGTACCATTTAAATGATTTTAAACTTTTACGTGCGTATACTAACGTACAAAAAACGCGACGGTGGAAAACAGCCCTAAGTAAGAATTTTATACGATTGGGTATCTTATTACGCCGTGCATTACCATATTCGCAGCCAGTCAATTGCATTTTCAAGCCAATCTGAACTTTAAGCTGGCTAACCGCAGCGAATAATTGATTAAGTACACATCACCGGATTCCATGTTCAGTTAAGTGGCCCCGCTGTTCAATCTGTATACTGTGTTATTGATCCATGTTTTTCATTTCCGTTGGAGGATGCGAATTGTAGGAGTAGAAACATGTTGCTATCTTTTTTTCTTAAGTTTCCCGATAAGTTTGCCAGAATATATCATCCGGTCAAATATCAAATAGGTTCCTTTTCTTCGACAGAACTCGACAGCAAATAGTAGTAGAACAAATATTAGTTTTACAAATCATCGTTGTCTCTGAGTTGTGTGTGCAGTTAGTTTGATATGATATTATTAGGAACAGACGAAAGGAATATTTGCAAAAATATTGAAATGCATGCATCAAACATCTATTGATTGTTCAACATCATATAGCGACAGCAAGTGTTTTTATGTATACAAGGCCAAAAAGGCCAAGTGAATATTAACAGAAACACTTAACATGGTGGGCTGGCGGTCATAATTTGCATCTTAAGGATGACTCAAAATGAGATATGAAAGATTGGTGCAGTATGTTCCACTACACTTTTTTGGCATATTTTTCCACTTCATACAAGGGCTTATTTCGAAATATTTTAGGCTGACGTTTATGAACATGCATGTTTGATTGCCTACATTTTTATTTCAGGTAAATTTTTCTGAGCAGAATCCAAATGTGACGTCGTTGCTAAGCAATACAACCTGACGATATGAGCATTCCCAGGAAACCAAATAAAATGGATAATTCTGAAATTAGAATAACATCATCATAAATTGTTTTGTGAGCTAAAAATGAACCACGAATATACAATGTTAATAATATAAATGCACAATATAAAATAGGAATATGTAATCTATTTATTATTATATATATATATATATATCAAAGGTATAAATTAAATAATTGTCTGTTTTCTTCACTTTTAACTGCATGGGGTTCAATTCTGTAGCCTTTCATATTGTTTACACCAACAATAACCTCTGGCAATTAATCTGTCTGCAAGCATTCATCTTACTTCATTATTGAGTGCATAAAAAGTTAATCCAATTTTAACAATTCGTATATTTTAAGCTACAACAATTAAAACCCTCATATAAATATAATGATCGGTTACTTCACAGTCAAACTATTTGTCTTAAATCATTAGCTGCAAGCTACAGCTAAAGTCCGCCAATTTTCGGTTTAAAAGAGTCAGTTCGCAATGTGATGTACAATTTTTTAAAAGAAAAGTGCAGTTACTTGAATTTGTGGCTTTCATAGACTTACCTTATTTGGTATTTACAGAGACGATGTCTATTTACAGAAAACGATGTGTATGTATGAGTATACACAAATTGAGGCCTCAGAGTAATTGATCATTGACAGACGAATGCGATGGACTACTCGAAAAACATGCTTTGCGTAAACTTCGACTTGTTCTTGAAAACTGTACAGCGTTTAGCTTTACAAGCTCAGCAAGTTTAGAAAAGCATTACCCAGCATGACTTTTTGTCTGAGAATTTATTCAATAGACTGATCTTAAAGTTGACGAAACTTTGAACGAATGCAATAAAAAATTATAATGCATTATCATTTACAATGCCAGAGCTCTCGAGTTATGCATAACTTAACCTTGATAATGTGATTCCTAAAACGTCTAGATCGTTTGCACGTCGCATAATCAAATCTCATTATAAAAAATGGCCGTTTTATGGTTTTTTAGTAAGAAATCTGCAAAAAAATCTGCGACGAAAAAAAATTTTCATTGCTGTACTGCATGAGAGTTGGCGTTAAAAAAAAATTGGCGTTATGACGTTTTTGCGGTCAGGTTTTGGTCAGGTTAGCCATTACAACAAGATCTGAAGTCGAAGGAAGATAAAAAAAATTATCAGAAAATGTAAAATTTGTCTTCTTCGTTGTCATTTCGTTGGTATACAACGAGCTAACAATGTTAACCCAATCTTGAGTCGACAAACAAACACGTTCAAACATTATCATTATTAGACACTTTGTGATGGTTATATGTAGTATTTCACATAATTAAACCATAGCGCGGGCTCAGTTTCACTATTTATAATAATAAAACTAAAGAAGTAGCCATGATTTATGAAATATCCACCAAATAACAACAAATTTTCTGCAAATATCTTGATAATTTTGTTACGTATATTACCGATTTATAGTTTTCAGCTATTTTCATTGAAAAGCAATCGTTTTAACTTTAAATTTCTGCCTTTCACGCTTTGGGTCCCGAGGCGTTCATATTTGATTGCTTGCATATATTTTTAAAATTATTTGCTTTTATACCGGGAAATCTCAACAAAATTACCGTAAATAGTTTGCTTGGTACACAAACAATTCAAAATGAGCGAAAGAAAGAAATGAAACAAGAGGATGTTGGAATAATCTGTTGGATTGCAAAACTTTTCAAGCGATGGTATCTGGCCGTCCTGTACAGTGGCGTCGGGCCGAGAATTTGAGCCCGAAATACTTTCTTTGGAGTTACATTAATGCAAGGTAAATAAAATAAAGTTTAGTTAATTCAGCGTTCTCCCATAAACGTGTCTCTGCAAAATTTTCCTTCTGTAGCTATATACATTGACATTGTCATTGTAGTGAAATTTTATTTAAACAATTTATTCAATCAACGTGTTATAAGTCAGAATAAAATGAATTATCGAGAGTTTAAAATAGGCTACGAATTATCATGCTTTAACACTAGAACTTATGGGACAATAGCAACAATTCATTTGTAATAAGCTAAAATTTCAAAGTGTGTTCATAGATTGTTTATATCGTGCAGGGTCCCAGCCCAGACCCAGTTATTAATCTTTAACAACCACAAATCGTCCTAGTTTGTAATTTTAACTGATTTCTCAGTCGAGTATTTCCAGAACCTAGCAATATTTGAAAAATCGTTTTCGATTATCACAATGTTCTTCACAATCATCTCAACGAACTAAAATATATCCCATCGATTTAATGTTGACCTTACCATTATCCGGTGCGCACGCAGCGAGATTTCCGCTCACTGGAAAGGTCAAATACCCAAGAAAGCAGTCGTTATGTACGAGATAATCTGTGCCACCAATGCCAATAAATGAATCGGGAGATTTGCACGAAGGGTCTTCATCTGCTATAATGCCGATTCGAGCGGCTGGATACATCTTCAAATTTGAAGCTTGATTATTAAAACCCACTTGGTCGCACCCGTTTTGAAGGGAAGAGTAAGAGGGTATCAGTGATTTCCAGTCCTCTCGTCCGACATCATATATCGGACGAAATACGCCATCTTTTAACAGACTAAGCAGTGAGGTTCCTGGGTAGTAAAAAAATAGGCCCTCAGGAGTGCATAAGTATTTGCAAACTATTTGGACAATGGACAAATAGCTTATAATTTTTGGTGTTTATATATGGAAGGGATCAGATTGCGTTCCGAAATATTATCACCTATTCGAATCTATCTGACCTATTGGCTCAACTGGAAGAGCATTGGACTAGCAAAACAAAGGTCGATGGTTCAATTCCCACAGGTGCCAAGCCATTTTAGTAGCCTGGTTGGTTAACCTTGTTGCCATAAAACTAATTGACTGATGTGATATCACTGAGATGAATAATTCTAGCTTCAAAATGTACGATCTATCTGGTCCTGCTGGGAATTATTTTCTTTGCTTACCTGCGTATTTGATCTTAAGAAACTTTGGATCAGAATGAGTGTTTATCCCGATGCATATTTCGTTGAATGAAGTGCTCCAGTAGGTTGGAAGTTTGGTTTCTATGAAATCAAAGCCAGATGTACCACCAACTGGGTTATACATTTCCCGATTTGACCAGTAGAGGGAATTGTATGCGAATGTGTTCTGATAAAAAGGATACACGAGTTAAATTTGCTCGTTAAACACCTCACCCGTTAGTTCCATGTCTAGAGCGAAGACTTCTATATCACCTGTCATAGGCACACTTATCTCAAATATTTCTAATTTCTCTAATTGAGAGTACATCTCTAATACAGAGAATCCCTTGTACAGACACCTCTAATATAGGCGTCTCTTAAGCAAAGATACCTGTGCATGGGAGCACCTATTTAGTACAAACAATTCAAATACAGACATCTCTCATACAAAAAACGACATTTCTAATACAGTTAGTCATCTAGCTCGCCTCTATAGAATGTAGACACTTTCATGATTTTGCTTCTCTAATTATAACGGGCCCCTATCTTTCAAGTAGACAGTTGCCACGCCCCACTCCCTAGTTGCCAAGCCCCAATCTCTCCGAATACAGGCAACAATCAAATACAGACACCTTCAATACAGAAAGCTCTTTAATGCAGACACATTTCTAGTGCAGCGACCTTTCTAACACGCACACACTTCTTTAATACCGGCATCTCGTTAAAATGGCATCTATCTAATTAACACAAAAGCCTCGTTAAATAGGGAAACCTTTCTAACACGAATACTAGTCCAATTGCAAAACGTCCTTGCTACACTGATTCATTGCCCAACCCCCCAACGGCAAAGGTGCGTGAAAAACCATTCGTTTCCGTATACAATTAACACGTATGACTTTACCTTACTGCCGTCGACTTTCATCACTAAAGTCCAGCCACCTCCTGCACAGCCTTCAAGTGACGTCATTTGACAGTAAGTCTGTGTCAATTCTCCATCCGTAGAAATGTTGTACACGCCATTCGGAAGATTGCTAATAAGATTACATAAATCAAGATACACGTAAATTTTGGTAAATGAACATGATGGAAGATATTTGCGTGGTTATAGATGTTTTTCTAAGTATAGATGAATATTTTATGCTGGTGAATACATGAGAGAGTTTGTGCATAAACGAATCTTTCTATTTGGACGGATTGTAACCAAGGGAAAATGCAGTATTTGTTCGCTCTACCATTCGCTTGAAGTTGGATAGGAAGATAACAAATACCTTTTCAACTTATGAAGTTCCTTACAAGATTTAAACATTCCTAAAGATATACAAAAGTGCAATTGGAGCTCAATTTTTTGAGCATGGTGATCTGTGCATATGGCAAAAAAATGACATGAGTTCATTCATACCAGATACTTTCTCACAAAACCTTCCCGTAAATCTTTCAGGTCAAGCACACTGGAATCCCTCCTTATCACCAGGAGCCTCAACACAACTACCTCCATTCTTGCAAACATTTCTCAAACAAATTGGTTGCTATAATAAAACACGTAGTTCCATTTAAATATATTACAATTTTCACAGCAAACACTTGATACACATTAAAAATTGGGGTATTACGCTGGCGTGCTCCTCCTTATTTTCAAGGGTAAATACATTTAGTTTGATTAAACGTACATGCAGCTTCAGAATTGCAGTGTTATTTTGATTAAAATTATTAGTAGATTATATTTTGAAATCATGATCACTGGTTTCGATATTGCACAGACCTTTTCTGGAACTGGCATATAAAGTTTCCAAGAACTGTCCTCGTTTTCAACGTTTCCATTCTGAGAGCAGCTTTCAACTCTTTTTAAGGTTTCGCAGTTTATGTTCTGGCTCTTGGTTGAGTAATATTTGAAGCCAACACACTCATCAGCACGTAAGCATCGCTGGCTACATTCGATCACTGATCCGGCACGGTGATTGGTCAGAGTATTTGTCACAAAACAATCTCCTGTATAAACCATGTAACGGTTGAAATTACACGCGTGACTCCCGAGGGGTGTGGGGCGAGTTCTTTTTCCTCTTTGAGGAAATAGAGAATCTCCTCTATGGGGGGCGTTTCATATTTCCGTAGACAATAACCCCCGGTCCCAATTTTTTTGAAGTTGAAATTGTTACCGTTGGAGTCCTAAATAAACCTTCAATATTCACCCTCCTAACGAATCGCATATTCCATAAAAATTTCAACCAGACAACTAATTTTACCAAAGTAAAAGTGAAGCAAAGTAAAGTAAAACAGATTCCTAATAAGCAAGACATCTTGAGAATACAATACATTATAATCCATACAAGAAACGATTGAAAAGACAATATAAAAATAAAAAAGTAAGAAAATAATCTTTCTAAAGACGTTTAATTTTGCCCAACAGAAAACTCGAACGAAGGCCTCAGTTATGTACAGTATTTATCTATAGGCTTAATTTATTTCCCCATACCTTTAGATTGCTTATACATTCCTTGCTTGAACCTGTTCTCAGCTTGAGAAGTTGCCAGCGCAAATATGCAAACTAATTTTACTTTAATCGTAATCAGAGAAAATCCGCCGTAAGGATGTTTAATGGAAGCCATAATTGCAGGTCTTGCTTTGTAGAATGCAAGCACCGTATGAACGCATATTGAAAATGTTCATGTAGACTTGTTGCCTTAAATGGAAGTTAAAGTTCAATTAACACCCTGTCTAAATAATATATTTGCTTTCAATTTTCAAGGTGGCTACTCATTGAATATAAGGTTATAATCTACAATCTGACTGGCTAAGCCATCCGCCATATATCGACTTACATACAGTGAGAAACAAAAGCAGTATGGGCAGCAGTTTACATGCATTACTTGATGTAAAGCAATTTTAATCTTACGTACTGAAAGTATTAGAAGTATAGAACAAATAAACGAAATACGAATCGTAATAAGTCAAGCAGAATAGACAAGAACCTTATTTAAAAATAAAATTCGTGTATCCAAGTTTAGCCATTGTGTATCCAAGTTGACAGCCATTTAACTTGAGGTTGTAACTGTATTGTTGAATATTCATTGTGAATCATTGGTGTATTTTTAAATTTATTTATGATTAAGTAGTTCATTAAATTCCTTTTTTACATTTAATTCCCTATTTATTAATAATGATTATGATACAGCCACATAATATTGCTTTTATGTAAATTTTTAAGTGCTCTAACTAATATTGCAGCTCCTCAAAGTGACTACATCAATATATTTTCCATCCACACCTCTATTCATTAAGACAAACACATACACATGTTTTTAATGGGCGCTTACATGTAAGTGTTTTCGTAATCACCTGCATTTGCAGCTTTTTAGTTTACTCAATAGTTGGAAGGGATGAATATCATAGGTTTATATATTGAGCTCTTTATTCAACCGATCAATACAAAACCTAGCTCGTTTGAAAAGCTTCGTTATCGCAGTCGACAATGTAAGCTACAGTACTACATCAGTTCCCTTCCAAGTGTGTTTGCTGCTAAACTAACGATATTTAATTTGCCGCCAAAAGTGGCGCAGGGATACGGCATTTTAAATACTTCAGTCTAACGACTCTAATTAACCTCGGCCAGGCCAACCACCTTTTGAATGAATATGGGCAGAGCGAATATACTGGAAACGAGGTGTTGGCCAGGCTTGGACTCCTAGTAGAAACAAGACTTTTGTTTCTGCCTGGGTTGGTCGACACGCAGGCACATTAATTTGGCTAAATCGTTACGGTGAAAAAGCTAAAGGACAAAATCCAATGTTTTCAGCCCTTTGTTCTCTAAAAGCGCTAATGAAAGTTGATTGGCAATTTGAATGTCCGTAACACAACTTAAGTATTTGTTTGCTTTGCTTTTCTTAACAGCACTTATGACCAATTTGTGTTATTAATCGAGCTAATCTACTACCCTGACGCCCAGGTTCCTTTGTCAACTCAATGATGATAGATACATGGATGATTAGACCATAACTTCCTAGGAGATTCGAGAAGTTGACTGAAGACGATTCAAGTAAAAACATCTGCAGCTCTTTTGAAGCTCTCTTGCTCTTGAAATATCACGCGTGGTGGTAAAGTTTACATGGTTTTTCATGCACTTGAACAATTCATCATCACGTTACTAATGGCAAGTGAAATGTTATTATTTAGGAAATCTTACCTCCTCATCCTGTATAGGGTTGGGATGTACATGATTATACATATATAAGAGTACAAGGTGATTCATATTTGTGCCCTTCGTTCGTTTCAGAATGAATCTATCGAGAAATAGTAAGGGTTTTCAGGGAGATGAGTGTTGCAAACAACAACAGTATAATGCAGGTACCTTCATTCAAATTGTTTATAATGTGGCTGCAGAACTGAAACTGTCAATGGCATTGGCTGGTAAGTTTTTACATTAAAATGTTGTAAACTCTCACGGTATAATGTACAAATTCTGTAAACCCTGCTCAAGTGCATTGCCTTCATTGCCAAATTTTGTTTCTCGCTTTATAAAAGCACGAAAACGTTTGTTTCAAGTGATACTTCTTAAAAAGGAATAAATGAATTAGTTGTCCCAATCGATGACTTTGCAAAACGAGTATTTTGGAAGTATAGCACAAAAGGATATTCATTATAATCTCGTGTTTTAAAAGCACTAGCTGCTATATGGATTGGACTGAATTGAACCTAATTCAATTAAATCCAATCTAGTTGTTTAAATTCAATTATCGCAGTTTTAAGACTGAATTCCATGATATTACGTGTTTATTACAATTTTAAAATATATAAAGCAAAAGCTATATTAACAACAAGGTTATTTAAAAATGTGTATGAAATATTAATACCTACATGCAATAAGATCTTCAGCTAGAGATAATTTAAAATTTATTAACTTGTCTTGCGTAGTTAGACAAGTGAAATTTTTTTATTATCTCTCGAAAGTAACATTGTCTGGTGCGTCTTAGAAAGGCGTTGAAAGTGAAGAATAAGAATTCTTACCAAGAATATTTTCTTAGAAACGATTTTTATCAAGACGTTTAGATTATGCGCGCTAGCCTTGTTCTATGTCTTGCCCGCGGTAAATCGGTAAAGTTGAATCGATCCTTTCCAACTTTTACAGTTTGCCCACAGTTTGATGATTGAAGAACAGGCACTTCAATCAAACGCTTTCAAAGAAATAAGAAATTTTGAAAAAGAATATGATTGCATGACCTTTCGATGCTCTATCGTGCAATGTCTCAGATATTTGCGAACCAGGCTCGTCAGGAGAGTTAATTTGAAAAAATATTTGAGAGAGCCATGTTTTCTCCACGGGGAAAACACGAGGATTAAGAAACCAATGAGATACAAAAAAGTAAAAACAAAATGGAATAATATTCCGTTGCTAATGACAAACCATATTCGGAGTTAAAAAATTGTCAGTATTCAATAAGCATTGACTTGTAAAACGAAGTATATTAAAAGCTGTTTTGGTGTAAGCAAAGAAACGGTAAATCACAGAGGATGAAGTGACCTCAATGATTGACAGTCTTTCATTTTGCTGGAAAGAAGGAGTTCCAAGACTATGGATGAGTAGCTTTGCTTGTCGCTTAGTGCTGCTGTCGTTGCCACCTGATATGGAACAGAGCGCTAGAATTTTCATCTTTCATACAAAATGATTACCTGTTTTGAAATATCTGGCAACAGGTTTATTTTGTTAACATGATTAAAGATTTTCTATCCGCAGGGGGATATATAACTCTGCAATCTGTGTGTGGAGTAGATATAATACGATTTTTGTACTGTACGATGATATGAAAAGTGAATCAGTAAATAGTGTTTTCACAATATTCACGCACCTTACACAAAATCAATATATTCAAACTCAGAATATGCTGTTGATGGTTATAGACAAAACCCGCTCTGCGCACCAGTTCTAATGCTTATAACAATGCATGGGGAGGGGAGGCGATGATTTGTTGCGATTTCTTTACATGAACTCTGGCTCACGTTTATCTAGAATCATAGAATCCTTACTTTGCAGGTCAAAATGTGAAAGCCTCGGTTTACATTATGGATTTCACATCACCTTTACTGAAGTTTCTCTTTCCCTTTACTGAAGTTTCTCTTCGCAAAGCATATCGTTTCCAATCATCATCATACACGCGTAAAAATGCTCAGGTTGATGCAAGTTGATATAAACAGGATGGAGCAATGTTGTGCTGCCCACATTGTTCAGAGTTGTTATCAATATTGAACAATACACCCGATTCAGTTTCAACAATATTGTTCAATGTTGATAACAACTCTGAACAATGTGGGCAGCACAACATTGCATATCAGCTTGCATCAACCTGAGCGTTTTTAGGCGTGTACGTCGGACGTTTTAAAGAAACACAGGTTTTAATGCATATAACAAATGAAAGCTGTATTGTATAATCGTGTATTACATTCCCAACAAATTCTTATGAAAAACAAAAATTAATATTACGATGATGTCATCATGTCCACGAGTCCGTAGTAGTCGAATATTCGTTTAAGCGAAATGGATAGCGTCTCGTTTACAGCAAACTGCTTTGACGATTCCTTTTTTGGAACGTGGATAACCTTCATCTCCACAAGCATTCACCATGCATCCTTGGCTGTCAAAAACTTGACTTGCTCCACATTTGAACCCAGTTGCCTCGCATCCAACGGCAATTTCGTCTTCCTCACATCTGGCTGTCAATTCTGAACTCTGTATTTTTCTACATTCTAAAATAAAGTATTCTTTTGGTTCACTGTTTTCTTTATGTGTATAGTAACTATCTATATCCCGGCCGAATTTGCATCACGAGGGTAATCAGTATTGATAGTCACAAAAGACCGATTCAGCCTCATATGCAGGTGTGAAAATTTATCGCTGCACAAAATTTTTCCCATCACTGCATCTTTCCCATTATTTATTTAATCACAGCGCGAATTGGTTATAATTACACCTTAAGCCTTTATTTCATGTACCGAAATTTATCGATGAATTACGACATCTGAAAATCAGGCTTCAGAATAATCCATGGGCATTAGTTTCGCATGAATTGCGTAGGAAGAGAAGAACATTCTACCTTCGTAACAGAATTTCTTTGTGGCTTTCTGATCTTTTTCTGAAATAGAAAATATTTAACAACTAAAAACGGGCTCGTGACGAACAGCATAGCTTTATATACATGCTATCAAGGGAAATAAAATTGCGAGAAAGGTGAAAAATGTAGAAAATATTAGACAAAAGACCTGCAGGACTGTGTTTTTACAAAAAACTATCATGTTTGAATTCAATGGTATGTCTAAAAAACGCTATAAGGATTTTACGATCATGCTATACATTACCAGAGTCTGGGTAGGCTGGACTGCCACCTCTTCCCATCGGCTCGGAAGCTAAAATATACAACAGGGGAAAATTAATATCATTTGATTATTTTGCCCAATGAAAATCATATTGCCCCAGCGTAAAGTTGATTAATAGAGATGGCGACGCCAGTTAACAATTAGTCAAATAAAGTCCCTTGGGAATTTTAGACGGCGTGATTGGCTACTTGACTGCTGCCCAGATCAATTCACTTCAACGTGAATAAATGTGTACTTACCACACAAAACCACAATGGTCGCCAGGCCAAAAAGACACAAAATGGATTGATTCATGATTACCAAGTCTCTTTAATTCTCTCGTTAAATGTTATAACGTTTCGAACTTTGTTACATTCGTGCTTCAAGTCAAAATTTCGCTTCCTTATATACGCTCAAGGTAGCCACATTTTGTTTGGGAATTATTTGCATTTGTCTTAATCACTTTTGCTGCTGAAAGAAATAAACTCCTAAAAAAACCAACCTTTATCCTTCGTTGTTCTGTAACCAGCTTTTTGTTAATGGTTGCGTTAGCTTCCAAACAAAAGGCCTTCAGTGGAGCAGGTCTGTGCAAGGAAGCTGGCACACTTCAGGATATTTGCATAAGTGGTTATCGTTTGTGCTGGCGAGAGAAATTATACTAAATAAGGAACTCTTTATCAAGCCATCCAGCCCTTTATCACTCGTGTTGTAACTATAGCTTCTTTGTTACGCGTGCTTCTCCACGAAAGGCCTTGGGTATGTCACGCTGTATAGAATCCGCTCTATGGGTGAATCTTTCGGATACACTAATGTTTGTTTTTAAATTGGTCTGCATGTATAGTTTGGTAGGTAACAAGAGATAAGTAGGTATCAGTATTTTAAAGGGCCTTTGAAGCGAGATTTTACCAGACCTGATATATTTAGTCGAAGTTTCGTTTCTCGCTTAGATCTCAGCTTTGTTTTTTCGGAGATATCATTTTTGTGGTTTTAACATGCAGGCTGTTATAACAAGAATATTATTGTTTCAAACAAATGCTATTTTGTGACACAACAATAAAAATATCTCTTGCGTGAGTATGATACAAGTTTAGAAAAAAGATAGCAATTTAAACACTTGTAACCATTATGTTTAATAATACGTTTGAGACAATCAAATTATTTACACGACAATCCTCAAAACAACATTGCTGAACTAATGACGCTATTAACTCGGATATCATTATATCATGCATGTCATTTTAGAGACTGAATAGCAGGGAGCATTGCATGAACAATCAGCTTAAAATCATGGTAAAAAGGTTGTTAAAAAGAATATTAGTGAACTTAGAACTTAAAGATAGTTATGCAACTTTCAAAAGAAGAACTTGAATACGTTATGTTTCTTTCTTTCTTATGCAATCAGATGTCCAATACACAATAAATTGTATCTGCATATCTGACCTTAGGCAGCCCCTAGAAAGGAGTCTAATTTCTCAGCTGTCTATAGTTTCTGGCGATTGTATTCTGCGTTTATAACAGAATCTGCTTGGATAAATGAGCAAAAGCTTCTTGCAGTAAGATATATATGAATTACTGCTAACGAGGAGTTACAGAATTTAATCCCTCCTTTACAACAAGTTTGGACTCCTCTCGTGAATTTAATAGGTCTCAAATTACAATTACAATCTAATAATTATATGCTTCCTTTGCGTTCAAAACAACTTTTGAAAATCTACAAGGGCCGGTTGTATGAAAGCTGGATAGCACTAAAATTTCAACCAAAAATTGATAAAGAGGACCGTCGATTTAGTGACACAAAGACTCAATCAGTTATATCCAACAGCGGAAGTATAAAAAATTTTTATCTTACGTATATGAAGGTTTATTTAGCCATATACGGATGCCAAAAGATATCTCATGCAATTAATATCCGCCTTTCGGTGCAAAATGCTTTGTATAAGAAGGTGCGTGCAACAAAGAGACTGGTTACAAGTTTCTTATGTCTTTTTTCTCCAACCAACCAAAAAGATTACAAATGAATGCAAATTATTGGAGTTTAGTTTCCTCGTGTATATAAAAGCAAACGCCAATTTAGCTTGGAACACGAAACTAACAAAGTTCTGAATCGTTTACTTTAACGAGAGAATTGAAGAAATTTGCTATAATCATGAATCCAACTATTTTGTGTTTCCTTGGCTTGGCTGCTATGGTCGTATTGTGCTGTAAGTAGAAAGATTGCGATGCATTTATGTCGAAGCCGGAATGAATCTGATCAAGTACTTAAACTATTCCTGGCAGAAGATAAACCTACGAGTGTATTTATAATTTCAAATTGTTCATTTACTCCATTGATAGGAAGATTTTAAAATATAGAAGCTTAGAAATTTCCTAAAAAACGAGAAATTTTGCAGCGACATGTTACGTCAAATACGGATTTAATTCTCGAAAGTTGCATGTTAAGATTCAACAAAATAGGCTTTTGATAAACATACATGGTTTAAAGAATTATTCTCCAAATGCATGAATATTTGATTTAAGTAGGATTTATTCTAATAACCTCGTAGCTTCACAAAACCTGTTGGTACATAAGAGTAAGCATCATTCTTGTCCCAAAAATTGATGAAACTGCGTGTTCTTGTGTGTTTTAGCTTCAGAGCCAATGGGAAAAAGGCCTGAATACTCAATGTTTAGTAAGTTGAACTGACCGTAAATCTATAGTCCTTTATGGGGAGTTTTTTCCAACAAGAGTACATGAATGCTTTTCTCCCTTTAAATTTCTAATTCTTTCTGCATTCTTCACGAAATCTTGAATTTCGAAAGATTAACGAAAGATCAATTTCCTATCTTCAGACAAGGGTGAAAAGAACACGAAGAAATTCTGTTTTGAAGGTAGAATCATGTTACATTCTGTGCAACTGACGCGTATTATAATAAACAATTAGTCATCTCAGGCTCGGTGATTTTAAGGTTATATTCACTTAGCCGAAGACGAATAGCTATTTACCTCGAAATTTATACTAATTGGCAATAGCATTATTTTGTCATTCGATCACCCTTTCACACTTTTACGCTAGTAGTTTTTCCTGGTTATTGATCATGAAGACAGGCCAGAACAATGCTGTGCATGCTGCGGTGTACAGAAAGATTTACGTTGAGATTCGAGCTTTATTTAAAATTTTCGAATTCAAAATTTTCTACACATAACTATTTTCTTATAAAAAAAATTATATGATATGAAAAAAGGGCTTCCTTATTCCAGAAGCCTTAACATTTAGTTCACAAGTTTAATTTCTTTTCTGGAAAGGATGCTCTGAACTCTATAACACCTCTAAGCATCGATCGTATAGAATTTGGAATGCGTTTCTGGCTCTCAGCCACGCAATAAGCACCGCGTATATCGTTCGCAATCTTCAGTTTCCGGTTTTTTGTTTCTTGTGCAACGATTGTTAATAGTAATGCATACCCTTCATTATTAATGGGCATTCGAAGTGCCAACCAGGGATATATTGTATCACAAAGGCGTATATTTTCTCAGAATGTAGAAAAATACAGAGATCTGGGCTGATAGCGGCATGCGAAGAAGACGAATTTGCAGCTGGGTGCGAGACAACGGGATTCCAATGTGGCGCAAGCCAGGCGTACGGTGGGCAAGGATGCATGGTGAATGACTGTGGGGACGTTGCTTATCCTCGCTCCAAAAATGGAACCCTCACAGCAGTGTGTTGCAAAAGAAGCGCTGTACATATTATGTAAATCGATTTCGGAAAATTGCCAATGGATGATATTAGCCTCATAAGTTGTTTTAGTGTGTACTCAATTATGATTTGTTAGAAATGTAACGCACTTTTTGAATAAAGCTTTCATGCATCTACATTTTTTGCTGTGCAAATATTTTTAGTTGAATGTTGTGGATTCTCGTGTAATTCCCAAATGATTCTTCGATCTAATGCAATATATCTCCAATTGTTAAAAGATATGTCTTGAAGCGAACCACGCGACCTGCACGGTGTATTTATTTTTTTCAAGGGCAGTTGAAAAAGTCAGTTAGGATTTGATTCATAGGCCCGTTTTATGTCTAACGTGTGAAGAAACAGCAGAATTAAGCTAGTTTATGCAAGAGATATATTATATTATTATATTATATCTATTATAATAGAGCTTTTCAGCTTTTTATCACTGTCGTTAATGTATACTAGTGGCGGTGTCAAGGACTAGTTCCTCGTTCGTCCTTTGTTCGTTCCGAAATCGTAAGCTGTGAATTTCTACACCACGAATTCAAAAACTTTTTAAGATTCTCCATCCATTCATCGTGTGCCAGATTCTGCAAGTACAACAGTAAGATAGGTGCGACCATTTTCCTACTAATATTCTTGAAATTTTACAAAAGATTTTAAGAATATTATTATTATTAATATTGTAATTATAATAATATTATTATTATTCATTCTGCATGTTGATGATTTCAATTTTGTACTCTTCCGGAAGAAAAATCTACAGCAAGCTCACGGACAAATCTGACCAAAATTGTGCAATAATTTTAATTTTCAATGCTTTTACCAGCATTTCCATCCTTGCACAAATTATTTCATTATCATGCATTTGAATAAGACTTTAAAGGTTAGAAAACCTTAGAAAGCGTGCTTGGCCCACTCATCTTGTTCAAAAAATGCATAGGGTAATTGTGTTTGAATCAGCCAACATACACAGGCTCATTTTTAAAGACTTCCCTTGCTAACCATATTATGGTACGTGGGAAGTTTTATGGTCAGAAAGAAACACTGATTTTAATGCATATAGCAAATGAAAGTTTTATTGTGATTATATTTCCAACAAATCATCATCGTAAACTAAATTAATTATATAGGTAGATCTCATCCAGTGTATGCATGTAAGTCCGTGGTAGTCCAATATTCATTTAAGCAAAATGAATAGCGTCTCTTTTACAACAAACTGTTGAAAGCTTTCCACGCCAAGGTGTGTGCGGAAAATCTCCACACTTGTCGACCTTGCAACTTTTCTCATCAATAGATTGACTCGCCCCACATCCATTAAATCCTTCTGTATCGCATCGAAGTGCAATTTCGTCTTCTTCACATACTGCGGTCATTTCGGTTGTCTGTATTTTTCTACATACTGAGGAAATGTATTTTTTAATATAAGTTATATAACAATAGAGTTGATGTCCCCGGGCATAAATGTGTTTTTGGCCCGACTCTGATCTCATTTTAGCTCGAGTGTAGCGAGGGTTAAAACGTGTTCTGGGGAGGAGGGCCAAAAACACATTTAGCGCAAGAAAATAAACTGTATTACTATCATATAAACTTTAAAGCGCGATTTTTGTATAAAAAATTATGCAATAGGTAAACATTTCTTATGCAATAGGTAAACACTTCATTCTTCTGATTGGCTTAGAGCAATGGGCTAAATTATATTTCAGCCTGACGAACTTATCATTTTAGCCCGCAAAATACACCGCAATGCCCGCCAAAGTTAATATAATATAGAGTATTCTTTATATGCAGGTTGCCTCAATAAGGAAAGCGGAAATAAAGACTCGTTATGCAGATTACCGAAAATTGCATGATAATTTAGTCCTTAAAATAACCAAGTAAACATAAAATCGCTAGATTTTAAAAGCACAAATTTATCAAGTTCTTTGCTCGCTTCTAGAGACATATTTACTGGCAGAAATGTCGCGGAAATGACATTAAAATAACAATAAAAACACTGAAAAGCATTCTACCTTCAAAACAGAATCTCTTGGGTTTTTTATCTTCACCTAAAAATAGAAAGGAATAAACAATTTATAGCGATCTCATTGTAGCTGTTTCGTCGAAGACGCACAAAAAGTTGAAAATTGCTATAATAGTAATAAACGAATTTCGTATAGTTCATTGAATATAGCTACTAGATTTGTAATCGGTTCCACTTACCAGCTCCTGGGTAATTCTGACTGGAAGTCCTTCCCATCGGCTCTGAAGCTAAAATGTACAACAGTCAGAAAATTTCAAATTAATTTATTTTCCACGATGATAATCACATTGTCCCGGCTCCTTACAATCAACTGTACAATAGATAAATACATACTAACTGCAAAAATTGCTTTTGAAAAAGCAAATCTTAAACACAGATTCTCTCCTCAATCTACACCACTCAAATGTTTGGGTTTTTTGCAACGTATATTGAAATACAAAACTACTTTTTACTTTCACTGCATTATATTTACTTTTGACTAGATCAATTCACTTCAACGTGAACAAATGCGTATACTTACCACACAAAACTACAATGATTGCCAGACCAAGAAGAAACAAAATGGATTGATTCATGATTACTGAGTCTGTTTAATTCTCTCGTTAAATGTTATAACGTTTCAAACTTTGATACATTCGCGTGCTTCAATTCAAAATTTTGCTTCCTTATATACGCTCGAGGTAGCCACATTGTTTTTTGAAAATTATTTGCATTTGTCGTAATCACTTTTGTTTCTGAAAGAAATAAACTTCTAAAAAAGCCAACCTTTATCCTTTAATCGTTGTTCTGTAACCAGCTTTTTTTGTTGCGTTAGCCTCTAAACAAAGGCTTGATGCAGGTGGTACTAAAGAGCAGATATATGTGTATGGGTTTGGAATATGTAATGTTTTTATTTTTTAACATTGATCGGCTTTGTTGGTAGATAACCAAGGTTATACACAAATATGGTGAAGGTATAATTTGAAGTGACTGCGCGATCTCTTTGGTAGAATTTTTCTACGTTGGCTATCTCTATTAACTCATTCCATGTTTATTATATTTTATATGCGTTGTTTGATATGCAACATCATTTTTGTGACTTTACGGTGACATTAAGTTCTTAAAAGAAGATTTATTCAGTTTATGACACAACTAAAACATCTGAGATAGAACAGGCGTGATTTAAGTTTATTGTTCAGGTTTCCGTTCAAGCAACATGTTGAATCGTAACTCCTAAAATGATGATAACTTTAGAATGCTATATTAGCATGATGTATATCTCCTCAAGTAGTACTAATGACTCTTATATGAAGTGTTATTGCATATAACTATATACACAAGCGCCAGATACGAGGTATGCTGCAATTTCATTGGTTGGCTACTATATATCTGTCTAGTAGAGAAAGTAAACAAAATGGCTGAAAGATTTGGGGAGTTGAGTGAAATAGAAATCCAAGCTTTAAGGCCCTGTCACACTGTTGCGTATGATAGGAACGTATGAGTCGCGTATAAAGATCATTTCATTCATTTTTATACGCACGAAAAAGTCCGTAAAAATAGGACATTTTGCATAAAATTAACTTATTAAACGTATGAGTATCGTATGAGTAGCCTGTCGCTGGCGTATGCCAGCGTATGAATAGCTTACGAGAAGCGTTTGGAATGCGCATGTCAAGCATACCACTGGCGTTTCACAGACTTTAATCGTATATAAGCGGCAGTATTTTCACACGGCTCCATTCGAGAAAATGTCAAACCTACAGTGAAAAAAGAAGAAGACACAATGGCAAATAAGAAGACATCATCTACCCGCGGACGAAGAAAAGGAAAGAGGACTCCATAATTAGCTTTGCCAAAGCTGACGAACAACGTGTTTGTGCACCTGCAGATGTAGTTGAACCACCTGATGATGATGCGCTTATTCCTGAGACATCTTTGAATAATGCGCGACATGTTCCTGAGCTCTCAAAATCTCCAACACAACTTTCCCAAGACTCCCATAATTCATCAGCTTTATCATCTGAAACCATTGATGACTTCACCTCCTTCCGGCGGGCTGATAGCAAGGAGAAAAATAAGAGGAAGAGGGCGAAGAAAAACCCCTACAACCTCAGCGCCACAGAAGAGGAGCTGATGCTGGAGTTTATCATGGACAATCCTGTGCTGTGGAATGTGACAGATTATAGGCGGAAAGACAAGAAAGAGAAGATCTGGGAAGAGCAAGCACATCAGATGAACAAGACTGTTGACATGCTCAAGGGCTGGTTCAGATCGTTGCGCGACACCCATACGCGCCTTGACAAGAAGAAAAGCGGGGATAGTGCTCCAAACCTGACTGAGAGAGAACAGTGGATCCTCTCAAAGTTTGCCTTCCTGAAGACTGTCACTCGCCACCGACCGGAGCCCATGCAGAGTGTAAGTAGACAGCCATATTACCTTAGCAACATGATGACCAAGTAATTTGAGACAATTTCCACATGATATTTTTGGTCCTTCTAGGTGAAGGAAACCATCCAGCTTCACAGAGGAGATCTTAATGCTGCCGAGAGCGCCTGCGCTGATATGCAGGATGTCTTAGATGAAGTCACTCCACTGGAAGATCTACCGCTGGAAGGTCCCACAAGCGACCTCAGGACACAGAGAGTGACGTCCTTGAGACTCTACAGAAAAGAGTTGCTGAGTCTGGCACCATCCTCAAAGACATCTACAAAGCTAAACAACAGCCCATTACAGCACAAAGTGTCTTTGCAAATTATGTTAAAGAGAGCCTTTTGACTATGTCCAAGTCCAAGTACAAGAAGGCAAGGTCCTCCATCAATAGGTTATTGTCTGAACTCATGGATGAGGACAGCGATGATGAATTTCCAAGTGCAATGGCGGCTCCATCTATCAAAGTTAACCAACAAGGGATCCCTTCTCAACCACTCCACGATTTGCACCCCACTACAAGAATTCCCTTCTGTTCATTTAGAGCATCAGCACCATCCTTCTCTGAGCATTATCAGAAACCCAGCAACATGCCTATAAATATGCCTCCAGCACCGTTGGTGAGAGGCTCTCAGCCCATGGAGTACATGCAGTTATTTCAGTATCCACACCATCACAAGACTACCACTAAACAACAGCAGATGATTCCTCCTTCCCAACAACTTGCTCAGTAACCGTTGCAGCAAAGCCCGGTTCGTGCCTCTTTGGCTTCTGCAACAGAGTTAATAACGGAAACGTCTAGCCCAACGCCGCACAGTCCAAGCTCAGCCTTTGAGCAAAGTCACCCGAACATTACTAGTCTTTCAGGATTTCGAGAAATCATGGAATCTACTGATGATATTGGATTTCAGGATGAGGTTCTCCACCTTCGACCACCAACGTGAAAGAAGTATTGACTATTTTGTTACTGTAGTAACTCTCACGATAATCGAATTGTCAAAATTAAATTCTCATTTTTTGTTTCTCATAATTTCATAATACACACTGCATTTACTCCCTTGTCTAAAGGACAACATTGTATATATTCTAAAATCTTGCAGTATTAATGTTGGAGTGACTATATAATTATTATGTGTTTCGACATCTACAAAAAGTTTTGTTGTGGTTTAGTTTCGTTTACAATAATTTGATCTAAATCATTCTGTCTTGCCATGGAACTGCACCTGCCTCTGAGTTGACCCAGTGCTTCAACAGATTCCTTAGCCCCTTTCCTTTGTTGGTGGATGTGTTTCTCCCAACAACTGTATGTGTGTCGAGCAAATTTCTGTCTTGTCTCCATGATCCAGGAATGAAGTTGTTGTTCATGTTCTCTGCATGGTCTAGATGCTGGTTTTGTAATTCAGGATAGCGTATCCTCATGAGATTGTGCAGGACAATACAAGCTTTAACAATGAGCTTCACTGTATCAGGGTGATGCTGCATTGTAGTTAATAGAACCTGGAAACGATTCGTCAGGATGCCGAAAGCGTTTTCAACTACTCTTCTGGCGCGGGAAATCCTGTAGTTAAATATCCTCTCTTCATAGTGTAGACCACGGCGGCTGTATGGCTTCATCATTGTCTCTCGGAGGGCAAAGGCATTGTCACCTACAAAGAAGTAGGGGACACTCTGATAGTCATTTGGTAAAGCATCGGAGACGGGGAATCCTATAGTTCCGTCTTCTGTTAATTCTTTGATTTCAGAGTTGTTGTAGATCTGTGCGTCCGATGATGACCCTTTACCACCGAGGTCTGCCCAGATGAATTTATAATCTGCGTCTACAAGGCCCATGAGTACAACAGAGTAGAATCCCTTGTAGTTGAAATATTGGGATCCACTTTTTGGTGGACACTTGCAGGCAATGTGCTTTCCATCTATAGCACCACATGTATGGGGGAAGTTCCACCTCTTGAGGAACTCATCAGATATGGCACGCCATCCCTCTGGCGTGGTAGGGCAGGTCATTACTTCGGACATGTATTCGTCGATGATGGCTTGGCAAACCTCTCTGACAATAAGTGACTGGGTGTTGTGGGGGACCCTCCATCCGTACTTCATGGCTGAATACGTGCTCCCAGAGGCAAGGTGTCGCAAAGTCAAAGAGAGCTTCAGCCCAGGCTCCAGGGGTCGCCTATACCAGGTATGTTTCTTGGTGATCCTGGGACTCACTCTTGCCAAAAGCTCATCAAACATCTCGGGGACCATCCGCATAAAGTTCTTGAAACATCGCGTATCCTCGCTTCGGAGTTCCACCAGAAGTTGATCGTAAATCCCAAACTGCCTTCGCCTTCCGATCCATGATCTCATCCATACCTCACGTCTTTTTCTTTTTCTTTTTCTCCTTTTCCTTCTGTTATTTTCTATGTGACGAATCGTCAAAGCTATGAGATCAAACAGGTATTCAAGAACAGCTAACTCCATCCTTTATTCTGGAAGGTACAAGATGATATGAAGGCATCCAACATAAATATATATTATACACAATAAATGACATGCTATAATATTTATATACCCTTTCTCGTAACGTTTGCAATACGCTGAGGATACGACGACCAGGCGTTAACTATACGCTAATTGTACGGTAAATGCGTTACTTAATCGTCAGTCATACGCTAAGCCCTCTATAGACGTTAAACATACGTCACACATAAGTTAGACCTTCGTTACTGATGCGCTATCAACACGTTAGTTGTACGGCACACTTACTCATTTGCGTATGACTAGCGTACTCAACCTATTAGTACAGTACATTTAGCGTCCTTCTGCCGTATTCAGCGTATGACTAGCTTATCTTTACCGTATAAACCATACGTCCAAACACGCACAAGATTTTTAAGCATACTTAAAAAAAATTTTCTTCCTCGGCGTATACCAGCGTATGTGACCGTGCTCGGAACGTGTATAACTTACGCACGACGTACCACCAGCATATTTCAGCGTATTCCGGCGTATGCGTAATATTTATCATACGCTGCCATACGCTAATGTGATACGCAACAGTGTGACAGGGCCTTTAGTTGATAATAGCACACCAAAATGCACCGAAATGGCGACAAAGTGTGTGTATATAATAAAACAGTTATTCTGCTCACTCTCGTCGTATATGGCCGATAGCCAACTCGGCGCTATGTGCCTCGTCGGCTATCAGCTCATATACGACTCGAGTTCGCAGAATAACTGTTAATTATATACATTACATCTCATTTTCCTATAGAGCACAATAGAGCTAGCATGCTTTTGCCAATGACGCAAACATCTTTATAATACCGGTAAGAACCTTTTTAAAAACAAATATCCTTGTACTTAAAGATAATTATGCAACTTCAAAATAAGAATTGAAGACGTAACAATTTTATGTAATGCCCAAAGGTTTAGCTGAATTATATTTGGCAACCATTGCTGATGGATATCCGCTTGATAAACAAAGACTTTTTGTGAGATAACGAGTTTGGAAGTAGATAAAGTCACAAAGATTTAATCGGTGATATTTTGAACTTATTTCTGAATCGTTTCAAACTGAGCTGAATTATTGAGGATGAATCGATTCGAACTAAATCAATTAGGCCTCGTGAGATTTGATTTGCATGGCTTCTTTATCAAACCACTGCCAATTTGAAATCGATTTTCAAAAGCAGAGGATGACGCAATATCAGGTGCGAATTGTTTCAGGTCTTGTAAAGATGAACAAGAAAACTGATGGCTTTTTAACACCGTGGTTATATAATGTATATACTTATGCCTGGTTCCATCGTTTATCACGGACGGCGATTTTTTGCTAGTGGTGTATGGTGTCAAAGAATATTTATTCAAAATAACAAAGCACTTTATCTTCCCACTTTATTCCAACAGCTTTTCTCATTGTGAAATGTGAGAATCAGGCGATATGAAATTATACTCCAGGCTATATTTCCATTTCAAAATTAGATAGCGTGTGTATGAAAAGAGTGTAACTATTGAATCAACTCCAATGATGCTTCCGGAAGTTTTACGGTCAGAAAGAAACACTAATTTCATTGGATTAACAAATGAAAGTTTTATTGTGATTATATATATATATTTCCAACAAATCATTATCGTAAACTAATAGATAAGTATAGATATCATCCAGTGTATGCATGCAAGTCCGTGGTAGTCGAGTATTCATTTAAACAAAGTGAATAGCGTCTTTATCACAACAAACCGCCGAGAGGGTTCCAGGCCAGCCATCGTTGGGAAAATCACTGTTGTCGACCACACAACCTTTCCCATCAACAGCTTTATTTGCCGCAGATCCATGAAATCCTTCTGATTCACATCGAACGGCAATTTCATCTTCAACACAGTCTAATGTCATTTCAGATGTCTTTGTTTTTCTACACACTGAGGAAATGCACTTTTTTAGTATACAATATTCTTTATATGCAGGTTGTCTCAATAAAGCAAGCGGAATTAAGACTCGATCATAATTCAATGTAGAATGCATCGAATTTGATTATTTAATCCTTGAGATAATCAAGTGGATGCAAAACGGAGAATGAAATATTTACTTTCGAATAAGAATTTTTAACACACGACTATCTCTATTATATATGATCATATCATGATATTAAAATAGGTATAACGACACGAGAAAGGTCTTGTCAGAAAGATAAATAACGGTTATTTCATGTTATGTAAACATAAAATCGCTAGATTTCAAAAGCACAAATTTATCAAGCTCTTTGCTCGCTTCGACTAGAGACATGTGTACATGTAGGCCCAAGTTTCGCGGAAATAACATTAAAAAAAATCCTTCTACCTTCAAAACAGAATTTTTTGGGTTTTTGACCCTTATCTGAAAGAGAAAATAAATAAAAAATTTATATCGATTCATTGTAGCTGTTTCGTCAAAGATGCACAAAAATTTGAAAATTGCTATGATAATAATAAACGAATGTCGCGTATAGTTCATTGGATCGATACAGCTACTAGGTTTGTAATTGGTTCGACTTACCAGCGTCTGGGTAGTTCTGACTGAAACTCCTTTCCATCGGCTCGGAAGCTAAAATGTAAAGCAGACAGGAAATTTGATTATTTACCATTTCAATAAACTGATACAACCAAGTGCAGAAATTGCTTCTCAAGAAATCTTAAACAAATGCCGGATTAAATTACTCAAATGTTTCTTGAAAAACTCATCACGAAACTTTTTTTATTTTGACCGCATTATAGTTGACTACATCGATTCACTCGTAAACAAATGCGTTCTTACCACACAAAACCACAATGGTAGCCAGACCAAGAAAACACAAAATGGATTGATTCATGATTATATACCAAGTCTCTTTAATTCTCTCGTTAACTGTTATAACGTTTCAAACTTTGTTACTTCGTGTTTCAAGTCAAACTTTCTCTTCCTTATATATACGCTCGAGGCAGCCACATTTTGTTTGAAAACTATTTGCATTTGTCGTAATCACTTTTGTTGTTGTATAAGAAATAACTCATAAAAAGCCAACCTTTATCCTTCGATGTTTTGTAACCAGCGTTTTTTGTTGCGTTAGGCTCCAAACAAAAGGCTTTGGGGCAGGTCATACAGAGGAGAGGATACATGTTTATGGGTTTGGTATAGGTTATTAGGTTATGTAATGTTTTTATTTTTTAACATTGGTTGATCGGCTTGACACTGCAGAAATTAGTGTAGACACATTGCCAATTCTTAATACTTAGACTTAGAGAGCAAAAGAATTTATGAAAGACAAAATATAACTTGCACAGAAGATTTGAAGCTTGCATGCAGGGTAAAAACGAGTCGTAACGTAATCGTAAATTAATAACATTGAGCTTTAAATCTCAAAATAGCCATTTCACAGGTGTCAGATGTGTAGGGTGGGCAACCTCGTACCTGCAGGGTCTCTCCCCACGAGTAAAGAGGTTGTGGGGTGAGCTGACAAATATTGCAGAATTAATGCGTACTCAAACTTGCGCTTTAGACTATAATTTTTGATCAAAGTTACTAGAAGAAAATGAATCATCATATAGCTGGAAATATATTACTTAAATTAGTGTAAATGCAAAGCTTGGCTGCGAAATTTTATAAAATACGGATAATGTAGCCATGTGAAGTTGGCAAATTTTGTATACTTTTGTATTACGAAGGAAGTGTGTAACTAAATTAGTTATACTCTACGGGCCGTAATACAAGCATACAAAATTCGTCAACTTCGCATGGCTGTATTTTCCGTAATTTACAACAACACGCAGCCAAACTTGGCAGTTTACTGATCTAAGTTCTTTCCAAAAATGTCTTTTTTATCGCTGAGGTAAGAAAATAGTCTAAACGCAAGTCGTCCATTGTGAACCAGTGATTCGATTTTCGGGTCAACCTGTACTTAGCTAATAAACACCAATTTCTGCGGTGCTGGTGGGCTTTGGTAGATAACCAAGAATATAAATATGGTGTGCAAAGATAATTTAAAATGACTGCGCAATCTCTTTATTATAGCTATTATACACAGTATTGCGTTGTTTGATACGCAAAATTATTTTTATGACTTTACGGTGACATAAGTTCTTAAAAGAATAATTATTTAATGGCACAATATATATAGCTGTCTGAATAGATAGAATTTGTGTGATCTAACTTTGTTGTTTAACTTTGTAACGGTAAATTTGCGCGATGCATGTTCCCCTCAAACTAATATTAAGTTGCACTAATAACCCTTATTTTCAGTGTTATTGCATATTATATGCATTACATTTCATTTTCCTAAAGCACAATAAAGCATAATATACTTTTTCCAATGATGCAAACGTCTTTAAAATACGGGTAAAAAGCGTTTTTAAAAACAAATATCCTTGTACTTAAATATAATTATTCAATATTCAACTACAAAAGAAGAATTGAAGACGTAATATTTTTATGCCCAAAGTTCAGCTGCATGTATTATATTTGACAACCGTTGCTAATGGATATCCGCTCGATAAACAAAGACTTAATTCTTGCACTAACGAGTTTTGAAGTAAATCATGCAAGTCACGATTGTTTTATCGATCATATTCTGAAGTTATTTCTGAATCATTCCAATTAAAACATAACTGAATTATTGAGACTGGATCGATTAGAACTAAATTAATTAGGAGATTGGATTTGCATGGCTTCTAATAAACTATTATATTAAACTACTACCAGCTGTTTGAAATCGATTTTCAAAAACAGAGGATGACGCAATATCCGGTGCGAATTGCTTTAGGTTCATGTAAAGATGTACACGCAACGAGAGAATAGTTACAAAACAACCAAGAATAAAAGTTGGCCATTTATGGCGTTTCTTATGTGCATCTTTTTTGCAAGAAAGAAAAGAGTGCATATTTTTATGCTAAATCTGAGTGTCTCGAGCTTATATTATATATATATATTTACAAGTTTAGCTCCGGACACGAAATTTCTTAGACATCTGACTTCAAACTTCTCAGACATTTTCTTCGACGAAAGAATTGAAGAAACTTTGTAATCATGAATCCAACTATTTTTTGTTTTCTTACCCTGGCTGTTATGATCGTCTTGTTCTGTAAGTTCAGAGTAGCTTTGTGTTGACGACGAAATCGAACTTGTTAAAAAACCAATTAACATAAGAAATATCTTCGCATACTTATGGGATATTTAGAAAGCATTGGAGTGTATAATATAATTTCAAATAGCTTTTAACACAAGGATTGGCAGTTTTCTTTATTGTTATTAGCGGCTTGCTGCCCTAAACTTCTCGGGCAAAACGAATTGAATTGTTGTATATTTCAGCTTCAGAGCCATTGTGAAAAAGGCCAGTCTCTCCAAATTTTAGTAAGTTGAACAGACCATATAAATCTAGTGGATTTAATTCGGGGAGTTACAATGCCTTCTTTCTCGTTGTACCTGTCGCCTTCCAATTTCTAGCTCTTTTCCGAAATATTAACGACGTATTTTATTCCAAAAGATGCGCGTTCTACATGCTTTGAATCTGTTTTTAATATTTAATTTTATAGCTAGCTATAATAAACATTATCAAACCGAGCTAAATACAATCATTCATCATGCCTTCATTAAGTTTGCTGATTTTACCTGCCGTGAACTCATTCTTTTCCAACTCTCGTATTTAGACATTGGTCAAAAAGAATCGAAGAAAGTCTGTTTCAAAGGTAGAAATTTGAGCTGTTCAACTAGTAAAAATGAAAGTATTATCTTAATTCGTGTGGTATTAACGCTCAGGTTTAATACACAGTAAAGAGTTCTTCTTGGCTTGACGTCAAGCAAAGAATATTCAGACATTCTTATACCTTAAATTGCATTATATTCATATCTGCGATGCTGTTCAGCCTACTATGTGAACTAGTATTAATACCTCTGAGCATTTAGGTATTCGACCTTAAACTTATGATGAAATCAATATATAGCAGATCACAACCTGCACTTATAGAATTAAAGTAATTCCGAAAAATGAAATCATAATACAAATTTTATTCTGTATATTTCGAATCAAGATCGATTCATCTTCAGCAGAATGGTTTACAAGATCTTGTAAACCATTCTGCTGAAGATGAATCGATCTTGATTCGAAATATACAGAATAAAATTTGTATTATGATTTCATTTTTCAGAATTACTTTAATTCTATATGTGCTAAAACTATCAGCTGGTAAAGGACAACCTGCACTCTACAGACATGTAATGACCACTTGATCATTGTCTGGCTCTATCTCCGATTAATTTTTGAATAGATTTGATCTGATTTGATAGATAGATAATTATTCTATTTATTATTAGTGTACTATATAAATTACTGCATGCTGATTGGTCGAGAGGAGGAAATTGGACTCGTACCGACATCTTGGCAAAATTTTCAAACACCACTCGTACTAATTGATCCTAAATTCTACTCGCTACCGCATGATTATCTGCATGTGTATAAGCCTATATTTAACAGTTATTCTGCGAACTCGAGTCGTATATGAGCTGATATTATACACAAACTTTGTCGCCCTTTCGGCGCATTTTGGTGAGCTATTATCGACTAAAGCTTGGATTTCTATTTCACTCAACTCCCCAAATCCTTCAGCCATTTTGTTTACTTTCTCTACTAGATAGATATGAGCTAATATCTGTCTAGTAGCCAACCAATGAAATTGCAGCATACCTCATATCTGGCGCTTGTGTATATAATAATACCTATTACATATTTACCTGGGGTATAATGATTACCTCCTCTTAGTTGAGGTGAAATGCAGGTGCTTTCATGTCCCGTCAGCTAAACTTTGGGCTGAATGTTAGCAGTGATATGTTTTCAATATGTAACTATATCAATGTCGGTGTAAACAGTATCAAAACTAATCTGCGTCGCGTACAGGCTGTTGAATATAGAAAGTTTGTCGAAATAGTCCGTATTTTCTCAGAATGTAGAAAAATTGAGAGGACAGGATTGATAGCAGTATGTGAAGAAGACGAATTTGCAGTTGGATGCGAGACAAAAGAGTTTGATGAATGTGGTGCAAGTCAGGTTTACAACGGGCAAGGATGCATGGTGAGTGAATGTGGAGACGTTCCTTATCGACGCTTCAAAAATGGAACTCTCAGAGCGGTGTGTTGTAAGAAAAGTCCAGTACAAATTACTCCATTTCAGGAAAATCAGGGACGTTGAAGATGAGAAAATTATCTGTTATCTTCAAGACGGTTTTCAATAATACTTCGTTGGAAATGTAACGCAGCTAAGATGTAATAAAGCTTTCATGTTTTTTATTAAATGATGTTTTTTTTCTTATTTTTTCACATCAGGAAAGATTTTACACCTTCGATGTTGAGGTTTCCATGCATGAAAACTTTCAATGGACTTTAGATGTTCGACCTGGCTAATCATGGTCGATTATACGAGTTTATGGTATACTATACCGGTCTAATCAGGGTCGACTGATATACCAATTTGTGGTATACTCACCGGGGCTAATCATAGTCGAGTATACCAGTTTATGGTACACCCATACTTGCTAGTTTGGATCGAATATACCAGCTTGTGGTATACTCAACCTGGCTAATTGAGGTGAAATATACCGGTTAATTACATACCCAACCTTGTTAATCATGGTCGAATATACCATGCAGTTTATGGTATGCTCGATCTGGCTAAGCATAGTCGAATATACCGGTTTGTGGAATACTCTCCCTAGCTAATTAGGGTCGATTATACCAACGCTTTGCAGAAATTGTATGTAGTTCCCTGCCTTATTTTATTAGCCGCCTCAAATCGTTTCTGTAAACATCGTTAATATGATACGAGTTTAATACATGGAGGTATAAGATATAAAACGTTGATTTTCAGGTTCCTAACCTTCGTTTAACTGCAGAAAACCTCGATTTCTGATGGTGTGAAATAGTAACTTCCCGCCAACAGAGCTTTGGTCTTTGCAGCTCCGGGTTTGTATCCTCGTGGAGGCTGGTATGTGTCACCAAGTTTGCTGAATGAACATTGGTTTGCGACAGCGTTGTTCTCGATATACAGGTCATAACCACCGCCAAAGACTGCTCCACATGCAGGATAACAGTAGATTGCCATGTCACATCGGTTAGGAGAGATCGGACACTTGAATGGCCGCAAGTTCTCCTTATTTTGTAAGGAGAACAAAAAGGATGAAGTTGAATTTCTATAATCCTCAAAACCTAAAGCAAAAAAGATTTTTCTATTTTGGTTTTTGGTACACGTACGATGAATAAGGATTTGATATTATTAAGCAAATGGTTCCATCTTGATAGGAAAACATATTAAAGCCGAATTTGAGGAACAGTGGCAAAGAATGGGTACGTCTTAAACAGTAGAAATGGGGTGGGACGAACTAGCATTTAAAATGGCTTCAAATTGGCTTCAAATATGGTGGCCTTGCTGTCGTTTTAGTTCACATGGAGTTTATATATGGTAAAGACTGGTTGGGAAACTACTGGAAGTAGCGTTAAAAAGACCCAAACTACTCTCTAGTTAATTCCTGGACCAAATGCACTTGTTCCAGTCCTCGATACTGGGAAAATTCACAAATTCACGTATTTCAGATAAACAGTGATCAAGAAATAGCCGCCAAGGACGTAAGTGTCCTCTGTAGGAAAAACGTAAGTGTTCTCTAAAGGAGGGTGTACCCTTTGCCCTATTTTTTCTGCCAACCAACCCCCGCCCAATATGTGAACTCAAATTACCTCCATCTCTAAACACCCATTACCGTTTCCTAATCTCAATGTAAGAATAGTGGGCACAATGCAACAAGTTCTAACGACAATATGATTGCAAATTCATTGCGAAATATACATCTCGCAAAAATATCAATAAACATTGAAATAGGTCATTTGCATATGTGGCTATCTATTAGGGTGTTTTTTATGCCTACCCAATACTAGTGATGGCTTCCAACTTTCAGCAGTGAAACCACCAAAGATGTTGCTTCCACATTTCACTAAAGTCAATGTTGGTCCAACATCGTCGCACTTTCTGTGAAAATCCTCTGCGCTCCAACCATGACTCGAGGCGCGGTAACAAAGTTGCCAACCAAACGTCTTATCTTCCAACCATTGTACAAGTTGCTTCGCCTGTTCCATGTTACCATCCAAGATGGTTGATCTTTCACATAAAGACTGTGCTGTAACGTTAACTGAAATGATTTAGGTATAGTGTGATCTTTGTAGAGTTTACAGTCCAGTCCCCCTCCCTCCCAACCAGTAAGTACAGGCGTAATAAACATAACAGTCATCTCACCTCGCCTTTTCTTCGTTTTTTCCCGATAAACTATATAAATAGAAATTGGTTTACCGTTAAAAAAGACTTGCAGTACCCCAAATTGATAATCTACTCTATTCCAGTCAAGAATTTCTTGTCTGATTCCGGGTTAGCAACCTGGCTGTACACTTTCAAGTGTTTTAGGAGGGAAAGGTTAGGTATGAAATCATGCATATGCTCTCGATTATAATTTTAGCTAACAAATATCTCGAGGGCACGAAGGGAAATAGTTGAGCAATATATTCTTCAAAATTTACACATCAATTTATTTGGGATCGTCATCGACCTGACGCACATTTTACAAGTAAACAATGGCTTGTTTTTAGTTCTTGTTTATTAGAATTTAAAAAACAGCAGGCAATGGTAAACTAAAAAGTCTCGATCGTACAATATGTTTCAAATCAATCAAACGGGGAATGTCAATACGGGATTTGAGACAAAACTCTCAGTCCTACTCAAAACCAATCTCGCTTTGTTGCTGTTACAGTAATACAACATTTATAAGTGAAGTATTCATACATACCAATTCTTCCGAGGTCATTTAACTTTATATCTTCCATAACATCTTTTGTTGGTTTGAAATGATATTCGAGGAGGCCATCGTGGACTGGTTCCATCTGTTTTGGTCGTTCACTCACAAGGCTCCCAGCTTTTTCCTCAATCTCGTGTTTGAGACCCAATAGTACCTCGTCGCTTCCACTGGCAAGAACATTCTTTGCAAACTCCTGCGAACGTTTCGCTTTTCGAAATAGGCTTTCACGTCGGCTTGTTGTTTCAACAACGGCTCCTTGGATTCCTTGCATTTCATATCAGCTAGGTCGAGCAAGGCTGTTGTTTGTTTATCGAGTTTCTCGGCAAAGGCATTCAGGATCATCTGTTGATGCTGCCTAATGGCATCCTTTGCTTTGGCCGTGTTGCTCTTTAGGGTCTCTATTGTCCTTTGAATCTTACGATTGCTTTCAGCTGCATCGTTTTTTGCTGTTCAAAAATGCTCGAAGATGCATTCAATGCTTCTCTATGCTGTAGGACAATGTCTGCCAAAAGGAACCAGTTATGTCCGGGCCGTGTATGACTGAGATCCACGCAATATCGACAAACGAGAGCTTTGCAGGTTTCGCAATAAAACTTGAGGACCTTGTCGTGTTTCTCACAACGAGGTTTACCTTTGACTTTTCCTCGATTCTCTGGCCTCGCTAATTCTTCCAACGTCAACACGATGTGATTTTCGAAGGCTGGCCAGTTGTTGTGAGCTTCTAGACATTTCACGCACAAATACGTCTCACACGTTGTGCATCTGCTTGCTGCTGGAGCATTTGCTTTGCACGACTGGCACTTCATATGACGGGCTTGTTGTTGCAGGATGAGCGATTCCAAAAGGTTGTTAACGAAATGGTTTTGTAGCAATTTCTCACCGATGCTTTCTCCTTTTACCGAGAACTCCGTGCAGCACACTGGACATTCAAAAACGTCTCGTACTTCGGAACCAGCTTCGACGGCCCTCTTTCGCTGACTGTCAATACAACTCTCCAAGCAGTGTTTACAAAATGAATGGTAACATGACAGTGTTCGTGGCTGATTTAATATCTTCATGCAAACGGAACACTGGAGCAAACTTTCCATTTGCTTCGCCGGATCAGGATCTAGTGCAGTAGCCATCCTGCTGTAAGCTTACTTTCTTAGCGGTCGGGCCAACGTGAATTAGATCGATATTCACTTATAGTCACACAGATAAAATGTGTAAGCTTATACTTCTATTTCTTTGAGAAACGCCTTTCTAATGCATCCAAACTGATATTTTATTGGCTAATGCATAAGATTTTACATCCTGTTTATTTTTTGACAGAATACTACCGCACGTGTAATAATTAATTAAATTTCTCGTATTTCGCAAGAGCATAATTACGAGATTTAATCATGTTCCGGGAAACCACCGAATTTCCCGGAACATAAGAGAAACATCTCAGATTCGTACAGATCAGACTCGCAAAACATCAGCAAATGGAAATATTTTGCTCATAAAACACGCTGTTTATAGAGTTTGACCTTTTAACTTACTGAGACACTGGCTTAAAAGATCTCAATACAGAGCATTCAAAAATGATTGATATCCGGCCGTAAGTTAATTTCTTTTCCTTCCATTTTCGACTCCTTTCGACGTAGCTCGATGTCAAAAAGTTGATGTTGATCAGTTCAGGCTTGGAATTCTCACGTTCTGCCTTCACGTGAGAGTATAGCGTGCGCAGTTGGGCGAGATTTTTCAAGTCTTGTCGACCTCTTTGTCGACCGTAGAAGACAAAAGCACTTGCTAATTATTCAACACCTTGAAGGATTAAAGACTTCAAAAATTGAGAATACATTTGCCGATGTAATCGAATGGAATCAGCATGCAAAAGAATAAAAATATCAAACGGCAAATTATTTACATTTCACCTATAATTATAAGCTCAGAAAACCGATTTTTAATGCATATTCTTTATTGTAAAACACTTTTACATTTCTAGCAATTTATCGAAAATTTAAACCAGGTTGTGGTCTACTTTTCAGGTCATAACTAGCATAGAATTTCTTTTACAACACATTGCTTGAAGTACTCCGCGTTGAGGCGTTTGAGAAGATTCTTCACAGTTGTTTACCATGCATCCTTGTCCACCATAAGCCTGACTTGTGCCACATCCGGTGAATCCTTTTTTCTGGCACGCAACGGCTAGTTCGTCTTCTTCACATGCTGCTACCAATGCTGATCTCTGTATCTTTCTACATTCTGAGGAAACAAACGATGCTGAAATTTCATTTTCCCTGTACTATGCCGCCATACATGACGACGTTTTATCCTATAGCTGTGCATTAATTTTGGAAAATGCCCTGGCTGAGTTCCGGATTTTGTTTGCTGGAAATTTGCCGTTGAGCTTTTTTCAGATAGCGTGATATTGTTGTGCCTGTCCTGGAGGGTGATTTTTATTCAGTCTGAAATCTCGCATGAAAGATGTGTTTAGACAAGCTCATCTGATGGTATATTATTGATTTTTCCTCACTTTGTAATTTAAGAGAAGCTTATAAGCTTTGTCAAAAGTAATACCAGTTTCTGAACAACATGCTTACGACCTTACTCTGCTATACACATTAACCACGCTTGCTCTTGTCAGCTACCTCTGTAGCTCAGGGGCAAGAACAATGCACTGGCATCGCAAAAACGTAGTTCGATTCCTGCTGGAGGACCGATAGTTGACTTATTTTTCTTGTTTGGAATACTCCTTGGCTTGAATTTAAGTGTGTATAATTCCACTCGAAATTAAGACCCTCTAAACCTCTAGAATTTACATGCATATTTAATATACAATTTTAATTAAAGATGGCAGAATTGTCATATTGTACCTTCGAAACAGACCTTCTTCTTGCCGGACAGGCTTTCTTCTGAAAAAGTCCGAATAATAACAGAATAGTATTAGTAAAATCTGATTAGACAAAATATTTAAAGTTTTGTCAAAATATTTCAGCATTATGCCCTATAGCTGAATGATATAGACACTTGTTGTAAAGATTCAGAACTTTGTAAAGATTTCAACTAACCGATTGCTGGGTACTCCCCATCTGAAGGCCTTTCTGTTGTATCTCCAGATACCTCTTCCCAATTGTGTTGAGCGTCAACATACGCACCTGTAAAGTATCCATTACAAGACAATTTCTAAGACTATTAATCGTAAATAATGTTTATTTAAACTACTAGGGCGAGTTGTATAAAAGACTAGTTAACTTTTTGGACAATCAGGGTCGTGTATTTCTGATTTAACTGGGACTATAACTAACTATGAGGGACTACTATATGGGACTATAATTAACTATGCAAAATAGTTTTAAAGAGTTTTATACAACCGGCCACCGAAATGTTTATTCCTGAAATTACCGTTATATAACATAATATGAGTTTTTAGCATTATTTTTATATGCCTTCAATAGTTACTTCACCTATATTTATATCTATGTGTACTTACTGCATAAAGCGACAATGAGGCCAAAAACACACAGAACTAATTTGCTCATGATTTCCAAGTCCTTCGAAATCTCTTGTTGAACGCGACGTTTTTTTGTTCTTTAAATTTTATTCTGCTATTTAGAGTTTTGACTTCCCTATATATATACTCGAGGTAACCTCATTTGCACACAGTAGAACGAATGAGGTAATCGTTTTCGTTGCTTAGGAAGTTGCGCTACATGAAGAAACGCCTTAAAAAGCCTGTCTCGTTACTTGCTTTGCTTGGCTTTGTTTTGTAATCAGTCTATATAATATCTGCTACCGAGTCTAACGCATCGATATGAAAACCCGGATCGCGCATAACGGATGTCGAGAACTCAAATTTTTTGAAGGCACCTGCCGCTATCTTGGTAATTCAGATTCTGTGCTCTGATTGGCTAGATAAGCCACTGATCTGTATATGATCCAGTGAAAGAATCAAAGGAATAAAGGCTGCCAACTTGATACATATAGAATCCGGAATCCAACGATGGTGGGTTTTATTGCGCTGTTTAGTTTGACAGACATGCAGTGAATCTTTTTTTTTTTCAGACTGATATAGTTGATCGAAAATCTTACTCTGTGGTTATGAAAGAAAATACTCTAAAATAAGTTTAAAAAAGTCCAGGTTTTCGTCTGAATACCTTTTCTGCAATGCTTTGAAGGCTTATTATACACCGTTGCAATTGCATGGAGCCAGAGATATTTTGTATTTTTTTTAATAAACTCTGTCGCTAGGTAGGTTGGACTGACGGATCGTGTTAAAAATATCCTCATCGTGCTCACGTAATGCTGGTCTTTTTGTTTAAATGCTAATATCAAAACACACTTATACTACGCAGACACCGGCCTGTGCACTTTAACGAACTTGGTTAATATTGAAAAATACCCTTGTACTTAAAGCTAAGCTATGCGACTTAAACGCATAAGATTACATCACCCTACGTAATGTTATATCACGTCTAGACTCCCTTTTTTGTCTGAAGTGTGTACAAAAAATATAACGTTCTTTCTTAACTATCTTTAAGAAGTTAATATTTCCAAAGGTCAACAGTAAATTTATTTAGTTTCTTACTTGCCAAACCTCGCCTAATCAGAAATAACGAGATCATGCATTGCTTCGAATTAGAAATTAGAAAGGTCGTAAAGACTATTGCCAAAGCCAAAGATACATATAGTAAACTTTTTTACCATTAAGAAATAGAAAACATTTTCCGTGTTTCTATACAGTTATAGAAACACGCGTGGGGGTTTGGGAAAACGAAAAATAATCAGTGAGAAATAGGGGGAATTTTTTCCACTTTATTTCGAGTTCTCCCAAATCCCCACAAGTGTTTCTATAACTGTATAGAAAGAAACACAGGAAAAAATGTTTTCTATTTCTTTTGTAATATAACTCAATAAAAAGATTTTGTACAAATGTTATAATTCAATTACAAATTCGCATTACGTCGCTTCGCTTGTCAAGATCGGCGGAAAAATTCCCGTGTTTCTATACAGTTATAGAAACACGCTTTTCGACCAATCAGCACGCGCGTACTATAAATTTTATATTATAAAAGCTTATAGTTTGCCGTTGAAGATCGAAGAGTCGTTTGCGTTGTCGTATTAATTGGGCCTGGGGCCACTAGCTCAAGTCGAAATTTATAAATTTCTGACACATGCACCGGGCAATATCAATTCTATCATAAATTTTTCAAATAATTTCGTTAGAATATTCGTATCGTCTTCATCTTAACACAGCAAGCATCCCAATCAAGCAATTTAAGCACTTTAAAAATCATTAATAATTCATAACATTTTTGCCAATGAAATCAAACTTAAGAAATCACCTGTGTTAGCTTTATACGTTGTAAATTACCAAATCCGTAATGTTGAGCCACAAATCGCACTAACTTAAAGAATTGTGTGTATTTCACTGTCTTCAAAGTAGATATTTAAAAAATTCATCGACAGCCTAAACGGTGAGCCTGTGTGCACACAGGTTTCCAAAGGTCTCCAGCCAAGATAAAATTGCGTAAATTACTTGTTGCAAACTGTAACAAAGATCTAAATGAACCAGAAAAAGAAAAGAGATGTAAGTCACTAAGCAACATGGATGAACAAAAAGATTAAACTGAAAATTATTCCATTTCCGCTGAGCCGTTGCTTTACAAAACGCTGCGGGTGCCAAACTTTTGAAAAGTTGAAACTAACCTGGAACTTGAATGAGTAAAGTGAATTCGCGAACTCAAGATGAATCAAGTTATTCTGTATGTTTTCGCCTCGGTGATTGCCATGCTAGTCGTGTGCTGTACGTAAGTATTTCCAAGCAGTAGTTTAGAACTTTATAGACAAACAACTGCATCAGTTTTGACTTATATAGAATGTGTTTGATGTGAGATGAATGTCTCATCTTTTTCAGGGCAAAAATTCATGTGAACTGTGAATCGTTTATTTGAAGTCCTAGACCATAGCTAAGTGCATTCTAATGTTTTGCTAAACTCCGAAGTCTGCTTTCTGAAGGTGCCTGAGAAATATTTTTATACAGTTAATAGACCTTTGAGGTGCTTACGTCATGTCGGTCTCGAACAATGAATCGCAATGCAATCTGGGAAACAAGTGGGACAAAATTGTATAGATAGAAAACTGTGTGACGTAAGCACTTCAGAAGGCTATTGCAAGATAATAGTATACAATAAATTAAAATTAAACAAGGCAATGCAATTTAAACAATAGATTATTCAAAGTATTGTTTCAAACTACTATTTGTGTGATTTTTTGTTTAGATTGTAGAGAAGTCGAAAGCTTTGGCACTGCAGTGTGGTGTGGTTCTTATGAGCGAATAAAGGAATGCAGCGCAACTGGTTTTGATGAATGTGAAGAGAAAAAGTCGTCGTCTGGTCTCAAAGGATGTTTAATAGACGACTGTACTGGAAGGAACGATGACAATTTGCCGTCGCCAATGCGAACGAAAATAGCGGCAACGTGCTGTAAAATACCTCCAGAAGACTTTAAGCTTTTTTATTACGGATAAACTGTTTGAGAAAGTCTACTGGCATGAAATCGATACTGATACTCGTTAAAATGTAGTTTTAGTCGAGAAATAAAACATTATTTCCATTTTGCATTAATATATGTTGTCTTGTGTCGTGTTTTGTTTTCATTCTTTCTTGAGATCACGGATTAATCGAGCCAAACCACGATGTGTATTCAATTCAGATAAAAAGGTACATTATTAACCATTTTACATGAAGTATTACAAATTTAGACACTCTGATCGACCTGGTGTAAAAAATGTAAAAAAATATGCTGATTAGTTTAAAACGGAATTCCACTTTACCTTCCTCCTATAGCTATACTGTGCAAACTTAGAGGATACTTACTAAATGCGTGCGAATTGTAAATATTAAAATATCGAACATGCTAATCTCTGAGGTTTCAGAGAGTGCGGATTTTCTGTCAACGAGCACAGTTTTCTTTAGTTCTAGCTTCACGGATTTTAGTAGATTAATTTCTTGTCCTTCTATTTTAGACGTAGCTTGATGTCAACAGGTTGATGTTGATCAGTTCAGGCTGGGAATTTTCACATTCACGTGAGAGTATTGTATAGCGTGCACAGTTGGGTGAGATTTTTCAAGTCTTGTCGACCTCCTTGCTGACCGCAGAGGACAAAAGCACTTGCTAATTATTCAACACCTTGAAGGATTAAAGATTTTTACAATTGACCATACATTTGCCGATGTAATTGAATGGAATCAGCAGGCAAAAGAATAAAAATATCAAACGGCAAATTATTTACATTTGCACCTATAATTAGACCAAGTTATAGCTCTGATGCATGTTCTTTATTGTAAAACACTTTTACATTTCTAGCAATTCATCGCAAATTTAAACAAGATTGTGGTCTACTTTTTAGGTTGCGATCATCGAGTCCATAATAGCCGATTATTCAGGTCATAACTAGCATAGAATTTTTTTTACAACACATTGCTTGAAGTACTCCGCGTTGAGGCGTTTGAGAAGACTCTTCACAGTTGCTCACTATGCATCTTTGTCCACCATAAGCCTGACTTGTTCCACATCCGGCGAATCCTTTTTTCTGGCACGCAACGGCTAGTTCGTCTTCTTCACATGCTGCTACCAATGTTGATCTCTGTATCTTTCTACATTCTGAGGAAACAAACGATGGTGAAATTATATTTTTCCTATACTATGCCGCCATACATGACGAGGTTTTATCCTATAGCTGTGCATTAATTTTGGAAAATGCCCTGCCTGAGTTCTGGATTTTAGTTTGCTGGAAATTGGGCGTTGAACTTTTTTTAGATGGCGTGATATTATTGTGCCTGTCCTGGAGGGGGATTTTTATTCAGTCTGAAATCTCGCATGAAAGATGTGTTCAGACAAGCTCATGCATCTGATGGTGTGTTATTGATTTTTCTTCACTTTGTATTTTAAGAGAAGCATATAAGCTTTGTCAAAAGTAATACCAGTTTCTGAACAACATGCTTACGACCTTACTCTGCTATACACATTAACCACGCTTGCTCTTCTCAGCTACCTCTGTAGCTCAGTGGCAAGAGCAATGCTCCGGCATCGCAAAAGCGTAGGTTCGATTCCTGCGGGAGGACCGATAGTTGACTTATTTTTCTTGTTTGTTGAATGTTCCGTCTTGAATTTGAAGTGTGTATAATTCCACTCGAAATTAAGACCCTTTAAACCTCTAGAATTTACATGCATATCCAGTATACAATTTTAATTAAAGATGGCAGAATTGTCATATTGTACCTTCAAAACAGACCTTCTTCTTGCCGGACAGGCTTTCTTCTGAAAAAGTCCGAATAACAAAATAGTATTATTAGCAAAATTTTCTTAGACAAAATACTTAAAGACTTGTCAAAATATTTCAACATTGTGCCCTATAGCTGAATGATATAGACACATGTTTGTAAAGATTCAGAAGTTTGTAGAGATTTTGAATAGCCATTTCATCTTACCGATTTCGGGGTACTCCCCATCTAGAGGCCTTTCTGTTGTATCTCCAGATACCTTTTCCCAATTGCCGAATTGAGCGTTACAATACGCACCTGTTTGCAGAAAGCTTTGCCATTGAGTGGTTCCAACATTGAGATACAAATAATTGTCTATGACTTTTTTATAGAGGCATGCATCAATATTGATCAAAATTTGTTTACACAGTTTAAAGAATCCATTACAATACATTCTAAGACTATTAATCGTAAATAATGTTTATTTAAGCTACTAGGGCGAGTTGTATAAAAGACTAGTTTACTTTTAACTGTAGTTAAGGACAGAATTGGACAATCAGGTTCGTGTATTTAACTGGGACTTAACTATGCAAAATAGTTTTAAAGAGTTTTATACAACCGGCCACCGAAATGTTTAGTCCTGAAATGACTTATATAATATATGACTTTTTAGCATTATTTTTATATGCCTTCAATAGTTACTTCACCTATATTTATATCTATGTGTACTTACTGCATAAAACTACAATGAGGCCAAGAACACACATAACTAATTTGCTCATGATTTCCAAGTCCTTCGAAATCTCTTGTTGAAAACGACGTTTTTATGTTCTTTAAATTTTATTCTGCTATTTAGAGTTTTGACTTCCCTATATATATACTCGAGGTAACCTCATTTGCACACATTAGAACGGATGAGGTAATCATTTTCGTTGCCCAGGAACATGCGCTACATGAAGAAACGCCTTAAAAAGCCTGTCTCGTTTCTTGCGCCTTGCTAGGCTTTGTTTTGTAATCAGTCTATATAATATCTGCTCCAAAGTCTAACGCATCGATATGCAAACCCGGATTGCGCATAACGGATGTCGAAAATTATTATACACAATTGCATGGCAATTGTAAAAAGGCATATAGTTGGTGCTAGAGATATTTTGTATTTTTTTTTTGATAAACTCTGTCGCTAGGTAGGCTGGACTGACGCCGGGATCGTGTTAAAAATATCCTCATCGTGCTCATGTAATGCTGGTCTAAGTGGTCTTTTTGTTTAAATGCTTATGTCAAAACACACTTATACCACGCAGACACCGGCCTTTGAATCTTAGCGAACTTGGTTAAGCTATGCGACTTAAACATATAAGATTGCATCACTCTACGTAATGTTATATCAGGTCTAGACTCACTTTTTTGTCTGAAGTGTTAAGAAATTGATATTGTCAAAGGTCAACAGTAAATTTATTTAGCTTCTTTTACATGCCAAAGCTCGCCTAGTCAGAAATTAGGAAATCATGCATTGCTTCCAATATAGAAATTAAAAAGGTCGTAAAGTATTGCCACAGGCAAAGGTACATAGCTTATAGTGTGCAAGGCAAAGCTTATAGTGTACCGTTGAAGATTTTCAACACTTAGCTTAGGGGCTGTTTTCATGAGCCCGGTTCCCCGAGATTCAACGAAGCGTGAGATGATTTTAAGGTATTGAAATGAGCAGATAACATGATCCTGGCCGTCGTATAATCACCGCAACAATAGCATGTGCTTGTTTGGTGTCTTAAAGACTTATTTTAATACCTCAAAGTCCTCTCATGCTTCGTTAAATCTCGGGTATATAACCGGGCTCATGTAAACAGCCCCTTAGAATAAACTGTGTTAATTATGCAAGCTGTGAAACAATCGTAAGTCATTTGCATTATAACATTAATTGGGCCATTGGCTCAAGTCGAAATTTATGAATTTCTGATATACCGGGGCACCGAGCAATATCAATTCTATCATAAATATTTCAATTAATTTCGTTAGAATATTCGTATCGTTTTCATTTTAACACAGAAAGCATCCTCATCAAGCAACCTGCATATTGGGTGCTCTAATAAAACTAATACTGCATGTCGATATTAGCCCGGCTCTATAATTGTTGTAATTTTGATGACGGATCCGTCGGATAACTCGAGGGATAAACATTGATAAATGATGAAGCTTATGCGTAACTTCTATTGTCATAAATTTCGTGTGTTAAAGTAATTCATACGATCAGGAAAGGTAACGATAATAGTTCAATTGACTAGACGGTCGACAGTTGAACACACACGATTTACAATACACGCTGGGTTTCTCTGCCTACATACCACACACTTGTTTAATGGTTTTGAAATTGAGTGCAATTAATGCACAATCCAAATTCTGGGCATCACCAGTACAAAAGCCTCAAAGATTAAACGTCAAATGTTATCTCTCGTATATTATCAGATTTTATTTTGCATTATAAGTTCATAAAACTTTTTTATAATTTTTTTTTTTGTGTTAGCCAATTAGGACGGTCTTGATTACCAGTCTTAACTCGTTCATATTTTGCGCACGCACATAATTAGAAACGGTCCAACGTTGATTGGGTGCCATCTATGACATATATGTGGATGACTTTAAATTATAACCCGGTTGGAAGTGGTTGGACGACTTTAAATTATAACCCTTATATGGCGCTCGGCGCCTGCTTGCATGAGATTGAAAAGCTGATTTAACTTCAGTTGAGAAACAAAGCTTTATTTGTAAAATTCTTTTTCACCTTAAGCTTCTCACAAATAATCACAAACTAAAATAACTTTGATTGATGTTGTCAAGTCCTAAACCCCAAATTTTTATTAAAGAATTGGTGGAAACAACTTGGGCAGAAATTTTCTTACACCACACCGCTGTGAGAGTTCCATCTATGCCATCAGTACCCCATAAGTCGGTATTGCCCCACATCCATTGGATTCTCGCATCAAACGAAAAGTTCAGACCCCCCCCCCCTTCAAAGCGAAATTTCCCATTTCTTTTCGACTCATTTGAAAACTAGTTCAATGCATATGGAAAAGGAAGCTTTATTGTAAAACTGTTTCACATCTCTTACAAATCTTTGCAAATTTAAACCACTTTTATCTCATAAGATTTATATGATCATTGAGTCCGTAATAGCCCAATATTCAGTTACCAACTTGTACATCACTAACCAACTTCAATTCCCCAATTGTGGGTGTTACGAAAATTGCCACATTTTTGGAGACATTCTTCTTCAAATGCAGCTTTCAATCCACTGAATCCAGATCCCTGCATCTTTTTACATTCTGAGGAAATGAATAATAATGTTATTTTATCTTCGCTATGCCAGCCATACATGACATGGTTAACTTTTTTCCTATAACTGCTTTTCAGTGTGCATAAGAATCTGCCTAATGGGTGATTTTCGTTCAGTCTGAAATTTTGCATAAAATGTGTTCAGACATGTTATCTGATGGTACATTAGTTGATTTTTCTTGACTTTGTATTTCTTGGGAAGTCCATTAAATGGAACTACCTTATAAGTTTTGTCAAAAGCAATGCCAGTTTATGAACACTTGCATGCTCAATAAACAATTGTAGATATAGCAGGATTGTCATATTCTACCTTGCAAACAGACCTTCTTCACGTCCGGCATGCTTTTACCTAAGAAAGAAAATACATATCAGTATATTACTGAATCATTATAAATAACTAAGCTATTTATAAACTCGGTGAAAGTGTCTGAACATCTACTAAAGTCTTTGCGCTTTCATTTTGCGAACTTGTGCACGGTGATAACAATAGATTGGCATTATATAGCGATTGTCCAATAGCATGACTTTCTTATATCACTCAATTATCAATATACTGCTAATTATACAGTCATTTCAAAGTTTTGTCAAGATTTTGTCCATTTCAACTTACTGGTAAGCGGGTAATCCCCATATGGTATATATAATGCAGGTTTGGCAGGCCTTTCTGTTGTGGCTACAAATATCTTTTCCCCATTAGCTTGACCCTCAGCATTGGCACCTATATGCAGAAAGCTTTGCTATATTGACTGTTTCCAACATTGAGTTACAAATAATAAAATTATCATCGTGTTTTTAAGGCTCGTGCATCGATTTACTTACTGCATGAAGCGACAATGGCAGCCAGACCTAGAACACACAGAACTGATTTGTTCATGACAACCAAGTCCTTTGAAATATCTCGTTGAGGCGACGTTTAATCGCCTATTTAGAGTTTCGACTTCCCAATATATACTCGAGCCTCGAGGTTACCGCACTCATATAACTTGCACATATTAAAACGTATGAGGTAACCGTTGTCGTTGCTTAGGAAGTTGTGCTACATAAAGAAACATCGTAAAAAGCCTGTTCCGTTTCTTGCCTTGCTTGGCCTTGTTTAGTAATCGATCAGTCTAATATCTGCTGGCGAGTCCAACGCATCGATATGAAAATCTGGATCGCGCATAACGGATGTCGAGGACTCAAATTCTGAAGGAGGTCGAGGACTCAAATGCCGCCATCTTGGTAATTCAGATTCTGCGCTCTGATTGGCGAGATAAGCCACTGATCTGTATATGATCTAGTAAAGGTGTAAAAGACATTACTATCGCTGCTATTATATAGTTACTGGTTTATTAATATCCGTTGTTGAGCAATTGTGGGTTGTATTGCGCTGTTTATATGCAAGATATAGTGACTTCTACTGTTTTTTATCGATTGACTGATAGTTGACGGCAAAAATAATTGGTGTTCATTGATTCTCAACTCAAAAATCTTATCACTGCATGGTTTAAAATATAAAATACTATATCTTTCAAAATACTATCGAATAAACTAAAACAAGTTCAAATCTTTTTCTTAAGACGTATTCTAATTGTTTTGAGAGTTCAGCGAATACGTTTCATATTATTTATTAATTGCTCTATATCTATCACTGACCTCACTGAACAACCGCTCCGGGAGGTTTAATTAAAAGATATTATTTATACTTTCTTCCTGATTGGTGGATCAAACACGATAATCACGCAATCGCGGTGAAATCACATTTCAAAATGCTAATGGCATATTCAGGAATAAAACACTTCATGTTGTATAATAAAGTAAAGTATTCTATTAATTTCTCTATATCTATCACTGACCTATATATACCAGATATTAACTGAACGAGTCGAGAAAATTTCTCACGTAATATCGCCGGTTATCGTGTTCTCAAGGTTTCGAATAGAGGGTTTCATGTTTATAATTTTATTATGTTACGCAAAATCTTTTGGCAGAAACTGAATATGATTCAATTAGTTAAAAATTTCTTATACCCAAATTATGCAACTTAAACGCAGGAGTATGTTGTTGAGTTACCTAATGTACTGTACATCTAACACTTTTTTTCTCAAGTGTTTACGAAAAATGTAATATTCTTTCAAGAAGATATTGACGATATTTAAGTTCTGACAATAATAAAGAATCAATTGCAATTTCTATAATGCATGTTTCTGCAACTTTTTGCTAACTTTGGCTGAGTATTACGATCTTAATTGGCAAGCAATTTAAATTCTGACGAAAATGCTAATGGCATATTCAGGAATAAACACTTCATGTTGTATAATAAAGTAAAGTATTCTATTAATTTCTCTATATCTATCACTGACCTATATATACCAGATATTAACTGAACGAGTCGAGAAAATTTCTCACGTAATATCGCCGGTTATCGTGTTCTCAAGGTTTCGAATAGAGGGTTTCATGTTTATAATTTTATTATGTTACGCAAAATCTTTTGGCAGAAACTGAATATGATTCAATTAGTTAAAAATTTCTTACCCAAATTATGCAACTTAAACGCAGGAGTATGTTGTTGAGTTACCTAATGTACTGTACATCTAACACTTTTTTTCTCAAGTGTTTACGAAAAATGTAATATTCTTTCAAGAAGATATTGACGATATTAAGTTCTGACAATAATAAAGAATCAATTGCAATTTCTATAATGCATGTTTCTGCAACTTTTTGCTAACTTTGGCTGAGTATTACGATCTTAATTGGCAAGCAATTTAAATTCTGACGAAAATGCTAATGGCATATTCAGGAATAAACACTTCATGTTGTATAATAAAATAAAGTATTCTATTAATTTCTCTATATCTATCACTGACCTATATATACCAGATATTAACTGAACGAGTCGAGGAAAGTTCTCACGTAATATCGCCGGTTATATCGTGTTCTCAAGGTTTCGAATAGAGTGTACATGTTTATATTATGCTACGCAAAATCTTTTGGCAGAAACTGAATATGAATCAATTTTTTAAAAAATTTCTTGTACCCAAATTATGCAACTTAAACGCAGGGGTATGTGGTTGAGTTACGTAATGTACTGTACACTTTTTTCTCAAGTGTTTACGAAAAATGTAATATTCTTTCAAGAAGATATTGACGATATTCAAGTTCTGACAATAATAAAGAATCAATTGCAATTTCTATAATGCATGTTTCTGCAACTTTTTGCTAACTTTGGCTGAGTATTACGATCTTAATTGGCAAGCAATTTAAATTCTGACAAATGTGCACCAGGCATTCATAGACGCTAAATTTCTGCCATGGGATTGTCAAACATGCATCGAGGCAATGTAATATATCAAAAAACAAAGAAAGTGTTACGTTATTGCCTTAAGAACACGCAGCTTGACTTAAATTTAAAGCCAATCCGTAATCATGAGCCACAAATCGAAGTAAATTAAGGAATTGTGTGGATTTCACTGTCTTGAAGGTAGATACTTCAAAAATTCATAAACAGCCTAAGCCATGAGCCTCTGCGTATACAGGTTTCGAAAGGTCTCCAGCCAAGAAAAAATTGCGTAAATTACTTGTAGCAATTACTGTAACAAAGATCTAAATGAACAAGAAAAAAGAAAAGAGATATAAGTCACTAAGCAACATGGATGAACAAAAAGATTAAACTGAAAATTATTCCATTTCCGCTGAGCCGTTGCTTTATAAAACGCCGCGGGAGCCAATCTTTCGAAAAGTTGAAACTAACTTGGAACTTGAAAGAGTAAAGTGAATTCGCGAAGTCAAGATGAATCAAGTTATTCTGTGTCTTTTCGCCTCGGTGATTGCCATGCTGGTCGTGGGCTGTAAGTATTTCCAAGCTGTAACTTATAACTTTATAGACAAACAACTGCATCAGTTTTGACTTATAGAATGTGTTTGATGTTAGATGAATGTTTCATCTTTTTTTTCTGAGAAAAAATCTGTGAACTGTGAATCGTTTATCGCCCCTGCGATCTGTTAGCCTGTTTGAAGTCCTAGACCATTTGTAATCTGTACACTGTATTCTTTTTTTTTAGCGTCTGTATGGTCGATGGAGTGTGGAACTAGGGGCGATGGAAGTAAGAGCTATCGTTACAGCAAGGGAGATGAAAGAAATAAGGGCTATCGTGGCAGTAAGGGCGATGGAAGTGAGGGCAATCATGAGAGTAAGGGCGTTGGAAGAATGGACTATAATGGCAGTAAGGGCGATGGTTATAGCAAGGGCGATGAAAGTAATAAGGGATATCGTTACAGTAAAGGGCGGTGGAAGTGAGGGCAGTCATAGCAATAAAGGAAGTGAGGGCTATGGTTACAGTAAGGGCGATGAAAGTAATAAGGGATATCGTTACAGTAAGGGCGTGGAAGTGAGGGCAATCATAGCAATAAAGGAAGTGAGGGCTATGGTTACAGCAAGGGCGATGAAAGTAATAAGGGATATCGTTACAAGTAAGGGCGTGGAAGTGATGGCAATCATAGCAATAAAGGAAGTGAGGGCTATGGTTACAGCAAGGGCGATGAAAGTAATAAGGGATATCGTTACAGTAAGGGCGGTGGAAGTGATGGCAATCATAGCAATAAAGGAAGTGAGGGCTATGGTTACAGCAAGGGCGATGAAGAATGGGTATCGTTACAGTAAGGGCGTGGAAGTGAGGGCAATCAGTAGTGAGGGTACAGCAAGATGAAAGGGGTTATCGAAGTAGGAGGAGAGGAGTATCGAGAGTAATGGATGAAAGTAAGTCTTCATATGCACACAGTACTATATAAGAGTTAGTGTGGGAGCAACGAGTATCTAATCTACGAGTAAAGGCTCTTTTTCTCTCATCGCAATGGCAAACTCGCAAGCTCTCTGGGAGGGTTTTCATTCAATGAAAATGCTTTTAACTACATGCAAGCGCTCGTAGCGAGCTTGTGCCTTGTGAGTAGGTTTTTGCGACGAGAGTGGTAAAGACCCTCAACTCGCGACAATGACAGACATTTCAGTTTAGCTGAGGAGGGATGTTGATCGTATTAACGGCAAATCATAGCAATAGAAATCAGTCAGAAAACATCATGTTACAGGAGCATAAAGTAACTCGCAGTTGACGTAATTTTAAGCTTAGTGCATTCTAACGTTTTGCTCAATACCGAAGTTTGCTTTCTGAAGGTGCCTGAGAAATTTTTTTACAGTTAATTGCAAAATAACAGTAAAATAAGAATAAATAAAGGTCACGATTATTGATCAAACTATAAAGCAGCTATACGCCTAGGCAATGCAATTTAAGCAATAGCTAATTCAAAGTACTATTTGAAACTACTACTTTGTGTGATTTTTGTTTAGATTGTAGAGAAGTCGAAAACATTGGCACTGCAGTGTGGTGTGGTTCCTATGAGCGACTTCAGGAATGCAGCGCAACTGGTTTTGATGAATGCGAAGAGAGAAAGTCGTCGTCTGGTCTCAAAGGATGTTTAATAGACGACTGCACTGGAAAGAACGATGACAATTCGCCTGCGCCAATGCGAACGAAAATGGTCGCAACGTGCTGTAAAGTACCTCCCGAAGAGTTTAGCATTTATTATTAACACGGATAAACTGTATGAGAAAGTCAACCGGCATGAAATTGATACTGATACTCGTTAAAAAGTAGTTTTTAGTCGAGAAATAAAACATTATTTCCATTTTGCATTAATATATGTTGTCTTGTGTCGTGTTTTGCTTTCATTCGTTCTTGAAATCACGGATTAATCGAGGTAAATTAATTTAAAAGATACATTATTTACCATTCTACATGAAGTATTACAAATTTAGGCACTCTGATCGGCCTTGTGTAAAAATTGTAAACAAATATGCTGATTAGTTTAAAACAGAATTCCACTTTGCTTGGTAGAATTCATTTCACTTTACATTCCTCCTATAGCTATTCTGTCCAAACCTAGAGAATACTTACTAAATGCATGCGAATTGTAAATATTATAAAGATATCGAACATGCTAATCTTCGAGGTTTCAGAGAGTGCGGATTTTCTGTCGACGAGCACAGTTTTCTTTAGTTCGAGCTTCACGGTTTTCAGTAGATTAGAGAACACCGCAGGAAATGGTATGTATGAAATTTCCACCCGAGAATTAACCACTGGTTCCTAATTGTGCATTTCTGTATTGCTATATATCAAAGAGAATACTATTAAACAAGTTCAAAAATGTTGAAACGCGATCTTTTCTCCTGAATACGCATTCTGCAATCTTTTGACAGCTGATCGTACACATCTGACGGCTGTGAAATAGACATTTGAGGCTTAAGTATATATAGAGGTTTATTAATTCAGACGATTCGTTTTTACCGTGTGCAAGCTTCAAATCTTTAGTATAAGTTATATTTTGTTAAGCATTTATAAATTTTTTTGCTCCGACTAAGAATTACCAATTTCCGCAGTGTCGGATTAGAGTCCTGGTTTTGAAAGCCCCGTTACACTACAGTCAATTTATTGGCACGGAACGGCTTAAATTATCACCCTTGCTTTCTCACTTTAGTCTTTATCGTAATGTCTCATATATTCAACTGCCCTATATCTCACATTTCTCCACTGAAGTCAATAATTATTCGTATAGACAGTTTAACGGGTACCCGTTTTAGCCATGCGTTCGAATAAATTGACTGTAGTATGAGAGCAGTGCGTGAAACGAAAAGCTTTTAATTTTTTATGCGAAGACCGGTGGAAAACTAAGCCCTCTGAACTGAGAGAAAATTTGCCGAATATGATGCCCGGCAAAATGGGTGCCCGTCTCTGTTTTGGTAGGCTGAGCACTAATTAAATTGGGCACGGGTAGCCATTTTAGCCATGCCGTGTTACACTACACCCAATTTATTGGCACGGCACGGCTAAAATAGTTACCCGTGCCCAATTGTATTGGTGCTCAGGCTACCAAAACAAAGGCCAAGCACAGATGAAATGGGCACGATTACCTAGTGTAAACGGGGCTTTAAGTAAGCCAGATTTTTGCACATGTTCCTGCCGGCTTTTTTTCTGGCTGCGGCTTGTTCTTCCAAATATTTCTATCACACAGCGTGTTTTCCATTTTGCGATTTGATATTCAACTCATTTTGCTCGAAAGTGCGAATTATAGAAACACAGCGAGGGGAGACGTCATGCAGACAATCAATCACAAATATCGCTTTTACGTCAATACAAACCATGAGGTGCAAGCATAAAAACCTTAACAGCATATGAACGGATGAATCACTGCATGAAAATCGGTTTTCGTAAGGATTTCCAATTCCAACAGTTCGCTAGCGAAATATATTTACATATATTTTTTTGAATAATTACGGAAAGAAATTCGTTCACCCTGAGAGTATCGTTTCAAATTAAAAATGCAAATATTTTGCGAGCCAATCATTTCACCGCCGGTGGTTTGAGGGGAAACCCGGCCTAGCTGCTTCCAAGAAAGGAAGTGCAAATCGAAAGTTGAATTTTGCTTATATGTTTAATATAAAGGCTTAGCAACGGGCGACGGAAGAATAAGATAAAAGCAGCTACAATGAACCAACTTAATTTTTAAAAAGATAACATGGCATATTTCCTTGTACGTATACTGTATACATATAATTACTATTGTTAAACCGTATGGAATGCAACATAATACGTTTCACTTCCAAGAAATGCGACAGGAAATAAGATTTAAAAGTTCAAGTTTGTAAACTCAAATTAAGTTTGCCTCGTCATGGGCGACGGAGAATCCCACCAGTGCTGTAGTCAGGCATTCTCCGAATCAAACGACGAATTTATGAGCGGGAAACGATGGCAGGAATGTCGTGAACAAGTTTGCTTCGATTATGTTGTGATTGGATCATCGTTTTGTGCGTGGGCCTTTACTCATCGCATCTTGTCGAACAACCCAGAAGCGAAAGTTCTTATTCTCGAATGCGGCGAATATCGTCGGGAGCACTTCGAAGACCATGAACCCTCCGAAAAAAGGGAATTGACATATTCCACAAAGACATTTCCGTGGAATATTACGAGGAAAATGCAGGATGAAGAATACATCAAAGATCTGGACGGGGTGAACATTTTCTTTGGAGGGCAGTCGGCTTTTTGGCGCGGTTGGTGTCCCCAACCGACTAGAGAAGATCTGGATGGTTGGCCGGACAGTGTTAAAAATGTTGTCGAAAAATACTTTCCAGAAGCAGTTGAGCTTCTAAATGTCAAGTCTGCAAATACGATTGGCATGAATGAGCACGTCAACGACAATCGTGTTTTTGGCAAACTTCAAAACGTTCTTGTTGAAAGAATTCAATCGTGCCTACCAGAAGTTAGTCACGCCATGCTTGCTATTAGCCCGGATAAATCCAGGTATTTAAAGTCATTAGCGTTGATTTAGCCGGTCTTTTGAACACTGAAATGTTTCACTGACCCTGTGTAAAAAATTACGTAATAATAATAATAATCGCTAATATCTTTAGCTAGCGGCATATTCCGGCCAAATTATATTTAAGTAAATTGGCTTGTAAGTACACCACGTAAGTGTAAACTGCAAAGCTTTCGGTCCGTTAACCCCGGCCTTCGTCAGTGCAAAAGGGCCGAAAGCTTTGCAGTATTAAATACTTACGTGGTGTACTTACAAGCTAATTTACTTGTTGATGTCAGCATGCAAACATACAAGAATATTAAATTACAGTTATTTAACCTTTGCATGGGCAGTATAAATGTATAATTTACCCGGTTTAAAATTGATATTGCCGTTTAATTCAATATCGAGATAATATTGGTGTTTTTAAAAATATCAATGAAGTCATATTTATGTGGTTGTTGCGGATTGTGCCTGATTCCTGACAGGTCCAAACATGCCAAGTTCGTCGGTAACTTGCATGCTGAGACCTGTTTCAGACGTCGAAGTCTTTCTTTAAGTTCACTTTTGCATTCGATTCGCTGCATGAAAAATTCAACACATGAAGAGTTCGACTCGTGAGTATTTCGAAGACCTGGAATATTATTTTGAGAAATCTTTGAAAAACTCATTCGTGCATGTTATTATATCCAAATTGCACTCGAAACCGCGTTATTACCTATGCAAATAACCGCGGCAATGAGAAATTTGCTTTGTCACGATAACGACTTAACGCTGGGTATACAAAAATTGAGATTTGATTTGATTTGGTTTTCAAACTTTCAAAGCTTCAAGATTTCTATGAATTTGCTCAGCAAATGGTTTATTTCACATAGTATTGAGGGACATGGAATGCTTTGAAGCCTCGCAAACAAACCACGCTTTCTTAGGCCACCTGTTGAGGGCCTGGTTATTTTTGCTTTGCCTAAATCGATGTTTTGTGGGCGTTTGTGAGAAACGATTTAAGTTTGTAAACACTACGCTCTGATTCATTTTTAATAAATTTCTCTACAAATTATTTATACATAAATTGTTACGGCCATTGACGTCTGATTGAAGCATAACTAATCAAGGGGCTAAAGGCTGCTTTCCATCGTCGCATTTTTTGTACGTACGTTTACATACTTGCGTAAAAGCTTAAAACCTTCTCAGTTGCTGTACAATAAATCTTATTTCAGAAAAAACATGCGAAATTGTCAACAGAATCTAACCCTATGCGTCTATTCAATCGTTGATTTCATAAGTATCATTTAAATGATTTTATGATTCACGAGCAGAAACTCAGTACTGTTATGAAAATTTTTTCATATTTTCATATTACCTTTAACAGGTTCCCCAGTAATGTCATTTCTGCAACTAACAATTATATTGCAAGTATATATAGTAGTTAGACGATATAAGATTTACAGCTTTGTAATTTCTATATAATCACATAAGGGATACCAAAATCGTTTAAACTTTCAAGGCTAACCTGAAAAATGTATACATGCATATTTTTCTTTGGAATGTGGTTAGAAGACGCTCTCCTAGATTGAAAATAAAAAATATTTATACCCATATAATAAAACAATGTATCATTCATAACTCGCAAGCATATATCATTATATGCTTTTAATCTGCTTTGTGCTACAACCCAGCGTATTCCTACGTGGGACATGTCGCAGTGCTCGGAAACTTTCTTCCAATTGGATAGTGCTTTTCTATGCTTTCTAAAGTACGAAGCTATGCTATTGGTTGAAACAGAAATGTATTGTAAAGTTCAGCCAATGAAAATCATTCTTGCGAGGAGCTGCGACACTACCCTCCTATTATATAAGTTCCCTGAGTTTTTTTTTAAACTTGTAGATGTGAACGCATCCAAAAGACCACAGTTGCTGATCCTTTGCTTGAACTGTTACGGAAAAAGAAATTGGAAATAAAAATTAATTGTGAGGTGAAGAAGATAGTGCATGAAAATTGCAATGCTGTATCTCTTGAAACAAGCGAAGGAAACGTCAAGCTTGGAAACGCCAAACTCATTCTGGCAATGGGCGTACTTCCAGCAACTACTCTCATGCTAAATTCCTTTCCTCCGTCTTCTTTCAAGCCACTCTCTGGTATTGGCAGCCGATTCACGGCCCATTTTAGGAGTTCTATTCTCGCACGTGTTCCATTTTGTAAGGATTCGCGTCCCTGGAGCGTGTTTCACAATCTTAAAGACGAAATCGTGGGACGATTCGAGGTAGCAGCCATGCATCCCGGGAACGAACCGAATCAAGAGGGTCACTTTCCATAATTCAACTTTCAGCAATTCTAGACTGCACCCCACGTGACGACACTAAAACAACAGAACATCAATATCCAGATGTGCTGCCTGCGTTCTTGATCAAGAAAGAAACCTCGTCTAAAGACCCGCCACATTTACTTCTGGTTTGCAAAATTATCGGTGGGCTCGATTATCGAAATGAAAATAATTGGTTTCGGCTCGACAGTGAAGTTCCTAGCAGTGAGGAAATTGTTCGTGATAATCATGCAGCTGCCACTTACAATACCACCCTCCAAGCCGTGACTAATGAGACGGACCTTCAACTCTGGAATACTATGGAGGAATCCACTTTTGAAATGCTTGAAAATGCTTTTGCAATGGGAGAAGATTATCCTGACGACCCATGTCAGTTGGAGTTCTGGCATGACCCCGAAGAAGGCTGGAAAAGGGATCGCCCTCCTCCAGACAAAATTCGTCGTAATCGTTTGGTTCACCCGGCATCGACTATGTGGATAGGTGAGTACGATGAATCAACGCCTGTTGATTTGGATTATCGATTCAGAGGTGTGGGAAATGTGTATCTCACCGGAGGTGCCCTTTGGCCAGTTGCCGGTTCGTTGAACCCAACCTGCATAATGGCTGCCTTAGCCATGAATCTAGCTGACAAACTCCTTAATTAACATTGACCGCACGCAGAACAGAGCAAAGTTATAAAGTGTTTTCTGATCGTACGCAATTATTTTATTCATTTTTTACGTTTAACTTTAGCGGGCGAAATAGGGACAAAAGCAAAACGATTAAAGTTAAATTAGCATGTTTTAAGTTTTTAACCGCCTGCACTTAGTATATTACTGAACGAATTTTAAGCAATTTTCACAACACGAGCTGCAGTATTGTATTGAATATACAGAGTGTCCTAAAAAAATTTCTCCTCTATTGAAATCAGGCCTTTGTTCAGTAGAATCTGACTGCCTTAATATTATCATAAACCCAATTGAAAGCAAGACGCTTTATTTGAATGCTTTAACCTAATAACTATGCTATTTAGACACTACTGAGTTGATCATGCATTCAAATTCCAACAAAAGCTTCATTTCAGTAGGCGGGACTTTTTTGGAGGGACACCCTGTACAATACCCTAAATTTTTGAAATGAATTTGTAATAAATAAGATTTTAATAAATATGCAATTCAGTTACACTTCCTCATTAAACTTCCTTACCTGCCCAAATATTGACAAACGTTATGTGAACACATTTCGAGCATGGTCCCAAGTTCGACCGCGGTCCAGTGTGAACGCGGGCTTCCGACACTAGGAAGTTTACGATTCACGACGCGGCCAGCTGGACGACGCGTTTGGAAAACCAAGAAACTCCACACGCGAGACAATATAGCTATACATCAGTAAATTGTGGTCCAATGACAGCGTTCTCATTCTTATGGGCTGTTTACATGAGCCCGGTTACCCGAGATTCAACGAAGCGTGAGAGGACTTTGAGGTATTGAAATAAGTCTTTATGACACCAAACAAGCACATGCTATTGTTATGGTGATTATACGACTGCCAGGATCAAGTTATCTGCTCATTTCAATACCTCAAAATCATCTCACGCTTCGTAAAAATCTCGGGTAACCGGGCTCATGTAAACTGTCCCTTAAGCCGGTTTTCAACTAGGCGGAATTTCTCGACCGAACGAAATTTTTCGTCTGGTATTCTTTTCAATGGCGCGAGTTCAACCGTCGCGGATTCCCTTCGCCGGTCACAATAGATTTCGTAGGTGCACGCAGAACAATAGCTTGGAAACGAGGCCCGAGAACAAATTCGGGAAGTGTTTATTGAAAAGAAAATCGAACGAAAAATTTCGTGCGGTCGAAAAATTCCGCCTAGTGGAAAACCGGCTTTACGACGCCTTCAATTGAGGCATTGTCACTGCCTCTCGATGACATGAAAGCAGATAGCTTATATGAAACTGCAATATCTGCTAGACAAAAGAGGTTCTTTGCAGAATTGAAACGTTTATATGATTATTTTAGAGTACTGGCAGCATAATTAACTTCTCGTAGCTTATTTCTAGCGAAATAATTGACTAGCGACGTCGAACTAGCCGCGTCGTACATCGTAATAAACTTCCTAATTGAGAGTTACTGAAGGGCAATACTTCAGTCCCCACGTGTGATTGCAAAGAAAGCAAATTCTTGCAGTATAAAAGCCAATATACGTATGCAAATTTGCTCTCTGCTCGCACGGATACGTGGGCGGGGGGGGGAAACTATGCATTTGTACACCAGGGGGCGGGTTGTATCAAGCCCGTTTAGCTTAAAGGCCCTGTTACACGATGCAATTTTTCTTGCAACTTGCAATGCAATTCTGCTTGTAAGAGATGTAAATTAGCGAATAGTCTTGCAGAAGAAAAAAGCATGAAGTGTAATAAACACAAAATTTTCGTTTTTTCCAAATATACATATCTCAAAAGTAGAATTGCATTGCAAGTTGCAAGAAAAATTGCACCGTGTAACAGGGCCTTAAACGGTGGATAAGTCAAAATTAAATAACACTCTTACATCTCTCTTGAATGAGTCAACTTGAATTCTATATGCACTGAATATGTAGTTGTATACAGTATCTTTGTATTAAAGTCAAAAGCATTTAGTTCGCTTGTTAAATAAAACGATAAACTTGCTTTCTATTTTAAACTTAATAACTACCGTTTAAGCTAAACGGGCTTGATACGCAAACGGGCTTCCTATGCAAATTTCCAAGTCATTCTCATTATTCATTTCTTTAAAAATTTGGGTTTTTTATATAATCAATGTGTGCGAAAAATATTAGCATAGCAGGTCATTGTCAGAGTAGCTACAGCACTGGGCACGTGTCTATTCTTGGACCAGGAACTGGTCCCTAACCGCATCGATTGACGGAGTTCGAATTTTTACTTTTGACCTTTGAAGCAAGTTTCAAGCAATTCTTGACTATATTTGCAGCAAATAATATATATACAGGGTGTATCAAAAAAAAGGTAATCCAACTTCAACACGCTATTGTACGTGAACTACTCAGTCTATGAACGAATTTTTTTCACTTTCGGAAAGATCAGGATTTTAACTATCGGATGACATGTTTTTAATACGAAATGGTGAAAAAGTGAGCACATACGAGGCTGATAAAAAATGTTAGTCGCAATCGCATATTTTCACCTTTGAGCCTAATTAAAGCAGTGCATAACAAAAGAAAAGAGCAATTAATCACGAACATGTCACAGCTTACACTGGTTTTATCACTTTTATGCCGCATTGCTTGGAATGTTCTCCTGATGTGATTTATTCATACTTAATATGCATATGCGGTTAGTTTATTCAAAAGCAAAATTCTTCAATTAATCCCAAAGAGAGTTAATTTTCAATGGTTTTAGTCCCAACTCTCAGAGGTGAAAATATGCGATTTTGACTAACACTTTTTATCGGCCTCCTATTTGCTCATTTTTTCACCATTTGGTATCAAAAACATGTTATTCGATAGTTAAAAGCCTAAACTTTCGGAATGTGAAAAAAATTCGTTAATAGAATGAGTAGTTCACGTACAATAGCGCACCAAAGTTGGATTACCTTTTTTTTGATACACCCTGTATATACATATCATTAATATTCAGCCTATATATAAGTAAAGGCTAACGATTAGAAATACATTGTCCTCTGTATTGTTGTAAGTACAATCACAGTTAATCCCGGTAAAGCTGCTCACGAATGTGGACGACTAATTATGATTATAATTAAAATTATAAGCTTTATTGCGGTGCCCGCGCCAAGTTTGGCACCGCATTATATTCTGCCTGTGAGTTTGTTTGTTCGCATCAATACGTTTCCTTAATCGCCTAGTAAAAATTCCTTGCACATGCTTGGAATGCTTGGAATTTTTTCCTAATTATTACTATTAATCTTGTTGTACGTTTGCCAAATTCCTTTTTTAAAGGAACGTTCTTTTTTCAATTTCAATCTCAAACTCTGATAATTGCGTGTATCTCTGCTTTTATGCACCCAAGAAGGACAAAAATACCACCATTCGATTCAGCGTAAGAAATTATACTTACAGGTCTTAAATATATTACTAATCAAGAGTATTCGCAGCGATTTATGACGTTTGAAAGACAAACGAAATTGAATTGTTGACAAATCGCTCAAAATTACTATGCTATACTTTTATAGTAATAGTAAGTTTGGTCTTTGATATCTTTCATATCGTTGGTTTTCTCTTTTAATTTTCGTCCTTAAATAAGTGGATCGGTCTTAGTATCGTTGCTCTTCTAGTTTCCGGCTCTACACCAGTTTATTCGTCTCACGTTTCTCTTCATTTTGATAGTATTTTTAGATAGTATTTTTAGCCTCAATATTTTATTTCTGAAGATTTTAAAACGGCGCAATTTTGACCTTAATGTACCAACCAACCAGGCTGCGGCCGACAAGAGAATGTAAGTTGGTGATAGTAGTATACAGAATAGGGGTTCTGGAGCGGGTGGTGCGGGTGGTGCACTTAGCACCACACATGACGTCATCGATTCCTAAATGTTTTAATTTATTCCGGCATTTTAATATATTCGAGCTTTACCGTTTATTGCTATAGCAATTTTTCAGGGTATTTTACTACCATTTCTTTATTTACATGACTACATCGTTTAGTAATGTCTGGTTACTTAGTTATATTAAACGGTAGGCGATTTCCCGCCGTATGTTGTTCTTATCGTCGTTCGTATGCCTGTAGTGATTTAGCGGTCGTTTGATTACATACGGCCGCGTTTTATTTCTAATTCTAATTTTATTTCTAAAGCAATCGATGTTTTATAGATTTATATTTGTTTATGTTCTGTTTAGAGATCTTTAGAGGCTTTAGAGATCTCATGCAGTTACATAATTAATCATAATTTAACGCTCTGCCTGTTTTTACACAATGATTGTGCAATAATTTATTATTCATATATAAGTACGCGAGGAATGGGGTAAACAAAGAAGCGTAAATACGCACAATAGCGTAAATACGCAGGATATGTTTGTTTGACAGCAATTTACTTAAATTACACAAATGCCGGTTTACTTCACACAGTAAGAATTTGCGAAGAGTATATTTTATTTTACTAGGATTACTCATTTGTATGTCAATATTTAGTACCATTAGACTAATGTTCATTTTAAAAGATTCGTTTTCTATGTATGCTTTGTGATACAGTTCAGCTCATACGTTAACCCTGATTTAATTGTCCTCATATATCATAATGTCAATATGCCGTTGACATACGAATCATTTCCATACATCAATTTTCGTGTTATCGAGTTACTCAAAGTTTACTTGCATGGAATATGAGGTGGAATATCGGTTACAAATTTTGTGCGATGAGCAGATGAGTACCTACCTGCTCGTAACTGCTCGTCTGCTCAATGAGATATTTCATACCCACTTGAGATTTTTGTTGATAAAAATGAGAATGTACATATGAACTAGCGGCTGGAAAGAAAATTTCAGACATGGATTAAATTTAAAGTCTAATTATCATCATAGTCATAATCTTCACTGTCTTTATTTTCCTCGTCATCTTCCGTGAATCTCGTGGTCGCTTAAAAGCCTTTTAATAAGAAACTTTCTCTTATCAACTGCAGCTTGTATTGCTTCTTCTGGGTCAAAATCATCATTTTGAATAAACGATTCTTTTGTGTGCATTATTTTCCTATGTACTGAATCTTTCTTTAGTTGTCTTATCCACAAAAAGCGCTCTAAATAGATATTTTCTAATTCTTTCTGGAGTCTAGGCATAATATTCAAGTAAGCTTTCTCTTTAGCAGATTGCTCGTCGAAACCTCTGTCGTTTATGAGGCGTTCTTTCATTTCCTCGAAAGCTGTGTTACTTCTTTGTTTTGCTTCTTCTATTAGTGGTATCCCGTATCCAGGGATTCATTTCTTCTCCAGATTCTGAGTCAGTCGTCGTCGAACTTCCTGACTGCTGAGTAGAAGTTGTTGAGACATCGTCACGGAAATCTCTTTCTTGACTGTCCGAGTCTGTGGCAACAGTGTCTTGTTTCATCAAAAACCAAAAAACCTGATTGTTGGGCTACCTATGCAAGAATAGACAAAAGAGTGAACACGTTTAATGAGTATCTGTCTCAAAGGATAGTGCGCATGCGTATTACGTGTTTTTCTATGTCCCACAATCAAACGGTAAAAGTTTTGTATTTATATTTCGTGGTTCGTGCAGAAACTGATCAACTGATAACTTAAAGTTTTCATCCGCTGCGAAACGAAATCGGCTGTGTCATATCAGTAAATTCAGTTTTGTAAGGAATTGGTATATTATCGACGGTTAACTGAAGAGGCTTAGGTAAGACGTCAATTAAATTTATTACTTCCAAATTCCAAGTAGTTGCTGTGCCCTTGTTGGCTGCACCAATGAAGAAAGAATCTGAGGTGCCCCTTGGGAAATGTCTAGCAACGAACGGGTTCAATTGTTAATTTATGTGCGAAGACTTCTTAGTAGTTGCTGTGCCCTTGTTGGCTGCACCGATGAAGAAAGAATCTGAGGTGCCCCCTGGGAAATGTCTAGCAACGAAAGGTTCATTTTAGTTGTGAAGTTTATTTAAGGCTGTTTGGTCAGAAAAACTAACAGACTTATCTGTTTTAGAATGGATAACACTTGCAGGACTTGTTTAAAACAGTTCACAGAGCTGCGAAGTTTGCGTCGTCATGAACGGTCTATTCATGGTGAAAGAAGGTTTTGTTGTGATCATTGTGGCGAGTCTTTCAGACGAAAAGATGCTTTGAGGCGGCATCAAAAGCGTCATCAAAAAATGATTACACACACGTGCAACAACTGCATGAAAGATTTCCACCGTCGAGATAAATTAGTAGAACATCAAGTTCATTGTCAAAGGAATCCACTGAAGAGAAAGCGATGAAGGCGATAATAGTCCGGCTCCAAAGAAAATGCGAGTTCAAATTGGAGAAGGTGAACCCGATAATCAAGTCGAAGAAGATAACCCTTGCAGTTCTACTTCGGCGTTTGAAGATTCTTTGAAGAAGATTGAGTTCAAACCGCGGAAAGATCAGAAACAGGACGTGTCCCACTTCTTACGCGGCAAGACAAAATCCATTTTGAGTCACCTTTCCAACGAATTAGCAGAGAAAAGAGGCATCAAATGGTTCATCAGTGTTAAAGTACGATTCGTCAAACCTAAACCCAATGGCGAGAGTCTGACTACCGAATCCCACTTCCGCAGTCTCTGCATGAAAACAGTAGACCAGCACGAACTGCATAATCAACTAGAGGAGGCCAAGCAGAAAATTACCCAGTCACTAGTTTTATTTCAAAAAGAAGGAAGTGGTTGGGTATTAGACGAAATCCTTCATCTTGACCTGAGTATAGCTCAGTATACTCCAGTAAAAGGATCCAGCTACGTCCCTCTCCCAGCAAGATAAACGCCAAGAAAGCAGTAATCAACATCAAGAATTCTGATAACAAATGCTTCATGTGGTCTGTCCTCGCCGCTCTTCATCCAGTGAAACAGAGTGCAGAGAGATTGCATCATTATCAACAGTTTCAAGATGAACTAGATTTTGCTGGCATCGAGTTTCCTGTTACTGTTGACAAGATTGGAAAATTTGAGCGTCAGAACAATATTTCCATTAACGTGTTTGGCTTCGAAGACGTGCTTTTCCCCTTGTATATCACAAAAGAACACTTTAATACCCATGTGAATCTGTTGCTATACTCCCAGGGAGAACTAGCATTACTGTCTTATAAAAGATCTGAATAAATTCCTTTACAGTCAAAACCGTACAAAGGTCGTATGTATTACTGTCGGTACTGTCTACATGGATTTATCCGAGAAGACCTACTTCAAGACCACGACCCACTGCTCACAACACGGTCCTCAGCGCATTGAACTCCGAGTGAAGATAACGCCAACTGGTCTTTAAAGAATACCACAAGCATTGAAAGTGCCCTTTGTGATCTATGCTGATTTCGAAAGTCTTACAGCAAAGATTGACTCAACCCCACCAAATCCTGAAAAATCCTCCACTGAAAAATACCAACACCACCAACCATGTGGATTTTCCTACATTGTTATCCGACCATGCGAAGTACTCCAAACCGCCTGTTGTGTATCGTGGAGAAGCGCGTCGATAAATTCCTAGAGTGTCTAGAAGAAGAACAAAAATATATTCAAGAGAAACTGATTGGGTCGAACCCATGCGCATTGAGAGAGAAGAAGAGCAGGCATTCCAAGATTCAGTCAATTGTCATATCTGTGGGTTTGAGTTGGGTGCTGATCGTGTTCGTGACCATTGTCATCTCACCGGAAAGTACCGCGGAGCTGCACACAACGATTGCAACTTAAACTATAGTTTTACTGGTCGAGTACCCGTTATTCTTCACAATCTACGCGGTTACGACTCTCATCTCATCATGCAAGGACTTGGTAAACTAAAGACAAGAAGATCAACTGCATTCCAAACAACACCGAAAAGTACATCTCCTTCTCCATCAATAATCTGGATTTTATCGACTCTCTGCAATTATGAATGCATCGCTGGAGAAGTTAGTATCCAATCTAGCAAAGGATGGTGTTGACAAGTTCCCCACTCTAAAGAAATACATCGACAGCGATAAAACACCCTTTTGCTGAGAAAAGGTGTCTACCCCTACGACTACATGGATTGTACAGAAAGATTTGAAGAACCAACTTTACCACGAAGGATCTTTACAACGTGTTGAATGATGAACACATTTCAGACGAAGATTACCCACGCGAGAATGTATTTAATAATTTTCCTGTCGGAACATGGGTGATTACCATGATTTGTACTTGATGTCAGATGTTCTTTCTCGCAGACGTGTTTGAAAATTTCGAAGTGTGTGTCTCAAAGCTACAACTTGGATCCTGTCACTTCTACACAAGTCCTGGACTAGCCTGGCAGCTTGTTTGAAAATGACCGAGTGAACTCGAGCTTCTAACTGATCCAGACATGTACTTATTCATCGAAGAAGGTCTTCGCGGGGAATTTCAATGATTAGCAACCGCTATGGTAAAGCCAACAATCCATACGTTCCCGATTATGACCCAGAACAAGAGACCTCCTACGTATGTATCTTGATGCTAACAACCTCTATGGCTGGGCTATGTCACAACCTCTACCCACAGGTGAATTTGACTGGCTAACCGACCAAGAGATTGCAGAACTTGACATCACGGACGTTGCGGACGATGACGATGAAGGCTACATATTGGAAGTAGACCTACACTATCCGTCCGAATTACACGATCTTCACAACGATTATCCTCTAGCACCTGAGAAAATGAAGATTTCTTCAGAATGTTGTCACCATACTGCCAGACCTGTCGGAAGTTTGCAACTTCGTGGTGGGGCTGTATCTAAATTGGTGCCGAATCTCCGGAACAAGACCAATTATGTAGTCCATTACCGCAATTTAAAGCAATACCTGGCACTTGGCATGAAGTTGACAAAGATCCACCGCGTTTTGGTATTCCAACAAAGCCCATGGTTAAAGACCTACATCGATTTCAACACCGAGAAACGAAAACATGCAGCAAACGACTTCGAGAAAGATTTCTACAAGTTGATGAATAACTCGGTGTTCGGAAAAACCATGGAAAATTTGAGAAAGCGCGTCAACGTCAAGCTCGTCAACGATAAGACGAAACTATCGAAACTAACAGCATCTCCATCCTTTGACTACTTCCGCATATTCTCTGAAGATTTAGCAGCTGTCAACATGAAGAAGACGAAGCTTTACCTAAACCGTCCAATCTACGTCGGATTCACCATCCTGGATCTCTCCAAAGTACTCATGTATCAGTTTCATTACGAGTACATGAAACCCAAGTATGAGCAACGCAAAGTTGTTGTTCACAGACACGGATAGCCTTTGTTACGAGATAAAGACCGACGACGTTTATCAAGACATGTTGCAAGACATCGATCTCTTTGACACATCCGAATACGCACGAGACCATCCACTGCACAGCCTGACGAACAAGAAAGTCCTTGGCAAAATGAAAGATGAAACGCATGGCATACCCATCCAAGAGTTTGTGGGTTGCGACCGAAGATGTACTCCATTCTCTATACCGAAAACGACAAGCAAGTGGAGAAGAAAACGGCTAAAGGAATAAAGAAGTCCGTCACAAACGAAAGCTTCGGCACATCAACTACAAGGAATGTTTGTTTGATAAGAAACGGACAATGGCCAGCATGAATCAGATTCGAAGTGAACGCCATGAAATCTACTCCATTAAATTAAACAAGATTGGTCTTAGCCCTTATGACGACAAACGCTATATTTTAAAGGATGGAGTGAACACTCTTGCTTATGGACATTACCAAATCATAAGCACAGACGAGTGAAATATCAAGTTTTATTGTTGTTGAACAATACATAAGTTACGTTTTAAAGTTATAAATTATTGCAATTGCATGAAATACAAAGTTATGTTACAATGTTACGTGTTTATAAAGTTGAAGTTACATGTTTATTTATATAAGAGGAGGTTTTTTTCATGCTTGGAAAATGCTCAAACCTTATAAAATCATAATACTGTACGCATGCGTGAATGCATTAAGGTGTGTTTTGAAGTTCGGTGTTGAGTTGGGTTTACATAGAAACAAACTCTCCTCTTAAGTTACGTTTTAAAGTTATAAATTGTTCTGAAAGTTAATAAATTGTTCTCAAAGTTAATAAATATTTGAAAGGAATCCTTTGATTATTCTCAGTCTTCAGTTTGTGGTATATTGATCCAGATTCTACCACATCTATTTAGTCTAAAAATGCAGCCATTTTGCTGGGATATTGTTTGGATTGTCTTTTGTATGTTCAACACTGTCGTTTTTCCTCTTTAGAACTCTGGGCTTGCTGTTTTCCTTGCTTATCTTTCTGGTGCTTAATAATTCATTCACCCGTCTTGCTGTTGTTTGTTCTCATGTCTGTTCTCATCATCAAGAGTGTTCTCATTTGCTCTGTTGTATACCACACATTTCCCTTTCGGCTTTAGTTTGGCTTCTTGTAGGTACTTCCTTCTTTGGTCAATATCGAGCAGATGCACATCCGCAAGATGATTTGCCAATCTTACAAGGTATTTTGCACCGCAATTGGGAACGGTACAATCACGACAAACGCGCTTTGCCATGTCTGCGGTTTGAAGAACAGGGTGCAAATGAGCTGTTTCCTCTGATTACTGACTTTTATTAGGGCCAATCGGGCCAAAGTACAGGCCAATCGGGCCAAAGTCAGGCCAAAAAGGCCAAAAAGGCCAAAATAGGAGATACAGCTCCTCCCAATCCCATAACCTAGTATGAACAGTTCTTTCTCGATTCTTTTACATACCTTTCCCACTGTCTTCATCACAGTTTTGGATCGTTTGATTGTCATGAAGGCTTGGCTGTTTGCTTGATTCCCAATATCTTGTTCAGTAAGTTGGTTTTATTCGGCGTTTAAATTTATGCTGAGGCATAAAGGCTTGTCTGGCAGATTTACTATCTTGTTATGAGAATGTTTTTTTTTTCTCGATTCTTTTACACTTAAACGTTACCCCTGCTTTTCGGATCATCACCAATTCAGTTCGTTTGTGTATCGTAGTGCAGTTAGTCTTCGCTTGAGCTTGAGTTTCTTTAACATTTTTCTTCTTTTTAATAGTCCTTTTACGTAGATCATTTACCATAGTTGATTTTGAACGTAAAACCTCTTTCTTTGAAGATGCTTAGGAGATATCGTTTTCTGTGCACACTTGGCTGGCATATTGCAAAGTAAGGATACAGTTTAAAATCATGTTATTTATACATATGATTTTCGCGATCACAGCACTTCTTACAAAAACCTAAAAGTTTCTTCTTTTAGCATCCGTCTTCGATCTGTACAAAAATTACATCTCCATTCAGCACGTGTATATTTGAGCAGCTCCGGACTGTCTACACATGCAGGGGTTAATTTCCGTTAGGGTTTCGATAAAAACCTCCGTGACCTTTGTCTCTGAGATTTTTGACAACGCCTCATCGAAATACATGCATAAGTGTTCGACTTTTTCCATAGCGAGACATTGATGGTTTGGCTGAGATAAATTTTCCATTATGATGCAATGATGATATCTCAACTTGTGGTTGAAAATTGTGATGCATCACAATTTTCAACCACAAGTTGAGATATCATCATTGCATCATAATGGAAAATTTATCTCAGCCAAACCATCAATGTCTCGCTATGGAAAAAGTCGAACACTTATGCATGTATTTCGATGAGGCGTTGTCAAAAATCTCAGAGACAAAGGTCACGGAGGTTTTTATCGAAACCCTAACGGACATTAACCCCTGCATGTGTAGACAGTCCGGAGCTGCTCAAATATACACGTGCTGAAGGGAGATGTAATTTTTGTACAGATCGAAGACGGATGCTAAAAGAAGAAACTTTTAGGTTTTTGTAAGAAGCGCTGTGATCGCGAAAATCATATGTATACAATAACATGATTTTAAACTGTATCCTTAGTTTGCAATATGCCAGCCAAGTGTGCACACAAAACGATATCTCCTAGAGCATCTTCAAAGAAAGAGGTTTTACGTTCAAAATCAACCATGGTAAATGATCTACGTAAAAGGACCATTAAAAAGAAGAAAAATGTTAAAGAAACTCAAGCTCAAGCGAATGACTAACTGTACTACGATACACAAACGAACTGAATTGGTGATGATCCGAAAAGCAGGGGTAACGTTTAAGTGTAAAAGAATCGAGAAAAAAAAAACATTCTCATAACAAGATAGTAAATCTGCCAGACAAGCCTTTATGCCTCAGCATAAATTTAAACGCCGAAATAAAACCAACTTACTGAACAAGATATTGGGAAGCAAGCAAACAGCCAAGCCTTCTATGACAATCAAACGATCCAAAACTGTGATGAAGACAGTGGGAAAGATATGTAAAAGAATCGAGAAAGAACTGTTCATACTAGGTTATGGGATTGGGAGGAGCTGTATCTCCTATTTTGGCCTTTTTGGCCTTTTTGGCCTGACTTTGGCCCGATTGGCCTGTACTATGGCCCGATTGGCCCTAATAAAAGTCAGTAATCAGAGGAAACAGCTCATTTGCACCCTGTTCTTCAAACCGAGACATGGCAAAGCGCGTTTGTCGTGATTGTACCGTTCCCAATTGCGGTGCAAAATACCTTGTAAGATTGGCAAATCATCTTGCGGATGTGCATCTGCTCGATATTGACCAAAGAAGGAAGTACCTACAAGAAGCCAAACTAAAGCCGAAAGGGAAATGTGTGGTATACAACAGAGCAAATGAGAACACTCTTGATGATGAGAACAGACATGAGAACAAACAACAGCAAGACGGGTGAATGAATTATAAGCACCAGAAAGATAAGCAAGGAAAACAGCAAGCCCAGAGTTCTAAAGAGGAAAAACGACAGTGTTGAACATACAAAAGACAATCCAAACAATATCCCAGCAAAATGGCTGCATTTTTAGACTAAATAGATGTGGTAGAATCTGGATCAATATACCACAAACTGAAGACTGAGAATAATCAAAGGATTCCTTTCAAATATTTATTAACTTTGAGAACAATTTATTAACTTTCAGAACAATTTATAACTTTAAAACGTAACTTAAGAGGAGAGTTTGTTTCTATGTAAACCCACACTCAACACCGAACTTCAAAACACACCTTAATGCATCACGCATGCGTACAGTATTATGATTTTATAAGGTTTGAGCATTTTCCAACATGAAAAAAAACCTCCTCTTAATATAAATAAACATGTAACTTCAACTTTATAAACACGTAACATTGTAACATAACTTTGTATTTCATGCAATTGCAATTTATAACTTTAAAACGTAACTTATGTATTGTTCAACAACAATAAAACTTGATATTTCACTCGTCTGTGCTTATGATTTGGTAATGTCCATAAGCAAGAGTGTTCACTCCATCCTTTAATATAGCGTTTGTCGTCATAAGGGCTAAGACCAATCTTGTTTAATTTAATGGAGTAGATTTCATGGCGTTCACTTCGAATCTGATTCATGCTGGCCATTGTCCGTTTCTTATCAAACAAACATTCCTTGTAGTTGATGTGCCGAAGCTTTCGTTTGGTGACGGACTTCTTTATTCCTTTAGCCGTTTTCTTCTCCACTTGCTTGTCGTTTTCGGTATAGAGAATGGAGTACATCTTCGGTCGCAACCCACAAACTCTTGGATGGGTATGCCATGCGTTTCATCTTTCATTTTGCCAAGGACTTTCTTGTTCGTCAGGCTGTGCAGTGGATGGTCTCGTGCGTATTCGGATGTGTCAAAGAGATCGATGTCTTGCAACATGTCTTGATAAACGTCGTCGGTCTTTATCTCGTAACAAAGGCTATCGTGTCTGTGAACAACAACTTTGCGTTGTACTCATACTTGGGTTTCATGTACTCGTAATGAAACTGATACATGAGTACTTTGGAGAGATCCAGGATGGTGAATCCGACGTAGATTGGACGGTTTAGGTAAAGCTTCGTCTTCTTCATGTTGACAGCTGCTAAATCTTCAGAGAATATGCGGAAGTAGTCAAAGGATGGAGATGCTGTTAGTTTCGATAGTTTCGTCTTATCGTTGACGAGCTTGACGTTGACGCGCTTTCTCAAATTTTCCATGGTTTTTCCGAACACCGAGTTATTCATCAACTTGTAGAAATCTTTCTCGAAGTCGTTTGCTGCATGTTTTCGTTTCTCGGTGTTGAAATCGATGTAGGTCTTTAACCATGGGCTTTGTTGGAATACCAAAACGCGGTGGATCTTTGCCAACTTCATGCCAAGTGCCAGGTATTGCTTTAAATTGCGGTAATGGACTACATAATTGGTCTTGTTCCGGAGATTCGGCACCAATTTAGACACACCCCACCACGAAGTTGCAAACATTCCGACAGGTCTGGCAGTATGGTGACAACATTCTGAAGAAATCTTCATTTTCTCAGGTGCTAGAGGATAATCGTTGTGAAGATCGTGTAGTTCGGACGGTAGTGTAGGTCTACTTCCAATATGTAGCCTTCATCGTCATCGTCCGCAACGTCGATGTCAAGTTCTGCAATCTCTTGGTCGGTTAGCCAGTCAAATTCACCTGTGGGTAGAGGTTGCGACATAGCCCAGCCATAGAGGTTGTTAGCATCAAGATACATAACGTAGGAGGTCTCTTGTTCTGGGTCATAATCGGGAACGTATGGATTGTTGGCTTTACCATAGCGGTTGCTAATCATTGAAATTCCCCGCGAAGACCTTCTTCGATGAATAAGTACATGTCTGGATCAGTTAGAAGCTCGAGTTCGACTTCAGTCATTTTCAAACACGCCTGCCAGGCTAGACCAGGACTTGTGTAGAATGGCAGGGATCCAAGTTGTAGGCTTTGAGGCACACGCTTCGAAAATTTTCAAACACATCTGCAAAGAAGAACGTCCGACGTCAAGTACAAATCATGGTAATCACCCATGTTCCGACAGGAAAATTGTTAAATACATTCGTCGCGGTGTAATCTTCGTCTGAAATGTGTTCGTCGTTCAACACGTTGTAGAAGGATTCCTTCGGTGGTAAAGTTGGTTCTTCAAATCTTTCTGTACAATCCATGTAGTCGTAGGGGTAGACGCCTTTTCTCAGCAAAAGGGGTGTTTTATCGCTGTCGATGTATTTCTTTAGAGTGGGGAACTTGTCAACACCATCCTTTGCTAGATTGGATACTAACTTCTCCAGCGATGCATTCATAAATTGTAGGGAGTCGATAAAATCCAGATTATCGATGGAGAAGGAGATGTACTTTTCGGTGTTGTTTGGAATGCAGTTGATCTTCTTGTCTTTGAGTTTACCAAGTCCTTGCATGATGAGATGAGAGTCATAACCGCGTAGATTGTGAAGAATAACGGGTACTTGACCATTAAAACTATAGTTTCAAATTGCAATCGTTGTGTGCAGCTCCGCGGTCTTTCCAGAAAGATGACAATGGTCACGAACACGGTCAGAACCCAATTCATATTCACAAATATGACAATGGACTGCATCTTGAAACGCTTGCTCTTCTTCTCTCTCAATTCGCATGGGCTCGACCCAATCCAGCTTCTCTTGAATATATTTCTGCTCTCTTCTAAACACTTCAAAATTCGTCGACTGCATCTTCTCCGCGATACACGACGGGTGATTTGGAGTACTTCGCATGGTCGGATATAACAATGTAGGAAAATCCACAAGGTTGGTGGTGTTGGTATTTTTCAGTGGAGGATTTTTCAGGATTAGGATTTGAGTTGATCTTGGTGGTAAGACTTTCGAAGTCGGCGTAGATTGCAAAGGGCACTTTCAATTGCTTGTGGTAGTCTTTAAAGAACAGTTGAGCATTATCTTGATTAGGGAGTTCAATACGCTGTGGACCGTGTTGGCAACAGTGTGGTTCATGATCTTGGAGTAGGTCCTCTCGGATAAATCCATGTAGACAATACCGGCAAAAGAACATGCGAGATTCGTGACGGTTTTGACTGTAGAGGAATTTATTCAGATCTTTTATAAAACAGTAATGTCTAGTCTCTCCCTGGGAGTATAACAACAGATTCACATGGGTATTAAAGTGTTCTTTTGTGATATACAATGGAAAAAGCACGTCTTCGAAGCCAAACACGTTAATGGAAATATTGTTCTGATGCTCAAATTTTCCAATCTTGTCAATAGTAACAGGAAACTCAATACCAGCAAAATCTAGTTCATCTTGAAACTGTTGATAATGATGCAATCTCTCTGCACTCTGTTTTACTGGATGAAGAGCGGCGAGGACAGACCACATGAAGCATTTGTTATCAGAATTCTTGATGTTGATTACTGCTTTCTTGGCGTTTATCTTGCTGGGAAGAGGGATGTAGCTGGATCCTTTTACTGGAGTATACTGAGCTATACTCAGGTCAAGATGAAGGATTTCGTCTAATACCCAACCACTTCCTTCTCTTTGAAATAAAACTAGTGACTGGGTAATTTTCTGCTTGACCTCCTCTAGTTGATTATTGCAGTTCGTGCTGGTCTACTGTTTTCATGCAGAGACTGCGGAAGTGGGATTCGGTAGTCAGACTCTCGCCATTGGGTTTAGGTTTGACGAATCGTACTTTAACACTGATGAACCATTTGATGCCTCTTTTCTCTGCTAATTCGTTGGAAAGGTGACTCAAAATGGATTTTGTCTTGCCGCGTAAGAAGTGGGACACGTCCTGTTTCTGATCTTTCCGCGGTTTCAACTCAATCTTCTTCAAAGAATCGTCAAACGCCGAAGTAGAACTGCAAGGGTTATCTTCTTCGACTTGATCATCGGGTTTACCTTCTCCAATTTGAACTCCCATTTTCTTTGGAGCCGGACTATTATCGCCTTCATTACGCTTTCTCTTCAGTGGATTCCTTTGACAATGAACTTGATGTTCTACTAATTTATCTCGACGGTGGAAATCTTTCATGCAGTTGTTGCAAGTGTGTGTAATCATTTTTTGATGACGCTTCTGATGCCGCCTCAAAGCATCTTTTCGTGTGAAAGACTCGCCACAATGATCACAACAAAACCTTCTTTCACCATGAATACACCGTTCATGACGACGCAAACTTCGCAGCTGTGTGAACTGTTTTAAACAAGTCCTGCAAGTGTTATCCATTCTAAAACAGATAAGTCTGTTAGTTTTTCTGACCAAACAGCCTTAAATAAACTTCACAACTAAAATAAACCGTTCGTTGCTAGACATTTCCCAGGGGGCACCTCAGATTCTTTCTTCATCGGTGCAGCCAACAAGGGCACAGCAACTACTAAGAAGTCTTCGCACATTAATTAACAATTGAACCCTTTCGTTGCTAGACATTTCCCAGGAGACACCTCAGATTCTTTCTTCATTGGTGTAGCCAACAAGGGCACAGCAACTACTAAGAAGTCTTCGCACATAAATTAACAATTGAACCCGTTCGTTGCTAGACATTTCCCAAGGGGCACCTCAGATTCTTTCTTCATTGGTGCAGCCAACAAGGGCACAGCAACTACTAAGAAGTCTTCGCACATAAATAAACAATTGAACCCGTTCGTTGCTAGACATTTCCCAAGGGGCACCTCAGATTCTTTCTTCATTGGTGCAGCCAACAAGGGCACAGCAACTACTTGGAATTTGGAAGTGATAAATTTAATTGACGTCTTACCTAAGCCTCTTCGGTTAACCGTCGATAATATACCAATTCCTTACAGAACTGAATTTACTGATATGACACAAACGATTTCGTTTCGCAGCGGATGAAAATTTAAAGTTATCAGTTGATCAGTTTCTGCACGAACCACGAAATATAAATACAAAACGTTTACCGTTTGATTGTGGGACATAACAAAACACGTAATACGCATGCGCATTATCCTTTGAGATAGATACTTATTAAACGTGCTCACTCTTGTCTATTCTTGCATAGGTAGCCCAACAATCAGGTTTTTTTTTTTTGGTTTTTGATGAAACAAGACACTCTTGCCACAGACTCGGACAGTCAAGAAAGAGATTTCCGTGACGATGTCTCAACAACTTCTACTCAGCAGTCAGGAGGTTCGACGACGACTGACTCAGAATCTGGAGAAGAAATGGATCCCTGGATACCACTAATAGAAGAAGCAAAACAAAGAAGTAACACAGCTTTCGAGGAAATGAAAGAACGCCTCACAAGCGACAAAGGTTTCGACGAGCAATCTGCTAAAGAAAAAGCCTACTTGAATATTATGCCTAGACTCCAGAAAGAATTAGAAAATATCTATTTAGAGCGCCTTTTGTGGATAAGACAACTAAAGAAAGATCTAGTACATAGGAAAATAATGCACACAAAGGAATCGTTTATTCAAAATGATGATTTTGACCCAGAAGAAGCAATAGAAGCTGCAGTTGATAAGAGAAAGTTTCTTATTAAAAGGCTTTTAAGCGACCACGAGATTAAAGATGACGAGGAAAATAAAGACAGTGAAGATTATGACGATGATGATAATTAGACTTTAAATTTAATCCAATAGCAAAGGTTTACCTAACCTTTCTTAAGGAAACCATATATGGCAAACGAGCGAAAAAAAAAATTAGAAAACGTTTTAGGGAAAATTATTATTTATTGCTGTAACTAATTGCAAGACAAATAAATGTTAAAATCGTTAAACCATGTCTGAAATTTTCTTTCCGGCCGCTAGTTCATATGTAAATTTTCATTTTATCAACAAAAATTTCAAGTGGGTATGAAATATCTCATTGAGCAGAGGAGCAGTTACGAGCAGGTACACATCTGCTCATCGCACAAAATTTGTAACCGATATTCCACCTCATATTCCACGCAAGTACACTTTGAGTAACTCGATAACACGAAAATTGATGTATGGAAATGATTCGTATGTCAACGGCATATTGACATTATGATATATGAGGACAATTAAATCAGGGTTAACGTATGAGCTGAACTGTATCACAAAGCATACATAGAAAACGAAATAACAATTGTTTAAAATGAACATTAGTCTAATGGTACTAAATATTGACATACAAATGTGTAATCGTAGTGAAATAAAATATACTCTTCGCAAATTCTCAGTTGTGTGATAAGTAAACCGGCATTTGTGTAATTTAAGTAAATTGCTGTCAAACAAACATATCCTGCGTATTTACGCTATTAGGCTTCATTGTTTACCCCATTCCTCGCCCCCGCGCGTACTTATATGAATAATAAATTATTGCACAATCATTGTGTAAAAACTGGCAGAGCGTTAAATTATGATTAATTAATGTAACTGCATGAGATCTCTAAACAGAATATAAGGACTCTAAACTAAGGACTCTAAACAGAATATAAGCAAATATAAATCTATAAAACATCGATTGCAGATAAGCAGACGGTATAAGCGGTAGAGGAGCAGTTAGAAATAAAACGCGGCCGTATGTAAACAAACGACCGCTAAATCACTACAGGCATACGAACGACGATAAGAACAACATACGGCGGGAAATTGCCTACCGTTTAATATAACTAAGTAACCAGACATTACTAAACGATGTAGTCATGTAAATAAAGAAATGGTAGTAAAATACCCTGAAAAATTGCTATAGCAATGAACGGCAAAGCTCAAATATATTAAAATGCCGGAATAAATTAAAACATTTAGGAATCGATGACGTCATGTGTGGTGCTAAGTGCACCACCCGCACCACCCGCTCCAGAACCGCCACTCTGTATACTACTCCCCTTGTCTCCATCAGTCAGGGTTTGGGCCTTTTTGAGACCAATTTCCTCCAAGTAGAGGTTGCAGTAGTCGTGGCAGTTGTTGGTCCACTTGAAATACGAGCCAAATTTCTTCATGATTGCGACAGCCTTTGATATGAGGTCACCAGAAGTTGCCTCGATTTTACCGAGAGGAACAAGCTTATCTTTGATATCTGATGGTATTTTCCTTGTCACCGGATAAATTCGCTTTTCGCCATCAACTGTTATGAAGCCAAGCTCGACAGAAAAGAAGCGCTTTCCGTCAGGTGATAACACGATGGATTTATGAGAACCAAATCCACTTCCTTTTATGGAATAGACTTGAAATTCATTTTTCTCTTTCAAGTCGGGGATTGTGCCATCTCTTAGCAATTCTTTTAGCGTGTCAATATATCCCTGGAGAAATTGCTCGCCTTCGAGCATCGGTTCAGCGAATTTCTCATGCGAAATATCAGACATGTTGAACTAAATGGAGTGAAAGTGAAAATAAGCTACAGTACCTATAAATTATTATAACGAAAGCCGGATTTACAGAATCGGTCGCTGTACACTAAAGTTCATATTTTTGGTAACTATATAAATGAAGCCTTTTGAAGGCTTATAATCACGATTCACAAACGATAAATTATAACATTTTTTCGAAATCATATTTATATATAGTCCCATATTCCAATATAGCTATGTATATATTAGTTTGAAATTTAAGACTAACAGTTAAACTTAAAGGGATTTCTAAGAAAACCGGCCATTTGCATGTGTGTTCTTATTCTTTCTTGGAATTGGATTCGCCAGAAGTTTGAAATGAAACTCGACTAAGCAGTCGCTATAAATTGAAATATTATCAAAACTGGGGAATGTACTTTTAAATCGGCAAAGTTATAGAATAACAATCTTCTCTCCTAAATTATTATTTGTTTCTGCTAAACCACATATGATATAAAGGAATAAACTGACAATTCTTTTCTATATCCGCTGAAAGTTCATGTTATAAGTTATAACATGTATACAGTATACACAATCAAATTTTATCTTTGTCTGCTGCAAAAGCATATCTCATGTTTCGGAACATCTAATAACAAGTTCATCAACTATTTTTCAAGCGCACTTGGCTTATGAAATATGATCTCAAGCGCTTTCGGTTGTTATTTCAAAACACTTAATGGACGACTTGCGCTTTGCTATAATTTCCTACCTTGGCGATAAAAAAGACATTTTCTGAAAGAGCTTACTAAAATAAGTAAAACTGCCAAGTTTCACTGCGAATTGTTGTAAAATACGGAAAATATACCCATGCGAAGTTGTCGATTTTTGTATACGACCGGAAGTTTGCAACTAAATTAGTTTAATACACATTTCCGCACGTGATACAAAAGTATACCAAATTTGCCAACTTCGCATGGCTATATTTTCCGTATTTCACAAAATTTCGCAGCCAAACTGGCAGTTTTACTAATTTAAGTAAGATCTTTCTAGCTGGGGTGATTTATTTTCCTCTAGTTACTTCTATCAAAAGTTAGTCTAAAGCGCAAGTCGTCCATTACATGGTTAGTCAACATACAACGTGAACGAGCATATAATTTATAAAGCCACAGACAGCGTACGCCATCATTAACCCATCAAAGAACATAACAAGAGCTTACCAAGCTTACCTTCCTGGTTACCTTATTTGATTTGAATCACCTCAGCGGAACCGCCAAATCAAGTTTTATCAATAAGCCGTCGTTTATATGTGCCGTATTAATATTGCTTGTTAAATACGTCATACTCGTCATCACTTCCTGGTAATCTAATTCGTAGTAATTCATGTCTGCTGGCATATGCTTAGCAACGGGAATCACAACAAACTACGACATAAATCATGCCAATGACCCTATCTATGCATGGAGCCTCAAATGGACGTTATCGCAGAGAATCGTGCAGTAGTGGAACTGTTCACTCTAATGCATACGTAGGCTATAGCCCTTTCCACTATCGCGTTCTTTTAGGCGCGAAGAACTTTAAATGCTTCCAAATTAGTATTATTTAATGAAGGGTCAACGAATGCTCTCTTTTGATTATTCAGCTAGCTTGTCAAATATGACATATAAGGGTTTAGACTTTTACGGTCGTGTACGTGCGTATGCAAAACCGCGACAGTGGAGAGCAGCCCTTAAGCTTTGTGCACATGCACGACTGACTTGTTAAATCAGCTTCAACTTCTATTGTAAATTGCCGGTGTTTGAAACCGTTTTCAGGTATGAAAACAAATGTGAAAACGCTCGAAAACGTAACCGGCGTGTGCATGTAGGGTTAAGGCTGTTTTCCACTTACGCGCGTTTTTCATATACGCAGGTACACGCACGTCAAAGTCGAAATCCTTATACAAGTTACCTTTGAAAAAAAAAGTGAATAAATCGGAGGGACTTAGTGTCCTGCTTATTCTAGTATGCATTAGTTGACCTAGATGTTAAATAATAAAAATCTAAAAGCATTTAAAATTTTCCGTACGTGTACGTGCGTATAAAAACGCCTAAGTGGAAAGCAGCCTTTAGTCTTACATGCATTGACAACGTAATAATCACTTATGTTCCTTCTTTGCAATAATATGAAGCTCGGAAAAGCGCGCAAATTTTGAACACCAAAGCGTGTGCATCAACTATAGATACTGCATTTATTCAGAAAAAAATGTAACGATTAACTTAAATCATCAATTTGTAGAAAACACTACGTGCATGTATTTGTTAGTTATAATTATGCAGGTCTTTCGGTCCGTTAACCCGGGCTTCCAACAGTGCAATAAGTATTAAGTATATTAATTGTTAGGATGTTCTCCATTCAGAGGTAACAAAAATGAACGCTTATTATATTATGGCACATTTTCACTATGCTGTGGGTGAGTTGGTATATAACACAGCTTCTAGCAGGCGCCTTGGACAAGTTTACTTGTGATTTTATTCAAATTTTCAAAATCAGCTTCGAACTGCAGTACTTGGTCAGTACTCTCATCAACACTTGCCAACCTTCGAAGGTTTTCCCGATATTTGTCAATAAAATCCTGGCCTCCCATAGCGACGGTGATAATTTTCACACCAGCGTCCTTTAACTTCTTTGCCTCCTCAAACTGATCAACCAAAGCCGTATCTGTCGCTATCCCGTCCGTAAACAATATCAAAACATCAGGAGCATCGCTTCGGTCCCCGTTTTTGCCGTTGAAGATCTGTGCAATCAACAAAAAACGTTTGTCACAGTTGGGTGACACATTTGCAAGGGAATCATGCAGATGGAAGTTCAATTAATATAA